>NC_140999.1:29106958-30319458 GCF_052327205.1 Somniosus microcephalus | reverse complement strand
CTCTAGACTATTTACAAGCATGGTGGCCTTCATAGGCTTTGAGCAAACCGAAGGGCGCTGTTCCAATCACACCCCGAATTCCGTCAGAGGGGGCTAGAACCGAGTCCTTATGAGCCTCTGACGGACGGCCCTTCCAGTTTCTGGAGCCCTCCCATCTTCCTCCCCCTCCTCCTCCTCCTCCTCATCCTCCTCCTCCTCCTCCTCCTCGTCCACCTGCTCCTCCTCCTCCTCCTCCTCCTCGTCCGCCTGCTCTGCTGGACCTTGAGGGTCGGCTGGCATTGGCTGGGTGCGTCGAATGGCCAGGTTGTGGAGCATGCAGCAGACCACGATGATGCGCGCCACTTGCTCCGGCGAGTACAGTAGGGCGCCCCCCGAATGGTCGAGACATCGGAAACGCTGCTTGAGGACACCAATTGTGTGCTCCACAATGTTCCTGGTCGTCTGATGGCTGTTGTTGTAATGCTCTTCTGCCAGGGTGCTGGGCAAACGGAGCGGGGTCATGAGCCATGGGCAGAGAGGATAGCACTTGTCGCCAAGAAGCCAGCCTCATGGGTGAGCCGGGGCCTCAAAAAGGTCAGTCACTGAGGTCTGCCGCAGGATGAACGCGTCGTGGCTGCTGCCAGGGAATTGTGCGTTGACCGCCATGATCATCTGCCGGTGGTCACAGACCAGCTGCACATTGAGGGAGTGGAACCCCTTGCGGTTGCGGTACTCCTCGGGATTCTGTAATGGCGCCCGCAAAGCCACGTGTGTGCAATCAGTGGCCCCCTGCACCATGGGGAAGTCCGCAATAGCCGCGAAGCCCTGTGCGCGCTCCCCCTGCTTCTCCAGGGTCAAAGGGAAGGTGATTAATTCCCGCCTCCTTCTATAGAGGGCAGCTGTCACTTGCCGGATGCAGCAATGCACCGCAAATTGTGAAATATTTGCAATGTCCCCTGTAGCTGCCTGAAACGATCCGCTGGCGAAAAAGTTTAGGGCAACAGTGGCTTTGACGGCCACCGGCAGAGAGGTCCTGCACTGTAGCCGCGGCTGCAGATCTTCAGCAAGCAGGTGGCACAGCTCAGTCACAACATCCTTACCAGCACGGTGGCATGGTGGTTAGCACTGTTGCCTCACAGCGCCACGGACCCGGGTTCAAATCCGGCCTCGGGTGACTGTCTGTGTGGAGTTTGCACATTCTCCCCGTGTTTGAGTGGGTTTTCTCCGGGTGCTCCGGTTTCCTCCCACAGTCCAAAGATGTGCGGGTTAGATTGATTGGCCGTGATAAAAAAATTGGCCCTTAGTGTTAAGGGGGATTAAATACGTGGGGTTACGGGGTTACGGGGATAGAGTTTGGGTGGGATGGCGGTCGGTGTAGGGACCGGGTGCTAGGGTTTGGATGATCAGCCATGATCTCGTTGAATGGCGGAGCAGGCTCGAAGGGCCGAATGGCCTACTCCTGCTCCTATCTTCTATGTTTCTATGAATCTGAGCCTTCGCAGACACTGCTCCTCCGACATGGTAAGGTATGATACCTGCTGCCTGAAAACCCTGGCAGCGTACGGTCGAATTTGGCGACGTCCATTGCCCCTCCTCCTTCTGGCCAATCCCGGCCCTCTCTCTCTCCGCCTCTGTGCCCTTGCCAGATGTTCAGCCAGGAGGACGTTCCCCTCCAAAGCAGCTCCCATTATAAAGTGAGATGAGTAAGATGCAGTAATCTCTCACGGTCAAAGTGTTCTGGACAGGGCTGAAGGTCCAAAGGCACTGCTGGCTCAATGAAAAGAACGCTCTCCCACTGAAGGTCAGCAACTCTCTCCAGCAACGAGCAGGATGCCCACCCCAAATGGCTGCTGCTTTTATACTACTGCTGTCCCCTTTAAAGAGCGCCCCCCGAGTCTGACAAGGACCTGGGAACGTTCCATCCAACTGTCACTATTAGTGCCAGGCGGAGCGGAGGCGGGCGCCACTGAATTTCTGGTCCGGGGCACCAAAAAGGCGTTGCACACTGAAATGACATTGTGATCTGCCTGCGCCCACGAGCGGGCGCTAAGATTTAGCGCCAGCACTAAAAGGCTACTCAATATGGCAGGAGGCGCTGGATTCACTGCGCCCGCCCGAAAATTGGGTAACGCCCCAATTCTCGGGCTCTTTAGGCGCTAGTAACCGAATTTCTCCCCAGTGTGTGGTTCCCGACACTCGAATAGCCTGCCAACACTCACTGTCTGCTTCACATGGGTAAACTTATTATGTAGGCAAGATACTATAAGGCATTCGGCACCCATTGGAGATGGGGTATTTTACTTATTAAAGTAAGAAATATGAGTGCCTGGAAATGGAAAATGATTCCACATTTTGCACTTTGTATTTACATCCAGCATTGTAATAGCCACAGCAACAGACCTTGGGGGGAAAATTCAATTGTTGCGCCTCCTGTTAGCGCCTTAAGAGGGCGCTAATGGGGCGCAAAGCAACTAGTGCCCGCTCGCGAAATTAACTAGACATTTTGCGGCGGCGCTAAACACTATCGCCACGATCTCCTGCGCCGGCAGATCATGACGTCAGTCGAGTGCGCAATGCCCCGTGAGTGCCCCGGACCGGATATTGAGTGGCGCCCCCTGCCTTACCGCCTGCCGCTAGCAACGACAGGTTGAGGGGAGTGTTATGCTGTCAGAAAGGGACTAGGGGAGCGTTATTTAAAGGCGACCGCTTCCTGTCTTTTTTTGTCGGTGACATTTTTGCATCACGCATTCTGAGAGAGAGAGAGACTTCTGGAGAGATTCAACGCTGTGTGAAGGAGTTTTGGGTACTGAGCAGCACTTTGCAGGTTGATTTTGATTTGCCCTTCCTTGCTTCGCCAGCGCTCTGAGGTAGCGCCTCGCTCCTCGGCCTTTGCACCTTAAGACAGGTGTGTAGCGCCTGATTTAGCGCTCCAATCACCTCCGGGGCGATAAAACCAAGTTTGCTGTCGGGGGCGATAATTAGCAGCAGGCGCTAAACTTTGCGCACGGCCGATAATGGCGCCCCAAACGGGGCGATACTGAATTTCCCCCTTGACTCTTCCCTCAGAACAGTAGCCATACTGCATCAGAGAATTTTCCATCTTGCACTCCAGTTTCTCTAATTGAGACTGTCAAGTCAGTGCAAATTAATGGCGATAAAGGACAATGTTATACTGTGCTAACATAGGAATCAGGCTGAGAGTGGCACAGCTCATTTCTTGCCATTTGCAGCCAGCAAAGCGAGGGAGGGGGGAGTCATCCCATCTCATCCCTTTTAATGAGCTCCCAGAGGTGAAAGCCCCGCACTTTAACGCACTGCACTGCCCAGTCAACAAAACCATTTGGCCCTTTGCATCATCTGTATTGATTTCTGCTAACTGAATGAACATTTTAAAACTGTAGGTCATTAACGCTAATCTCCTTAGGTTACATATTTCATCTTGTTTATTTCCCAGATCAGTGAGTGGTCGTCTATAACACTATGTCACACATGCTGCTCTCCAAAAGAAGGAAAAAGGATCAGCAGAAAACTTGTATCTTAATTGGGGTGAGAGTCTTCGGCATTTAATATTTCTTTGATGGGGAAAGTATGCCAATTTCTAATGGCCATTTGTTTTTCTGTTACATGTCCAAATTTCTTGAACAAATACACGCACATATATATATATATATACTAGCTGGGGGGAGCCCGGCTTTGCCAGGGCTGTTTTGGGCTGGGCGGTTTAAATCGAGTGCCAGGCTTTGGGGCCTCTCTGTGTCCCTCTGTGAATCTGGTGCCGGGCAACATTTTAAATCGAGTCCCAGGCTTTTGGGCCCTGTCTGTGTCCCTTTGTGAATCTGCTGCCGGGCAACATTTCTACCTTTTAATACCTTGAAAGATGAAAGTGAAAGTACTTATAAAAGGTTTTTGGTAAATCTTATGTTATTTTTAAAAGAGATACTAACTTTTTCAAAGCTGGATAAGGAGAGTAGTTTGAGCTGGAAGCTGAAGTAATGGCAGTGAAACAATGGCTGCCACATCCCTGAGATAAAAATGATTAGTCCCGCCCACACACACACACACCGATTGGCCAACCATCAGGGGACTGTACTGTAGGATTGGTCAATTGTGACGGCACAGGATTGGTGGAACCTTGACGTCAGTAAATCAATGCAAAGTAGCAGATAATGAGTTTAATTTTGAAGGTTTTTTGCATAAGGCGCGAACAATTTTCGTCCGACCGAAAAGTAAATATGCTTACGACCGTCCCGGAAGCGTAAGCTTTCTTCGGAGGTAACGCGCGCGTAGGTACGCTCTATAACTTTCGAGCGCATAGCCGGACAGACGCACACCCGAGGACAGACAGACAGATAGACAGACAGATCGACCGCTTTATATATATAGATAGATAATGTGTGTGTGTGTATATACATGTGTCTGTGTGTGTGTATATACATGTGTCTGTGTGTGTGTAGGGAGTTTGCAAAATTCCCCCACCTCGCCTGCTTTCCGAATCAAACAAAGTTGGCCACTTTTTAAACGTACAAAATGGAGTTCTGGGACACGTGACCAGAAAGCTGCTGGAAGCGAGTCATTTTTCTCCCCAGCAACAAGACTGGAGACAGGGCCTGGAATTCCACAGTCCCTATGTGGATTCCAGGCCAGACATGGAATTGAATTAAGCTAGTTAAAACCATCATCGGGCCCAGCCTAACAGATCCAATCATATCAGAAACTGTTTTAGAGGACTAGGCACCAGAGACACCATTGTGTGACTGAAACCAAAAACAATGAGGGCCGGTGATAAGGCCGTTAGTGGGAATTCGGCCGTTTTGCAGCCATTTACAGTTAACGAAGTAACCTGGGACACCTCTCGATCTGGGGGAGGCAAGGCAGATCGAGAGAGTATAACTGTTTTTAGTAAGCAGACAGAAAGAGCAGTTCGAGACACTTCGACTTGGAACACGCTTTGGGAGAGACAGCTTCTACACTTCACTTCGATTTCATCCTGGGACTTCGCTGCAAAAGGGAAACTTCGAGGACTCTACTGGGAGAAGCAGTCTCCAAGACGGGGAAGGCTATGCGCAGCAGGCCCATGCTTTGGTAAGCAGGCGAAGCTCCCGGTCCGTACTGCCTCCCGATTTAAACCTGACTGTTCCCCCCCCGCCGTGCCCACCACCTCAGGCAGGGATTCAGAGTGGAACCAGGAAGACACGGGACGGAGTGCACCATCCCGGTATGGACCGGAGCCCAGAGCGGGCCTCGCTAAACGGCGCAGCCCGACCCAGGAGGGAAGCCTTTTTCGCCCAGCCAAGGAGGAAGATCCACTACCTGACTGACGGGAGAGTGTGTGGCCAGTGCACACTGAACTTTACCAGGCCAGACCAACTAAAGCTGCAGTCCCAGGACAACCTAAAGGCCTTTGTTCCAATGCGTTGGGTGAACATGAGAGTCTGACCCCCCCTTTAGTTTGACCTAGGTTAGGGATAGTGTAGGAGGTGGGGATAAGGCTAAGGGGAGTGTTAATGTGTGATACCCCTCAATGTGTCGTACTCCTTCCCGCACTCGCGTGCCCTCTGTTTTGAATATATAGTATTCCTTTTTTTTTCTCTTTTTAAAGTGTATAGAGCTGTAGCCTTGGTTTAGTATCGTTGAACCAATTAATTTCTCTGCTTGCTTGTTTTGTTTTATTTTTCTCTCAATAAAACCGTTATTATTTTAACCTTTCACCTGCTTGTCTGTCTCGAGCTTGTTATTCTGCGCATCAGCTGCCTGGTAGGATCCCAGTGTCAGAGCTAAGTGGGAGTGTGGGGACGCCTCGAAAACGTCCACTGGGTCAGGCCCGGGCCAAACCGACCACCCAACCAACAACCCCTACAGTATATACATGTGTCTGTGTGTGTATATATATGTGTATGTTTATTTATATCTATATATATAAAGCGGCTCTTCTATCTGTCTGTCCCGATGTCTGTCTGTCTGTCTGTCCGTTCTCTATACGTTTGAAAGTTACAGAGCGTACCGACGCGCGCGTCGCCTCAAAAGAAAGCTTGCGATTCCGGACCGGTCATAGGCGTATTTACGTTTCGGCTGGACAAAAACCGCGCCCGCGGTATCCGAAAAACGTTCAGCGTTCCGCTCATTAGCATCTCATTAGCGACCGTGTGACGTCGAGGTCGACCAATCGGACGGGCGCGTGCCATCCTACAGTTGAGTGTCGAGTGACTCGACGATTGACCAATCCTACGCTTCGGTGACCTGACCGGTCGACCAATCGGTGCGTGTGTGGGCGGGCCTTATCCTTCTGAACCGAGGTGAGTGGCCGCCATCTTGATTTTTCACAATTTTTTCCCCCACACTTTCTGTGTGTTAGGGAACTAAGGTAAATTTTTTAATGATGTGTTAGGGAATTAAATAACAATTTAATAGGGGGGGGAGAGCCTCGGGAAATTGCGGGGGCGGGGGAGAGCCTCGGGAAATCGCGGGGGGGGCGAGAGCCTCGGGAAATCGCAGGGGGGGGGAGAGCCTCGGGAAATCGCGGGGGGGGGAGAGCCTCGGGAAATCGCGGGGGGGAGAGCCTCGGGAAATCGCGGGGGGAGGAGAGCTGATGACTTTAAAAAAAAGAAGAGGCTGCCAGTTGCGCGGCCGCCTTGACGACGGCACGCATTCACACGGCCCCCGTTACCCCGGCAACGGGGCACGCCGGCGGTCTTGAAACCACGCATGCGCACGGCCCGCCACCCCGTCACGCCAGTTCCGCAGCCGCCTTGACGCCGGCACGCATGCGCACGGCCCCCGTGACGCCAGCACACAGCCTCGGGAGATCGCGGGGGGGGAGAGCCTCGGGAAATCGTGGGGGTGGGGAGAGCCTCGGGAAATCGCGGGGGGGGGGGAGAGCCTCGGGAAATCGCGGGGGGGGCGAGCCTCGGGAAATCGCGGGGGGGGTGGGGGAGGGTAGGTGTGGGGGAGGGAGACATGGGAGGGGAGGGGAGGGAGAGGAGGGGAGGGAGAGAGGGGAGGGGAGGGAGGGATAGGACAGGGAGAGGACATGACAGGGAGAGGGGGGACACACAGGGGCAGGGAGACCAAGCGCCCCAAAATTGCCCTCGCAACGCGGGGCTCCCCAGCTAGTATATATATATATAGTTATCAAGTTTACATGATCTCAGGACATGGTTTCTTACAGAGTACAAGCTGTAGCCCGCATTTCACAATACTTGCAGGTAAATGCAGTGAAGGTTATACATTTCGGGTGAAGGCTGCCCGGTGACAGAACTGGGGTGATCTCTGGTCAGGGTCATGCTGGGGGCTTGCGGGGAGGGAATAATGTGCTGCAATAGGTTACAACAGTAACAGGTGAGTACCTTGTGAGTACTGTGCCTTGTTAGGCCTATCTCCTCAACAGGTAGCCCTGGTTCTGCTCCGATTGTGGGACGCAAGGGTGGCTGAAAGGCTGGCATGCAGGAAAGGGCCTATGTCTTCTGGTGTTGCTCCAGGTCCATGCACAACCATGTACAATAATCATTGTATTAGATTATTCATTTGAACCCTCTAACAATACATTGTGGTTTCTGTGGGCTGTTTCTGCAAGGATAGTAAATACAGGTTTTTGTTATGACAAATGAAGTTCAAATAATTCAATTTCAATTTCAATTTCAATTTCAATTTCAATTTCAATTTTATTTGTCACATAACCAAATACAACAAGTGAAATCCAGTCAGTGAAATGCTTTTTTCTTAACGAGCCGAGCGCACCAAGCAGCAAAGGACACTTAGCTGCCTGGTACGCACGGAGCCCGCAAGGACGGCAGCCATCTTCATTGGCGCCATCACAATAGGGTCCGCTTTCGCCTCGCTCCGCCTTTCCTGCACTCCTGCCCGACAATCTTCAGCCGCCGTGGTACCGACGCCCCGGGGCCTGCTTCTCCCTGGCTCAGCATGACATGAATTGATTTTTGCCAAGGTTTTTGGCTGCTGCTGGTTTGTTGCGGAGTATATTAAGGTAGTCAGTGCTAGGCCCTTCAGTTGGTAAAATCTCATGAGTCATTCCATACTTTAAGGAAGTTACTTTGTCCTTAAACTTGTCAAACACAGACTGAGGTCTACTCTTGAACAGCTCGTATGAGCTTGCTGTCATGTTGTCACGTAGGAACTGAAACGCAAGTTGTAGCTGACCTCTGTTCTTTGCCACTTTGTTTGGTTTTGACTGGAGATCGTACCATTCCATCTTTCTTCTGATCTTGTTCTCGTACAGCTCGGCGATGGGCAGGGCCACGTGGCCCAGGAAGTTGTCGAGCAGCAGGTGGTGGTTGTTGTGCTTGACGGTCAGGTGCAGTGTCCACCTGTCTGAGTTGTCGAGGACGATGGGCAGTTGCAAGGTGCACTCCTCCTTCCACTCGGGGCTCAGCGCCCTTCCCTTCACCGAGGTCATGTACTTCTCCTGGCCGAGGCGGATCACCATAGTAATATGTGGGTCTGGGCTGTGATTTACTGGGGGAGAAATTGAGTATAGCCCCGTTTGGGGCGCCAGCCTCGCCAGGGCGCTAAAAGTAGCGCCCCGGAAGCATTCGCGGTCGCCCGCCGGAAATTGAGTGGTAGCGCCCCAAAGGGAAGCGCGGCGCTACTGGAGGCGCCCCGCATCCCTCTTGGGGCACTGCGACTGAATATGGTGGCGCAACATGCCGCCCCCTGAACTGGTCGTACATAGCGTCCGGCGGTAAATCAGGGGGCGCTGCCAAATATCGCGGCCAGAGCGTCAGCGGGGCGCTGCGCACACCGATGACGTCATCGGTAGCGGCACAGCACTAACGGTTAGCGCCACCACTAACGTCCCGTGGAATTTAGCGGGAGGCGTGGGCAGTGCCGCGCCCAGGCGCCAGTTGGCTTGCGATCCACTTAGCGCCCTCTTAAGGCGCTAACGGGTGGCGCAACCTACTGAATTTCTCTCCCACTGTGTTTAAAAAACAGTCAGTGCCGACACATTGAGCGGGACCTGTTTTACAGTATTTTTAATGGCTGTATGGAAGAGGATTTTAATTTCAGTTATTACAGATGTCTCAACTAGAGAACAAACATCCTGAGGCACCATCAAAGCACGGTGATGCCACCTTAAGCAATCAGCAGTACTAGTGGCCCCGAATTTCCTCAGAGCCTGAAGCACACGCCCAGCGTAAGCAGGTCAGGAGTGCAGCAATGGGTGTGGAAAATTGGCCAGGACCCTGATGTTCAGGACCCTAGGAACGCTGCCAGACATTTGCCTGATTGGCCCTCTTTGGAAGGAGAATGATCAGCTCAGAGACAGAGTGATAATAACTATACCTCATTGCCATCCGACTTCAATGCTTGTGCCTGCTGTAAGCATGAGCGCGCCACTTCCCAAGGAAATCCCCATGCAATGCAAATGGTGCAGAGACCCAGCATCGCAGTCTCCGCCCCTTTGCTTTATGCTGTGGAATATGTATTCCCAGTGAAAAGCAGAAGAAAAGCGGCCTTGATGAATCTGTTACCAGTGCAACTAATTGGGAGAAGGATGGAGCTGGAATCCTATGCAAAATCAGAGCAGGCAGTTGTGCTGAAAATTGGCAGCGCTGTGAAAAGGCAGAGGCTTCATTGACCTGAACAAAGTCAGGAGGCCAGATTGTTCAGAAGCAGGGGACTTGCTGCAATCATTCTGAGTACTGAATCACTGCAGAATTCATTCTTGGGATGCAGGCGTCGCTGGCAAGGTCGGCATTTATTGCCCATCTCTACTTGCTCGAGAAGGTGCTGAAGCCATTTGATACATCTAAGTGGCTTGCTGGGCCACTTCAGAGTGGTAGTTAGGAGTCAATCGCGTTGGTGTGGGGCTGAAGTCACATATAGACCAGGCCGAGTAAGGATGGCAGGCTTCCTTCCCTAAAGGATGCTAGTGAACCTGTTGAGTTATTACCAGTTTTTTATTTTCAGATTTTGTAAACTGAATTTTGATGAAGTAACAGAGAGGATTGATGAAGGGAATGCAATGGATGTTGTCTTAATGGATTTTAGGAAGGCGTTTGACAAAGTACCACATAGAAGACTGGTTAACAAAATTGAGGCTCGTGGAATAGTGGCAGTGGCAGCTTGGATAAGGAATTGGCTTAAGGACAGAAAACAGCCAGTTGTGGTAAATGGCTGCTTTTCAGACTGGAGGATGGTAGACAGTGGTGTTCCCCAAGGGTCAGTGCTGGGGCCACTGCTTTTTTTGATGTATATAAATGACCTGGATATTGGAATACAGAGTAGAATTTCTAAATTTGCTGATGGCACCAAACTTGGGGGTGTGGCAAACAGTGAGGATGATACCAATCGACTGCAACAGGACATAGAAAGACTAGCAGAATGGGCAGACAAGTGGCAGATGGAATTTAATACAAAGAAGTGTGAAGTGATGCATTTTGGCAGAAGGAACAGGGAGAGGCAATATACACTTAATGGTACAGTTTTAAAGAGTGTGCAGGGACAGAGGGACCTGGGAGTTAATGTGCATAGGTCCCTGAAGGTGGTGAGGCATATTGAGAGAGTGGTTAACAAAGCATATGGGATCTTGGGCTTCATAAATAGAGGTATTGAGTTCAAAAGTAGAGAAGTTATGCTGAACCTTTATAAAGCGCTGGTTAGGCCACAACTGGAGTATTGCGTCCAGTTCTGGTCACCACACTCTAGGAAGGATGTGAAAGCCCTCGAGAGGGTGCAGAGGAGATTTACCAGAATGGTTCTGGGGATGGGGGATCTTAGCTACAAGGACAGGTTGGAGAAGCTGGATTTATTTCCATTAGAGCAAAGGAGGTTGAGGGGTGATTTGATAGAGGTGTACAAGATTATGACGGGTTTGGATAGGCTAGACGGGGAAAGGCTGTTCCCGCTAGTTGATGGTACAAGGACTAGGGGACACAGATTTAAGGTTTTGGGCAAGAGATACGGGGGGGATGTGAGGAAAAACTTTTTTACGCAGCGAGTGGTGAGGACCTGGAATTCGCTGCTGACGGAAGTGGTGGAAGCGGAGACACCCAATGTTTTCAATGGGAGACTGGCTAGGCACTTGAGGGAAATAAACTTGCAGGGCTACGGGGATAGATTGAAGGAAATGGGACTAACTGGATTCCTCTACAGAGAGCTGGCACGGACTTGATGAGCCGAATGGTCTCCTTCTGTGCCGTTATGACTCTATGGGGGCAAAATTGGGTTGTGCCCACTCTGGGGCACTAACTTCACCGGAGCGCTACTTTTAGCGCCCTGAAAAAGTTAGCACCTCCGCGCCCGAAATTCAATGGTAGTGCCCCAAGAGGGAGGCGGGGTGCTACTGGAAGCACCGCGCCTCCCTGTTGGGGCACTGCGATTGAATATCGCGGCACTACGTGCAGCAGCACCACGCGCTACGGCACGTCGTGCCACGGTACAGCAGGCCTTCCTCCCCTTATTAAAGGGAAGGGGCCTAGCGCAGCGCGACCCGGGGCCCAGCTGGGCCACCAGGGATCAGGAGTGCTGGCAAAAGAGCCCGGCACTCAAGAGGAGTGCCGGGCTCACGGGGCGCAGCCGGCACCCCGTGGGGGGGCTGCAGAGGAGGTCGGGGACAGCAACGGGGGCAGGTGCTGGCAGGCGGCAAGCAACAAAAATGGCCGCCCGGCACCTCCCCTTTAATTAGCGTCCGGCAGTAAGTCAGGGGGCGCTACCGAAGATCACGGCCGGGGCGTGAGCGGGGTGTTAACGGTTACCGCCACCGCTAACCTCCCGTTGAATTTCGCAGGAGGTGTTAGTGGCACCGCACCCAGGCGCTAGTTGCTTTGCACCCCATTAGCGCCCTCTTAAGGTGCTAATGGGAGGCACAATCAACTGAATTTTTCCCCCTATGACTCCATGGCCTAGAAATTCAGTCGCGTTTGCGCCCACTTATTGGCTATAAAGTGGCTTGCGCCTGAAGTTTTTTATCGCCCGAAATTCAGATGGACCCTAACATCGGCGTTAGCCGGTAGCGCCGCGCCGGCACCGATGACGTCATCGGTGTGCGCAGCGCCCCGGTTGCAATGCTATTCCGGCCCGATGGCCAAATTCAGTTGCGGCCGCCTCGCCCGTGGCAGCCGCAAACAGCGTTTGTGAAACGGAGCCTTGCAGCTCCGAAAGGCCGGCGCATAAAGGTGGAGCGGCGGCCGGCCGCTTTCCCGGCGGCCGCCTGCCCGCACCTCCCTCCCCGGACTCCTGCACCACCCCCCCGCGGCATTGATGTCTGAGTCCCGCGAGCCCGGCACTTCTCCGTGGTGCCGGGCTCATTTGCCGGGGGAATCCACCGGTGATCTGACGGCTGCAGGCAGCTCCTCCTTAAGAGAAGGAGGAGGCCTGCAGTACCCCAGCCTGCCGCACCGCATCGGGTGCCACAGCGGGAGCTGGACGCCTGAAAGTGACATTCATCGCCCCTAGCGAGGCGGCCAAACCCTGCAATAGCGCCCGCCGCCGTCTTGGCCCGTCGCAACTGAATTTTAGGCGGGCGCTACGGGAATCCTGGCGGGCGCAAAATTTCGGGCGCAAAAGACCTGGCGGGGCCATACCGAATTTCTAGGCCCATGAATTGAAATTCTCAAACTGCCACGGTGGCAGTTCCTTCATGTTCCCTGGATTATTAGTGCAGGCCTTTGGATTACTAGTCCAGTAACATAGCCACTACACTACTGTACCACTCGTATCACTCGCAGTACTGTCCAGGGCTATCCTGGGTAGTGTGAGTCAGCAGTACTGGCAGAGATTCAACATGTAAATCTTACACTTGAAACTATGTGGAAGCAGGTGCAGAACAGTGATCTCACAGGGCAATCTGAGACCCTAAAATCATTTTATCAGGGGCTTCTGATGTACCACAGTAACAGATCTACACCACACATTGTCCATGACAAGCCGGCCCGTGTGTCTTTTCCTCTTCAGAGAGAATGTGGAGGATCACATGATTGAAGCACTACCTAGCAATAGAACAAGTTCCTCGGTGAGGGGAGTTGCTCCAACTAATTAGTGGTCACACAGGCAAGGGCAGCAAAGTGCTTGCAAAGCTGTCAGCCAATGCCACCAGGCATCATTGCAAGGCAGTTCACCCAAAAGGCAAACAAGGGCAGTTGATGCTAGCCATGCAACAGCAATGTCCCAATTCCCACCAAGACTGTGCTAAACGTAAAACGCAGGAGGTGATCATTGCAAGAAAAACGTATCCATTGTCAAGAACTCCAGGAGTTCCATGAAATGCTTTAACTGAAAAAACTTACTGCCATTGTTCTGGGCAGTTTACAAGGTTCTCGGAAGCACCATGTAAGGGACACTGGTGAATAACCATATCCTTGGAAACTGAAATTAAGTGATAGGAGCAGACCCCGACCATGCCTCGAACGGTAACATTTTTCACTTTTTTTTATATGCCTTTAAGATAAAATGTATCTTAAAATTGATTTCAGGTAGCTGTATTTGTTGAAGAGGCGATCAATACACTAAATAATCTACATTTCTATGGGAGGCTATCTGGCCCAATGAGTTTGCCAGAGGCATGTTATTACATGTGCTCACAAGTTAATTGCATTAGAAATTCCTTTGTGTCTTTGAAATGTTAAATGCATACGGACCTTGTCGACACCTGTCGGATTATCCTCAGAGCCAAGCTACTTGATATGGAAATCATGTGTCAAAAGTAACTGAAACCCACCACAATTGCCTGAGGTCAGCTGTTCACACGCTGTCTGCCCGAATAGTAAAATTGATCAACATGATTACCTGTCTGGTGGAGGAGGAACATTTTTGACTTGGAGTGTCGGAGGCTACTTTGCAGTGATATAATTGCGGCTGCTTTTCTCTATTCTCCAGCTGCCTGTTTGCCAAACCAGTTTCTTAGTTGAAGCAGTCAGAGGGGTGAAGTGGCCATTTTACATTCATCAAAGGTTCAGTTTAAAGGGATTCTAAGGCCTATTATTTACAGGATAGTTTAAAGTATTGTCTAAGTCAAGCCCTATAGTCCTGATTTTAACTCTGCTTGACCGACGGGAACAGGGCAGATGGGCGATTAAAACAGCAGTAGACTTCTTACTGCTGTGTCCCCGACGCACTCCTGTCCACCGCCATTTTAACAAAGGCACTTTTCAGAGGTGGCAGGCAGGAGCCTCATGAATATGTTAATATCGGGGTACTATGACACAATTAGGATCCCAACACAATTTTAACTGAACGTATCCTGTCAGGGGAACGTATCTGGGGCAAGAAGAGGGCCAGAAAATTAAGTAATTTAAAAACATTTTTGTTTCCTTGTGAGGTAGGAGGGGCTTCTCTCCCCAACAAAAGTGCCTTATAGTTTCCCATCCACCTCAGGCCCCACCGTCAGGACTCCTGCCAGGACTTAAAATCCAGTCTATATGGCTGTATTTGATGCATTCTTTTGCTTCTGTGCAATTATCTTTCTTGTAAATAAATTCGACCTACTAGGTTTGGCCTGACGGATACTGTCTGACAGTGTGGTGTTTCCCATCATTTGGAGTGGACAGGCACATATAGCAGGCAACCCATGTAGGCTTCCCAGTGCTTTAACAACCTGATTAAAGGTTAACTGCTAGTCCTGTATCATGGCATACCACACACATATGCATAAGGGTGGTAAGTTTCATATCAGAGGAGATGCACATTTGATTATAGAAATTGCCCTTTCACGGTGAACCTGAGTAAAGAGCATAGGGAAATGCTCAAATTATAACACTCAGTAGTGCTTGTTCCCTCCTCGCCATTCAGTGAGAGTATGGTCTGAGGTCTGGAATGACCAGTGCCATTTGTTTAAGACCGTTGCGACAATCCATAATGAATCTTCATTAGATAGCAAGTTGGATATCTTAGCCAGGTCATCCTGAGGAAGAAGGTTTGGAGAATGGACCATTCAAGTATGTCCCTTGGATCAACCAAGGAGGAGGGGTGCATCAAGGAGCAGAATTTACAATGTCTATGAAGATGATCTGGGAGATGGATTATCCTGCCCTGCTGATTGAAGAAGGTAACATAGTGGGGATTCAATTTGAGAAAACAGTTGGAAAGAAATCACCCAAAGTAAAATCAAACATAAATGCTGTACCTTCATAGAGCTGGATATATATTGGTTATATAACAGGTCACATATGCTGAGTACATGATCCCTGATCATTCAGGTCTGAAACATCTGATATGACTCAAGGGAATCTCTTGGGGCCTGAATCACTCCATTCTATTTTAGGCGATGTTGCCAACATTCTATCCTGACACCCCTTAACTTCAAATAAACGTCTGCCAGTGACTCCCAGGAAGAGATCCTGATATAACCAATGAAGGTCTGTAATTCCCGTCAACAGTTATCATCTCCTATAATAGACTAAGCTATATATGACGAGAGGATCTATTTCTTAAATCATGAGACTTCTGCCAGCCACAAACTCATTTTGTTTAATTAGCCACTCACAACTTCACATTGTAGATTCATTGACAATAAACGGGATCATCAGGTACAATGATTTTGACGGTCCATCAGATAAAAGAAGTTTAACTGCTCGTTAGGAAGAAAGTACATGGAGACCTGTACTTTGTCTGTAAATGTATGCCAGCAGATTGGAAAGCTGCTGTCCATTTCATTTCGGAAGGCACTTGTTGCAGTACATACAGTATCTGGCAAACGGGGAACTACACTGAATTCACTGGTTTGCAGTGTAAAAAGAATTTGCATGCAATCCCACACTGTGCAGTTACCCACTGTGTCATCAGGAGAACTGCAGATTAACGTTATAGAATGTCCTAGAGGTACAGGAATGATGCAACTACTGGGTAACATCATCATTTACTTAGGGACTGATTCACCAGACAGGATGTAAACTTTACATATTATTGACTCACTTCAGTGAGACACACATTAGGAATTTTACAAAATTATAATATCAAGGCCTAGAAATTCAGTATAGCCACGTTTGGGGCGCTACAGCCGGACGTTCGCTAAATTTAGCGCCCGGTGCAACTTAGCGCCATCTACGCTGATATTCAGTTGCATCGCCCCAAGAGGTTGCTGCTGCGCTAAAGCAGGCGATGCACGACTATCATAAGGCGCTAAGCTGGCGTGCCGAGGCGCTAACACTGAGGGTGGGCGCAGAGCAGGTGCGGCGAGTTGCTGATTGATGGCAGACACGCTGGCGCCGGTCAGCTCTTAAAGGGGGAGGGTGGACTTGTTTGGCTGCCACGCCCTGCACACTGCAGCCCTGAAGCAAGGCCTGACCATTGCTGGATCATCATTTCTACACCCAGGACCATGCAAAAGGCTAGGGAGCGAGCGGAGCACTTCAGCGAGGGTGCCCTGAAGCTACTGGTTGGCACAGTAGAGCGCAGGCGACCTGTCCTCTTCCCTGACAGTGGGAGGAGGCCGCTTCCCAGCGAATACCGAAAAGCCTGGAGGGAGGTGGCAAACAGGGTGACCACCAACAGCATGGTTGCCAGGACTCCACTTCAATGCAGGAAAAAGTTCAATGACCTCACTCGGGTTGTCAGGGTGAGTACCCTTTCCACTATCCTGTTCATCCCTGCATGTGCACCTCAGTTTCTGGCCAAAGGGACTTGAAAGCCCCAATGCCCAGCCCTCATCCAAGAGCTATGGGACTCTCATGAAAACCACTTGCACATTCGGCACTTTACACACTGTCAGGGCTATTCCACCATGGGAGGCAGTGAAGGCAAGATGAGGGCTTGACACTGTCAGGGCTATTCCACCATGGGAGGCAGTGCAGGCAAGATGAGGGCTTGACACTGTCAGGGCTATTCCACCATGGGAGGCAGTGCAGGCAAGATCAGGGCTTGACACTGTACTTAGAGGCCATCCTTTCTCTTGCAGGGCAAGCTGGCCCACAATCGCAGGCAGCAGCGACGGACCGGGGGAGACCGTCCTGACCTCAAAGAGCTCAGCGACCTGGAGCAGCGTGTGGAGCGCATTATGGCAGGCCGGCTGATTGGCCCCGTCGCCAGTGGAGATGCCGACCCTGTTGTGGACAGCAATGGTAAGGTCATCACCTTTTTGACCTCTCTCTTTCCACTTGTGCCTCACACCAGCATCCTTTGCCACTATCGAACCAATGCAGTGCATAGCAGCACTCATGCCTCCCTCGCTGCCACCCTGTCCTCACTCTAAAGCAACTCTTGTGCCTCCCTGCTTTCAGATGCTGAATCACCAGGTGAGGAGGCGGGCCCTCAAGCTGCCACTGTCAGTGATTCTGAATTCAAGGAGGAGGAAGAGGAAGCCGGCCCATCAGTGCCACCCTCAGCCAAGGCAGCCCATGGCCATGATGGGGACAAGTCTTCCCTGGAGGGGAGCAGGGGGGAAGGGTCTGAGGAGAGTGAAGCTCCGGGGCCCAGTGGGCTGCAGCAACGCGGGAGGGGTGGGGAAGCTCGGCGGCCTTCTCCCCGGAGGGTGAGTGCGGCCTCCAGTCCTGCTACGGTGAGCACGAGCACAGAGGAGGTGTGGCTCCTTGGTGAAATGGGTGTCCAGGCTGAGCGCAGGCACACTGAGCTCATGGCTGCAGTGGCAAGGATGCCTGACTCCATAGGGTCACTGGCAAGGAGTGCTTAAGAATTCGGGGCAGCACAGGCCAGGAGTCTGCAGGACATCACGGCAGCACAGGCAAGGAGTCTGCAGGACTTCGCGGCAGCACAGGCGGCTTCCAGCCAAGTGCTCAGTCGTGCCGTGCATTCACTGGCTGGTCTGATGCAGACACAGATCAGGGCCACACGGGCACTAACTGCTGCCACCCTCGCTGGATCGGCCAGGCATCGCCGGGGCCCTCGCTGCGCCGCAGCAGCCCAGCAGTCTGTGCTTCAGCAGATTGCTGCGCATGCTGCAGTGCTGGCCCGTGCGAGTGCCAGTATATCAGCTGACCAGGGAGTGCCTGTGCTCTGTCAGGTTGGCAGTATTCCTGCAGCCAACACTGTCACTTCTCCACTGCAGCTGCCACCACCCGTAGGACAGACTGCTGCCGCCCAAGCAGAGTTGGAGCAGTCAGCAGCCGGGCCCTCCAGGCCCAGAGCTGGTCCAGGCCGTCCCCCAACGGCATCTGCCGTCTCACCATCTGACCCTCAGCAGCCTTCCCCCAGCCTTGCTGCAGCCACTGGGGTCCCATTGAGGAGTAGCTGCAGGGCGGGAAGGGGCCACTCGCAGAAGCGAGGCGGATCACCCCCGCAGGGGAAAAAGTAGAAGGTGTGGCCAATTTTTTTTTATATATGGAGGCCAAGAAGGTTTTGTTTACATATGAAGGCCGAGAAGGTTCTTTTTATATATGAAGGCCGAGAATGTTTTTTTTATATCTGAAGGCCGAGACTGTTGTGTTTGTTTTTTATGAAGGCCGAGACTGTTGTGTTTGTTTTTTATATGAAGGCCGAGGATCATGGTCATTTTTGTTTAACTGTTTTTTTCATTTTCTGAAGGTTGTGAGAGCCAGTTATGTGTCTGACTGTTTTTTGGGAGGTTTATCTGAATTAGTTTGTCATGCGGGAAGGGCACAGAGTTTGCACAGTAAAAAAATTTCTTTAATCACATTGTCCATGTTTGCACTTTGAACTATTTGTTGCCTTGACCGACTGAGGGCCTGCGGAGCGGCTCCATTCATGTTCTTTCATTGGCACAAGACATTCCCTGAGAGGGGGCCTAGATCCGAGTTGCAATAAGCCGCCGACGGACGGCCCTTGCACTTTGTGCCTCCCTCCTGTCTTGGTGTTCCTCCTCCTCCTCCTCCTCCTCCTCCTCCTCTGGTGGTCCTCCAATGTCTGCTGGCAGTGGCTGAGTCCTGAGGATAGCCAGGTTGTGCAGCAGGCAGCACACTGCAACGAAATGGGAGACTCGCTCAGGCGAGTACTGTAGGGCTCCTCCGGAACGATCCAGACAGCGGAACCGTTGCTTGAGCATGCCGATTGTGTGCTCAATGATGTTCCTGGTAGCTTGATGGCTGTCATTGTATCGCTCTTCAGCAGGGTTGCTGGGCGCACGGAGCGGGATCATCAGCCAGGTGCACAAAGGTTAGCCTTTGCCCCGAGAAGCCATCCTCGTGGGTGAGCCTGGGCTTCAAAAATGTCTGCCACAGAAGTCTGGCGCAGGATGAAGGCATCGTGGCTGCTGCCTGGAAAGCGGGCATTGACAGCTAGTATGAGCTACCTGTGGTCACACACCAACTGGACATTGAGCGAATGGTAGCCCTTCCGGTTGCGGTAATCCTCGGCATTCTGTAGAGGTGCCCGCAAAGCCACATGCGTGCAGTCAATGGCGCCCTGGACCATGGGGAAGCCTGCTATTCCTCCAAATCCCATTGCACGCTCTTGCTGCTTGTCCAGGGTCATGGGGAAGGAGATGTACTGACATCTCCTTCTGAAAAGGGCATTGGTCAGCTGGCGGATGCAGCAATGTACCGCGAACTGGGAGATGTTGGCAATGTCCCCAGTAGCGGATTGGAAGGAGCCGGTGGCATAGAAGTTGAGAGCCACCGTCACCTTCACTGCCACCGACAGAGATGTCCTGCTCCTCAGCTGTGGCTGCAGATCTCTGCGAAGCAGGTGGCAGATCTCAGTGACCACCTCCCTTCTGAATCGCAGCCTCCGAACACACTGCTCCTCAGACATGTTCAGATATGAGAACTGCTGGCGGTATACCCTGGGTGGGTAAGGCCTCCTGTGTCGACGCCTGTTGGCCCTTCTCCATCTGGCCATGACTGGCACTCTCTCACGGCGTCTCTGAGCCCTTTGAATGTAATGCAGTAAGCCAATGTTTCCACCCATTGCAGCCCCCATTATATGTGGCGACTCAAGGCTATGGCACTGAAAGTTAAATCCAAGTGCAAAGCTCTGGCCTGAAGCCAGAAGTACCTGTGCGAGCGCTGAGTCAAAGCAGAAAGCTCTCTCCCTTTGTCTCTCTCCAAATATCCGTCTCTCACGCAGAAGGATTGCCACAAAATGGTTGCCACTTATAATGCAGGAGGAGTCCCCTTTAAATAGCGTCCCCTGTGCCCCACAGCGACTGGGAACCGTTCCCCTCTACCAGTCGCTGGGGGCGCCAGGCGCACAGAAGGGCGGCGCCACTGCAGCTCCGGTTCGGGGTGCACCAAGGGTGTTGCACCATGAAATGATGTCAGGATCTGCGCGCGTAGCTGAGCGGGCGCTGCGGTTTTGCGCCGTTGCTAAATCTTGAGTGAAGTTCGCGAGAGGCGCAGATCGCGCCGCGCCCGGGCGCTAGCCGCTTAGCGCCCCACTTCTCCTCCTCCTAAGGCGCTAGCGGCTGGCGCTAACAACTGAATTTCTAGGCCCAAGTGTTTTTATTGCCAAACATACAACCAAAATGGACTAAGAATTACATCATATAGAATTGGCCTTGAATAATTCTTCACTTTAAAAGATTATCACATGATGAACTCCTTGTTTTCCAATCCCTCCATGGCCTCACCCCTCCCTATTGTAAGCATCAGCGCAGGCCCCAAGGATTTTTGTATCGGACATTTTGTATGATTGTTACTGCTGATTGACCAGCAGCCTGTTTGGAGAAGATGGGAGGGGCCCAGGTGTCCATGATGGACAGGAGATTCCAGCCAGGCCTACAAACTGATTACGGGAGAATGTCTGAGCAGATAGTGTTCTCTGGGAAACAAAAGGCGTGTACCGGACAAAGGAGGGCCATTGGAAACTAATGGGAAACCACTTCACCTGGGATCAGGGAAGAAGTGCAGCCCATCTTCTGCCATTAACACTAGCACCTAGATGGGATAGCCCCGAAAGGCGGGAAATCAGACAAAGAACGGTGATTAAAAAGACATCACTGCAATACACAGACCTTAATGAACTTTTAGGGTATAAGAGAAGGCAGCTTTGGCCATTCTCGCTCTCTCTCGCTTGTTCTCGCCTTCACGTGCCCTCATCTCTGAACCAAGAACCGAGCACTCCGTCTGAGACGGACAGAAGAAACCACAACGAGCGACAAGAGCCTCGCCTTGCTCTTCGATTGTAGAAAAGAACCTCAAAACTGGGACTTGGATACTGCATCGGCGATACAGAACCAGGAGACACATTCTACACAGGGAAGCAGCGAGCAAGAAAACGAACAATCGGGGTGAGCATTGTCCAAGCCCACGCATCCTTAAGACCACCGGTACTGTGTGAAGGGATGTTGTGTGTCCCAACCAATCCAGAGAGTCTTAGTGGGGAGGTTCTGTGTGTATTATACAGTGTATGTTCCAGAGTTTGTGAGACAAGTCCATGTTATACCCTGTATAGCAGCACAGTGTGATTTTAGGCGTCTTAATATGAGACAGGGGCCTGTTCGACGGGCCAAGTTGTATTGTGGTATTGTTTGTTTTATTCCACCAGGCATTTTACGTACTGGAGGCAGGTGTGTGTGTTAATCTTATTAAACACCGTATGGTTGAGTCTGAAAAGCTTGTCTGTGTTCCAATCCTGTTCACCGTAATTCCTGTCGTCTAGAACTAAGTAGGAGAGGTGATTCAAACCACCAAGGCAAACCATCCACACTATCTCTGTAATCTCCTGCAGCCCCACAACCCCCCGAGATATCTGCGCTCCTCTAATTCTACCCTCTTGAGCATCCCTGATTATAATCGCTCAACCTTTGGTGGCCGTGCCTTCTGTTGCCTAGGCCCTAAGCTCTGGAATTCCCTTCCTAAACCTCTCCGCCTCCCTGCCTCTCTTTCCTCCTTTAAGACGCTCCTTAAAACCTACCTCTTTGACCAAGCTTTTGGTCACCTGCCCTAATTTTATCCTTATGTGCATCGGTGTCACATTTGTTGTCTTAAAATACTCCTGTGCAGCGTCTTGGGACGTTTTACTACTTTAAAGGTGCTATATAAATACAAGTTGTTGTTGTTGTTACATAATGGTTACATTTTGAGTTCTATTATTTCTTTATTAAGCTTATTTATACAGGATTGTTAAGTTTTCAGCCCATTTCCCCATTACATTACAACAGTGGCTACACTTCGCTGGCTGTAAGACACTCTGGGATACCCTGAGATCATGAAGAGCTCTATATAAATGTAAGTTCTTTCTTTGGCTGTAAATAATAGAGATTTAGTGAACCTCTTTTCCTGGTCTTGTGGTGAAGGAATGATCTAATACTGTTATTTGACATAACCATTTACAAACAACCCCAAGGCTCTGTGAAGATGTGAATGTTCCACCTGATGTATTATTAAGCTATACAGACCAGGAAAGTCAGTTAGCTCCATGGTGTCCTTACTACAGCCACGATGCCCCAGCCAGTCTGCTCCTATCTGTGTGGATACCTTACTCTACAGGCATCTCCTGTTTGAATTTGTTGAACATTAGTTTTATATCCAATCAGAACATCAGTGAGGCTAGTGGTGAAGGAGCGAGGTGTAGTGAGGCTAGTGCTCAGAGATAGAGCTGGCAGTGAGGCTAGAGGGCAGGCAGATCAATGGCACTAGGGAGGTCAGTGGTCAAGGACAGCAATGGCAATAGTCAGGACAGTGGTCAGGACAGCAGCAGCAGTGAGGCCTGTGGTCAGCGAGAGTGATGACAGCAGTGAGGCCAGTGGTTAGTGAGAGTGATGTAAGCAGTGAGGCCTGTGGTCAGTGAAAGTGATGTAAGCAGTGAGGCCTGTGGTCAGTGAGAGTGATGTAAGCAGTGAGGCCTGTGGTCAGCGAGAGTGATGACAGCAGTGAGGCCTGTGGTCAGTGAGAGTGATGGAAACATAGAAACATAGAAGATAGGAGCAGGAGTAGGCCATTCGGCCCCTCGAGCCTGCTCCACCATTCAATGAGATCATGGCTGATCATCCAAATTCAGTACCCTGTCCTTGCCTTCCATCCATATCCCTTGATCCCTTTAGCCTTAAGAAACATATCTAACTCCTTTTTGAACATATTTAATGAATTGGCCTCCACTGCCTTCTGTGGTAGAGAATTCCACAGGTTCACCACTCTCTGGGTGAAGAAATTCTTCCTCATCTCTGTCCTAAATGGCTTACCCCTTATCCTTAGACTGTGACCCCTGGTTCTGGACTCCCCGGCCATCGGGAACCTCCTTCCTGCATCTAGTCTGTCTAGTCCTATTAGAATTTTATAAGTTTCGATGAGATCACCTCTCATTCTTCTAAACTCCAGCGAGTATATGAGTGGATGAATTGGCTGCGCAAATTGAGGTAAACGAATATGGTTTGGTTGGGATTACGGAAACGTGGCTCAAGGATGGCCAAGACTGGGAATTCAACATCCAGGGGTATTCGATATTCAGGAAAGATAGGCAAAAAGGAAAGGGAGGTGGGGTAGCATTACTGGTTAAAGAAGGGATTAATACAATTGTAATGAAGGGTATTAGCTCTGATGATGTGGAATCTGTATGGGTAGAATTGAGAAATACTAAGGGGAAAAAAAACATTAGTGGGAGTGGTATATAGACCTCCAAACAGTAAGGTGGAGGTTGGGGATGGCATTAAAAGGGAAATTAAAGAAACGTGCAATAAGGGCACAGCAGTCATCATGGGTGACTTTAATCTACATATAGATTGGGCCAACCAAATTAGTAACAATGCTGTGGAGGAGGAATTCCTGGAGTGTTTACGGGATGGTTTCCTGGACCAATATGTCGAGGAACCAACCAGAGATCAGGCCATCTTAGACTGGGTACTATGTAACGAGAAAGGATTAATTAGCAATCTTGTTGTACGAGGCCCCTTGGGTCGGAGCGATCATAATATGATCGAATTCTTCATTAAGATGGAAAATGAAGTAGTTGACTCAGAGACAAGGGTCCTCAATTTAAATAAAGGGAACTACGATGGTCTGAGGAGTGAGTTGGGTAGGATTGATTGGGGAATGGCACTCAAAGGGTTGACGGTGGATAGGCAATGGCAAACATTCAAAGACCGAATGGATGAGCTACAGAAAGTGTTCATCCCAGTTTGGCATAAAAATAAAACAAAAAAGGTGACTCAACTGTGGCTAACAAGGGAAATTAGGGATAGCATAAGATCCAAGGCGAGGACATATAAATTGGCTAGAAAAAACAATAATCCTGAGGATTGGGAGCAGTTTAGGAGTCAACAAAGGAGGACAAAGGGATTAATTAAGAAAGGGAAAATAGAATATGAGAGTAAGCTTGCAGGGAACATAAAAACGGACTGTAAAAGCTTTTATAGATATGTGAAGAGAAAAAGATTGGTGAAGTCAAGCGTAGGTCACTTACAGTCAGAATCAGGAGAATTTATAATGGGAAACAAGGAAATGGCAGACCAACTAAATACATACTTTGGTTCTGTCGTCACAAAGGAGGACACAAATAACCTCCCAGAGATGCCGGGGAACATAGGGTCTGATGAAAGGGAGGAACTGAAAGAAATCAGTATTTGTAGGAAAATGGTGTTAGGAAAATTGATGGGACTGAAGGCCGATAAATCCCCAGGGCCTGATGGTCTACATCCCAGGGTACTTAAGGAAGTGGCCCGAGAGATAGTAGATGCATTGCTGGTCATCTTCCAGAACTCGTTAGACTCTGGAACGGTACCCATGGATTGGCCGGTAGCTAATGTTACCCCACTATTCAAAAAAGGTGGTAGAGAAAAAGCGGGGAATTATAGACCGGTAAGCCTGACATCGGTAGTGGGGGAAATGCTAGAGTCTATTATAAAAGATGTAATAGCAGAGCACTTGGAAAGCAGTGACAGGATCAGACAAAGTCAACATGGATTTACAAAAGGTAAATCATGCTTGACTAATCTACTGGAATTTTTTGAGGATGTAACTGGTAAAATAGATAAGGGAGAACCAGTGGATGTGGTGTATTTGGACTTTCAGAAGGCTTTCGATAAGGTCCCACATAAGAGATTAGCGTGCAAAATTAAGGCACATGGGATTGGGGGCAAGGTATTGACTTCGATAGAGAACTGGTTGGCGGACAGAAAGCAAAGAGTTGGAATAAACGGGTCGTTTTCCGAGTGGCAGGCAGTGACTAGTGGGGTACCGCAAGGATCGGTCCTAGGATCCCAGCTGTTCACAATATATATTAATGATCTGGATGAGGGAATTGGATGTAATATCTCCAAATTTGCAGATGGCACAAAGCTGGGTGGGAGGGTAAGCTGTGAGGAGGATGTCGTGAAACTCCAGTACGATTTGGACAGGTTGGGTGAATGGGCAGAAACATGGCAAATGCACTATAATAATGTGGATAAATGTGAGGTTATCCACTTTGGTGGCAAAAACAGGAAGGCAGATTATTATTTGAATGGCAATAGATTGGGAGAAGGGGAAGTGCAAAGAGACCTGGGTGTTATTGTGCACCAGTCGCTGAAGGTAAGCATGCAGGTGCAGCAGGCGGTTAAGAAGGCAATGGTATGTTGGCCTTCGTAGCAAGAGGGTTCGAGTACAGGAACAAGGATGTCTTGCTACTGTTGTACAGGGCCTTGGTGAGACCACACCTTGAGTATTGTGTGCAGTTTTGATCACCTTACCTGAGGAAGGACGTTCTTGCCATGGAGGGAGTGCAGCGAAGATTCACCAGGCTGATACCTGGGATGGCAGGAATGACGTATGAGGAGAGATTGTGTCGATTGGGCTTATACTCACTGGAGTTTAGAAGATTAAGAGGGGATCTCATCGAAACCTATAAAATTCTGTCAGGTCTGGACAGACTAGATGCAGGAAGGATGTTTTGGATGGCCGGGGAGTCCAGAACCAGGGGTCATAGTCTAAGGATAAGGGGTAAGCCATTTAGGACTGAAATGAGGAGGAATTTCTTCACCCAGAGAGTGGTGAACCTGTGGAATTCTCTGCCACAGAGGGCAGTGGAGGCCAGTTCATTAAATATATTCAAGAAAGAGTTGGATATATTTCTTGAGGCTAAAGGGATCAAGGGATATGGGGAGAAGGCAGGGACAGGGTACTGAATTTGGATGATCAGCCATGATCTCATTGAATGGCGGAGCAGGCTCGAAGGGCCGAATGGCCTACTCCTGCTCCTATTTTCTATGTTTCTATATTTCTATAAGCTCAATCGAACCAATCTCTCCTCATACGTCATTCCTGCAATCCCAGGTATCAGTCTGGTGAATCTTCGCTGCACTCCCTCCATGGCAAGAACATCCTTTCTCAGATAAGGCGACCAAAACTGCACACAGTACTCAAGATGTGGTCTCACCAAGGCCCTGTACAACTGCAGCAAGACATCCTTGTTCCTGTACTCGAACCCTCTCACTACGAAGGCCAACATACCATTTGTCTTCTTAACCGCCTGCTGCACCTGCATGCTTAACTTCAGCGACTGGTGCACAAGGACACCCAGGTCTCGTTGCACTTCCCCTTCTCCCAATCTATTGCTGTTCAGATAATAATCTGCCTTCCTGTTTTTGCCACCAAAGTGGATAACCTCGCATTTATCCACATTACACTGCATCTGCCATGCTTCTGTCCAATCACCCAACCTGTCCAAATCATACTGGAGTTTCTCAGCATCCTCCTCACAGCACACACACACAGCTTTGTGTCGTCTGCAAACTTGGAGATATTACATCTAGTTCCCTCGTCTAGATCATTTATATATATTGGCCTAGAAATTCAGTGGGCTGCGCCACCCGTTAGCGCCTTAAGAGGGCGCTAAGTGGGTCGGGAGACACTGGCCACGCCTCCCGCTAAATTCAGCGGGACGCTAATGGCGGCGCTAGCCGTTAGCGCTGCACCGCCACCGATGATGTCATCGGTGTGCGCAGCGCCCCGCTAACGCCCCGATCGCGATATTTAGATGCGCCCCCTGCTTTAACGCCAGGCGCTATTTGCGACCGGTTCAGGGGGGCCTACCTGCGGCGGTAGAGGCGCTAATTAAAGGAGAGGTGCGGGGCGGCCATTTTTTTGCTGGCCACCTGCCAGGCACCTCTCCGCGCTGCCGTCCCCGGCCTCCTGAGCCCCCCCCCGCCCTGCGGAGTGCCGACTGCGTTCCAAGAACCCGGCACTTCTCCTCGGTGCCGGGCTCTTTTGCCAGCACTCGCGATCCTCGATCGCGCTACACAAGGCCCCTCCCCTTTAAGAAGGGGAGGAAGGCCTGCAGTACCACAGCGCGCCGTGCTGCAGCGTGTGGCACTGCAGCACGTTGCACAGCGATATTCAGCTGCAGCGCACCAAGAGGGATGCGGGGCGCCTCCAGCATCGCCGCGCTTCCCTCTGGGGCACGCAAACTGAATTTCTGGCGGGCGGCCACGACTGCTTCCGGGGCGCTACTTTTAGCGCCCTGGCGAGGCTGGCACCCCAAACGGGGCTATAGTGAATTTCTAGGCCATTGTGAATAGCTGGGGTCCTAGGACCGATCCCTGCAGTACCCCACTAATCACTGCCAGCCACTCGGAAAAAGACCCGTTTATTCCAACTCTTTGCTTCCTGTCTGCCAACCAGTTCTCTATCCAAGTCAGTACCTTGCCCCCAATCCCATGTGCCTTAACTTTACACGCTAATCTCTTATGCGGGACCTTATCGAAAGCCTTCTGAAAGTCCAAATACACCACATCCACTGGTTCGCCCTCATCTATTCTACCAGTTACATCCTCAAAAAATTCCAGTAGATTAGTCAAGCACGATTTACCTTTTGTAAATCCATGTTGACTTTCTCCGATCCTAACACTATTTTCCAAGTGCTCTGCTATTACATCTTTTATAATGGACACAAGCATTTTCCCCACCACCGATGTCAGGCTCACCGGTCTATAATTCCCCGTTTTCTCTCTACCACCTTTTTTGAACAGTGGGGTAACATTAGCTACCCTCCAATCCATGGGAACTGTTCCAGAGTCTATAGAATTTTGGAAGATGACCAGCAATGCATCTACTATTTCAAGGGCCACTTCCTTAAGTACTCTAGGATGTAGATTATCAGGCCCTGGGGATTTATCGACCTTCAATCCCATCAATTTCCCTAACACCATTTCCCTACAAATACTGATTTCTTTCAGTTCCTCCCTCTCATTAGACCCTATGTTCCCCGACATCTCTGGGAGGTTATTTGTGTCCTCCTTTGTGAAGACAGAACCAAAGTATGTATTTAATTGGTCTTCCATTTCTTTGTTCCCCATTATAAATTCCCCTGATTCTGACTGCAAGGGACCTACGCTTGACTTCACTATTCTTTTTCTCTTCACATATCTATAAAAGCTTTTACAGTCAGTTTTTATGTTTCCTGCAAGCTTACTCTCATACTCTATTTTCCCCCTCTTAATTAATCCCTTTGTCCTCCTTTGCTGAATCCTAAACTGCTCCCAATCCTCAGGTTTATTGCTTTTTCTGGCCAATTTATATGTCCTCTCCTTGGATCTTATGCTATCCCTAATTTCCCTTGTTAGCCACGGTTGAGTCACCTTTTTTGTTTTATTTTTATGCCAAACAGGGA
The DNA here is from genome assembly GCF_052327205.1 of Somniosus microcephalus. Taxonomy (NCBI): domain Eukaryota; kingdom Metazoa; phylum Chordata; class Chondrichthyes; order Squaliformes; family Somniosidae; genus Somniosus; species Somniosus microcephalus. The sequence continues at coordinate 30,291,096 of NC_140999.1, read as the reverse complement.
TGAAAAAATTCTGTAGTTCATCCATGCGATCTTTGAATGTTTGCCATTGCCTATCCACTGTCAACTCTTTGAGTAACATTCCCCAATCAATCCTACCCAAATCGCGCCTCATACCATCGTAGTTTCATTTATTTAAATTCAGGAACCTAGTCTCTGAGTCAACGACTTCACTCTCCATCTTAATGAAAAATGTTATCATATTATGATCGCTCCAACCCAAGGGGCCTCGCACAACAAGATTGCTAATTAATCCTTTCTCATTACATAATACCCAGCAATGACAGCAGTGAGGCCTGTGGTCAGCGAGAGTGATGTTAGCAGTGAGGCCTGTGGTCAGTGAGAGTGATGACAGCAGTGAGGCCTGTGGTCAGTGAGAGTGATGACAGCAGTCTGGCCTGTGGTCAGCGAGAGTGATGTTAGCAGTGAGGCCTGTGGTCAGTGAGAGTGATGACAGCAGTGTGGCCTGTGGTCAGGGGGAGTGATGCCAGCAGTGAGGTCTGTGGTCAGTGAGAGTGATGAGAACAGTGAGGCCTGTGGTCAGGGGGAGTGATGACAGCAGTGAGGCCAAAGGTCAGGGAGAGTGATGTAAGCAGTGAGGCCTGTGGTCAGCGAGAGTGATGACAGCAGTGTGGCCTGTGGTCAGCGAGAGTGATGACAGCAGTGTGGCCTGTGGTCAGGGGGAGTGATGCCAGCAGTGAGGCCTCTGGTCAGTGAGAGTGATGACAGCAGTGAGGCCTGTGGTCAGGGGGAGTGATGACAGCAGTGAGGCCTGTGGTCGGTGAGAGTGATGAGAACAGTGAGGCCTGTGGTCAGCGAGAGTGATGACAGCAGTGAGGCCTGTGGTCAGCGAGAGTGATGACAGCAGTGAGGCCTGTGGTCAGTGAGAGTGATGATAGCAGTGAGGCCTGTGGTCAGTGAGAGTGATGACAGCAGTGAGGCCTGTGGTCAGTGAGAGTGATGACAGCAGTGAGGCCTGTGGTCAGGGGGAGTGATGACAGCAGTGAGGCCAAAGGTCAGGGAGAGTGATGAGAACAGTGAGGCCTGTGGTCAGCGAGAGTGATGTAAGCAGTGAGGCCTGTGGTCAGCGAGAGTGATGAGAACAGTGAGGCCTGTGGTCAGTGACAGTGATGACAGCAGTGAGGCCTGTGGTCAGTGACAGTGATGAGAACAGTGAGGCCTGTTGTCAGTGAGAGTGATGACAGCATTGAGGCCTGTGGTCAGCGAGAGTGATGACAGCAGTGAGGCCTGTGGTCAGCGAGAGTGATGTTAGCAGTGAGGCCTGTGGTCAGCGAGAGTGATGATAGCAGTGAGGCCAAAGGTCAGCGAGAGTGATGACAGCAGTGAGGCCTGTGGTCAGTGAGAGTGATGGCAGCAGTGAGGCCTGTGGTCAGGGAGAGTGATGAGAACAGTGAGGCCTGTGGTCAGCGAGAGTGATGAGAACAGTGTGGCCTGTGGTCAGTGAGAGTGATGACAGCAGTGAGGCCTGTGGTCAGGGGGAGTGATGACAGCAGTGAGGCCTGTGGTCAGCGAGAGTGCTGACAGCAGTGAGGCCTGTGGTCAGTGAGAGTGATGACAGCACTGAGGCCTGTGGTCAGTGAGAGTGATGACAGCAGTGAGGCCTGTGGTCAGGGAGAGTGATGAGAACAGTGAGGCCTGTGGTCAGCGAGAGTGATGAGAACAGTGAGGCCTGTGGTCAGCGAGAGTGATGACAGCAGTGAGGCCTGTGGTCAACGAGAGTGATGACAGCAGTGTGGCCTGTGGTCAGCAAGAGTGATGACAGCAGTGTGGCCTGTGGTCAGGGGGAGTGATGCCAGCAGTGAGGCCTCTGGTCAGTGAGAGTGATGACAGCAGTGAGGCCTGTGGTCAGGGGGAGTGATGACAGCAGTGAGGCCTGTGGTCGGTGAGAGTGATGAGAACAGTGAGGCCTGTGGTCAGCGAGAGTGATGACAGCAGTGAGGCCTGTGGTCAGCGAGAGTGATGACAGCAGTGAGGCCTGTGGTCAGTGAGAGTGATGATAGCAGTGAGGCCTGTGGTCAGTGAGAGTGATGACAGCAGTGAGGCCTGTGGTCAGTGAGAGTGATGACAGCAGTGAGGCCTGTGGTCAGGGGGAGTGATGACAGCAGTGAGGCCAAAGGTCAGGGAGAGTGATGAGAACAGTGAGGCCTGTGGTCAGCGAGAGTGATGTAAGCAGTGAGGCCTGTGGTCAGCGAGAGTGATGAGAACAGTGAGGCCTGTGGTCAGTGACAGTGATGGCAGCAGTGAGGCCTGTGGTCAGTGACAGTGATGAGAACAGTGAGGCCTGTTGTCAGTGAGAGTGATGACAGCATTGAGGCCTGTGGTCAGCGAGAGTGATGACAGCAGTGAGGCCTGTGGTCAGCGAGAGTGATGTTAGCAGTGAGGCCTGTGGTCAGCGAGAGTGATGATAGCAGTGAGGCCAAAGGTCAGCGAGAGTGATGACAGCAGTGAGGCCTGTGGTCAGTGAGAGTGATGGCAGCAGTGAGGCCTGTGGTCAGGGAGAGTGATGAGAACAGTGAGGCCTGTGGTCAGCGAGAGTGATGAGAACGGTGTGGCCTGTGGTCAGTGAGAGTGATGACAGCAGTGAGGCCTGTGGTCAGGGGGAGTGATGACAGCAGTGAGGCCTGTGGTCAGCGAGAGTGTTGACAGCAGTGAGGCCTGTGGTCAGTGAGAGTGATGACAGCACTGAGGCCTGTGGTCAGTGAGAGTGATGACAGCAGTGAGGCCTGTGGTCAGGGAGAGTGATGAGAACAGTGAGGCCTGTGGTCAGCGAGAGTGATGAGAACAGTGAGGCCTGTGGTCAGCGAGAGTGATGACAGCAGTGAGGACTGTGGTCAACGAGAGTGATGACAGCAGTGTGGCCTGTGGTCAGCAAGAGTGATGACAGCAGTGTGGCCTGTGGTCAGGGGGAGTGATGCCAGCAGTGAGGCCTGTGGTCAGTGAGAGTGATGAGAACAGTGAGGGCTGTGGTCAGGGGAAGTGATGACAGCAGTGAGGCCAAAGGTCAGGGAGAGTGATGAGAACAGTGAGGCCTGTGGTCAGCGAGAGTGATGTAAGCAGTGAGGCCTGTGGTCAGCGAGAGTGATGACAGCAGTGAGGCCTGTGGTCAGCGAGAGTGATGACAGCAGTGAGGCCTGTGGTCAGCGAGAGTGATGACAGCAGTGAGGCCTGTGGTCAGTGAGAGTGATGAGAAAAGTGAGGCCTGTGGTCAGTGAGAGTGATGACAGCAGTGAGGCCTGTGGTCAGTGAGAGTGATGAGAGCAGTGAGGCCTGTTGTCAGTGAGAGTGATGACAGCATTGAGGCCTGTGGTCAGCGAGAGTGATGACAGCAGTGAGGCCTGTGGTCAGCGAGAGTGATGACAGCAGTGAGGCCTGTGGTCAGCGAGAGTGATGTTAGCAGTGAGGCCTGTGGTCAGCGAGAGTGATGACAGCAGTGAGGCCAAAGGTCAGTGAGAGTAATGACAGCAGTGAGGCCTATCGTCATGGAGAGTGATGACAGCAGTGAGGCCTGTGGTCAGCGAGAGTGATGACAGCAGTGAGGCCTGTGGTCAGCGAGAGTGATGACAGCAGTGAGGCCTGTGGTCAGCGAGAGTGACGACAGCAGTGAGGCCTGTGGTCAGTGAGAGTGATGACAGCAGTGAGGCCTGTGGTCAGGGAGAGTGATGAGAACAGTGAGGCCTGTGGTCAGTGAGAGTGATGACAGCAGTGAGGCCTGTGGTCAGGGGGAGTGATGACAGCAGTGAGGCCTGTGGTCAGTGAGAGTGATGACAGCAGTGAGGCCTGTGTTCAGTGAGAGTGATGACAGCAGTGAGGCCTGTGGTCAGCGAGAGTGATGACAGCAGTGAGGCCTGTGGTCAGGGGGAGTGATGACAGCAGTGAGGCCTGTGGTCAGCGAGAGTGATGACAGCAGAGAGGCCTGTGGTCAGTGAGAGTGATGACAGCAGTGAGGCCTGTGGTCAGTGAGAGTGATGACAGTTGTGAGGCCTGTGGTCAGTGAGAGTGATGACAGCAGTGAGGCTTGTGGTCAGGGGGAGTGATGATAGCAGTGAGGCCAAAGGTCAGCGAGAGTGATGTAAGCAGTGAGGCCTGTGGTCAGCGAGAGTGATGACAACAGTGAGGCCTGTGGTCAGCGAGAGTGATGCCAGCAGTGAGGCCTGTGGTCAGCGAGAGTGATGACAGCAGTGAGGCCTGTGGTCAGTGAGAGTGATGACAGCAGTGAGGCCTGTGGTCAGTGAGAGTGATGACAGCAGTGAGGCCTGTGGTCAGTGAGAGTGATGACAGCAGTGAGGCCTATGGTCAGGGAGAGTGATGACAGCAGTGAGGCCTGTGGTCAGCGAGAGTGATGACAGCAGTGAGGCCTGTGGTCAGGGAGAGTGATGACAGCAGTGTGGCCTGTGGTCAGGGAGAGTGATGACAGCAGTGAGGCCTGTGGTCAGGGAGAGTGATGACAGCATGAGGCCTGTGGTCAGTGAGGGTGATGACAGCAGTGTGGCCTGTGGTCAGGGAGAGTGATGACAGCAGTGAGGCCTGTGGTCAGCGAGAGTGATGGTAGGTGTTCTGTATGTACCTTTAAGGGAATAACTGGTCTTAGACTGCAGTACCGGCAGTGACCACCACTGTATAAAAGGCCCTAGCAGGCTTCTGTATTTTCAGTCTGACGCTGCCTCCTGTTCAGTAAAGTACCTGTTAAACTGTTCTCCCGAAGTCCGTGTAGTATTGAGGCGCGGACTTTACAGTGGCGACGAGTAAGTTCGAACTCACCTGCAGTGTGGCTTCATCTCACGGGGATCTCGCCTGAGAGGAGGGTCCTGGAAGGTCGTAGTCTAAGCAACGGGCGTCGGCCGAGGGCAACCGCCCAAAGAATTCATCGGTGTTCCGAGAATTGCGGGAGAGACTGTGGTTCCAGCCAATCGTGCTGGTAGCAGGTAGCGCGCTGACCCTTCCGGGCTCAAGCTCTACAAAACGGGCCGCGCAGCGTCGCCGGGAAAAGAAAACAAGAGAGAGAGAGGGTGGAGCGCACAGGGCGCGGTCGGTGCTCAAGAACAGGGCAGCGGAGAGAAACTAAACGGGGGGGAAGGAAAGCGAGACGCGCCAAAGCTGCGGGTCGCCGCCATTACCCTGTAGAACGCTAGGAGCAGCGTGGCAGCAAGGGGAAGAAGCAAAAGCGCGGGAGGCGCCATTTTATTCCATTGGGGAAGAAGCAAAAGCGCGGGAGGCGCCATTTTAAATCGCCCAAGATGCCGAAAAGTGGCAGTATCACTGCTTTCGACAACGAGGTAGAAGACTGGACCACGTATGTGGAAAGAATTGAAGTGTACTGCAAGGCAAATGAGGTGGCCGATGGAAAGAGGGCGTCGGTATTATTAAATCTGATGGGTGCGAGTACGTACGGCCTATTGCGGAATTTAATTACCCCAGCGAAACCAATGGAGAAAAGTTTTGAGGAGATTGTTCATATCTTACAGGAACACCTAAGCCCGACACCACTGCTGATAGCAGAAAGATTCAAGTTCCATAAAAGAAACCAGCACAAAGATGAGAGCAATGCTGACTATCTTACGGAACTACGCAAGTTATCGAAGCACTGCCAGTTCGGAGCAGGACTGGCAGACACCTTACGGGATAAGTTTGTCTGCGGGCTCCAGAGTGAAGGAACCCAGAAACGACTACTTTCAAAAAAGGACCTGACGCTAGAACAGGGTTTCAGCATGGCAGTATCCTACGAAGCAGCAGCACGGGGAGCTGCGGAAATACAACAGAAACCACAAGAATACAGCGCTAACGAAATGGCGTATGGAGCCGAAAAGTGCTATCGCTGCGGCAGAACAACCCATGAGCAGAAGGACTGCTGGTTTAAAGACAAAATATGCAGGCAATGCAGAAAAATGGGACATATAGCAAGAGTCTGCAGGTCGGGAAAGAAAACCAACACGACAAGAACTACTAAGGAACAGTACAGGAAAGTAAAGAAACTGACAGACAGTAGTTCAGAAGATCAGGAGAGTGATAAGGACTCCGGGAGCAGGAGACTAAGTTGTTTAAAGTTACACAACGTGATCGCAAAGGAAGATCACCGAACCATTTGGGTCACCCTCATGATAGCAGGGTCACCAGTAAAGATGGAATTGGACACAGGATCAGCCCTAACTGTCATGAATCGATGAGACTATGAGCGGCTATTCTCGCACATACCCTTAAAGGACATGTCCATTGTATTGAAGGCATACACGGGGCAAAAGGTCTACCCCAGAGGAAAAATAAGAGTGCCAGTTGAGTATAACGGAAAGGAAACACAGAAACTATACATGTATATACTACGAGATGGAGGACCACCATTATTGGGACGTGAATGGATCCGAAAACTACAATTGGATTGGCATTCCATTCTGGCACTAACTGTGACTGACAAAAAAGATGATGACGTCGCACCTGGACGTCTGTCACAAATTCTATCTGACGCGGAAGAGGTGTTCCAACAAAGACTTGGGCCTCTAAAAGGAGTAAAGGCAACCATAAAGATTGAGGATAACGCAACCCCAAAATTTTTCAAGGCCAGACCGGTGCCATACGCAATCCGCCCAGCCATGGAAGCTGAACTGGAGAGTCTGGAGCGTTCAGGGGTGCTGTCTAAGGTGGACTGGAGTGAGTGGGCCACACCCATCATTCCTGTAATGAAGAAAGCATTGAGCAGCATGCCTGGGGAGCCAAGGAAGGTTCGCATCTGTGGGGACTTCAAGGTGACTGTGAACCCAGTCCTGCACACAGTACAGTATCCGCTTCCGCGGATAGAAGATATTTTCGCCTCACTATCTGGCCGGAAACGTTTTACAAAGATTGATCTGGCTCAAGCGTATCTACAAATGGAGGTGGAAGAAGCATCTAGGAAATACCTCACGATAAACACTCACAAAGGCCTTTACCAGTACAATCGACTGGTATTCGGGGTAGCATCGGCCCCGGCTATTTGGCAGAGGGCAATGGAACAAGTCCTGCAAGGGATCCCGGGGACCCAGTGTTATTTGGACGACATCCTGGTTACGGGCGAAAATGACAATGAACACCTTGCCAACCTGGAACAGGTGCTCACGAGATTGCAGGAATATGGGCTACGAGCCAACCGTCCCAAATGCGAGTTCTTCAGGAGACAAATCTCGTATTGTGGCCACATGATTGATGAGGAAGGGTTGCATAAGTCGCCGGACAAGATTGAGGCTGTCGTCAAGGCTCCAGCACCGGAAAATGTGTCGCAACTGAGGTCGTTCCTCGGGTTGGTGAACTACTACCATAAGTTCTTGCCGAATTTATCCACAATTCTGCGCCCACTGAACGCCCTGCTTCAAACTGGTGTAACATGGAAATGGAGTGATGAGTGTAAGCATGCCTTTCAGGAATGTAAATGCCTAATCACTTCAAAAGAAGTATTGGCCCACTACAACCCAACACTACCGATTCGGTTGGCATGTGATGCGTCACCTTACGGTATTGGAGCGGTGCTGTCACACAAATTCCGTGACGGTTCAGAGAGGCCAATAGCCTTTGCACCACGCTCGCTAACCTCAGCCGAGCGTAACTACGCCCAGATTGACAGGGAGGCCCTCAGCCTGGTGTGGGGGGTGAAGAAGTTCAATCACTATCTGCACGGGCAGAAATTCACCCTACTGACTGATCATCAACCCCTGGTCTCAATTTTTAACCCAAAGAAGGGCGTTCCAGTGATGACGGCACAACGGCTGCAAAGATGGTCACTTTTTCTAGGGGCACATCAGTATGACATAGAGTACAAAGGTACAAAATAACATGGAAACGCTGATGGGCTGTCGCGCCTACCATTGCCTACGGCGGAAGAAGCACCTGCAGTGGACCCTGTGGAGATATTCCATGCGACCATAGTCGAATGTTTGCCTGTTACAAACGCAAGTATCGAGAAGGAAACCCGAAATGACCCGACACTCTCTCGGGTCTATGATTTGACGGTGAAGGGATGGCCAGCATATGGCGACTCACTGTTGCCAGCATTCTCGCCAAGGAGAGAACAGCTGTCAGTGTGCCGGGGAACCTTGATGTGTGGATCCCGAGTGGTAATTCCACCCAAGTTGAGAGATAGAGTACTCAATGAGCTTCACGAGGGTCATCTGGGAGGGGTAAAAATGAAGAGCCTAGCCAGGGCGTTTGTGTGGTGGCCGGGAATCGATAAAGAAATCGAGGATATGACCAAGAGATGCACAGGATGCCAGAAGGTCCAAAACGCTCCACAGGCCCCGCTACATCCATGGGAGTGGCCCTCATCTCCATGGCAACGGGTACACATTGATTTCGCTGGTTCATTTATGGACTCAATGTTTCTAATCGCTGTGGACGCCCATTCGAAATGGCCAGAGGTCATTAAAATGTCCTCCACCACCACGGAGAAAACTACTGCAGTCCTAACGACCATCTTCGCCAGGAATGGGTTGCCAGAACAGATTTGTTCCGACAATGGCCCACAATTTGTGTCTAAGGATTTCCGGAGGTTCCTGAAGAATAATGGGGTGAAACATTACACATCTGCCCCATATCATCCAGCCACAAATGGATTGGCTGAGAGGTTTGTTCAGACCTTTAAAAAGGCCATACAGGCAATGTATAAGGACAACATACCACTGGAGCACAAGGTGGATAACTTCTTGTTTGCTTACCGGAATGCGACACATGCAGTAACCAACCAAACTCCAGCCGTACTGTTTTTCAACTGGAGACTAAGATGTCGCTTGGACTTGCTCAAACCAAACATAAGACGAGATGTTGAGGATAAGCAGTTCCAGCACATAAATGAGAAGCCAACCAGGAGCTTCAAGATAGGGCAACCAGTCTTGGCCCGCGACTACCGAACAGAAAAATGGCAGCCAGGAACAATATGCACACAGCAGGGACCACTAATGTACACAGTGGACGTTGGAGAGAGCATCGTGAGACGCCATGTTGACCAGATTCTAGAGTCACAGGAACAAGCCAAACCTATACCACAAGCATGTGCACCTGGTAATGAGCCCAAAGTACAGATTGCGTCTACCTCAGAAGCAGGGGTATTGGAAGCTGACGAACCAACCAATGACAATGAGCCAGAATTGACTCCACCGCCAGGACAGGATACTCGAGAAAGGCGCTATCCAGTCAGGATCAGGAAGCCTCCTCAAAGACTGAACTTATAAATGACTATTTCAGTTGATGTATATAGTACCGAGAAAATTGTAATTGTAATTAGTTATTATTTAGTTGTTAAATGAATGTTATGTACTGTTTATGTAAAAGGGGAGGAATTGTTGTGTATGTACCTTTAAGGGAATAACTGGTCTTAGACTGCAGTACCGGCAGTGACCACCCCTGTATAAAAGGCCCTAGCAGGCTTCTGTATTTTCAGTCTGACGCTGCCTCCCGTTCAGTAAAGTACCTGTTAAACTGTTCTCCTGAAGTCCGTGTATTATTGAGGCGCGGACTTTACAGTAGGGAGTTCAGTGATTATTGGGAGCAGCAGTGAGACTGGTGGACAGAGAGCAGCAGCTGTAGATTTATGAGAGATGCTGGACCTAAATCCAGACAAAACAGATTGAAGGACAGCATTTTATTGACAGTAATTGATCCATTGCCTTCTTCTCTGCCTCTGCCCTCTTCTCCCTCAATGGCAGAATGGTAAACCTGAACACTGCTGAAGTAAAATGAACTGTATGTTCTCCATGACTCTGCTTGAATCGAGAATGTGCACTACAATATGTCCGGTTCAATCTTTTATCGCCATCAAACTGATACATCTATTCTGTTCCACTCCTTATTAGTGCCCGATACGAGACTCCCAAAACAAGCGCTCTACTCGGAGCTCCGACGCGGCAAGAGTGCCCCAGGTGGGCAGAGGAAACGCTTCAAGGACACCCTCAAAGCCTCCTTGAAAAAGTGTAACATCCCCACCGACACCTGGGAGTCCCTGGCCCAAGACCGCACAAAGTGGAGGAGAAGCATCCGGGAAGGCGCCAAACACCTCGATTCTCTTCGCCGGGAGCAAGTGGAAGCCAAGCGCAGGCAGCGCAAGGAGCGCACGTCAACCCAAGCACCCCACCGACCCACCCCTTCAACCACCATCTGCCCCACCTGTGACAGAGACTGTAGGTCCCGCATTGGACTCATCAGTCACCTGAGAACTCATTTTTAATGTGGAAGCAAGTCATCCTCGGTTCCGAGGGACTGCCTAAGAAGAGAAGATTAGTGCCATTGGAAAAAAAACTGGCACTGACATCCACTACCTTTCTATCAATGTGGGTTTGCAACATAATGCAGACATACTTATTTTGAAAAAGTTACTTCTCCAATTCCTTAACTGCAGGGAAGATTTGCTCCCGTTGCTAAGGTTCTGGAACATATAATCTGGCCCTGTTGTGATGAGGCCAGAGGAGGAGCCAGTTGCCTTTCCTTTCAGACTTTGAGATGCATGTGTTTTTCATTAGTGTGAATGTTATGGTTAAACTGCACATTTAGATTAAGCACAGCCTGAAGAACATTCCATGGATTTTTTTTTAAACATTCAGTCTCCAGTCACATCCTTTCTAGTTTTCACAGTATGCACAGCTGCGACAAAAATAAACCCCTAAAAGTGATTTGGTAGAAATTTACAGAAAGATATATTTAGTCATTTATAATATTCTTTGAACAAAGTAAATTGGCCCATAAGAAACATTTTTGAAGTGGTACAGCTACGTTACAGACTCTCTCTATTGCACTATCTCGCCTCCTTGGTTCTGCAGTTCTTCTCCCTCCCTTCTCAAGTCTCTATTTATCCCTTCTACTACTTCTTGCCTTCAGTTATTTTTGCTTGTTTCCACCCATTTCTTTGTATTCATGTGATAGTCCATTCTGATTTAATAACTTTTCAGGTTTTTTTTAACAAGATCACACAATATTTAGTTCATCTGTCTCTAAATACCGTAAAGCTTTCAATTGCAGCGTCCAATTGGTACTTAACTGAATTCAGTTTTTTTTTTGCCTCCACTGTATCCTGAAGTCCATTCCATGTCTGAAGAAGAACTTTCTGATATCAGTCCTCATTTTTGCCTAGTTGGAACATTGTACCTCCTTGTCCTACTCTCGCAATTTAATTTCAAATAATTTTCTGAATTTACCTTTTCCAAGTCAGTTCCTGTCTTGAACACCTCTACAAGATTATCTCTCAGATGCCTCCGTTCATGGTTGAAAAGCCCAAGCTTCTCCAGTCTTTACTACCGATTTTCTCCCCTCGCCTCTCCTGAACATATTCACATCTTTTTGAGGTATATTCTGTACTAAAGGGCACCACCCGCCATATTGGTAAAGGCTGAGGTATAGGCATCCAGGGCCTGCAGCTGAACAGGCATTAGCCCCTTTGCAGATGCAAATAGGGGGCCTAATGTCCGATTCTGGATCTCTTCCCGAAATGAGGCTTCCCTAAATGCAGCCAGCGCCGGGCCTGCTGCATTCAGGATAACCATGTCAACATGCAGCCTAACCAGCAGTCCTTAAAGGGACCATTGGAGCCTGCCTTTAAAAAGGTAAGTTCTTTAAAAAAATACTTAGCTGAATGTAGAGTGCTCATCCAGGCTCCACAGCAGTCTCAAAGACGTTGCCGGCCCACGCTCAGCTACCTCCCAATCACCCCTTCCTGACATGCAGAACATGCACAGAATATACCTTAGGGCAGGCCAGTTTCAGCAAACCCGTGTTGGTGGTGTTTACAAATTTGTTATTTGATATGTGGGTGACATTGGCAAGGCTGTATTTTATTGAATTTAATTTCACAACTTGTCAGTGTGAGATTTAAATCTCAAAACCTCTGTGTTACTGGTCCAGTACCATCACCACTAGGCTGGTCCAGTACCACCATCACGAGGCTGGCCCAGTACCATCACCACTAGGCTGGTCCAGTACCATCACCACTAGGCTGGTCCAGTACCACCATCACTAGGCTGGTCCAGTACCATCACCACTAGGCTGGTCCAGTACCACCACCACTAGGCTGGTCCAGTACCGTCACCACTAGGCTGGTCCAGTACCACCATCACTAGGCTGGTCCAGTACCATCACCACTAGGCTGGTCCAGTACCACCACCACTGGGCTGGCCCAGTACCACCACCACTAGGCTGGTCCAGTACCACCACCACTAGGCTGGTCCAGTACCACCACCACTAGGCTGGTCCAGTACCATCACCACTGGGCTGGTCCAGTACCACCACCACTAGGCTGGTCCATTAACACCACCACTGGGCTGGCCCAGTACCATCACCACTAGGCTGGCCCAGTACCATCACCACTAGGCTGGCCCAGTACCACCACCACTAGGCTGGTCCAGTACCATCACCACTAGGCTGGCCCAGTACCATCACCACTAGGCTGGCCCAGTACCATCACCACTAGGCTGGTCCAGTACCATCACCACTGGGCTGGCCCAGTACCATCACCACTAGGCTGGTCCAGTACCATCACCACTAGGCTGGCCCAGTACCACCACCACTAGGCTGGCCCAGTACCATCACCACCAGGCTGGTCCAGTACCACCACCACTAGGCTGGCCCAGTACCATCACCACTAGGCTGGTCCAGTGCCACCACCACTAGGCTGGTCCAGTGCCACCACCACTAGTCTGGTCCAGTGCCACCACCACTAGGCTGGTCCAGTACCACCACCACTAGGCTGGTCCAGTACCATCACCACTAGGCTGGTCCAGTACCATCACCACTAGGCTGGTCCAGTACCATCACCACTGGGCTGGCCCAGTACCATCACCACTAGGCTGGTCCAGTACCATCACCACTAGGCTGGTCCAGTACCACCACCACAAGGCTGGTCCAGTACCATCACCACTAGGCTGGTCCAGTACCATCGCCACTAGGCTGGTCCAGTACCATCACCACTAGGCTGGTCCAGTAACATCACCACTAGGCTGGTCCAGTACCACCACCACTGGGCTGATCCAGTACCATCACCACTGGGCTGGTCCAGTACCACCACCACTGGGCTGGTCCAGTACCACCATCACTGGGCTGGTCCAGTACCATCACCACTAGGCTGGTCCAGTACCACCACCACTAGGCTGGCCCAGTACCACCACCACTAGGCTGGCCCAGTACCACCACCACTAGGCTGGTCCAGTACCACCACCACTAGGCTGGTCCAGTACCATCACCACTAGGCTGGCCCAGTACCACCACCACTAGGCTGGTCCAGTACCACCACCACGCTGGTCCAGTACCACCACCACTAGGCTGGTCCAGTACCATCACCACTGGGCTGGTCCAGTACCACCACCACTAGGCTGGTCCAGTAACACGACCACTGGGCTGGCCCAGTACCATCACCACTAGGCTGGCCCAGTACCATCACCACTAGGCTGGCCCAGTACCACCACCACTAGGCTGGTCCAGTACCATCACCACTAGGCTAGCCCAGTACCATCACCACTAGGCTGGCCCAGTACCATCACCACTAGGCTGGTCCAGTACCATCACCACTGGGCTGGCCCAGTACCATCACCACTAGGCTGGTCCAGTACCATCACCACTAGGCTGGCCCAGTACCACCACCACTAGGCTGGCCCAGTACCATCACCACTAGGCTGGTCCAGTACCATCACCATTAGGCTGGTCCAGTAACATCACCACTAGGCTGGTCCAGTACCATCACCACTAGGCTGGTCCAGTACCATCACCACTAGGCTGGTCCAGTACCAACACCACTGGGCTGGTCCAGTACCACCACCACTAGGCTGGTCCAGTACCATCACCACTAGGCTGGTCCAGTACCACCACCACTGGGCTGGTCCAGTACCACCACCACTAGGCTGGTCCAGTACCACCACCACTGGGCTGGTCCAGTACCATCACCACTGGGCTGGTCCAGTACCATCACCACTAGGCTGGTCCAGTACCACCACCACTTGGCTGGTCCAGTACCACCACCACTAGGCTGGTCCAGTACCATCACCACTAGGCTGGCCCAGTACCACCACAACTGGGCTGGTCCAGTACCACCATCACCACCAGGCTGGTCCAGTACCATCACCGCTAGGCTGGTCCAGTACCACCACCACTGGGCTGGCCCAGTACCATCACCACTAGGCTGGCCCAGTACCATCACCACTAGGCTGGTCCAGTACCACCACCACTACGCTGGTCCAGTACCATCACCACTAGGCTGGTCAAGTACCACCACCACTGGGCTGGTCCAGTACCACCACCACTAGGCTGGTCCAGTACCATCACCACTAGGCTGGTCCAGCACCATCACCACTAGGCTGGCCCGGTACCATCACCACTAGGCTGGTCCAGTACCATCACCATTAGGCTGGTCCAGTAACATCACCACTAGGCTGGTCCAGTACCATCACCACTAGGCTGGTCCAGTACCATCACCACTAGGCTGGTCCAGTACCATCACCACTAGGCTGGTCCAGTACCACCACCACTGGGCTGGTCCAGTACCACCACCACTGGGCTGGTCCAGTACCATCATCACTAGGCTGGCCCAGTACCACCACCACTGGGCTGGTCCAGTACCACCACCACTAGGCTGGTCCAGTACCATCACCACTAGGCTGGTCCAGTACCACCACCACTAGGCTGGTCCAGTACCATCACCACTAGGCTGGTCCAGTACCACCACCACTGGGCTGGTCCAGTACCACCACCACTAGGCTGGTCCAGTACCATCACCACTAGGCTGGTCCAGTACCACCACCACTGGGCTGGTCCAGTACCACCACCACTAGGCTGGTCCAGTATCACCACCACTGGGCTGGTCCAGTACCATCACCACTGGGCTGGTCCAGTACCATCACCACTAGGCTGGTCCAGTACCACCACCACTAGGCTGGTCCAGTACCACCACCACTAGGCTGGTCCAGTACCATCACCACTAGGCTGGCCCAGCACCACCACAACTGGGCTGGTCCAGTACCACCATCACCACCAGGCTGGTCCAGTACCATCACCACTAGGCTGGTCCAGTACCACCACCACTGGGCTGGCCCAGTACCATCACCACTAGGCTGGCCCAGTACCATCACCACTAGGCTGGTCCAGTACCACCACCACTAGGCTGGTCCAGTACCATCACCACTAGGCTGGTCAAGTACCACCACCACTGGGCTGGTCCAGTACCACCACCACTAGGCTGGTCCAGTACCATCACCACTAGGCTGGTCCAGCACCATCACCACTAGGCTGGTCCAGTACCATCACCACTAGGCTGGTCCAGTAACATCACCACTAGGCTGGTCCAGTACCATCACCACCAGGCTGGTCCAGTACCATCACCACTGGGCTGGCCCAGTGCCACCACCACTAGGCTGGTCCAATACCATCACCACTAGGCTGGTCCAGTACCATCACCACTAGGCTGGTCCAGTACCATCACCACTAGGCTGGCCCAGTACCATCACTACTAGGCTGGCCCAGTACCACCACCACTAGGCTGGTCCAGTACCATCACCACTAGGCTGGTCCAGTGCCATCACCACTAGGCTGGTCCAGTACCATCACCACTAGGCTGGTCCAGTACCATCAACACTAGGCTGGCCCAGTACCATCACCACTAGGCTGGCCCAGCATCATCACCACTAGGCTGGTCCAGTAGCACCACCACTAGGCTGGCAGTGTACCATCACCACTAGGCTGGTCCAGTACCATCACCACTAGGCTGGCCCAGCACCATCACCACTAGGCTGGTCCAGTACCACCACCACTAGGCTGGTCCATTAACACCACCACTGGGCTGGCCCAGTACCATCACCACTAGGCTGGCCCAGTACCATCACCACTAGGCTGGCCCAGTACCACCACCACTAGGCTGGTCCAGTACCATCACCACTAGGCTGGCCCAGTACCATCACCACTAGGCTGGTCCAGTACCATCACCACTGGGCTGGCCCAGTACCATCACCACCAGGCTGGTCCAGTGCCACCACCACTAGTCTGGTCCAGTGCCACCACCACTAGGCTGGTCCAGTACCACCACCACTAGGCTGGTCCAGTACCATCACCACTAGGCTGGTCCAGTACCATCACCACTAGGCTGCTCCAGTACCATCACCACTGGGCTGGCCCAGTACCATCACCACTAGGCTGGTCCAGTACCATCACCACTAGGCTGGTCCAGTACCACCACCACAAGGCTGGTCCAGTACCATCACCACTAGGCTGGTCCAGTACCATCGCCACTAGGCTGGTCCAGTACCATCACCACTAGGCTGGTCCAGTAACATCACCACTAGGCTGGTCCAGTACCATCACCACTGGGCTGATCCAGTACCATCACCACTGGGCTGGTCCAGTACCACCACCACTGGGCTGGTCCAGTACCACCATCACTGGGCTGGTCCAGTACCATCACCACTAGGCTGGTCCAGTACCACCACCACTAGGCTGGCCCAGTACCACCACCACTAGGCTGGCCCAGTACCACCACCACTAGGCTGGTCCAGTACCACCACCACTAGGCTGGTCCAGTACCATCACCACTAGGCTGGCCCAGTACCACCACCACTAGGCTGGTCCAGTACCACCACCACGCTGGTCCAGTACCACCACCACTAGGCTGGTCCAGTACCATCACCACTGGGCTGGTCCAGTACCACCACCACTAGGCTGGTCCAGTAACACCACCACTGGGCTGGCCCAGTACCATCACCACTAGGCTGGCCCAGTACCATCACCACTAGGCTGGCCCAGTACCACCACCACTAGGCTGGTCCAGTACCATCACCACTAGGCTAGCCCAGTACCATCACCACTAGGCTGGCCCAGTACCATCACCACTAGGCTGGTCCAGTACCATCACCACTGGGCTGGCCCAGTACCATCACCACTAGGCTGGTCCAGTACCATCACCACTAGGCTGGCCCAGTACCACCACCACTAGGCTGGCCCAGTACCATCACCACTAGGCTGGTCCAGTACCATCACCATTAGGCTGGTCCAGTAACATCACCACTAGGCTGGTCCAGTACCATCACCACTAGGCTGGTCCAGTACCATCACCACTAGGCTGGTCCAGTACCAACACCACTGGGCTGGTCCAGTACCACCACCACTAGGCTGGTCCAGTACCATCACCACTAGGCTGGTCCAGTACCACCACCACTGGGCTGGTCCAGTACCACCACCACTAGGCTGGTCCAGTACCACCACCACTGGGCTGGTCCAGTACCATCACCACTGGGCTGGTCCAGTACCATCACCACTAGGCTGGTCCAGTACCACCACCACTAGGCTGGTCCAGTACCACCACCACTAGGCTGGTCCAGTACCATCACCACTAGGCTGGCCCAGTACCACCACAACTGGGCTGGTCCAGTACCACCATCACCACCAGGCTGGTCCAGTACCATCACCGCTAGGCTGGTCCAGTACCACCACCACTGGGCTGGCCCAGTACCATCACCACTAGGCTGGCCCAGTACCATCACCACTAGGCTGGTCCAGTACCACCACCACTACGCTGGTCCAGTACCATCACCACTAGGCTGGTCAAGTACCACCACCACTGGGCTGGTCCAGTACCACCACCACTAGGCTGGTCCAGTACCATCACCACTAGGCTGGTCCAGCACCATCACCACTAGGCTGGCCCGGTACCATCACCACTAGGCTGGTCCAGTACCATCACCATTAGGCTGGTCCAGTAACATCACCACTAGGCTGGTCCAGTACCATCACCACTAGGCTGGTCCAGTACCATCACCACTAGGCTGGTCCAGTACCATCACCACTAGGCTGGTCCAGTACCACCACCACTGGGCTGGTCCAGTACCACCACCACTGGGCTGGTCCAGTACCATCATCACTAGGCTGGCCCAGTACCACCACCACTGGGCTGGTCCAGTACCACCACCACTAGGCTGGTCCAGTACCATCACCACTAGGCTGGTCCAGTACCACCACCACTAGGCTGGTCCAGTACCATCACCACTAGGCTGGTCCAGTACCACCACCACTGGGCTGGTCCAGTACCACCACCACTAGGCTGGTCCAGTACCATCACCACTAGGCTGGTCCAGTACCACCACCACTGGGCTGGTCCAGTACCACCACCACTAGGCTGGTCCAGTACCACCACCACTGGGCTGGTCCAGTACCATCACCACTGGGCTGGTCCAGTACCATCACCACTAGGCTGGTCCAGTACCACCACCACTAGGCTGGTCCAGTACCACCACCACTAGGCTGGTCCAGTACCATCACCACTAGGCTGGCCCAGCACCACCACAACTGGGCTGGTCCAGTACCACCATCACCACCAGGCTGGTCCAGTACCATCACCACTAGGCTGGTCCAGTACCACCACCACTGGGCTGGCCCAGTACCATCACCACTAGGCTGGCCCAGTACCATCACCACTAGGCTGGTCCAGTACCACCACCACTAGGCTGGTCCAGTACCATCACCACTAGGCTGGTCAAGTACCACCACCACTGGGCTGGTCCAGTACCACCACCACTAGGCTGGTCCAGTACCATCACCACTAGGCTGGTCCAGCACCATCACCACTAGGCTGGTCCAGTACCATCACCACTAGGCTGGTCCAGTAACATCACCACTAGGCTGGTCCAGTACCATCACCACCAGGCTGGTCCAGTACCATCACCACTGGGCTGGCCCAGTGCCACCACCACTAGGCTGGTCCAATACCATCACCACTAGGCTGGTCCAGTACCATCACCACTAGGCTGGTCCAGTACCATCACCACTAGGCTGGCCCAGTACCATCACTACTAGGCTGGCCCAGTACCACCACCACTAGGCTGGTCCAGTACCATCACCACTAGGCTGGTCCAGTGCCATCACCACTAGGCTGGTCCAGTACCATCACCACTAGGCTGGTCCAGTACCATCAACACTAGGCTGGCCCAGTACCATCACCACTAGGCTGGCCCAGCACCATCACCACTAGGCTGGTCCAGTAGCACCACCACTAGGCTGGCAGTGTACCATCACCACTAGGCTGGTCCAGTACCATCACCACTAGGCTGGCCCAGCACCATCACCACTAGGCTGGTCCAGTACCATCACCACTAGGCTGGTCCAGTACCATCACCACTGGGCTGGCCCAGTACCATCACCACTAGGCTGGTCCAGTGCCACCATCACTAGGCTGGCCCAGTACCATCACCACTAGGCTGGCCCAGTGCCACCACCACTAGGCTGGTCAAGTACCATCACCACTAGGCTGATCCAGTACCACCAACACTAGGCTGGTCCAGTACCATCACCACTAGGCTGATCCAGTACCATCACCACTAGACTGGTCAAGTACCACCACCACTAGGCTGGTCCAGTACCACCACCACTCGGCTGGTCCAGTACCACCACCACTAGGCTGGCCCAGTACCATCACCACTAGGCTGGTCCAGTACCATCACCACTAGGCTGGCCCAGTACCATCACCACTAGGCTGGTCCAGTACCATCACCACTAGGCTGGCCCAGTACCATCACCACTAGGCTGGTCCAGTACCATCACCACTAGGCTGGTCCAGTACCATCACCACTAGGCTGGCCCAGTACCATCACCACTAGGCTGGTCCAGTACCATCACCACTAGGCTGGCCCAGTACCATCACCACTAGGCTGGCCCAGTACCACCACCACTAGGCTGGCCCAGTACCATCACCACTAGGCTGGTCCAGTACCATCACCACTAGGCTGGTCCAGTACCATCAACACTAGGCTGGCCCAGTACCATCACCACTAGGCTGGCCCAGTACCATCACCACTAGGCTGGCCCAGTACCACCACTAGGCTGGTCCATTACCATCACCACTAGGCTGGCCCAGTGCCATCACCACTAGGCTGGTCCAGTACCATCACCACTAGGCTGGTCCAGTACCATCACCACTAGGCTGGTCCAGTACCACCACTAGGCTGGTCCATTACAATCACCACTAGGCTGGCCCAGTGCCATCACCACTAGGCTGGTCCAGTACCATCACCACTAGGCTGGTCCAGTGCCATCACCACTAGGCTGGTCCAGTACCATCACCACTAGGCTGGTCCAGTGCCATCACTATTAGGCTGGCCCAGTACCATCACCACTAGGCTGGTCCAGTACCACCATCACCACTAGGCTGGTCCAGTGCCATCACCACTAGGCTGGCCCAGTACCATCACCACTAGGCTGGCCCAGTATCACCATCACCACTAGGCTGGCCCAGTGCCATCACCACTAGGCTGGTCCAGTACCACCATCACCACTAGGCTGGTCCAGTACCATCACCACTAGGCTGGTCCAGTACCATCACCACTAGGCTGGTCCAGTACCATCACCACTAGGCTGGTCCAGTACCATCACCACTAGGCTGGGCCAGTACCATCACCACTAGACTGGTCCAGTACCATCACCACTAGGCTGGCCCAGTACCATCACCACTCGGCTGGTCCAGTACCATCACCACTAGGCTGGTCCAGTATCATCACCACTAGGCTGGCCCAGTACCATCACCACTAGGCTGGTCCAGTACCACCATCACCACTAGGCTGGTCCAGTGCCATCACCATTAGGCTGGCCCAGTACCATCACCACTAGGCTGGTCCAGTACCACCATCACCACTAGGCTGGTCCAGTGCCATCACCACTAGGCTGGCCCAGTACCATCACCACTAGGCTGGTCCAGTGCCATCACCACTAGGCTGGTCCAGTACCACCATCACCACTAGGCTGGTCCAGTACCATCACCACTAGGCTGGTCCAGTACCATCACCACTAGGCTGGCCCAGTGCCATCACCACTAGGCTGGCCCAGTACCATCACCACTAGGCTGGTCCAGTACCACCATCACCACTAGGCTGGTCCAGTGCCATCAACATTAGGCTGGCCCAGTACCATCACCACTAGGCTGGTCCAGTACCACCATCACCACTAGGCTGGTCCAGTGCCATCACCACTAGGCTGGCCCAGTACCATCACCACTAGGCTGGCCCAGTATCACCATCACCACTAGGCTGGTCCAGTGCCATCACCACTAGGCTGGTCCAGTACCATCACCACTAGACTGGTCCAGTACCATCACCACTAGGCTGGCCCAGTACCATCACCACTAGGCTGGTCCAGTACCACCCTCACCACTAGGCTGGTCCAGTGCCATCACCACTAGGCTGGC
This sequence comes from Somniosus microcephalus, assembly GCF_052327205.1. Classification (NCBI taxonomy): domain Eukaryota; kingdom Metazoa; phylum Chordata; class Chondrichthyes; order Squaliformes; family Somniosidae; genus Somniosus; species Somniosus microcephalus. The sequence continues at coordinate 30,269,933 of NC_140999.1, read as the reverse complement.
CCAGTACCATCACCACTAGGCTGGCCCAGTATCACCATCACCACTAGGCTGGTCCAGTGCCATCACCACTAGGCTGGTCCAGTACCATCACCACTAGGCTGGTCCAGTACCATCACCACTAGGCTGGCCCAGTACCATCACCACTAGACTGGTCCAGTACCATCACCACTAGGCTGGCCCAGTACCATCACCACTAGGCTGGTCCAGTGCCATCACCACTAGGCTGGTCCAGTACCACCACCACTAGGCTGGCCCAGTACCATCACCACTAGGCTGGTCCAGTACCATCACCACTAGGCTGGCTCAGTGCCATCACCACTAGGCTGGCCCAGTACCATCACCACTAGGCTGGTCCAGTACCATCACCACTAGGCTGGTCCAGTACCATCACCACTAGGCTGGTCCAGTACCATCACCACTAGGCTGGCCCAGTGCCATCACCACTCGGCTGGTCCAGTACCATCACCACTAGGCTGGCCCAGTGCCATCACCACTGGGCTGGTCCAGTACCACCACCACTGGGCTGGTCCAGTACCATCACCACTAGGCTGGTCCAGTACCATCACCACTAGGCTGGTCCAGTACCACCATCACTAGGCTGGTGCAGTACCTTCACCACTAGGCTGGTCCAGTACCATCACCACATATCCAGTGTTCTGCAATGTTGTTCCTATAAAGTCACCTCTCATATGCTTCCTTTCAAAGCTCTCTAAATTTTTCTAACCTTTCTCCGGGCACTAGAGAACAGCCTTATAGTTTTCTCATCAGCAACAACTTGCACTTATATCGTGCCTTTAATGTAAAAAAGCAACCCAAGGCACTTCACGGAGGCATAAGGAAGAAAAACAGATGTCGAACCAAAGAAGGCGATTGGTTAGGGAATTGGTTAGGAGGTAGGAGACAGAGAGTAGGGATAATGAGCATGTACTCAAATTGGCAGGATGTGACTCGTAGTGTCCCTAAGGGATCTGTACTGGGGCCTCAGCTTTGCACTACATTTATAAATGACTTGGATGATGGAAGAGAGCCGTATATTTAAGTTTGCTGACGACACCAAGTTAGGTGGCACAGTAAATAGTGTAGATTTTTTTTAAATTTGTTTTTATGGGATGTGGGCATCGCTGGCAAGGCCAGCATTTATTGCCCATCTCTAATTGCCCTTGGTGAGCCCCTTCTTGAACTGCTGCAGTCCGTGTGGTGAAGGTACTCCCACAGTGCTGTTAGGTAGGGAGTTCCAGGTTTTTGACCCAGTGACGATGAAGGATCAGCGATATACTTCTAAGTTAGGATGATGTGTGACTTGGAGGGGAACTTGGAGGTGGTGGTGTTCCCATGCGCCTGCTACTCTTGTCCTTCTAGGTGGAAGAGGTCGCGGGTTTGGGAGGTGCTGCCAAAGGAGCGTTGGCGGGTTGCTGCAGTGCATCTTGTAGATGGTACACACTGCAGCCACGGTACATCGGTGGTGGAGGGAGTGGATGTGTAAGGTGGTAGAGGGGGTGCCAATCAAGCGGGCTGCTTTGTCCTGGATGGTGTCGAGCTTCTTGAGTGTTGTTGGAGCTGCACTCATCCAGGCAAGTGGAGAGTATTCCATCACACTCCTTACTTGTGCCTTGTAGATGGTAGAAAGGCTTTGGGGAGTCAGGAGGTGAGACACTCGCCGCAGAATTCCTAGCCTCTGACCTGCTCTTGTTGCCACAGTATTTATGTGGCAACAAGAGCAGGTGGGAGCAGAAAGTTGCAAAGGGACATGGCAGATGGAGTTCAATGTGGGGAAAGTGTGAGGTCATCCACTTTGGAGCTAAGAAAGATAGGTCAGAGTATTTTCTGAATGGCGAGAAGCTAGGGACTGTGGACGAGCAGAGAGATTTAGGGGTTCAGGTACAGAAGTCACTAAAAGCTGGTGGACAGGTACAAAAAATAATTTAAAAGGCTAATGGAATGTTGGCCTTTATCTCAAGAGGATGGAATACAAAGGGGTGGAAGTGATGTAAAGCTCTGGTTAGACCCTATTTAGAGTATAGTGTTCAGTTCTTGGCCTTGGAGGGGGTTCAGCGCAGATTCACCAGAATGATACCTGGGCTAAAAAGGTTAAATTATGAGGACAGGTTGCATAGACCAGGCTTATATTCCCTTGAGTGTAGACGATTAAGGGGTGATCTAATTGAGGTGTTTAAGATGCTTAAAGGATTTGATAGGGAAGACAGAGAGAAACTATTTCCTCTGGTAGGGGAGTCCAGAACAAGGGGGCATAACCTTAAAATTAGAGCTAGGCGTTCAGGGGTGATGTTAGGAAGCACTTCTTCACACAAAGGGTAGTGGAAATCTGGAACTCTCTTCCCCAAAAAGCTGTTGAGGCTGGGGGTCAATTGTAAATTTCAATATTGAGATTCATAGATTTTTGTTAGGCAGGGGTATTAAGGTTACAGAACCAAGGCATGTAGATAGAGTTACGATACAGATCAGCCATGATCTAACTGATTGGCGAAACAGGCTCGAGGGGCTGAATGGCCTCCTCCTGTTCTTATGTTCCTATATTAAGAATGGTGAGGTCATAGTGGTAGGTTTTAAGAAGGATCTTAAAGGAGGAGAGGGAGATGGAGAGGCCAGAGGGAATTCCAGAGTGTGGGACCTAGGCGGATGAAGACATGGCCACCAATGGTGGAGCGATGGGAGACGGTAAGCACAAGAGCTTGGAATTTGAGGAATGGAGAGTTCAGGGGGGTGGTGGGGCTGGAGGAGGTCACGGAGATAGAAAGGGGCGAGGCCATGATTTAAACACAAGGAAGAGAATTTTAAATTTGACACGTTGGACCTAGAGACAATGTAGGTCAGCGAGGATGGGCGAGCAGAACTTGCCGTGGGATTAGATGCGGACAGCAGAGTTTTGGATGAACTCAAGTTTATGGAGAGTGAGAGGTGGGCAAGGGGAGCATTGAAGTCATCGAGTCTGGAGGTGACAAAGATAAGTACAGTATGATGGTTTCAGGTGAGATGAGTTGAGGTAGGATGATTGATACTATGGAGCTGGAAGTAGGCAGCGGTAGGAGAGGATATGGGGCCAGAAACTCAGCTCAGAATCAAGCAGGTTACCAAAGGAGCAAACAGCCTGGTTCAGCCTTAGACAGTGCTAGGGAGGGGGATGGGGCCGGTGGCGAGGGGATGGAGTTATGGCTGTTTTTCCCTTCCCTGGTTCAGTGGCACTGAAGCCGATTGCATTGTCCCATGCCAGAGATATCAGGACACAGACCAAGAAAGACTTACATTTATATAGCGGCTTTCACGACCACCAGACGTCTCAAAGTACTTTTGAAGTGTAGTCACTGTTGTAATGTGGGAAACGCGGCAGCCAATTTGCACACAGCAAGCTCCCACAAACAGCAATGTGATAATGACCAGATTGTTTTTGTTGTGTTGGTTGAGGGATAAATATTGGCCAGGGCACCGGAGATAACTCCCCTACTCTTCTTCGAAATAGTGCCATGGGATCTTTTACGTCCAGCTGAGAGAGCAGACGAGGCCTCGTTTAACATCTCATCCAAAAGACAGCACCTCAGACAGTGCAGCACTCCCTCAGCACTGCACTGGATTGCCAGCCTAGATTTACGTGCTCAAGTCCCTGGAGTGGGAACCCACAACCTTCTGACTCAGAGGCGAGGGTGCTACCAACTGAGCCACCCTAACCAAAAATGAGATTTGGGACATTTCTGGTGGTGTATTCACCATCAGGAAATCCATAACATTTTATATTTTTTAAAGAACCGTTTGGTTCGCTGTTTAGAAACAGAGGTCACATCATCAGGAAGATGAAAGGTCAAACTGCAGCGTAAGGGGGGGAAAAAACTACATCTCCCAGAAAGCCTTAAGCATCTGATGCAACCTGGGCGGGGGGTTGAGAAACAGAATGAGGTCAGAAATTAGTTAAATGCACGGAGTAGGAGCGGCTCTGATGGACAGGGGGTGGGTTTAATGGAGCACACTGGTGCAGACTGTTCCTGGCTTCTTGTTTTGGTTGCGCACGTCTGACCGTTTTGCACGTAGGCGGATCCCACACTGAGTCTGCGTTGCATGCCCCGGTCTGTTTACGCCTGGCAGGTTATAAAGCCCCACGGCCCAAAGCAGGCGCTCGTAGATTAGCACTAGGCTGCTGGCTGGCTAGTGAAGGAGTGTTGTGCGGGTAAGTCATTGATTGCAAAAGCATATTGGAAGGTGCAAAGAGTTCCAAGGACGCGGGGGAAATTATTTAAAGTGCTTACTTAAAGCTTGAATATAGCCGGCGAGCTGCTTTATGAATGTTTTGAGTTATTTTTTGCAGCTTGACATTATCGGCTGTGGAAAGTGCTCTTTGCAAGTTACAGCTTGCAATGAAAAAAAAGGGGGCGATGGTGTGAAGCAACCTGAATATTGGTGGCAGTATGATCTAGTGAGGCTAGCGGTTGAGATTCTCTGTTTATAAAGAGAGCCGATGGGCACGGGTTGGATTTGCTAGCATTCAGTGATGGGTTGACCGTCAGCTTGGCTTCCGTCTATAACCGTTTTCTTTCTCTTCAATTTCAGGCCATATACACTGAGACAATAGCGGGCTTCCAACCTTAAAGGAACCTCTTCATATCTGAGGCTTGTTTTGTGGATTTAAAAAAAAAATTGTTACTAGCACTGTGAAGGAAAATGGTTCAGAACAAGATTGCAGAGTTGAAAGGCTTCCATCGCTCATTCAAGGTAAAGCAAATTTTTTTTTAAATGAAAGAGCTTGAGTAGGACGGCAAAAAGGGCAAAATCTATTTTGTTTTTGTTTTGTTGCTGCTACATTTAATTTCAAACAGAGATTTAATAATGGGGTTATTTTTGGGCTGGTGTACTGGAAGCGGTGACCTGGCCTGCAACGGAGTGAAACTGACCGCTGAAACTAATCCGGGAGCGTTTCCCGATCGAATTGGTCGCTGCGCCCACGTTGCAGTAATTTGCTGTTAATTTTATTTTTCTGAAGCTCTTCACTGGGCGAATTAATGTTGTTGAAAGCCTTTTGGTTTGGAAACGGCTCCATTTTGTGAGTAGGCTGATGAAAGAAACGAGTAGGCAGACTCTTTATAAGAGTGCAGGTTTTAAAAAATATACTGCTAAAAGGCTTTCCAAACCTAACCTATATATACATTAATTACAGTAAGCGCTCCATTATAGCAGCTTTTCAGGTTGTCTGTGAATTCGGCTTCACATGTCAGCTACTTGATGATTTTTATAATTATCTTGTAGGGGCAGTCTCCTTTTGATGATTATTGTGATGACACTGGACCATCTCATATTGAGAAGGTGTTTAGTTTTGACTGTCCAACAAGACCTGGTAGGTTGTTACTGAAAGTGCTACTTGTCGTATTGTATTGCATGTGAACAATTGAAGTTATGAATGGTATTTAATTTTTCTTTTGAAATGTAAGCAAAACCCTCATTTATTGCAGACATGCCCTCGAGTCAGCCCATTGACATTCCAGATGCTAAAAAAAGGAATAAGAAGAAGAAAAGATGTCGCGCTACAGACAGTTTCAGTGGCAAATTTGAAGGTAAACTTCTTGATGGTTGACTTTTTAGTTACATAACTGCAGACTGAAGTTCAGTGCCATGTCCAGAAACACAACTTTCAATTTTTCTTTGCTTGTTACAAGTAGCTGCACATTTATGACCCTGTACTGAAACTGTGGGAAGTCAGAAGTGGCTTGAAATGATGTTAACTGGTCAGGTTAACAACTGAACAATCTGTAAGGGAAATGCCAACCTGAAGTAATAGGATTAGGAGTCATTAGGTACACCTGAAATGGGGATTCAAGGTGTGAGGTCTTATTTCGCAAGAAATTATGAAGCGCCTCCCAGAATAATAACCTTTCAACTTTGACTCTCTGCTTTTTACTTACTACAAATGTTGTAGGTGACACCTGGCAAATAAAGTACATCTGAGCATCAGAATGTGGTAATTGTCCTTAAATGTATACGGTTGCTCTCAATAGGGGTGGTTTTACATGCATTTGAATTTGGAAAACTATAATTATTCACTTTAAAAAATAATAATAATATAAATAAATAAATAAATAATAAAAAAAAATAAAAAAAATTTGAGTGGCTTTGCTTTCACTGGATTGTATTAAATTGAGGATTGTGACAAGTGTGTTTGTTACAGCGTTGCAAACTTCCTTTACCTTTTGTGCAGATGTTTACAAACTGAATGGAGAGATGTTGGGAGAGGGATCATTTGCCAGAGTACAGACCTGTGGAAATCTAATCACCAACAAAGAATATGCTGTGAAGGCAAGTGGAGCACACTGTCATTCAGAATGTAGCTTGCATCACATGGGAGATGATTGGGCATTTTTGAAGAGTTTATGGGTGTGGTTACATTGGACGGTGCTGCATTGGAATCGTTCCCACCCTCTCCTGCCTGCTGTAAAATTTCAGTTGCTTGTTTTAGTTCCTAGCAACTCTAGTGAGAATGGCTAGATGTTGCCTATGATTAGACCTATTGTAACTAGAACAGTCAATTATTTATCCAAGTTTCTGGAAATCCCTGCATTCAGGGGGAATCGAGGAAAATATATCCAAATATTGATCTTAAGCTCTTCTACAGACATGCCAGCAAAAAAAATGTTGAATAAGGTTGATATTTGCAGGTGACCATTTTTAATCTTTGTTTTGGGGGTGGGGGGGGCTGGGGCGTGAGTGGAATTGGTGGAGGATATGGCATATAATGGGCAGAAATAAAAGCTCCATATCATTCTTCTACCAGACACTAGATAGGAGAGGGGGGGGGGGTGGGGGTGGGGGGGGCGCACTGGTGCATAGATTGCTGATGTCATCAGCACAGTGTGCAGCAGCAATTAAACGAGCAAACTTACATAGCTAGAGGAATACAGCACAAATCTCAGGAAATGACCAGATGTTTGTACTCACCTGGAGTCATCGTATTGAGAGACATCCAGATGTTAGAGAGGGTGCCCCGAAGGGCAATTATATTGATAGCTTGTAAATGGTTACAGTAGAGAAGGCTCAGGGTGATCTTCTAAAGGTATTCAAGATCTTGAAGGGGATAGACAAGATAATTGTTAATATGTTTAACATAGTCATGGATTCTACATCCAGGGGCACAACCTCAATCCTAGAAGAGGGAGGGAGATATTCAGGTAGATCGTGTATAGATGTATATAATGTATTGCCAAGGGAGGTGGTGGGGGCTGATTGTATCAGCATATTTAAGTTGGTGAAAAATTTGACAGCGGGGTATGAGCGATGTCTTTGGGAACTGGACCAGATCAGCCTCTGGTCTTTTGTGGTCTAGTTGCTATATTCTTGGACTTGCATGTGTTGGTGGTTTCTGTTGCACCTTGTGGGGTGCGAGAGCCTTTGGCTTCTGACTCATGGGGCATCTGCCAGCAATCCCACCATAAAGCTGACCACCAGAGAGAGCCTTTCTTTGGAACTGAGTATTCCAGGCCAGCCGGTCTTGGTGAACTTGGTGTCTGATTGCTGCCCATATGCCAGAGCCTTAGAAGCCCCACTAAAACGCAATACAGAATCAGTAGTGAAATAGCCAAATCCCCCTCTTTTGGTGGGTGGGGAGGGAAGGAGGAGGGGGAGAATGGGGGTGGTGTGTGTTTCCTTTATTTTGTTAGTAGCCTGAGCTCGCTTTATTAGCGATTGGAGAGGGTGGGACCGTCTCAAGACTTTGGTTTATGAGCAGCTGGCAGTGGGGACATTGTGTTCAGACATCGGAGCTAAACAAAGCCGTGGTCATGACACTGGGGGAGGGGGAGGAATGGGGGATGGGCGCTGCAGCAGTGCAGTGGGTGTTTGCAAACTTTTCTCTAAGCAGCTGTTTTTAATTTGAGCTTGCAGTGATCTGTAAAGATCTTTTGTTCGAATTGCATTCCTAGTGTGGAGAATTTACCAAATGTTTTGCACTGGGGAGGGGGGCAGGGAAAAGCAGAAGTATTTTTCTTTGTGCTAAAGGAAGCTGGTGACTTTTTAGTTTTTACGTGTGATTTGATTCAATGAACCAGTGAAATTTCTTTTCTCTCTTCAATTCCATGATCTGCCAGATGTGCTTTTTTTCCTCTCTTTATAAAAATCTTCAGACCAAAATAGTTCTTGTGCTTTGAGATAGTGTTGCTGTACAGTTGCACCTTGATAATGCTTCCATGGTGCATACTGTACAAAGAAATTTGACCTGGGTGGGGTTTAATATTGGCAACAATGTTTTCTTAAAGGAGGTTAACCCTTGCTCAGCCAGAAGTAGTCAAACTGCCAACTAAGAATGTACTGGGATCTCTTAAAAGGCAAGACTGTTGCTGACTTGTTAAGGAAAGGGTGTAGAAGAGCTCACTACAGTATTTCACCCTGGCAATCTCTGTTTGCATATTTAAAAATACAATTGGCAAGCTTACTTATATGCTAATAAACGGCAGTAGCTCCTTTTTTAAAATACACAAAATGATTGCAATTGAGTTAGTAAGAAAAATAGTATGTTTGCAAAAATAACCTTATACCACTGTTTAATAAGCAGTTAAGTTCATGCATATTTCATGGATTTTACTGATTCTATTAATTACCTCCTGGCCATTACCATTAGCCAGTGTGGTTTGAAAATATGTGAAGCAGAAATGTTAAAATAGTAGTTTGAACTGAGCACCAGTCAGTCAAATGCTCCAAATGTTAACTTGAGCACCAAGTTTAATGAGGCATTGTGGCCCTCCAGTCACAGTCACCAAGCTGTGTTAGGACTTCGCATCTCTGGATACCGAAGAGCTGGTTTATTTTTATTTTTTGCTCGTTGCAGATTATTGAGAAGAGACCAGGCCACAGTCGCAGTCGTGTGTTCCGCGAGGTGGAGATGCTCTATCAATGTCAGGGACACAGGTACAACATGGCTCTCTGTCAATCCTACAAGAAGCGCGAGACCGTTAATGTGCAGCACTCTATATATCTGCTGACCGGATAGTTTTTAGCCCATCAGGTGATTGCTGTAAATAGATAATCCTGATGTAAGACTAGGAAATGGCTTTGTTTCAACAAAGCTTAAATACTGCATCAGCAGTACAATTATTTCTGTTACGCTGCACTTTGATCTTGCTGTTGAAATGCGTTCCCTGATTCATCTGCATTTTTATTTAAAGTGCCAGCAACTTTGCATTGTATCAAAATTCATTGCAGAGTGATGTGGAGTGTCTGAATTGTATCTGGTACATTGGATACTGTGGGTAGTCTTGGCTCTAGATTGGGTCATGCTATTGTCTCAGTTTGTAGAACTAACCATTTATATCGTCTATCTTAGGAACATTCTTGAACTGATTGAATTCTTTGAAGACGAGGACAAGTTCTATTTGGTTTTTGAGAAAATGAAAGGAGGTATGAATCTTAACTAGTTGGAGGCTGGATATTTTTAGACTAAGAGCAAAGCTTAAATGCGTCCCTATAACCGTGGATTATTAGGAAGGCTTTGCTATGTTGCATGACCATCGCCATGTTCTAAAAGATTAACTCTTTTCCATTTTATCATCTTTACCTTGATGCGCATTAAAAAATAGTTTTCAACCATTTTGTGTGGGGCACTCCTGCAAATACCAATGCACTCTAAATGACAACTTTAACAACAAGGGAAAACAGCGCTACCATTACAGATTATATTTATACAACAGGAAAAAATGTGCTAGTAAGTCAAGAAATACAAGGAAAACGTAGTGATAAGACTCTCAGAAATCTGATGATCTTGGGTTTAAAACCTTTGCTTTACACTTGAACTGGTCCAGGTTTGATCAAATCTGCAAATGATTTAGAAAATGTCCATTTGTAGGGAACCCAAATACACATTTTTAAAGGGGATGGGGCATTAGATTAATTGAAGCATTTGAAGAAGTTGTTGGTATTTGACATGTTAGCAGTAACTTTTTTTTCCTCTTGTAAGTTACGAACTACAATTGGAACCTATCCTTGCAGTTACAACACATACTGGGCACGGATTGTGGGTTAACTGCCCACTTACCAATAGCTCATTTTGAAAGGTGCCTTTATTAATGCCTGCATTTTGGATATTGCTTTTACCTTTGCCATTGTATATGGGGGGGTCTTGGTGCCTGACTTTTTTTTGCCTTTCCAGGCTCTGTATTAACGCACATCCACAGACGAAAGCACTTCAACGAACGGGAAGCCAGTATTGTTGTTCACGAGATAGCGAGTGCACTGGATTTCCTTCACAACAAAGGTAATGAACTGACCTGCCATAAGTTTGTTCAGTTTTGTTCAGATATTGTTACAGCTACAATTAGTACAGAACAAGGTGGTGTACAAGACACCGTGGCCACTTGGTATTTTGCGAATATTAGATGACCATCTGATATTGGTTCATTTTATCTATACCTCTTATTAAGGCATTAAAGCCAAAGGAAGATCTCCTCCCCCCACCCACCTCCTTCCACTTAAAGTAGTGGCTCTTGTTGGCATACAGTTCCATGGCCACTGTTCACATTCCAATACATTGCGCAAGTAGACATTCTTCACATATAAACCTAAACCATGAGTGTTGGTAGGCTTTAACACAGTGCGTGCATCACCGCCAAACTCCATCCAATGTCTGAGCTTCCAGCAGGAGCTGCTGAATAGTGATCAGGAGCAGGAACCATTCATTTTCTCCCTCCATGCACACACACCTTCGCAAAGTGTAAAGGTGCTGAGGCCAATTGTCAACACGCCATGTGAGATTTTGCAACTACGGACAAACTGGGCATTGAACCTGGGACCTTAGAAGTGATGCCAAAAGTATAGTTGGAAGCAAACCAGAAATTTGCCAAGATTAAGACATTTGTTGTGGCTCAGTAATGGCATCGGCATATATGTTTGACACTAGAAAAGATTTATGAACTGTGCTAGAAATTATAGTACTGAACTGAAAATGCATCTAGCTGATCTAATTCCACTAATGGGATTTCTGTGTCTCAGGCATGGCCCACCGAGATCTGAAACCAGAGAACATCTTGTGTGAAAACCCAGAACAGGTAGGCACCACTCGTGTTTTTGAACTAGAGATAATGCTTGTTAAAAGCTGTACTAGCAAATGAAGCCAGATCAGTACCTCAGCTTTTTTAGAGAAAATGTGTTGATTAGTTTAGTGTTGGCAATTGGCCAGTGTTGAGAGCCTGGCTGCGTAGGAAGCAAGAACTTCCCAACTAGGATGGAAAATTGATAGATGAGGTGCTACCAGAATGGCTTCCTAGTGACAGTCTCCCTGGTCTGCTTCTGCTGGGGCAATGTATCTTTGCAATTACCTGCACTGAATGCCATCCCCTTCCCTGAGCTGACTTGGTTGCTAAGGCTGGTGAAGACAAATACCAAACTTATGTAATATAAACCGAGAAAGCGGCAATGCTGGAAATCTGAAACAAAAACTGAAAATCCTGGAAATATGCAGCAGGACAGTCTGCATCTATAAGGATCCTGTTTATCTAGAGCTCTATTAGAGCATTAAAGCAAAAGGAAGATGGAGATTATAATTTAGTATATTGAAACATCAGTTGTGATTTAGAATACATACTGATTCCATTGGTGCACTAACCTGTAATTTGACCCCACCCCCAAATTTTCTCGCCTGCTTTTTTTTAGATAAGGTTTCAGCAATGCTGGCACTCTTTCGGTGCCTTGCGCAAGGTCTGGAAGTGTTGACTAACCAGACGGGGGAGCTTGTCCAATGTCCTCTCTCGCTCATTCACTCACTCTAGAGGGTGTTTCTGGATAGTGATCGGGAATTGGAACATTTGGCTTTTTACCCCCATCCCTAAGGCAGGGATGCTGAGGCTAATTGCAACACTGTTAATCCGTCAACACAGTACATACTGGAGATCAAACCTAGGAATTTCTAATCTGTATGGCTCAGTACTACATCGGCACCATTGCCCACTGATCGATCGGCAGAGTTTAACCTATAATTTTAAAACCAATAGATGTGGCCACATTTAAACAAGCTGATCATGTAAGCACCATCCAGCTATGCAGAAAAACAAATTCAAAGGAAAATGATGAGCAACAGTTTTTAATCAGAATCACAAGCTTAACTGTAATGAGCTTTGTATCTAGAGAATCATTTTGCCATGAGTGAATCTGATCCATTTTTGTTTTCTTTTTAGCTCTCCCCAGTCAAGATCTGTGACTTTGACTTGGGAAGCGGGATAAAATTGAACGGTGACTGCTCCCCCATCTCAACCCCTGAACTTCTGACACCGGTAAGAAGCAGGTTTAATTGGAACTGTTAAATGGATTACAGTCGGAGCCTGCACTTGCCTCATTGCTGTGAATTCTGTAGCTATTAAAAACCTGAGATTCTACCACAGACGGCAGATAACTTGATCGTGTGTTAGACATCCATTTGTTTTGAGACGCTCTCCACTGTCACTTACAACCCTTAATTGCTCATTTATCTTGTTCTTTCGCATTGGTGAGTCTAAGACTTCCCTAGAGCCCCATTTTGTGCAATTCTGCCCAGTAACTCATTTGTTCATTTGCGTTCTCCCTCCCCATGCCCCTGGGCATTGCATATTTTACCACCTCTGTGCAATTTTCAATTTGAGAACTAACACAACTCATGCAATGGAGGGAAAAGGGATGGACCGAGTGATGGGGCGCAAAACCTGTGAACTCACTGGGAGTCAGACCTTCAAATTACCTTGGATACTGTTCAGGGCTTTGCAGCTAGGTTCTTTAAAACGGTGATTCTCCAGCCTAGTTTTGGATTTTTATTTTTGGAAGAATAGAAACCATTTGATGCAGTTTTGATGAGAAATGCTGCTTAAATTGACTGCTTAGTGTTGATTTACTTTTTATATACAAATTTTGTGATTTAGAGCATAGGTTTTTAAGCCATATTGATTATTAAAGCTAAATGTAAAACCTTGCTTAGGGTGTATTCACTAACTGTAGTGCTTGGTACAAAGTGCTTTTGCTTCACACAATTGTACAATGCATCCTGTATCCAGAGTCTGGGCCTGTTCTGCCCCCTAAGCAGAGCGAGACTGCCCCAGAGGGTGTAGTCTGTCTTTGATTTGGAGTCATTTTAAACCTTAAAATCAAATTTACTTGTGAGTTTGGTGTTGGTGTGAAGTTGAAACCACTTCTCACTATTAAACTTGTAGTGTGAATGTGCCATTCGATTGCATTAAAAAAAAATAATTTGAAAATTGGGGGTTTTAAGATTGTGCATGCAATGTTTTTTGAGCTATCAATCTTTGTCGGCTATGGCATGGTCTTACTGCGTCTCTGAACTTGTGAACTCTCCTTGGTTTGCTTGTTGCTGTAGGGTTTTGTTTTGGCACCGTTCTAGCTCAAGGTCGCCATGTTCTAGCCAACAAATGCCTTCCTAGAAAGATTTCCAGCACTTCTCTGGGGATCATGGGCTGAATGTTGTTTTCAGTGTAGCAATAGGCTGCTGGGGAGGAGGCGGGGTTACACCTCCGATTAGTGCTCGAAATATCAAGTACCAAACCATTGGTGACAAGTACTTTTTATATTTGCAATAAGTTTTAAAGACCTTTAGTTAAAAGATTAGTTTCAGGTAAACGGTTTGCACCTTAGTAAAAGTTTAAAAGAGGGTCTGAATCAAAGTGTATATTTGTAATGTAGAAAAACTACACCGCAGGTGCAAATCGTAATTATCATTACTAGGTGTCAGTAGAAATGAAAGTTCTGGAAATTGTTGCAATTCATGACTTCTCCCAACGTTCTTTACTTGTGCTCATCCCAAAGCCAAACCAAGTCTCTTTTATAAACTGAAATTTAACCTTGTGTTTCTAGTGAGTTGAATGTAACCTACCTGAGGGCTAGAATGATACCTTTTTACCACTGGGTTCTATTGGACATAGTCTGTGATATCCACTGTTACTGATTCCTGACAATAGGCAAACACTCTGTTTCAGGCTCAATTGTGAATTGCTTATTTTTTTAAAAAAAATAGTCACAATCAATTTGTACCAGTAGCTCAAGTTGGGAGATCTAGTACTTAACTTTCACTGTATATTCAACTGTTTTCTGAACCCAACATAAAACATTTCAAGATTCTTGCTGTCTTTTTTTGCGAGTCCTTAACATGAGCGTTTAATGCGCGTGCACATCTTTGCACTCGTGAAATTCTCTCTTGTTGCCGTGACCTGGCAGTACAGTTTGTCTGAATGAACTGAAGATACATTCAGTAATTGCAAGGCCTTTATGCCAGAAAAAGCTTGTGTGTGTGTGTCCTGAACAGATGACCATTACTGGTCTCCTTCCTAGTGACAAATATTGAGGAATTAATCAAAGTGCTAAAAACAGACATCCACAAACTTATATTTGCTGTTTTTGGCCCAGTTAAAATTTCAGTACAAAGGTGGAGGAATTTTTATTGCTTGAAACAGGATGAGTGCTATTGTCATAGAAATGTTGGCCTAGAAGTTGCCACGGGGGAACTATCCCTGTGCCTGAACGGGTAGGCCTGAGGCACACTCGATACCAGACCACGGGCGTTATTTAAATGAGACCGGCAAGCTGCGGACACCCTGCTGGCCGTCCCCAGGCAGCTCACTGTTTAATCGACATTACATTTTGGGCCGCTACGTTATTGGCAGCGGCCCTCAGAGGTCCTGTGAGGATGGGATGATTGGGGGGGGAGCGATCGGGTGGGAGGAGGATGATTGGAAGAGGGGGTGTGAGACAATGAGGAGGGGCTGAACGGGAGCCGGCAGCAGTCTTCAGCCCTGCAGTGGAGCTGGGAAAAGCACTCCTGCACCTCCCCGGTTCCACATACACAAGTGTTTTTTTTAAACAAACTTGCCTTTTTGTGTTAGGTCTCCCGCGGTCCCTTTAAGGACTGCTGGTTAAGCTGCATATAGATTACTATCTGCGTTCAGGCCAGACCAGTTTGGCAAAGAGGGCCTCAAACTGGTGTAAGGCCCACTCTTTGCATATGCAAAGGGCCTAACTCTTATTTTAAGTGTGGGCACTGGACGCTGCTACCCATATGGCAGTTGGTGCAGAATGTACTCATGCTGCCCGCCCTATTGGACCCTTTGGTGCCTGTTTTATGCCTGTAAAACGGTCGCGGTGTCGACCAACTTTTAAGCCGTTGGTGTTTAAATTTTAAGAGGGTTTATCTTTACTAGCTGCAGTGTACTACCTGCACATCATAGGAGCCAGCTGTATCTGAGAGAAATTGAATCCATGCTTCTAAAGAAATGGCTGTAAAAAAAATAATTCATCCAATGTAATGCTGCCAGATGGTTCTGGGCTGGCATAGATCACAAACCTATCAAGTGCTTGTGTTGAATAACTGCTGGACTTGTAAATATTTTCAAAAACAAAAGGCTTAAGTGGGAAGAAGAAGAATAAGACTGAATGATGTGAGAATCTTGTTTGACCAGATAGCTTCAACTTAATAGGCAATGGATCACATACAAATCAATGTAAACTATAGGGCTTTTGGTTTAGCCTGGGCTGTGCTTACATTTCATCATCTGCTACTTTGCCGTGAGCAAAGAAAGTTCCACCCAGCTCAGCAGATCTGATGCAATTGGTGGAAATTAGGGCGTTTCAGAGAAAGGGCAAAGGGCACAATGGATCTGGCAAGTTGCACTGCGGGGGAGGGGCTAAGTGCCGAGGACTTTTTAAGCTGAGGCCATAGCCGGGCCAGTGTCGTAATGTTAACCCTTTGATGGTGATGTTTGCTTTGAATCGGCAAAGCACAAAATACTAGCTCTTTTGGCTCCACGTAGTGTTCGGAGCTTGTGGTTGGTGCCTTGGGTCTGTCTGAGAAAAGGGTTTTAATATTTTTAGGCTCTGACTATTGACTGATGTATATGATGCTGCCCTCTTTCTTCAATGTGATCTCTTTTCTCCGAACATGCTCTATTGGGTTTGGGAGAGAGTTGTGGGGAGAAAGGTCAGGAACAGCTCACTTTCCACCGCTTGCAGTCAAAATGATTACCTCTCAAACCATTTCTGCTTTTCCAATGTATTCCCATTTGAAATGCCTCGCATTTAAAATTCTTGTCCTTGTCTTTAAATCCTTGCATGTCCTTTCCCCTCCCAGTCTCTGAACCCTTCTGCAGCCTTGCAGATCCCTCTGTCCCAAACTGTCTGTTCCTGACTGGCTCCTTGTGCATCCCCCAACCCACTGTTGGCAGCTGTGCCTTCAGCAGTCTAGGTCCCATTCTCTGGAAAGCCCTCCCTAAACCCCCGGAGCTTCCACTCCCTTCTCCTCCCAAGATCCTCTCTTTTGAACCCACTTATTTGACCAAGCTTTTGGTCACCCCTTCCAATATTTTCTCCTTTGGTTTTGTGTCCCGCCTTCCTTGCATCACTGAAGTGCCTCGGGGCATTTTATTGTTAAAGATGCTAAATAAATGTTGTTGCTGTTGAACTTTCCATTTTAAAAGGCCTAGCGAGCATTTTAAGGCACTTGTACATTGGTAGGGGTGAGGTACTCCTTAGGTGACCGCACGCTAATATAAATGGTGTGAGCTCCGCCATCAGAGATCCACTTTTCATGAGTCCTGCGAGTGGGTGTTGTAAGTGCAGATATCTCCTTCACTTCCTCTCCAGTGCGAGATTGGAACCAAGCAAGGGCAGTAAAAAACGAGAGTGGTGCTTGGTAATGAAATATTTGCCACATGCCTTTGTGGGTCCAGCCACGACAGTACTCCAGAAATTCAACACTAGAACAGACAGTCCACTTTATTGGTGCCACTGCCACTGGATTCAATATCCAGAATTGCAGCTGCAGTCTATGATGTCTACAGGCTGCACTGTGGCAGCTCACCAAACTTACTACCAAGAAGAACAAGGCAGCAATGTCACGGGAACACCATCACCATCTCCTCCAAGTCACGCATCATCCTGACTTGGACATGGATAGCTGTTCCTTCATTGTTGCTTGGCCAATATTGTGGAATTGTGCCATCAGCTCAAGGACTATAGCGGTTCAAGAAGGTGGCCCATCACCTTTTCAGAGCAACTCTGGTTGGGCAATAAATCCAGCCATGCCCATGTCGCACTCCTCCCGAGAACAAAACGATTGCTGGCCTCTGCTTGAGTCTGCTTCTCCTTGAATCTGAGCTCCATGCCAGTGTCGCACACCTCCCGAGAACAAAAAGATTGCTGGCCTCTGCTCGAGTCTGCTTCTCCTTGAATCTGAGCTCCAATGTAAAATTCCTATAGATGCTTTCATCGGTTTGATTTAAGGGTTAATTAATTGTAAGTAAATTGAAAGGTAGGCGTGGCCTATTGTGGTTCGACTGATTACAAGGTTCGGAAAGTCCCTTTACAGCTAATGAGAGACTTGCAGACAACAAGCTTGAGTTGCATCATCAGCTCTGTGACTAATCTGTAGAACCTCTGGTATATTACAGTGCTGAGTACCTTAAGTATAACTGCTCGCTGAGCATTAACTGGAGTCCCCAATATAACTTGTTTCTGTGGATTTGTTTACCATTTGTAGGTTTTTACATGGAATGTAAAACACTGGGGTCATAGAGTAGTGTATATCTTTGTGACCATGATGAGTGGGCACAAAGATATTGTGACTTTGCAAATAGTCCACGTTGGACAGAATTCTGTGGTGTGTAATAGAGTAGATGTGATATTCTTTATGTATAACTGCTGTTTTATAGATCAGTGGTTTTAGATTAACTGTACAGATGACATATTTAGAGTTTAAGAAGAAAATTAATATATGGGATGCGAGAGTCTAAAAGCCTTCATTTTTAAATTGAGCAAGGTGAAACATTTGACTGCGGCTATGTGACGATGGACTGGTTTTGAAGCTTGTTTCTTGCAGGGGCTATCCAGTTGGCTGAATTTTTAGGCAGCTGGTTAATTGAATGTGTGCTCGCCAGCTTCCTGACAGGATAGCAGCAGCGCTTGGTTGGAAACGGCACTTGACGTGGGTACAATTGTTTTTTGAAGCAGAAAATAGAATTGCCAATTCCTTAAGCTGCAAAACACACGCTCCCTCTCCCAGTAATCTTTCCGTTGTCAGTCTGCTATGAAAAGCATACTTCCATTTAAATGTCGTCTTCATTCAGTGCTCTTTATCTCCAATACAGCAACGTTTAAACAAAAAAAACTTAGGATGCAACTGTGTAACCACAGTTCTCCTGAGTTTCTGGCGTAAAGCATAAAGATGGATATGAGTAGGGAGAAGGGAATGCTCTCGGTAGAAGGAAGACCTGCAGATGCAGCCTCCCAGAAGTTACTCGCGTCTTCTAGTGGTGTAGGCAGGGGCCTAGGAGTAGGTCAGCGGCTTCTCCCCTCAGCCCAGGGAATGATGCAGGTTGGGACCTAGAAAATAGGAACAAAAATTAATGGCGTGAACAGCTTTTTCTGGGGATGAATGTGGGACTGTAATTTAGAATTCGCTTTCTCTTGTAGCCAGGCCCATGTTAAACGCTAAAGAATGTTCATGCTGTTCAGGTACTATGGGGTTATACAAAATGGATGAAAGAGTTGGCAATGATGCTCTGTGTACTGAAAGCATATTTAGTATCTCAGAATCACAGAAACCCCACAGTGCAGATAGAGGCCATTTCGGCCCATCGAGCCTGCACCGACACATATCCCACCCGATCCCTGTAACCCCTACACCAACACATATCCCACCCTATCCCCGTAACCCCACGTATTTAATCCCCCTAACACTAAGGGTCAATTTATCATAGCCAATCAACCTAACCCGCACATCTTTGGACTGTGGGAGGAAACCGGAGCACCCGGAGGAAACCCACGCAAACACAGGGAGAATGTGCAAACTCCACACAGACAGTCACCCGAGGCCGGATTTGAACCCGGGTCCCTGGCGCTGTGAGGCAACAGTGCTAACCACTATGCCACCGTGCTGCCATCTCTACCATTTTTGCACAAAAAACCCTTTTATTTTTGCTATCAAAATGTAAAACTGCCTTTTAATTGAAATAAGATGACATTTTAGCATAAAGGAGTACAGTACATTGCATTATCTCACCATTTAATTCCTGTGAATTTTTTTATATCTTAGTGTGGGTCTGCAGAGTATATGGCACCAGAAGTTGTGGAGGCGTTTAACGAAGAGGCTACGATATATGATAAGCGTTGTGACCTCTGGAGTCTGGGTGTTATATTGTACATCATGCTCAGTGGATATCCGCCCTTTGTAGGAAACTGTGGTACTGACTGTGGTTGGGACCGAGGGGAGGCCTGTATTTCCTGTCAGGTGAGTGACCTACTTTTTTTAATGTTTTTTTGTCTAGATTGAAACTTCACCTGTGAGAGAGGTGTATGGCAAGGTACGTCACTGAATGATTGATCAGTGACAATGTGTAGTTCTTGCACTGGGAGTAGATGGCTTGCGAATGAGCAGTGTGACGAGTACTAGACGCCAACGTTCCATCTGGAATTGGATGATCACCGTTCCAATCTGGAGCTCTGAAATGCATCTATTGATGTACATAAGGCTATTGGTGTGTGCGCTTGTGTGTGTCCTGAGGTTAATTGGGATGAGGGAGGAGCAAGGCATAATAATTTTTCGTCCCCATTTGCTTCTCTCCTGAAGGCAATCCTGCTGGGGTATGACTTCATAGTAACCCTATGTTGCAACAAAACAACCTACATTTATGTAGCACCTTGAATTCTGTCCATGGCACTTCAGAGGCGCAGAGAGAGAGACTTGAGGGAGGAGGATGGAATGTTGGAAGCAACAATGCTTTGGAGTAATAAGAGTCTGGAGACGACAAATGCATGAATGTACGTTTCCGTGGTAGATGGGCTTAAGTAGGGTTGAAGGGGGTAGCTGTTATGGAGAGAGAAATTGACTTTGTAATGAAGAGCAGATGGGAACAGAAACTCTCTCCTCAGGGTTGAATTGGACTTTAAGGCAGCAAACGGTCTGGTTAAGGCCAAGACAATGGCTGGAGAGGTTGAATCAGTGGCAAGGCAGCTAAAGACAGTTTTCTTTAATATTTTTAGTTGTAGAAAGTTGAGACTCCTCCAGGACTGGATATCTGACAGAACAGAGACATTGGATGGGTGTAGGGAGATGGTAGAGGTGGATGTCCTCCAATTGGCCATTCTTCATGCATGAGCCTACACTAGGGGTGTATTTAACTATGGAGGCATCAAAGCTGGGTCCAATTTGTAGCCTCACCTGACCTCCACATGCACTTTTCCTGCAGGACCATCCTCCTTAACTTGGCTTCTGTGTCCAATCATAATGTCCCAGTTGCTGCCCTGGCTTAGATCTGATAACTCTGCACAAGGCCAGGGATCAAAAAGAAGTGGTTATTTTCCATTCTGCATTTACTCTGCAGGCTTGGCATTCAGGTGGCAATGTGTTTTATGGCCACATTAGGCTCAGCATGTCTGTATAGACCAGTAACTTTGTGTTTCTAGCCAGAGTGGGCATTCCTCATCTATAGTCGTGACCTACATAGCCAGGAATTGTGCATATTGTAAAACTGAAGCAGCTGCTCTGGAAACCATCTGATGCATACGGGGCAAGTAACAGAGACCAGAGCCAGACTAATGTTAAGTAACTGCTTTCTGAATTGATTTCACAAAATTCATGTTGCTAAGAATATCTGGCTTAAAAGTGAGATCCTACACCACTAGAAATGTGGAGAAGCTAATGTAATTTTCATTTACAACACGTGTTCACCAGCCAGAGCTATAGATGTCGGGTAAACGGTCAGCTGGAGTGCAAGGCTGCCATGTTTTTATTTTTTTTTAAAGTTCCAGAATCTTTATGACTAGATTCTGGAGAGGGTGCAGAAAAGACTTACAAGGATGATAACAGGTATACCCTCACATTTCTATCAGGAAAGGATGAACAGGCCGGGTCTTTTTTTCCTCTTGGCGGCGGGGGGGGGGGGGGAAAAGGCTGAGGGGTGACCTAATAGAGGTCTTTAAAATTATGAAAGGTTTTTATAGAGTGGATACAGAGAGAATGTTTCTACTTGTGGGGAAGAACATAACGAGAGGCCATCAATATAAGATAGTCACCAACAAATCAAATAGGGAATTCAGAAAAAACTTCTTTACCCAGAGAGTGGTGAGAATGTGGAACTCACTACCACGGAGTGGTTGAAGCGAATAGTATAGATGCATTTAAGGGGAGGTTAGATAAGCATATGAGAGACTGGAATAGAGGGTTATGCTGATAAAGTTAGATGGGGAAAGACTGGAGCAGGCTGGAGTGGAGCATAAACTGTGGCATGGATGGGTTGGGCTGAATGGCCTGTTTCTGTGCTGTACATCCTATGTAATATTGACACCTCGGTCAGCCATGAGTGGGGTGAGGTGGTGGCGGGGGGCTGGGGGGCGATCTTGCGGCAGGACTTGTAGCATTTACTCAGCAAAGCAAACAGAGTCTATTTAAAGAGTCTCTGCGGACTGGAGCAAACAGAACTCCGCAACTTCTCCCGATAACAGGGTGATTTCTGCAGCAAAATGCAGTGAGTGCAGAATAGTTACACAATGCAAATGATGTGCATAAAATCAATCCCAGTCACTTGCAGCAGTGCGGCCTCCAGGTGTGATTGATCCTCTCCATTCTGGCCGGGAATCGTGGTGTCACTATATGTAGCTGTCTTGAACCCACAATCTTTTTCAACCAGGGGTGTGAGTGTTGCCAACTGAACTAATCTGGCGCTGAGCATTGTATCTAGAATTTCACAGCTAGGGAAAATGACATTTTTGCCAATCTTTGAAAAAGAACTCTGCAGCAATCACTTCCAGTTGTAAATTGTGCAACTTCTTAAACGTGTACTTGACACTCTCAACGTTGCCCACTTTCAGGGTAAGCTTTTCCTTTTTAAAGTTTTACTAACAGTAGGTATTTGGGCCCATCTGAACAGCCAGTGGAAAGGGCAATGCCGGGTTAGTGCCCCAGCATAATCGCAAATACATCATTTGAGGACTCGAACCCACTGCATTGTAATAGTCTGGGGAGGGAAATTGGGGACTCTTCATTAGCAGTACAGCACTGTGAACTTAAATGGATTTTGCAAGTCATTTTCTTCCTGTTTGCTGCATGAAGGGACTTTGTCACCTAGCTCCCAGGGAGACACTGTAAACCATTATTAGGAGGGACAAATGAATGTGGAGAGAATCTTTAGTGAAATGTGTGCCTGCTTTTTAAAGGCTATGTATCAAAGCAAAGCTTTGAGATTCAGGAGTTGGGAAGCAGTGCATTGTTGTATTAGATTAGCGTGCATAGATTAATCACAAACTGACTGAATAGCTGAGCCTATTTATTTAAAGAAAGAAATTTAACACTTGGCATTTATTAACAGTGGAGCAAACTGGACTGAGGTGGGGTGGTGTGCTTATCTGTCAGAAATGGGTTTACCACCAGTTTAAGGTTTTTGAATTGCAGGATAGTTAATTTCCTTTTTATATCTTGAAAAGCTGCTTTCATTAGAATGGTGGTGATTACAGAGGTAGTTGAGGTGTTTAAAAGTATGATGGGATGGGACAGAGTAAATAGAAACCGACTATTTCCAGTGATTTGAAGGATGTAGAACAGAGGGGCATAAATATACGATTAAATGTAAGAGATTTGGGACAGCGAGCAGGAGAAACATGAGGTTGGGAAGCTGTGGAATGCACTACCGCAGTGATTGAAGCAGAGGCCATGTCGACACTTAAATAGGATAGATGGTTGAAGACGAGGGGTATAAAAGCACATTGGATCAGGGTGGGTACTTGAGATTAGGACTACTGATCATGTGGAGAATAAACGGCAACATAGGCTGGTTGGGCAGTATAGCTTGTTTCAGTGTTATAATTCTATGTAGAAACCGT
Organism: Somniosus microcephalus; assembly: GCF_052327205.1. Lineage (NCBI taxonomy): Eukaryota > Metazoa > Chordata > Chondrichthyes > Squaliformes > Somniosidae > Somniosus > Somniosus microcephalus. The sequence goes on along the minus strand of NC_140999.1, from coordinate 30,247,115 downwards.
AACAATGATCGAATAATTAAACAACCACTTATCCTACATTGTTAAAGAATTTTGATGATTTTTATTTACAGAATAACTTATTTGAGAGCATTCAAAAAGGAAAGTACGAGTTCCCTGACAAGGACTGGGCTCACATTTCTTTTGGCGCCAAGGACCTCATCACAAAGCTCTTAGTCCGAGACGCCAAGAAGAGGCTGAGTGCAGCACAAGTGCTGGAGCACCCATGGGTGCAAGGGGTATGTTTGATTTACAAGTCAAGATTTGTAAACGCCCAAACTGTTTGTTTATTCAAGCACTGCATTTTGCAACTGCTGCTTTTTCTGAAGTACTGTTCTTGCATTGATCATTCTATCCTTTTTGTTTTTAGCATGCGCCAGAGAATACCCTTCCAACACCACGCCTTCTCCAGAGGTATGTCTTTAAACCTTGTCTGAGCTCGAGTGTGCTCTTTTAAAATGCATTAAGACGCTTTAAATGGAACCTTTGAGGGAGAATTTTATGGTTGCTGACGCCAATAAAGCTGCAAAGGGGCGGGCTCAAACCTAATTCTAGCAACAAGGCAGGGCAAAAAAAATCAGTTACATTTTTGCCAGTGCTGTTCAGGAGTCACTGCAAAAGAAATGAAATTCTACCCTAAATATTCAAGCTCTACTGTGCTGCAAAACACCAACAATCTGGGTCAATATTGCTTGCATTTATGTTAAAAACATTGAGAGCATTCTGCTGAATCTGTATTTAGTCCCATTATTCCAAAATGTAACCTGAGCTTTCGAATTGCAGTATTTTATCTCGTGGACGGTTCCATGAATCATTTGTTTAGTGAAGGGGCTGCAGCTTGTAAAACTAAAGCTACTAAAACAAAGGATTGTGAATGGGATTAGCAAGCCGTCAAAAACTGAGGCATTCAGAATTTGGAGCCTGTAATTTTGTGTTTTGTGCTTTGGTTAAAGCTGTGTTGACTCTTTGTTCTGCCCCGTCCCTCAGGAACAGCAGTGCCAAAGATCTCACATTCTTTGCAGCTGAAGCAATCGCAGTAAACAGGCAGCTGACTCAGCATGAAGAAAATCAGGACGAGGAGAATCAGCCAATCCTCATCAAAGCTACCTCATGTTCCATGCGACTGTCTCCACCCTCAGAATCTAAATTGGCCAAACGGAGACAGAAGACGAGTGCAATCAAAGCAGCCAATCAGCAGTTGTTGCCACCCTTAGTCCTGGTTGACAATTGTGCGTGACATCATGTCTTCCCTGAAGCACCTAGCAACTAAACCAGAACCTTCTATTGGCTGGCTTCCAAGTCTGGCGATGCTACAATACTGCTTCACACAAGAAAGAACTGTTTACAACATTTGAAACCTGCATGGGATGGTATGCAAATCTGAGATACTAAGAGTCAGGCAACTGAGAAACAGAGCAAGGATTTAAACAAAGACTTTTAGCCTCTTCACCAAAGGAATGTTTTTAAGAGCAGGTTTTAAACTTATTTTGTACTGTGATCACCTTCATAACAATTATAGTTTAGTTTTAGCTGCTCTTGTATTGGTATCAGTTTGGGCCACTAGTTCTGAAGTGTGGGTCTTCTCATTTGGTGGCAACACCCAATATAAACCTGCCAGATTCTCTTCCCCGCCCCCCCCCCCCCCCCATAAGGTCTTCCTGGACACTGGACACCGTGCATTCGGCAGCCTTACATGGGGGTTGCCATTGGCTGCAGAAGATCTGCACTTCAGAAACCAGTGGCGCAGCGCATTCCACTAAACGGCAGCATTTTGTTTTGCCTTTTTCAGATACATGCAGCCTTGCTCCGAGTCTTCAGTTTAAAAAAAAAAAAAAAAAAAAAAATAATAATAATAATAATAATCAGGGCTACTTTTGCATACCAGATGTTTGAGAAAGCTGAGAGAAAGTTTTTGTATATTCAGTTTCTTTTTTAAAAAAAAGCTCTAGTTGTACACCTATACTCTGATATCAATGTGACTTTTTTTTAAATCTCACACCCACTCTGACCAGCATGTTCTAGAAAAAAAAATCATTTGTTTCCTTAATTTCTGCCAAGTTCATAAATGTTAAGCATATTATACATTTATTTCAAGTCTTTGGGATTCTGTAGCAGGACTTCATTAGTTCAGGAAAGATGACAATGATTGGTGGGGGGAGAAGAACAAGAATTTGACTGAGAAAAAGGCATTCCAGATACAAAAATGAGAGTAGTCTTTCTCTAAGATTGCGTGAAATCTTCCAAAAGTTTTTTTTTGAAAAAAAGTGTTTACGTTATTGTTTTACAAATGTCTATGGATGGAATCTGAAAGTGCCACGTTCTGATTTTGAAGCTTTGAAAAGTGGGTGCTATCCATGTTTTATGTAATATAGGCAGGTTTGGCCTATCCTTGTGTTAATGTGGTTATGTTCAAAGCCATTGAATGTATATTGTAAGCTTTTCACTGTATTGCAGAAGTAGAGCACACAAAACCAATGTGGATGTTTTGAAACCCATTTTAAAATGTATGCTGAAATGAGAGTGTAGGCTGCATTTCTGTATGGGGGGGAACGACAACAATAGCAGCTCCTTTCGTATGCTCTACTGCTCTGTACCAGTAGGGTTGGGCAATCACTAACTATTGCAGGGATATCTGTGCTTTACATTAAGAAATGCTGTCCCTTTTATGGGCTGTCTTAAATTGAACTTGCATAAATGGCCCCTGAAGTAAGAGCAGGCTACTAGCTCTGCTACAGAAGGAATGTATAGCTGGAGTGTAGCGATCCACTGCCATCTTTCATGGAACATTTTTATATTAATACTTCATGCTGCACAATATACTTGGAACTTTAGTTCAAAGGTCTGTGGTATGGCTAGGTTCTGGTAATTTTTTTTTTTTTTTTTTAATATAAAAGTGGCTCCCAGAGGCTGAAGTAAAAGTCTGCTGTACAGACCAGGGAAATCATAGGTTTGATTCCCAGTCTGTGCTAAATTAGTCGATCTCGACCAGCTTAGCAGTAGGGAGAGTTGCGATTGGTTACTGGTTTCCGGAAGGGATTCCTGCTACTAATCAGCGTACAGCTAGAAAATGTGTGGGCCCTTGTTGAGGACGGGAACAGGCTCGGCAGTAATGCTTTGTCGTATAACATTCACTGTCCTGGTTCGCACGTGGACAAGAAGCACTTAAATGAGGTAGCTGGTGGAAAAGTAACCAAGCAAGGGTGCCAATGCCTGCGTGGGTGATTGGAAGAAATCTAAATTATTTCCTTTTTGATATGAAATGTTTTGCGTACAACTGCATGTACTTCAAGTAACAGTGCCATAGAAACAAAGCATTTCCTCATGGGTGAATGTCCTCTTCTGACTGTACCTGCTCTGATTTTGCTCTTTAAACGGAGGGGCCTGTATTGAAATCACCTTTTGGCTGTGACTTCCACTGATCTTGTAGTTACAAATTTGCCTTTCTTCCAAGTTTAGTCTTCCAGATGGTGTCTATGCAAAAATATTGCATGGGAGGCAACTTTGTTGAAGTGAATGTCTTTGTCTTTGACTTTAAACCTGCCTCCAGCATTGGCTGGGAGTTCACACCTTGCAAAACATAATGGCTGGCAGCAAATATTTTCAGTGGTGGGATCCATTTGGCTATGAAAATGTTCAGGGTGAAACTCCTTAAAAAGCTGTTATTTGAAGGCGTTGATGTTGCTCTGGAGGAGGAGGAAGAATGCTTTGTTGGGTGGATTAGTTAGTGTAATTTATACACTGAGGTCAAACCTCACCCATTGGAAATTTGTGGGCTTTTTAAAAAAAAATTATGTATCCATTTAATGCAAGTTCTCTGTTGGTTCCGTTGCCCAATCCAACTCTACTTTCTGAAACAGTATTATCAGCAACTGTAAGGTACTTTATAATGAAAAGCTGGTAGTACAAGAAGCCAATTTAAATTGTCAAGTACATTGCTATTACTTTTGCTGAATAAGACGTGTGTTCTTGTTGTCTTATACTAAGACTACTTGAATTTTGTATGCATTGCATCATCTCATTTGAATGCTACCTTGTGCTGGACGGCAGCACAGCTTGGTTTAGTTAAGCATAGGCCATAATCGAGCACTGTTGGTATATTAGCTAGCTCCTAAGGGGCATGAAGCGAAAGCACTTTACACACCAGGTGACTGATGAGGCTCACTCTAAATCTTCTTACTGTTGTTGCCAGGATTTTTGTATTGTTTTATAAGAATTTTAATAAATGCTTTGAACTTAGTTTTTGTTTGGTCTTTAACAAAATGCAAATCAACGTTTGTGAAGAGTAAATATTCTTTCTTGGCCCACTCAAATGCCTCTCTTTGCAAGTTAAGTATAGGGGTTGTGGCGTAACCTGTGTCAGAGCATCCCATTAACTAAGTGAGCTAGTGATGGGAGATGGGTGGCGCAAAGACAAAATAAAGACTGGCATTTATATAACCATGACTGACCAGATCATTTTTGGGTGTTGGTTGAGGGATAAATGTGGCCTTGGCACCAGGCGAACTTCCATGCTCTTTTCTAAAAAGTAGCATGGGATCTTTTACATCATTGAGAGGGCAGACCAGGCTGGAGTGAAGGTCTCATCTAAAAGATGCCAGTGCTCAAAGTGCAGCACTCCCTCAGACTGGATTATGTGCTCTAGGCTCAACTGTGGAAATTGAACCCACAACCTTCTAACTGAGGCAAGAGTGCTCCCACTGAGCCATGGCAATACACCTGAAAAGACAATAGATTTGATTGGTTATATAGGCAGACATGGCTCAACTCAGCATCTTGTATTAGAAAGGCCAGTCAGGAATTGAAATAACGTTACACAATGGCCCAGATTTTGTGGTCGGCGGCATCCGAACAGAACAAGCCGGGAACCCTCCGAAGTTGCTGTCTGACACAGCCGAGTTGAGCGCAGCATAGTTCCCGGGGCGCACCATGCGCATAAGCATACCTAGGATCACGTGGCCGGTGCTCCAGTCAGGAAACAGAAGATCTCTCACTCACCCCAGTGTGGACTTGCATTCTCAAAAATAGAAATACATTTTGGGGAAAATTATCAATAGACCAGAAGCAATCACACTATACTGCAGGCTGCTTAACCCTACTTTATTTGAGCAGAGATGTACATTTGGATAATATTCCAAGGAACTTTTGGGGGTTTGCTCGGTGTAAAGGGCAAACCTATTTAATTTTAGCAAAAAAGCATCGGATTAAAGGTTTTACCACGTTGGGTGTCCCCTTAACGCTGTGCACCAGTCGTAAAATTTTCATGCATAATTGCTGGGCAGTTGGTGGGCAATTAGTCCAACTCTGCGCCAACAATGAGGATTTCAATATCTGAGTGGATGATCTGTCAAGTCAGAAATTGACAGATCGCAAGTTCGGGATTTAGCACATGTGCCTGAGCTTTCCGTCCATTTCAAAGGCGGTTTAACGGTGTACTGCGAGTTGCGACTGCAAATTCTGCCCCAATATGTTTAAAGCATCTCAACTTTTGTGCATAGCTCCTCAACAGAGATGTATCTACAGCCTGACTATCCTGAAACTGAAGACCATGCTCCTGTCTAGCATAGAAAACTAGTAAAATGGTGCTGACCATGTTCCTGCATGTTGGGCACCTGTAGTTTATGCAAAATTAGGGAGGAGCTAACTCCAATACTGACTATTGCAGGTGTGAGTGAATTTTGATCAGTGACATGACTGGTTTGGATAAATTGCCGGTCACTGATGTATGCTATTTATATGATGCATTTGGTGTGTAGTGCTTATCTTTTGCAATGTTGGCAAAACATAAGTGAGCCTGGTGGTGAGAAGCATTCTGAATTGTTTTCTCCTTCCCTTTCCTGAAGTGGTCATTCATGCAGGAGTATGGGTTAGAGTAGCGGAAGCCTGTTACTACCTTGCCCATGTGGCATTTCTTCACATGGGAGCCTAGATGGTCTGAATTGATAGATCATGGGCTAGAAATTTGGCTGCTTTGCACTTCCCATTAACGCCTGCGGGAGGTGGGGGGGCAGTAACAGGGTGCTAAGGGGTTACCAACCGGGCACGGCGAATTAAGCGACTATCGTAAACTTTCCTGGCGGTTTTGCCCTGGCGCTAACACTTCTTAGGCAGTTCCTCAGAACTGAGGATCACAGAATCACACACAAACCCCACAGTGCAGATAGAGGCCATTTCGGCCCATCGAGCCTGCACCGACACATATCCCACCCAATCCCCGCAACCCCTTCACCAACACATATCCCACCCTATCCCCACGTATTTAATCCCCCTAACACTAAGGGTTAATTTATCATAGCCAATCAACCTAACCCGCACACCTTTGGACTGTGGGAGGAAACCGGAGCACCCGGAGAAAACCCACGCAAACACGGGGAGAATGTGCAAACTCCACACAGTCACCCGAGGCCGGATTCGAACCCGGGTCCCTGGCGCTGTGAGGCAACAGTGCTAACCACTATGCCACCGTGCTTCCACATTAAAAATGAGTTCTCAGGTGACTGATGAGTCCAATGTGAGACCTACAGTCTCTGTCACAGGTGGGGCAGATGGTGGTTGAAGGGGCGGGTGGGTGGGGTGCTTGGGTTGATGTGCACTGCCTGCGCTTGGCTTCCGCTTGCTCCCGGCAAAGAGACTCGAGGTGTTCGGCGCCTTCCCCGATGCTTCTCCTCCACTTTGTGCGGTCTTGGGCCAGGGATGCCCAGGTGTCGGTGGGGATGTTACACTTTTTCAAGGAGGTTTTGAGGGCGTCCTTGAAGCGTTTCCTCTGCCCACCTGGGGCTCTCTTGCCGTGTCGGAGCTCCAAGTAGAGCGCTTGTTTTGGGAGTCTCGTATAGGGCATGCGGACAATGTGACCCGTCCATCGGAGCTGATTGAGCTTGGTCAAAGCTTCGATGCTGGGGATGTTGGCCTGAGCAAGAACACTGATGGTGCGCCTATCCTGCCAATGGATTTGCAGGATCTTGTGGAGGCAGCGTTGGTGGTGCCTCTCCTGTGCTTTGAGGTGCCTGCTGTACATGGTCCATGTCTCTGAGGCATACAGCAGGGCGGGTATCACTGCTGCTCTGTAGGCCATGAGCTTAGTGCCGGGTTTGAGGCCCTGGTCTTCAAATACTCTCTTCCTCAGGCGACCGAAGGCTGCACTGGCACACTGAAGGCAGTGTTGGACTGCGTCGTCGATGTCTGCCCTTGTTGACAGTAGGCTCCCGAGTTATGGAAAGTGGTCCACGTTGTCCAAGGCGTTGTTGTGGATTTTGATAATCGGGGGGCAGTACTGTGTGGCGGGGGCAGGTTGGTAGAGGACCTTTGTCTTACGGATGTTTTGTGTAAGGCCCATGTTCTCGTACGCTTCGGTGAAGGTGTTGACGATGATTTGGAGTTCGACCTCCGAGTGAGCGCAGACGCAAGCGTCGTCTACATACTGTAATTCGACGACAGCGGATGGGACGACCTTGGATCTGGACTGGAGGCGACGGAGGTTGAACAGTTTCCTGTTTCTTCTGTAAATTAGCTCCACTCCAGTGGGGAACTTACTGAGGGTGAGATTGAGCATTGCATCAAGGAAGATCGAGAAGCGTGTTGGTTCGATGACACAGCCTTGCTTGACCCCAGTTCGTACGTGAATTGGGTCTGCGGTGGAACCGTTGGTCAGGATCACGGCTTGCATGTCGTCGTGAAGCAGGCTTTTGAGGGCAGCTGAATTTGAGGTGGACACTCCATAATCCCTCGCGGTTGACAGTGTCGAAGGCCTTTGTGAGATCAAAGAAGGCCATGTACAGTGGTTGGTGCTGTTCCCTGCATTTCTCTTGTAATTGACGTGCGGTGAAGATCATGTCCATTGGGCCCTTAGTGGGCGGAATCCGCATTGCGACTCTGGGAGGAGCTCTTCGGCCACTGGGAGAAGGCGATTGAGGAGGATTCTTGCGATGACTTTCCCTGTGGCAGACAGCAGGGAAACTCCCCTGTAATTACCGCAATCGGACTTGTCACCTTTCTTGAAGATGGTCACAATTACGGCATCTCTGAGATCCCCTGGCATGCTCTCCTCCTTCCAGATAAGAGAAATGAGTTCATGAACTCGCGCCATTAGTGCTTCTCTGCCATGCTTTAGTGCCTCGGCGGGGATTCCATCTGCTCCTGAGGCCTTGTTGTTCTTCAGTTGTCGGATGGCCTTTTCAACCTCATGCCGGTCTGGGGTTGTGCTGAGATGGTGGCGGTTGCATGCTGTGGGATGGAGTTGAGGACACTCGTGTCGAAGACAGAGTTGTGGTTAAGGACTCCTTAACGCCTCAGTCTCTAGCGCCCTGTAGATCGTGATGTCATCAAGTGTGCAGCGCCCCATTACTGCCCCGGATGTGAAATTTGCTCCCGCGCCCTGCTGCATCGCCAGGTGTCAACAACGGCTGGCCACTTGGGGAGCAATAATTAAAGGCAGTGGTGGTCAGATAGGTCAAATTTTATTCTTCGCACCCGTCAGGTGCCTGCTGAAAGTTTTTGAAGCCTCATTGCTGCGCGATGCCTAAGTTCTCCACTCTCCGAGAGTGATTGGGGCTGTAATGGAAGTCGTGCAGGTCCCCTGGCCCCACAGAACTAAGAAGAATGTTGCAAACCTTCATTGGCCCTTCCCTTTAAGCGAGGGTAGGCCTCTGATGCTGGTAGCACTGCCCTGCACATTCTTCAGCGCTCTGTCATTACCGCCCCGCTCACACACTTTAGCGTCTTAAGAGAAATGGTTAGCGCTCCAGTTTTCTCTTGGAGCGCTAAAACTGAATTTTGCGGCAGGTGAGAATGATTAGCGCCTGGCGCAAATTTTTCAACTTTTAAAGTTTTAGTGCCCCAAACGGGGCTATACCGAATTTCTCCCCCCTTCTTAGGCAGTCCCTCGGAACCGAGGATGACTTGCTTCCACATTTAAAAATGAGTTCGCAGGTGACTGATTAGTCCAATGCAGGACCTACAGTCTCTGTCAAAGGTGGGGCAGACGGTGGTTGAAGGGGCGGCTGGGTGGGGTGCTTGGGTTGACTTGCGCTGCCTGCGCTTGGCTTCCGTTTGCTCTCGGCGAAGAGACTCGAGGTGTTCGGCGCCTTCCCGGATGCTTCTCCTCCACTTTGCGCGGTCTTGGGCCAGGGATTCCCAGGTGTCGGTGGGGATGTTACACTTTTTCGAGGAGGCTTTTGAGGGTGTCCTTGAAGCATTTCCTCTGCCCACCTGGGGTTCTCTTGCCATGCCGGAGCTCAGAGTAGAGCGCTTATTTTGGGAGTCTCGTATCGGGCATGCGGACAATGTGACCCGTTCTTCGGAGCTGATTGAGCATTTTCAAAGCTTCAATGCTGGGGATGTTGGCCTCAGCAAGAACACTGACGTTGGTGCGCCTATCCTGCCAATGGATTTGCAGGATCTTGTGGAGGCAGCGTTGGTGGTGCCTCTCCTGTGCTTTGAGGTGCCTGCTGTACATGGTCCATGTCTCTGAGGCATACAGCAGGGCGGGTATCACTGCTGCTCTGTAGGCCATGAGCTTAGTGCCGGGTTTGAGGCCCTGGTCTTCAAATACTCTCTTCCTCAGGCGACCGAAGGCTGCACTGGCACACTGAAGGCAGTGTTGGACTTCGTCGTCGACGTCTGCCCTTGTTGACAGTAGGCTCCCGAGGTATGGAAAGTGGTCCACGTTGTCCAAGGCCTTGTCGTGGATTTTGATAATCGGGGGGCAGTACTGTGTGGCGGGGGCAGGTTGGTAGAAGACCTTTGTCTTACGGATGTTTAGTGTAAGGCCCATGCTCTCGTACGCTTCGGTGAAGGTGTTGACGATGGTTTGGAGTTCGACCTCCTTATATCATGGGAACATAGCCATGCTCAATCCTATCCTTAGCTGGTCAGGTGTATACTTTAAACAGTGATTGCTGGATAGTGATTAGGGGCAGGATTTTAGGGTGATATTCCCTTCCCTAGACAAGTAACTTGGTAATGTCATTCTGTGACTTAATGGCATCACAATACTACGAGGATACTGAACAACTTTCAGAGCTGCTGACTCATTGCTGGAGGAACACTGATAGTCAGTGACTGTACAGTCATCAACAAGCACCACAGATTTTCAGAAACAGTCATGAAAAGGGCTGTAGCTTAACGTCGCCGGTAGTGCACTCCATTGAATGGTGCAGGAGTGAATCGCAAAGCAAGTCTCGCTCAAATCTCTCCATATATTGGCCTGACTCCATTCGTCCTGTAGCCCTGTGACATCACCAAAGCTGAAGTCTGCATCAGAAAATAACTGAACGAGGCAGCCAGCAAATAAATGGAACCTTTCAGCTGGGAAAGCTGTAGGACCAGAAATAAAGATTTAGCATTTAAGAATGTAGTACACTTGCTAAAACAAAATGCAGCAGAATGCAAGAGACGAAGATATAAGATAGGATCTATAATCTCCCTTCATGACTTGAGTCATTTGTATTTGTTGTGAAATCTATTCCCATATTCCTTTTGGTTAGCTTGTAGTCTCGCTAGATGGCACTTTGCTAATGCTTCTAATGGAAATTGCTCATTGGAGTAGCTAAAGGTTAACAGTTCATCTGAATTATAAAGCCTTATTATGACCAGCAGGATCTGATTAGCTGATCATTTCATGATTCACAATCATCCCCAAAGAGTTACAATTGATTATGTTACAGATCATTAATCCATTGGGTGCTAAACCATAACATTTGATAATGCAGCTGCCTATTCAGCAGGATCGAGGCCTTGCTATGTTAGAAAGAAACTCAATTTAAAGATGCATTGCCTTCATTAAGAAGTTTTTGGCAGACATTTTTCATTTGTTTGCAAATGCATAAAGCAATGATTCAATTGACATGGAAACATCACTTGCGCCTATTACTCATTAAAGATAACCCGGCTCCTCTTCTCTCCAAACAAAGAATTTCCAAATGCATTTTTCTTGAAAACAATGTCCCTTTAAAACAAACTTAAACTTTTAAAATCTTGTTTTAGGTAACTATTATACGGTACTAGGATTACTATAGCAGAATTTTTATGCAACTTGTTTATTCATAAGTCTTTTATATTCATATATTTTCATATTCTCTGATGATAACATCTACACTGCGGGGTGTTCGGTTTAATAATCTGCGATCTCCACAATCTTCAGAGCCCAGGCCAGTTCATGCAGAACAAAGAAGCTTTCATATTGTAAGACTTTTAAAGTAATTTTTTTAAGGAATCCTGTTCTGTAGCATTTGAAGGATTAACATTATTAATTTCGACAACTGCAGTTTACTAGATTCCATGAAGAAACAATCACAAATTGCGTTCCATTTTTCTGAACACAAAATGGCTTCATATTATTGAGCCATCACTAAATATTAACCTTGTGGTAAGCCAATATATAGCTCCCTCTGGTGTTTCATGGTAATGTGTTCTGTGTTATTTGAGCACAACTAGACAATTCTGATTAAAACATATTTTGCTCAAAATTTAAATGGCGTTTAGCTTTGAAGCATTTGAAATTTAAGTGTAAGTGAGATTTTGCTGGTGTGGCTAATAATCTGATGTAATCACTGACTCTCTTAATACTGTAATTTTCAAACAAGCACACTTTTCACTTGTGGCGTAATCCACTTTGCAAATGGCAGTTTAAATATCTTGGGCTCTGGACAGAGTGTTGCAAAGCACTTCCTAACAGTTCTGCGATTATTCGTGAAAACTAGTTTGGCTAAAATGGAATTAATTCATTATTATCCAAGATCAGTCAGAACCAGAGGAGATGTAAAAATGGACAGCCCTCAAATCGCATATAAAGGTAAAATATTGCCATCTACTAAATTTTTTCAACAGTATTAAATCTTCAATATTAGCTCTTTTCATTTCGTTTCAATTTCTTTCCCCCCTGCCCTCCTGCAGGCACTGACTCCTTTTACAGTTCAGTTCTGTGAATACCAGTAGCCCTCAGGTACTTTGATCAAATGGGTATCTCTGACATGTGAGACGAGACAATGAGCATCAGCAGGCTATTTGACCATTGTGGGCGTCACAGCGAGCTCAATTCTATCTTCATCCGGCATCACAAACGCGCACTTTCCAGAAAAGGGCACTGGACAATTTGTGCGAGCGGGGACCCTGGTTACTAGTTCGGGGACCCTGAGGTCAATTATGTACCCCAACTGGCTGAGATCAGCTAATTCAAGAATCAAACTTAGGACCTTCTAGGTCTGTGTGGCTTAGTTAGCTCTTGAGTACAATATTAGCTCTTTTCATTTCACTTTCTTTTTGATATGTGAGTTGTGGCTCAGTGGGTAGCACTCTCGCTTCTGAGTCAGAAAGTTGTGGGTTCAGGTCCCACTCTCAGGGACTTGAGCTCACAGATCTAGGCTGACACTCCAGTGCAGTGCTGAGGGAGTGCTGCACTGTTGGAGGTGCCGTCTTTTGGATGAGACGTTAAACCGAGGCCCCGTCTGCTCTCTCAGGTGGATGTAAAAGATCCCATGGCACTATTTTTTTCGAAGAAGAGCAGGGGAGTTCTCCCCGGTGTCCCGGCCAATATTTATCCCTCAATCAATATAACAAAAAAAAAGATGATCTGATCATTATCACATTGCTGTTTGTGGGAGCTTGCTGTGTGCAAATTGGCTGCAATTTCCTGCACTACAACAGTGACTACACTTCAAAAGGTACTTCATTGGCTGTAAAGCGCTTTGAGACATCCGGTAGTCGTGAAAGGCGCTGTATAAATGCAAGTCTTACTTTCTTATACATTGGCCTGGGGTTTCCTCTGTGGGCGTAACGTGGAAGTTAGACCTGAAAATGCACCCAATGTTATGTCCATTTTGCTGATGTCAAGTTACGCTCAAGTATCCTCCCAATCTCATTAGAATATGCCCGAACTTAAAATGGGCGAAAATCAGCAGAAACAATTGCAGCCAAGGAAAGCGCTAAACCCACATCATATATTTCCTTGAGTATGAAAATTGAAGTTACATAAGAACATAAGAACGTAAGAAGTAGGAGCAGGAGTAGGCCAGACGGCCCCTCGGGCCTGCTCCGCCATTCAATAGGATCATGGCTGATCCGAATCTAGACTCACGTCTACTTCCCTGCCCTCTCCCCGTAACCCCTAATTCCCTTATCTGCTAGGAAACTGTCTATCTCCGTTTTAAATTTATTTAATGTTGCAGCTTCCACAGCTCTCTGGGGTAGCAAATTCCATAGATTTACTACCCTCTGAGTGAAGAAGTTTCTCCTCATCTCAGTTTTGAAAGCGCAGCCCCTTATTCTTAAATTATGCCCCCTAGTTCTAGTCTCACCCATCAGTGGAAACATCCTCCCCGCATCCACCCGATCAAGCCCCCTCACAATCTTATATGTTTCGATAAGATCGCCTCTCATTCTTCTGAACTCCAATGAGTAGAGTCCCAACCTACTCAACCTTTCCTCATACGTCAACCCCCTCATCTCCGGAATCAACCGAGTGAACCTTCTCTGAACCGCCTCGAGAGCAAGTATATCTTTTCTTAAATATGGAAACCAAAACTGCACGCAGTATTCCAGGTGTGGCCTCACCAATACCCTGTATAACTGCAGCAAGACTTCCCTGTTTTTATACTCCATCCCCCTTGCAAGAAAAGCCAAGATTCCATTGGCCTTCCTGATCACCTGCTGCACCTGCATACTAACTTTTTGTGTTTCATGCACCTGGACCCCCAGATCCCTTTGTACTGTAGCACTTTGCAGTTTCTCTCCATTTAGATAATAACTTGCTCTTTGATTTTTTCTGCCAAAGTGCATAACCTCACACTTTCCAACATTATATTGCATCTGCCAAATCTCTGCCACTCACTTAGCCTGTCTATGTCCTTTTGCAGGTTTTTTATGTCCTCCTCACTCATTGCTTTCCCTCCGATCTTTGTATCATCGGCAAACTTGGATATGTTGCACTCGGTCCCTTCCTCCAAATCGTTAATATAGATTGTAAAGAGTTGGGGTCCCAGCACTGACCCCTGCGGAACACCACTAGTTACTGATTGCCAGCCCGAGAATGAACCATTTATCCCAACTCTTTGTTTTCTGTTAGATAGCCAATCTTCCACCCATGCCAGTATATTACCCCCAATCCCGTGATTTCTTATCTTGATCAGTAATCTTTTGTGTGGAACCTTGTCAAATGCCTTTTGGAAGTCCAAATACACTACATCCACTGGTTCCCCTTTATCCACCCTGTATGTTACATCCTCAAAGAATTCGAGCAAATTTGTCAAACATGACTTCCCCTTCATAAAACCATGCTGACTCTGTCCTATTAAATTATGTTTATCCAAATGCTCTGTTACTGTTTCCTTAATAATGGACTCCAACATTTTGCCAACGACAGATGTTAGGCTAACTGGTCTATAGTTTCCAGCTTTTTGTCTACTTCCCTTCTTAAATAAGGGTGTTACATTAGCAGTTTTCCAATCTGCCGGGACCTTTCCTGAGTCCAGGGAGTTCTGGAAAATAATCACCAATGCATCCACAATCCCTACCGCCACTTCTCTCAAGACCCTAGGATGTAGGCCATCAGGTCCGGGGGATTTATCCGCCTTAAGTCCCATTATTTTACTGAGTACCATCTCCTTAGTGATTTTAATCGTCTTTAGCTCCTCCCCCCCCATTGCCCCCTGTTTGTCCAGTGTTGGGATATTTTTAGTGTCCTCTACTGTAAAGACTGATACAAAATATTTGTTCAGCGTCTTTGCCATCTCCATGTTCCCCACCACTAGTTTCCCGGTCCCATCCTCTAAGGGACCAACGTTCACTTTAGCCACCCTTTTTCTTTTTATATAGCTGTAGAAACTCTTGCTAACTGTTTTTATATTTTTTGCTAGTTTACTTTCATAATCTATCTTCCCTTTCTTAATTAATCTTTTAGTTATTGTTTGCTGGCTTTTAAATGCTTCCCAATCTTCTATCCTCCCACTAGATTTGGCTACTTTATATGCCCTTGTTTTCAGTCGGATACTATCCTTTATTACTTTACTAAGCCACGGATGGCTGTCTTTTCTTTTACTCCCCTTTTTCCTCAGTGGAATATATTTATCTTGAAAGATGTGAAATATCTCCTTGAATGTAGACCACTGCTCTTGTACCGTCTTACACTTTAATCTGTTTCCCCAGTCCACTTTAGTCAATTCTACTCTCATACCTTCATAGTCTCCTTTATTTAAGCTCAGTACGCTGGTTTGAGATCCAACTCTCTCACCCTCAAACTGAATTTGGAATTCAACCATATTATGGTCACTCATTCCAAGGGGATCCTTTACTAGGACATTTTTTATTAATCCTGTTTCATTACACAGTTAACTTAGTTAACCATCATTCATGCCCATCTGGCACAGCATGTTTAGGAAGCTGCAATCGGGGAATCTTTTCAATTTTTAATATGACTTATACTTATGTCGTAAATATCTATTCAAAAAACAGGAAACAGAGGGTTTAAGTGAGGATAATTTTTTTTAAAGGCTCAAAACAATGCAATAAAACTCCAGAAGAATGATTTTCTATCCTGCTGCCCCTGAAAATCTGGTTGCATTGTGGAGACCCTCCGATCAAGCGCAATTGGAGGATATTTGGATTTGAGAGTCCGAGGTTTAGCCAGTTTTGTGCACGGAGATTTGTTTGTGCGGCGGGCTCGATGGATGGAGGTAAAGGAATGAGGAGACTTGGGCGTATTGCACTTTCAGGTCCCACTCCAGAGACTTGAGCACATAAATCTAGGCTGACACTCCAGTGCAGTGCTGAGGGAGTGCTGCACTGTCGGAGGTGCCGTCTTTCGGATGAGACGTTAAACCGAGGCCCCATCTGCTCTCTCAGGTGGACGTAAACGATCCCATGGCACTATTTCGAAGAAGAGCAGGGGAGTTATTCCCGTGTCCTGACAAATATTTATCCCTCAATCAACATCACTAAAACAGATTATCTGGTCATTATCACATTGCTGTTTGTGGAACCTTGCTGTGTGCAAATTGGCTGCCACGTTTCCCACATTACAACAGTGACTCCACTTCAAAAGTACTTCATTAGCTGTAAAGCTCTTTGAGACATCCAGTGGTCGCGAAAGGCGCTATATAAATGCAAGTCTTCCTTTTTTCTTTCTTTATCCATGTTACCATTTACGCCCAAGATTCCGCGATCTTTTAAGCCACGTAATTGGTTTGCGCTCAGATAACGCGTGTCTCTGGGCGCTAATGTGAAGGAAACTCCAGGCCACTGTCAATTACTGGGCCATCGAGGAAGCTTCATGTTGGTTTTAAATAGAATTCTTTTGCATAGAGGGTGCAGGGTAGGAGCTGGCTGAGATACCAGGAACTGAGAGAATGTGGATTTCCCCAGAGTGATTTTTACCTTGTGAGGAGGAAATCACTCCCATATTGTGAGAGGGAAAAATCCAAGGGCGGGTAACCTCAGGATATTATCTCACTTATCCCTTAGTCATAGAATAAATTCATCCAGTTTTAACGCATAGAAGAAGGCCACTTGCCCCATCTTCTGTACCTTCATGGCCTAGACATCCTTTCTAAAGTAGGGCATTAAAACTGCAAAATTAGGATACTTTCTCTGATGGCAGAGAAAAAGCAGCTGCAATTGTATCACATGTACTCCTGTTCTCCTAGAATAGTCTGTAAACCTCATGAGATTTAGCGACATCGCCTGATTTAAATAATTTAACTGCACTCCCTGTTCCTGGAAACCATTTTTCATGCACTTCATTCTTTTTTTATGATTGCAGTGCGTAATAGTTTTTATTCCCAGTACAAGAAAATAAACCTTCAAATGTTTTCTTCTAATGTTTAGTGTCTTTAAAGAAATTGTGGGGGGGGAAATATTGCCCCAGATTTTGCAGTAAGAATAATGGTGAGGCTAACACCGTTATTATGGAGTAAATTGGACAGCACCTTCTGGAGTACACACATGCACAGTTAATCGCGGAAATCCGTAAATTGCTGTCCGATTTGCCCTATGTAATGTATGTACCTTTAAGGGGGGGAACTACTTTTTACAGCTCATGTATACTGTAGTACCGGCAGTGACCACACCTGTATATAACGTTGAGTAGGATTCTGTACAGATCAGTTGCAGTCTGAGCCACGTTGAGTAAACACCGTTTGTACCGTTCTCCGCAGTCTGTGTCTGATTATACACGGACGTAACATTGGCGACGAGGCATGTTCGAACCTACCTGCAACTCTGCATCACCTCCCGGGGATTCGTTCCTGGAGATCAGTGGATTGGAGGTCAAGGCCAGAGACTCGGGCGTCGACCACGGGCAACCGCCCAGTCATCCAGCAGAGACTCGAGAATTGCGGGGGAGGCTGTCGAGAGCCAGGCTTGGCTTTCTAGTCAAGGTGGTCCAGCGAAACGGGCTGGCAACAGGTAGTGCGCAGACCCTTCCCGGACAGCGGTGGGCTAGAGCCCGACCAAGCGGCACAGCAAACGGCCGAGCAGCGTCGACGGGGGAGAGAGAGAGATGGCAGAGCGCACAGGGCGCAGCCGGTGTTCAGGGGCCGAGCAGTGTCGGAGAGAGGGAGAGAGAGACGCACAGAAACCCGCGAGGCGCCGCCATTGCCGTGAGGACTGCCGAGAGTGGCGTTGGCAGCAGCGCAGGAGAAGCGCGCGAAACCTACAGGGCGCCGCCATTGCCACGAGAACCGGCAGCAGCGGGGGAGGAAGGAAAGCGCGGGAGATGCCATTTTAAGCCATTGGGAGACGCCATTTTAAACCACACCCAAAATGCCGAAGAGTGGCAGTATCACCGCATTTGACAATGAAGTCGAAGATTGGACTACATATGTCGAACGAATAGAGGTGTACTGCAAGGCAAATGAAGTGTCAGATGACAAGAAAGCGTCGGTATTGTTGAATTTAATGGGTGCAAAGACGTATGGGTTATTGCGAAATCTAGTAACCCCAACGAAGCCAATGGAAAAGAGTTTTGAAGACATAGTAACGATACTAAAGGAACATTTAAACCTCACACCGCTGCTGATAGCAGAAAGATTCAAGTTTCACAAACGGAACCAGCATAAGGATGAAAGCAATGCTGATTATTTAACAGAACTGCGCAAACTATCGAAACACTGCCAGTTTGGAGAGGGACTGGCAGATACCTTAAGGGACAAGTTTGTGTGTGGGCTTCAAAGTGAAGGAACCCAGAAACGGCTTTTATCTGAAAAGGACCTTACGCTGGAAAAGGCTTTCAGCATTGCGGTATCATATGAAGCAGCAGCACGGGGCGCTGCAGAGATACAACAGAGACCGCAAGAATATGGCACAAACGAAATGTCATATGGAACAGAGAAGTGCTATCGCTGCAGCAGAACAACACATGACCAGAATGATTGCTGGTTCAAAGACAAAGTGTGCAGACAGTGTGGAAAAGTAGGACACATAGCACGAGTCTGCAGGTCGGGAAAGAAAACCAGCAATAAGAAACCGACCAAAGGGAAGTACAAGAAGGTACATAAGATAACGGAGAATAGTTCAGATGAACAAAAGAGTGATAACGACTCCGAAAGCAGGGAACTGAGTTGTCTGAAACTACATAATGTGTTCACAACAGAGGATCACCGAACCATATGGGTCACTCTCAAGGTAGCAGGATTCCAGGTAAAGATGGAATTGGACACAGGATCAGCCCTAACAGTCATAAACCGACGGGACTACGAGCGGCTATTCTCACACATACCTTTGAGAGACACAAAAATTATTTTGAAGATGTACACGGGGCAAAAAGTCTACGCCAAAGGAAAAATAAGGGTGACCATTATATATAACGGTAAGGAAACACCAAAACTAGACCTGTATGTATTGCAAGATGGAGGACCACCATTACTGGGACATGAATGGATCCGGAAAATACAACTGGATTGGCATTCCATACAGGCACTGACTGTGGCTGACAAAAAGGATGACGATGTCACACCTGGGCGGGTGTCAAAGACCCTAACTGACGCGAAAGAAGTGTTCCAGCAAGGACTCGGAACACTAAAAGGCATGACAGCGACGATTAAAATTGAAGAAAACGCAAGTCCAAAATTTTTTAAGGCCAGACCGGTACCTTATGCGATCCACCCAGCCACCGAAGCAGAACTGGAGAGTCTGGAACGTTCATGTGTACTGTCCAAGGTAGACTGGAGCGAGTGGGCTACACCCATCGTCCCTGTGATGAAAAAATCGTTGAGCAGCACGCCTGGGGAACCAAGGAAGGTTTGCATCTGTGGGGACTTTAAGGTAACAGTGAACCCACTCCTTCACACCGTACAATATCCACTTCCGCGGATTGAACATATTTTCGCCTCGCTATCTGGAGGGAAATGCTTCGCTAAGGATGCACTAACAATGACAATAAAAGTTGATTTGATTTGATTTGATAAGATTGATCTGGCCCAGGCGTATCTGCAAATGGAGGTAGAAGAAGCATCAAAAAAATACCTCACAATCAACACCCATAAAGGTCTCTACCAATACAACCGGCTGGTATTCGGGGTAGCATCAGCTCCGGCTATTTGGCAGAGGGCAATGGAACAAGTCCTGCAAGGGATCCCAGGGACCCAGTGTTATTTGGACGACATCCTGGTCACGGGTGAAAATGACAGTGATCCCCTTGCCAACCTGGAGCAGGTGCTCACTAGATTGCAGGAAAATGGGCTCCGAGCTAACCGCCGCAAATGCGAGTTTGTTAGAAAACAGATTTCATATTGTGGCCACGTTATCGATAACGAGGGGTTACATAAGTCCCCAGAGAAGATTGAGGCAGTAGTCAAGGCTCCAGCACCGGAAAATGTGTCACAACTGAGGTCGTTCCTCGGGCTGGTAAACTACTACCATAAGTTCTTGCCAAATTTGTCTACAATACTACACCCACTGAACACCCTACTGCAAACTGGGGTGCCATGGAAGTGGAGTGACGAATGTAGACGAGCTTTCCAGAAGAGCAAAACACTAATCACATCGAAAGAGGTATTGGCCCATTACAACCCAGCATTACCAATTCGGTTGGCATGTGATGCGTCACCCTACGGCATTGGAGCGGTCCTGTCGCACAAATTCTCGGACGGCACAGAGAGGCCAATAGCCTTTGCGTCATGATCACTAACCTCAGCCGAGCGTAACTACGCCCAGATTGACAGGGAGGCCCTCAGCCTAGTGTGGGGAGTGAAAAAGTTCAATCACTATCTGCACGGGCAGAAATTCACCTTGCTGACTGATCACCAGCCTCTTGTCTCCATTTTTAATCCAAAGAAGGGCGTTCCGGTGATGACTGCGCAACGACTACAAAGATGGTCACTTTTTCTAGGGGCGCACCACTATGAGATTGAATATAAGGGCACGAAACAGCATGGAAATGCTGATGGGTTATCACGCCTGCCACTGCCTGCTGTGGAGGAAGCACCAGCAGTGGATCCTGTCGAAATATTCCATTCGACTATAGTTGAATACCTACCAGTAACTAACGCTTGTATCGAAAAGGAAATCCGAAATGACCTGACACTGTCTCAGGTATATGATTTGACAGTGAAGGGATGGCCAGCACATGGCGACTCACTGTTGCCAGCATTCTCGACAAGGAGAGAACAGCTGTCAGTGTGCTGGGGGACCTTGATGTGTGGATCCCGAGTGGTAATTCCACCCAAGTTAAGGGATAGAGTGCTCAATGAGCTTCATGAGGGTCATCTGGGAGGGGTAAAAATGAAAAGCCTAGCCAGGGCTTATGCGTGGTGGCCGGGAATCGATAAACAAATTGAGGACCTGACCAAGAGTTGCTCAGGATGCCAGAAAGTCCAAAATGCACCACCACAGGCCCCTCTACACGCATGGGAGTGGCCCTCATTTCCATGGCAACGGGTGCATATTGATTTTGCTGGTCCATTCATGGACTCAATGTTTTTAATAGCCATGGATGCGCACTCGAAATGGCCTGAGGTCATCAAAATGTCCTCCACCACCACGGAGAAAACTATTGCAGTCCTACGGACCATTTTTGCCAGGAATGGCTTGCCAGAACAGATTTGCTCCGACAACGGACCACAGTTTGTGTCCGAAGAGTTCCGGAGGTTCTTGAAAAAGAATGGGGTAAGGCATTACACATCCGCCTCGTATCATCCAGCCACAAATGGATTGGCTGAGAGGTTTGTACAAACTTTTAAGAAGGCAATAAAGGCTATGTACAATGACAACATTCCGCTGCAGCACAAGGTGGACAATTTCCTGTTTGCCTACCGGAATGCGACATATGCAGTCACCAACCAGGCCCCAGCCATGATGTTCTTTAACCGAAGGTTAAGATCTCGCCTGGATTTGCTCAGACCAAACGTACGAAGAGATGTTGAGAGTAAGCAATTCCAGCACATCCATGAGAAGCCAACAAGGAGCTTCATTGTAGGGCAACCAATCTTGGCCCGCGACTACCGAACAGAAAAATGGCAGCCAGGAACGATATGTACACAGCAGGGCCCACTAATGTACACAGTGGACGCTGGGGAGAGCATCGTGAGACGCCATGCTGACCAGATCCTAGAGTCACAGGAACAAGTCAACCCCATGCCTCGCCCATACGTACCTGGTGATGAACCCGACGTACAGGTAGCATCTACCCCAGAAACAGTAGCATCGGAAGCTGATGAACCAACCGACGACAGGGGGCCAGAATCGCCTCCGCACCAAGAGCAAGACACTCGGGAAAGGCACTATCCAGAAAGGATCAGGAAGCCTCCCCAAAGACTGAACTTATAAATAGACTATTTTCAGCTAATGTTGCATGTTAAAAGTGTTAATTGTAATTAGTTTGATACTTAATTGTTAAATGAGTGTTATGGTACTGTTAATCTAAAAGGGGAGGAATTGTAATGTATGTACCTTTAAGGGGGGGAACTACTTTTTACAGCTCATGTATACTGTAGTACTGGCAGTGACCACACCTGTATATAACGTTGAGTAGTAATCTGTACAGATCAGTTGCAGTCTGAGCCACGTTGAGTAAACACCGTTTGTACCATTCTCCGCAGTCTGTGTCTGATTGTACACGGATGTAACACCCTGCTCCGCCATAAGCTGTGCTACACTGGTACCTACAATAGACTCAGCATTGAAATCCATGTAAGGGCGTAAAGTTGCTGTACTTTCCCACTAAACACACCAGAAAAAGTTAGGGCTGGTGTTTTCAGTTGGAAGTGAATTTTGTAACAGTGTGCTAAATCTTAATTACTGCCAAATAGCTTCTTTGGCACTGAAAATTAAATTTTACAAGTGTGGAGACTCATTCCTCAGAATTGAATTATCTTTGGAGGTTTAAAAAAAATTAAAATTAAAATTTACTTTCCTTTTCTGTCCCTTTAATCTCCCTCTCTTAATCCCATCTTTAAATCTCTGCTTTTTGCTTTCTGTACACGATTTTGCAATTAATTAAATATTCTAATTTATACATCCTACTGCATGTCTCAGTGAGGATGCTTCAATTTGATTGGTTGAAGAGCCATGTTATTGCTTTTTCCTGCTCACACTCGCCACAGATCCCACAGAGGGTGGCGCGCTGTATCAGACACCTGATGACAGGAAGTTTTGCTCAAAAGTCTTTGGGTAGCTGTAAGCGTAGTGAACGGCGAGCGCTGTCCCTTCACTGCTGACAGCAAAATGTGGGCCAATGATATGTCCATTTGGAGCTGATCTACAGCCAGTGCCAATGTTTATTACCTATTCCTGTATCATTTCCACAGGTAGCTCTTTAAAAACTAGTACTTGAGAATCTTAGGATGCAGTCATACTGTCAGTTCCACATCAATACAAACCATTTTCAGGTGTGCATAGACATGAGTGGCATCATAAGTGAGGAATCAGGTAGCCATCTGACCCCTGAGCATCCAGAACCCAAGACAGATAAGATCTTCTCTAGGAGATAGTGTCACTCTGCTTTCAGTTTGCAGTATAGCTCCATTCTGGTCATGAAGCTGCATTTTAAAGTACCCCAGCCATTGTCAGGTTACAAAGTGAAATGGAGGGGTTTTCAAAACAACCTTCAGCATTATTAGCGATGAACTGATCAAAGTTAATTTGACTGTTACAATGCAAGGGCAGAGTAGATGAGACTATTTATCGAAAGGAAGTTGGGACCAAATCCAAATGTTTAAATCTTTGCGAATGTTCCTTCACTAAACCATGTTCAGTGGCTGAATATATGCAGTCTGAAAGTTTCAATCCTAGTTAAGTGGAAACAGAAACATATATGATCATTAACTGGGAAAAGTTTGTTCATTTCAGTACGGAAGCATCCACCCCATCCATCTCTCTTAAACTCCTTGTTATTCACTAGCATCAGGAAGTCCACATTAGTCTTCAACAAGTTGTATAGATTGGGAAACATCAGCAGAGGCTCTTAGATCCATGTTTGTCTTTATGTATGAGGGGAAATAAATGAAAACGGTTACATGTTGCCGTTCTCCAGATTGTGATGTGGCGCCCATTATAGATCCTGGTTCATTTCATATTGGTTTCCATGAATATAATTTATCAGGTATTTGTAATGCTGACTTTTCCCTTCTATTCTTAACAAGATAAGGACAACGATAAGTCTTCCAGTCCACCAGCTGTTCTTCTCCTTTCGATCCAAATAAAGGACAAGCAAAGGTAATTCTCATCTTCATCCTGCTTTGACACTCTGTTAAACTAAGAGTCTAATTATTTCTATTTTAACATTTAAAAACCAGGTATACGTGAATTATACTAGTCTATTCCAACAGTTTATTATATTTTCACCCCCTAAACCAATTATGTATCCATCACTGCCTATTCCCTATGTTCATCTATTTTGACCCCTTTAAACCATCCCACTAGCTCACATTCTGTTCCATCAGTTATTTCTATTTTGATCTCTCTAAACCAGATAAATATCCATCATACAATCTCACTATGCAATAATTAATTTCCCAGCTCATTAATTCCAGGTCTTCTATCTATTTGGAATTGAAAGGTTGCCACATTTTCTTTTGACCTCTCTGGCCAAATCCAGATCAATGATGAATGTTTTTTTTCTCATTGTCAGCCTAAGCCCATTTATCAGTTTGGGCAGATGCTTGCTGGCATACAACACAAGACTGCCCATAATTCAGCACTCAATCAATTGCTGGTGTGGGAAATGGAAACACAGCAAACATTCAATTTGGATAAATGGGAAATAGATTTAAGGAACATCTGGGGGCAGAATCGAAGGAACTTTGGATGTGACTTGGCTGACCTTGGATCACTAGATGAATACATTGAATGGTCACAGTGAGAAGTATTCTATGGTAGTCACTGATCTGCATCGCTTACATGAGCACAATATCACCTAAAAATAAATGTTTAAATATCCATGACCACATTACTGCCCTTTCAATCCTTACTAATACATTTCTTTTTGGAGACACAGGGTGTGAAATTTCAATTATCTTTCTATTTCACTTTAAATAAGTTAACAGTTTAGCGCCGTTTGTAAAGTTAGCCAGGAGAGTGGGGCCAGAGGGCAGTAACAAATCAAATTTTAAAACAATAATTAGGAAAGACATTTTTACTCAATGAGGGATAAATGTTTGGAGTAATCTGGAAGGCAGGATAGTGGTGTCAAAAGCAGCAGGGGCATTCAAGATACTGTTGGATGCTATAATGGGAGACTTGACTATTCTAATGCAATCCTTGCCAGCTTCACAAGCTCCATCTTATGTAAACTGCAACACAAACTGCAAAATCCACTCGCTCATCCTATCCCACACAAAATCCTGCTCACCTATCTCTCCAATCGTTGCTGACCTCCATTGGCTCCACATCACATTGCTTTCAAAATCCTCATTCTTGCCTTCAAATCCCTCCATCAGTTAATCCCTCATTAACTCTGTAAACTCCTCAGGCACAACACCACTCTTTCAAATATGGTTTATTGCAAATATCTTTCTCCAGCGTTGGCACAGCATTCAGCCATATTGCCTCCTCCTCCCCCCATACTGTGGAACTCTGCCTCAAACCCTTCTCTCTAAACCCTTGCTACATCCCTCACCACCAGGAACAGCATTTGCCTTGGCGAGGCCCTGTGTAAAGCATTAGTTTGGGGCCCCTACATATTACTAGACAATGATACTAAATATTACCTACTTAATCTGCTGTCAAATCTGGTACCATTGTGTAACTGTTCTTTCACTGGATCCGCTCAGGGGCCCTGTCTGGCTCAGGGCCTTGTAATGTATGTACCTTTAAGGGGGGGAACTACTTTTTACAGCTCATGTATACTGTAGTACCGGCAGTGACCACACCTGTATATAACGTTGAGTAGTAATCTGTACAGATCAGTTGCAGTCTGAGCCACGTTGAGTAAACACCGTTTGTACCGTTCTCCGCAGTCTGTGTCTGATTATACACGGGCGTAACATTGGCGACGAGGCAGGTTCGAACCTACCTGCAACTCTGCATCACCTCCCGGGGATTCGTTCCTGGAGATCAGTGGATTGGAGGTCAAGGCCAGAGACTCGGGCGTCGACCACGGGCAACTGCCCAGGCATCCAGCAGAGACTCGAGAATTGTGGGGGAGGCTGTCGAGAGCCAGGCTTGGCTTTCCAGTCGAGGTGGTCCAGCGAAACAGGCTGGCAACAGGTAGTGCGCAGACCCTTCCCGGACAGCGGCGGGCTAGAGCCGACCGAGCGGCACAGCAAAGGGCCGAGAAGCGTCGACAGGGGAGAGAGAGAGAGAGGGCATAGCGCACAGGGCGCAGCCGGTGTTCAGGGGCCGAGCAGCGTCGGAGAGAGGGAGAGAGAAGCGCGCGAAACCTACAGGGCGCCGCCATTGCCACGAAGACCGTCGAGAGCGGCGTTGGCAGCAGCGCAGGAGAAGCGCACGAAACCTACAGGGCACCGCCATTGCCACGAGAACCGGCAGCAGCAGGGGAGGAAGGAAAGCGCGGGAGACGCCATTTTAAGCCATTGGGAGACGCCATTTTAAACCACACCCAAAATGCCGAAGAGTGGCAGTATCACCGCATTTGACAATGAAGTCGAAGATTGGACTACATATGTCGAACGAATAGAGGTGTACTGCAAGGTAAATGAGGTGTCAGATGACAGGAAAGCGTCGGTATTGTTGAATTTAATGGGTGCAAAGACGTATGGGTTATTGCGAAATGTAGTAACCCCAACGAAGCCAATGGAAAAGAGTTTTGAAGACATAGTAACGATACTAACGGAACATTTAAACCCCACACCGCTGCTGATAGCAGAAAGATTCAAGTTTCACAAACGGAACCAGCATAAGGATGAAAGCAATGCTGATTATTTAACAGAACTGTGCAAACTATCGAAACACTGCCAGTTTGGAACGGGACTGGCAGATACCTTAATGGACAAGTTTGTGTGTGGGCTTCAAAGTGAAGGAACCCAGAAACGGCTTTTATCTGAAAAGGACCTTACGCTGGAAAAGGCTTTCAGCATTGCGGTATCATATGAAGCAGCAGCACAGGGCGCTGTAGAGATACAACAGAGACCGCAAGAATATGGCACAAACGAAATGTCATATGGAACAGAGAAGTGCTATCGCTGCGGCAGAACAACACACGACCAGAATGATTGCTGGTTCAAAGACAAAGTGTGCAGACAGTGTGGAAAAGTAGGACACATAGCACGAGTCTGCAGGTCGGGAAAGAAAACCAGCAATAAGAAACCGACCAAAGGAAAGTACAAGAAGGTACATAAGATAACGGAGAATAGTTCAGACGAACAAAAGAGTGATAACGACTCTGAAAGCAGGGAACTGAGTTGTCTGAAACTACATAATGTGATCACAACAGAGGATCACCGAACCATTTGGGTCACTCTCAAGATAGCAGGAGTCCAGGTAAAGATGGAATTGGACACAGGATCAGCCCTAACAGTCATAAACCGACGGGACTACGAGCGGCTATTCTCACACATACCCTTGAGAGACACAAAAATTATTTTGAAGACGTACACGGGGCAAAAGGTCTACCCCAAAGGAAAAATAAGGGTGACCGTTATATATAATGGTAAGGAAACACCAAAACTAGACCTGTATGTATTGCAAGATGGAGGACCACCATTACTGGGACGTGAATGTATCCGGAAAATACAACTGGATTGGCATTCCATACAGGCACTGACTGTCACTGACAAAAAGGATGACGACGTCACACCTGGGCGACTGTCAAAGATCCTAACTGACGCGAAAGAAGTGTTCCAGCAAGGACTCGGAACACTAAAAGGCATGACAGCGACGATTAAAATTGAAGAAAACGCAAGTCCAAAATTTTTTAAGTCCAGACCGGTACCTTATGCGATCCGCCCAGCTGTCGAAGCAGAGCTGGAGAGTCTGGAACATTCAGGTGTACTGTCCAAGGTAGACTGGAGCGAGTGGGCTACACCCATCGTCCCTGTGATGAAAAAGTCGTTGAGCAGCATGCCTGGGGAACCAAGGAAGGTTCGCATCTGTGGGGACTTTAAGGTAAGAGTGAACCCGGTCCTTCACACCGTACAATATCCACTTCCGCGGATTGAAGATATTTTCGCCTCGCTATCTGGAGGGAAATGCTTCACTAAGATTGATCTGGCCCAGGCGTACCTGCAAATGGAGGTAGAAGAAGCATCAAAAAAAACCTCACAATCAACACCCATAAAGGTCTCTACCAATACAACCGGCTGGTATTCGGGGTAGCATCAGCTCCGGCTATTTGGCAGAGGGCAATGGAACAAGTCCTGCAAGGGATCCCAGGGACCCAGTGTTATTTGGACGACATCCTGGTCACGGGCGAAAATGACAGTGATCACCTTGTCAACCTGGAGCAGGTGCTCACTAGATTGCAGGAATATGGGCTCCGAGCTAACCGCCCCAAATGCGAGTTTTTTAGTAAACAGATCTCGTATTGTGGCCACGTTATCGATAAACAGGGGTTACATAAGTCCCCAGAGAAGATTGAGGCAGTAGTCAAGGCTCCAGCACCGGAAAATGTGTCACAACTGAAGTCGTTCCTCGGGCTGGTAAACTACTACCATAAGTTCTTGCCAAATTTGTCTACAATACTACACCCACTGAACACCCTACTGCAAACTGGGGTGCCATGAAAGTGGAGTGACGAATGTAGACGAGCTTTCCAGAAGAGCAAAACACTAATCACATCGAAAGCGGTATTGGCCCATTACAACCCAGCATTACCAATTCGGTTGGCATGTGATGCGTCACCCTACGGCATTGGAGCGGTGCTGTCGCACAAATTCTCGGACGGCTGAGAGGCCAATAGCCTTTGTGTCACGATCACTAACCTCAGCCGAGCATAACTACGCCCAGATTGACAGGGAGGCCCTCAGCCTAGTGTGGGGAGTGAAAAAGTTCAATCACTATCTGCACGGGCAGAAATTCACCAGCCTCTTGTCTCCATTTTTAATCCAAAGAAGGGCGTTCCGGTGATGACTGCGCAACGGCTACAAAGATAGTCACTTTTTCTAGGGGCGCACCACTATGAGATTGAATATAAGGGCACGAAACAGCATGGAAATGCTGATGGGCTATCACGCCTGCCACTGCCTACTGTGGAGGAAGCACCAGCAGTGGATCCTGTCGAAATATTCCATTCGACTATAGTTGAATACCTACCGGTAACTAACGCTTGTATCGAAAAGGAAACCTGAAATGGCCCAACACTGTCTCGGGTATATGATTTGACGGTGAAGGGATAGCCAGCACATGGCGACTCACTGTTGCCAGCATTCTCGACAAGGAGAGAACAGCTGTCAGTGTGCCGGGGGACCTTGATGTGTGGATCCCGAGTGGTAATTCCACCCAAGTTAAGGGATAGAGTGCTCAATGAGCTTCATGAGGGTCATCTGGGAGGGGTAAAAATGAAAGGCCTAGCCAGGGCTTATGTGTGGTGGCCGGGAATCGATAAACAAATTGAGGACCTGACCAAGAGTTGCTCAGGATGCCAGAAAGTCCAAAATGCACCACCACAGGCTCCTCTACACCCATGGGAGTGGCCCTCATCTCCATGGCAACGGGTGCATATTGATTTTGCTGGTCCATTCATGGACTCAATGTTTTTTGTGGTGTATGTAACCTGTACCACCTTAAGAGACTACCTTAAGAGATGGACTACTTTCTCTTGGCTACTGTATATTGTAGTACCGGTGGTGACCACACCGGTATATAAACTCTGTGTAGCAATTTGCTAAGCAGTTCAGCCCTGACCTTCGATTAGTAAAGACCTGTTTAAGTTATTCTTGTTGTCTGTGTCCAGTGATTTAGAATAAGCATATCTGGGACACTCAGACTCAACAGTGGCGACGAGTTCGATCTTACCCTGCGGCAGTTTTGCATCCAAGGCAGCTTCGTCCTCAGAACGGGCGTCGAGAAGAGGCATCCGCCCTCATCATCCTGCTGAGCACCGCATCGCACGGGAGGCATCGAGAACCCAGGTTGAAATTACTGACCACGAAGTCCTCCATCAGCGACAGGCAGTGATCATCCTTCTACCACGGTGGTGGGTAAGCCGATTTAGCGACACGGGCAGAAAGTCGGCCGCGTTGTCAGTGGAGAAGGGGAGGGAAACCGGAGGAAAAAGGGCGGAGAACTCGACCGCAGCCGGTGAAAAGGGCCGGGCTGCAATCGGGGCCGAGAGGCGCAGCAACAAGGGCAGCGTTAATGCCACGAGAACCGCGGAGAACTCGACCGCAACCGGTGTAAAGGGCCGGGCTGCAATCGGGGCTGAGAGGCGCAGCAACGAGGGAAGCGTTAATGCCCACGAGAACCGCGGGGGAGCAAAAGCAGCGTCGGGGAAATTAAGAACCGCTGGGAGGCGAGAACGGCAACAGCGCGGTCATCGCCATTGTAGCCAGCGGGGGAAGAAGACAAGCGCGGGAAGCCGCCATTGTAGTCGGCGGGGGGGGGAAGAAGACAAGCGCGGGAAAAGCCGCCAAGCGCGGGAAGCCGCCATTTTAGTAGGCGGGGGAAGAAGACAAGCGCGGGAAGCCGCCATTTTGGAAAAATAAAATATTTAAAGAAACTCTCAAGGATGCCTAAACACGGTAACATCACTGCTTTTGATAGCGATGTTGAAGATTGGGCCACGTATGTAGAACGCATTGAAGTTTATTGTACAGCAAATGAGGTACCAGATGATAAGAAAGCACTAACCTTATTAAACTCAATGGGTGCGAAGACGTACGGGTTATTGAGGCACCTTGTAACACCAGATAAACCGGCGGATCAGACTTTCGCGAATATTGTTACTATCCTGCAAGAACATTTAAACCCCACGCCGCTGCTGATAGCGGAACGATTTAAATTTTACAGAAGAACGCAGCGGAAAGAGGAAAGCAACGCTGAATTCTTAATTGAACTGCGCAAGCTATCAAAGTACTGTCAGTTTGGTACAGGACTAGCAGACGCTCTGAGAGATAAATTCGTGTGTGGATTACTAAAAGAAGGAACTCAAAAGCGACTGCTAGAGGAAAAGGACCTTACGCTTGATAAAGCTGTCACCATTGCAGCATCGCACGAGGCCGCAGCAAGAGTCACCGCAGGAAAAGTGCAAAAAGTTACACAAGGTGACAGAGAACAGTTCGGATGAACAGAAGACGGATTCAGACTCCAGCAGTAAGGAACTGGGTTGTCTAAGAATACATAATGTGGGTAACATAGCAGACCACCAAACTATCTGGGTCACACTTCAGATAGCAGGAGTCCAAGTGAAGATGGAATTGGACACTGGATCAGCATTGATGGTCATGAATAAGCAAGATTACAAAAGGTTATTTCCACACATTCCCCTAACGGATACGGAGATTGTATTGAAAACATACACGGGGCAAAGAGTATACCCCATCGGAAAGATAAAGGTAAAGGTGGTCCACAAGGGTAAAGAAAGCCGAGGAATGGACTTACATGTGTTACCTGAGGGAGGTCCACCACTACTGGGACGGGAATGGATCAGGAGAATAAATATGGACTGGCATTCCTTAAAAGCACTAACTGTAGATTCCGGTAAAAAGGACGATGTCAAACCTAAACGACTGTCCAGAATATTGGACGATGCTAAAGAGGTGTTCCAGCAGGGACTGGGAACACT
Source organism: Somniosus microcephalus (assembly GCF_052327205.1). Taxonomy (NCBI): domain Eukaryota; kingdom Metazoa; phylum Chordata; class Chondrichthyes; order Squaliformes; family Somniosidae; genus Somniosus; species Somniosus microcephalus. Next base: position 30,216,019 of record NC_140999.1, on the reverse strand, counting down.
GAAAGGAATTACGGCAAACATCAAGGTTGAAGAACATGCAAACCCGAAATTTTTCAAAGCTAGACCGGTACCTTATGCGATACGACCTGCTGTGGAAGCTGAGCTGGAAGGACTAGAACGTTCTGGAGTACTGTCAAAGGTGGACTGGAGTGAATGGGCCACGCCCATTGTTCCCGTCATGAAGCGTTCATCGAGTAACAAGCCGGGGGAACCGGGGAAGGTTCGCATCTGTGGCGATTTCGAGATCACTGTTAATCCGGTGCTTCACACGGTGCAATATCCGCTTCCACGGATTGAGGATATCTTCGCTTCGTTGTCTGGTGGGAAACACTTCACCAAGATAGACCTGGCGCAGGCGTACTTACAGATGGAAGTTGATGAAGCGTCACGCCAGTATCTCACGATCAACACGCATAAGGGCTTATATCGGTATAATAGACTGGTTTTTGGAGTGGCATCGGCTCCAGCGATTTGGCAAAGGGCCATGGAGCAGGTATTACAGGGAATTCCAGGCACACAATGCTACCTGGACGACATTCTGATTACAGGAGATGATGATGAGGAACACCTTGCAAATTTGGAACAGGTGCTCACCAGATTGAAAGAATATGGACTTCGAGTTAATCACCAGAAATGTGAGTTCTTTCAGAAGCAAATCTCGTACTGTGGTCACGTCATTGACCAGGAGGGGCTTCACAAGTCACCTGACAAGATCGAAGCTGTTGTGAAGGCTCCCGCTCCGGAAAATGTATCCCAGTTGAGGTCGTTCCTAGGGTTAACTATTACCATAAGTTTCTGCCAAATTTATCCACGGTGCTACACCCGCTGAACGCTCTTTTGCAGAAGGGAGTGCCATGGAAGTGGAGCGAGGACTGTAAGCAGGCCTTTCACAAAAGCAAGGCATTGATCACCTCTAAGGAAGTGTTGGCTCACTTTAACCTAACGCTGCCTATTCGTTTAGCTTGTGATGCTTCTCCATATGGTATTGGGGCAGTGCTCTCACATAAGTTGCCAAATGGCTTGGAAAGACCAGTCGCGTTCGCATCCAGATCATTGACCTCCGCTGAGCGCAACTATGCTCAGATAGATAGGGAGGCTCTCAGCCTTGTGTGGGGAGTAAAAAAATGTAATCATTACCTGCAAGGGCAAAAGTTTATGCTGCTGACAGACCACCAGCCGTTGGTTTCCATTTTTAACCCTAAGAAGGGTGTTTCGGTGATGACAGCGCAGAGGCTCCAGAGATGGTCCCTTTTCCTAGGGGCACATCAATATCAGATCGAATTCAAAGGTACAAAGCAACATGGTAATGCTGATGGGCTGTTGCACCTGCCACTACCTACAGCGGAAGAGGCACCGACAGTTGACCCTGTTGAGTTATTTCACTCGACCATCATCGAATGTTTACCAGTCACCAATGCAAGTATTGAGAGAGAAACCAGGAACGACCTGACACTGTCTCGGGTCTAAGAATTGACAGTGAAGGGATGGCCAGCTCATGGTGAACCACTGTTACCGGCATTCTCAGCCAGACGAGAACAGCTGTCCGTCTGTCAAGGAACATTGATGTATGGAACAAGGGTGATTATTCCTCCTAAATTAAGGGAGAGAGTTCTAAAGGAACTGCATGAAGGTCATCTGGGGGGAGTCAAGATGAAAAGCCTTGCTAGGGCTTATGTGTGGTGGCCAGGTATCGACCAACAAATAGAGGATCTGACTAAAAGCTGCTCAGGGTGCCAAAAAGTTCAAAATGCACCTCCAATTGCACCGCTGCATCCATGGGAATGGCCTTCAACCCCATGGCAACGTGTACATATTGACTTCGCAGGTCCATTCATGGACTCCATGTTTTTAATTGCGGTAGACGCACATTCTAAATGACCAGAAGTGATTAAGATGGCGACTACTACCTTGGAAAAGACGATCGCAGTTCTAAGAACGATATTCGCAAGAAATGGATTGCCAGAACAAATATGTTCAGACAACGGACCGCAGTTCGTGTCAGAAGAATTCCAGAAATTCATGAAGAAGAATGGGGTGAAACATTATACCTCTGCCCCATATCATCCGGCTACAAATGGGTTGGCCGAGAGATTTGTACAAACGTTCAAAAAGGCGATAAAGGCCATGAGCGAAGATCAGATTCCACTACAACACAAGGTGGACAATTTCCTAATGGCATATCGAAATGCCACTCATGCAGTGACAAATCAAAGCCCTGCCATGATGTTCTATAACAGGAGGTTGCGGTCCAGGTTGGACTTGTTAAAACCAAATGTGCGGAGGGAAGTCGAAAACAAACAGTTCCAGCATATAAATAACAAGACCACTCGGAGTTTCGAAATAGGACAACCAGAGTTAGCCCGGGACTATAAGAATGAGAAATGGCAATCTGGAACAATTCGTGCCAGACAGGACCCCTGATGTACACGGTAGATATTGGTGAAAACGTAATACGACGTCATGCTGACCAACTTGTAGAATCGAGAACAAGGGTCGAACCCATGACTACGACAGAGACACCAGTGGAAGAAGTTAGTGAACCTGAAGCATCTACCTCAGACGCCAATGTATCTGATGATGTCCAACCCATAAGAGATCAACTAGATGAGTCACCACAGCAACGAGAATCAGAGACCCCTGAAAGGCGTTATCCAACTCGGATCAGGAGGCCTCCTCAGAGACTGAATCTTTGAACAGTTTTGCATGAAGTTGTATATATGTTATCCATGTTATGTTTAAATTGGGATGTACACTGTTAAGCTAAAAAGGGAGGAATTATGGTGTATGTAACCTGTACCACCTTAAGAGACTACCTTAAGAGATGGACTACTTTCTCTTGGCTACTGTATATTGTAGTACCGGTGGTGACCACACCGGTATATAAACTCTGTGTAGTAATTTGCTAAGCAGTTCAGCCCTGACCTTCGATTAGTAAAGACCTGTTTAAGTTATTCTTGTTGTCTGTGTCCAGTGATTTAGAATAAGCATATCTGGGACACTCAGACTCAACATTTTTAATAACCGTGGATGCGCCCTCGAAATGGCCTGAGGTCATCAAAATGTCCTCCACCACCACGGAGAAAACTATTGCAGTCCTACGGACCATATTTGCCAGGAATGGCTTGCCAAAACAGATTTGCTCCGACAACGGACCACAGTTTGTGTCCGAAGAGTTCCGGAGGTTCTTGAAAAAGAATGGGGTAAGGCATTACACATCCGCCCCGTATCATCCAGCCACAAATGGATTGGCTGAGAGGTTCGTACAAACCTTTAAGAAGGCAATAAAGGCTATGTACAATGACAACATTCCGCTGCAGCACAAGGTGGACAATTTCCTGTTCGCCTACCGGAATGCGACATATGCAGTCACCAACCAGGCCCCAGCCATGATGTTCTTTAACCGAAGGTTAAGATCTCACCTGGATTTGCTCAGACCAAACGTACGAAGAGATGTTGAGAGTAAGCAATTCCAGCACATCCATGAGAAGCCAACAAGAAGCTTCAATGTAGGGCAACCAGTCTTGGCCCACAACTACTGAACAGAAAAATGGCAGCCAGGAACGATATGCACATGGCAGGGCCCACTAATGTACACAGTGGACATTGGGGAGAGCATCGTGAGACGCCATGCTGACCAGATCCTAGAGTCACAGGAACAAGTCAACCCCATGCCTCGCCCATACGTACTTGCTGATGAACCCGACGTACAGGTAGCATCTACCCCAGAAACAGTAGCATCGGAAGCTGATGAACCAACTGACGACAGGGGGCCAGAATCACCTCCGCACCAAGAGCAAGACACTCGGGAAAGATGCTATCCAGAAAGGATCAGGAAGCCTCCCCAAAAACTAACTTTATAAATAGACTATTTTCAGCTAATGTTGCATGTTAAAAGTGTTAATTGTAGTTAGTTTGATATTTAATTGTTAAATGAGTGTTATGATACTGTTAATCTAAAAGGGGAGGAATTGTAATGTATGTACCTTTAAGGGGGGAACTAATTTTTACAGCTCATGTATACTGTAGTACCAGCAGTGACCATACCTGTATATAACGTTGAGTAGTAATCTGTACAGATCAGTTGCAGTCTGAGCCATGTTGAGTAAACACCGTTTGTACCATTCTCCGCAGTCTGTGTCTGGTTATACACGGACGTAACAGGCCTCATTCAATTGCACGAGTTGTGTGGTCCTAATGCCACCCCTGGACACTATCCCTTCTCAGTGACTGATAGACTCATTTATACCACTAAAACTTCTCTGTGACAGAGGACAGCCATTTACCCCACTACTCCCTCTCTGTGACAGGGGGAGCACTCTTGACTGTTCACTTTTACATGCGATCACTCCTTTTAAGCAGCATCGTCTCTGCTGGGCTCCCAGTGTCGGTTCAGTATTGGCCAGGAGCTTGCCCACACTGTGTAAATGATGGTGACTCTGTGTAAATCAGGTGGAGTCAGCACACCAACATTTGGACAGGTATTACAAACATACAAAATTGATGGGCAGGAAAAGACCAGCTGGTCCATCAAGCTTGTCCCACACCATGATGGCTGGAACATCATGAATAGACACTCCCTCCCTCCCTCCCTACACCTCCCCCCCCCATCCCCCGCAAGTAATGACAGACTAACACCCCATCGGTATATCTAACCTACGGCTCTCAAGCAGCCATTTCAGTTTTCAACACAGTGCTTGGAAAACATTTTAGAACTGGGTCCAATTTTATAAAATACCGGCTGATCTTTCATGGTGTTGTATACAGGGAATCAAGACCTGTACAGTGTTGAAACGTTTTATCCCATTGTTCCTAAAGCATATCATTATATTACACCCTAAAAGAATGAGTAACAGAAGCTCCTACTATAATAACATGGATATTAAAAGCTAACAAAATAAACAAAATGGCTTTTTATTTCTAACATTATACATTCACAACAGAGAAGCTCAACAGAGAAACCAACACAACAAAATCACTGATTACTGATGAATACTGTGACGATCTTCTTCTTCTTCTTAGGCAGTCCCTCGGAACCAAGGATGACTTGCTTCCACATTAAAAATGAGTTCTCAGGTGACTAATGAGTCCAATGCGAGACTTACAGTCTCTGTCACAGGTGGGACAGACGGTGGTTGAAGGGGCAGGTGGGTGGGGTGCTTGGGTTGACGTGCACTCCTTGCGCTTGGCTTCCGCTTGCTCCCGGCGAAGAGACTCGAGGAGTTCGCCGCCTTCCCGGATGCTTCTCCTCCACTTCCACCCTGTGATTATCAGGTTGATGTAGGCTCAGGGTCCAAGGCAAGCAGCTGGCACAACTTTGTTATGGCCTCTCATGGGAAGTGCAACCTTCTGAAGTATTGGTGTCTTGACAAGTTCAGATAGAAGTACCTGAGCCGACAGACACAGTGGAGTGGATGCCAGTCAGCGCCTATGGTACTTGACCTGTCTGACCTTCCTCAGCTCTTCCTCCTTCACCCACACCCCCCTCAACCCACCGCCCCGCCCACCATCACCCCCCCAAAAAAAAAACAAGAATGCCATACAGAAAGGGCATTGTCAAGGAAAACATTTGGTAGTGCTATATATCTAAACCATGTTCCAGAAAATTTTGATCACACTGAAAAATCTTCCAAGAGAAATGTAAATATAGATTTTCAACACAAAGTTCCAAGAATAGCGTAGTTATTAGCTGAACACCATCGGAGAACAATAAGAGTTCTGATAGTTGCATGAATTGTAGCCTGTGAAGTGTGTAGTTCTTATTTGCTGCCAAATTTTTGATGATCGACAACTGAAAAGAGAAAAGAAATCAATGATGTTGTTCTTATTAGGATACCACGCTCTTAGATAACACTCTTACATATCTCCACTACAAGCTGAGCGCTGCTAGGAAGGATCAGATGTGAAAGGTTAAACAGCAATTGTTTTCATTTACACCAGTTTCTTTCCACGACTGACCCTGTGCTACTCTTCCAGCCAGAATAATGGTGAGTGTAACAGTGATCATTTACAATTCTCAGATGTGCTTCTGCATTGATTTGCTGATGGGAGGAACACACGCTGAATGCGAGGGCTGAGACCATTAGCCCGTTAGTTTTAAACATTGTGGAAAAAAATTACCTAGTAACGTTGTTGAGCTAAATCAATTTTATTTTTTAAATTGGGAAGCCAAAGTGAAAGGCCAAAGTCCATTGTGTAGGATATCACCAAGACCAAAATAATAGAAAAGAAAAGACAAGATAAATCAGGAAGTAGGAATTATGAGATACTACAGCACGAAGGAAGCCATTCGGCCCAACGTGCTCTTGGAAAGAGCAATCCAATTAGTCCCACTCCCCCGTTCTTTCCCCATAGCCCTGCAACTTTTTTCTTTTCAAGTATAAATCCAATTCCCTTTGAAAGTCCCTATTGAATCTGCTTCCACCACCCTTTCAGGCAGTTCATTCCAGATCATAACTCGCTGCGTTAAAACAAAGGGGGAAAAACTGGGCCATGCCCCCTTTGGGGCGTTAACTTCGCCGGGGCGCTACTTTTAGCACCCCCAAAAAATTAGCAACCCCGTGGCCAAAATTCACCAGTAGCGCCCCGCCTCCCTCTTGGGGCACTGCGAGTGAATATTGCAGCGCTACGTGCAATAGCCCCACTCGCTGTGGCACATCGCGCCGCAGTACTGCAGGCCTTCCTCCCCTTATTAAAGGGGAGGGGCCTAGCGCAGCATGACTCGGGGCCCAGCTGGACCACCAGGGATCGGAGTGCCGGCAAAAGAGCCCAGCACTCAAGAGAAGTGCCGGGCTCACGGAGCGCAGCCAGCACTCCGCAGGGGGACTGCAGAGGAGGCCGGGGATGGCAGAGGGGGCAGGTTCTGGCAGGCGGCCAGCAACAAAAATGGCCACCCGGCACCTTCCCTTTAATTAGCGCTGCCCCAGCTGCAGGTAGGCCCCCCTGACCCCGTCAGACATAGCGTCCGCCGGTAAGTGCGCGGAGATGACATCATCGCCGGCAGCGTGGTGCAGCACCATGGGGCACTAACGGTTACCGCCACCGCTAACCTCCCACTGAATTTCACGGGAGGCATTGGCGGCGCTAACGGGAGGCGCAATGCAACCGAATTTTTAGGCCAAAATCTCCTCATCTCCCCTCTGGTTCTTTTGCCAATTCGTTTAAACCTACTTTGTGATTTACTTTGTCTTCTCTGTTACATTTGTGCTTTAAAGGCCCGAGACTGCGGGAGGAAAGAATCACTGAGGGAAATAAAGAATTCAAGTTGAGATCCTCAAAGAGAGAGCGAGTAGTAAGCTTTCCATTGTGTTTTGATTTCAATACAGTGGGGATGTAGAGACAAGGAAGAACATATACACTGCAGCTTAAAAGGGATAAGAAAGGAGCGTTCAGAGAAACCTTGCCCAGAGCAGTAGTGATAACATTTAGGATGATAATGCAATGCAAGATAATTCACTTCTTTAACAGTGATTGCAATACCATACCCTATACTCACCAAACTCTACCTAGGCATTGGTCCATCTCTCCACCGCATTTGACTGGAGATGTACTGTGCAGGTAATGTAGAGTCATAGCAGCTGGTTTCTCTCATCTGAATGGCATAGGCTATTAAAGCAAAATTTGTACAAGTAGTCAGTTTGTATTTACTCAGCTGAACATTCAATATGCCCCTTCTTCACATTCATAAGAACATAAGAAATAAGAGCAGGAGTAGGCCACACGGCCCCCCGAGCTTGCTCCGCCATTCAATACGATCATGGCTGATCTTCAACCTCAACTCCACGTTCCAGTCCGATCCCAATATCCCTTGATTCCCTTAGAGTCCAAAAATCTAGTGATCTCAGCCCTGAATATACTCAACGACTGAGCATCCACAGCCCACTGGGGGAGAGAATTCCAAAGATTCACAACCCTCTGAGTGAAGAAATTCCTCTTCATCTCAGTCCTAAATGGCCGAGCCCTTACCCTGAGAGTATGTCCCCATGTTCTGGACTCTCTAGCCAGGGGAAACAGCCTCTCAGCATCTATCCTATCAAGCCCTCTCAGAATCTTACATGTTTCAATGAGATCACCGCTCATTCCTCTAAACTCCGGAGAGTATAGGCCCATTCTAATCAATCTCTCCTCAACCCTCTCATCCCAGGCAAGTATATCCTTCCTTAGCTACGGAGACCAAAACTGTACACAATACACTTGCTGAAGACAGTGAACTACCAAAAACATTTCTTTATTTAAGTAAGTAACCAGTTCAGACAGAATTACACAGTAAATAAATATAGCTAGGAGTTGTATGTAACTTTGTAGTCCAATCCTTCATTTTTCTATCACAAAATTGACATAGGTACAAGGGAATACTTTTTCAGAAAACTCGAAAGATCTGAGACTCCTTCTTCATAGATTGGTTATTTCTTCATTTCAGAGCAACTCACTTCAAAGCTTGATTCAGCTCTTTCCGATCACTGTTCTAAAAATTTTCTCCAATTAAATATTGGGAAGACCGAAGCCATTGTTTTTGGTCCCCGCCACAAACTCCGTTCCCTAGCCAATGACTCCATCCCTCTCCCTAACATCTATCTGAGGCTGATCCACACTGCTCACAACCTTGGTGCCATATTTGACCCTGAAATGAGCTTCCAACCACATATCCGCAGCATAACAAAGACCGCCTACTTCCACCTCCGTAACATTGCCCGTCTCCGCCCCTGCCCCAGCCCATCCGCTACTGAAACCCTCATCCATGCTTTTGTTACCTCTAGACTTGACTATTCCAACACACTCCTGGCTGGCCTCCCACATTCCACCTTACGTAAACTTGAGGTCATCCAAAACTCAGCTGCCCGTGTCCTAACTCACACCAAGTCCCCTTCATCCATCACCCCTGTGCTCGCTGACCTCCATTGGCTCCCGGTCAAGCAGCGCCTTGATTTAAAAATTCTCATCCTTGTTTTCAAATCCCTCCATGGCCTCGCCTCTCCCTATCTCTGTAATTCCCCGAGATATCTGCGCTCCTCTAATTCTGCCCTCTTGAGCATCCCTGATTATAATTGCTCAACCTTTGGTGGCCATGCCTTCTGTTGCCTAGGACCTAAGTTCTGGAATTCCCTGCCTAAACCTCTCCGCCTCACTACCTCGCTTTCCTCCTTTAAGACGCCCCTTAAAACCTACCTCTTTGACCAAGCTTTTGGTCACCTGCCCTAATTTGTCCTTATGTGACTCAGTGTCAAATATTTTGTCTTAAAATACTCCTGTGCAGTGCCTTGGGACATTTTACTACGTTAAAGGTGCTATATAAATACAAGTTGTTGTTGTTGTCACTTTATTCTGGATTCCTAGCTTCTCTTACTAACCTCACACAGGTTACACTATGGTGTGATATTTAGAACTTAAATATCAACATTAGATGCCTCAAAATACAATTAATTGAAAAGGTGTTTTGTAACCCACAAATTAGCTTTTAATATACTTTACTCATATACTACTGTTTTTGTGTTACACTGTCCTCCTCAGAGAGGGACAGTTCAGCCCACTGACACTTCCACAAGTGTTATCAATGCCCCTCTTCCATTGACTCACCACGACCTCTTTAGAGATCTTCGGCCATTTGACCTCATCTCCAACAGACCCTTTGTCAGAGAATGGTGAAACCCCCCTCTAAGTAGACTTAAGTGCAACAATACGCCAATGTAACCTGGGATTTAAATCGTACTCTACCAAACAGTCTAACCCTCAAGAATGACAACTACAGGTCTGCTCAGACATTTATTTTTGTGAAGAACCTGACCAGTGTTGAACAAGGCAATGCATTGTTTTAATCTCACACTCTGCTCCTATTATCATAGCTGGCTCATTCCCAGCTATAATTGTTTTGACATGAAAGGCAAAGCCCAACAAAGTGATCTGCTTCATTGATGCGTAAAGTGTTTTTGTAAAGCTGAAAGATGTCCTCTGTGCAGATACCATGATAGTGAGTCCGGATTCTTCCTGAGCTTTCACAGTCCACACTGACACATCGGACAGGGACATTGGTGCCATGTTGACCGAAGACAATGACCATAGGAACAAGCGCCCGGTTATTTACCTGAGTTGCAAGCTACTGCTGTGGGAAATGGCTTATTCAGCAATTGAAAAAAAGGGTCATCTGGGCACTGCAGAATCTACAACCACATTTGTACAACATTTACTGTGCATTCTGATCACAATCCTTCCGTGTGGTTACATTTGACTCATGAGCAAAATATGCATCTGTTGTAATGGAGCATTGTCCTACTCGGGTACAACACAACCCTTCAATATCATTGTGGTTTGCAAGGTGGTGCCTGTGCACTTCCACACGCTCAGAGCGATTGTACAGGACCCTCTGAGGAAAACCGCCTGAAGCCCCCCCACTGAGGACCTTTGAACACTGGACATCCGAGCCCAACAGCTGGCCCCGCAGGGCAGCCTGTGTTCAAACCAGGCAAATGGTGGCAAACACAGCAGAATTTGTACCTTGATTTGTACCTGTCTGACTGCATGTGGGTGGGCGGATTTTATGGGTTTCTGCAGATTACCTAAATATTGGGCAGGTAAAGGCAGATTCTGGGCCATAGGTTGTGATGATTCATCTGTAGGATGCCATACCTGAGAAAAATATCTAGCGTAAAAACCCCGGTTCTGTGATATACTACATTTGTTGGCTTGAAATTCTGGGGGTGACAGATTATCTTTGAGCAGCATGCAGTGAAACACATCAATAATGATTCTTAGAAGAATTCCCTTCAGTTCTGTTCCATTGATCTGTGTTCCAAAAGGGCACTGCAACATTAAAATACCCTGGAGAATTGTACCGTTATACTCTCATGGTGCACTGGTGCCACCTAATGATAGAAATGGGGCATCGTTTCCCTGCTTTGAGAATCCAGTTCCGCCGGGAAAAAGAATGACTGTCACGTGATGTCATCTTTTACACCATGAGCTAAACTTTATTGATGCTATTAGTATCAACACTCGCAAGATGGTAGTAGCATTGGAATATACCTGAGCACAAAGTTTTTCGGTGACTATTAGATTTCCTATGGCAATGCTCACCGTATGTTGGATAATGTGAATGCGGGTACATATAAATGTGCTTCTGTGGTTAGGACTGTATAGGGCCGATTTTAACACAGCCCGCAGGGTGGAAACTGGCCAGTAGCGGAGCTAAAATAGCTGCGGTGAACAGTGTTCCCTTTAAGCTGCATGGCCGTGCAGCGCCCTAAGGGCCCCACGCAGCCGGTCAGCCGGCTTGTAAATTGAAAAAAAATGCACGCTGCGCGGAATTCTGATTGGGCCGCGCAGCGTGTTAAAGGGGCCACAAGGCCCCCCCAAAAAAATGACAGGGAACAATGCTGGTGAACTTACCGCCCATGTCCACTCTGCTGCAATATTTACTAGGGCCTTATGCTGGATGGTCCAGGTGCCTGCCGCATCATACAGCAGCCTCATTACTGCATGCAGATTTGGGGTCCTATGACGTACATAGGACCCCGGTTCAATTTTGAAGGACAATTGGGCAGACAGTGCAGTGTAAGTGAAAAATTATTTTTTCGGTCAGGCCGGGCCCTACAAGAATAATATGGACCGCTGCTGCCCCGGCCTCCCCCCTTTCTCTATTGGTACCCCCCTCCTATATCTACTTGCTGGTTCAGTGCCTGGGCCACCTGATATTGCTACAGTGGGACGCCCGCTCAGTGCGTGCAGCTCGCCAGCACCGTGCTAATGAGGCCCGGCTCCCAAAATGGATCAGGCCTCAGAGTTAAAATCTACCCATATATCTCTACCCTTTTCTGGTTTGGTCTCTGCCTCTGTTATTTTGTTTCCATGCCTCTTTGTGCTGTTGTTTCCCTGTGTCTGTGCTGTTCTGTAGTTTTCTTTCTGTTTGTCCCGTCATGGTTCTCTCTACCTTTTTGTGATGTTGTGTGCCTGCGTTTGTGCTTTCCCTGTCTTTTATGTATTTCTCTATGTGTTTGTGGTTTTCTGTTTGTCAGAGAAAGAGGTAGAGACAGACAGACAGAGATTGGTAGCGCGTGAGGGACTGGGGGTAAATCGCAGCATTCACATCCTTCTCCTATGACAATGACAAAAAGACACAAATAACTTTTTGAACTCCTGTCTCATTGGGGGCCAAAGGTTATTGCTGGTATCTTTTGTGGTAAATCAGAATCTGATGGCGCATCACTTCCATTATATAATAGAAGTGACCTTCTAAATGTTTGCCACACTTGTAAACCTTTCAGAGTGGATTTTACTCTTTGTTGTGTCTTGGGGACACGTATTTCTAGTTGCAGTGATGAGGAAAAAGGGGCTCAAACCCATTAGTTCCGGTTGCTGCCCTGGAATTTCCTGGGGCTTCCCAAATTAGTGTTGGCATTAAATGAGTGGGAGAGACATACCTGGCCTCCAACCTTTGCGGGAATGTCGCGCGCCTCAGCGAAGGGGTACCTGAAGAACCCTGGCACAAGGGCTGGTGCCAGGAACCTGCCGACCAGAGGGTTTGCAGGAGATCCAAAGGCAGCCCAAAGATCAAAGAGGAGCAATCTCAAAATTTTAATTCCCCCCCACCCAGGGCAATCTTCGGCTATGCTTCTTTTAACTTCAGGCCTTCTGCCTGCTGCTCTTCAGGAGCCGCTGGCCAGAAGCTCAGCTGCAGACCTCTCCTGTTTCCTGTCCTGCTTACTGATGCAAAGTGCAGCCGGTGGCTGGCCTGCACTAGGGGTGAACCCAGGCCATTCGAATCGCACGAACCTCCCCTCTAGCAGATGCCACTCACCCCGGGCACACATACCTGTGAGGAAAATCAAACCTTTCATTTTAACATACCTCACTATGGCTCAGTATTAAACTACAGTACTGCTAATACTGTTAATACTGCTAACACTTTTTATATGATGGCATTTAACTTATTTTGTGTCATGTACTGTGATTTAAATTGTTCTTTTAGGGTCATAAGACCTGAAATGTTAATCCTACCTTCTTCTCTCCACAGGTATTGTCTGACCTGCTGAGTGTCTAGATGCAGGGAGGATGTTCCCGATGGCGGGGGAATCCAGAACCAAGGGTCATAGGCTAAGGATAAGGGGTAGGCCCTTTAGGACAGAAATGAGGAGGAATTTCTTCACCCAGAGAGTGGTGAACCTGTGGAATTCTCTACCACAGAAGGCAGTAGAGGCCAATTCATTAAATATATTCAAGAAGGAGTTGGATATATTTCTTAAGGCTAAAGGGATCAAGGGATATGGGGAGAAGGCAGGGACAGGGTACTGAACTTGGATGATCAGCCATGATCTCATTGAATGGCGGAGCAGGCTCGAGGGGCCGAATGGCCTACTCCTGCTCCTATCTTCTATGTTTCTATGTTTCTATGTGTCTCCTAGCATGTTCTGTTTTTATTGTGGAACATTACATTCCGTTTGGTATTTTTAAATTGGGTCAGGTAATGTATTTGTTTTCTCCCCTCCAATTCTGACCCCACATTTCCCATGGTTTACTAATGAATCAATGAGAAGTAGTTTGTTGTGACTGTTAGAAAATTATAAATATGTCAAACAACTGTAACACATGAAGAGTGTGACTGTGTATCACTTAGGCTGTAATTGCAACATCAAGATACATATAGCATCTTTAATGTAAAAAGTCCCAAGGTGCTTCATAGATAGGTGCAAGAAAAATAGATGCTGAGCCAGGAAGGGAGATCAGGAGAGGTGACAGAAAGCTTGGTCGAAAACACGGGGAAAGAGAGGTGGAGAGGCAGAGAGGTTTAGGAAGAGAGTTGGACGTGTGGGAGACTTTTGGACAAGTTTTATTTTATAGAGGGTGGGGGAAAGGGAGACCAGCAAGGGGAGTATTGGTGTAGAGGGTGGAGATGATGAGGCTATGTTTCAACAGCAAAGAGGCTGAGGTAAGGGCGGGGGTGGTGGTGGGGGGGCAATGGAAGTAAGCAATCATTACATGATGGAGAAGCTATGGCATTTGAAACTTAGCTATAAGTTGAACAGCATGCCAAGGTTGTGCTTGTGAGGTGTATGGTTCAGCCTGAGACAGTAGCCAGGCAGGGGAAGGAATCAGTGGTAAGGGAACCTAGCTTCTGGCAGGATCTGAGGAAGATATCTTTGGTTTTCCCAATGTTAAGCTGGAGGAAGTTTAACTCATCCAAGACTGGAGGTCGAACAAGCAATCTGACAGCAGCAGTCAATTGGTTGGGGAGGTGATGGAGTGTTGGGTTAGATGTGAAAGCTTATTTGTGCCTGTGGATGATGTCACCAAGAGGCAAATGAGGAACAGGAATCAGCCATGGAGAGATCACTGGGGAATTCCAGAGCAGACTGTGCAAGGAAGAGAAGAGAAGCCATTGTAAGAGATGCGTTGGATATGTTCAGGAAGGCACGCCTGGAACCACAGAGCTAGGTGACAGGGGCGAGATGTTGGAGAAGGTTGGCATAGTCAACTGTATCAAAAACTGATGATGAGGAGGAGGTATAGTGCACAGTGATCACAATCACAGAGGGTGTCATTCACAACTTTATTTAGGGCTGTTTTGATGTTGCGAGAAGGGCAGATGCTGGATTGCGGGGATTTGAGGAGGAATTTGAAAATACGTTAAACATTCACAGAAAAACAGCCTTGCTCAGGAGGGACACTGCTACCTGAAAGTTAATTTTCCATTGCAAAATTAAATTACAAATAAAGTAACCGATAAAAGCATGTGGGTGGATTATTGTTCTAAAACAAAACAAAAATCATACAGTATTAAAATGAAGAAATAGATGAACAACAATAATATCAAAATGTTTACTTCAGTTGTGAGAAATCTTTTTAAAGTTTTGCTTGCTGTAAGTTGTGTGTGATGATGATGATGATAATGTGATATATGTGGTGATAATGTTATAAATGTGATGGTAATAATTTTATGGTGGTAATGTGATCGATGTAAATGATAATTATATGTGACAGTGTTAATGCAATACAGGGTATATAAAATTTAATAATGTGATATGTCACAGTATTAATGTGCTTTTGTGACAGTGATAATGCGATATGTGATGATAATATATCTGTTAGCATGATAATATATGAGTTATGGTGCAAATGTGATATACGTGATAATGATAATGTGAATGGGATAATGTGATTTATGTAACAGCATTAATGTAATATATTTGATAGTGTTAAAGTGATACATGTGGTGATGGTAATGTGATATATGTGATGGTGATAATGTGATAGATATGTTAATAATAATGTGGTTATGTAGTGGTGATAATGTGATAGTGATAATGTGATGTGATAGTGATATTTGTCCTTAATTATTCAGTCCATAAAATGAACATAGTCAATCATTTTAAAATTCATATAATGTTACTGTACCAGGTGGAAGACGTTCCTTCTCTCTTTCACTATAAGACTTGAGCCATCTGTTATAAGTTCCTCTGCTATTGCGGTTTGTTAGTCCCGTGAAACACACCTGTCCAGGAGCCATTTCTGTTGCTTTCCAGTAAACAGAATTTCTAATAACAGGTGCAGCCTTTGCCGTAACACACGCAGTTTGTAGGACTCTGAAACAATTAAAAATTCAAGCTTGAGAAAAAGAATGAATGTGGGAACCAAATAGAGTTTAAGGCCACGATTTCCCCTACCTCGGCAGGTCCGGTGTGGTCAGAGTCGGTGGCGGGTCCCGACCTCGCTGCCGGCTCCATCCCACTGTGCAGAATGATTTTACCATGATTGGGCTTGTTAAACCCGCCCTGTGATGCTCCCGGCCAATTGAAGGAAGCGGGTCTGATGACATCATTTGATGACGTGTCATCAGCTGGTTTCCTTAAAGGGATCATGCGCAAATTGATTTTGACAGTTCTGCTGTCAGTGTTCTACAGCATTGAGGTGCTGCAAACACTGACAAGCACTGCACAAAGGTGCACAGCTGCACCCAGGCTCTCCCATAACTCCCTACATATGCTTATGGAGGGAGTCACAGCAGGCAGGGAGGTTCTCTTCCCTTCCAATGGGCGGAAGAGACTTCCCCAGGACACCAATGCAGCCTGGTTGCACATTGCACAGGAGGACACAAGCAGGGATGTCATCAGGAGGACCAGGCTGCAGTGGCGCAAATCTTTCAATGATCCCAGTAGATCACAAAGCGTTAGTGCAAAGCCACACTCAACCTCATCCTGCTGTGCCACTCATCACATCCCTATCACTCTGCCTTCCCTACCCTACTCCTGCACATCCTTACTCACACCAACTTACCTTGCACCTCCACCCATCCCTCTCTATCTACATTATCACTTCCCCATCTCACTAGACACCCCTCACACTCACCCTCATCCTAGTGCAATCATACCAACTAACAATACACAAGGGTAGGCACTTGTGTGTTTTAGCCAATGTTCATGTGACATTTCTGTTAATGTGCTGTCAAACATTGAAATCTTTATTTTCAACACTTTGCGTTCTTGGACAGATTTCTGTGCACCTTTGGAAGTGGCTTAGTGAGTTGTGGTGAATGGTGAGACATAATGGTAACCCCCCCCCCCACCGCAATGGTGATGCATGTGAAAGGAATGGCTTGGGCATTATAGGAATGCTTTATGGTGTTGGTGTGGGGTGGTGCCAACCTGGCACATCATGTGACAGCCAGAGTGTACAGCGTCAAGTGAAGTAAATCTGGCCATGGTGAGGCCATCCCTGGCATCCCGGACAGCAAGTGGTTGGGTGCTGATGCCCTGTGTCCTGTGCAGCATCAGCTGATTGCGGAGAAGGTTGGTGTTGTTGTTAGTGCTGCTGGTGTGCCTGGTGCTGCTGGTGTTGAGGCTGATCGTGGTGGGATTCTGATGACCAAGGTGAGATAGTTTCAAGAGCACCGATGCTGATGTAATAGATGGCAGGTGAAGTTGAGATGACAGAAGCAATCTGTCAATGGTGAGAGAGGTTGTTCCAATGAGGTGACACTGGATAGAGAGTTTACTCCAAACACTTGCAACCTGCATTAAGCTCAATCTGTCTTCCAAATGCAGTAAGCAACAGCTTCTGAGCTTGGAAAGTGAACAACTGTGAGATGGAAGCATTTATAGCACATTTGCAGCTGTCAAGTAAAGAGATCATTCCATGGTAACACGACTCCCGACCTCCTTACCTGACATGACCCCCCGAGCAGCATGGACCCCTTGGGCGACCTCATAAAATTTAACGGTGAGTTCAAAATACTTTTTAAGTGGCTCTTAACAAGGTCGTAATGACCTAAATTGCCACCTAAGAGTTTTGATCTGACGGTATAGCAAGATTCTTATTGACCTGTGAAAAATAATTTAAAATGATTCAAAATGTTTCCTCATGATTATAAATTGGTCTCCTATAATTCATATAATCAGGGTAAGCAGGACACTAGACAACAGCGCAATTATAAACCTTTTTTCCTTTTCACTACAATTATGCTACATGTTCAAAATAAAAATAGTCCCAGACAGAAAATGCCCATTGGTAAAGTTGATTGCATGTTTGAAATTTTTGTGGTAATTTATAAATGAAGCCATCGAAAACAGCCTAACCATTGGTTTGGACAAAGAGTGCGGGCTGCGGTAGGCAGCGGGCTGGGACTCCGACACCAACCCCGGTCGCCTTGGTCGGCGAAATCACAGCAGTTAACTCTGTTTCTTTCTCCACAGATGCTGCCTGACCTGCTGAGTATTTCCAGCATTTTTTGTTTTTATTTCAGATTTCCAGCATCCGCAGTATTTTGCTTTTGCATATTTAAATTGCCACCCTTCCCACCTGTTTTGGGCTGGTCGCACATTCACAGGCCTGCCTGAAAATTGATTCAGGTGGGCAAATGGGTGTACAAGGTCCACACCAGAATTTTCTGGGCTGGTCACACATTTTTCAGCCAAAAAACGGGAAGCTGGCAGTAGAAAATCGCACCCTCTTCATGTATCTGTACTCCTGGATTGCTGACCTACACTGGTTCCCAGTCTGGCAATGCCCCAGTCTTAAAATTTACAGCCTTGTTTTCAAATCCCTCCATGGCCTCACCCCTCCCTATCTCTGTAACCTCCTCCAGACCTAAAAGCCTTCAAGATCTCTGCGCTCCTCCAATTCTGGCACCTTGTGCATCCCCGATTTTAAGCACTCCGCCATTGGTGGCCGTGCTTTTAGCTGCCTTGGCGCTAAGCTCTGGAATTCCCTTCCTAAACCTCTTCGCCTCTCTACCTCTCTCTCTCCTCCTTCAAGACAGTCCTTAAAGCCTAGCTGTTCTGATCTTTCCTTCTTTGGCTCGGTGTCAAATTTTGATTGATAACGCTCTTGTGAAGCCCCTTGGGACGTTTTGCTACGTTAAAGGCGCTATATAAATGCAAGTTGTTGTTGTTGGATATCTCTATCCCTTCACTCTGTTAAGGCTCTCACCATTTAGTGTATGCATCTTTTTACTGTTTTTCTAAAATGTACTACTTCATAGTTCTCTGTCGTGAACTGCATCGGTCATCTATTTAGCCACTCTGCTAACTTGTCTATGTTGTTTTGCAATCTCCTGCATTCTTCCTCACAGTCTGTCATGTCCCCTAATTTGGTTTTATCAGAAAACTTCAATATCATTCTTCTCATGCTCCATGTCCAAATCATTTATATAATGGCAAACAACAGAGGTGCCAGCACAGATTTCTGGGGCACATCACTGCCCATAACTCATCAGCCTGAAAAAAACATCTAGTTCCCGTACACTCTGCTTTCTGTCATCTCGTGATCTCTCTATACTTGGGGCTACATTCCCTTTAATACCATGGGGCAGATTTCTGTCTTCACTGCCTGTGCAGTAATCTGGCAAAGTTCTTCGGCCACTGTTTATACAACACAAGCGATTTTCGTTCCATGGATTTTGATAGATTGGAAATCGGGTGGGTTCTACAGTAGGTGGGTGATCAGCCAGCCAAAGTACCGCACAGGCAGTGAGGACAAAAAATGTAATCCCCATGTGTCTTAACCTTTGCAACCTACCTCTTATGTGGCAGCTTATCAAACATTTTTTGAAAATCCACACATACACATCCATGGCTTTCCTTTTATCTATATGCGCTGTGATTTCCTCAAAAAATGTAATGGAGTTAGATAAGCAAAGCCTGCCCCTGGTTAGCTCATATCTTTTCAAGTAGTAATTCATTATTGATCCTTGAAGTTTACCCGCAACTGCGGCAAAACTAACTGGCCTCTACTTTCCTGGCTGACCTGTTCTGCAACCGCTCAAGGGGCAAAAATCTTTTCTTTGGTGTGGTGACCAATACTGCACACAGATGGGATCTAACCAGTACCTTACACAGTAACAATATCACTTCCTTTCGTTTGTATTTTATGCACAATGCAGTCATCGGCTGCGATATGTTGTTGCCTACAAATGTAATGCAAATAGTCTCGAAGTCAGAGGTAGTCCAGTATTAACTAAGAAGCCATACACCTGTCTATAGATTAGCATTGGAGATACATCATTATTTAATCATATAATATCCAAATAAAATATAGAACCATAGAATGACACAGCTCAAAAGGAGGCCATTTGGCCCATCGTGCCTGTGCCGGCTCTTTGAAAGAGCTCTCCAATTAGTCCCACTCCCCTGCTCTTCCCCTTCAAGTATTTACCCAATTCCCTTTTGCAAGTTATTACTGAATCTGCTTCCACCATCCTCTCAGGCAGTGCATTTCAGATCACAACAACTCGCTGTGTAAAAGATGTTTTCCTCGTGTCGCCTCTGGCTCTTTTGCCAATTACTTTAAATCTGTGTTCTGCCAGTTTCTCCTGATTTAATCTTTCAAAACCCTTCATGATTTTGAACACCTCTATCAAATCTCCCCTTAACCTTCTCTACTGTAAGGAGAACAAACCTAGTTTCTCTAGTCTCTCCACGTAACTGAAGTCTTTCATCCCATTCTAGTAAATCTTCTCTGCACCCTAGCTAAGGCCTTGACATCCTTCCGAAAGTGTGGTGCACAGAATTGGCCACAATACTCCAGCTGGGGCTTAACCAGTGATTTAGCATAATTTCCTTGCCATTGTGTGTCAGCCGTGCCTCCGAGTCAGAAGGTTGTGGGTTCAAGTCCCACTCCAGAAACTTGGGTACAAAAATCTGACACTCCAGTACAGTGCTGAGGAAGTGCTGCACTGTTGGAGGCACTATTTCGAAGAAGGGGAGTTATCCCCGGTGTCCTAGCCAATATCTATCCCTCAATCAACATCACTAAACCAAATTATCTGGTCATTATCACATTGCTGTTTGTAGAAGCTTGCATGCGCACAATGGCTGTTACGTTTCCTGCATTACAACGGTGACTATGCTTCAAAAAGTACTTCATTGGCTGTAAAGCGCTTTGGGATATCCGGTGGTTGTGAAAGGCACTATAGAAATGCAAGCCTTTCTTTTGTCCTCTATGCCTCTATTTATAAAGCCAAGGATCCCGTAGGCCTTTTTAACAGCCTTCTCAACTTGTCCTGCCACCTTCAAAGACTTGTGTACATACACCCGCAGGTCTCTCTGTCCCTCCTGAAGTCTGTTACTATCCTCCTCATTGTTTACTACATTTCCAAGTAATCCCATAGGCTTTAAATTTGCTTACAAGTCTATTATGAGGTACTTTGCCAAATGCCTCTTGAAAGTCCATATGCACAACATGAACTGCACAACCCTCATCAACCCTGAATCAAGTTAGTCAATATCTGACTTTTAAATGTTCGGGAAAATAACACAGATGACTTCAATTTTTTTTTAGGCTTGACTAAGCAAACATATATTATTCAAAATTTTAACCTTCCATTTTTTTCCCACTTTGTCTGATTCATAGGACAGTTCACTTGTGCAATACCATTCAGTCATAGTGCTATTTTACTGAAGATTATGAAATTCAAATACTTGGTCCTTCACAATCAGCCATGTGGTATAAGAAGATCAAAGGAGGAGCTGGGAATGGTAGAGCTGAAAATGAGGCATTGCTGTGCAGCACATACTGGAAAATCTGACACTTCCTGAATAACTTTATTTTATTTTATAGATGGGGTGTGGCATTAACATACTTGGGAAATGATTCTGAAGTGACATTATTGTTTCAGATGGAGGCTAAAGTAACAAGCTAAAGCCTTCATTACAAGGATCTATTATGCCATTGCCAGTAATCCATTCAGTTCAGAAGGAGTATATTAGTGCCAACAATGGTGTTGCTGTATAAAGGTTACAAACAGTTATTTTCATCCAAAAACTGCTCTGGGTTAAGACATGTGCCACAGTGTTACACTTTATAAGGCTTCAACATTTAAAAATTTACTGAAAACTATTTCCTCACAAGTATTCTGGGGATTGTGCAACTTAAAACTTGGCAATGGATTCAGCGAAGGGCAAAAAATACTTTAGATGTAATAAAATAATTACTTTTCTTTTTAATAAATGATTATTCTGTGGGTGTAAATTGTAAAGAGCTAATTTTCCAGGCATCTATTTCAACAGCCGTTTCAACCAATTAGTAAAATCTAAAATAGCCACCACAGCCTTTAAATCTTCTTTTGATAAATTATATTTCCCTGGAATTCCCAATGGTAGCTGCAATCATTATTCACAGAGAGCTAGGAAGTTGGTGCAGCATGTTTATCAGATCCTAATGATGCGGCACAATTGCTGTTTCCAATCAGCTCAGATGACCTGATATGGCAAAAGTGCGCTTCTCACTGCCTTTCAGTTCCATGATCTTTAATTACAATTTGTACTGCTCCAGATTTATCCCAAGGCCATCACAGTGTCTGGCCCATAGCAAAGTAGGTTTACCTTTGATAACACATAATGTATACATAATCACCAGGACTTTCCCTGAGAGCTCTATTGATTGGCCGCTCTAACTTCACCGGAGAATCGACGGAAACCCCATTTGCACCGAAGGTATGGTGACCAATTGGGTACAGTTCTGGTCACCATATTATAAAAAGGATATAGAGGCACTGGAGAGGGTGCAAACCAAGGTTCGATACGTTTAGCATAACTTCTCTACTTTTCAATTCTATCCCTCTAGAAATAAACCCTAGTGCTTGATTTGCTTTTTTTTATGACTTATTAACCTATGTCGCTACTTTTGGTGATTTGTGTATATGTACTCCGAGATCCCCTTGCTCCGCTACCCCCTTTAGATTCTTATTTTCTAAGTAATATGTGACCTCCTTATTTTTCTTACCAAAATGTAATACCTTGCATTTATCTATGTTGAAGTTCATTGCCAATTATATGCCCATTCTGCAAGTTTATTAATGATGTCTTGTAAATTATTGCAGTCCTCCTCAGTATTGACTATCCACCCCCCCCCCCAATTTAGTGTCATCTGCAAATTTAGAAATTGTGTTTTTGATTCCAAAGTCTAAATTGTTACTACAAATTGTGGAGAACAGTGGTCCCAGCACTGATCCTTGTGGGATCCCACTTCCCACCTTCTGCCACTCTGAATTGCTACCCTTTACCCCTTACTCTCTGCTCTCTGTCTTGCCGCCAGTTAGCTATCCATTCTGCTACTAGTCCCCTGACTCCACATGCTGTGACTTTATTCATTAGTCTATTATGTGGTACCTTATCGAAGGCCTTTTTGAAATCTATATATATTACATCTGCTACATTACTCTTGTCTACTCTCTCTGTTACCCAGGGACTTGCAATATGTATATTAGCACCTATACATCCAGAACATCTTCTTGGTACGGTCCTGCGTTTGCTGTTCAAAGCATAAGGGAGAACAAATTAACATTTTTATTTTCAAACTCAATTATTAAAAGCACAGCCTATACAACATAATCAACTCTGAAGAAAACACAGAATGTTAACTATTTTTACCCAGTAGTCGCGGTCTTGATAAAGTTTCCAGTAGCTGTCACTTGTGGATTTAAAATGTAATGTAATTTTAATACTGGTCAAGTGAAAACAAAATCTATGGAGAATTATCTCACATGTCTGATACAATATTCAATGTGCAGTCCAAAATTAATATATTTATGTAACGATGCTATAATGCACTATCCAATCTGGTGTCCTAACTGGCTCCTCATGAATTTGATTTTAGTTTCCATAGACCTCAGGCGCTAGGCAGGGGGAGGGGCCGGAGAGAGGGACAGAGGGGAGTGGGGGAGCGGGGGAGGCGAGGGGAGGGAGGGAGAGGAGGGGAGGGGAGGGAGGGATAGGACAGGGAGAGGGAGAGGACATGACAGGGAGAGGGGGGACACACGGGCAGGGAGACCAAGCGCCCCAAAATTGCCCACTGACCGTGCATGCGCCGCCCGCCCGCCCACAGCGGCCGTCCATCAGCCGCGCCATACGCAGGGGACCTCAGCTCCGGACCTCAGGCGCTAGGCAGGGGGAGGGGCCGGAGAGAGGGACAGAGGGGAGTGGGTGGGCGAGGGGAGGGAGGGAGGGAGACAGGGGAGGGAGAGGAGGGGAGGGGAGGGAGGGATAGGACAGGGAGAGGACATGACAGGGAGAGGGGGGACACACAGGGGCAGGGAGACCAAGCGCCCCAAAATTGCCCTCGCACCCCAAAATTGCCCTCGCAACGCGGGGCTCCCCAGCTAGTATATTTATGTAACGATGCTATAATGCACTATCCAATCTGGTGTCCTAACTGGCTCCTCATGAATTTGATTTTAGTTTCCATTAGTCACACAATGAAGGGATAAAATGGTCTTGAAAGCTAGTTTCCAAAGCATATAATCCAAATTTAATCTTAATAAGGGTTTATTTGATACCTTTATAGTCTTAGTACATTCAACTATGGCTCAAACTTATATTCTCGCTCAATCATCATAACAAAATGGATTACCTGGTCATTATCGCATTGCTGTTTGTGGGAGCTTGCTGTGCGCAAATTGGCTGCCACGTTTCCTACATTACAACAGTGACTACACTTCAAAAAAGTACTTCATTGGCTGTAAAGCGCTTTGGAACATCCGGTGGTCGTGAAAGGCGCTATAGAAATGCAAGTCTTTCTTTTCTTTCTTCTCTATGGACATGGAACATTGGTTTGATAGTATATCAATCAGCTTACTTTTCTTCAATACTTATCTGTTTTAGCAGATTTTAACATAACTGTTTAATACTTTTAGACATGGTTTGTCTTTAATCTAGGACATAAATGGAATACCTAGTTGTCTTATTTTCCATGGAGATGTTCAAGTATGAAAATTTGACAGAAACAAGATTGAGCTTTTACATCTTGTTCACTGAGTATACAAATGACATTTAACTTTGTGATTAACAACCTGTGCATGTTTTAAAATTATGAATCGATCTCTCAGGAATTTTAAATTTACTAGCAGATCTCACAGGAAATCAGGGGAAATGTTGTTTTATAAGGACAGGGAGATTAAATGTTGTAATAGAGAATGTGTTATTGTGGAGCTATATAGAAATTGTAATCGAATGAATGTAAGCAATTGGAACTTGAGATAAAATTGTATATTAAAAGGTTTTTATATAATTGCAGAGGTTTAGGGAAAGGAAATGTTAGTTGAAGTTATTGTGAAATATATAACTTGTATAGTAAAATGCATTTATTTCTATCATGTACAATAGTGTGTATTCATATATATCATATTCTAAAATCACTGGGTGGGTCACCAAATTATATGCAATATCTGTTTTTCCTGTTGGTGGCACTGTGCTAGTTATTTTCGGTAATAATCAAATAACATTGCATGGCATGGCAACATCTGCTGCTCTGTACACTGGTATTTCAAATATCACACAATTCCACACCCTCACCACTGGATGACTCAAATAGTCACTGATACCTCCAGGAGAGGATCTGAGTATGAAACAGAATCATACGTTGTCATCTAAAAGCTTTGCTGTCATAATATAGTCAATGAAAAAAAAATACTCTTTGTACACATGCAGTATCTAGCCTTGAACTGAAATAGATAAAGAAAAAATAGTTTGAAATAGGCTGCGTGGTTTTCAAAAGGGGCCGCTCGTGCTTGACAAACCTCATAACATTCTTTGAGGAGGTAACAGACATGGTGAATGGGAGAAATGCAATGAATGTACTGTTCATGGACTTTAGGAAATCTTTTGCGAAGGTATCACATGAGAGATTACTAGAGAAAGATTATGGCATATGGAATTACATAAGAATATAAACATAAGAAGTAGGAGCAGGAGTAGGCCATACGGCCCCTCAGGCCTGCTCCGCCATTCAATAGGATCATGGCTGATCCGAACCTAGACTCACATCCACTTCCCTGCCCGCTCCCCATAACCCTTAATTCCCTTATCAGCTAGGAAACTGTCTATCTCCGTTTTAAATTTATTTAATGTCGCAGCTTCCACTGCTCTCTGAGGTAGCAAATTCCATAGATTTACTACCATCTGAGTGAAGAAGTTTCTCCTCATCTCAGTTTTGAAACGGCAGCCCCTTATTCAAAGATTATGCCCCCTAGTTCTAGTCTCACCCATCAGTGGAAACATCCTCCCCGCATCCACCTGATCAAGCCCCCTCACAATCTTATATGTTTCGATAAGATCACCTCTCATTCTTCTGAATTCCAATGAGTAGAGGCCCAACCTACTCAACCTTTCCTCATAAGTCAACCCCCTCATCTCCGGAATCAACCGAGTGAACCTTCTCTGAACTGCCTCGCGAGCAAGTATATCTTTTCTTAAATATGGAAACCAAAACTGTACGCAGTATTCCAGGTGTGGCCTCACCAGTACCCTGTATAACTGAAGCAAGACTTCCCTGCTTTTATACTCCATTCCCCTTGCAATAAAAGCCAAGATCCTATTGGCCTTCCTGATCACCTGCTGCACCTGCATACTAACCTTCTGTGTTTCATGCACCAGGACCCCCAGATCCCTTTGTACTGTAGCACTTTGCAGTTTCTTTCCATTTAGATAATAACTTGCTCTTTGATTTTTTCTGCCAAAGTGCATAACCTCACACTTTCCAACATTATATTCCATCTGCCAAATTTCTGCCCACTCACTTAGCCTGTCTATGTCCTTTTGCAGGTTTTTTATGTCCTCCTAACTCACTGCTTTCCCTCTCATCTTTGTATCGTCGGCAAACTTGGATACGTTGCACTTGGTCCCTTCCTCCAAATCGTTAATATAGATTGTAAAGAGTTGGGGTCCCAGCACTGACCCCTGCAGAACACCACTAGTTACTGATTGCCAACCCGAGAATGAACTATTTATCCCAACTCTCTGTTTTCTGTTAGATAGCCAATCTTCCACCCATGCCAGTATATTACCCCCAATCCCGTGATTTTTTATCTTGTGCAGTAATCTTTTGTGTGGCACCTTGTCAAATGCCTTTTGGAAGTCCAAATACACCACATCCACTGGTTCCCCTTTATCCACCCTGTTTGTTACGTCCTCAAAGAATTCGAGCAAATTTGTCAAGCATGATTTCCCCTTCATAAAACCATGCTGACTCTGTCCGATTAAATTATGCTTATCCAAATGGCCTGTTACTGCTTCCTTAATAATGGACTCCAACATTTTACCAACCACAGATGTTAGGCTAACTGGTCTATAGTTTCCAGCCTTTTGTCTACCTCCCTTTTTAAATAAGGGCGTTACATTAGCAGTTTTCCAATCTGCTGGGACCTTTCCTGAATCCAGGGAGTTTTGGAAAATTACCACCAATGCATCCGCAATCCCTACCGCTACTTCTCTCAAGACCCTAGGATGTAAGCCATCAGGTCCAGGGGATTTATCCGCCTTAAGTCCCATTATCTTACTGAGTACCATCTCCTTGGTGATTTTAATCGTGTTTAGCTCCTCCCCCCCATAGCCCCCTGTTTGTCCAGTGTTGGGATATTTTTAGTGTCCTCTACTGTAAAGACTGATACAAAATATTTGTTCAGCATATTTGCCATCTCCATGTTCCTCACTACTAATTTCCCAGTCTCGTCCTCTAAGGGACCAACATTCACTTTAGCCACCCTTTTTCTTTTTATATAACTGTAGAAACTCTTGCTATCTGTTTTTATATTTTTTGCAAGTTTATTTTCATAATCTATCTTCCCTTTCTTAATTAATCTTTTAGTTATTCTTTGCTGGCTTTTAAATACTTCCCAATCTTCTATCCTCCCACTAGATTTGGCTACTTTATATGCCCTTGTTTTCAGTCGGATACTATCCTTTATTACTTTACTTAGCCACGGATGGCTGTCTTTTCTTTTACGCCCTTTTTCCTCAGTGGAATATATTTTTCTTGAAAGTTGTGAAATATCTCCTTGAATGTACACCACTGCTCCTGTACCGTCTTACACCTTAATCTATTTTCCCAGTCCACTTTAGTCAACTCTGCTCTCATACCTTCATAGTCTCCTTTATTTAAGCTTAGTATGCTGGTTTGAGATCCAAATCTCTCACCCTCCAACTGAATTTGGAATTCAACCATGTTATGGTCACTCATTCCAAGGGGATCCTTTACTAGGACATTTTTTATTAATCCTATCTCATTACACAGGACCAGATCTAAGATTGCCTGCCCCCTGGTTGGTTCAGTTACATACTGCTCAAGGAACCCGTCCCTAATGCACTCTATGAACTCTTCCTCAAGGCTGCCCTGCCCAATTTGATTTGTCCAGTCAATATGAAAGTTAAAATCTCCCATGATTATAGCTGTTCCCTTATTACAAGCCCCAACTATTTCCTGATTTATACTCCGACCAATAGAGTTGCAACTGTTAGGAGGCCTATAGGCTACGCCCACTAGTGACTTTTTCCCCTTATTATTCCTTATCTCCACCCAAACTGTTTCACTATCCTGATCCTTTGACCCAATATCATTTCTCACTATTGCAGTGATTCCATCCTTTATTAGCATAGCCACCCCACCTCCCTTTCCTTCCTGTCTGTCCTTCCTAATAGTCAAATACCCCTGGATGTTTAGTTCCCAGTCATGGTCACCTCGCAGCCA
Source organism: Somniosus microcephalus (assembly GCF_052327205.1). Taxonomy (NCBI): domain Eukaryota; kingdom Metazoa; phylum Chordata; class Chondrichthyes; order Squaliformes; family Somniosidae; genus Somniosus; species Somniosus microcephalus. The sequence continues at coordinate 30,188,083 of NC_140999.1, read as the reverse complement.
TGTTTCTGTAATGGCCACCAGATCATACCCATGTGTAGTTATTTGTACCGTCAACTCGTCTATTTTGTTACGAATGCTGCGTGCATTCAGATAAAGAACTTTTAAATATGTTTTGTGACAATTTATTCCTGCTTTTACTCCCTTTACTACTTTACTTTTATCTTTATATATTCTGTCCCTTCCTGACACGCTCTGGTTTTTAATTTCCCCACTGCTACTTTGCTCTATTGCCTTCTCCGCTGACATTTTTATTTTTCGCTCTCTTGAAACCTCCCCCCCCTACTAATTAGTTTAAAGCCCTCTCTACAGCTCTAGTTATTCGATTCACCAGGATTCTAGTCCCAGCACTGGCCAAGTGAAGTCCGTCCCAACGGAACAGCTCTCTCCTGTCCCAGTACTGGTGCCAGTGTCCCAAGAAGCAAAACCCATTTCTCCCATTCCAGACTTTGAGCCATGCATTTAACTCTCTGATTTTATTTACACTAGCCAAATTTGCTCGTGGCTCAGGTAGTAATCCAGAGATTATTACCCTTGTGGTTCTGCTTTTTAATTTGGCCCCTAGTTGCTCATACTCCCTCAGCAGAACCTCTTTCCTTGTCCTATCTATGTCGTTGGTACCAACATGGACCACGACAACTGGATCCTCCCCCTCCCACTTCAAGTTTCTCTCCAGCCCAGAGGAGATGTCCTTAACCCTGGCACCGGGCAGGCAACACAACCTTTGGGACTCTCGCTCTCGGCTGCAAAGAACCCTATCTATCCCCCTTATGATACTATCCCCTACCACTACAACATTTCTTTTTACTCCCCCCACTTGAATGGCCCCCCGTTCCACGGTGCTGTGGCCAGGTTGCTCATCCTCCCTGCAGTCCCTGCTCCTGTCCTCACAGGGAGTAAGAGCCTCGAACCTGTTGGACAAGAGCAAGGGCTGCGGCTCCTCCAACACTATCTCCTGGATCCCCGTACCTGCCTCACTCATAGTCACACCCTCCTGTCCCTGACCACGGACTACATCTGAATTAGTTAATCTAATTGGTGTGACTACTTCCTGAAACACAGAGTCCAGGTAACTCTCCCCCTCCCTGATGTGTCTCAGTGTTTGAAGCTCGGACTCCAGCTCATCAACATGGAGCCGGAATTCCTCGAGCAGCCAACACTTACTGCAAATGTGATCACCGTGAGCATCAATGGTGTCCACCAGCTCCCACATATTGCAGCAGTAACACATCACCTGCTCTCCCATTCTATGTAATTAATTAAATTTATTAATATTATTTTTAAATACCCTCTGCCCCGATTCTAGATGATGAATATCACACCTTAGAAACTATAAACCACAGAGTTTAAGTTTAAAAAGAGAGAAATACTCACGAACCAATTACTTACCTGCTTTCTGGTGACGTCACACTTCGATTATTTTTTACCTCTCTCCTTCCCTCTGAGTTCCGAGTTCGGAGACGTAAACCTTACCTGGTCTCTGGAGCCTTTTATAGCCCCGCTGCTGCTGCTGAAATGAAATTCCTGCCGACGCTCTGAGGCCTTACCTGGTCTCTGATGCCTTTTATAGCCCCGCTGCTGCCGCTGAAATTCCCGCCGACGCTCTGAGGCCTACCTGGTCTCTGGAGCCTTTTATAGCCCCGCTGCTGCCGCTGAAATTCCCGCCGACGCTCTGAGGCCTACCTGGTCTCTGGAGCCTTTTATAGCCCCGCTGCTGCCGCTGAAATTCCCGCCGACGCTCTGAGGCCTACCTGGTCTCTGGAGCCTTTTATAGCCCCGCTGCTGCCGCTGAAATTCCCGCCGACGCTCTGAGGCCTACCTGGTCTCTGGAGCCTTTTATAGCCCCGCTGCTGCCGCTGAAATTCCCGCCGACGCTCTGAGGCCTACCTGGTCTCTGGAGCCTTTTATAGCCCCGCTGCTGCCGCTGAATTCCTGCCGACGCTCTGAGGCCTACCTGGTCTCTGGAGCCTTTTATAGCCCCGCTGCTGCTGCTGAAATTCCCGCCGACGCTCTGAGGCCTTACCTGGTCTCTGGAGCCTTTTATAGCCCCGCTAGGAGGAGAATAGCAAACTGGATTAAAATTGGTTAGAAGGTAAAAAACAGAGAGTAGCAGTTAAGGGTAGTTTTTCAGAGTGGTTGGAAGTGGGTAGTGGTTCACTTCTGTAACCACTTCCGCTCACTGTGTATATCAATGATTTGGGTATAGGCTTACAGGAAGTGGTATTGATATTTGCAGATGATACCAAAATAGGAGGTATAATTCTTTAGAAGACCAAAGGAAACTGCAATGGAATATTGATAAGATGGGGTAATAGACTAAATAGTGGCAAATGGAATTCAATGTCAGTAGTTGTGAGGTGATGCATTTTGGAAAAAAATTAACAAAAGTAATTATCTGAATGGAAGGTTCGGTGCTTTCGAAGAGCAGAGAGACTGGGGGGTTTAGGTTCCGAGAACATTAAAGGCAGCACCCCAGGTTGATAAAGCTGCTAAGAAAAAAACTAATAAAATTCTAGATTTTATCTCAAGAGGCATAGAATTTCAATTTGGCAGCCGACACACTTCCTGAGGTGATCAGGCACAGGAGATCGCTACCTGAAATTGCACCCCCGCTCCCCCCACCTCACCAATCGGTGATTTTAAGCCCAAAAAAAACAGACGCAATGATGTAGAATTTCTCTCCCGAAATTACTTGCAGAGAACTTTGCCATGTGCTATTGCATCTTTCACAAGACTAAAGCTTTCTCTTTTCAATTAATAAATACTCAAAAGTTCAGCAAGGAATGTTGTCTCACCTGTCAGCTGTCCGTGGAAAGTCTGCTTCTAAGGTTCTTCGTGGAACATAGAGACTGTCTTCTAAGGAAGTCATTTTTGAAAGAAAGGTAGCTGACAGTTATGGCTGTAATGGTGATGACTCCAAACTGTAAACTGAAATGTTTACCTGACTGGTTGCTACCAACAAGGCTCCCATAGCAACTGCTGTGAAGGATATGAAGCTGAAAAATAATGTATTTTTCAGTCAATTTTATTTAAAATAATGTGAATGGTGACTGTCTCTCTCTATATATAATATAAAGTATATTTAAAAATCTCTTAATATTTATATACTTGAATTTTTTGTTAGTGTGACGAGGTGTGGCTTATTTTTGACTTATGCCAACCATTTTAATCAGTACACAGTACACATTGAAGGGGGTAAGAGAACAATTATTTTGTATATTAGACATTAAGTTGTGATGGAAGACTTTCATTGTGTTAATATCCAAACCAAAATGTCACTATTCCTCTAATTTTTCCATCACTCAGTCCTTTTTGAAGACTCATAACTGTCCTCGATCACCTGTCCATGCCTCATTGTGTCTGTAATAATACCAAATAGCTTGTATATTAAGCAAACATAGAAACATAGAAGATAGGAGCATGAGTAGGCCATTCGGCCCCTCGAGCCTGCTCTGCCATTTAATGAGATCATGGCTGATCATCCAAATTCAGTACCCTGTCCCTGCTTTCTCCCCATATCCCTTGATCCCTTTAGCCTTAAGAAATATATCTAACTCCTTCTTGAATATATTTAATGAATTGGCCTCAACTGCCTTTTGTGGTAGAGAATTCCACAGGTTCACCACTCTTTGGGTGAAGAAATTCCTCCTCATCTCAGTCCTAAATGGCTTACCCCTTATCTTTAGACTGTGACCCCTGGTTGTGGACTCCCCGACCATCAGGAACATCCTTCCTGTATCTAGTCTGTCTAGTCCTGTTAGAATTTTATAAGTTTCAATGAGATCCCTCTCACTCTTCTAAGCTCCAGCGAATATAAGCCCAATCGACCCAATCTCTCCTCATATGCTGTTCCTGCCATCCCAGGTATCAGTCTGGTGAATCTTCGCTGCACTCCCTCCATGGCAAGAACATCCTTTCTCAGATAAGGTGAACAAAACTGCACACAATACTCAAGGTGTGGTCTCACCAAGGCCCTGTACAACTGCAGCAAGACAGCCTTGTTCCTGTACTCGAATCCTCTCGGTATGAAGGCCAACATACCATTTGCCTTCTTAACCGCCTGCTGCACCTGCATGCTTACCTTCAGCGACTGGTGCACAAGGACACCCAGGTCTTGTTACACTTCCCCTTCTCCCAATCTATTGCCATTCAGATAATAATCTGCCTTCCTGTTTTTGCCACCAAAGTGGATAACCTCGCATTTATCCACATTACACTGCATCTGCCATGCATCTGCCCAATCACCCAACCTGTCCAAATCATACTGGAGTTTCTCGGCATCCTCCTCACAGCACGCACGCCCACCCAGCTTTGTGTCATCTGCAAACTTGGAGATATTACATCTAGTTCCCTCATCTAGATCATTAATATATATTGTGAACAGCTGGGGTCCTAGCACCGATTCCTGCGGTACCCCACTAGTCACTGCCTGCCACTCAGAAAAAGACCCGTTTATTCCAACTCTTTGCTTCCTGTCTGCCAACCAGTTCTCTATCCAAGTCAGTACCTTACCCCCAATCCCATGTGCTTTAACTTTACATGCTAATCTCTTATGTGGGACCTTATTGAAAGCCTTCTGTAAGTCCAAATACACCACATCCACTGGTTCTCCCTTATCTATTCTACCAATTACATCCTCAAAAAATTCCAGTACATTAGTCAAGCACGATTTACCTTTAGTAAATCCATGTTGACTTTGTCCGATCCTGTCACTGTTTTCCAAGTGCTCTGCTATTACATCTTTTATAATGGACTCTAGCATTTTCCCCACTACTGATGTCAGGCTTACCGGTCTATAATTCCCCATTTTCTCTCTACCACCTTTTTTGAATAGTGGGGTTACATTAGCTACCCTCCAATCCATGGGAACTGTTCCAGAGTCTATAGAATTTTGGAAGATGACCAGCAATGCATCTACTATTTCTAGGGCCACTTCCTTAGTTACCCTAGGATGTAGATTATCAGGCCCTGCGGATTTTTTGGCCTTCAATCCCGTCAATTTCCCTAACACTATTTCCCTACAAATACTGATTTCATTCAGTTCCTCCCTCTCATTAAACCCTATGTTCCCCGACATCTCTGGGAGGTTATTTATGTCCTCCTTTGTGAAGACAGAACCAAAGTATGTATTTAATTGGTCTGCCATTTCTTTGTTCCCCATTATAAATTCCCCTGATTCTGACTGCAAGGGACCTATGCTTGACTTCACCAATCTTTTTCTCTTCACATATCTATAGAAGCTTTTAAGGTCAGTTTTTATGTTCCCTGCAAGCTTACTCTCATACTCTATTTTCCCACTCTTAATTAATCCCTTTGTCCTCCTTTGTTGAATCTTAAACTGCTCCCAATCCTCAGGTTTGCTGCTTTTTCTGTCCAAGTCTTCTCCTTGGATCTTATGCTATCCCTAATTTCCCTTGTTAGCCACGGTTGAGTCACCTTCTTTGTTTTATTTTTATGCCAAACGGGGATGAACAAATTCTGTAGTTCATCCATGCGATCTTTAAATGTTTGCCATTTCCTATCCACCGTCAACCCTTTAAGTAATGTTCCCCAATCCATCCTAGCCAATTCACGCCTCATACCATCGTATTTTCCTTTATTTAAATTCAGGACCCTAGTCTCTGAGTCAAATACTTCACTCTCCATCTTAATGAAGAATTCGATCATATTATGATCGCTCCTCCCCAAGGGGCCTCGCACAATAAAATTGCTAATTAATCCTTTCTCATTACATAATACCCAGTCTAAGATGGTCTGATCTCTAGCTGGTTCCTTGACATATTGGTCCAGGAAACCATCCCATATACACTCTAGGAATTCCTCCTCCACAGTATTGTTACTAATTTGGTTAGCCCAATCGATATGTAGATTAAAGTCACCCATGATAACTGCTGTGCCCTTATTGCACACATCTCTAATTTCCCGTTTAATGCCATCCCTAACCTCAGCATTACTGTTTGGGGGTCTGTATACAACTCCCACTAACGTTTGCTGCCCCTTGGTATTTCTCAGCTCTACCCATATAGATTCCACATCATCAGAGCTAATATCCTTCCTTACTATTGTGTTAATCTCCTCTTTAGCTAGCAATGCTACCCCACCTCCTTTTCCTTTTTGCCTGTCTTTCCTGAATATTGAATACCCCTGGAGATTTGACATTAACTTGAAGACCTACCTCAGCTTAGTGATTTCAACATTGCTAGAATAAAAATTCTTGTTTAAAATATGTACTGAATAATATGGTAGTAGTGGTGGAGCAATAGAGTTAATTTGGGCTCACCGAAGAGATAATGAGGAGATAGAGAATGACAAGCCCAAGGGAATGTGAGAAAAGTAAAACAGAAAATAATGGTGGTGGTAGAGAAATAGGAAGAAAATCCATTAAAACAAAGGTGGAAGCAAAAAGGAAAGCAACAAATATGTAAGAAAGAGTAACAGTGTAAAAATAAAGAGAAAGGAGAGATAGATTTTTCCCACTTAAATCAAAGAACAATAAATTAGAAATTGTGAGAGAAATGGGACCTGCAGAGCCAAGAAAAAGACCTGAAGGTAAAATCCCAGCTGAGAAGACAGTTTTCATCTGAAACAGTCTTGGCTTGTAAAAATGTGTAATAATAATGCTGTCTGACTCTCGCTCTATTTTCACAGGTTTACCATTTTTTAGCTACTTGTTTTGCAATTTTGTCAAATTATACAAAATTGTTGTTTTCAAAGATTTCATGCGCAGTTTCATAATAGTATTTGTGTGCCAGCCCAATCAGACACGCTGTAGGCAAACAATGATTTGTGTGTCCTGTGTATCTGTACCAATGTTGATTGAAAGAATTATTCCATATGTCGTATTAAAAAAGCCAAAGAGATGGTTTTGGACCATTGAATTAATATTAATTAGATCAATCATACCAGAATGATGTCTGAGTGGCAGGCAGGAAATAATCTTGCATAGCACAACAATGACAGTCCTGGGGTGCAAGGTTCTTTGCTTTTGAGGATCAGACTCTCTAGTAACCTCATTCCCCATATGTTGTTTTAGGAAGATGCTGTGAAGGACTGCACTGCTGAAAAGAGAGAAAGGGAGGCGTTATCACAAGTATAGTCATTCCACACCATGACTGGGAAACCAACAGATGGAAAGGGAGAAAATGATGAGATATGTCTAAAAAAAAACTCTAATAAACACACCATATGTGATTGTCTCTGCTGCAGTTCCTACTCCTGTGAAGTTGCCAGATGGTACCTTATTGCAACTTTATATTAGATTCAAGCTTCAGCAAATATCATCACTGTGTAATTGTTCAGTGAATTGATTAAAAACCAGGGATGCTAGTTGTTCAGATATCTTACCCCATCCATATTTGGTTGGATCAATCAAATGTGGCCAGAACTGAACACTGGTCTCGAAAGACAGATCCTTGCCATTTGGACAGGTTACTTAGATTTTCTATTACTATTTTCTGGTAGCACAGAGGGATAAATTGGGGAAAACATGAAAAAACTCAGTTCATTCTTGTGTGATTCTGGAGTTTAACTTTAACAAAGTTCAAACTATGAACCCAAGGCCTTTGCTGTCAACAACTGTCTTAAAACCAAATAAACTAAAAATGAATGAATTCCAAGTGGATTCTGTATTCAAGAGAAAAAACATTTATTTTCATTTAATATAGTGCTTTATTCAACCTAGTTCTGGTAATCTAGGGTCTGCTTACCAATTTACAAAGATTGTGCAGCTCCTGGCAGCATGTTTATATGGACAAATCAGCTACATTTAAAATACTTTTATTTATCTTTATTATTGTAGCTGAATCTGATCAATTTGCCAGCTGCTCCATTTATTTATTATTTTAACTAAATGTGCGCGCAGAACCTGATGTGTGTATGATAGTTATCTTCTAATGTTTACTTGCAAGTAAGAAACAGACTAGACTGGGGCTTTCTTGAAATAAATATTGAGGTATTAAATTTACAGCCAGATTTTCAAAACACATTTGTGGAGGGATGGAAATGGTTAAAACAAAAACAAATTCTCAGCATCTAACAAAAGAACAGATTAACATTTCAGTTGGAGTTACTGTAAAGGGAAAAACTTGCATTTATATAGCACCTTTCACAAACACTGGTCGTCCCAAAGTAATTTACAGCCAATGAAGTACTTTTGAAGTGTAGTCACTGTTGTAATTAATATAGGAAACACAGCAACTAATTTGCACACAGCAAGCAGATATTGATAAATTTTTTTAGTGATGTTGGTTGAGGGATAAATATTGGCTAGGGGACCAGGGATAACTTTGCTACTCATCTTTGTAATAGTGATCTTTTACATCCACCTAGAAACACAGTCAGGGCCTCAGTTTAATGTCTCATTTGAAAGACAGCACCTCTTACAGTGCAGCACTCCACTGGCAGCCTAGATTTTTGTGCTCAAGTCTCTGGAGTGGGACTTGAACCCACAACCTTTTCAAAGCCAGAGGCAAGGGTGCTACCAACTGAGCCACTGGCTAATACTCTAACCTGTATTTTCTCTTTGAAAAGATGACTAACCTGCTGTGCATTACTAGCATTTATTGCTTTTTTAATTGTGGTTTTTATTTTTGTCTATAATGTCGGAATGGCTGGTGTGATGCAATTATTTCCGATTAAAGTTGCATTTACTGTCCCAAATGCAGCCTCAGTGCAATAGCTGCACAAAGCTCTTGTAACAACTCCAGCAAGCAATGGGAGGGGCAGCAGCCCAGGGGCTATTTGCATGAAGCCTTCCGATTGGCCTGAGATATCAACCTAACCGGAGAAGCATGAATTGTGACGTTGCTGATTGACACACGGAATAACCAGTCACAGCGAGGAGAAGCCCTCTGCAGCTTTGCATAAATGAATATTTAGCGCGACCGTGGCCAATGGGCGCAACGATGGGCGGGGATTTCCGGTCGCAGCGAGTTGGTTGTGAGGAGCCGCCTTACACAAGGGGAGAAGCGGCGGAGGGGCTTATTGGCTTTTATTGGATCATTGCGAGCAAGGAAAATCCGCAATTTCCGTTAACGGCGAGAATTTTTTTTTAAATAAGCAGGTATTTGAAATAACATTTATTTCCAGACAAGCCCTCAATATTTAACTCGTGAGGTGCGGTGATTATACTCAGACGGGTTGGAGCTAAAATGAGGAGGGGAGAATTCTGCCGGTTGGGATGGATGGCTCCGATTTATTTTATTTATATATATTTTTAAAGAAATTAAGATTTAAAATTGCGGCTGAAATCTGCTGCTTTGGGGTCGGTGCAGAGAAAAAAAATTAACGGCCAAGTCACTAAGTGGCCACTGGGGCCCAGTGCGCATGCGTGCTGGAGAGGGCTTGGAGAACAATCAGAGTTCAATGGCAATGTGGGCATAACAACAACAATTGGCATTTATATAGCACCTTTAACGGAGTAAAATGTCCCAAGGCACTTCACAGGAGCATTATCGAACAAGATTTGACACCGAGCCACATAGAGAGATCAGAGCAGATGACCGAAAGCTTGGTCAAGGAGTTGGGTTTTAAGAAAAAAGACTTGTGATCACCGGACGTCTCAAAGCGCTTTACCGCCAATTAAGTACTTTTTGAAGTGGAGTCACTGTTATAATGTGGGAAACACGGCAGCCAATTTGCACACAACAAGCTTCCACAAACAGCAGTGTTATAATGACGAGATAATCTGTTTTAGTGATGTTGATTGAGGGATAAATATTGGCCAGGACACCGGGGCTAACTTCCCTGCTCTTCTTCGAAATAGTGCCATGGGGTCTTTTACGTCCATCTGAGAGAGCAGACGGTGCCTCGGTTTAATGTCTCAGCTGAAAGACGGTTGCTCTGACAGTGCAGCACTCCCTCAGCACTGCACTGGAGTGTCAGCGTAGCTTTATGTGCTCAAATCTCTGGAATGGGACTTGAAGCCACAACCATTCTGACTCTGAGGCCAGTGTGCTACCAACTGAGCCACCGCTGGCACATTTTTTAATGAAGGAGAGAGAGAGGTGGAGAGGTTTAGGGAGGGAATTCCAGAGCTTGGGGCTCGGGCAACAAAAGGCATGGCCACCAATGGTGGAGCGATTAAAATCGGGGCTGCTCGAGGCTAGAATTAGAGGAGTGCAGATCATGTCGGAAGGTTGTAGGCAATGTTCCCTTTTTTTTTCCCCCCTCTAAATTTTTTTCCCCCTGCGCGGGCCCTTTAAATTTGTTACGCGGTATCTCTTCCAGCGGCAGCGCTGGTGAGTGGCTTGCACGGAACCTCGTGGTCGCGAGTTGGTTGTAGGGCTAGAGGAGGTTACAGAGATGGGGAGGGGTGAGGCCATGGAGGGATTTGAAAACAAGGATGAGAATTTTTAAATTGCGACGATGCCTGACTCCGAACCAGTGTAGGTCAGCGAGCACAGGGGTGGTGGGTGAATGGGACTTGGCACAAGTTAGAATACAGGCAGCAGAGTTTTGGATGAGCTCAAGTTTATGGATAGGGTAGAAGATGGGAGGTCGGCCAGGAGAGCGTTGGAATAGTCAAGTCTAGAGGCATGGATGAGCAGGAACTTCTAGTCTTCAGGAGTGGGGGGATGTTGGGGGAAAGAGGGGAACTGCTTCAGGAAGACATTTGTTACACAAAACCATCAATCTTGCAATTTTTTGCATTAAAAATATTCAGATTCAGTAGTACAGGAAACTCTCTTTACCAGCACCTAAATAACCGGAAATCTCTCTTACCTGAACCTGCTCCTGAATTTTGCCAGTTAAGTTTTACTTCATATTAGTGGCCATGTAACCGGGGTTCCTGGATCTGTGGCCGTGTAACCAGGGTTCCTGGAGCTGTGGCCGGGGTTCCTGCACCTGTTGCCATGCAACAGGGACACCTGGATCTGTGGCCGTGTAACCGGGGTTCCTGCACCTGTTGCCATGCAACAGGGACACCTGGATCTGTGGCCATGTAACCGGGGTTCCTGCACCTGTTGCCATGCAACAGGGACGCCTGGATCTGTGGCCGTGTAACCGGGGTTCCTGCACCTGTTGCCATGCAACAGGGACACCTGGATCTGTGGCCATGTAACCGGGGTTCCTGCACCTGTTGCCATGCAACAGGGACGCCTGGATCTGTGGCCGTGTACGGGGCTCTCGTACCTTAGTAAGTATACCTCTCTGTAATCCAGACTTTTTGATCAACCGGCACCACGCCGGTCCCGTCGGTGCTGGATAAAAAAGAGTTTCCTGTAATGTTAAAAAGGGAGTTGGATATATACTTGAAAGAGGAAAAATTGCAGGGTTATGGGGAAAGAGTGGGACTAATTGGATAGTTCTTTCAAAGAGCTGGCACAGGCACGATGGGCCGAATGGCCTCCTGTGGTACATCGGTCTATGATTCTATGAAATGATTCAGAATTTTGATTTTATTTGAAATTATTGTTTGTATTTTGGGAATTATTAAAGCATCTACAGTTGTACATTAGTACAAGATTTATTAATAGCAAATGTTTTTTAAGGTATTAAACTGATTTAGAATTTTAGTATGCAAAGCTGACCAATTCGGTGAAAACTAGTGTTTAACTTCTGTGCGTTCAGCATTTGTGTTTACTTACACTAAGTTTATTTTAATATTATTGTAGATTATTTATAGCACAGTATAATTTAACTTGAGTGGAATTTCAGGAGTGCTCCCGTGTATCTTGTGTAGTCTGCATGTGATTTTTAGATCAATTACTCTAGCCCCAAAATATCGACCAGGCAGCAGTTTGCAGACTTTTAACTTGGGTCCTGGGGAATTCCTTCCTTTAGGCTGATTGGCCATGTAAATTTTCAGCTTGCACGCAGTGACACCAAATAGCCATTTATTACACTAGTATATAAAGCTACTTATGTCAGGAGTAACTTTAGCTCTGTAATATTATCCCGAAACTAAAATAGGGACTTAATTTAATTTTAACACTCGAATTCTACTTGCCCTGTTGCCATTCATCTTGCTATTTTTTTTTCTTCAATTTTTTTCTTAATAACTTGGCAGCATGGACTGTGCTGAAGGTTTGCTGTAATATTATGTTGATTGAAAGTCAAGTATTGCATACAGAAAAATAAAAGAATAACAAGATAAAAGTCAGGGAGAGAAACTATTCACCTTAAAAATTGTCTGATTTTGGCAGCAAGCGACATGGTTTATTTAATTTTCCTTTTCTGAAGTAACTTTAAAATTGGCACAAATCTTTTGTAGATAGTGGCTTCAAATCCAGGAATAAAGCAACACTGCTCTAGATCATTTCTTTTTGTTTGATTTTTTGCAAGCAAATAGCTTTTTGTTAATATATTGAGCTAACTTTATTGTGATACTTGTGCACTCAGTTCATTTTACACAGCTATTCTTCCTGACTGCTGTAAAGTCCGCACCTCAATCATACACGGACTTCGGGAGAACAGTTTAACAGGTACTTTACTGAACAAGAGGCAGCTTGAAAACTGAAACTACAGAAGCCTGCTAGGGCCTTTTATACAGGGGTGGTCACTGCTGGTACTGCAGTCTAAGACCAGTTATTCCCTTAAAGGTACATACACAACAATTCCTCCCCTTTTACATAAACAGTACATAACATTCATTTAACAACTAAATAATAACTAATTACAATTACAATTTTCTCAGTAATATATACATCAACTGAAATAGTCATTTATAAGTTCAGTCTTTGAGGAGGCTTCCTGATCTGGACTGGATAGCGCCTTTCTCGAGTATCCTGTTCTGGCGGTGGAGTCAATTCTGGCTCATTGTCATTGGTTGGTTCGTCAGCTTCCAATACCCCTGCTTCTGAGGTAGACGCAATCTGTACTTCGGGCTCATTACCAGGTGCACATGCTTGTGGTACAGGTTTGGCTTGTTCCTGTGACTCTAGAATCTGGTCAGCATGGTGTCTCACGATGCTCTCTCCAACGTCCACTGTGTACATTAGTGGTCCCTGCTGTGTGCATATCGTGCCTGGCTGCCATTTTTCTGTTCGGTAGTCGCGGGCCAAGACTGGTTGCCCTATCTTGAAGCTCCTGGTTGGCTTCTCATTTATGTGCTGGAACTGCTTATCCTCAACATCTCGTCTTATGTTTGGTTTGAGCAAATCCAAGCGACATCTTAGTCTCCGGTTAAAAAACAGTACGGCTGGAGTTTGGTTGGTTACTGCATGTGTTGCATTCCGGTAAGCAAACAGGAAGTTATCCACCTTGTGTTGCAGTGGTATGTCGTCATTATACATTGCCTTTATGGCCTTTTTAAAGGTCTGAACAAACCTCTCAGCCAATCCATTTGTGGCTGGATGATATGGGGCAGATGTGTAATTTTTCACCCCATTATTCTTCAGGAAATTTCCGGAAATCCTCAGACACAAACTGTGGGCCATTGTCGGAACAGATCTGTTCTGGCAACCCATTCCTGGCGAAGATGGTTCTTAGGACTGCAATAGTTTTCTCCGTGGTGGTGGAGGACATTTTAATGACCTCTGGTCATTTCGAATGGGCGTCCACAGCAATTAGAAACATTGAGTCCATAAATGGACCAGCGAAATCAATGTGTACCCGTTGCCATGGAGATGAGGGCCACTCCCATGGATGTAGCAGGGCCTGTGGTGGAGCGTTTTGGACCTTCTGGCATCCTGTGCATCTCTTGGTCATATCCTCGATTTCTTTATCGATCCCCGGCCACCACACAAACGCCCTAGCTAGGCTCTTCATTTTTACCCCTCCCAAATGACCCTCGTGAAGCTCATTGAGTATTCTATCTCTCAACTTGGGTGGAATTACCACTCGGGATCCACACATCAAGGTTCCCCGGCACACTGACAGCTGTTCCCTCCTTGGCAAGAATGCTGGCAACAGTGAGTCGCCATATGCTGGCCATCCCTTCACCGTCAAATCATAGACCCGAGAGAGTGTCGGGTCATTTCGGGTTTCCTTCTCGATACTTGCGTTTGTAACAGGCAAACATTCGACTATGGTTGCATGGAATATCTCCACAGGGTCCACTGCAGGTGCTTCTTCCGCCGTAGGCGCGACAGCCCATCAGTGTTTCCATGTTGTTTTGTACCTTTGTACTCTATGTCATACTGATGTGCCCCTAGAAAAAGTGACCATCTTTGCAGCTGTTGCGCCGTCATCACCGGAACGCCCTTCTTTGGGTTAAAAATTGAGACCAGGGGTTGATGATCAGTCAGTAGGGTGAATTTCTGCCCGTGCAGATAGTGATTGAACTTCTTCACCCCCCACACCAGGCTGAGGGCCTCCCTGTCAATCTGGCCGTAGTTACGCTCGGCTGAGGTTAGCGAGCGCGATGCAAAGGCTATTGGCCTCTCTGAACCGTCACGGAATTTGTGTGACAGCACCGCTCCAATGCCGTAAGGTCACGCATCACATGCCAACCGAATCGGTAGTGTTGGGTTGTAGTGGGCCAATACTTCTTTTGAAGTGATTTGGCATTTACATTCCTGAAAGGCACGCTTACACTCATCACTCCATTTCCATGTTACACCAGTTTGAAGGAGGGCGTTCAGTGGGTGCAGAATTGTAGATAAATTCGGCAAGAACTTATGGTAGTAGTTCACCAACCCGAGGAACGACCTCAGTTGCGACACATTTTCTGGTGCTGGAGCCTTGACTACAGCCTCAATCTTGTCCGGCGACTTATGCAACCCTTCCTCATCAATCATGTGGCCACAATACGAGATTTGTCTCCTGAAGAACTTGCATTTGGGACGGTTGGCTCGTAGCCTGTATTCCTGCAATCTCGTGAGCACCTGTTCCAGGTTGGCAAGGTGTTCATTGTCATTTTCGCCCGTAACCAGGATGTCGTCCAAATAACACTGGGTCCCCGGGATCCCTTACAGGACTTGTTCCATTGCCCTCTGCCACATAGCCGGGGCCGATGCTACCCCAAGTACCAGTCGATTGTACTAGTAAAGGCGTTTGTGAGTGTTTATCGTGATGTATTTCCTAGATGCTTCTTCCACCTCCATTTGTAGATACGCTTGAGCCAGGTCAATCTTTGTAAAACGTTTCCCTCCAGATAGCGAGGCGAAAATATCTTCTATCCGCGGAAGCGGATACTGTACTGTGTGCAGGACTGGGTTCACAGTCACCTTGAAGTCCCCACAGATGCGAACCTTCCTTGGCTCCCCAGGCGTGCTGCTCAATGCTTTCTTCATTACAGGAATGATGGGTGTGGCCCACTCGCTCCAGTCCACCTTAGACAGCACCCCTGAACGCTCCAGACTCTCCAGTTCAGCTTCCACAGCTGGGCATATCGCGTATGGCACTGGTCTGGCCTTGAAAAATTTTGGGGTTGCGTTATCCTCAATCTTTATGGTTGCCTTTACTCCTTTTAGAGTCCCAAGTCCTTGTTGGAACACCTCTTCCGCGTCAGATAGAATTTGTGACAGACGTCCAGGTGCGACGTCATCATCTTTTTTGTCAGTCACAGTTAATGCCAGAATGGAATGCCAATCCAATTGTAGTCTTCGGATCCATTCACGTCCCAATAATGGTGGTCCTCCATCTCGTAGTATATACATGTATAGTTTCTGTGTTTCCTTTCCGTTATATTCAACTGGCACCCTTATTTTTCCTCTGGGGTAGACCTTTTGCCCCGTGTATGTCTTCAATACAATGGACGTGTCCTTTAAGGGTATGTGTGAAAATAGCCGCTCATAGTCTCGTCGATTCATGACAGTTAGGGCTGATCCTGTGTCCAATTCCATCTTCACTGAGGACCCTGCTATCATGAGGGTGACCCAAATGGTTCAGTGATCTTCTTTTGCGATCACGTTGTGTAACTTTAAACAACTTAGTCTCCTGCTCCCGGAGTCCTTATCACTCTCCTGATCTTCTGAACTACTATCTGTCAGTTTCTTTACTTTCCTGTACTGTTCCTTAGTAGTTCTTGTCGTGTTGGTCTTCTTTCCCGACCTGCAGACTCTTGCTATATGTCCCATTTTCCCGCATTGCCTGCATATTTTGTCTTTAAACCAGCAGTCCTTCTGCTCATGGGTTGTTCTGCCGCAGCGATAGCACTTTTCGGCTCCATACGCCATTTCGTTAGCGCTGTATTCTTATGGTTTCTGTTGTATTTCCGCAGCTCCCCGTGCTGCTGCTTCGTAGGATACTGCCACGCTGAAAGCCTGTTCTAGCGTCGGGTCCTTTTTTGAAAGTAGTCGTTTCTGGGTTCCTTCACTCTGGAGCCCGCAGACAAACTTATCCCGTAAGGTGTCTGCCAGTCCTGCTCCGAACTGGCAGTGCTTCGATAACTTGCGTAGTTCCGTAAGATAGCATTGCCCTCATCATTGTGCTGGTTTCTTTTATGGAACTTGAATCTTTCTGCTATCAGCAGTGGTGTAGGGCTTAGGTGTTCCTGTAAGATATGAACAATCTCCTCAAAACTTTTCTCCATTGGTTTAGCTGGGGTAATTAAATTCCGCAATAGGCCGTACGTACTCGCACCCATCAGATTTAATAATACCGACGCCCTCTTTCCATCGGCACCTCATTTGCCTTGCAGTACACTTCAATTCTTTCCACATACGTGGTCCAGTCTTCTACCTCGTTGTCGAAAGCAGTGATACTGCCACTTTTCGGCATCTTGGGCGATTTAAAATGGCGCCTCCCGCGCTTTTGCTTCTTCCCCAATGGAATAAAATGGCGCCTCCCGCGCTTTTGCTTCTGCCCCAATGGGATAAAATGGTGCCTCCCGCGCTTTTGCTTCTTCCCCTTACTGCCACGCTGCTCCTAGCGTTCTACGGGGTAATGGCGGCGACCCGCAGCTTCGGCGCGTCTCGCTTTCCTTCCCCCCCCCCCCCCCCCCGTTTAGTTTCTCTCCGCTGTCCTGTTCTCGAGCACCGACCGCGCCCTGTGCGCTCCACCCTCTCTCTTGTTTTCTTTTCCCGGCGACGCTGCGCGGCCCGATTTGTAGAGCCGCTCGATCGAGCTTGAGCCCGCCGCAGTCCGGAAGGGTCAGCGCGCTACCTGCTACCAGCACGATTCGCTGGAACCACAGTCTCTCCCGCAATTCTCCAAACACCGATGGATTCTTTGGGCGGTTGCCCTCGGTCGACGCCCGTTGCTCAGACCAAGACCTTCCAGGACCTTCCTTTCAGGCGAGATCCCCGTGAGATGATGCCACACTGCAGGTGAGTTCGAACTTACTCGTCGCCACTGTAAAGTCCGCGCCTCAATCATACACGGACTTCGGGAGAACAGTTTAACAGGTACTTTACTGAACAAGAGGCAGCTTGAAAACTGAAACTACAGAAGCCTGCTAGGGCCTTTTATACAGGGGTGGTCACTGCCGGTACTGCAGTCTAAGACCAGTTATTCCCTTAAAGGTACATACACAACAACTGCCACTGGTCAAATTTCATTATGTCTATTTGCGCTACCTTTTCTTTCCATCCAGTACTATTCCTTCTTTATTCACCCTTTTTATCGTTTGTTTGCAGGAAGGCAGCTCTGTGATATGGAGCTGACCCAGTCTCTTCTGTAGCCACACTCATCTGGTAATATCTGCTCTTTGCTTTTGGTCTCTGAATCTGTAGAAGCCTTATACAGGAAACTTTTTTTATATCCGGCATCGATGGGACCGGCGTGGTGCCAGTTGATCAAAAAGTCCAGATTACAGAGAGGTATACTTGCCAAGGTACGAGAGCCCCATACATGGCCACAGGTACAGATGCAGGAACCCCGGTTACACGGCCACAGATCCAGGAACCCCGGTTACATGGCCACTAATATATAGTAAAACTTACCTGAACCTACTGCTGAATTTTGCTGGTTAAGAGAGATTTTCGGATTTTTTTTAGGTGCAGGTTAAAAGAGTGTTTCCTGGTATGTGGTAAGTACTATTGGTCACCTGCTCCAGTTTTTATATGAACTTGGCAGTTCTTCCGATCACAATTCAAATAATTAATGCAAAAGATGCCCTATAGACCTTTGCATTAGTAAGAATATTAAGAGGGGGAAAAATTCATAATACAAACTGTAATCAGAAATATTATTACTGATTGTTACAACACTGATATGTAGGCTTGCTTTTAATATTTAAATGTCTTAAATTGTCATAGATTCTTCTATTATGATGTCGCAAAATAATAAAGAATCTGTAGTTATGGCTGGGTAAGTAGATCATTTACTTTTTCAGTAGGGTTTTAACTGAAACGATGCAAAGTATATTTGAAAATGTTTATAATTAGCAAATTTATTTTAAAAACTTCTACATTTTTTTCTCAATTAAACGAGTTGCCATTAATGTAGAAAAACATCCCAAAACACTTCAAAGACGCATAATCAAAAATGGATGCTGAGCCAAAGAAGGAGCTAGTGGGAGGGGTGAGCAAAAGCTTCATTGAAGAGGTGGGTTTTAAGGAGAGTATTAAACCCAGAGAGGGAGATGGTGCGATAGAGGGGTTTAGTAAATTCCACCTAAGTGGCTGAAGGCAAGGCTGCTAATGGTGAACTGGAAGGAGGGTTGCATAAAAGGCCAGAGTTAGAGGAATGCAGAGCTGGGGGGGGGGGAGCTAAGGGCAGGGGCCACGGGCATGTAGGACTTGATTGTGGAATAGGCCATGGGCAGCAGAGCTTTGGATGAGCTGCAGTTTACAGAAAATGAGACACCGGCCCAGAGAGCACTGGAATAGTCAAACCCGGAGGTGACTAAGGCATGGACGAGGGTTTCAGTGACAGATAATTCAGCTCAGGATTAAATTATGTGAGAAGTCACACAACACCAGGTTATAGTCCAACACAACCTGGTGTTGTGTGACTTCTCACATTTGTCCACCCCAGTCCAACACCAGCATCTCCACATCAGGATTAAATTAGGTGCTGAGGTAGTAAACAATTCGGTGGAAAAGGCCCCTTGTAGTTAACGTTATTTTAAAAGTTATAACCTGGTAACCCTGTTACTCATCTAATTAAGTATTTGACTCCAAACAAGAAAGTTGTAAGTCTGATCTCAACTGGTTGTTACTTGAATTTGCTAACCTCAGCCCAGTTATGTTACAGTCTGTTCTGGCTTCCAATCAACTCTGCTGTAGAGTGTAGTTTGTGCTGTTACACAAAGTGTGACTACCTTTAGCAGACCACTTGGGTTTTATACCTGCTGCAGTCGAACTGTAGCCTGGGAAATTGTTGATGCTTTTTAAAAAAAAATTCTATCAACAACAGGATTGCCATTTAGATGCTTGTGAAAGGGGCTCTGTGTGTGCATTTGTGATTGCATTTCTGTGCACAGCTGTCTATCTGTCTGTAAGCAAAGAGAAACACAGGAGGTGGCAATCTAACAGTTGTTTTAGCCCTGCTTTGCTGTAGACAGGTACTGGTCTGAGTCTGGTACCTGCAGCATAGCTGGTCCCTTATGACAATAACAGTTTGCATTTATATAGCGTCTTTAATGTAGTAAAACATCCCAAGGTGCTTCACTGGAGCATTATCAAACAAAATTTGACACGAGCCACATCAGGAGATATCTGGACAGGAAAGCTTGATCGAAGAGATGGGTTTTAAGGAGCGTCTTAAGGAAGGAGAGAGGTTTAGGAAGGGAATTCCAGGGCATCGGGCCTAGGCAGCTGAAGGCACAGCTGCCAATGGAGGAGCGAAGAAATTCGGGGATGCGCATGAGGCCAGAATTGGAGGAGTGCAGAGACCTTGGAGGGTTGTAGGACTGGAGGAGGTTAGAGATAGGGCGAGGCCATGGAGGGATTTGAAAACTAACATGAGAATTTTAAAGTCGAGGCAGAGCCAATGTAGGTCGGTGAACACTTGATGGGTGAGCGGGACTTGATGAGAGTTAGGATATGGACAGCAGAGTTTTGGATGCGCTCAAGTTTACGGAGGGTACAAGGCCGGCCAGGAGAGTTGAGTCTAGAGGTAACCAAGACATGGACGAAGGTTTCAACACCAGATGAGCTGAGGCAGGGGCAGAGGTGGAAGTAGGTGATTTTGGTGAGGGAGAGGATATGGGGTCAGAAGCTCCACTGAGTCAGATAGGACGCCAAGGTTGTGAAGAGTCTGGTTCAGCCTCTCAGTTGCTAGGGAGAGAGATGGAGTCAGTGGCTAGGGAACGGAGTTTGTGGTGGGGACCGAAGACAATATCTTCGGTCTTCCTGGTATATAATTGGAGGGAATTTCTGCTCCTCCAATACTGGATGTCTGACCAGCAGCATGACAAATCTGAGGCAGTGCAGGGTTCAAGAGAGGTGGTGAGGTAGAACTAGATGTCCTTGGCGTATGAGTGGAAACTGACATTGTGCTTTCGGATGATGTCACCAGTTGCCAAGAATTAGCATAGATGTTTAAAGTGATGTGCCATGAATATAGTAATCTGAAGATTATCACTACTTCTCACATCTTTGATTGGTGAAAATATCGGTCTGGTGCTGTAGCAGTTTAAGTAGTCTGATTTGAAAATTCTGAAAACAGAATTTCTTTGTTGCACATGTATATCTGAAATCATGTCAAATTTGGATAGAGTCTGTATTTTATATTAAAATCTAAAGTTTAAGAATAATACCTATTTACACTCTAACCACGCAGTCATGTTAAAAACAGTAGTGTGTTTTAGACTGACCTCTGCACCATCACCTAAAATTAAAAAAAATCTCCCTGCTAACTTTTTTTATGGGAGCCTCTTCATACTTTTATTTTACAGCCTAGTTCATTGTTCAAATGATTTGTTATTAGCATTTTCCCTGTCACTTTAACGGTCCAGTCCTGCCTTGTATGTTTATAGCAGATTCATAGAATGCTGGTATTGAATATTATATAGAGTTCTATCCCTTTTTATATTCACTAGACTTTTTCCTCTCGTGGATCCCCACTGGCAGCTTACTTGAACTCTGCATGTTTATTTGCTTGCGTGTTACTGTTAAACTCTTGTGTTGCCCTTTGTGTCCTTATTTATAGCTGCCATTCTGATTCAATATTGTAATTTGTAACGCTAATTTTTTTGAATTATACTATTTTAAAAACCTAATGAAATTGGTTCTTTCCTCATTAACTTTTACTCCTTCATAGAGTATTGTGTTGGATAGAATGGGGAGTACTATCTAACAGAGGGCAACTGATTGGGAAGGACTAGAATTTGCAGGCAGAACTTGTAAGGCTTTGCATGTGCATTTATTGTATTACAAATAAACATATACTGACCTGAATACTTTATGCATATAACCCATAGTCAAATTCCACTTTCCCAAATCATGCTTTCACAAACTGGTCACTAGGCTTGTTCTGCACTAAATTTGGTAGTTATCTTTCTCTGAAAATTAGCATTTGGATTGTATGATGATCTGATAACTCTAGCTGTTCCATACACCTGCATACATGAAACAATGGTTTAAAATAAAATATATTACCTCATTGACTTATAAATTGGTATCTAAATTGGATAAATGTTTGAAAATTAAAACGCAGGATCACTTCAGACAATGCAATGGTGCAGCATGTATTTATTTTGCATTAAGCCATTACAATCCATTTATCGTCTATATACGTTTATACTACAGGAGCCTTGCTTCTAAGGGTTTCAGTCACAATGGAGTGTTGCAGACTGTTATTAAACAAGAAGTTATTGAGACCTCCAAAAGTCAATCGTCTCTCAAGCAATCTGACAAAAATATAGCAGGGGGTGGAAATAATGGTGAGGAAGAGGTAAGAAAATGATCTATGTTGTGTTTTGAATTTTAAAGGCTAGTAATTCTGTCTGTCAAAATCCTGTCTGTCTGAATATATATCCTTATAATGTGGTGTTGCGGTTTCCATTTGACACTAGTGTACGCAAGAATCAGAGATGAGTGTACCTTCAACCTGCATGTTTAACTAATTGAAACCCATAATTATGTCTAATGTAATTCTGTTTGGTGACTGAACCAATCTCAAATTTACACAGCATTTAGCCACGGTGACTGTTCCCTGCTCCTTTGGCACCTGCCCTAAAAAATAACACTCATTTAAAAAAAAAAAAAAAAAATCAAACCTATCCATCCCATCTTAGTCATTCAAGCAACCGTTCCTTTCTTGTTCTACTCCTCTTCCTCCTCCTCCTCCTCCTCTCTCCCTGGTCTCAGCACAGACTGATGCACCCTGCACACAGAAATAGACTCCCATCTCCACACTGTGCCTAGAGATGCAGAGAGCCAGAAAATGATGTTGGGAAAGGGAAGGGAGAAGCCAAAAACAAGGAAAGTTTTTTTTTTTAACCATGCTGATTGTGAGGCGATAATGTATCCCCTTAACTTGCAATCTGGCCCTTCCTTTAGTGTCATTGTGTGCCTTCACTTATTGATGTACATCATTTAAAAAAAAAACTTTTATCTATAAGGAGCACATGGGAGATCCACTAGTTGCTAAAGATTGTCTGTAATAGCCTTAGCAGCATGTTGCAATGTAAAACACACATTACAGTTGTAGATTAATTGGTGAGATAATTGACATTTTATTAAGTAGAGAATGCGACTAGGAAAAATAAAAGGTAAAAACTAAGGAGCGAGTATGAAGGGACAAAATTCTGTTTTGCTGAACTCTATCTACTCAGACTTAGTAGAGGATTGTTGGGGCAATTAATGGTACCATCATGTGTTGTTCAATCAGTGTTGAAGGATGTCAGTTATATTGGGGAAACCTCTGATGTTTAGGTGACAATTATTAATTTTAAAGTTGCTAAAGGCTAGAAAAACAAGGTAGATGTTGGCTATATGTCAAGAAGGAATCTAGGCCAATTGAAGTCTATTGGGCCTCCCCACACAGATTGTCCTCAACTTTCCTAGTTCAGTACAGCTGGTCTTCCATCGCTTCATATATGCAATGAAACCTTTTTCCATGTAATCTTAAAGTAGAACTTTAATCCACCAATGTGGCTAATTAATTAGATGCATACCTATAATCATGCCAGGAATGAATATAGAGTTGGGTTCTTGTTTCTTGAAATGTGCATTAAAATTTATCTAAATTGCAAAAAGTGTCTGCATTACAAGTTTTTAGAGAGGGTGAGTATTACAAGTTTTGAGAGAGGCTGGCCTGATCTTTGCTTGAATTCTAACTGAAGGCACACTGCAGTGATTCTGGATTGAATTCTTTCTCACTATTATTGTCAGTTTTTTGTCTTACTGTGCACTTAGTAGTCTTTGTTTTACAGCAACGTGTAGTGAAAAAACGGGGCTGGCCGAAAGGAAAGAAAAGGAAGAAAGTTTTACCCAATGGACCCAAAGCACCTGTGACTGGGTATGTCCGGTTCCTCAATGAGCGTCGAGAGCAAATCCGTATGCAGCATCCAGACCTGCCATTCCCAGAAATCACACGCATGCTTGGGAATGAATGGAGCAAACTTCCTGCTTTGGAAAAACAAGTGTGTGCTTTTATTTTTGATTTTGTTTGTTTATTTTTTCATGGTGTGTAGACAGAAAAATAGCTGCCCGTTATTCTGTTGTTCTTCAGCTGCTGAGGATGAGGCAGGGGACGAAAGCAAATAAAAGTTTCTGAATGACGCAGGTAGTAAGGTAATGAGCAAAAATGACCCGATAGTATTCAGTGTGGTGTAACTGGTAAATTCTCATCCTTGTTTTCAAATCCCTCGCCCCTCCCTATCTCTGTAATCTCCTCCAGCCCCACAATCCTCCGAGATATCTGCGCTCCTCTAATTCTGGCCTCTGGAACATCCCTGATTATAATCGCTCCACTATTGGTGGCTGTGCCTTCAGCTGCCAAGGCCCTAAGCTCTGGAATTCCCTCCCTAAACCTCTCTACCTCTCTTTCCTCCTTCAAAGATGTAGGTTTTAAGGAGCATCTTAATCAAGCTTTTGATCATCTGCCCTAATATCTCTTTTATGTGGCTCGGTGTCAAATTTTGTTTTATAATGCTCTTGTGAAGCGCCGTAGGACATTTTACAACATTAAAGGTGCTATATAAATACAAGTTGTTGTTGGTACTGTAATTATAAAAGTATTTTGTGGTAACCGAACACAGAAAAATCAGGGCTGCAGGCAGCAAATTTTGAATTCTGCACTTTTTTTAAAGCCCTGTTTTATTTTAAACACTTTTACTTCACAATTGCTAGATTTTGAATCTAAAACAATTAAGAAAATTAAATGATATTTGGGTTTATCCATTTTCAACAGACCAACCAGCCCATCATTGCTCCAAAATGTGGCTTTGCTGGTTTGTGTCGATGTGGGTTGCCTGGTTTGTGTCACTGTGCCTGCACTGGTTTTGGTTTGTTTCGATGTGGATTTTGCGCAGGCCCGCGTCTGTGCCAACCAGCGCGTCCACATCGACACAACAACAACTTGCATTTATGTAGCACTTTTAATGTAGTAAAACGTCCCAAGGTGCTTCACAGCAGCATAAGCAGTATTAGGAAAGATGACCAAAAGCTTGGTCAGAGGTAGGTTTTAAGGAGCGTCTTAAAGGAGGAAAGAGAGCAATGTTCCTTTTATCTTTTTGGGTGTGCGGCCCCTTTAAGGGGCTGCATGGGACTAGCAGAGATAGTTGTGCACTTTTTATAGGGAATGTTGGTAGAGAGGTTTAGGTAAGGAATTCTAGAGCTTGAGGCCGAGGCAGCTGAAAGCACGGCTGCCAGTGGTGGAGCGATTTTTAAAATGGGGGATGCGCAAGAGGCCAGAATTTGAGGAGTGCAGCGATCTAGGGCTGGGGGAGGTTAGAGATGGGGAGGGGAGAGGCCATGGAGGAATTTGAAAACTAGGATGAGAATTTTATAACTTTGGTGTTACCTGACCGGGAGCCAGTGTAGGTCAGCGAGCAGGGGTGATGAGTGAACAGGACTTGGTGCGAGTTAAGACACAGGCAGCAGAGTCTTGGCTGAGCTCAAGTCTATGGAGGGTGGAAGATGGTAGGGCAGCCAGGAGAGTGCTGGAATAGTCAAGTCCAGAGGTAACAAAGGCATGGATGAGAGTTTCAGCAGCAGATGAGCTGAGTCGGGGCAGTGTTGGGCGATGTTACGGAAGTAGGCGGTCTTGGTGCGGATATGTGGTCGGAAGTTCATCTCAGGGTCAAATACGACACCAAGGTTGAAAATGGTCTGGTTCAGCCTTGGATCATTGCTAAGGAGAGGGATGGGGTCTGTGGCTAGGGACCGAAGTTTGGGGCGGGGACCGAAGACAATGGCTTTGGTCTTCCCAATAGCTAGTTGGAGGAAATCTGGGCTCATCCAGTTCTGTATGTCAGATAAGCAGTCTGACAATGCGGAGACAGTGGAGGGGTCGAGAGAGGTGGTGGTGAGGTAGATCTGGGTGTTGTCAGCGTATATGTGGAACCTGACGTTTTCGGGCGATGTTGCTGAGAGATGGCATGTAGATGAGTAATAGGATGGGGCCAAGGATAGATCCTTGGGGCACTCGAGAGGTAATCTTGCGGGAGCAGGAAGAGAAGCCATTGCAGGTGATCCTCTGGCTATGACTGTATAGATGAGAATGGAACCAGGAGAGTGCAGTACACCCCAGCTGGACGATGGAGGGAGGTAGGCATTGGAGGAGGATGGCATGGTCTACCGTGTCGAAGGCTGCAGACGGGTCGAGTCCACACCTGCGCAGACCGTCGATTCCATGCTGACATATATCTAAGCTAGGTGGGAAAGTAAGCTTTGGGAGAAAATAGAGGCTGCAAAGGGATATAGACTGGTTAAGTGATTGGGCAAGAAGGTGGCAGATGGAGTATAATGTGGCGAAGTGTGACATTATCCACGTTGGTAGGAAGAATGGAAAAGCAGATTTTTTTTTTTTTTTTTTTTTTTTTTATAAAGTGAGAGACTAATAAATGTTAAGATTCCGAGGGATTTGGGTGTCCTTGTACAGGAATCGCAAAGTTAACATGCAGGTGCAGCAAGCAATTAGGAAGTCAAATAGTATGTTTGCCTTTATTGCAAGCAGTACAAGAGTAAGGAAGTCTTGCTGCAATTATATAGGACTTTGGTGAGACCACACCTGTAGTACTGTATACTTGCCTTCGAGGGGGTGCAACGAAGGTTCACCTAGATAGGACAGTCCTCTAATCCCAGGAATCTGAGGAGGGATTGAATTTTTTTTAAATTCTATTCATGGGATGTGGGTGTCGTTGGCAATGCCAGCATTTATTGCCCATCCCTAGTTGTCCTTGAGAAGGTGGTGGTGAGCCACCGCTGCAGTCTGTGTGGTGAAGGTACTCCCACAGTGTTGTTAGGAAGGGAGTTCCAGGATTTTGGACCGGCGACAATGAAGGAACGATGATATACTTCCAAGTCAGGGTGGTGTGTGACTTGGAGGGGAACTTGGAGGTGGTGGTGTTCCCATGCGCCTGCTGCCCTTGTCCTTCTAGGTGGTAGAGGTTGCGGGTTTGGGAGGTGCTGCCGAAGAAGCCTTGGCGAGTTGCTGCAGTGCATCTTGTAGATGGTACACGCTGCAGCTACAGTGTGCCGGTGGTGGAGGGAGTGAATGTTTAAGGTGGTGGATGGGGTGCCAATCAAGCGGGCTGCTTTGTCTTGGATGGTGTCAAGCTTCTTGAGTGTTGTTGGAGCTGCACTCATCCAGGCAAGTGGAGAGCATTCCATCACACTCCTGACTTGTGCCTCGTAGATGGTGGAAAGGCTTTGGGGAGTCAGGAGGTGAGTCACTCACCGCAGAATACCCAGCCTCTGACCTGCTCTTGTTGTTGTCACAGTATTTACGTGGCTGGTCCAGTTCAGTTTCTGGTCAATGGTGACCCTCCGCCCCCCCCCCCCCCCCCACAAGATATTGATGTGGGGGATTCGGCGATGGTAATGCTGTTGAATGGGGCGGTGGTTAGACGCTCACTTGTTGGAGATAGTCATTGCCCGCCACTTGTGTGGCGCGAATGTTACCTGCCACTTATTAGCCCAAGCCTGAATGTCGTCCAGGCCTTGTTGCATGCGGGCATGGACTGTTTCATTATCTGAGGAGTTGTGAATGGCACTTAAAACTGCAGTCATCAGCAAACATCCCCACTTCTGACCTTATGACGGCGGGAAAGTCATTGATGAAGCAGCTGAAGATGGTTGGGCCTAGGACACTGCCCTGAGGAACTCCTGCAGCGATGTCCTGGGGCTGTGATGATTGACCGTCAACCACCACAACCATCTTCCTTTGTGCTAGGTATGACTCCAGCCAGTGGAGAGTTTTCCCCCCCGATTCCTGTTGACTTCAGTTTTACTAGGGCTCCTTGATGCCTCCTCACTTGGTCAAATGCTGCCTTGATGTCCAGGGCAGTCACTCTCACCTCGCCTCTGGAATTCAGCTCCTTTGTCCATGTTTGGACCAAGGCTGTAATGAGGTCTGGAGCCTAGCGGAACCCAAACTGGGCATCAGTGAGCAGGTTATTGGTGAGTAAGTGCTGCTTGATAGCACTGTCGATGACATCTTCCATCACTTTGCTGATGATTGAGAGTAGACTGATGGGGTGGTAATTGGCCAGATTGGATTTGTCCTGCCTTTTATGGACAGGACATATCTGGGCAGTTTTCCACATTGTCGGATAGATGCCAGTGTTATAGCTGTACTGGAACAGCCTGGCTAGAAGTGCGGCTAGTTCTGGAGCACAAGTCTTCAGCACAACTGGGATGTTGTCGGGGCCCACAGCCGTTTCTTGACATCACGTGGAGTGAAGTGAATTGAATTGGATGAGTGTAGAATGAACCTATATTCTCTGGCATTTAGAAGAACGAGAGGTGATTTCATTGAAATGTATAAAATTATGACAGGGTAGTTCATTGAGTGTATTAGGGATGGGTTTCTTGAGCAGTATGTAACTGAAACGACCAGGGGGCAAGCAACCTTAGATCTGGCCCTGTGTAACGAGACGGGATTAATTAAAAATGTCCTAGTAAAGGATCCCCTTGGAATGAGTGACCATAACATGGTTGAATTCCATATTCAATTAGAGGGTGAGAAGGTTGGATCTCAAACAAGCGTGCTAAGCTTGAATAAAGGAGACTATGAAGGTATGAGAGCGGAATTGAGTAGAGTGGATTGGGAAAATAGATTAAAGGGTAAGACGATACATGATCAGTGGTGTACATTTAAGGAGTTATTTTACAACTTCCAAAAAATATATATTCCACGGAGAAGAAAAGGGTGTAAAAGAAAAGACAGCCATCTGTGGCTAAGTAAAGAAATTAAGGATAGTATTCGACTAAAAACAAGGGCATATAAGGTAGCCAAATCTAGTGGGAGGATAGAGGATTGGGAAAACTTTAAAAGACAGCAAAAAATAACAAAAAGATTGATTAAGAAAGGGAAGATAGATTATGAAAGTAAATTAGCAAAAAATATAAAAACAGATAGTAAGAGTTTTTATAGTTATATAAAAAGAAAAAGGGTGGCTAAAGTAAATGTTGGTCCCTTAGAGGATGAGACTGGGAAATTAATGGTGGGAAATATGGAGATGGCAAAAACACTGAATATTTTGTATCAGTCTTTACAGTAGAAGACACTAAGATTATCCCAACACTGGACAAACAGGGAGCTAAAGGGGGGGGAGGAGCTAAACACGATCAAAATCACTAAGGAAGTGGTACTCGGTAAAATAATGGGACTCAAGGCGGATAAATCACCTGGACCTGATGGCTTACATCCTAGGGTCTTGAGGGAAGTGGCGGTAGGGATTGTGGATGCATTGGTAATAATTTTCCAAAACTCCCTGGACTCGGCAAAGGTCCCGGCAGACTGGAAAACTGCTAATGTAACACCCTTATTTAAAAAGGGCAGTAGACAGAAGGCTGGAAACTATAGACCGGTTAGCCTAACATCTGTGGTAGGTAAAATTTTGGAGTCCATTATTAAGGAGACAGTAACAGGACATTTGGATAATCATAATTTAATAGGACAAAGTCAGCATGGTTTTATGAAGGGGAAGTCATGTTTGACAAATTTGCTGGCGTTCTTTGAGGAAGTAACATATAGGGTGGATAAAGGGGAACCAGTGGACGTAATGTATTTAGACTTCCAAAAGGCATTTGACAAGGTGCCACACAGAAGATTATTGCTTAAGATAAAAAATCACGGGATTGGGGGTAATATTCTGGCATGGATAGAGGATTGGCTATCTAACAGAAGGCAGAGAGTTGGGATAAATGGTTCATTCTCAGACTGGCAATCAGTAACTAGTGGTGTTCCGCAGGGGTCCGTGCTGGGTCCCCAACTCTTTACAATCTATATTAACGATTTGGAGGAGGGGACCGAGTGTAACATATCAAAGTTTGCAGATGATACTAAGATGGGAGGGAAAGTAGTGAGTGAGGAGGACATAAAAAACCTGCAAGGGGACATAGACAGGCTAAGTAAGTGGGCAGAGATTTGGCAGATGGAATACAATACTGGAAAGTGTGAGGTTATGCACTTTGGCAGGAAAAATCGTAGAGCAAGTTATTATCTTAATGGCAAGAAACTGGAAAGTACTGAAGTACAAAGGGATCTGGGGGTCCTGGTGCACGAAACTCAAAAGGTTAGTATGCAGGTGCAGCAAGTGATTAAGAAGGCCAATGGAATGTTGGCTTTCATTGCTAGGGGGATAGAATATAAAAATAGGGAGGTATTGCTTCAGTTGTACAAGGTATTGGTGAGACCGCACCTGGAATACTGCGTACAGTTTTGGTGTCCATACTTAAGAAAGGACATACTTGCTCTCGAGTCAGTACAAAGAAGGTTCACTCGGTTAATCCCGGGGATGAGGGGATGGACATATGAGGAGAGGTTGAGTAGATTGGGACTCTACTCATTGGAGTTCAGAAGAATGAGAGGCGATCTTATTGAAACATATAAGATTGTGAAGGGGTTGGATCAGGTGGATGCGGGGAGGATGTTCCCGATGATGGGTGAAACTAGAACTAGGGGGCATAGTCTTAGAATAAGGGGCTGCTCTTTCAAAACTGAGATGAGGAGGAACTATTTCACTCAGAGGGTGGTAGGTCCATGGAATATGCTGCCCCAAAAAGCTGTAGAAGCTACATCATTACATAAATTTAAAACAGAAATAGACAGTTTCCTAGAAGTAAAGGGAATTAAGGGTTCTGGGGAGCGGGCAGAAATTTGGACATGAGTCTAGGTTCGGATCGGTCATGGCCCTGTGGGTAGCGGAGCGGGCCCAGGGACCGTGTAGCCTGATCCTGCTCCTATTTCGTGTGTCTAATTCTGTTAGATTCAGGAGATGGTTCTGTGATAGTGGATTGGCGGTTAGGATCAGATCAGCCATGATCTTATTGAATGGCGGAGCAGGCTCGAGGGGCCGATTGGCCTACTCCTGCTCCTATTTCTTATGTTCTTATGCTGAGAGGTTGCTTCCCCTGGCTAGGGAGTCTAGAACTAGGGGTCATAGTCTCAGGACAAGGGGTCGGCTATTTAGGACTTTAATGAGGAGAAATTTCTTCACTCAGTTGTGAATCCTTGGAATTCTCCCCCAGTGGGCTGTGGATGCTCAGTCGATCAGTATATTCACGACTGAGACGATAGATTTTTAGGCACTCGGGGAATCGAGGAGTATTGGGATAGGACGTGAAAGTGGAGTTGATGTAGAAGTTCAGCCATGATCATCTTGAATGGCGGAGCAGGCTCGAGGGGGCGTATGGCCTAATCCTGCTCCTATTATGTTTTTAGAAGCATCACTCTCCAAGTTCAGAGGTATTCTGTTTCCTTCAACCCTGTTTTCCCACCTTTGTTCACCAAGGCACTCTACTTTCTTCATGTGCTCCTTACTGCTCATCCTAGCGGCAGCTGATCTGCGATGCTGCTTTTTTTTATTCACCAATTGGACTTTGCTGTCGGTGGGAGTTCCTGATTTATCATGAATAAGACTTTCACTTGCAGCACAGTGTGGTCCTGGAATGAAATGGAGCTGCAAGCTCAGACCAACAGTAAGCAGCGCAACAGTGATTTCTAGGGAATGCCCTTTGGGGCATCTGTTGCAATGCAGACTGTCAGTGGAACAGCTGATTTTCTGTCCTAGGTGATTAGTGTATGTGTTTGCATACCCCTGCCTCGGTCACTGAGGGAAATGTAGGTTGTGTGTATAAATCTTCGAGTTGAATCCTTTTAATGGAAACTGACGAGACTATAAATTAAGTAATTTTCACTTACTATAATTCTTGGCTAGGGAGGATCAGCTGTTTAACAGAATATATAATTTCATCCATGTAGACTATTAGTAAGTGAGCAATGCTTTCATAAATGTACTGTTAATCAAGAAACCACTGTTTACACCGCCAAGTACCAGACACATGTCACACGAATGTGAGTTTCAACTCTGGGAGGAAAACTGTGAAAGCCTAGTGCTACGTGTTAAACTGAACGAGGTCAGAATGAATGATATGCAGGCATAAGTTTAATACTCATGCTGTCACTGATGCCTTTTATCTGCCCCACAGTTGAAAATTCTGATTTGTGTTTTTCTATCCTGTTATCTTAGCGTTATCTGGATGAAGCCGAAAAAGACAAGCAACAGTACCTAAAGGAACTTAAAGAATTTCAGCAAACTGAGGCCTATAAAATGAGTACACAAAAAATCCAAGAGAAGAAACTTAAGAAAGGTAAGATTCTGGATTGGAACAGAGTGCCACCAATCAGCATTGCTGAAAAATACCCAGCATCTTTATATTTAAATAATTTGTGTACTTGCTCCCTCTCACCTTTTTAATGCTCCTGTTGTCCAAAGATAAGCTGCTGTCAATATTTAACATTTTGTAATTTCTGCCATTTCATTGCCCTCTTGTATTCATTCTGCTCTGACTGGGGGAGCAAATCAAATCAAAAATCAACTTTTATTGTCATTGTTAGTGCACAAGTGCAGTACAACGAAATGTAGGCTTGCGGCTCCCGAGAGTGTACATTTAGATTAAGACATTTAAACATTCAACATACATTTGGCTTGTAATACATTAACATAAACATAACCATAATAAAGTGCATTGGCAGATGTGCAGGCTTTAGAGTTTATTTGTGGAGTTCAGTAGCATGACAGCCCTGGGAAAGAAGCTGTTCCTAAATCTGGTCGTACGGGTGCGAATGCATCTGTAGCGTCTCCCAGATGGCAGGAGGGCGAACAGACTGTGGCTGGGGTGGGTAGGGTCTTTGATGATGGACCGTGACCTCCGTAAACAGCGTTTCTGGTATATGTGCTCTATGGTCGGTAGCCGGGTGCCGGTAATGCGTTGGGCAGTTTTGACTACCCGCTGCAGGGCTTTCCGGTCATAGTAGCTACAGCTGCCATACCATACTGTGATACAGTTTGTCAGGATGCTCTCTATTGTGCAGCGGTAAAAGTTAGAGAGGATCAGGGGTGACAGGTTACATCCCTTCAGCCTCCTTAGGAAATATAGGCGCTGCTGGGCCTTCTTCACCAGAGAGGAGGTATTGAGGGACCAGGAGAGGTCTTCCGTGATGTGGACTCCGAGGAACTTAAAGCTGTCCACCCTTTCCACCACAGCCCTGTGGATGGGGGTGTGACTTCCGCCTTTAGACTTCCTGAAGTCCACAATGATTTCTTTGGTTTTCTTGATGTTAAGGGCCAGGTTGTTATCGGCGCACCACTTCACGAGATGCTGGCCCTCCTCCCTGTAGGCTGACTCATCGTTGT
Organism: Somniosus microcephalus; assembly: GCF_052327205.1. Classification (NCBI taxonomy): domain Eukaryota; kingdom Metazoa; phylum Chordata; class Chondrichthyes; order Squaliformes; family Somniosidae; genus Somniosus; species Somniosus microcephalus. Next base: position 30,155,502 of record NC_140999.1, on the reverse strand, counting down.
TGGTGATCTGGCCTACTACCGTGGTATCATCCGCAAACAGTGTGGACTTCTGAAGCAGCTCCTGCTGTTGTCAGATTTTAACTGTAGCACAAAATTGGTAGTTTTTGTCTGAATCTGAAGTTTTCTTTCATTATATCTTGATCCACACTTGCTTGTAAATCTGGCACATTGCAAAACACTAGGAAAATACTTCGAAATCTTGTACCGAGAGAATATTCTCATCTTTCCATGCATTATTCACATATGATCTCCATGTTCTCCCTTCTCCATGAATACTATTTTGCAATTGGCTCTGAGGAGGTGTAGGACCATTGTCCGCTTTACTTGTGTGGTCAACCATATCAAACGTGGAGAGGAGGAGGACAAGGAAACTCATTGAAATTACCAAGAATGTAATGAATGACTTTGGCTAGGGCAGATAGTGCTATGTGAAGGGCAGTAGCCAGACTGAAGGGATTGAAACTTGGGTGTTTTGGGAGAGATGGGCATGTGGCTGGGAGGTGACAATGTGTTAAAGATACTTGCACACGAAAGGGAGGTTTAAGCTGGCAGTATTTAGAAAGGATGGATGGATTGAGGGTGAGTCTTTTGAGGGAGGATGATGTCAGTAATTTTACAAGGGAATGGGATGGTGCCTGAGGAAAGGGAACTATTCAATAAGCATAGGAGGTGGGCAGGGGGAGGGGGGGACATGGGTAGCTGAGTAGTCCAAAGTTGAATGGGAGCAGGAGGTAAGTGTCATGGTAAAAGGTGAACTGGGAGAGGATTGCAAGCAGGAATATGGGGATCAGGGCTACAGTGAGTGGGAGAGTTGGGGACATGGAGAGGAAGGAAAGATAGCGACAGAAGTAACTGCATGGATGGCCTCTAACTTGGAGATGAAGAAATCCTTGAGTTCTTCACATTTGGGGGTGGAGTAGTGAGGAAAAGGGATTGAAGAGGCAGTTAGTTATGGAGAAGAGGATCCTTACCCTGTAAGATGTTCCTGGAGTATTAAAGGGTTTTGGCTAGGGAGAGTGAGTCACAATAAAATATTACTGAATAGTTTTTACATTAACTTCAATTCAGTATTAACTATTTTCTGCAAAATAAGCTGTGGTGTTGGGAGACAGTGTCAGACAGACTAAACTGCAAGCGCCAGTATTTTTATATGCATTTCTAGTGGGATAATTTAAAACAGTTGGATGGGCTAAGTAGTTAACCCTGAAGGGGAGAAGTTTGAGTTAGTCTGAATTGAAGAAGTGGGGTGGTGGATGTGTATTTTTCTTTATATTGATTGTGGTTATCTTTTACCTCATCCAAAACTCTGCTGCCCGTGTCCTAACTTGCACCAAGTCCCGTTCGCCCATCACCCCTGTACTCGCTGACCTATAATGGCTTCCGGTCCGGCAACACCTCAATTTAAAAAAAAAAAATTCTCATCCTTATTGTCAAATCCCTCTAGCTTCGCCTCTACTGATCTCTGTAACCTCCTCCAGCCCTACAATCCGCTGAGATATCTGCGCTCCTCCAATTCTGACCTCTTGCGCATCTCCGATTTTCTTCGCTCCACCACTGTGGAGTTTGCTTTCAGCTGTCTAGGCCCTAAGCTCTGGAATGCCCTCTCTAAACCTCTCTACCTCTCTATCCTCATTTAAGACACTTCTTTAAACCTATCTCTTTGACCAAGCTTTTGGTCACCTCTCCTAATATCTCCTTATGTGTCTTGGTGTCAAATTTTGTTTGATAATTGCTCCTGTGAAGCACCTTGGGACGTTTTACTACTTTAAAGGTGCAATATAAATGAAAGTTGTTATGTAGGTTTTGTATTGGAAGAAAACTAACATTTTTACTTTGTAATTTTAGAAGAATTGTGGTCAGGAGTTAATGGACCAATCCCGAAGGTGAGCTATGGGAATTTTGATAAAATGGAATATTGCAAAATTGTATTAATATAAGTTTTCATAACAGTACTGTCCAATTGGTATGGGGGGATGCACAATGGATGAGGATATATGATTCATTCCCTATATAAGAAAGATCTCAATGTGACACTAATAGTTTTTTATAATTTTAAAATTGTTTTAAAATATAATGGGGGGGGGGCTATTAGCACAGCAGATGACTGTTAATACTTCACATTATGTTGAATGAATGGACTTTTCCCCCCTGTCCAGATGCAACTTGTCTCCAGGTTGATTTATTAAATTAATGGTCCTACTTACAATTGCTTACATGAGCTTTAACAATATGAAGCATGAATGAGAAAAGGTTGTTCAGCTCACTAAACCTGGCTCTTTCCAACGGACTGTTTGTAGCCTCTGTACCCAATTTATCCAAAGTCCTAAGTGAGTTAAATTAGCACAAGTAAAGCTTCCTTTCCACACAGATAAAACTATTAAATATGTTTCTAACTATCCATGTTATTACTTAAATTTGATGATTGCATTCCTTGGGTGACATCCTGATTACTTCAATGTATCTTTTTCTAGTAATCCGGAGGCCTGGCTCATGGTGGCATAGTGGTTAGCACTGTTGCCTCACAGCGCCAGGGACCCGGGTTCGAATCCGGCCTCGGGTGACTGTGTGCAGTTTGCACATTCTCCCCGTGTTTGCGTGGGTTTCCTCCGGGTGCTCCGGTTTCCTCCCACAGTCCAAAGATGTGCGGGTTAGGTTGATTGGCTATGATAAATTGACCCTTAGTGTTAGGGGGATTAAATATGTGGGGTTACGGGGATAGGGTGGGATATGTGTTGGTGTAGGGGTTATGGGGATCGGGTGGGATATGTGTCGGTGCAGGCTCGATGGGCTGAAATGGCCTCTATCTGCACTGTGGGGTTTCTGTGAATAATCCAGAGAATGAGTTCAAATCCCACCATGCCATGGCAGTTTGAGAATTTGAATTCAGTTTTTAGAAAAAATCTGGTTCCAGTTTTATTTTTTAACAAAAGTGGCCATTAAGCTAATACATTTTTGTAAAAACTCAACTGGTTTGCTGATGTCTTTTAGGCGAGGAAACCTGCTGTTCTTGGCAACTCTGGCCTATATGTGACTCTTAACTGCTCTCAAGTGACCTAGCAAGCCACTCCGTTGTATCAAACCACTACACCACATGGACTGCGGTGTTTCACGAAGGTGGCCCACCACCACCTTCTCGGGCCAGTGGAGATGGCAATAAATGCCAGCCTTGCCAACACCACCCACATTCCAAGAATGAATTTTTAAAAAGTTACAAATGTCTAACTTTTACCATTTTTACATGCATCTCTAATTTAAACTAAATGACGCACTGCATTGGTATAGTAGAACTATGTTCAGTGTAGTGTTTTAGAAGCATGATGATGATTATTAATAAAACAGCAGAGTTTTAAAAAATGTTTCATGTGTCCATGTTTTGTACTTTAGACCACTGATGACGCACCAGACAGGATTTCCATGTTTGACACCCCAATTTTTACAGAAGAGTTCCTTGACCAAACCAAAGGTATTTTGATACTAATTGACCTTTTGTGCTGTTTGCTCTTTTTGGAAATTAACAATTTTATTCAGTGGATAGATGCAATGCATGGTGTGGTACTGAGGCATGCAGACCAAGATGATCCCAGGTTTGGTGTTTGATCTAGTTGGTCAATCTCTGCTGTGGTGATGAGGTAATACAGTATCTCCTGGGAAGGGAAGGCAAAAATCATCACAGTTCCCACTCTTGTTTGCTAGAAAGGGCCACTGAAAAACTTAGTAACTGTGATAAAAGTTTGGAATGTTATACAAAACAAGGAAATTAAAGCAAAACATTGGGTTATTCAGAATATAATTTATGCATTACACTTTTAGACATAAAGTAGTTAAGGGGGGTCCTTATTGAAGTATATTAATATTAAATGATTATAGCGAAACATCGATTTTATATTCTTGGTGGAATAATAATCAGAGAATATAAATGGAAATTAGTGAAACCTAAATTTTAGAATTTTTTTTCCCAATTTGTGTCTATTGGATGAGGACAGGGTTGCATTCCCACAGTCAAATAGCATACTAAAACCTACTCTCCATACTAATGAATATGAAAAATGGCCAATTGATTGAGCTACTGGACGGCTTCAGGGGCCAATGGAACCATACTCTGGCAGAAGTCAGCTCCTTCAATTCAGGAGAGCAACAAATTAGGAAATAAAACCGTTTTTCCTCAGTAACTTTACATTAAGTAAATGTAGCAATTAAAATAAATAACCCCAGCTGATAGGGTAGTGTAAGTTACCAAGGCCCATGATAGTTATTCAGCTGTTCACTTTGATTATTTTAGCCTTTTACTGGGCCCTTGTTTAGCTAAAAGTCTCTTAATTATTTTGACATGAAGTGGTAACTGTAGTGAAGTTACATTTAAAAGAGCTGTATGGTGATAGTTCACCCTCATGAGGAGACAAATTGCACAGGAAACTCTCGATTTACTGGCACCCAAACAACTGGAAATTTCGGTTAACCGGCAAAATTCAGGAGTAGGTTCAGTTAAGTTTTTCTTATTAGTGGCCGTTTCTTGATTCTTGGCTGTGTAATCGGAGGTTCCTGCACTTGTTGCTAAGCAACAGGGACGCTTGGCCTGCTTGCAGCTGTTGCTAAGCAACAGGGAAGCTTGGATTTGTTGCTGTGTACGAGCTCTCGTACCTTTTAACTATAACTCTCTGTAATCCGGACTTTTTGATAAACCGGCACCACGCCGGTCCCGTCTGTGCCGGATAAAAAAGAGTTTCCTGTAGTATTGTATTAAAATAATTAGTGACCCTGGTACCTAATTTCACCAGTCCCTTCAGCTTATCTCTAGAACAGCTGGAGGAAGTTAGTCTGTAAATCCCCAAGGGGTGAGCTGGGTAGGATATTCATCAGAATATACTGTATGCAGTTGTATGGTAGCTTTATGTTGGTGACGGAGAAGATGAGTAGCAAATATTTTTCCCTAGATGCATGTTATGTGACATGAATCAGCCATTCATGAAAGAAAGACTTATGAAATAATACTGAGCGGCCTGCGGGTGGCGCTGTCCAGGGAGAATATAAATGCACGGGCCCAGCTTGCGCAGGACATTCTTAACAGGAACTAGTGAAGGACACAACTAGACCTCCATGTTGTAAAACAGTTGATTAAAGCTTTGTTTAACGCTTAGACCAAGTGCCTAGTAGTTTTCTTACATCATTATGTATGTTGTGTTTTCCCATCTTTTTGATAGTCTCTTTCCAGGGCAATTTGTAGAGCAGCATGAACTATCTACTTTGCTAACCATTGGGGTGATTTGGACCAGAGGGATGTCCCTGGAGCATGTTTACCTCCAAACATTGATATCTGTATGATTGGTCTGTTTTTAGATTGAATATTTGTGGCATGCTTTGGTTTTGAGTTTTGCTGAATTTTTCAAACCATAACATCTCATCAGGACCTATAAGAAATCACATCCACCCTTGATTGCTCTGAAAATGGACTGATCATGCTGGTTTAAGAGTGTTGGAAAGCATATGCATTGTATTGTGTTGCCACAGTGCATTAATCTTTGGTAAATGGGGGAATATAAATTTTAATGTTTGAAATGAATATGCTCTGTTCTATTTAGGCACAATGTTGAGGAAACATGCTCTGATTACCATTAACTTGACCTTGTTGCTAGGTAAGGTGTGATTGGTGAAGAAGGAAAGGAGTCACCTTTTTCTTATGGAGCCTGAAATGTAAATTTAATTGAGTTTCTTTGTTTTTCTTTAAGCTCGTGAATCAGAACTGCGAAAATTAAGGAAGTCAAATGTGGAATTTGAAGAGCAGAATGTTATCTTACAAAAACACATAGAGAGCATGAATAATGCCAAAGAGAAACTAGAGCAGGAGTTGGCACTGGAAGAGAGACAAACACTGACGCTGCAGCATCAGCTACAAGCTGTACGCCAGGCCCTGACTGCCAGCTTTGCTTCCATTCCCATTCCAGGTAAGAAATGGAAAAGGTTTAAAAGGAAATAGTAATTGAAACATCTAACCAATTGCTTAGGTATAATCTTCAGGGCATTCTGAATAACTGGTATAGTTGGGAGTTTACTTTTGTATTTTATTTTCCTTGCTTTAACTTTTCCCTGGTCCAGCACTCCCAAGATTGGTAGTTCCACCATTGTATTGTACTGATCTGGGGGACGGGGGTGTGGAACAGTTTGGATTCTTGTCATTGCTCCCTCCTAAGTTTTTGTCTTCCCTACTTACCATAGTCATGTTTCAAGTGAAGGCAGACAAGTTATTCACTTTTTCAGACATCTGCCAGTGGCATTCTGACTTGGTTTCAAAGGTGTATGGGTTCAGCTTGGTCACCACTCTCCTCCAGTTTTTCTTTATCTTTGAAGAAGTACCTGCCCTCTGCTTGGAGCTTCCCGACAGTGATGTGGCTAGGAGTGAAAGCTGGCATCTGGATCATGATCCTGAACCCACATCCTACTGCTGTGTATCACATAACGGTGCTCCTATGTACTGCAGTGCCTCTTTTGACAATCATTTAAGCAGAAACATGCGGAGCTTTTCGATAATACTGTGGACAATGGGGCTGCACTTTTTTATAATTTTTTTGCCATTGAACAATAATACCACGAGCTTTGATATTCTAACACTCTGATTAAATTGGATATTGTACTCCAGTGTGATAAAACTTTTTTAATTTCATTAAAGTTGCCTAAATGCCTGCTGTATAAACAATATTGTAACATGACCACAAAGTCTCTTGCCCCTCCATTGTAGATGGACAATACGACCTGCTGACTGTGTCCTGCAATATTTATTTCCATGATTAAACTGAGCCTGATAACTTTCTTGCAACTGCTTTACTTGTGAGTTACAAAGTTGACTCAGCAGTGGAAATAAATAGCTCAAATAGTAACTGTCTACTTTTCAATTTATAAAACAGCTAAGGAGTAATTTTTTTATAAATGAAACAGCTTCTCCTCAAGACTGGGGTGTTACTTTCTGTAGTGTATGTACCTTTAAGAGGAACTATGTTTTTGAAGCCCCTGTATACTGTAGTACCAGTAGTGACCACTAGGGTATATAAGCCTGTGTAGCGTTTTGTGTTGTTAGTTCACCTCCAGACTTTGCTCAGTAAACACTTGTTAAATCAACTCCTGCATTCCGTGTCTCCATTAACATACGGATCTAACAGTGGCGACGAATTAGAAACAAACTTACCTGCAATTCGGCAGCACCTCAAGGGGATCGATTCCTCAGACGAAGGTCGAAGCCACAAGCAAGGAAAAAAAATAAAAAAAATAACTCAAAAACGAGGGCCAGGCTTGGTCTCCAGTCTGTGGTTTCCCCAGCTAAACGGGCTGGTGGCAGGTAGTGCACTGATCCTTCCTGGGCTGCGGCGGGCGAGAGCTCGATCGGGTGGCTCTGCAGCGGGGCCGGGTAGCGAGTCGGGAAGCAGAATCAAAGAGAGAGAGAGAGAGAGGGTGGAGCACTCGGGGCGCGGCTGGGGCTGCAAAGCAGGTCGGCGTTCGGACCGAGCAGAGGGAGGGGAAAGTCCCAGAGGGTCCGCTCCACGACGGGAACGGTTCTCCAAGTAACGGAGAAACTATTGAAGCGATATATTTAAAAAAAATAGAAATACTGCGAAAAGCTGCAGGTCGCAACAGGAACCGCGTTGGCAGCAGCGGGAAAGCGCGGGAGGCGCCATCTTATCTCGGCGGGGAAGAAAGAAAAGCGCGGGAAGCACCATTTTAGATTTTCAAGATGCCGAAGACTGGCAATATTACTGCTTTCGATAGTGATATAGAAGATTGGACCACATATGTGGAAAGAGTGGAGGTATATTGCAAGGCGAATGAAGTAGCGGATGATAAAAAGGCATCGGTACTTCTAAATCTGATGGGCGCAAGGACATACGGGCTGTTACGAAACTTGATCACTCCAGCCAAACCGATGGACAAGAATTTTAAGGAGATTGTTGATACCTTACAGGAGCACTTAAACCCAACACCGCTGCTGATAGCGGAACGATTCAAATTCTTCAGGAGGAATCAGCACAAGAATGAAAGTAACGCTGATTACCTCACCGAATTACAAAAGCTGTCAAAGCACTGCCAATTCGGGGCAGGACTGGCAGATTCTCTACGAGACAAATTCGTCTGTGGTCTCCTAAGCGAAGGAACACAGAAAAGACTACTTTCTGAGAAAGATTTGACACTGGACAAGGCTTTCAGTGTGGCTGTATCATACGAAGCAGCAGCAAGAGGAGCTGCAGAGATACAGCAAAAGCCACAGGACTTCGGCACCCATGAAATGACATGGGGTTTTGAGAGATGTTATCGCTGCGGCAGATCCACCCATGACCAGAAGGACTGCTGGTTCAAGGACAAAGCATGCAGGCAATGCGGAAAGATGGGACACATTGCACGTGTATGCAGATCTGGAAAGAAATCCGCTGACAGTAAAAAGGTCAATAAGGAAAAGTACAAATGATGACGGACAGTAGCTCCAAAGACCAGAAGAGCGATAGCGACTCCGGAAACAAGAGACTAAGCTGTCTCAAATTACATAATATAATTGCCAAAGAAGATTACCAGACCATTTGGGTTACCCTCACGATAGCGGGGTCCCCAGTCAAAATGGAGGTAGATACAGGATCAGCTCAGTAGATACATGAGTCGACGGGATTACGAGCGGCTATTTCCGCATATACCTTTGAAAGACACATCCATTATCTTGAAGACATGTACGGGGCAGAAAGTATACCCCAGAGGGAAAATAAGGGTGCCTGTTGTATACAACGGCAAGGAAATACAGAAGTTGTATTTATACGTTCTGCAAGATGGTGGTCCACCGTTGTTGGGACGTGAATGGATCAGAAAGATACATTTAGACTGGCACTCCATTCAGGCACTGACGGTGACCAGTAAGAAAAAAAACGATGATGACGTCATACCTGGACGATTAAAAGAAATCTTGGCTAACGCCAAAGAAGTGTTTCAACAGGAACTAGGAACCCTGAAAGGCGCCACCGCCTCAATAAAAGTGGAAGATGCGGCAATTCCCAAGTTTTTTAAGGCAAGGCCGGTGCCATACGCAATTCGTCCAGCCGTCGAGGCAGAGCTGGAGAATTTGGAAAAAGCAGGCGTGTTATCCAAGGTAGATTGGAGCGAGTGGGCAACACCCATCGTCCCGGTCATGAAGAAAACGTTGAATAATGATAAATCTGAAGAACAGAGAAAAGTTCGCATCTGTGGGGACTTCAAGGTGACTGTAAACCCGGTTCTTCACACGGTACAGAAGATATTTTCGCCTCACTATCCGGAGGGAAACGTTTCACCAAAATTGACTTAGCACAGGCATATCTACAGATGGAGGTTGAGGAGGCCTCTAAAAAGTATCTCACGATAAACACACACAAAGGCCTGTACCAGTACAATCAACTGGTTTTCGGAGTGGCATCAGCTCCGGCTATCTGGCAAAGAGCTATGGAGCAAGTCCTGCAAGGGATTCCGGGGACTCAATGCTACCTAGACATCCTTGTAACAGGAGAAAACGACAACGAGGCACCATGCCAACTTGGAGCAGGTGCTCACGAGGCTGAGGGAACGGGGCCTACGAGCAAATCGCCCCAATGCGAATTTTTCCAGAAACAAATATCATATTGTGACCATGTCATTAACGAAGAAGGGTTGCATAAGTCACCTGAAAAAATTGAAGCGGTCGTAAAGGCCCCAGCGCCTGAAAATGTCTCACAATTAAGGTCGTTCCTGGGATTAGTAAATTACTATCATAAATTTTTACCAAACTTGTCGACGGTTCTGCACCCGCTTAACGCACTGCTACAAACGGGAGTAGTTTGGAAATGGAGCGAAGACTGTAAACGTGCCTTCCATAAATGCAAAGGCTTGATCATGTCCAGGGAAGTGTTGGCTCATTACAACCCATCACTGCCAATCAGACTGGCGTGCGATGCATCCCCTTACGGCGTGGGAGCGGTATTATCGCATAGATTCCCTGATGGCTCGGAGCGGCCGATAGCTTTTGCGTCACGCTCATTGAACTCAGCTGAGCGTAACTATGCCCAGATCGACAGGGAGGCACTCAGCCTGGTGTGGGGGGTGAAGAAATTAAACCATTACCTACACGGACAAAAGTTTAACTTGTTGACTGACCATCAACCCCTCGTCTCCATATCCAACCCTAAAAAGGGCGTTCCCATTATGACAGCGCAAAGGCTACAGAGGTGGTCCCTTTTCCTAGGGGCACACCAATATGACATAGAATACAAAGGAACAAAACAGCATGGGAATGCTGACGGGTTATCGCGCCTACCGTTGCCAACGGTGGAAGAGGCGCCTACAGTGGACCCAGTGGAGATATTCCACTCGACCATAGTGGAATGTCTACAGGTGACAAATTCTACCATTGAAAAGGAAACGCGAAATGACCCGACTCTCTCATGAGTCTACGATTTAACGGTGAAGGGATGGCCAGCACATGGCGAACCACTGTTGCCAGCATTCTCGCAAAGAAGGGAACAGCTGTCAGTGTGCCGAGGAACCTTGATGTGTGGATCCAGAGTGGTGACTCCACCCAAACTCCGGGATAGAGTGCTAAAGGAGCTTCACGAGGGGCATCTGGGTGGAGTGAAAAAGAAGAACTTAGCCAGAGCGTTTGTGTGGTGGCCAGGTATCGATGGAGACATCGAAGAAATGACCAAGAGCTGTCTAGGATGCCAGAAGGTCCAAAACGCCCCACCACAAGCCCCTCTACATCCATGGGAGTGGCCTTCATCTCCATGGCAAAGGGTACATATCGACTTTGCTGGTCCATTTATGGACTCAATGTTCATAATCACGGTGGATGCACACTCCAAGTGGCCGGAGGTAATAAAGATGTCCTCCAGCACCACGGAAAAAACCATCACAGTATTAAGGACCATATTCGCCAGGAATGGGCTGCCTGAACAGATCTGTTCTGATAATGGACCGCAATTTGTATCCGAAGAATTCACGAAGTTCTTAAAAAAAACAATGGGGTTAAGCACTACACGTCCGCCCCATACCATCCCGCCACCAATGGATTGGCTGAAAGGTTTGTCCAGACCTTCAAGAAGGCCATAAAGGCCATGGGTAATGAAGACATAAATCTACATAAGGTAGATAACTTCTTCTTTGCGTACAGGAATGCAACACGTGGTTACAAACCAAACCCCCGCCATGATGTTTTTCAATAGAAGCCTAAGATGCCGGCTGGATTTGGTCAAGCCAAACGTCAGAAGGGACGTAGAGAACCGGCAATTTCAAAGCATGAATGAAAGGCCAACTAGAACCTTCCAGCTAGGTCAACCAGTTTTGGCCCGGGACTACCGTACCGAGAAATGGCAGCCTGGAACTATTTGCACACGACTAGGACCGCTGATGTATACCGTGGACATTGGAGAAAGCATAATAAGGCGCCATGCTGACCAGATCATAGTCATCCGAAAAAGGACAACCTACACCACAACTCTATACGCCTAGTGATGAAGCAGAGATACCCATAGTATCTACCTCCGATCCAGTGATACTGGAACCAGATAAACCCGACACTAGCATTGAAACCGAATCGACCTTGCCAAAAGAACCTACTACACCACCGAGGCGTTATCCGGACCGAGTCAGGAAGCCTCCAGAGAGACTGAATTTGTAATTGATTAACTTCAGCAAATGTGTATATTATTGTTCTTGTAAAAATGTTATTTAATGATTACTTAAAATGTTATGTACTATTTATCTAAAAGGGGAGGAATTGTAGTGTATGTACCTTTTTTAAGAGGAACTATGTTTTTGAAGCCCCTGTATACTGTAGTACCAGTAGTGACCACTCGGGTATATAAGCCTGTGTAGCGTCTTGTGTTGTTAGTTCACCTCCAGACTTTGCTCAGTAAACACTTGTTAAATCAACTCCTGCATTCCGTGTCTCCATTAACACATGGATCTAACACTTTCCATGTTAGCCACAATTGTGGTTAGTTACGATTTTATTAATAATGGCACGTGTATGGAGGTGGATAAGATTAGGAAACTATATTACATACAAACTCATGAAAATAATCGACAGAAAGATCAGCTAGTCTATTAACCCTGTCCCATACGATCATGGTGAAGTTGAGCATCATGATCCCCATCACTCTCCCACTAGCAACCACTTAATTTTCTGGGGGAGGCAAAGAAAAAGACTTGATTTAAAAAAATAAAAATAAAAAAACCCTGGGCCGATTCAGGAAAATAAAAAATCTGAGAACCGCCCCCCCTCCACCAACCCTGAAGGCAATCAAAATGAGTTCCAGGAGACCACTGACCATGAGGCACATCAGCCAGTTTCCCACCTACTTTTTGTATGCTATGATATCGGCCACAGCCAGGACCTCCTCCAGCTCACTTTCGAATGCTTGCAGTGAATCCACACTCGCTACATGAGCCAGCAACTTATTCCAAAGGTCGATGACCCTCGAAGAAAAAAAACCTCCTAACTTCTAACCTAGTTTATGTAACTTATGTGCAAGCTGCTTGGTACTCCCTAACCTGTTTTAATTCAAATAGTCTGTCCAGACGGACACATTCTAGTCCCTTTTATTATTTTAAAGACTTCAATCAAATCTCTTCGAAGTCTACGTTTTTCTAGAGTAAAAAGATCAGTCTCTCTAAGTCTATCATAGTAACTTCCTTATCCAATCCAGGATCCTGACCCCCAATCCCACAGGGATTCTAAAGTAGCCTGTTGTACCTTTCAGTGACTTGATGTTCACTAGGGTTTTGGTAAACTTCAGTGGTGTGGATTACTGACAGGAATGCAGTTACTTTCTTTGTTTCGTCTTTATTTATTTTTTCTGTTCCAATATATTTCTCACTTGATTTTAACAGTTCCAGAAATCATCGCACCAAACATTCAGATTTAGTTTCTTCAATATTGTCTGGGCATTATGTATTTTTTCCCTCTACTATTTGATCGCATTAAATGCGGAAGATCTTCTTTATTTTAAATTCTCTGCCAGCAGAGAATGATGGATAACTGCCCGAGGATCTGTTTGTTCCTATTTTCATCCCCAGACTATCACATCCAACCAATATTGTCTTGTTTCTTTTGGTAATTAGGCACTGGAGAAACACCAACAGAAGGAACAGTTGATACATACATGGCCAAACTTCACAACATCATCGGGAGCAGCCCCATAGAATATGAGAAACTAGTTGGCAGGGTGCAGGAGATCATCAATCAATTAGATAGGTAAGTTTTGATGAATAATTTAGATAAAATGAGGGGAAACTACTTTTTTGTCTTGAATTTGGCTCTTAAGCAACATTGGGCTTGGCTGATAGCTAGATTTGACTTCTGGTCTTTATTTCATTTCCATCAGGCTGCTGGTAGGGCACTATGATTGACCTCACCCCTAGGATAGGGATGGGAAGATTGGCCAAGGTTCCCACTCCTTATTGCTATATAACAACACCAGCTAGACTGTTACCTGTGAGGATAGGAATGGGCTCAGCTGTGATAGCCCCTGTGGTTGATAACATTCATTCTGTAAGCTCACACAAGAATGGTATTTAACTGAATGCCTGTGGAGTCATACCTCAGCAAGGAGTTAAAGCTTTCAGGAGAAAGACTGGGGAAGAAAATAGGTAGGAAGAAAAAAATCCTAACCAACCTTTGCATTGAGGCTTTGTATTGTGGGTGAATTTGAGTTTTATTAGTCATCTGGAGGAGGAGGAAGAGATAAAGTGCTATCTTTTTGGACTTCTAGTTTGTTCCTCCTGATTCAACCAAGAAGTAATACTGATTGCATCAGTGGAGAGAGCCTGAATTGAAGATTGGCCTGATTTGAGGGAGGGGTCTGTTAGCTTGGTTAGAGAAAATGGGAGAGGGGCTCTGCCTTTCTTAAGAATTTTTTTTTAACATTGAACAACTTGAAGGCAAAACTGAAGAGATTTCATCTTTGTTTTATAGTCTCAAGTTTTAGAACCGACTGACTTTCAGTTCCTTGATTTGCTTAGACCTATAAAATTTCTGTATTCTACCTTTTCATAAATTTGATATTCCAATCCATTGTAAATTTAAAAGGAAGCTGCTTTCTGAAGTGATTTTTTTATGGGGAAGTGAGATTGTACATGTACTGTCTAGAGATGGCTGTTGGTTTCAAGAGGAGATGGCTGGGTTTTTTAATGGATCATCAAATCCTAATCAAATAAAGTTTGTTTGAGCTAATGCCTCATTTCTTTAGAGGGAGATTTTAACTTTTCCCCGATCGATGGGGGAACATTTACAATGAAGTGGCTCCATTCCTGCTAATTCCCCATTTTTGCTGCTGCTAGTTTTGGTAGCGGATGAGGTTCCTGCTGGACTACGGCAGGAGTCCACTCCTGATGAGTCGACTAAGAAGTTGACTCTGGGCCCCGTTGCATATGAGGACCCTATGGAATTTTAACTAGTGCTGAGTGAGGAGCCTGCGGCGGCCACCCTACTAGATAAAGCAAGACCCTCAAGTAAGTTTAAAAACCTTTCCTTAGTGGAGCTGAGAGAAGCAGGAGTGTTCCTCCGGGCCCCACAAAAAGTCCGGACCACTACTGCCCTGAGCTTACTCACCGCGTCCCACCCCACAGCTATGAGACCCTCACAACGACCCCCTTCCCGGACTTGTTGCCATCAGCCTTCTCTTGATGCTAGCAGGTGGCCTCTGTGCTGCTCAACCTTTGTCCCCGTGCAAGATGCTGCTTTCTGCCCAAAACGGAATTCAAATGAGACCTGGCTGTTAAAATCAGTAGAAGACTCACATGGGGGTTTGCTGTCTGCTCCCACCGGGAGTTAATAACAGGACTACTGAAACATTGAATGCATGTGTAGCTTGCATGTGCTTGATGAGCACTTAGGAGATGTTCTTTGAGTTCAGGATTTCGGGTAGTTTCCAGACAGACTAAATTATTGTGCAAGTGCAGTCTTGTGTTGCTGATTATTTGCTGTATACATTTTGCTTCTGTGTAATTATAATTGTGTAAATAAATTTGACTGCTAGCTGTAGCCTGAATTGTGCAGTCTGACTTTTTTTCCGACTGAGATAGACAATGCGTGGTGAGCAGCATGTGCAACCTTGAATGCAAAATAACTCTGTAAAAGAATAAATTGTTAATTCTGTGTCACGCTACTCCCACTTACACCACATATAAGGATGCAAGTTTTGGAAATTGGTCTGCCTTGGGGAACTGCATCTTGCTGTGTACACAAATAAGAGAGTTCAGAGATGGCCTGAATTATAATAGACTCTTTATCGAGTCTCTAAGTAGGTGGTGATATTTATTTTGTGTCAAACCCTAATGGTGGATGTCCTTCGCCTAAAGAAAAAATGTTGATTGTACAATATATATGGACACTTTGAGGGATAATCCTTGGAAAATTAATTGTAATTTTATTTAGTTAGGAGTTTACCATTCAGATTTTAGAATATCTAGACAGAAGAAAAATAACTGGCTTCATTTCTGCAATATGCATTTTATACAAATTGTACCGTACATTATTTAACCCTGATGAAACCTATGAGCAATCCTATGTTATGTTTGTTTCTCCGCCATTGTTTCACTTGAAAGATATTCTCTTCTGACAGGCGTATTGGATCATTTCCAGCCTGCAGTGAATCTGGTGTCCTTTTTTATACACACGCATGTGTGGCTGGATTCTTTTCCCATGTTGTTCTTTGAAGCTATCTGAGAATTTCTGCAAAGGGATATAGATAGACTAAGTGAGTGGGCATTAAGGTGGCAGATAGAGTATAATGTAGGCAGATGTGAGGTTATTCACTTTGGTAGGCAGAATAGAAAAACAGAATATTTTTTAAATGGTGAGAAACTTTTAAATGTTGGTGTTCAGAGAGATTTGGGTGTCCTTGTGCAAGAAACATGGAAAACTAGCATGCAGGTACAGCAAGCAATAAGGAAGGCAAAAGGCATGTTGGCCTTTATTGCAAGGGGGTTGGAGTATAAGAGTAAGGAAGTCTTGCTACAATTGTACAGGGCCTTGGTGAGACCACACCTGGAGTACTGTGCATAGTTTTGGTCTCCTTATCTAAGGAAGGATAAATTTGTCTTGGAGGTGGTGCAACGGAGGATAACCAGATTGATTCCTGGGATGAGAGCTTGTATAGAATGGGCCTATACTCTGGAGTTTAGAAGAATGAGAGGTGATCTCATTGAAACATACAAGATTCTGAGGGGGATTGACAGGGTAGATGCTGAGAGGTTGTTTCCCCTGGCTGGAGTGTCTAGAACTAGGGGGCATAGTCTCAGGATAAGGGGTCGGCCATTTAAGACCGAGATGAAGAGGAATTTCTTCACTCCGAGGGTTGTGAATCTTTTGAATTCTCTGCCCCAGAGGGCTATGGATCCTGAGCCTTTGAGTATGTTCAAGGCTGAGATAGATAATTTTTTGGACTCTAGGGGAATCAAGGGATATGTCGATCGGGTGGGAAAGTGGAGTTGAAGTCTGATCAGCCATGATCTTATTGAATGGCGGAGCAGGCTCGAGGGGCCGTATGGCCTACTCCTGCTCTTCTTTCTTGTGTTCTTAATTTGCATTGCAGCAAAACTCAGCATATGCTGGTCCATTGATGTGGCACCATTCTTCAGTTGCCTGGTTTCTCTTTCAATTCACTACCGTAACCCTGATCTCGGACCATTGCATTTTACTGTAACAATAGGAAATCTGCACGCCTTGGTGAACCTATCATAGACTTCTTGTGATGTGCATCATCTGCGCATATCTTAATACTGTATATTAAAAATCTTGTCTTCACACACTTCCTGTCGACTTTTCCCATTATAAATTCCTATCTCCACATTGGTGATGCAAGCTGTCTGTCTAAATGTGTCACCCTGTAATTACACTCTCGGCAGAGGTATTGCATTGCCACCACTAGTGCGAGGGTGTCATTACAGCATGAAAAGTTTACATATGCAGTTTCTATTATGTGTGGACATGGGCATAGAAAAGGAAAAAAAGCACAAATGATGGCTTTATAATGTGAACTTTTGCATGCCCTTATCTCCCATCTTTAACCCTGCTTGAACAGAAGACTTCACTTGGTTTTGACTCCCTATGTGCAACACCACAAGAAATCCATTAGCAATATATTCAAAGTCTTGTGTATAGCTTGCACATCCTGCAACACTTTGCTCATTACAAATCGATAATACCAGTTATAAAACCGGATATGCTCTGGCTCACCATGAGTGGCACCTCAAGATATTAAAATGAAAACTTGTGCACTTCCTCTTTAGTACCTCCTAATTACTTCCTCTTGTCATGGTATTTCCATCATACTTAAATTTATAAACTCACCTTGAAACCAATTTGCTTCATTGGCTGTAAAGCATTTTGGGACATCCTGAGGTCATGAAAAGTGCTATATAAATGCAGGTTTTTCCCCCCATAGTAGGTGGTGCTGCACGCTACAGCTATATCCACCAGAGTCCCTAGGGAGCAGTGTTTACATTTTTGAAATCCTCTTTTTGGCCCTCAGCTGGCAATCTGCATGTTTCCAGCTGTAAGCCAGGAACAGAATTTCCTGCTGCTTATTAACACCAACCTCTCCTCATCTCCATTGTTTCCAACCCTTTCCATCTATCGTACCTCCTTGCCACCCAATCCATTCCTCCCCAACCTATATCTTTTACTCTTCATACATCCAACTGTACACACATATAACTCCATCCCTTTTTAAAACAGCAATTTACTACTTGCACATTATACCTCAGCATCCTGCCTTCTGACAAACCAACTTTCACACTCTTGCTGCACTAAACACAACCATCTTGTCCAGCACACAAACTGAAACTCGCAGGAATATACAATTCTATAACTTTGTTATTATATCTATGTACAAAAGCCCCATACAAATTATATTGAATACATAAATTATGGAGATAGGAATTTATAATGGAAAAAGTTGACGAAGTGCGTGAAGACACAAGATTTTTTATATATTAAGATATACGCAGATGATGCACTTCAATATATTCTATATACACACCATACAGTAGCATTAAATTAGCAGTCTCACTCAAAGGCTAGCAAAATGACTGATGTAGGAGATGGAAAAAAATCACAGATGCAGCTCGAGGTAGTGGTCTGAGGCTGGCATGGGTCATAGTGAGATCCTGACTGTTGTATCTAATCTTGAAGTGATTGATGACACTTGAAGTCTAATGTGGAAACTTGCTCGCAGCTGCTCAGCAATTCCCCCAATATAGAAATCTAATTTATTTTCTGAATTTTCTTTACATTTAAATTGATGAGAATGATATTTGACTCATTACTATACCAGGATAATTGATTAAATAGACAGAAATGGTTTGGTGTTTTGAAATTTGGTTTGTGATTGTTTTATTTTCTTAAATTTTGTCTTTCAGTGATAAGCTATGAACATGGGAAGAAATGTCCACAAAACTCCTAAAAGACCATATCCATGGTGTTGAATCCGATTCAGGCTGCAACTTGTGGAACTTGGAAATAGCTAATTTCCACGACAAACTGTTGGGAAATGATGCATAATGTTATCTTTTTAGTCTGTTTGTGAGTATTGCACATATTTGGTGCACTGGTTTTGATAATGCTATGATCTACTGGGATATCTGTGATTTGTAAGATATTGCTCTGTCTTATATGCATGTTTATAATGTTTGAATACATTTAATGTATGGTAAAATGGGATATATGAATTGAATTATGTGCAAAGATAGAAACCTTAGTCTATTGTAGCTAGGGGGTTTAGATTATATTATATATATATATGAATTATTTTCTCTGATACTTATTAAATAGTTTCTGGTATTTTGTACAACCAAAAGCATGAGCATTTCATTTTTACATGATGCAGTAGTAGTGATCTTACTGCCTCAGTTTATCTTTTTTAATGTTTTCCGACACTATTTTTTACAAAGTTCATTACTTTCCAGTGCAAAAATCTTCTAGATTTAAAAAAGTGTTAATGTGTCAGTAGCCATTTACAATATTTTACACCTACACAAATAATATATTCTGGAAGACAACATAAGACGAGGATTGAATTGAAGGAGTTTCTTGGGGATCTGAGATATGGTGAGGAATTAGAATTTCTACCACATTTTTCTTAAGATTACATTCCACAGAAATTTACTAGGGAGGGAAAATGTATAGCACAGGTCATGGGGAACATGCTAGTCTTTTTCTCAAATCTACTGTAGAATTTCTTTTTGCATTTGGTACAAAATTGCTGCAGTTCTTTTTAGAAATGTTATCTATCTCTAATATATACATACTAGCTGGGGGTGCCCGGCGTTGCCAGGGCTTTTTTGGGCCGCGAGGTTTACGGCTGGGCACTGCCGCTCCTGCGCTCTGTCACTCTTTCCCTCCCTGACCCCCTCTCTTTCCCTCCCTGACCCTCTCTCTGTCCGTCCTCCTCTCTCTCTCCCTGCACATGTATGTCCTCTCTCTCTCTCTACCTCTCTCTCTCTCTCTCTACCTCTCTCTCTCTCTCTCTACCTCTTTCTCTCTCTCTCTACCTCTCTCTCTCTCTACCTCTCCCCCTCTCATCTCCCTCCCTCCCTCCCCCTCTTTTGGCACCAGGGGAAGGGCTTTGAAAATTGAGCCAGGCAGCGGTGGCCGTGCGGGGCCTAGCGGTTGAGGCCCGGCCGGGCCCTAGGGCCGAGATGGACCCCAACTGATTACCCGGTGCGTCCGGCCGCCGCGCCGCAGGTAGCGCGGTTTATGGACGGCCGCTGATGCTCCCCTGCCCGCTCTGTGTCTCGGGCCGAGCGGTTGTGAGGCCCGGCCCGAGTGACTCCAACTCACCTCCCGCTCCCGGAGCCGCAATGTGGGGGTTTGTTTGGCTGGTGCTGTCGCTGTGGGGATGAAAAAAATGGCGGCAAAGTTTCGGGAGGCTGCAGGATTAGGCCCGCCCACAGACGGCGGATTGGTCAACCATCAGGCCGCTGAACTGTAGGATTGATCAACCATCACGTCACTCAACGCTAATGAGCGGTAGGATTGGTCAACCGCTAATGAGCGGATTTTTGAATTTTTTGTATAGTGCCCGAACAATTTTTGTCTGACCAAAAAGTAAATACGCCTATTAGACTCCCCTAATGATAAGCTTTCTTTTGATATAACATGCGTGTAGGTACGCTCTATAACTTTTGAGTGTATAGCGGACGGACGGACCCATCCGTCTGTCTGCGTGTCTGTGTGTATGTCCGGGCATCACTCAAGTTATAGAGCGTACCTACACATATGTTATATCAAAAGAAAGCTTATGATTAGGGGAGTGTCATGGGTGTATTTACTTTTTGGTCCGACAAAAATTGTTCGGACAGTATACAAAAAACGGACAAAATCCGCTCATTAGCGGTTGACCAATCCTACCGCTCATTAGCGTTGAGTGACGTGATGGTTGACCAATCCTACGGGGGGGCGTGTCATGGCGTTTGTGGGCGGGGCCTAATCCTTCAAACTGCCATTAGTGCGGGAGCTGAGCTGAGGTGAGTGGCGGCCATTAAAGACTGGTCGGGCCTGAAGCTAAAAAAATGATAATGGAGGTGAGGAAATTGTTGATTCATTAGTATTGATTCAGGAATTTCTCTCTCTCTCTCTGTCCCCCGAAGCGGGAGCTCAGCTGAGGTGACTCGCGGCCCGAGAGCCCGGCCGGGCCTGAAGCACTAGGCCACCGCAGCCGGGCTCAATTTTCCAAGCCCTTCCCCGGGTGGCAAATTATCAGAACGGCACTTAACAGTCTGAGGAGATCATTTAGAAAAGCTTCCCACAGGAGATGGAACTTTTGGCACTGTGAGCTAACTGATCCCATCTGGGATTGAAGACCTTGCCTCCCTCTGAGGTCTGGGGCCTTTATAAGACCCAGTCTGGAACCCATCCTTGCTCTCAGCAGACGTGGCTTCCCTCGGCCCTATCTAGGTTGTGCTGTCGCTCTCTCTCTCTCTGCTTCCCCCCCTCCCCCCCCTCTCTCCTCCTCTCTCTCTCTTTCTCTTTCTTCTTCTTCCTCCTCCTCCTCCTCCTCCTCTCTCTCTCCTTCTCTCTCTCTCTCTCTCTCTCCTTCCCTCTCCTCTCTCTCTCTCCTTCTCTCTCTCTCCTCTCTCTCTCTCTCTCTCTCTCTCTCTCTCTCTCTCTCTCTCTCTCTCTCTCCTCTCTCTCTCTCCTTCCCCCTCTCTCCTCTCTCTCTCCTTCCCTCTCTCTCCTTCCCCCTCTCTCTCTCTCTCCTTCCCTCCCTCTCTCTCCTTCCCTCCCCCTCTCTCTCTCTCTCTCTCTCTCTCTCTCTCTCTCCTTCCCTCCCCCTCTCTCCTCTCTCTCTCTCTCTCTCCTTCCCTCCCTCTCTCCCCCTCTCTCCTTCCCTCCCTCTCTCCCCCTCTCTCCTTCCCTCCCTCTCTCCCCCTCTCCTCTTTCCCCCCCCCCTCTCTCTTCCCCCCTCTCTCTCTTTCCCCCCTCTCTCTCGATCTATCGATCTTATCGCATAACGGAGCGGGCAAGGACACTGAACGCACAATTGCAAGAGATAGATTGTTAGGCAGGAGGGAGGGAGAGGAGAGTGACCAGGCGAGACATACCCAAAACTATAAAACCAGGAGTATATGGCTACTGGCGATCCCCATTAACAAAAAACGAAGTTAAACAACCACCTCCTGGGTGCTTAGGAAGAGTTCTTCAATCCCAACAGTCTCAAACAGTTTTACAAAAAAGCCTCGGCAACGCCGGGCACCCCAGCTAGTTATATACTTATAAATAGGTTGTAAATTGTCTACAATTTATTGTGCTCTGCACTAATCAGAATTGATCCACTAATATCAGCATGATATCCATTTAATTATATTAAAAGAAAATCCAATTCTGAAAATGATTTTTCAGGTGACATTTAGTACAGATTTATGGTGGAAGGTGAATTGAATTATTTTTCCTGTATAACAAACTTTTGCTGGTACAGGAAACTCTTTATTATCCGGCACCAACGGGACCGGCGTGGTGTTGGTTTATCAAAAAGTCCGGATTACAGAGAGGCATAGTAAAAGGAACGAGAGCTCCGTACACAGCAACAAATCCAGGCTTCCCTGTTGCTTAGCAACATGTGCAGGAACTCCGGCCACAGACCAAGCGTCCCTGTTGCTTAGCAACAAGTGCACGAACCCCAGTTACACAGCCACAGATCCAGGAACTGCCACTAATATGAAGTAAAACTTACCTGAACCTACTCCTGAATTTTGCCGGTTAACAGAGATTTCCGGTTATTTAGGTGCCGGTAAATTGAGAGTTTCCTGTAGTTGTAATTTGTAACAGATTCTTCTGCTAGCAAAGCCGCATTGAATACTGCTGTTCATATGTCCCAAACAAGAATTGTACTATAAAATCAGTGTGCTGGAATAAAAATATTACCAAGTTACGTATGTTCTCTACTTTTAAAGTGATTTTCCTTTGCATAAGTTTTTTTTAAATTCCTCCCTAACTCTCTCCTAACTTAATCTGTAAAGTTAACAGCTCACCTGCAGTACTGAGGCAGGCAAGTTAACTCTCCTCTAACACAGGCGTAACTATTGAAAGCTCTTTGTAATATTAAACTAGACGATTTTTCTTCTATTCTCTTTCTCTCTTTCTTCCCCCCCCCCCCCACCGTTTTATTTTTGAAACTGCACCAGTTGCTCTTGTCCTGCACTGTTAACTATAAATTAGGTGGTATACTGTACCGTTCATTCCCAGGTTACATTTATATTCCTGTAAAAGCAATGTAGAATAAACACTGCTGAACTGTGCTTCTAAATCACTTTACATGGTCTTTTTGACCTGAAGAGGCATTCATAACACTTTGACAAATATATACTGGCATCCTATATGAATGCTAAGAAAGATGTTTTTGTGCACCGCACCGTAATGTAATACAAAATAATGCTAATTGTAATACCGAAGGTCAGCTACTCCGTGAGGCACCCTGCAGTTACACTGCCTGCTTCCACTGCTCTTTAATCTGATAAAGTATAGCTCTGTTCACCAACCTCCAAGTACCAATGACAAGTTTAAAATGAGAAAACCACTGCCTGTCTTGACAATAGGTGCATACTATAAGTTAGCAGGGGTGCTCAATTAAGTAAATGGGTTCAAAGAGCATCTGTTTCTGCTTCTAAATGTCGTGTTTCTTTTATGTTTAGTTGTTAATTAGTTCTTGATATTTTAAAAAAAAGTTAAAAGAATTACCTTCTGTGACTTTTTCACTTTCCCTCCTTGTTTTAGCAAGGAGGATGGAAATCCATGAGTCATTTTTAACCTTTTTCTGTTCATTTGCCCCTGCCAGTGTGACTTTCTCTCTTTCACCCCTCCCCAATCCTCTTCTGAAGGTGTTGACTCCTTGCTGGAGTGCATGCAGATATACTTCAGCAGGGACTGATGCATAGCAATCAGGAACCCTGTTTTATTTTGTCCTTCCTAACCTAGGAGCATTCAAACCAGTTGTGGCACTCCAGCCACCACCCTGGCTGAGATAACTCAACACCTGAGTAGGGTTACCACTTTTTTGTTGCAAAGACCAAAGCCAGAGGGGACAGAATAGGGAGTGGGATTGTGGATTGAGTTGTAATGTTTTTGCTTCTGATTTTTAAAGAATTACTGAAAATCTTGTTAACTTTAATAACTAATGCCATAATAGCATAGGTGCATTTAAGGGAAGCTAGATAAGCACACGAGGGAGAAAGGAATAGAAAGATATGGTGACAGGGGTAGGAGGAGGTGCGTGTGGAGCATAAACACCGGCACAGACCAGTTGGGATGAATGGCCTGTTTCTGTGCTGTGAATTCTATGTAACAGAGACCCAGAATCAAATCTGGAGTCTTCTGGTTTGGTGCAGCACAGTGGTACCCTCACTCACAGAGCCATCACAAGCTAAACTAAAATAATTTAAATGTTGCAGTTGAAGGATATTTTAATGCGAGGAGTCTTGCGAGTAAGGCAGATGAATTGAAGGTGTTGATGAACACATGGGAGTATGATATTGTTGCTATCACAAAGACATGGTTGAAGGAGGGGCAGAACTGGCAGCTCAATATTCCAGGGTATAGAATCTTCAGGCGAGACAGAGGGGGGTGTAAAAGAGGAGGGGATGTCGCAATATTAATTAAGGAGTCAATTACTGCTGTAAGGAGGAATGATATCTTAGCAGGTTCCTCTAATGAGGCCATATGGGTAGAACTTAAAACGAAAAGGGGACATGCACTTTGCTGGGAGTGTACTATAGGCCCCCAAACAGTCAGGGGGAGATAAAGGAACAGATATGTAGGCAAATCTCATAAGTGTAGAAATAATAGGGTAATAATAGTAGGGGATTTCAACTTCTCCAATATTAACTGGATTAGTCAGAGTGTGAAAGGCTTAGAGGGTGTGGAATTCTTAAAGTGCATCCAGGAGAGCTTTTTGAGCCAGCATGTAGAAAGTCCTACAAGAGAGCGGGTGGTACTGAACCTAATTCTAGGGAATGTAGCCGGGCAAGTGGTAGAAGTGTCAGTAGGAGAGCATTTTGGTGACAGTGACCACAATTCGGTGAGATTTAAGGTAGTCATGGAAAAGGACAAAGATGGGACGGAAATAAAGGTTCTAAATTGGTGGAAGGCCAATTTTAATATGGTGAGGCAGGATCTGGCCAAAATGGACTGGGATCAGCTACTTGTAGGAAAATCCACATCAGAGCAGTGGGAGTCTTTCAGAAAGGAAATAGAGAGAGTACAACGCCAACATGTTCCCGTAAAGGTCAAGGGTGGGACCAACAACCCCAGGGAACCCTGGATGTCAAGGGATATACAAGAATGGATTAGGGGGAAAAAAGGGAGGCTTTTGACAGATACAAAGGACTAAAAACAGTGGAAGCCCTAGAGGAGTATAGAAAGTGCAGGGGGGTACTTAAAAAAGAAATTAGGAGAGCGAAGATGGGGCATGAAAAAACACCGGTGGGCAAAATAAAGGAAAATCCCAAGGTGTTTTATAAATATATTAAGGGCAAGAGGATAACCAGGGAAAGAGTAGGGCCCATTAGGGACCAAAGTGGCAATCTGTGTGTAGAGCTGGAAGATGTGGGTGAGGTTTTAAATGAATATTTTGCATCTATGTTCACTATGGAGAAGGACGATGTAGGCATAGAAATCAGGCAGAGGGATTGTGATATACTTGAACAAATTAGCATTGAGAGGGAGGAGGTACTAGCGGTTTTAGCGGGCTTAAAAGTGGGTAAATTCCCAGGACCAGACTAAATGTATCCCAGCCCCTACACTCTTCTCCCCTGTGAGGCAAGGGAGAAGATTGCAGGGGCTCTGACACACATTTCCAGAACCTCTCTGGCCACAGGGGAGGTGCCAGAGGACTGCAGAACAGCTAACGTAGTACCATTATTCAAGAAGGGTAGTAGGGATAAACCAGGGAATTACAGGCCAGTGAGCCAAACATCAGTGGTAGGGAAATTATTGGAAAACATTCTGAGGGACAGAATTAGTCTCCACTTGGAGGGGCAAGGATTAATCAAGAATAGTCAGCATAGCTTTGTCAGGGGGAGATCATGTCTAACCAATTTGATTGAATTTTTTGAGGGGGTGACTAGGTGTGTGGATGAGGGTAGTGCAGTTGATGTCGTCTACATGGACTTCAGTAAGGCTTTTGACAAAGTACTGCATGGGAGACTGGTCAAGAAGGTAAGAGCCCATGGGATCCAGGGCAATTTGGCACATTGGATCCAAAATTGGCTTAGTGGCAGGAGGCAGAGGGTGATGGTCGAAGGTTGTTTTTGTGACTGGAAGCCTGTGTCCAGTGGTGTACTGCAGTGATCGGTGCTGGGTCCTTTGCTGTTTGTAGTGTACATTAATGATTTAGATATGAATGTAGGCGGTATGATCAGTAAGTTCGCAGATGACACGAAAATTGGTGGAGTGGTAAATAGCGAGGAGGGAAGCCTCAGGCTACAGGACGATATAGATGGGTTGGTTAGATGGGCAGAACAGTGGCAAATGGAATTTAACCCTGAAAAGTGTGAGGTGATGCATTTTGGAAGGACTAACAAGGCAAGGGAATACACAATGAATGGTAGGACCCTAGGAAGGACAGAGGATCAGAGGGACCTTGGTGTGCATGTACGTAGATCGCTGAAGGCAGCAGGACAGGTAGATAAGGTGGTTAAAAAGGCATATGGGATACTTGCCTTCATTAGCCGAGGCATAGAATATAAGAGCAGGGAGGTTATGATGGAGCTGTAAAAAACGCTAGTTAGGCCACAGCTGGAATAATGTGTGCAGTCCAAGTCGCCACACTATATAGGAAGGATGTGATTGCATTGGAGAGGGTGCAGAGGAGATTCACCAAGATGTTACCTGGGCTGGAGCGCTTCAGCTATGAAGAGAGACTGGACAGGCTGGGGTTGTTTTCCTTAGAACAGAGAAGGCTGAGGGGGGACCTGATTGAGGTGTACAAAATTATGAGGGGCATAGATAGGGTAGATAGAAAGGAACTTTTCCCCTTAGTAGAGGGCTCAATAACCAGGGGCCATAGTTTCAAGGTAAGGAGCAGGAGGTTTAGAGGGGATTTGAGGAAAAACTTTTTCACCCAGAGGGTGGTTGGAATCGGGAACTCACTACCTGTAAGGGTGGTAGAGGCAGGAACCCTCACAACATTCAAGAAGCATTTAGATGAGCACTTGAAACGCCATAGCATACAAGGCTACAGACCAAGTGCTGGAAAATGGGATTAAAATAGACAGGGCTTGATGACCGACGCGGACATGATGGGCCGAAGGGCCTCTTTCTGTGCTCTATGATGGCAATACAAATCAACTGGCAAAAGTACAGTGGTTTGGTGAATTAAATCAGATTAATACAGTGGGAGTAAATAAAGGAAAATAGTTTTTTTTTGTCAGTTGTCACCGTTAAGATTTCTTTGGCCATCAAACGGATGCATTTTGAGTAAAGGTTGCCTGAAAGGAATTGGCTTCTCAAGATGGCCCCATGCTGGGTTGTGGATCTATAATCGGACGAGAGCTGATTAAAATGTGAAATGGGAAGTTGTTTCTCTCGGACCAAACTCTGGCCAATTTGTTGTTGTGTCTGGTTATTCCAAAAGATGCCTGTCACTTTGGTATTATAAATCTTTTTGCTCTCTACAGTAAGGATAGGGTGCAGAGAGATTGGGGCCTCAGTTCCTTACCAGCCACACCCATCTCCCAAGAACACACTCTTTTTCCCCAAAAGTCATCTTGTATATGTATAACCTGAAAAAAATGTCTGCAGAACAGAAGGATTCATCTTGCTATGCACTTCACAACTAGGTGTAGCAATGCTGTTCACAATGAGTTGCGCACGCTTAAAATCAGTGCAATTTAATTCATAAGAATGTATATGTAATAGACTGGGATTACACAGCGATGAACTTTCTTTTCCTGTTCTCTCCAGTAAGCAAGTTGTTGGTGGGTGAGGGGGAAGACATGAAACAAAGAATCAATTATAGCATCATTCAGCCATTGCCTGGTCCAGCAGATTGGTTGAAAACGGTCCAGTTCTTCATGAAAAACAACCATCAGCATTAAATGGATCAAATAGAAAATCCTAACAGATTACCCCTGTTTATACCTAATTGATGAAATACCCATAGTTACAACTTGATCAAGAAATATTAATAATTGCAGCCACTTATTATTTGTGCCTAATTAATGTATAGACAAATTACAACATGAAATATGCTTCCTTTGTTAGACTGACCCAAATTAAACCACCACACATCCTAAGTTCTGGCAATATTTAGGCTCCCTCATTAAATGCAAATAAAAAGTGATGATATGAGGACTTTTAACTAAGAGACCTGTGTCTGAATTCTAATCTTGGTATCACAGTGTTGTGGCACCAATATTCTGCATCACAAGATGCGGGCTTGATTTCCTCCTCTCCACTGATTTTCCATTCTCATCTACATGACCAAGGAGAGGCGGTGAGAAAAGAAGCCAGTTTTGCAATAGTCAATACAACTGCTTTGACTTAAAAGGCCAATAAATCATTTTAAACCACAGTATAAAGATTTGAAAGTGCCGCCAATTTAATAATGGTCTTCACCACTAGACGATGGCTACACATTAACATGAGTTCTTTATTCTTATGAAGGAACAGTAAATGCATTTAACAAAGTATACATTTTACACTTAAATTTAAGGTTAAAGTCCCTTTTTTCAGAAATGTACTCCTTGGTTTAATCACATTATCACAAACTGAAAGGGTAGATGGTAGGCACCTTGCACTCAACCACAGCCAATGTTGCTCTGAAAATGGCTGCAGGGTGATTGTGAAAGTGGACCAAGAATAACATTCTGTAGTTTTCCTTTCCACTTTCTGTTTTCAGAACTTGAGCTAATGCCCCTTGGTTACAGAGTTTGTGATTGTGTCAAACAGCTTATTCTGGGCAAGTTTATCTGCTGGCTTGTACAATTAGAGAATACAAAGTATCATGTATACGAATCTAAAACACAACATTCCACACTATTGTATTGGAGAAAAAAACATTAACGCCAGAAGAGAAAATGTGTATTGGCAGATGTAAAATAATGGACATTTAAAAAAAAACATTTATTCCCCTCGAAGGAATTTGGTATCATATGCTCAGTTGGAAACTTTGTGTAAGAAAATTAGGGGGGGAGAGAGGCCAATTGGTTTGTGCATAACAAGTTTGGTTTATTGAATTACAGAATACAAAGTATAATCAACTTAAGAATTAAGCAATAGTTACAGAGAAAATGAGAAATCAATATTACTCAATCCTATAGGAGGCGTGCAGACCTTGCTGGCTCTTGTTCTTACTCATGCCACACCACTTGGCCTTTTGTTCTTTTATATACTCGTTTTCATCCACTGTGTCCCATATAAGGAGTGGTTTTCCTCACTTTCTTACCAATCACATGTACCCTATTTCTAAGTTACCATGATTATATTAATTCTAACAAATTACCTACATTTACACTAGAAACAAGGGGGTAGAATTTCCCGATCTTCCAAAGTTATAGTAGAAGATTTGGACAACCCCGCAGAAAATCTACTGCTAGCCGACTAACAGCTTTAAAAAGCTGGCTGACTCAAAAACCTAACTACTGTACTCAAAAACAGCCTTGAGTATAAATCTATGATGTGTAGTTACACTGAAAATGCAGTGGGGTGTGGGCTTGTCAGAATTTAAGCTGAAGGTATACTTAACATTCCATTATATTCCATAATTTTTTGCAGAAAAATTGTGGGCTACTCTGAATATGTATTGGTGTGAAATCTCTGATGCTAAATCAGTCCAACTTTTTAAAAATTGCTTCCATGGGTTGTCACAGTGACACAAAGGCATTCTTTTCCCCATTCCCCTAGTTCATGGAGGCATTCTTCTCTCCACACTTTTCCCCAGTTCATACTGCCACTTTCCTTCCTTTTCAGGTCATTCTGGTGTTGTCCTCCCTCCCCAATTCATGCTTGTTCTGTCCTCTGCTTAGTTTATGTTGGTTCTCTTCTCCCTCTCCGTTCAGTTCACGCTGGTACTCTTTTTCCCTTTCCCCCTCATTCTTCTTAGGCAGTCCCTCGGAACCAAGGATGGCTTGCTTCCACATTAAAAATGAGTTCTCAGGTGACTGATGAGTCCAATGCGGGACCTACAGTCTCTGTCACAGGTGGGGCAGACGGTGGGGTGCTTGGGTTGACGTGCGCTCCTTGCGCTACCTGCGCTTGGCTTCCGCTTGCTCCCGGCGAAGAGACTCGAGGTGTTCGGTGCCTTCCCTGATGCTTCTCCTCCACTGTGTGCGGTCTTGGGCCAGGGATTCCCAGGTGTCAGTGGGGATGTTACACTTTTTCAAGGAGGCTTTGAGGGTGTCCTTGAAGCGTTTCCTCTGCCCACCTGGGGCTCTCTTGCCATGCCGGAGCTCCGAGTAGAGCGCTTGTTTTGGGAGTCTCGTACCCTCATTGCCACCCCGGTGTTTACCTGACACTGCTCTAGCAGATGGAACTCTGTATGGGAAAAACTTCCTGATCTTGCAAAATCATCTCACGCATTTCTGCCCACAGTGACGCAGGTATGAATTGGGGGTAGTGGTGATTTTCATCCACGAAAGCAGACAAGTAGAAACTGACCTCAAAATGCTGACTGTCCAAGTGAAAAAGGGATGGTTGGCATGTATGGAACAGGGTGTTCCTTCTTCAACATCCCTATGGATTTATTTCACTGTGATTTGCTAATGATGAATTTGGGAAATTGTGATTTCCATCAGCTCAAAGCAGAAGTCACATGAATTCAAAGGGCCGCGAGACAGGCTTCTATTAATTTAAAGCACTTTATATTTTGTACAATTGGTGCAATTATGTACAATTTCTCATCCAGGCATAACATTTATAGCAAAATGTCATCATCAGCCTACTGCTGAGGTTGAGGACTTGAGCAATTATACTAATAGCTGTTACCAATAGCAACACTATCCAAAGATGACAACAGTTGCTACTATCCTTTTGACAATATTAAATAATTTAAAGATTCTTAAAAAAATTCTCTCCTGAAGGTACTGACTTCTGCTAGGGTAAGAATCCGGAGCCAATAGGAGTCCCCCAATTCCTCGCACAGGTGGCTATTCTTCCTGTATGAGCCCAGACAGTATGAATTGGCAGGCTCTTTGACAATGGAGGCCTCATAATTGAGCTGTCCTCGCCCAATGCCCACACATGCACACTTTCAAGCAGGAGCTACTGGATAACAATCAAAAGTGTCTGATTTTTTTTCTCATCTCTAGTCCAGCGGTTCTGACACCAATGAGAATGGTCCATATTGCTATCCTGGTTGAGATAAGATAATAGCACAGTACAGGAATTGTACCTGGACTCTTTATGGTCTAAGTACCACACTGGGAAAATGAGGAAGCTGAGTTTAAAGTATCCTAAGTTATTTTTCTGCCTAATCTAAAAGCAATGTTCACTTATGTGACGATGCATTCTCGATATATTAAAAAAATTGCTGTGAATATACTCTCAAGTAGTACAGGTACAGTAGTGTATTTATGGGTAGGGTACTGGACTAGCACTGCTAAGGTTATGAATTCAAATTCTACCATGGTAAATTGGGAGATTGAATTCATGGTAATTTATGGGTTGGCATTGGTGGGGGAAACAACCATGAAAGCTGTTGTATATGGGACAGTGTAGAAATAAGCAGACTATTTACAGTGGTTGAGGGTTCTTAAATGAGGGGACTTAGATATAAATTAAATGTAAGAGATTTAGGACAGAGAGTGGGAGAAACATTTTAATCACTGAGGGTTGTGAGGCTATGGAATGCACTGCTGGAGTTAGTGATTGAAGCAGAGACCGTGTCAACATTTATGAATAGGTTAGAAAGGTGATTTAAAGGGGATAAAGGGATGTGGGAATAGAACTATTATTCATGGGGAGGATAAACACCAATGTGAATTAAGTGGGGCAAATGCCTGTTTTAGTATTGTAATTTCTATGTAATTCTATGTAAATGGAATGTCCCATTAGCCAGACAACTACAGTATTGACTTTGTGCCCAGTTCATTCAAACTGTTCTTAAAGGAGTGGCTTTGCCCTTTCTTGAAATTTTTCTGTAATTGCTAGGATAGTCTGCTCTAAAGGCTCAATCAAAAGTTCACTCAGTTGGTCACTAGACTAAGTGTTTGCTGCAGAAAACACTGGGCAAGATTCTATTTATTAAACTATAGCTGGGGGGAGCCCGGCTTTGCCAGGGCTGTTTTGGGCCGGGCGGTTTAAATCGAGTCGCAGGCTTTGGGGCCTCTCTGTGTCCCTCTGTGAATCTGCTGCCGGGCAACATTTAAAATCGAGTCCCAGGCTTTTGGGCCCTGTCTCTCTGTCCCTTTGTGAATCTGCTGCCGGGCAACATTTCTACCTTTTAATACCTTCAAAGATGAAAGTGAAAGTACTTATAAAACGTTTTTGGTAAATCTTTTAAAAATAACATAAGAGATACTAACTTTTTGGAAGCTGCATCAGCAGATTTTGAGCTGGAAGTAAATGGTGTTTTTAGCTTGAGGCAATGGCTGCCACATCCCTGAGATGAAAACGATTAGTCCCGCCCACACACACACCCCGATTGGCCAACCATCAGGGGACTGTACTGTAGGATTGGTCAATCGTGACGGCACAGGATTGGTCGAACCTTGACGTCAGTCAATCAATGCTAAGTAGCAGATAATGAGTTTAATTTTGAAGGTTTTTTGCATAAGGCGCGAACAATTTTCATCCGACCGAAAAGTAAATACGCTTACGACCGTCCCGGAACCGTAAGCTTTCTTTGGAGGTAACGCGCGCGTAGGTACGCTCTATAACTTTCGAGCGCATAGCCGGACAGGCGCACACCCGAGGACAGACAGACAGACAGACAGATCGATTCGTTTATATATATAGATTGTCAGTGCCAATGTGGCACAGTTCATAGATTTACGTACCAGCATATTGGATATTTTATGTATACTTCTTATGCAACCTCTACCTACTGCAAACCAAACCTTGAGCTATATTATTTAATTAAAAATACGTTCAAACAAAAATATACTATTACCTGAATGACCAGTCTTATCGTTGCAGAAACCTTTGCTTAGCAATCCAATACAATGTCTTATGAAGTGACAATGTTCCATTAATAATAATAATAACCCTAACCCTAAATGTGACCATTTTCATTTATTCTAATCAATAAATGTTCATTTTTATTGCATTCATTCTCAGTTGCAACATTGTAAATTGTTGGCACAGGGTGAAGTATATGTGGTCCAGTGTCCAAGATACAGAGTGATAGGATTGAATCTTACAGAGCAGTTTATGGATAGTCCTGGAGCTGGTTCTTCTGAGTATTATTGGTTTTTACTGCCATGGCTGCAGTAATATTGATGACTGTTATTATTTTCACTGCATTGGTTATAGCTTTGTAACTTACAAGAACTTGTATTTATAGAGTGCCTTTAATGTAGAAAAACATCCCAAGGCATTTTGCAAAGGCAAACTAGATAGGTGTAGTGGGAGAGGAGAGGTGACTGAAAGCTTAGTAAAAAAAGATGGGTTTTATAAAGGCTTTAAAGAGGAAAGCATTAGAGAGGCAGAATTGTTTAAGAGAGTTCCTGAGATTAGGGGCTAGTCAGCTGAAGGAAGTTAGAGAAGGGGTAATAGTGAGAGTGCAGATGGGTCAAGGTGCAGCAAAGTTGGAGGACCAAAGGGTACAGGAGGGGACATAAGGCTGGAGGTTGCAAAGGTATGGACAGGAGGTCAAAGAGGGAATTGTAGATGAGGATGAGGAGTTTACATTCATTGCATTAGGGGACCGGGAGACAGTATAGCTCAGGTAGGATGAGGGTGACAGATTGGTGAGACTTTATGGAGCTGAGGTTTGGTCAAATTGGAGCTTATGGAAGGGGCTGGGGTGGCAATAGGAAGCTAGCAAGGAGCATGTTTGAAAAATCAAGCTTAGAGGTGACAAAACCACCTCTAGTGGTGGGGGTGAGATAGGGGCAGAGCAGAAGTCAGCAGTCTTGGTGATGGATAGGATGTAGGACTTGAAACTTAGTTCTGGATCTGGATTTGTTCCCATATCCTTTTAGACCCCTTTCTTTCAACCACCTATCCTATCCTTAAATGTTGACATGATTTCTGCATCAATCACTAACTCTAGTATTACATTCACTAGGTCTTTTGCATGACCAGAAAATGGGAACAATTGTGCTCTTCTTACTACAATTTCTCCAGCATTCTAACAATGCTTTGAGGGCCCATTTGTGGCATGTATGACGGTTGATTTTATTTTGCCCTCTTTTAACTTGTGGCAAGTTGAGACTGTATGCACTGATAACCCTTACAATCTCACTACTAGGCAAAGTAAGTGTTTTTAAAATGCTTGCCTCATATACCTTTTTCACATGGTCCCATTTGGGATCGCTGGGCAGATATATTCACAAGAAATAAACTTGCACTTACATCACACCTTTCACATTCTCAGGACATTTGAAACTGTATCACAGCAATACATTACTTTTGAAATGTAGTCACTGTTGTTTTGTAGGCAAAGGAACATTTGCATACAGCATGATCTCCATCAGCAAATGAGGTATGACCAGATAATCCGTTTATTTCGATTGTGTTAGTTGAGGGGTGAATATTGGCTAAGACATCTGGAGAACTCCTTGCTCTTCTTCAATAAGTGAAAGGGGATCTTTTATATCACCTGAACAGGCAGACGGGGCCTCGGTTTAATTTCTCATCTGAATGACACTACCACAGTCAGTGCAGGACTCCTTCATAAGTGCACTGAAGTGACAGCCTAGATTATGTGATAATATCCTGGAGTGGGGTTTGAACCCACAATTTTTTGACTTTGAGGCAACAGGGCTACCACAGAACCAAATTGAAATGGGCAACAAACCTAGTATTAATACAGAAAAAAAAAATCAGCTACCCAAAAGCAGTGGAGGATTCACCGTCCCTAAATGCCATTGGGAGCAAAAACCAAGACTATAAAGTCCCAACAGCAATGGAGAAGGAGTACTTCCAACCCCTCGATATTGCCCATCTGTCTGTCCCAACATCTCAAGGTTCCCCCAAACTCAAAAACACACCCTCATTTTGCCAATTTTGTAGAAAAAATATACTATAGTCAACAGAGCATTTTCTCTCATGCCAAGCAGGTGTGGACATTACAACAAAGGCAGTCTCAGAACAGGGATCAGTGCCTCCAAGTGACAATTATGTAATATATTACTGTAAATCTATATTATTCAGATTTTTCAAAGATCATATCATATTCTACTAAAGCATTATAGGAATATCCCGCTCCCCTTTTGCTGGTCTCCCCCAGGAATACATGCTCTGTAGCCAAGAAGATAGGTGGCTGCCTTGCTTTTAAGACTCTGCCAATGATGTTCTGAACCAGTCACTAGTAATTAAAAAAGAGTGGCCATGGATGACTCTCCTTCTGATTTTGTCCCCACTCAGTTTCCTCAGGGAAGGTTCACAATTCTCTACCTCCCAATAGCACCTCAGATTAAGAATTTGATGTTGTGGAGAACCTAGCTACTGGCCCTCACTGTTGTGATGCTGAGCATTCATATTCCAAAGTACAGAGGCACTCTGCCACACATATATATGAATTGTTGACTTGCAAATCAAAATCTCATGACAGTTCCCTGTAATTATTTCTGATTTTGATGCTCAGCACGCTTCTTATGGGTAATTCATTTCTTAATTTGACATGTCATCTTGTGTTTTGTATTATGTTAATTTAGATACAGTTACAGAGTGATTAAATGAGTCACAAATATTGCAAACTGTCATTTTTTTTACACCACCTACAAATCCTAATCTAAGCGTAGCGCTTCCAGTTGTGCGGTATAAGAATTCAACTGCATTTAGCAGGTCTACAGCCATAACTGAATGGAGAAGGTTATCCTATAAAACATGATTCACTGCTTTCATGTCAGAACATAGAATTTCAAACGCATCAGCAGGAGTCACATGATAAATGATTGGAGACCTCTGGTGCAGTGAAGGAGTATAAAGAGTACAGTATTTGACAGATTTAAAATGGTTCCACTGGGGCATGCCTTTCAAATGGCTTTTACACTGAAAATGGGAAATGGCTGTTTTTTCAGTATCTCAGGCAATGCAGTTTTGTCATCACTTACACGATAATTTATAGGGGTGTTGCAGCATTAACAGTTTTTCCTTCACAAGTGTGATGAGCTCATAATTCTTTCTCTGGGAAATGGAAGTGCAGCAGTAATTTCACATTACTGGTTCTATATTTTATTTATCTTACGGTCATTGTTCGGGCTGAGTAAAGCAACATTCCGGAAAGTGGAACATGGTTCCAGCATTAAGCAATAATTCACGTGTGCTTACACTGGTGAGTCATCACTTTTTGGAAGCCATAACAAAGAACGGAATGACCACAGAATGAAGGGGTGCATTCTGTCTGCATGATCTGGTAACTTTTTATAACATAAATATTTCACAACTGCAAAAATCAAACATTCTGTTCACACACACATGAAGCTTGACATTCTGAACTTCACTTAATGACGCTGCTCGACCAGAAAACACTCGCGGGTGGATTAGAAACAGGCTGTGACAGCGAGTTCCAGGTATTCTTTCACCAAGGCAAAAAGATCAGCATATTTTATGTAAAGAACTGACATGGCTGAATTAACTCACTACTGCCAAGGTGAGATTGCCGCTATAGAAAAAGGCTTGTTTTCCAGCTCCATCACCACACACATAGTGTCCTTTAAAAAGCCACAGGCTCCTTTTATTGCATTGTGTACATATTTATTCCATTAATAATGCTAAAATCTTCCTTGAACACATCTGATTTATGCATGAGTTGTTTTAAGAACAGCACACAGGTGATGCAATTCATCATTTGCCCAAGAAAGGGAACTGGTACTGCAACCTACATTATATCACTGGAGGCACTTTGAGGTACAGGTTTATTCTGGATTTAACCCTCTGTGATATGAGGACATTTCTTACTTGCAAACAAAAGTGCAACGAAGTATCAAAACTTAAGCCACTCCAGTGGGGCTCTGAAACAGTTAAGTAGATTTCCCTACACATTTGCTCACCACTTATGTCAATTTTGTTCCCTCAGTCCCAATATTTTGCCATTGGCCAATGCTTTCAAGTCTCCATTATTAACTGAACATACCCGGCCTTTTTAGGTCCCACCTGCAACCCTCCGCCCCACCCCGCCAAGTTTTGGTCAAAGCGGCCATATAAAGGACCGCAGGGAATGAATGCTTAAAAGTGGTGAACAAAAAGCAAAGCACTGCAGATGCAGCAAATCCGAAACCAAAACAGGAAGTGCCGGAGATACTCAAGCAGGTCATGCGGCATCCGCCCAGAAAACAGGAGATAGTGAACGTTCAGGTATAAAACCTGTCCTCAGAACTCAGTTCTCCACGGAGACTGGCTGACCTGCTGAGCAGCTCCAGCGTCTTCTGTTCTTGTTTTGCATGAATGTGGTGTTGGGTGACCAATTTTTCGACTTGTCTGTCCCAGCCTCTTTTCATCTCCCCCCTCCACATTGATACGCTTATCAATTACTTCATAAAAGGTGATGAGTCGAAGAAGAGATGATGAGTCGAAAGAAGAGATGAATAAGGCTTTTATTAGCTAAGAAGAGACCATGCTTCTTCGTGAGTGACTGAACAAGTCTGAACGAAACCCACACAGTGGTGGGTGGAGTCAGCTGAGGCATGCCTCCATACACAGCGTCACCCAGAGGTGGCAATATACAATACAGTGGTTTACCACATTCACCCCTTGTTTAATGTGAAGTCCGGCGGGGTGAAGGGTACTACAAGTTAAGTCTATCAGGAGGCCTTGTCTGACGTCCTGATCGTTGTGGTGGCGGCGGTGGTGTTGCAGCATCCGACGTCGGGTCTGGTGTCTGGGTGGTTGGCGAAGATTCCTGGGGCTTTGGCATGCCGTCTGCAGGGGTTGGGTTGGGAGGGGTGGTGGGGGATAACAGTGGTAAGGGGGATAACGGTGGTAAGGGGGATAACGGTGGTAATTCAGGGGTACCCGAGGGTGCGAGATCTCGTATGGAGACCGTGTCCTCCCGCCCGTCTGGGTATGTCACCCAGGCATACTGGGGGTTGGCGTGTAGGAGGTGCACCCGCTCGACCAGGGGGTCCATTTTATGCGTCCTCACGTGCCTCCGCAGTAGGACGGGCCCAGGAGAAGTCAACCATGCCGGTAGCGAGGTTCCCGATGTAGACTTCCGGGGGAAAACGAACATTTTCTCATGAGGGGTCGCATTAGTGGCAGTACAAAGCAGTGACCGAATGGAGTGAAGCGCTGCAGGGAGGACCTCCTGCCAGCGGGAGGTCGGAAGGCCCTTAGATTTTAGTGCTAAGAGGACTGCCTTCCAAACCGCCGCGTTCTCCCTTTCCACCTGGCCGTTCCCCCGGGGGTTGTAACTGGTGGTCCTGCTCGTGGCGATACCTCTTGTTAGCAGGTACTGCCGAAGTTCGTCGCTCATGAACGATGAGCCCCTGTCGCTATGTATATAGCTGGGGAACCCGAACAGAGTGAAGATGTCATTCAGACACTTGATGACCGTGGTACTGGTCATGTCTGGGCAAGGGATGGCAAAGGGGAAACGGGAGTACTCATCAACTATGTTGAGGAAGTACACATTGCGGTCAGCGGAGGGGAGGGGCCCTTTAAAATCGACGCTCAGGCGTTCGAAGGGGCGGGTGGCCTTGATCAGGCTTGCTCTGTCCGGCCTATAGAAGTGCGGTTTGCACTCGGCGCAGATTTGGCAGCTCTTGGTCATGGTCCTGACCTCCTCGATGGAGTAGGGCAGGTTACGGGATTTGATAAAATGGAAAAACCTGGTGACCCCCGGGTGGCAGAGGTCATTGTGGAGGGACTGCAGCCTATCACTCTGCGCGTTGGCGCATGTACCACGTGATAGGGCATCTGGGGGCTCATTGAGTTTCCCTGGCCGATACAAGATATCATAATTGTAGGTGGAGAGTTCGATTCTCCACCTCAAGATCTTGTCGTTCTTGATTTTACCCCTCTGCTTATTATTAAACATAAAAGCTACTGAACGCTGGTCAGTGAGCAGGGTAAATCGTTTCCCGGCCAGGTAATGCCTCCAGTGACGCACCGCTTCTACAATAGCCTGGGCCTCCTTTTCGACGGAGGAGTGTCTCGTCTCGGGGCCCTGGAGGGTCCTTGAGAAAAAGGCCACGGGTCTGCCCGCCTGGTTAAGGGTCGCGGCTAGGGCGAAGTCGGAGGCATCGCTCTCCACTTGGAAGGGGATGGACTCATCCACCGCGTGCATTGCGGCCTTCGCGATATCGTTCTTGATAAGAGTGAAGGCTGCACACGCCTCTGGTGTCAGGGGGAAGGAGGTGGCTTTGATGAGGGGCCTGGCTTTGTCTGCATAGAGGGGCACCCACTGGGCGTAGTAGGAGAAAAACCCCAGGCATCTCTTCAGTGCTTTTTGGCAGTGGGGAAGGGGTAGCTCCATTAGGGGGCGCATTCTGTCGGGGTCGGGCCCGATGACTCCGTTCTCCACCACGCAGCCGAGGATGGCCAGGCGCTTGGTGTGAAACATACATTTTTCCTTATTGTACGTTAGGTTCAGCCGTTGGGCCGTACGGAGGAAATTTGCTAGATTAACGTCGTGGTCCTGCTGGTCGTGGCCGCAGATGGTGACGTTATCCAAATAGGGGAAGGTTGCCCGCAGCGCGTTCTGGTCAACCATTTGGTCCATCTCCCTTTGGAAGACCGAAACCCCGTTGGTGACGCCGAAGGGGACCCTAAGGAAGTGGTAGAGGCGGCCGTTTGCCTCGAAGGCAGTATACTGGCGGTCCTCATGGCGGATGGGCAGCTGGTGGTACGCTGACTTAAGGTCGATGGTGGAGAATACTTTGTATTGCGCAATCTGATTGACCATATCAGATATGCGAGGGAGGGGGTACGCGTCCAGCTGGGTGTACCGGTTTATGGTTTGGCTGTAGTCGATTACCATGCGGCGTTTTGCAGTGGTTTTAACGACTACAACCTGGGCTCGCCAGGGGCTAGTGCTACCTTCGATAATGCCCTCCTTCAAGAGCCGCTCCACCTCAGAGCTGATAAAAGCTCTGTCCCCGGCACTGTACCGCCTGCTTTTGGTAGCGATGGGTTTACAGTCGCGGGTGAGGTTAGCGAACGGGGAGGGGGGGGGACTTTTAATGTGGAAAGGCTGCAGGTGGTTTGCAGCGGGCGATTTAAAAGTTGTTGGTTGCAGACTGTGAGTGGGGGGAGGGGTCCACCGTATGCTAGTGTGACACTCTTAAGGTGGCACTGAAAATCCAACCCTAGCAGGACGGCAGCGCAAAGACGGGGCAGGACTAGCAGTTTAAATTTTTGATATTCAGTGCCCCCTACTGACAGGGTCACCACACAGTAGCCGCTGATGTCCATTGACTGGGACTTGGACGCCATAGAAATGCGATGGTGCGTTGGCAGAATCGTGAGGGAGTGGCTACGTACCGTGTCGGGGTGGACGAAACTCTCTGTGCTCCCGCTGTCGATCAGGCAACTGGTGGCGCGGCCGTTTACCGCGATATCCATCATGGAGCTGGATAGATGGTGAGGGTGGCCTTGATCCAGCGTCACGGAGGCCAGTATGTGGCTTAGTGAGTCACTATAGTCATCCGCCGAGACGGTGGTCGGTTCCGGTGACGAAATGGCGGTTGAGTGCGTTGGATACGATGGCGGCGGATGCCATGCGGCCGGGGGTACACAAAATGGCGGATAAGATGGCTGCTCCCACGGCCCGCACGCTGCGCTGCTGGCTGGCTTCCCCTTGCAGGCGTTAGCGTAATGGCCTTTCTTCCCGCAGCCCGAGCAGGTAGCTGTCTTAGCTGGGCAGTGCGCTCTGGGATGTTTTAACTGGCCACAGAAATAGCATTTTTGGGCCTGGTTACTGGGCATCGAAGCAGTTCTTGGGTCGCTGCAGCGGTTGGTGCCGGGGGCGGCGGTCCCGTGTCCCACGGTTTCGATTGCCATGTCTCGGCGCCGTTACGGGGGTATGCCTCGAGGTTTCGGTGGGCCTCCTCTAACGAGAGCGCAAGGGCAATGGCCGTCTTCAGGTCGGGTTCCTTGCTTTCTAGCAGTCTCTGCCGGGTGTGGTCTGACTGGAGGCCCCTGACGAAGGCATCACAGGCGAGTCCCTGCGCGTGCTCCACAGCCGTTACCGCTTTACAATCGCAGTCTCTGCAGAGTGCCAGTAGCGCCCGTGCAAATGCCCCTACCGATTCTCCCGGTTGCTGCCTGCGGGATCCCAAGAGGTGTCGGGCGTAAATTGTGTTCACTGGGCGCGTATATTGCCCTTTTAGTAGCTCGAGGGCCGCCACGTACGTATTAGAGTCCCGGATTAGCATATATACTTGATGGCTCACCTGGGCGGTCAAAATTTTCAGTTTGTGATCCTCCTCTGTAACCTGTGAGATTGCGAGGAAGGATTCAAAGCAGCTCAGCCAGTGTTCAAACTTGGCTGATGCACCCACATCTTGAGGGTCGAGGTCCAGGCGTGGTGGTCTGAGGGCTCTCAGCAATGTCTGCTGTATCCGTTGCTGTTGTTGCTCCTCAGGTGTCGCCATTTAACTTTTAGCTAATAAAATTGATACGCTTATCAATTACTTCATAAAAGGTGATGAGTCGAAGAAGAGATGATGAGTCGAAAGAAGAGATGAATAAGGCTTTTATTAGCTAAGAAGAGACCATGCTTCTTCGTGAGTGACTGAACAAGTCTGAACGAAACCCACACAGTGGTGGGTGGAGTCAGCTGAGGCATGCCTCCATACACAGCGCCACCCAGAGGTGGCAATATACAATACAGTGGTTTACCACACACACACACCGTTAATTGGTCTGCATTCATGTGGGAAAATTGTGACCAGGAGCCCCTTTATTTTCAACAAGTCAGTGTTTTGTTCAGAGTGGCAGCCTCAGTTTTGAAGTTTTTCCTGCCCCATGACAACATCAGCCATTTACAAAGTTAAAACAATTCAGTAATAAAAACACATTTAACACCAACAAGCAGTCAGGGAACAGTTTTATAGAATAATATTTAAATCATTACTGAGGTGTGCATTAAATCAGTAGCTACTGTTTACTTATAGGTGTCTGAACATAATTGACAAGATCTCAACAACTTTTCTGCGAATTGTATAGGTGGAAACAAGATTAATGCAAGAATTTAGCCACGAGTTGCTGCTGGTCCCGGTCTCTGAGTGGGATGAGAGAGAACTGTCTTTGAACCTCTTTCATTCCTCGCCAGCTGATGGCTGGATATGCTTCTAATAGGGAAACTTAGTTCAATTATTATTTTCCCTTGGGGAAAGGGAGGAATTTTTCTAGTGGCATTTTGTGATTGCATACGGTATCTTAGTTCAATAGTCATACACAACATTAAGTAATAATATAATTTCGTCAAAAAATAAGCAAAATGACCAGATTTTCTCACATTACTCATATATTTAATGTACAATATCACTAACTACAAACAGGCACCGTCTTTATATTAAAAAAACGTTTTTCGTCTTAAAAAATGAAACAACGTAAATCAACGAAAAATGTCTTTGTGCCGCTTATGCACAACGCTAGCAGGACTAAAACAACTCTTCTTCCCTGCAAATAAGAGACTTTGTTTCAAGAAATCCCCGTCCACAGTGGAAAG
This sequence comes from Somniosus microcephalus, assembly GCF_052327205.1. NCBI lineage: Eukaryota > Metazoa > Chordata > Chondrichthyes > Squaliformes > Somniosidae > Somniosus > Somniosus microcephalus. The sequence goes on along the minus strand of NC_140999.1, from coordinate 30,113,257 downwards.
CATTAATCTTCTGCAATTCAATTAGTCCCAGTTCAGTGAAAAATCTAACATCTGTCCAACAGCCCTGGCAAATCAGGAGACAGTCCTTCAGAACTCACCTTAACACAAAATTAAATTTTGCCAAGAGGTGGCGCTATAACGTACTTTTTAAATTGCAAATGCTCTTGGTTAAAGAACCAAGAATGTTAATAATAGATTATTTTTGTAGTATGGTATACTGTACGTGATACATTATGGTAATTAGTGAGCTTTGCTGAGTGGCTTGGGTTATGGATGATGCTGTCGACCTATTTCTGTAAGCGGAAGTCGTGTTAGGATGTATTTCCCTGCTTTGTTGCTACGTTTTGGATTTAGTTGTGCCCCGAGAGATTTGACAGTAACTCTATTCGGTACGAATGGAGCATGCTCCAGTGCCATGGTGTATAATCTACGTAGGCAGGGGGGATTGTCGACATGTCCACGACCCGCTGCTTTTGTGTCAGGGAGCATATGATTTTCTCAGACTGCGCTATCTTCCACAGTTTCTTAATCCATATTGACCTGTTTTTTTTTGGGGGGGGGGGGGGGCGGTTGGCGGGTGGGAGTGCTCATGCCACTATCCCAGTGGGATGCACTGACTGGCTACAATTAGGAGGTAACGAAGAAGCTTCACCATGTTGGGGTCCAGCAATGGAATCTGTATGAGCTCAGTAGGGGCTTGACGGGGTGCCTAGTAATTTTTCGGATGTCTCACAACATGTTTTCCAGTAAAGCTGGATCTCTGTGCACAACCAGAAGATGTAAAGAATTATGTGCTCCCTGTCACAAACTCTGCAGGATTCTGCCATGACTCCAAGGTTCCAGCTACGCAAATGGCAGGCGTATAGTATATTTTAAGATCAATTTAATTTTTTTTTAAAGTTGCACTGCTTCACGAGTGAATCACAAGAATTGACTGATTATTGGTCTCTCTTTTAGGCTGGGATTGTGTAGTGCTGTACGTGGAGAAAAAGATTGGCTATTCCCTCAAAGTTAGTTTTGGTGTGCATTAGTTGGTTGGAAAGAAGACACTTGAGACTGTGAAGAGCTAATGTTGGTCTGGTCAGTTAGGAAGCATTTAATTTGGTACTAGGGAGTTCAGTTCTGGTGGAGCTGGAATTGAGGCTTTAATGTACTTTGCATTATTTTGAAGTGTTTTATTTCAGCCACTTGGTGGCCCTGTGTAGAACTGAAATAAACTGCTCTGTTTCTACATTCTGTCAGCAAATAGCTGCAATCAGGTGTGACATAGAAAATAAACTGGCTGGGAATGAATGTAATATAAGGCAGTGACACACTCAAGGACTTGTTATCATACCTTGTACCAGCAAAGCTCAAGCAGTTCACAAAGATCACAAGAACCCAGTTTGTTACATTCTTCAACATAATTTAAAATGCCTCCTTTTTTGATATTATATATATATATATATAGTTACACTTTGCTTTGAATTACATGACAGGACACAGGGCTACTTTATAACACCGTGGGGGAGATTTTAACGGGAGGGCAGGATTGGAGCCTGGAAGGCCCGAAGTGGGTGCTGCCTCCAAAAATTCAGAAGGAGCACAAGGACCGTCCAATTTTAACTGTGAACTTTGTTTTAATATTTGAAATTGGTCTCCCGTCTGAAGCTGGCAGGAATGATGTCAAGGCCACATTGGGGTGGGAGACGACGGGCACTGGGAACCCAAGGAAACGGTCTCCAACATAACATAAGTGCTTGTGGGGAGGTTCCAAAAAGAAGGGAGAGCGGGGGAAGGGGGAGCCAAAGGAATCCTTCCATGGCCCGGAGGGGCACTCCTGCTCCTTCCAGGCCCTCCTCCCGAAAAATAAAAATGATTACTTACCTTGGCCTCTTCTGGCCTACTCTGCCGGATCCTGCTAGGTGTCTCTGGCGAATTTAACATGACCCAGGCCTCCCGCCGAGTCATCGTTAACATCACATCGCAGCGCCGATTACACCATTAGGCTACAACTTTTGGGTTTAAATTAGGCCCCTGCTTGCCTGCGGTGGGAACCTTGACTGACTTCAAAATTGCCGAAGATAAAATGCAGCTTGGTGGGAATGGAGCTGCCTTAGCTGATTTTTACCTCTCCCATGCACCATTCCCGCTGGGTTGGGGATAAAAATTGACCCCTGTAACTCTACAAAAAGCTGAGTAGTTGAAGAGTTTTATTACAGAAAATAATAATACTGTATTACAGGGATGTAACATTTGTGTATAGATTCTAATAATACAATAAATCTCTATGTAGAAATTAATTCTACCCCGAAAAAGTGGAAAGAATCAGGCACTAGAGAAATTAGGGTAGACAGGAGTAATTTCTGTTAGTGAAAAATACTACAAAGTAAGGGGCACGTTTAAAAAAGAAATGAAATATAAAACAGTAAGGAATAAAGGTAACTGAACTAAATAAAGAAACAAAAATCTAAATTTCAAAATGGACAAAGGAGAAAAAATGTCAGTGCTTCAGGCATTGGTTAGTTGTATTTTTGGCTTTTCACCTTCTACAACCTCATTTAAGATGAATTGTTGCAGGAACTCCATAAGGATTACCTAGCATTTGGCCACAATGTCTTTCGCAGTTGCAGAGGTACTGTCTGTTTTCAGGTCAGGATACCAGAACCAGATTCCAAGCAGGCAAAAGCTACCATAATAAATGATACATACAAAGTGCAAACAGTGCTTCACTCTTAACAGCATTTCATGGGCAACCAGCCAAATGTGAAATCTAATCTTAATGTTTAGTGCTTCAGACAGTTATGTAATGAATAAATATAATGTTTCAAGGCAATCTTGATGGTAAATGTCAAAATGTATAATTTAATTCAGCTTTTATGCCATGTCACGCAATCATTTTAAGGACAATCTTGTTTTTGTAAAACTTATATTATTCTGAAGTCTAAGGTTGCTCACCTCAGAAAAGAAAAGATGGTTGAGCAGTGGTATCTTGTTACCATGGTGAGACTGGTATTCCAAGAACGAATTGTAGCCCCTAGGTATGCCATCAAAAGTTCAGGACATTCTCATTGAAATAAGGTGAATAAAATTGTGCCAGTGCTTTGTATGTCACTTACTGAGATGTAAATTCTATCTCACTAGCTATACATCTGGATATTTTATTTGTTTACTGCTGCTTGTTGATGGTCATCAAACCAATCCACAAATACTCACATCATGTCATGTCCTGTAGACTAATAACATTTGGCTAATGTTCCCATTGCTTATTCCCCTTCCTCAGTCTAATTTCTTCACATTAAATGGCATCTGTAACTTGTCAACCCAGTTCCTAATCTATAAAATTCCTCTGCATTTGGTTCATTTTTTCCACAGTATTTACAATATCCTGTAATTGGTATCATTAGCAAATCTAGACAAGTTTTTGTTTCTGTCCACACTTTCCAAAACATTTACATACAATGCAAACAATAACAGTCTGAACACTGATCTCTGAGGCACCCCACTAATCATCTTCATCCATGTTGATTCAACCCAATATATAAATAACTAACCTTAGGTTCCTTTAATTCAGATAGTATTCAATTCACTTCAGAAGTTCCTTCCCCCTCCCATTCCATGTCTTTTGACCCTCTAGACTGAGCTCCACATGTCATGATTTCAAAACCTTTGCTAAAATCAAAATATATAAGGGGTAATTCTGCAATCTTCTGCTCCGATCAGGGAGCTGCCCTCATAGAGAGCACAGATCAGAGAATCCAGGCTACAATGTTGTAGGCTTATCTCTGACCTGTGCTCCCTGAATGCGCAGCTTTATGACATTACCCCTATAGTGTCTGCTAAGTTGCCTTGTCCCCCAGGTCTGCTATTATATTGAAGAACACTGATAGATTTGTCAAGTATGATTTCTTAATGATAAAATTATGCTGATGACCTCTTATTCCATTTTTTTTGGTGTTCCTTTATCCCCTCCTTCAGAATGCCCTCTCGTGTTTTGCCTACTACAGATGTCAAGCTCACTAATCTGTAGTTCCTAGTATTATCATTATGTTCCCATATACACATAGCTATTAAGAAAGCTTCAAGGCGCTAAGAAAGCTTCAAGGCGCTCTTCTGGCCTATGAAAAGCTGAATTTATTGTACAGCTGGATTCACGTGAACAATCCGTTGATATGCTTCAGGATGTGACCGTGTCCAGTGCTCATTCATCTCAATGATATTTGTGGGATATTGCTACAGTAGAATGGCTACTATGTTTGGCTACAAAAGAATGATCACTGCATTTCAAAAGTCATTCATTAAATTAAACCGTGAAATGTTTTACCATGATTAGGTCCTATGTAAATACAAGTAACATTTAATAGGAAAGACTTCTAGCCAACAAGTAGTGGTGGAGAGTAGGCTGTAGTGCTGCAAGATAGTATGTGCTGGCCTATATAAACCTCCAATTATGATTACAATGGTCCTGTTGTACTGCAGATGTTTCGTACTTGTCACCACCCCCCCATCCCCAAATAATGGTGGGGAGGGGTGTAACTATAATATTGATATAGATCCCTAGGCTCAGTGTTAGGTTCTAATCAGGCTTCTGTTTAGTTAAGACCATTGACTGGAGTGATAGACTTGAAAGATTCTTGGCTAATATCTCACACAAGCAAATCTAATCATTAATTTTATTTCCTAATCCAAAATTCTAAATGAGAAGTAATTTATCATATATCTAACGCTCCTGTTCCTGGACTAATCACCTCCAAAATAGAGATGTAATTGTTAATTCATTACTTTGTGGAAATTTATTTCATATTGTACCTTTAGACACTTGGTAGGGAATTTTAGCATGGGTGAGCGCATGGGATTTAAAAAAATATTCATTCATGGGATGTTGCTGGCAAGGCCAGCATTTATTGCCCATCCCTAGTTGCCCTTGAGAAGGTGGTGGTGAGCTGCCTTCTTGAACCGCTGCATTCCGTGTGCTGATGGTACTCCCATAGTGCTGTTAGGGAGGGAGTTCCAGGACTTTGACCCAGTGACAATGAAGGAACGGCGATATCGACTGGGATGGGTGTGCCGTTGTCGTGTCTGTAGCCAGTGCTGAGGTCGATGCTGGGCGGTCCGTCCGGTTTTATTCTTCTTATTGTTTCTTGTAGCATTTTGTTACAACTGAGTGGCTTGCTAGGCCATTTCAGAGGGCAGTTAAGAGTCAACCACATTGCTGTGGGTCTGGAGTCACATATAGGCCAGACCAGGTAAGGACGGCAGATTTCCTTCCCTAAAGGACATTAGTGAACCAGATAGGATTTTACAACAATCCGATAGTTTCATGGTCACCATTACTGATACTAGCTTTTTTATTACAGATTTATTTAATTGGTTGCGGGTGGGGGCTTAAATCGGTAACAATTCCGAGTGCGTCGGGAAGACGGCTCCAACTCGCTGACTTCCGGGTTTTACTGAGGCGGGGCAAGGGACGGGCAGCCAACCCGCTCCCAGGAGGCTGGTTCACATTTTAAATATGTTAATGAGGCTGGCAGCCACTGATTTAACCTGCTTTGCAGGTTTTACAGAGGGCGGCCGGGTTTCCTTGGTCTTGGGAAAGCCGGCAGCTGAAGCAAGGTGAGGACAGTTTCGGGGAGAAGGTAAGTACCTTTCCAGCACTGCTTGTGGGCCAGGAGGAGCAGGAGTGCTTCCACCCGGCCCTTCAAGCTCCCCCACCATCAGACCACCCCCCTCATACAAAGACCCCCAGTACCTGGGATCGGACACCCCTCCGGGATCAGTACCCATCACCCCTCCACCCCGAGGTCACTTAAAGTGAACGTTATGTTTCTGGAGAAATTCACTGGAATTGACTTAGTTCCAAAACGTTCAGCTTACTACACGGAACTTAGAACTGGTTGACTATGCCTTCATTGGGGTGAATGCCAAGTCTGTCGAATGTGGAAACAGGGCATGTAGATAAATGAACTGTTAGTATAGCAATTCAGACATTTTGAGACGAAATAAGCCACTGTATATTAGGTTTGGAGATAGAGGCTGTCTTTATCAGGATATTGCATCAGAAGGGTAAAAAAAACATTGAATGCAGAAGGGCCTCATTAAAACCGCAGTAAAGCTGGGAAGTGAGTTATAAAGGATTCTTCCAATTCTCACCTTTCCTGGCCTCTTATGTTAAAAATAGAAATTTGATGAACAGCTTGTGGGGGTTTACTGATTCATTGCTAAGTGCAGAGATCTGATCTTTAGTCTAAGGACAATTACAACTTTGGACACCAAGAAGGTATTTCCTGGTGAAGTGACCCCATGGATTGCCTTTGGTTTGTTGAATCATAACAGATATAGGATAAAAATTGTGTATGCCAAATTTTGAGTTGATAGAGATGAGTTTCTTCCTCTCAGAATCCTTCAACATTTGGTGTGAATGTCCCTCATCATCATTACTTCTTGTTTTGGGTTTGTAGCCATTTGCAGACTATATTAAGCTCAATGTTAACATTCAAGGGTCATAAACTGGTAGCACAGGGTATTAGATTTTCATGGATGATATCCTCTAAATGGGAAATCCCACCAGATATGTACATAACTTATTAGGAAGAATCTTTGGATACAAAAATAAATTAGGTCAAGTTTGAGAATACTCTAAGATCTAACCAATTCCCCATTAACTTTTTCATAAACCTGCCAGTGAAAGCAATCATGTGAAACAATTGGGGATCCAAGTGAAAGTAGAACTAAGGAATAATCTAAATAAATGTAGACTGTCTTGTTTAATTGGATCACTCTTGTAGCAAACCAAAAATGGATACTCTTAAGTATGACCATCCTATCTCTCAAGTCAACTATATGCTCGGAATTATTTCCCTTTAGAATAGGCCTCCTATTATTCCTATGCTAATTTCCACAACTGATTTTTTTTCTATGATCAATATAAATGGTTAGAATAAGTGTTTGGAAAAATACCAGAATAGATTAGAGGTATGCTACCAGTCTTGCACCAGTACTTTTTGTCACATTAATTGACAACCCTGTGATTTTAAGATTGAATGAATTATGGAAACCAGCAATAGGGTGTTACAGTGAAGTGTCCTGTGGAATCAAAACAAGATTTTTAACTTGCCTAGAGCGATGAATAGGATGTTCGGTTTGGTGGATGTCCCTCTTAAAATACATCTTGATTTCCAGTCTGGAACAATGCTTTGAGTCTGGTAGGAGATCCTCCTATTGACTGGCTAGTTTGAAGAGGAGAACAAATCCAGAAACTGGCACATTTTCATTCCATGGCATATTGATGTTCTTCCAACTACTAAGGGCCAGTTTTATTTTCAGTCAACAACAGTATTAAACAAAAGTAGAGGCATATTTAAGCATGAATAATGGCAACAGAATGAGGACAGAGCATTACAGAAAGCAACAAAAGGAAACCAAGAACATTTTAAAGATGAAGTGTGAAAAAAGTATTTGCAGATGGTATCAAGGGTAATAGCAAAGATTTTCATAAGTTCATCAAGAAAAAGCTTGGTAAAGGATGAGGTGGGCCCATCAGAAACATATTTAGGTATGACAATAGTAGAGGCAGAATTGCAACGTGAATATTGTGCTTTGGTCTTTACAGTGGAGAATGATGCACAAAGAAGATTAGAGATTAGTGAAGGGAAGAAATAAAAATGCATTAAAATAAACAGAAAAAACAGTGGATAAAACAATGGGATTGAAGCTAGCCTATTTTCCAGATGGTTTCCATCCAAGTCTATTAAAAGAAATAGGCAAGAAAATTGGGGATACATTAGTTCTGCAAAATATAGCCCATAACTATCTATCAAAGATTGCTAGATTTGGGGATAGTACCAAAAAAGGGCAAACAATAGGGCAATGATTTTAATATCAGGAGTTGAAAAATTGCTATAGTCCATCAGCAATTGGGCAGAGTAACTGAGCACTTGGAAAAGTCTAAGGGGGAAAAATTCAGTTGTTTGCGCCTCCCGTTAGCGCCTTAAGAGGGCGCTAATGGGGTGCAAAGCAACTAGTGCCCAGGCGTGGCAATGTTTGCGCCGCTCGCAAAATTAACTAGACATTTTGCGGCGGCGCTAAACACTACCGCCATGATCTCCTGCGCCGGCAGATCGTGACATCAGTCGAGTGCGCAATGCCCCAGTAACGCCCCGGACCGGATACTGAGTGGCGCCCCCTGCCTTACCGCCTGCCGTCAGCAACAACAGGTTGAGGGGAGCATTTTGCAGTCAGGAAGGGACTGGGGGAAGCACTATTTAAAGGCGACCGCTTCCTGCCTTTTTTTGTTGGTGACATTTTTGCACCACGCATTCTGAGAGAGAGAGAGAGACTTCTGGAGAGATTCAGTGTGAAGGAATTTTGCGTACTGAGCAGCACGTTGCAGGTTCATTTTGATTTGCCCTTCCTTGTATCTATTTAGAAGAGACTGTGGGGGTTGCATTCTGAGCTCTTTCCCTGGGTCTCTCCATTGTTCTTTCCAGCAGATTTTATGTACAGGTCTCTCCTGGCTGAGATTCAAGGCTGCAATGAGCAGGATGTGGATGGAGAGCAAAATCAACCCTCCCCTTTAAGATAAAAACAGAAAACGTTGGAGAAACTCAGCAGGTCAGGCAGCATCTGTGAAAAGAGAAACAGTTAACATTTCAGGTCGATGACCTTTCGTCAGAACTCCCCTTTAAGAACTGGCCGGAGCCAGTGTGTCTGTGTTCCATTGCTGACTGACATCACATGAGCTTCGCCAGCGCTCTGAGGTAGCGCCTCGCTCCTCGGCCTTTGCGCCTTAAGACAGGTGTGAAGCGCCTGATTTAGCGCTCCAATCACCTCCAGGGGCGATAAAAGCCAAGTTTGCCATCGGAGGCGATAATTAGCGCCAGGCGCTAAACTTTGCGCACGGCCAATAATGGCACCCCAAATGGGGCGATACTGAATTTTTCCCCCAAAGCCTATTAGGGAGAGTTACATGGTTTTGTGAAAGGTAAGTCCTGTCTAACTAATCTATAAGAGTTCTTTGACAGAGTTACTGGTCCTTGGTCCTCTCCTCTTCCTCATCTACATGCTATCTCTTGGCAACATCATCCACAGACATGGGGTCAGCTTCCATATGTACACTGACAACTCCCAGCTCTATCTCTCCAACACCTCTCTCGAACCCTCCACTGCTTCTGTGTTGTCAAGATGCTTGAATGATATCCGGTCTTCCTGCATGGCATTTCCCCCAATTAGACATTGGGAAGACTGCAGCCATCGTTTTCAACCCCTGCTTACAAACTTCATACTCGTGCCATCAATTCCATTCCCCTCCCCCAGCTATTGTCTCAGCTCAGCTAGACCCTAAGCTGAGCTTCCAACTCCACATACTCTCCATCACAAAGAACCATCTACCTCCACCTCTGTAACATCGCCCACCTTTGCCTCTGCCTCAGCCCATCTGCTGCTGAGTGTCTCATCGATGCCTTTGTCATCACCAGATTTGACTATTTTAATGCTCTCCTGGCTGGGATCCCATTCTCCATAAACCTTAGCTCCTCCAAAACTCTGCTGCCGGTATCCTATGCTGTAAAAGGTCCCACTCACCTATTATCACTGTGCTTGCTGACGTACCTTGGCTCCCAGTCCCTCAATGCCTCCAAGTTATAATTCTCATCCATACACCCTCCTTAAGACTCACTTCCTTGAACAACCTTATGGCCACCCCTCCTAATATCTCCTTCTTTGGACTGGTGTCTATTTAAAAATAATCTAATTACACCAATAAACATTTTGGGGGCAATTTTTCTACATTAAAGGCGCTATATAAATGCAAAAGCAAAATACTGCAGGTGCTGGAGATAGAAATAAGAACAGCAAATGCTAGAATTACTCAGCAGGTCAGGCAGCATCTGTGGAGAAAGAAACAGTTAACATTTCAGGTCGAGATGCTGCCTGACCTGCTGAGTATTGCCAGCATTTTCTGATTTTATTTCAGATTTCCAATGTCCTCTCAAGGAGGGAAGAGGAAGACGCGGAAGGAAGGATGCAACCCAGACGAGCCTAGAGCTAGTCGGGATATGCGGGATGAAATCATCCACCCGCGGTACCAGTGACCACAACCCCAATTTCCCTTTCAGCATTTATCCCAGACCCTACCTTCCTTCTGCTACTGACCATCACAGCCTCCGCTTGGCCACAATGCTGAAATAAAAGCCACCACAAGGCAGGCTTTCCAATCCAACTTTATCCATGTACGCATCCAATATTACGTCAAAAACCCTTTAGTCAGAACTGGCTATATAAATAACAGGACTAGACAGACTAGATGCAGGAAGGATGTTCCCCATGGCCGGGGAGTCCAGAACCAGGGGTTACAGTCTAAGGGTAAGGGGTAAGCCATTTAGGACAGAGACGAGGAGGAATTTCTTCACCCAGAGAGTGGTGAACCTGTGGAATTCTCTACCACAGAAGGCAGTGGAGGCCAATTCATTAAATATATTCAAGAAGGAGTTGGATATATTTCTTAAGGCTAAAGGGATCAAGGGATATGGGGAGAAGGCAGGGACAGGGTACTGAGTTTGGATGATCAGCCATGATCTAATTGAATGGCGGAGCAGGCTTGAGGGGCCGAATGGCCTACTCCTGCTCCTATCTTCTATGTTAGTGTGTGCAACTGCAGCATTTTTCTGTTTCTATCTCAGATTTGCAGTCCCTCTCTCCCCACCCTTTTGTTTTATATATCTCTCTCTCTAAGAGGGGTGCTGGCTGAGCCCTCCTGCTGCAGGACCTCGTGCAGTGCCAGCACTGGCTGCTGTCATCCCGCCAATTCCGCCCGCGCGCCGCCTGATCGTGACGTCAGCCAGTCCCCGGGGGGGGCTGCTCCCGGACAAAATGGCGGCGTAGAGTAACCGTGAGGTGAGCGGAGAGGAGAGGAGCTGCCGAGCTCAGTGTGCCAGTGAACAACGCAGCCAGCCTGCCGTCACACAGCCGCTAAACAACAAAAAAAAAGCACAATTAGAAAAAAATATATATAACAGCCGGAGAGAGAGAGGCGGGGGAGGGGAAAAAAAAGAAGAGAAAAAGAAAACCGTCACAAGAGCGGGTGGGGGAAAATCAGCCGAGTGCAGTCGAGGAGAGGAGACATGTCTCTCCTTTGTGTTGGAGGTAAGAGCTGCTTCTTCTCTCTCTACCCCCCCAGCCTGTCACTCGCCGCTTCCAGGGCATTGCAATTGCTTATCAATGAATGAATGAATGGATATTAGCGGCCTCTATAGACTTCAGTCGGATCACTCACTCACACACACACACACACACACACACACACTCACACTCTCCATTCAGAAATTTTAAACAAAATAGTCATTTGGCCTATTTGCATTCCAAAAGGCCGGGCTGGCAGAGGGAGTGAGGGCTTGACTTGTCACCCGGGGAATTTGTGTGTGTGTGTCAAGCGTAGTACGAGCGTTTCTCTGGGACGGTGTGAATGTTACAAACAGAAAGCTTCAGGCCTCGCTATTTGCACCCGAAATAATATTCGCCGTTGCAAAAAATAGTGGCTGGTGTGTCAGTTATTTTTTTTTATATATTGAAATACGCTGCGCGTCGTGGTTGTGGGGTTTATGAATTAGTGACACCCTTGTGCCACTATCATTTATGAATGAATTCGCTGCAGCCCATCAATCGTAGATGTTCCAAATGAATAAATACACTTTTGGGGGTTTGGTTGGTTGATTTCCCCCCACCCCTCCCCAGCTTTTGCTTTATTTTCCTTCCAAATCAAAATGTTAACCGCGATTTTTTGTAAGAACACGTACTGCCGAAGTTACTGTCACACTCCCATTCTTTTTAAATAGGATTTTTACCCGTTCTGGAGGAGCATTTGTAAAAAAAATGCATGATTATAAGTGGGTTGGGGAATCAAAACACAATCAAAGACAAACTATTCCTCGCATGCTTTTCATATCGTGTAGCTTTTAATGCATGTTTCCGTCGGATATACTTTTTAGACGGCTCCTTCTGTATAAAATGGTAGACAGTTTAAACATTAAAAAAAAAGCTGACTGATACAACTGTGAAGATTTTTAATATTTATGTACTCGGTGCTCTGGGGAGAGTAAATGGAGATGATATGGCACCTTGCTGCAGCCCATCAGCCAGTGTCGAACGGTACCATGGACAGCAACCAGCAAATGGTTCATTTCAAAGCACATGTGCGCGCTTCGATTTCTCTTCCAACACTTCTCTTGGAAGGCGATTGTGACCTTAATATTGATTTTTTTTAACAATTATCTCCATTTTTCATAAACATTTCAATTATAGTCCATCTCATGGGACTAGGTAGAGGCGTTTTATAAACGTAAAATAAAACAAATGTTGGGAGAATATTTTAATAACTTGTGGGAATCATTTTTCGTCTTGCTGTATATTTGATAAAACGGGTAACAGCCTAAACTCTTATTACTTTAGTAGTGAAATGTATTAGCAATTCATACTGTTTTAACATATTTAGAACTGGCTGTAATATCTTTTTTGCTCCCTTAAAATAGAATATGCAAATTAAATATTTTAAATTGTAATTTTATTCAAAAATGTACAGAGCTAGTGCTTTCCTGAGTTCAGTAGTTGAAAATATAGAATGATAGTTTTAATTGTTCATCAATTAACCCTAATGCTTGTAATCACAATTGTAAAGAATATATAGTTGAAAGCCATTGTTAAAATAGCTTGGATTTGGGAATCACACAGTAGTGGAATTGCTTGTGAGTTTCCCATGTATTTGGTAACTTTTATGAAGTAATGCTGTGAATTATACTGCAGCAATTTATAATAAATATTACTGCTTTCGTGTTAGTTAATCGTGCTTTTTAATGTATGCGATTTCCTTACCCCAGGCATGGACCACTTTCTAATCGTGGATAAGATGTCAACTTTAGTTTTAAAAATGATTTAATGGATTCTATTTTGGTAGACGGCTATTGATTTTTTAGCTAGAATGGGTTAGTAAATAAAACTGGCAGCTGGACCAAGTTAGCTTTGTAATTCAGTTTTCAAAAAAAGACTTTCATATTACCACAATACCACCACCATTGCATGAATTAGCCTGGATACAGGAACTGTCAGGTATTTGTGAGTTTGGGAATTGATATCTGAATATTGCATTCTGTGATTAGAAAATATGTGTGCAAGCTATTTTGATCCTAAGTCTCTTGATGGGATTATGCTGGATTCAGAGTTGGTCACATGACCATAATTTAATTTCATCGTGTGATATAATGTAATTGTGGCTGTTTTGAAAATATCAGTGAAGCCTCCCAAGCTCAATTTCAGGTTCATTTGCAAAATATCCTTCAGAATTCTGTGGTGTGCAATATGAAAAACAATTGACCATGTTCTTTTTATTCAGGTTTGTGCAAAATAATTTTAATTTCAGTTCTTTTCATTATACATGAAGTGTTACACATGCATATATTCAGTTGCAGAGCAAACCCAGATGAATTGCAATGACATACATAATGTGCACTTATGCTTAGAAAATTAAGTTCAATAATAAATGTAAATCTACGCAAAATGTAAAACTATATGAAGAAAATACAATAAAAATTGCCATAAAATATCAGAAGGTGTAATTAGAGGTTGGAGATCTTGCAATTTAGTAAGGAGTGCCATTTATCAATTAATGAGATGCACTTTAACTGGTTTTGCAAAAATTAAAACAGCTATGGAACAGATAAATCTACAAGTCAAAATGAGCTCACATTTTAGCTTCTGTAATCAGAAACTTTGGAATTCTTGAAATGTTTTTATGTAAATCCAAAGAAATAGCTGCAGGAGTAGGCCATTTGGCCCCTCGAGCCTGCTCCACCATTTAATGAGATCATGGCTGATCTGATCTTGGGATCAGCTCCATTTCCCTGCCTGCTTCGCATAACCCATCACTCCCTTATTGTTCAAAAATCTGTCTATCTCCACCTTAAATATATTAAATGACCCAGCCTCCACAGCTCTCTGGGGCAGAGAATTCCACAGATTCACGACCCTCTGAGAGAAGAAATTCCTCCTCATCTCAGTTTTAAATGGGCGACCCCTTATTCTGAAACTATGCCCCCGAGTTCTAGATTCCCCCATGAGGGGAAACATTTTCTCTGCATCTACCTTGTTGAGTCCCCTCAGTATCTTATATGTTTCAATAAGATCACCTCTCATTCTTCTAAACTCCAATGAGTATAGGCCCAGCCTGCTCAACCTTTCTTCATAAATCAACCCCTTCATCTCCAGAATCAACCTCGTGAACATTCTCTGAACTGCCTCTAATGCAAGTATATCCCTCCTTAAATAAGGAGACCAAAACTGTACGCAGTACTCCAGGTGTGGTCTCGTCAATACCCTGTACAGTTGTAGCAGGACTTCCCTACTTTTATACTCCATCCCCCTTGCAATAAAGGCCAACATTCCATTTGCCTTCCTGATTACTTGCTGTACCTACATGCTAACTTTTTGTGTTTCATGCACAAGGACCCCCAATTCCCTCTGTACTGCAGCATTTTGTAATCTCTCTCCATTTAAATAATAATTCGCTTTTTAAATTTTCTTACCAAAGTGGATAACCTCACTGAAAGGGAAATCATGTTTGACAAATTTGCTGGAGTTTTTTGAGGATGTGACAAGCAGGGTGGATAAAGTGGATGTGGTGTATTTGGATTTCCAGAAGGCATTCAATAAGGTGTCACATAAAAGGTTACTGCACAAAATAAGAGCTCACAGGGTTGGGGGTAATATATTAGCATGGATAGAGGATTGGCCAACTAACAAAAGAGAGTTAGGATAAATGGGTCATTTTCCGGTTGGCAAACTAGTGGGGCAAACATTATACTCGATCTGCCAAATGTTCACCCACTCACTTAGTCTGTCTATATCCCTTTGCAGATTCTTTGTTCCTCTTCACAACTTGCTCTCCTACCTATCTTTGTATCCTCAGCAAATGTGGCTACATTACACTCGGTCCCTTCATCCAAGTCATTAATATACATTGTAAAAAGCCGAGGCCCCAGCACTGATCCCTGTGGCACCCCACTAGTTTGCCAACCGGAAAATGACCCATTTATCCTAACTCTCTTTTGTTAGTTGGCCAATCCTCTATCCATGCTAATATATTACCCCCAACCCTGTGAGCTCTTATTTTGTGCAGTAACCTTTTATGTGACACCTTATTGAATGCCTTCTGGAAATCCAAATACACCACATCCACTTTATCCACCCTGCTTGTCACATCCTCAAAAAACTCCAGCAAATTTGTCAAACATGATTTCCCTTTCATAAAACCATGCTGACTGCTTGACTGTATTATGTATTTTATGTACGTATTTAAAAATACATACTCTAACCATAACATTGTAGTAGAAATTCCACAGAGTTAATGGGGTTAGTAAGTCTAAACAGATTATCATGCTTTAGTATCTGGAAGCACACTGGAAGTTAGATTTGTTGTGTACTTTACAAGTAAATAGTTGAGGACAAAACCTATGTAATGCTTCTATCCTGGAATATCCTTTTAAGTTCAGAACTCTGTTTAATTTTAAGAAATATTATTTGTATAAGACAAATGGTAATTTAGTTAAAGTTATCCAGCGGAACAGGTTTCTTGTATTTGAGTTGCATGCTAGACATCACCAAAGTGCATGAAATCTCATTCAGAAATATTCTTGAATTCTAAGTACCTACAGTAGGACCATACAAAAAAACATTGGGGCAGGTTTTGTGGTCGGCGGCGTACCTACGGAGTACGCTGCTGGCATCCAAATAGAATACGAACTTACCTGATGGGGACCCTCCTTCATGAACTGCTCTTTGATGCTACATACTCGAACAGTGTAATGACCCATGGATCCCAGGGGTGCAGCGTTTGCAGAAGCATACCTGGGATCACGTGGGCCTGGTGCTCCAAGCATCAAACAGAATTAGATTTCAGATCATTTCAGAATCAAATCCTGCAATCAGATTTAATTACAATTGCTTTACAGGATTGGAATTTAATTCCTAATCCGCTTCATTCCACCAACTTCACTACATCTTGGTTCTGTTAGTAAAAAATTAAATTTGCTGATAATTATCAACATCATTAAAATTCCAATCTTTGCAGAAACAAGATAAAATCATTTGATACAGATACAGCGGTATGTAAGAACAGAGGAGCAGATTATACTTTGTGTATGTTTAATTAACGGAAGTTGAGTTATGAATGGGGATGGCGATCTACAGATCAATTCAAACACCTCAAACGGTACACTCTGATCACAGAAAATTAAAAAATCTGATTTCCGAGATGAAAATGATGTTAAAACATGCCGAATGGTGCTTTGGATCTTTTGAAGTATCCACTTATGTTGATGCGAACAGGCCCTGCGCCTGTTTGCATCAGCCGTAAAATTTTTGTACGTAATTGCTGGACAGTTGGTGGGGAATTAACCCAACTCTGCACCAGCAATTGGGATTTCCAAGGTGGTGTGGATGATCTGTCAAGTCGTAACTTGATAGATCGCAAGTTCGGGATTGAAAGCATGAGGAAATCCCGAACTTGCGGTCCATTTCAAAGGTGGTATGACGGCGAACTCTCCCGAGTACACAGTCATACCCACCGCAAATTCTGGCTCATTAGTGTGGATAGCATTAAATATATCTTCATGCTGATTTTAAAGTACAGGAAACTTTCGATTTACCGGCACCTAAATAACCGGAAATCTCGGTTAACCGGCAAAATTCAGGAGTAGGTTCAGGTAAGTTTTACTTCATATTGTACTTGCCTTCCTTGATCTGTTGCTGTGCAAGGGTGTGGCTGCAGCTGTTGCTAAGCTACAGATACGCTTGGAACTTGTGGCCATTGTTCTGCACCTGTTGTTAAGCAACAGGGTTTGTTGCTTTATACGGAGCTCTCAGCTCTCCATATCTTTTACTATAGCTTTCGGTTATCCGGAATTTTTGTTGAACCGGCACCATGTCGGTCCCGTTGGTGCTGGATAAAAAAAGTTTCCTGTACATACATTATTAATATCTTGTAAATGTTTGACGCTATTAATACACTCTGTACAGATAGCTGTACATCTGTAGATATGCAAACTACGTATACAAAAAACAGTATTTAATTAATCATAGTACAGGTATTCTGTTTTTTTCCTTTGCTGACTTTAAACATGGTAAAACAGGGTATATAAATATTATGATAATGTCTGAAGCGAAGGGCTGAAATGGGATAGATAGCTATTGTTGCATGTTTTAATAAGCTGTGTGTTTTAATTAGCATGATTCCCCTATTTCAAAATAGAACCTATTTCAGAATAGAACCTTTCTGTTCGGACACTAGATTTCCACTTAATGCTGTAGCTTTTCGTAGTTTTATATATCAATTAATGCAGCATTGCTTTCAATTTGCAACCAATGTTCCATGGCTCTGGGATGTTGACAATTATTACAATTATTTGTAATTCTATTACTTTTGAGATGGTAGATAGGAAATGTTGCTATTTAAACTATTACATTTAATTTCTTCCTGCAGCATTTGGTTTCTAGTCTACAAATACAAAATTTGGGACGTGGCCATAACCAGTGGGAACCAGTATTGACTGGATGAACATTGTGGTTATCTGTTCAAAAAATCAGTCAATTGACAACAAAATGATCTTTTCTTTAAAAAAAAAAAAACCCCTCTAGGTTTGCATTTAATGGAATTTCAATAAATTGTACCTATTGTCAATGATCATGAAATGCTAGTAATATGTACTTTCCTTTACATAAAATTGTGCATCCAGTCTCCTTGACAGATGGTATACTTGTAATTTATGTGCACCGTTTATATCTGATCTTGGCCATATTTTAGTTTCATTTTCATGTTCCAGTCTCTTCTGAGAATCTGTTAAAACATTGCAAATACCCAGTGGGGACTGAAAAAAACCCCTAAAAAATTAGGCCTGAGATTGTTCTGTCAACAAATTGTAAATATTACAAAGACACGAGTATTAATGCTGTGGACTGGGCACATTGCAAGGGAAATGTATGAACTCGGCTCCTTGTATATACGATTTGAAGAGAGAAAACAATGACATTAATTGGTCATGATTATATGTAGCAATTACCCTTAAACTGAAATTCCCCTTGGAAGAGGGAGTTTCACTGTCAGCACTTTTTTTCAAAAATCAAAGAATTATGATAAACTTAACAGCTTTTTTTTAATCCTTTACTTGTATGGATTTTTGAATATGGTTTCTTATTTAAAATTTTGCATAGGGTGTACATTTCCTGTTCACAAACTTTACTTCCTGTTGTCACAACTTTGGGTCATGCTTTTGTGTCAATATTTACTATTGGAAGTTATTATGTTAATATTTTGCGTTCAGTTTTGTGTCAACTGTTAAAATATAGTTGCAGGCTCCGGGCACTAGGCGGCTCTGGAGTGAGTCTCCACTCTGTGACCACCTTTTTTTTATATCTATAAACTTAGATTCATTAACAGACCGTTGGCAGTGTCGCTGGCAATTTACTAGTGTTTTCTTAAGTGATGTCGGTAGGTTTCATAATGGGAGGAACCGAGTTGGAGGAATTGCTGAGCTAGGGAACAGGTTTAATGTGTAGATTGAAATCGTGTAGTTGCTGAAGTTTGCTCCGTCAGTTGCTCCATCGCCACAGATATTGATTGATTCTACTTCCTTGCTATATCAGGCGTAATAAAACCTCCAAACCAGTTCAGTCTCCATCTCACCACTGACATCATTAAGCAGGTTTAAAAACAACACAAATGGAGGGACAAGTAGTTGTTAATCATTCTTTGTAACTGATTAAAAAAAATTACTGATGGTGAGACTTCCTGTTTAATATGCAAATTTTGCTGAACAGAGAGAATCATTTGGATTAAGATTCTTTATGGTGTAAGTAGCCTAGTGACTTAACTACTGCAGTGATCGTTTCTCAATCAAGAGGTCGTCACGCCTCTCGGGGCTTTCTGCTAGTGGAGTGGTAATTTCCACCCCACCCCAGACCGCAAGAGAACAAAACTCTGAACCCACACACATTCTCTTGCTTCATCGTTATAATTAATTATAAAGAAGGATTTCTAATCACTACAGATAGCTGCAGCATGGCTTTCTGCCTCCCCACCCCTGCCTTGGTTGATGAAAACAATGTGAAGACAAGTTGATGAGAGTAGGATGTTGAACTGGGAAATAGTATGTTGGAAGGATCATTAGTAGTAGTTTAGCTTGTATACTGGACTCTATAATCATTTGCATTGTTTCCAAGCTTTAAGTGAAAAGGACTGCCACACTTGACAAGCTTTATAATTTATTAGTTTTTACATCTGTCCTTGGCTTGTTATGCAATTGCATTATTATAATGTTTATGAATCTACCAATTATTGTGCTTGCCAAGTCATAATACTATGGTATACAACACTGGTCAAAAGAAATTGGCACTTTACTCTGGAAATCCTTCCAGGCACAACAATAACAAACATTGCTTAGACGTCTCCTATGTGTTGCTTGGCAAAGTGCTGAGAGGAAGAGGGTAACCTTCAGTACAGTAACTCGCCCTTAAAGTGCAGTTGTTTCTTGTAATGTTTTATTTCATGGATTTCATTTAATTAAGTACTATTTTCAGAATCATCTAGTTAGTGATCTAAAAGACTGATTTATTTTTTTCTTTCTTTCTCTCTCAAAACATTTGACTGCCATAAATGAATCTCGCATTTTTTTAGTGCATCAGTCGGAGATGACATGTATTTTCAAAAGAGAATAAAAGTGCATAATGTGACAAAATTGATGTTATTTTCAAATGTTTTGGAGTGTTTCCTTGCAAACCCCGGTGCTCATCTATCTCCATACTACAGGTAGACTACCCTTTATCCGAACTTCCGAAAACCGAAACCCTCTAAAAACCGAAGGTTTTTTCGGTCAGCGTAAGTCGTGCGCACGACATGACCAGAGTGGCGCACGACTTACAGGCCTAACCGGATAAGGGATAGTGTAGCATTTTTCCGCACTTCTGAAAACCGAAATCGCTCAGCGTAAGTGTACCAGCCTTTATCCGCACATCCGAAACCAGAAAACCTCTGAAAGCCGAAAGTGGCGCAAAGCATGACTTCTGAAAACCGAAATCGCTCAGCGTAAGTTGTGCGCACAACCCCGACCCCCCGCCGACCCCGACCCCCCCCCCCCCCCCCCCCCCGCCGACCCTGACCCCCCCCCCCCCCCGCCGACCCCCTCCCTTTCGGATAAGGGATAGTGTATCCTTTATCCGCACTCCCGCAAACCGAATTACTCTGAAAACCGAAGTGTTTTCGCACACCTTCTGAAATTTCCCGAAAACCGAAACACGGCTGGTCCCGAGGTTTTCGGATAAAGGATAGTCTACCTGTACTTTTATCACAGCTCAAGATGGAATCCATAAGAATTTTTTTTCTGCCACTCTCGCATGTAGACCAAAATGAGTTCTAGCCAAATTTTAATGCTTGAAAGCAGACAAAAAAGTAACTGAAGAATAGAACATTACAGATTTATAGTAAGAAAGAATGAAAGAACTTGCATTTATATTGCACCATACATGACCTCACGACGTCCCAAAGTGCTTCACAACCAGTGAATTACTTTTGAAGTGTAGTCACTGTTGTAATGTAGGGAAATGCTGCATCTAACTTGTCTACAGCAAGGTCCCACAGACAGCAATGAGAGAAATAACCAAATAATCTGTTTGGCTAGTGTTGGTTGAGGGATAAATGTTGGCAAGGACAGCAGATATCTCCTGCTCTTCACATAGTGCCATGGTATCTTTTGCGCCCACCTGAGAGGGAAGACAGGGCTTCCGTTTAACATTTCATCCGAAAGATGGTATCTCTTCCTGCAGCACTCCCTCAGTACTGCATTGAAGTGTTGTCCTAAATTATGTGCTCAAGTTGCCGAACCCACGACCTTCTGACTTGTAAGCGAGTGTGTTACCACTGAGCTGAGGCTGATACTTTGTATTGCTAGCAGAAACATTTCCCTTCTGTGGTGAATGTTAGCCCTGTGATGATCATACAATATAAAATTCAGTGCTTCAGATATTTGGAGCAAATCAGGATTTTCCACACTTCTCGTATTATTTCCCTAATCTCCCTATTCTATCATGCCAATTTGCTTTTACATTGCTTTGAGTGGGGTGCGGAAGAGGGTGAAGCAAAAAGTCAGGCCATAGAATGTGATTAGAAGATTGTAGATTCATAATGCTACAATTTCTGTCCACTCTGATCTTATTGCTTGAAGGGACTGATTAGAAATACTGTACATAATGCAGGCTGACTTCCACTGTGTGCAAATGTAAAGGCTTTTTTTTGACAGTAACAATGTGGTACACATGCATAGTTACTGTGAGCAGTAAGAATGCTATTTTCTGGATTCATGCATAGTAACTTATTGGCAATGTTCAGTTAGACTATCCAATGGAAAGTTCGCTGTCTTATTGGCCATTGTTGACCCATTTAAGAACATAAGAACATAAGAAATAGGAGCAGGAGTAGGCCAATCGGCCCCTCGAGCCTGCTCCGCCATTCAATAAGATCATGGCTGATCTGATCCTAACCGCCAATCTACTATCACAGAGTCATCTCCTGAATCTAACAGAATTAGACACGCGAAATAGGAGCAGGATCCGGATCAGGCTACACGGCCCCTGGGCCCGCTCCGCTACCCACAGGGCCATGACCGATCCGAACCTAGACTCATGTCCAAATTCCTGCCCGCTCCCCGTAACCCTTAATTCCCTTTTCTTCTAGGAAACTGTCTATTTCTGTTTTTAAATTTATGTAATGATGTAGCTTCGACAGCTTTTTGAGGCAGCATATTCCATGGACCTACCACCCTCTGAGTGAAGTAGTTCCTCCTCATCTCAGTTTTGAAAGAGCAGCCCCTTATTCTAAGACTATGCCCCTTAGTTCTAGTTTCACCCATCATCGGGAACATCCTCCCCGCATCCACCCGATCCAACCCCTTCACAATCTTATGTTTCAATAAGATCGCCTCTCATTCTTCTGAACTCCAATGAGTAGAGTCCCAATCTACTCAACCTCTCCTCATATGTCCATCCCCGGGATTAACCGAGTGAACCTTCTTTGTACTGACTCGAGAGCAAGTATGTCTTTTCTTAAGTATGGACACCAAAACTGTATGCAGTATTCCAGGTGCGGTCTCACCAATACCTTGTACAACTGAAGCAATACCTCCCTATTTTTATATTCTATCCCCCTAGCAATGAAAGCCAACATTCCATTGGCCTTCTTAACCACTTGCTGCACCTGCATGCTAACCTTTTGAGTTCCGTGCACCAGGACCCCCAGATCCCTTTGTACTTCAGTACTTTCCAGTTTGTCCTTTTGTTTAATGAGTGTGGCTTAGCTAGAGGAGTATAGAAAGTGCAGGGGGGTACTTAAAGAAATTAGGAGAGTGAAGAGGGGGCATGAAAAAACACTGGCAGGCAAAATAAAGGAAAATCCCAAGGTGTTTTATAAGTATATTAAAGGCAAGAGGATAATCAGGGAAAGAGTAGGGCCCATTAGGGACCAAAGTGGCAATCTCTGTGTAGAGCCGGAAGATGTAGGTGAGGTTTTAAATGAATATTTTGCATCTGTGTTCACTATGGAGAAGGACGATGTAGGCATAGAAATCAGGCAGGGGGATTGTGATATACTTGAACAAATTAGTATTGAGAGGGAGGAGGTACTAACGGTTTTAGCGGGCTTAAAAGTGGATAAATCCCCAGGCCCAGATGAGATGTATCCCAGGCTGCTGTGTGAGGCAAGGGAGGAGATTGCAGGGGCTCTGACACACATTTTCAGATCCTCTCTGGCCACAGGGGAGGTGCCAGAGGACTGGAGAACAGCTAACGTAGTACCATTATTCAAGAAGGGTAGTAGAGATAAACCAGGGAATTACAGGCCAGTGAGCCTAACATCAGTGGTAGGGAAATTATTGGAAAAAATTCTGAGGGACAGAATTAGTCTCCACTTGGAGAGGCAAGGATAGTCAGCATGGGCTTTGTCAGGGGGAGATCATGTCTAACCAATTTGATTGAATTTTTTGAGAGAGTGACTAGGTGTGTGGATGAGGGTAGTGCAGTTGATGTAGTCTACATGGATTTCAGTAAGGCTTTTGACAAAGTACTGCATGGGAGACTGGTCAAGAAGGTAAGAGCCCATGGGATCCAGGGCAATTTGGCACATTGGATCCAAAATTGGCTTAGTGGCAGGAGGCAGAGGGTGATGGTTGAAGGTTGTTTTTTTGACTGGAAGCCTGTGTCCAGTGGTGTACTGCAGGGATCAGTGCTGGGTCCTTTGCTGTTTGTAGTGTACATTAATGATTTAGATATGAATGTAGGAGGTATGATCAGTAAGTTTGCAGATGACAGCATGAAAATTGGTGGAGTGGTAAATAGCGAGGAGGAAAGCCTCCGGCTACAGGACGATATAGACGGGTTGGTTAGATGGGCAGAACAGTGGCAAATGGAATTTAACCCTGAAAAGTGTGAGGTGATGCATTTTGGAAGGACTAACAAGGCAAGGGAATACACAATGAATGGTAGGACCCTAGGAAGGACAGAGGATCAGAGGGACCTTGGTGTGCATGTACATAGATCCCTGAAGGCAGAACAGGTGGATAAGGTGGTTAAAAAGGCATATGGGATACTTGCCTTCATTAGCCAAGGCATAGAATGTAAGAGCAGGGAGGTTAAGATGGAGCTGTAAAAAACGCTAGTTAGGCCACAGCTGGAATACTGTGTGCAGTTCTGGTCGCCACACTATAGGAAGGATGTGATTGCATTGGAGAGGGTGCAGAGGAGATTCACCAGGATGTTACCTGGGCTGGAGCACTTCAGCTATGAAGAGAGACTGGACAGGCTGGGGTTGTTTTCCTTTAGAGCAGAGAAGGCTGAGGGGGGACCTGATTGAGGTGTACAAAATTATGAGGGGCATAGATAGGGTAGATAGAAAGGAACTTTTCCCCTTCATATAGGGGTCAATAACCAGGGGGCATAGTTTCAAGGTAAGGGGCAGGCGGTTTAGAGGGGATTTGAGGAAAAACTTTTTCACCCAGAGGGTGGTTGGAATCTGGAACTCACTGCCTGAAAGGGTGGTAGAGGCAGGAACCCTCACAACATTCAAGAAGCATTTAGATGAGCACTTGAAATGCCATAGCATACAAGGCTACGGACCAAGTGCTGGAAAATGGGATTAGATTAGACAGGATTTGATGGCCGGCGCGGACGCAATGGGCCAAAGGGCCTCTTTCTGTGCTGTATAACTCTGACTCTGTGCTTGCAACAAAATGATGTTACAAAACTAAACATGCATTAAAGTAATGTCTTGGAGAAAATTCCTGCCTCTGAGCTGATTGTGTTTTGCTTGCATACTGTGATATTAATAACACTAATTAGCTATTCCATCATTAGTAATTGTATTACTACAATATTAATTCTAATACATACATTAAAACACAATTTATAAATTAAAAAAAAATACCCTCATCAGGAAACCAGGAAAGTTTTGACTGGAGTAAAAAAGAATGATAGATAAACTGGACCCTAATAAATTGTTTGGCATAATCGCAAACTCTGTACACGGGGCACAGAGTCGAGCTCAGAAGAGGAAACAAAAACATTTAGATTTAACTGCTACACAGACAGTGGACCCTGTCCAAAGATATTTTGGAGATGGATGTTAGCAAATTCGAGAGGGAGCTATATAGTTTTCTGGCAAAAGAAGCAATTGCGGGAAATATGAGAGTTTAGTAGTAAGTTTTTAAAAAAACTTTAAAACTTGCCAAATGGATTCTGATGGGCTTTTCTTATCCTGTGAATTCATATGTTCCTTCACTTTCTGCCTCTGGAAAGATGTTAAACTCTCTCTTAATTTTAATAACAATGAATTGAAGTGCCGTTGAACTTTGATTTTCACTGGGTAAGAGCTGCATTAAAACAATTCTGTACCGAACTGAGGCAGAAAGCACTGTATTTTTTATAAAATTCAATATACAAAGCATCATGTCAGGATGTATGTTTCTCAAAAGTTCTGCATTGTATGTTGGGATGCCATAATAAAAACACACATGCAGTGCAGTTGAATGCTGTTCTAAAGGTACTTTCTTCAGACCATGAAAGGATTAATTCTTTGAAGCTACAATTTTAGCGCCATTGACTTAGATTTCATGTTAAATTGTTGAAACTATTTTCACTTGTCAGTTTCCTACGGGTTACTTGGGATCCCAAGTTGAGGGTGAGTCTGAGAATTGATACTGAATATCTAACCCTTGCCTCCCCGTTTTAGTTTTGCCATAAGAAGGCTTGTGCAATTCCTGTTGTTACTCATTGTGCATCCTGTGAAGGTGGCAGTAATATTTTGGTTTGATGAGAACCATCAGGTCTGTCTATTTTTATTTGAGATGCACTACAGCTCTTCCTCATTATTTCTTGTGCTTCTCAGACCTTGTATTTACACACTACCTTTCACAATCTGATGCAAATCACTGTAACTATACTACTCCATACCATTGCTGCTTAGCATCCAGGCACACTTGTTCTTGGTTGGGAAGAGTGAATAGTTTAGTCCTCAAATATCTCTCTGAATCCTGTTCGCACCATTTTCTGGCCATATCACCAGAGCTGTGTGAATGCTATACCCACCCGTACCCTGATCAATATTGCTCTTCCGTCCAGGGGAGCCTTATTGTAAGTGGAGACTTTCTACTGAAACTTTTGCATTGCTGCATTATATATCGGGTTGGGTCCCGATCTAAGTTTGGAATGAAGTGCTGTAAGACTCCCGGAAGAAAAAGGTGGCTTACAAAGTGCTCAAGAGGTCCCTCCTGGGTATTTTTTAAAAAGTTGGCCAGTGTTTATTTAAATGTATCGAGACAGCCCCACCTGTGCTCTCAACACAATGAAACTTTAATGGCTAGGTGCAACGCTCTGTGCCTGCAGAGATCGCTCCTGGATCTGACAGTCCTATTGTAATGAGGTGTGTAAGCAAGGTAGGTAGAATATAACTACAGCCTTGTATTCACACGTAGGCTGCGATTTTGCCAGCGCTCAGAGGCGGGTCAGAGGTTAAAGCATCCAAACAGCCTTCCCAAGTGTCTGGTCCCCAATTTGCAAATGGACCCGGCACCTAGTGGCGGGAAATGGATTAAAGGCAATTACCTGCCTATTAACAGGTACTTGTCAGATGTGTTCAACCTGTTTTTCGATTTTCCTGCTTCTGGGTCGGGTTTCCGATGTCCAGACACCACACCAGGTAAATGTGGCATGTTGTGAGTCTGGTGTAATGTTTGTGAAAAGATGACAACTGCAGAAGTGGTGTGAAGGATGCAATGTTGCACATAGTGAGTTTCAGAGCAAAGAAAATGTTGGTTACTGCATTTTTAAAACATATACAGATTTCTTTAGCTTACAAGTTTTTAAATCCAACTATATGTCCAGTGCCACCTCTTTGGGAGAACCTCTCTCACCAGTGACATCGCTTCTGTCATCTCAACTGTAGCTGCCATCTATTCCAGCATATGGAGGGAGTCATTGGAGAGCCTGGGTGCAAGAACTCACCTTTGTGCAGTGATTGTCAGTGTTTTCAGCACCTCAATGCTGTCAAACACTGAGAAATCAATTGTCAAAATAAAATTGTGCATGGTCCTTTTTAAGGAAACCGGCAGATGATGCATCATCGAATGACGTCATCAAACCTGCTTAGCCCGCAGGGCGGGCTTAACCAGGTCAATCAAGGGAAAATCACGTCTGTGGAGCGGAGGCAGCTGGGGGAGGGACCGGAACCCGGAAACCAGCTGACACGCACCCATCCTGACACCGAACGCAAAATCGCGGCCGTGGAGTTTCACGAATAATTGGGCAGCTGCTGTGTGGAAGGAATGAGGTCGGCTGAAATGTGGCAGTAGTGGAAGTAGTTACACTGTTGGAGGAATGGGTTGTGGGAGCACTGAAGGGGGAAGATGAGAACTGGAGGGAATGGAGGATTGATACATTGAAAGGGATTATTACTAGTCTTGGCCTCTGTAGGGCTACCTCGGATCAGGCGTATTCCCCAGAAGTTCACTTTCAACTAAAGTTAGAGGTAGCCGAATCCTAAAGACGCTTAATTGGGTCTAAAGGTCCTGACTATCTCTACCTAAAGGAAAGAAACAACCTGAAGATATTACTGTCTTCCAGATAGCACTTTTAATAAGTTTAGCTAGACTGTAACCTTCTGGCTATTATGAGGGTCCGGAAAACTCCCCCAGAATTCTGCAACTCCTCACCAAAGCGTGTACAGAGATCGAGTTCGTGAGTTTGATACAGAAGTACTATGAGACAATTCTAAAAAAAATATAGATTTATTAAAGAACCGACATGTAATTACAGTTGATGATTCAATCGCGACATTAACATTTCCAAATACAAAAAGCTTACAATTCTTATCAGAGATCCTTATTCTCAAATCTTAACTTTGTTACATTTCTTAGTCTATTCCAGGATATCCACCAAAATCAGATACAAGTACCTTGATCCCCGAGATACAAAGAGTTGAAGACTTAGAGCTTGCCTCTGAAGCCTGAGAATCGCTTTGCCCCTTCAAGCGACTCTGTCTTCCCATTTGAAAGTCCAATTTTTATACTCTTTCTCAGTGGTATATCCTTTGAAGTTTTCTGCCAATGTAAGCTAATTATCTCTAGTCATTTTTCTGTTGACCCCTGCTATTCTTACTGTTAGATCAGCTTGTAGCAAGCAGACTTGTGTCTCTACCTGTAGGTGTTTGAAGCTTATCATAAAAAATGGTGTGGAGCTGGTGCATCTATTTGATGTCATTCTTACGAAGGTCTTCTGTTTGTATCTTTTGCATTTAGAACACCTTGACCGGTTGCACCATTGTCTTCTCAGTTACCTCAGTTGGTTGCAACACATAATCGTGTCTCTGTGTTTCATTTGATGTCATTTTTACGAAGGCATATGTTTCTTTAATTTTATGTGATTCTTTCCGAAGTGTTGGTTTAAGACACTTTAACAGGGTATGATAGTGTTCTTTCCAAGGCTTCAGACTTTCTGGAACCTTTAACCTTCTGTTTCATTAAGGCTATTGATTTAGTGTCAACAACTTATCTTATCTCAACAGCCTGTATGCTGTTCACAGCTTTAGATTGTTGAGGCTTCCAGATTTTCAAACCCAGTTTGTCATGTTTTAATAAAGTCAGAATATTTCATAGAATGGTGTATTTTTCTGAATATTGCTTATTCCTTCACAACATAAGCAAAATTCTTATGCTTTAGAACACTATTTTGTTTCTATATTTTTAAGCCAACCTTTGCTTGTGGCTGACTCGAGCAATATGTTTAATCCTCTTGTGCTGCTCTAAATTAGGGCATTGGTACTGGTAAGATTTCTCTTGCTTTTTTTCCTCTCTTTCTCTCCCTTATCCCTGTACTTCTGCTCCCCCTCTCTCCTGGTAAGGTGGGAAACATTGGGTACACCAGGAGGTAGAAGGACCAGCAATCATTTGGTCCAGGAAGCACCAGGGCTAGGCAAGTGCATAGGCAAATCAAGAAGCATTTTAGGTTAAAGCACATAGCTATGAGACGTGTAAGGTTGATTTGCATTAGTCTTTAGATTTTTGTTAAGACATCAGCTATCTTGTACTGAACGTAAGAAAATTGTGATTTGGCCTTGCTATTTGTGATAATATATGGACACAAAAGTAACAAATTCAAAGGATTTAGAATATACAATTTTTGTTTCGTTATTTCCAGATCAAGATTTATTGGCAAAGAGCCCCCTGTGTTTGTACATAAAATCAGAAAGTCAAACTGGTATTGCATAACCTCTAAGACATGGGATGTGTATTTCATTTCCAACAGTAATCCGATTGGAACAAAAATGTAGCTTTATAAACAGCCAATAATTAGGGCATGGTCATTCTTTTGATTGGATGAAACTCTCTTATCCAATGTACACTAGGAATCAGCACATCTTTGCATTAAATTGATCTGAAATGAATCAGATTTATTTGCTTTGCTACACCCATTGCTCAGAACAAAACATAAGTGTGTCAAATCACAAGTTTGACACACATGCAATCGAAATGCGGACAGGGAGCTAGTGTGGCGACAACACAAGCTGTTTCCACTAGTCTGATTCAAATCAAGTAACTGGAATGAGCTGGTAGTAGTTTTAACTCTACATTGACAATTGAGTGCTTCATTTGAACAGCATGTTGTGATTTCAAACAGCTGTAAATTGTTTAAAATCTACAGCTATGGTTGACAGGGTTTTAATAGACTCTAGCTCCAGCTTATTTTTTTGCTATTGATTTATCCTCGTAGTGACATTTTCTATCTCTATGCTACTGACCTTTGTCACTCCTGTCTGTTATTACCTCTACCTCTGACTTTATACATATGAGGTTAAATGAAATGACTGCCATAATTATTGGTTTTCATCAATTGCCTATTCCTTTTTGTTCTTGCATTTTCTTCTAGTTCCTTGGGGGCCCTGCCTAGCATAATTAGCAAACATTCCCAGACCTGCTCAAGATTTACAAAATGTTAGTGGGTGAAAAAACCTGAAATAGAATGGTCAGGAAATTGTTCCAAGGACTCTGTCACTGCCACTCTGAACTGGTTATCTGGAAGTACACAAGTATTTGAGCCACAAATTCTGTTCCCTGACCACTGTTTCCATCACTCTCCCTGACAAATATCTGAACCTGAGCCGTACTTTCAGCTGCCTTGGCCCTAAGCTCTGGAATTTCCCCCCTCGGCATGAAGCTTTGCTTTTGCGTAATCATGTGGGACAGAAACCAGATCGTACTATTGAAATGTGTCAGTTTAGCAACTTGGTTTGTGGAGAAGCACGAGTGCAAGTACATGTCCTACAACTTTGACACAGTGGCCGTAATTTTCCGGGGTGGTAGTGGGCACGATTGATAGCGGGTCGGGTGGGAAAGTTGTTATTTTTGACAGCGGATCGGGAACCCGCTGTCATCTCGCTCCCAGGCACGTCTGTCATCGCGGACTTGACCGGCAGAGGCGGGTGACCCAATTTAAACAATTATTAGCTTCTTGTCAGACCCTTAAGAGTGTTTTTAACTTATCTTTTAAATTTAACTGGATGACCACAGGGATCACGCTGTTTGGGGAGCACATCTGAAAACCTGAGGTGGGAGTTGAGTGGCCATTGCTCCAGCTGATTAGTTGACAGGATGAAATGTACTGTAAAAGCTGATCACTTTCTTCAGGCAGAAGCTGTTTCTCGTTGCATTTGCAACATAGATTGAGTTTTCTGCAGGCTGCAAGTCTTTCAAGCAAAGTCTCCATCCAGTGTCGCCTCATTGCAAGAACCCCTCTCACCATTGACCGATTGCTTTTGTCATCTCTACTTCACCTGCCATCTATTGAATCAACATGGGTGCCGTTTTGTACTGACCCACCTTGGTCCTCAGAATCAGACCATGATGAGTCCCCACACCAACAACAACACCAACCTTCTCTGCAATCACCTGATGCTGCACAGGACAGAGGGCATCAGCACCCGAGCACATTGCTGCCCCGGAGGCCAGGGATGGCCTCATCAAGGCCAGATTTAGCTAACTTGATGCTCTACACCCATATGGCTGCCACATGATGCGCCAGGTTGGCCCCACACCAACACCATAAAGGATCCCTACAATGACCAAGCCATTCCTTTCACACTCAGCACCATTGCGGGGATACTGTTATGTCTCTCCATTCACTGCAACTCACTAAGCCACTTCCAAAGGTGTACATAAGACCAGAAAGTGTTGAAAATAAAGATTTTTATGTTTGAAACCACATTAACAGAAACTTTACATGAACATTGGATAAAAGACCCTTGTGTGTTGTTAGTTGGTTTGATTGAACTAGGGTGAGTGTGAGGGGTGGCTAGTGAGATGGGGATGTGATAATGTAGATAGAGAGAGAGAGAGGGATAGGTGGAGGTGCAAAGTAAGTCGGTGGGGGTAAGGATGTGCAGGAGTAGGGTAGGGAAGGTAGAGTGATGGGGTTGTGATAAGTGGCACAGCAGGATGAAGTTGAATGTGGATTTGTACAAATGTTTCCTGATCTAATGAGATCATTGAAACGTTTGCGGCACTGCACCCAGGTCCTCCTGATCACATCCCTGCCCGTGACCATCTCTGCAATCTGCAACCAGGCTGTCTTGGTCTCCTGGGGAGGTCTCTTCTGCCCATGGGAAGGGAAGAGGATCTCTCTGCATGCTCTGACTCCCTCCCCAAGCATATGGAGGGAGTCATCGGAGAACCTGGGTGCAGCCCTCTGCCTCTGTGCAGCCATTGTCAGTGTTTGCAGCACTCCAATGCTGTAGTGCCCTGACAGCACTATGTTAGATTAAACTTCAAATCTAATGTGGCCATGGCCCCTTTAAAGATCCTGGCTGAAAACTCGTCGTGAATGACGTCACCAGACCCGCTCCGGGTGACGTGCTGGGCGGGTTTAATAGGCCCCATTAAGGTAAGTTAATTTTCAACAGCGGGATTGAGCCAGCAGCGGGGTCGCGACCCGCCACGGACACCGCCTGCACCAGACCCGTCGAGGTAGGCAAAATTCCGGCCTGTGTGTGGTTTATCAATGCGCTACTACGCTCTTGTGTATTTCTAGTTTTATTCCTAAATTTTTCTCTTGGATTGGTAATTTCCCTATATGCCACTTTCATGTGTGTAGAAAGGAGGATATTAGTCACTGCTGTATGTTCAGCCGATGCAAATCGTGCTGCTTGTCGAAAGAAGAGAGATGGACAAAGATAAATGCCAGCCGACCAAAACATTCCGTGCAAATGGGGGCAAGCAATTATCAAATCTCGGAGGTAAATCTACTGCAAGGCAAATTTAAATCAACTTTCACAGCAGTGTATACACACACCAGACAAGATGTTTAGATCTGTCCTTTCTATTACAGCTACATGTGCTTTACACATAGCAAAGTACACTCTCCTCACACACATGGTCTAGTGGCTTCCTTAACTAGCTGCACTATCTCAACTGTACAAATCATTAAGGACGGTTCTACATATTTCAAAGCTTCCTTATTATGTGGTTATTTAAAGAAACTGGTCACATTCTATTCAGAGTTTAGCATTTATATTGCTTGATACAATATAATTTGTTACTCTGTATAATTAATTCATAGATATTGACTGCTGGTGAACATTTTAATTGCAAGGAACTAAGTGATTAAGAGTATAGTATAATGTCAAATTAAAGCAAATCTTTTTCTTAAAATAAGTATGGTTGTGCAATGTGCATCTTGACTGCTACATTATTAAGCTGTCCATGGCATTACTTATTGAAAAGACCACAAGATATTGAGTCATAATATTTTTGTACATTATAACTCAGTCTTTTGTTTTAACTTCGTAATGTGTTCAGTGCCATAAATATAAATCAATCAAAAATGTTATAAATGTGTAAAAATGAAAACTGGTAATATCAGGCTATTAGATAACATTTTTATGTTCCAATATGCTGACAGTGATGCACATCACAGCATTCGGTCTATAATTGCTGTTTCCAGCTTGGTTTATTTTAGTTCTTCCTGTAGCAAGTTGTCTTATTTAACCTTCTCTCTTTATTTCTGTTGACTGCTTGCTACTCTGAGATGCAC
Organism: Somniosus microcephalus; assembly: GCF_052327205.1. Classification (NCBI taxonomy): domain Eukaryota; kingdom Metazoa; phylum Chordata; class Chondrichthyes; order Squaliformes; family Somniosidae; genus Somniosus; species Somniosus microcephalus. The sequence goes on along the minus strand of NC_140999.1, from coordinate 30,080,623 downwards.
TGTTTAAAAATAAAAGCCAACTTGTCTTCCTGGAATGATCATTGCTTTAATATATCTTTAATGACTAATAGTTAGTACCATCAATTTAGCAATTAAGTGAGTCCAACCAGAAGGCAATAATGCTATTTGGTGGGAAAAGCAAGTTAGTCACTGTTATAATTTCAGACAGACTAGACCATGAGGTAAGCCAGTCTGCCATCACTTTGGAATGAAGATATGAATGGGCAATTTGATGTCTTAAAGAAAAAATCAAGCTAGACAACAATGGACCAACCAACTCGGTGAAGTTTGCAAGGCCCAGTTTAGGGTCTGCAACATAAAGCACAAAGTAGAATGATAGTAGAATAGCTAAGGAAAGTCTTCTGCATGTGGACAACATGATGACTTTGATATTTAAAATGCATATGTATTGTTACTTGGTAATATTTTGCATCTGATAACAGGAATTAATTCAACCCTTGGTACATATTAGCAATATTAATATAACGCCATTAAAAGATTCAAAAGGACATCTTGTATTTGGCATGAGAAACCTACATTTGTAATTTTATACCAGTGTACCGGTTAGCACTATGAACATGTAATTTAGAATAATCTTAATTAAACTGTATCCATGGGAATTAGTATAAGACTTCAAAAAAGACATACAGGAAACTCTCGTTTAAACGGCACCTAAATAGCCGGAATTCTCTCTTAAACGGCAAAATTCATACTCTGAAAACACCTCAATAACCGGAAATGTTTCCGAGTCCGAGTCTCCCGCGGTGGCCGAGTTAGTCAGTGGGGGTAGTTCTCCAAACTGCCACTACTCGGCTTCTTGGCACTGTCAGAAGTCCGAACACCACAATAACAGGAGTCTGACTCTTTGTTAAAAATAGCCTCGGTAGATAACCCCCTCCGTCAACCGGAATTTTTAATCAACCGGCACCATTCCGGTCCCGTCGGTGCCGGATACCAGAGTTTTTCCTGGATAGATGATATTCTATGAGGCTAACTTGATGTATTGGAGACAGTTGGGTCCATCTTCCATTTCTTGTAACAGTGCTAATCTGTGCTTGAACAGTATAACTTGCTTTGTGCTTGGCACACATTATTACAACAACAACAACATGCATTTATATAGCGCCTTTTAACGTAGTAAAATGTCCCAAGGCACTTCACAGGAGCGTTGTCATTCAAAATTTGATACCGAGCCATATAAGGAGATATTGGGGCAGATGATCAAAAGCTTGGTTAAAGAGGTAGGTTTTAAGGAGCGTCTTAAAGGAGGAAAGAGAGGTGGAGAGGTTTAGGGAGGGAATTCCAGAGTTAAGGGCCTCGGCAGCTGAAGGCACGGCAGCCAATGGTGGAGCGATTAAAATTGGGGATGCGCAAGAGGCCAGAATTGACGGAGCGCAGGTATCTCGGAAGGTTGTAGGGCTGGAGGAGGTTACAGAGATGAGTGGGGCAAGGCCATGGAGGGATTTAAAAACTATCAGAATTTTAAATTCGAGGCGTTGCTTAACCGGGAGCCATTGTAGGTCAGCAAGCAAATGGGTGATGAGTGAACGGGCCTTGGTGTGAGTTAGGATATGGGCAGCAGTGTTTTGAATGAGCTTAAGTTTATGGCGGGTGGAAGATGGGAGGCCGGTCAGGAATGCATTGGAATAGTCCAGACTAGAGGGATCAAAGGCATGGATGAGGGTTTCAGCAGCAGATGAGCTGAGGCAGGGGCAGATCAGGCGATGTTACGGAGGCGGAAATAGGCGGTCTTAGTGATGGCTTGGATATGTGGTTGGAAGCTTACTACAGGGTCAAATATGACATCAAGGTTGTGAACAGTCTGGTTCAGCCTCAGACTGTTGCCAGGGAGAGGGATGGAGTTGGGGGCTAGGGAGCAGAGTTTGTGGCGGAGATCAAAGTCAATGGTTTCAGTCTTCCCAATATTTAGTTGGAGGAAATTTCTGCTCATCCAGTACTGGATGTCGGACAAGCAGTCTGACAATTTAGAAACAGTGGAGGGGTTGAGAGAGGTGGTGGTAAGGTAGAGCTGGGTGTTGTCAGCTTACATGTGGAACCTGATGCTGTGTTTTTGGATAATGTCACCGAGGGGCAGAGAAATAGGAGGGGCCAAAGATAGATACTTGGGGGAATCTGAGTGGTGTATTGAGGCAAATTACAAGAAAGGTTACCTGGGAGGAGGGACAAGTGAGAAATCATCATTTTCATTGTTCTATGTTATACGTCAGAAGCAGCTGTAATCATTATTCAGCCCAAACCAGATGTTTTAATGTTCCGTCTACTACTTTTTAGCTGTATTTCTTCCACTTACCAGAGTGCTCAGTTTTGTGTCTCAATCTGTTTTTGTTCTGTTTGGTGGAGCTGGCAGAGTTTTAAGTTATTCCCAAATCTGGGTTCATTATCCATCAACTTTTCCCATTGCCTATTTTTTCCACCCGTGACATGAAGACAATTCTGGAAGCAGTACAGTCCCACCAATTTCAAACACACACCGTACAATTAATGTCAAATAGGGAAAAAAGACTGTCCTTCTGAACAATATGGAGGCAACAATGAACAAGATAAGAATCTCAATATAAAAAATGAATTGGCAGGGTGTGGAATTTTCAGTTTAGAGAATGCAGAACTCCTTGTGACTAAATGTCATATTAGAATGATTGTAACATACCCTTTGTATAAAAACACATTATTGATTTATTATAGGTTTGTCAATTAATCTAATCAATTTCAAAAATTGAGTTGACAGAAAGTTAAATAACGGCTTTGTCATCAAGCCAAGCAGTATTGGCACAATACATTATAGGCAGTAAAGATGTTTAACTTTATCATTGAGATAATGCTTTAGTCAAGACTGCTGACTGGTTCAATATCAAAACAAACACATGAAATGTATTTTTAGTTTGAGCTGCAGAGCTATCATATGTATTTATTAGTTGAAAAATGTAAAGAAGCCTGTGCTTGTGTGTTGTAACTTGAGCACTTTACTGTGTTAAAACAACATATTTTAACAAAGTACTAATTTTTAATAGTTTTTGCATGTGAAAATTTGAAGAGCTATTTTTAAAATAGTCAGTCAATACTTTGGCTTCTCCAACATATTCTTTTAAACAAATGTCGTTTCACTATGACACAACTGGACTGTAGTTTTGGAAAGGGACAAAGAAAAATCAAAGGTGAAAATACTCAACTAAGAGAACCAATTTCTGTGATTTTTAAGAAGGGATCTAGCACAGGTGGTCTGAAAACAAAGATTAGCCAGGAAAACAGTAAATGAGCAATGGCAGGCCTTCAAGGCGGAGATACTTCGGGTACAAACCAAGCATATTCCCGTAAGGAGGAAAGATGGGGCATCCAAAGCTAGAGCTCCCTGGATGACAAGGGAAATAGAAGTGAAAATAAAACACAAAAAGGAGGCTTATTACAAATATCAGGAGAAAATCAGGCAGAATACAGAGTGTAGGGGGAAATTGAAAAAGGATATAAGCAAGGTAAAGAGAGAATGAGGAAAGATTAGTGGATAACATAAAAGGGAACCCAAAATATTTTATAAGTATATATAAATTAAAAGGATAGTTAAAGGAATGGTGGGGCTGATTAGGAACAAAAAAGGAAATCATCTTGTGGAGGCCGAGGGCATAACTGAGGTACTGAATGAGAACTTTGCATCGGTCTTCACAAAAGATGATGATGAAGTTAATGTTGCAGTAGAGGAGGGGGAGTAGAGATATTGGATAGGATAAAAATAGATCAAAAGGAGGTGCTAAATAGATTGGCATCACTCATAACTCTTCACCCAATCCAGATGGGATGCATCCTAGATTGCTGAGGAAAGGGTGGAGATAGTAGAAGCTCTGACCACACTCTTTCAATCCTCCTTGGATATGGGAGTGGTGCCAGAGGACTGGAGGATTGCAAATGTTACACCCTTGTTTAAAAAAGGGGAGAGATAAAAACCTCGTAACTGGCCAATCAGTCTAATGTCAGTAGTGGGAAAACCTAGAGACCATTGTCGAGGACAAAATAAGTTCTCACTTGGAGAAGCATGGGTTAATAGGGGACAGCCAGCACAGATTTGTTAAAGGCAAATTGTGTCTGACTAACCTGATTGAGGTATTTGATTAAGTAACCGAGAGGGTTCATGAAGGTAGTGCAGTAGATGTGTATATGGACTTTCAAAAGGCATTTGATAAAGTACCACATAACAGACTTTTTTGGAAAGTAGAAGCTTGCGGATGATTCAAAACTTGGCAACGTAGTAACTAGTGAGCAAGATAGTATCACTTCAGGAGGACATAGACAAACTGGTGAAATGGCCAGATGTAATTTGATGCAGGTAAGTGTGAAGTGATGTGCTTTGGGAGAAACAACATGGAGAGGCAGTATAATCTAAATGGCACTATTTTGAGGGGTTGCAAGAGCAGAGGGACCTGGGGGTGCATATTCACAAATCCTTGAAGGTGACAGGGCAAGTTGATAAGGCAGTTGAGAAAGTGTATGGGATATTTGGCTTTGTAAATAGGAGCATTGAATACACAAACAAGAAAGTCATTTGAAACCTTTACCAGTCACTGGTTAGGCCTCAGCTGGAATATTGTGTACAATTCTGGGCACCACACTTTAAGAAGGATGTCAAGGCCCTGGAGAAGGTACAGAGGAGGTATACCAAGTTGATACCAGGGATGAGGGACTTCAGTTATGTGGAGAGATTAGAGAAGCTGAGATTGATTTCCTTGGAGCAGCGAATCTTAAGGGGAGACCGAATAATAGAGGTACTCAAAATTATGAGGAATTTGAGAGCAAGTAGGAAGAAGCTTTTTCCTCTGTCAAGTGGGTCGGTAATCAGAGGTCATAGATTTAAAATAGAAAGAAAGACTTGCATTTATATAGTGCCTTTCACGACCACCGGATGTCCCAAAGTGCTTTACAGCCAATGAGGTACTTTTTAAATGAAGTGTAGTCACTGTTGTCACCTAGGAAACGTGGCAGCCAATTTGAGCTCGGCAAGCTCCCACAAACAGCAATGTGATAATGACCAGATAATCTGTTTTTGTTATTGTTTTGATTTCTTTTTGGGTTCAATAAAGACTCATTTCTGAAAGAGAATGTTGTTTAATCTAAAGTCTTGTTCAAGACTTTCTACAGCTTTTTACAGAACACACGATGCTGTGATGCATCTAGAATGAAACAAAGTAAAAACTCCTCTGGACTGCTTGTCTCTCACATGACCTCTGCTGGTCAGGCACAAGTAATCAAAAACACAGACAAATATGCTGTAAGGCATAAGTAATCAAACACAGACAAATATCATCACTATTTGCTGATATCATTACATCTCCCTTTCTTAAAACAAAAGTATTTTACTTTTAACTAACAACATTTAATGAACTTACATTATCATGATCAAGGTTTTTTACCCTTGCTTTGTGTGTTCACATGAAATATGTCAATACACTAGAACTTGAAGAAAGAATAAGATAACATTACTTCCTTCTTTAACAATAGTCCTTAAATTTGCTCAATGAGTCTCTCAGGAGGCTTCACGTGTCTTGAGGATTTTCTGATTGATTGTTCCTTGAATCTGAGTTGTTGCCTCAGATGATTGGTTCTCAGCTGTGTGATCAGGTTGTTCACCAGTATCAGTCTCTGTGGCTGGTCCCATGAGAAGATCTCGACGATTTCTTCTCAGAACAGCACCCTCATCTGTCTGAATGGTGTATGATCTTGGTTGAACTTCACTCAGGACAGTTCCCTTCTGAGTCCATGTGTTTGTTTTGTCTTTCAACCTTACTTGGTCACCAGTGTGGAGTTCAGGTAGGTTTTGTGTTCCTCTGTCATAGTAGTACTTTTGCTTTTCTTTCTGTTCTTTGAACTTCCTCACTTTCTCCCCCTCTTTTGTTTTCAGGAGGTTCTCTGGGATGGGCAGGTTTGACCTTAGCCGACGTCCCATCAGGAGTTGGGCTGGTGACATACCACACTCGAGCGGCGTTGTGCGGTATACAAGCATGCTTTGGTAGAAGTCCGTTCCACTGTCTTTTGCCTTGTACATCAGTCTTTTCACTGTCTGGACCGATTTTTCCACTAATCCATTGGACTGTGGATAGTGAGGACTTGACGTTGTGTGGACAAAGTCCCACTCTTTGGCAAAGTGTCGGAAATTTGCATTGTTAAACTGGGGTCCGTTGTCTGTGAAGACCTCGCTTGCCACGCCATGTCTGGAGAATATGGCTTTCATACTTCTTATCACAGCTTCTGCAGTGGTGGTGTACAGTCTACAAACCTCTGGATACAGGGAGTAATAGTCTGTGACGACAAGATAGTCCTTCCCTTGACATACAAATAGGTCAGCGCCTACCTTCTGGTAAGGTCTGTCTGGTGCTGGGTGTGGCTTTAGTGGTTCTACCGGATTGCTTGCTTGATATTTCAGCATATTGTGCAGTTTGACACCTCATTTGTCACATCTTGGTTGATTTGTGGCCAGTACATCACCTCTCGTGCTCTTTTCTTACACTTTTCGATTCCCAGATGTCCTCCATGGATCTTTTTTTAGCATCTCTCTTCTCCGACTCTTTGGGATAACTATTTTGCTTCCTTTGTAGATGATGTCTTCGACCACTGATAGTTCCGCCCTGCAGTTCCAGTACTCTGCTATATCAGGTGAGCAGTCTTGCTTCATGTTGGGCCATCCATCCAAGATGCTTTTTCTCAGTCGTCTCATTGTTTCATCTTTGTTTGTCTCGGTCTTTGAGCTCCATTTTTGCATCTGCTATGGGCAGTGCACTTGTGATCATGTCCACGTAGGCGTTCACTTTTTCATCCATTGTGGTGTTTGCGGGCTCACTTGGGTCAACAGCTCTGGACAACGTGTCTGCTGTATACATCAGCTTACCCGGTGTGTACGCAACATTCAGTGTATAGCGTTGCAGCCTGATCATCATTCTTTGTATTCTAAGCGGACAGCTATTCAGTGGCTTTTGGAACAATGCAATCAAGGGCTTATGGTCAGTCTCTACACTGATTGCTTGTCCTGCCACAAACTGGTGAAATCTTTCACAGGCGTATGTGATGCTGAGCAGCTCCTTTTCTATTTGAGCATATCGCGTCTCCGCGTCTGTCATTGAGCGCGATGCATATGCAATAGGTTGCCAGTAGTCATATTGTTGCAGAAGAACGGCACCGAGCCCACTCTTGTGATGCATCTGATGATATCTTGATGGGTCTCGCTGGGTCATAAAACCTCAGAACTGGTTCCTCTGAGCAGTTTCTTTAGATCGCTCCATGACGTTTCATGCTCATGATTCCATTCCCATTCTATGTTCTTTTCAGTTAGTCTTCTCAGTGGCGCTATTTTTTCTGAGGTTGGATATGAATTTACCCATGTAGTTGATCATTCCATTAAACCTCTGCACGTCCTTTTTGCATTGTGGCCTTGGCATATTCTCAATGGCGGACACCTTTCTGGGATCTGGTCTGATGCCCTCACTGCTAAGGATATCTCCCACGAATGTCAGTTCTGTCACCCCGAGCTGGCATTTCTCTCTATTCAGCTTCAGGTTTGTTTTCCTTGTTGCTTCCAGCACTTTTTTCAGTCTCTCGTCATGCTCAGTTCTCGTGGTTCCCCATACTATGATGTCATCCATTGATGTATCAACTCCCTCCAGGTGCTCATAGATCATATGGATAGTCTTGTGATACACTTCAGGAGCTGAGGCAATGCCAAATGGTAACCTTAGGAATCTGTATCTGCCAAATGGAGTGTTGAACTTGCTTCGTCCAGCTTCATCTGCCAAAATCCTGAGGACGCATCTAACTTGCTGAAATATTTTGCATTTGCAAACTGTGCCATGATTTCCTCATGTGTAGGAAGCTTGAAGTGCTCTCTCTTTATTGCTCTGTTTAGATCTCTTGGATCCAGGCAAATTCTGAGCTTTCCATTCTTTTTGTCCACTACGACGAGGGAACTCACCCACTCAGTTGGCTCATCTATCTTTTGAATCACGTTCAGGCTTTCCATCCTGTCCAACTCTGCCTTCAGTTGCTTTTGAAGAGCAAACGGAACTTTTCTGCATGGATGTATGGCCGGTGTCATACTTTTATCTACTCTGATCGTGTGTTCTCCTGGAATGCAGCCTAGACCCTTAAATAGGTCTTTGTACTCTTTCATGAGTTCATCATAGACTGTCTCTCCTTCGCTTTCCACAACGAGGACTCTCTTTACCAGGTTCAGTCTCTCACAGGCTTTTAACCCTAGTATGGCTTGCACATCCTTTGGCACCACGATTAATGCTAGCGTGTGCTCTCTGTCCTTGTGTGTTACTTTGACAATGCATTTTCCTTTCACTGGTATATCAGTACCTGAGTATCCGGTCACTTTCACTTGTATTCCATGTAACTTTGGTCTGGGTCTAATTCTCTTAAAATCGGTCTCTGATATCATATTAACTTGTGCTCCAGCATCCAATTTAAATGGAATGTGTATGTCATTCACTTTTAGTGTCAACATCCAGTCTCTTTCTTTTTTGTTTTCAGACACAACATCTACATAGCATTCCTCTATCTCGCTTTCATCTACTGTATGGACCTTGCTTTGTTGCGCTTGGTTCTTACAGCAACGGGCATAATGGTTTTTTGTTGCATCTATTGCATGTTTTACCATATGCTGGACACTTTCTTGGTGGATGCTGTGTACCACATCGACTACATGACTTCCGATTGTCTCTTTCATTTTCGTTTGCTGGCCACGTCTCTTTTTTCACATTGGCACTCACTTTGTTAAACGGTTTGTATCCGTTCTTTCTCACTGCATCCACGTTGCAGCTACTGTCACTGAACAGCTCCTTTGCCTGCAACTTCACAGTCTCTGTAACCCTACACAGTGCTATGGCTGTTCCCAGGTCTAGATCTTGCTCTCTTAGCAGTCTTTCCCTTAGACCATTATCTGGAATACCACACACCAGTCTGTCTTTTATCAGCGAGTCTGTGAGTCCCCCAAATTCACACGATTTGCTCCGGTTTCTCAGTTCAGTCACATACTGATCAATAGTCTCACCGATTTTCTGTACACGTGAAAAATTTGTGCCTCTCAAAGGTCACGTTGCGTTTAGGTATGCAGTAGGCCTCAAACTGTTCCATTATTTTATCTAGCTTCATTTTGTCTCCAACAGCAAATATGAAATTATTATATACCTCCAGCGCTGCATCACCCACGACATGTAAGAACAGTGACGATTTCTGTTTATTACTTTTCTTGTCAGCTCCGATTGCCGCTAAATACAACTCGAAACGTTGTTTGAACCTTCTCCAATTTTCAGCCACATTACCTGACAATTGAAGCGTCGCTGGTGGGAGTAAACCTTCCATTTTTTCACTTCGTTAGCTATTCTCTAATGGTAAGCAACGATGTTCTCTTCTGGCTTGGTAATATGTGGAGAGCTGATTTCGCTTACTTGCCACAACTGCTTTCACTGTCCCATCAAGTTGCTAACTTCAGATTTTTTCTCTTTCAGCCACTTCTGACATCATGTTTTGATTTCTTTTTGGGTTCAATAAAGACTCATTTCTGAAAGAGAATGTTGTTTAATCTAAAGTCTTGTTCAAGACTTTCTACAGCTTTTTACAGAACACACTATGCTGTGATGCATCTAGAATGAAACAAAGTAAAAACTCCTCTGGCCTGCTTGTCTCTCACATGACCTCTGCTGGTCAGGCACAAGTAATCAAAAACAGACAAATATGCTGTAAGGCATAAGTAATCAAACACAGACAAATATCATCACTATTTGCTGATATCATTACAGTTATGTTGATTGAGGGATAAATTGTGGCCAGGACACTGGGGAGAACTCCCCTGCTCTTCGAAATAGTGCCAGAGGCTCTCTTACATCCATCCGAAAGACAGCACCTCTGACAGTGCAGCACTCCCTCAGTACTGCGCTGGCGTGTCGGCCTAGATTTTGGTGCTCAAGTCAAAATAATTGGCAAAAGAACTAGAGGGGAAATGAGGAGAAATTATTTCACCCAGGGTTGTTATGATCTGGAACACATGACCTGAAAGGGTGGTGGAATCCATAGGAACTTTCAAAGGGCAATCGGACATGTATTTGAAGAGAACTAATTTGCAGGGTTATGGGGGTGGGGCTAAATTGGACAGCTCTTTCAAAGTGCCAGCTTGGGCCCAATGGCCCCCTTCTGTGCTGTAAGATTCTAAGCCCATACAAGTACTTCTGCAAACATTTTGGCAATACACAGCTAGTTTTCCCTGCTCAAAGGAAACCAGATGAGCCAGACATTTGGCTCATAATTTATCCATCCAGAGATCTAGAAGTCCCCACCCCATACATTTCAGCATCCAGTTATTTCATAAAAGATTCCAGGGTTTTCACCTCCGCTGTGCTATCTGGAAGTCTATTCCTTATGTTAATCACTTTGTGAAGAATAATTTCTTGACAGCAACCCTAAATTATCTTTTCACTAACTTGAACCTGTGTTCCCCATGTGCTACTTAATTTAATTCAAGATAACAATAATCTTGCATTTACCTTTTCCAATCCCTTAACTATCTTTTATCCCTCTATATGATCACCTCTTGGATACCTCCTTTCCAGGCTGAAAAGCTCATCTCTCGTCTTTCTTCATGGCTCCATCCTATGATCAACCTTGTGGCCATTCTCTGTACTGTTTCTAGTAGTTGAATGTCACCCATGTGTCTTTCTGACCAGAACTGGGTGTATACTCAAATTGCACTCTGATTAGAGCACTATACAGTTTGGTTACGACTTCTCTGACTTGTTCTGACTGTTCTAGCTATGTAGCTCAATAATATTTTTTTGTTGGAACTTTCAGTGATGATATGCAATTTATTCAAACAACTTTACTAAAATAAAATTATATGAATAAAGTAAGTGGAAAGTTTGTGTGACGAGGGGTGTGGGGGCGGTGGTGGTTCAGAGGCTGCACATTTCTGTAGATTTAAATACAGGTCCAGAAAAAGGTATACTACAACTTTAGTGTAATACAATACCAAGCTTTGATATGATGGCATTTTTATTAATTTGGTGATTTACTTTTGCAAAGCAGAAGAAATTAAAAAGGGCAAAGCTCCTGGGCAGCCACTGGCATACTCCTATAATTTAACTAACCCACGTCACAATTAACTAACCCACACTACGAATGGGCTCATTGATTGCTATTTTATTGTGAAAACATCAAATAATCTCCTGCAAGTTATTTGCACTATCATTTTGATTGTCTTGAAAATGTAATTATAATCTAGTTATATAATGGGATGAATGCTAACAAGAACCGGATATAATCAAATGATGAACTCCTGGATGAAAGGCAACTTTGTTTTTGATGGTTAAAGGAGAAGCAACTCCTTATTGATCTTGACAATGAAAAGAGCAGTTGTTGAGTGTAGCCTAGTGGTAGTAAACTGAGACTATTTGGGGCACTGATCAAGAAAGAAGTGGAGAACCTGTGGACAATCTTTGTGAGCGATGGAGCTTTGGAGAGACTAGATGTGCATGGTGAGGAGGAAACCATACAGTTTAGAAAACTGGAAATTGTAAAAGTGGTAGCAAGTAACCTAGAAGATAAGTGAATGAGTAGAGGCTGGACAAGGGGAGAAAGGATGGAGCCAACAAAAGTGGAGATGATTCAATATTATGGTGTCACAGTGGAGCATTTGGGTTTTTGGAGTGTCCGAGTTAGACAGCCTTAATTGGCTATTTAACCATTCTGTCGTTTCACTGCTTGTACTTCCACAATTGTTTTCCAACAACCCCGGAATAACGTCGTCCACAGTTCTATGTATATGTAGCACATATCGATCACTAGACAAGTTTAAATTACAGGAGCAAATGACGTTATGTTAGCTTTCATGTTCATCAATAAATAGCTAAATAAAACACAGTAAACAACAAGGAAAAGAAATAATTTGTTCAATATATCTCCAAAGTAGGTTTATAGAGTGGCTGCTGTGTCTCAAAATTTGCTTTCTAGCAAATCTGTGTCTCGTTATTTTTTTGTGAATATCAAATTAGATAAAAACAATTGGAAAAAAATGACTTGTATTGCACAGTGACCTTGGGGTTAGTGATTTAGGATAGAATTGTGATTGTCTTGTAATTTTTCCATGAAATAAACTGCCAGACTGGGGGGAAAAAATAACAATCTGAAATTGAGCAGAGGCATAATACATAGATTCTCTGTGTTACATAGAATTCACAGCACAGAATCAGGCCATTTGGCCCAATTGATCTGCGCCAGTGTTTATGCTCCACACGCGCCTCCTCCCATCCCTATTGCCATATCCGTCTATTCCTTTCTCCCTCGTGCTTATCTAGCTTCCCCTTAAATGCACCTATGCTATTATGGCATTAGTTATTAAAGTTAGTACATTTTCAATATTTCTTTAAAAATCAGAAGCAAAAATGTCACCACTCACTCCACAATCCCACTCCCTGCAGTGCTCCTATTCTGTCCCCTCTGGCTTTGGTCTTTGCAAAAAGTGGTAAGCCTACTCGGGTGTTGAGTTGATCTCAGCCAGGGTGGTGGCGACCATTAGTTTGAACGGTCCTGGGTTAGGAAGGACAAAACAAACAGATAGGGTTCCTGATCGCAATGCAGCAGTCTCTGCTGGAGTATACCTACATGCACTCCAGCAAGGAGTCTAGTGGCTAAATGATATTTTGAGAGAACAGAATACAATGGCAAACTAAGCAGCTGCCAGATAATGAGACCGAATAAATTCTTCATAATTAACCTGTGGGTACTTTTGAAACGAGGAAATCTGCTTCTGGGGAAAATCAGCAAGTAGGATAACTACAAGAGATAAAGGGGAGATACTGCTTGAATACAGGGAACACTAAATCATTACAATGTCGAGGGCAAGCCTGCAGATGGATTCACTTACACTAGACTATACAAAATTGAGGTCTCGTGATCTGCGTTCTTCACATGCTTCTGGAGGTGGCAAATGAGTACCTTGGATAATTACTGATTGATTGAAATGTGAGCTGGTGATTTAGATTGAGACCACTAGTTTTAAATGGATTTGCCATGGTGGTTTAGTGTGGAATATGATCATTTGTTTTTGCACTTCTCAATAAGAATGATTAAAACTGTATTTTCATAGTACATTGGTCGTTTAAATAAGTTTTGGTTTGGAATGTACATTAATTATTTTCAGACTTTTCATTCAAACTGGTGGAAAAAACTTTAGTGCAACCCAATTTGATGATCAATATGGAGTTATATGCAGTGTAGATTAGTTACTTTCATTTCAAAAGCAGTGTACTGAATCTCCCATTATAACCCAAGGGATTATGGGACAGTTCCTTCGATTTATAGAATCACAGGCCTCGATATAGCTTGGAGGCGGGGGTGGAGTTGTGGAATTTGGGGGGTGGGAGGTTCTGTTTTGAGATTGGGAAACCTGATCTCAGTACGGGTTTTCCTCGGGTCCTGCCGATTTTAATGGCAGGACCTGATTAACATTTTTCGTCTCAGTTTCCCGGCTGCAGCCAGCCAGATTGAGATGCTGGTTGGCTGTCAGGAGGGTAGGCCTTCAGTACCAGGCCGCATCCGGGAGTGGAGTGGGAAGGAGGGATTGGAGGCCTCTGGTGGGGGTTAGGGTGGTGTGGAGATTGGAAGAGTCTGTGGTGTGGGTGGGGGGGGGGGGGGTGGGTGGCGGGGAAGAGAGATTGGAAGGGTTGGGGGTGGAGAAGATCGGAGGCCTGGTGGGAGATCAGAAGGGCCTGGGGTGGTGGGGGGGAGCTGGGTGTGAAGCAGGTAAACTCGATCCAGCAGGTGAGTGGAAAGGCACTTACCTCCTGGATCCAGCAGTCTTCACCTCCCTTTAGCTGGCCGGCCAGGATTAAATTTAAAATTGGTGGTTAATTCTAAGGCAAGCAGCCTCATTATAATAAAATGACCAATCCGCCTCCTGTGAGTGGTTTGGATGGCCTCCTCTGTTAAAACCGGAAGTGGGCAGGTTGGGATCGGGTTTCAGATTATTTTTTACATGTCACCTGTTTTTGGGGGTTAAAATTCCCCCTCTAGTATTTGGTTGAGGGATGAATGCTGGCTAGGACACAGAACTCCGCTGCTATAGTTCAGATAGTACAATGGGTTCTTTTACATCCCCTGATCAGGCAGACAGTGTCTCAGTGTAAGTTTCATTTGATACATGGCACTTCCTTGGTACTGCACTAAAGTGTCAGCCTAGATTGTGTGCTCAAGTTCTAAAGCGAGGCTTAAACCTGCGATTTTCTGACTTGGATGTGAGTGCTACCAACTGACCAAAGCTGACATTTTAAGCAAGGTTTACAAAGTGATAAATAAATAATTATAAATCCTAGATCTGTGGGCCAATAGTTTTCATTATTTGTAAGGTGTAATAATTTTACCTAGTTAGCTGTGATATATTGCTTCAGTATATTTGCTGCATTGTAGGAATGAGCGACCCACTATTCTGTTTAAGCTGCAGGATGACCATGGTGACCATCAGAAGCTGTAGTCCAGGTCCCAGACTACCTGTGAGCAATGATCTACCCATATCCATTCTCAATCTTGGTTTCTTTAAATTCTGCAATATTTCTGGTAGTAGATCTGAGGTTAATTTTTACTTCTGAGGTTTACAGTACGGTTTATAAATCTGGCAGCTGGCTGGAGTTTTCACGTGCAGAATCTGGCTAGAAGTTGCGGTTGATCATGCAGAATTATTGATGTGTAAATCTATAACTGCTGCCACAGACGGTGCTCTGGACAGTAAGCACAGCGCTATCTGGTGGAGGGGCCTCAATCTGTTGGCGGGAGTGTAATTCACAGGCACAAACACTTGGCCATAGGATTCAGTTGTTTCTCAGGATAGCAATTTTGTTGGCAGGGCTAGGCAACAGAAAAGCTAAATGTAAAGAAAGAACTTGCATTTATATAGCACCTTTCTCAACCTCGGGACATCCCAAAGTGCTTTACAACCAATGAAGTACTTTTGAAGAGTAATCATGTTGTAATGTAGGGAAACACAGCAGCCAATTTGCACACAGCAATGTCCCACAAACAGTAATGAGATAAAGACCAGATAATCTGTTTGTGATATTGGTTGAGGGATACATATTGGCCAGGACATTGGGGAGAACTCCCCTGCTCTACTACAAATAGTGCCATGGGAGGGCAGACGGTGCCTTGGTTTAATATCTCATCAGAAAGATGGCACCGCCGACAGTGCAGTACTCCCTCAGTAATTATGGTGGCAACAAAGTTGGGAATGTGGTTACAGAATTTTGGAGGAAGCGACCCATGGTCATAGCAATGTTTATTCTGTTCTCTGACTGGGTCCTTTTTTTTATTTTATTGTAGCTTTTGTTTTAGAATTTGTTTTTCTACAGTTGCATAATCAAATTAGCAAAGTTCTTAGAATTTAATGGACTAGATAAATGGATAAAAAGATGATTACATTCAGCTCACCAAATATACAGAAGCATGAACATATGACTTATTTATTGGTTTCTCTTAATAAATGCTGGTTAGTTCTCTCAAGAATGTGTTTAAAATTAAAGTATTTTGGGCAGTGTCTCATTGAAAATTTTCCCTTTACTCGATGCTTATGACAGGAGGTTTCTTTTTGTCTTGCTGTTGATCTCCAGCTGAGACATGAGCATTGAATGGAGTGAGCTACTGCAGGGATTCATAATTAGTCTACAGAGCTGCGTCAAATTTTCAACACAATTCTTAATTTAGTAGTCAAATTGAATGAAAAATCTATACTCTAAATAATAGCAATACATTGGGGTGATTTTAACTCTACATGCCTATGGGACTAGTTGCGATTTTCACCTGCTCTCTAAAGCAGGAGATGAGGAAACGTGCCCAAAGCCAGTGGGGTTCCATTTAACATATGCATGTTGGGTTTAACTCGGCGGCCTGAGTGGCATTGAGTTTCCTGCCAGGCCAACCTAGCGGTGATTAGGATTGGGGTCAAAAGTGGCACGAAAAGGTACGTTAATTTTTTTTTAACTTTCTTTGTGGGGCTACAAGCAGAAAGTGTGCTCCTCTGAGCCCCACACAGAGAGCCTAAGCCTCCCCTGCCATGGATTAGCTCTCCCCCTCTCCATTGCGGGATGGCCACGGAATCTGCTGTCAGTGGGCGGCCTCTGGGCCACATGATGTTCCGCTGCTTCCCATCTGGGAAATAAAGTACTCAGTTCAATAGTGCAGGGCGCCCATGTTGTGACACAGGCACTCAACAGGGCCAGTGCTGAGAAACTCTGCATTATTATTGTCTGGCTGGAACAGTTCAGTCTAGTCCTTGGCAGAGCTCTTCTACAGATAGCTTCACAGGTTTCAAAGTCTAGGTGAATTTGGAGGTTTTTCTGTGATTCCAGCTTTTCTGAATCCATTGACGCATGCTATTGAGGGTACAGACTTCTACTCGCTCACCCACTTCCACTATAGTGACCTTCCTTGTGCTGTCACCTATAGTAAAGGTACAGTGACCTTCAGCCAGCCATGCTTCTGGGAGCAGCTTTGGTATATTAACTGCAGTGTATGTGCCTTTAAGTCAGAACTACTTTTACAGCTCCTGTATACTGTAGTACCGGCAGTGACCACACCTGTATATAAGCTTTGCGCATGCCTCTGTACCCCCAGTCTTGAGACTACCCTCCTCCAGTAAAGACCTGTTTATTGCTAATGTACAGCATCCGTGTGATTATTTAATAACAGCATATCCACTGAACCATGGATCCAACAGTGGCGACGAGTGTCAATTCGAATCTACCTGCAACATAATTTTTTTTAAAAATAGTCGAGGCCAGGAACACGGGCGTCGACCACGAGCAACCGCCCAGCAGTCAGGCAGAGATTGAACTTCACAGGGGAGGCTGTGGAGAGCCGGGCTTGGTTCCCCAGCCACGACGAGGAGCAAGAGACCGACGACAGGTCCAGCGCAGACCCTTCCCGAGCAGCGACGGCTGGAGCCGACCGACGGCGGAGAGAAAGCCGAGCAGCGTCGACGGGGTAAGACAGAGGGTGAAGAGCACAGGGCGCAGCCGGGGGTTGAACACCGAGCGGCGTCGAGAAAAAGAAAACAAACCGGAGAGGGGGTAGAGAAACAGCCGGGTTCTAGACTGAGCGGCGTCGAAAAATATAAAAAGAAGAACGCGCAGAGCACAGCCAGGGCTCACGGGCTGAACAGGGTCCGCGGGGCGAAGAAAGGGGAGCGCGGGAGACGCCACTGAGCCGCGGAGAAGAAAGAGCGTGGGAGACACCATTTTTAGAAGCCGCAGCGGAGAAGAAGGGCGAGCGCGGGAAGGAAGGAAAGCGCGGGAGACGCCATTTTGTGCCAGCGGAGAAGAAGGGGGAAGCACGGGAGGTGCCATTTTTGACAGTTAACTCACACCCAAGGATGCCGAAGAGTGGCAGTATCTCTACGTTCGACAATGAAGTCGAAGATTGGGCGACATATGTGGAACGTATTGAGGTGTACTGCAGGGCGAATGAAGTGCCAGATGCTAATAAAGCACTGGTTCTGTTAAATTCCGTGGGTGCAAAAACTTATGGGTTACTGCGAAATCTAATAACCCCAGAGAAGCCGGTAAACAAGAATTTTGAAAGCATAGTAGAAATCCTACAGGACCACTTAAACCCCACACCACTGCTGATAGCAGAACGATTTAAGTTCCATAAAAGGAACCAACACAAAGGCGAAAGCAATGCTGAGTACTTAACGGAACTGCGCAAGCTATCGAAACACTGCCAGTTTGGAGCGGGACTAGCAGATACGTTAAGGGACAAGTTTGTGTGTGGGCTACAAAGTGAAGGAACCCAGAAACGGCTTCTATCAGAAAAGGACCTTACGCTGGACAAAGCTTTCAGTATGGCAGTATCACACGAAGCAGCCGCAAGGGGCGCTGCAGAGATACAACGGAGACCGCAAGAATATGGCACCAATGAAATGTCCTATGGAACAGGGAAGTGCTATCGCTGTGGCAGAACAACACATGATCAGAAAGATTGTTGGTTCAAGGACCAAGTGTGCAGACAGTGTGGGAAAGCAGGACACATAGCAAGAGTCTGCAGGTCTGGGAAGAAAACCAACAGTAAGAAATCTCCACAGGAGAAGTACAAAAAGGTACACCAGGTGATGGACAGTGGTTCAGATGAACAGAAAAGTGACACAGACTCCGGAATCAAGGAGCTGGGTTGTCTGAAACTACATAAGGTAACAGAAATGGAGGATCACCAGACTATCTGGGTTACACTCAAGATAGACGGAGTCCAAGTGAAAATGGAATTGGACACAGGGTCAGTGCTAACAGTCATAAATCAAAGAGACTACAAGCGGCTATTTTCACACATACCCTTGAAAGCTACAGAGATTGTCTTGAAGACGTATACGGGGCAAAAAGTCTACCCCAAAGGAAAAATAAGGGTGAAAGTGACATAGAAAGGCCAGGAAATACGTAAAATGGATATATATGTATTGCCAGATGGAGGACCACCACTGCTAGGACGTGAATGGATCCGGAAGATACAATTAGATTGGCATTCCATACAGGCACTGAAGGTTGAGGCCAAAAAGGATGACGACGTCACACCTGGACGACTGTCAAAAATGCTAACTGACGCAAAAGAAGTGTTCCAGGAGGGACTAGGAACACTAAAAGGAATAACAGCAACGATTAAAATGGAGGAAAATGCAAGCCCAAAGTTTCTGAAGGCCAGACCTGTGCCTTATGCGATCAGACCAGCCGTTGAAGCAGAGCTGGAAGGGTTGGAACGTTCAGGAGTACTGTCCAAAGTAGACTGGAGCGAGTGGGCTACACCCATCGTTCCTGTAATGAAGAGGTCGTTGAGTAATACGCCTGGGGAACCAAAGAAGGTCCGCATCTGTGGGGATTTTAAGGTGACAGTGAACCCAGTCCTTCACACGGTACAATATCCGCTTCCACGAATTGAGGATATTTTCGCCTCGCTATCTGGAGGTAAACGCTTCACCAAAATTGATCTAGCCCAGGCGTACTTGCAAATGGAGGTAGAAGAAGCCTCAAAACAATACCTCACGATCAACACTCATAAAGGTCTCTATCAATACAACCGGTTGGTGTTTGGAGTAGCTCCGGCTATCTGGCAAAGGGCGATGGATCAGGTCCTGCAAGGGATTCCAGGGACCCAGTGTTATTTGGACGACATCTTGGTCACGGGAGAAAATGACGGTGATCACCTCGCCAACTTGGAGAAGGTGCTCACCAGATTAAAGGAGTATGGGCTACGAGCTAATCGCCACAAGTGCGAGTTTTTCCAGAAACAGATCTCGTATTGTGGCCACTTCATCGATGAAGAGGGGTTACATAAGTCCCCTGACAAGATTGAGGCAGTAGTCAAGGCTCCAGCACCGGAAAATGTGTCACAACTGAGGTCGTTCCTCGGGCTGGTAAACGACTACCACAAGTTCTTACCAAATTTGTCTACGGTATTACACCCACTGAACACCCTACTGCAAACAGGGGTACCATGGAAGTGGGATGATGAACGTAGACGAGCTTTCCAGAAGTGTAAAGAATTGATCACATCAAAAGAGGTGTTGGCCCAATTTAACCCAGCACTACCAATTCGTTTGGCATGTGATGCATCACCCTATGGTATTGGAGCGGTGCTGTCGCACAAATTCCCTGACGGGTTGGAGAGGCCAGTGGCCTTTGCGTCTCGGTCACTAACCTCAGCCAAGCGCAACTACGCCCAGATTGACAGGGAGGCCCTCAGCCTAGTATGGGGAGTAAAAAAATTCAACCACTATCTGCATGGGCAGAAGTTCACCTTGCTGACTGACCACCAACCACTTGCCTCCATCTTTAATCCTAAAAAGGGCATTCCAGTGATGACTGCACAGCGGTTACAAAGATGGTCCCTGTTTCTAGGGGCGAATCAATATGAAATAGAATATAAAGGCACGAGACAGCATGGGAACACTGATGGGCTATCGCCACTGCCTACTGTGGAGGAAGCACCAGCAGTGGACCCTATCGAGATATTTTATTTATCAATAATGGAACGATTGCCAGTAACGAACGCGGATATAGAGAACGAGACCCGCAATGATCCGACGCTGTCTCGGGTATATGAATTGACGGTGAGGGGATGGCCAACTCATGGAGACTCGCTGTTGCCAGCATTCTCATCCAGAAGAGAACAGCTGTCAGTATGCCAGGGGACAGTGATGTGTGGATCCAGAGTGGTGATTCCACCCAAGTTAAGGGAGAGAGTGCTAAATGAGCTACATGAAGGTCATCTGGGGGGAGTGAAAATGAAAAGCCTTGCTAGGGCTTGTGTGGTGGCCGGGAATCGATCAACAAATCGAAGACCTAAGAAAGAGCTGCTCAGGATGCCAGAAGGTCCAAAATGCACCACCACATGCCCCTCTACACCCATGGGAGTGGCCCTCCTCCATGGCAACGGGTGCATATTGATTTCGCTGGTCCATTCATGGACTCAATGTTCTTAATAGCAGTGGATGCTCATTCAAAGTGGCCTGAGGTGATAAAAATGTCTTCAACCACTACAGAGAAAACGATTGCAGTCCTACGGACCATATTTGCCAGAAACGGTTTGCCAGAGCAGATCTGCTCTGATAATGGACCACAGTTTGTGTCTGACGAGTTCCAAAAATTTATGAGAAGGAATGGGGTAAGGCATTACACATCCGCCCCGTATCATCCAGCCACAAATGGATTGGCTGAGAGGTTCGTACAAACCTTTAAGAAGGCGATAAAGGCCATGTGCGATGATGAAATTCCACTACAGCATAAGATGGACAATTTCTTATTAGCCTACCGAAACGCGACACATGCAGTTACCAACCAGACCCCGGCCATGATGTTCTTTAAACGAAGGTTGAGATCTCGTCTGGACTTGCTCAGACCAAATGTGCGAAGAAATGTTGAGGACAAACAATTCCAGCACATCAATGAGAAGCCGACAAGGAGCTTCAATGTAGGGCAACCAGTCTTGGCCTGTGACTATCGAACAGAGAAATGGCAACTCGGAACGATATGTACAAGGCAGGGGCCATTAATGTACACAGTGGATGTCGGGGAGAACATTGTGAGACGCCACGTCGATCAGATCTTAGCGTCACAGGAACGCGTCAACCCCATGTCTCGAGTACCTGGGGATGAACCCGACATACCGGTAGCATCTACCTCAGACCCAGTAGCAGTGGAACCCGATGAACTACCCGATGAAAAGGGGTCAGAATCGCCTCTGCACCAAGAACAAGAACCTCCGGAAAGGCGCTAACCCGAAAGGGTCAGGAAGCCGCCCCAAAGACTGAATCTATAAATGGACTTTTGTTGTTTAATGTACATGTTGAAATGTTAATTGTTATTTGAATATTAGGGGTACTACTAATATAAAAGGGGAGGAATTGTCGTGTATGTGCCTTTAAGTCAGAACTACTTTTACAGCTCCTGTAAACTAGTACCGGCAGTGACCACACCTGTATATAAGCTTTGCGCATGCCTCTGTACCCCCAGTCTTGAGACTACCCTCCTCCAGTAAAGACCTGTTTATTGTTAATGTACAGCATCCGTGTGATTATTTAATAACAGCATATCCACTGAACCACGGATCCAACATTTAACCACTGTATCTAATGACTGAAAAGGCTTGATTTAAGCCTCCAGATATCACGGCTAATAATGTATTTGTCCACTGTGGGACATTTCTAACATTGTTCAGATTGCGGACATGCATAGAGCTAATGCCAAGACCCACTCCACCATCTGTTCTTCAGTCATCCAGATTTTTGGATTCCGCTTCACTGATCCTTGCGGTGGTTTTATTCACTTTGACGTAACCTTCTGTTTAAAAATAGTCATCTTACCATTATTAGTACCAGTGCTGCTGGCATGAGTTGTTTTTCTTGCAGGTCTGTTTGTTACAGGTTTGTGTATGCTCAGCGTGAGAGCACCAAGGTATGTAGCCAGTTTGAAATCTTATGCTTCTTTATAGCCCAACAATCCCTTCCACTTTCATTCTGGAGAGGGGGTGTAAAATGGGCTGCCGATTCGCTAGGGCAAATCAGCTGTTCACCCCTTTTTTTTTAAACCATCAGGCCCCCCCCCCCCCCCCAATGTCTTCCAAGCCATCAGCCTCCCTGACCCATCCACAGCCCCTTTGTGTCCTCAGATACCCCCACCACCATTTTTCTTATCTTCAGCCAGTTGCTATCTTTATGTACCAGCCTTAAAATGCTTAAACATAAATTTTCTACTTTTTAAAAATTAATGGATAGAAAATCAAGTGCATGGAGGTTTACAATGTCAGGATATGCAGCCCCAGCATGCACCAAGAGCACATTATTTGCCAAATTCCATAAACAAAAATTAGCTTCTGATAGACTCCAGTTCATTGTTTAACCCATTCAAGATTGTTACATTAAAAAGTTCCTCAAGCCTCAAAAGTGTTTCAGAAGAGATTTTTTAAATTAAAGTTGAATATATACAAAAGAGGTGATTGTTGACTTAAAACAAAATCTATTCTCTATAAACAATCTTTTTTTGTTTTCTAACCATCAAGAAAGAAGGTACAATAGGAGATGATATTCGCATGTGCTGCCTGTCATCCGTTGTCAGTCTGTGGTGTTCATATTATTTACATCACTTGCCTAAAAGCTTTGAGAATTTAACCTCCAGTTTCTTTCAAAGTCTTTTGAGGGGTGAAATTGGTCTTCGGCGGTATCGCAAAATGGACAATAGCGAATCGGCCACTCGTCTCACATCCCACTCTTTTTTTTTCTTTTTCATCAGCCATAATTCCAGCGCTACTGCTAACCATCCACTTGAACACAAAACAATAGCTGAATTCTATTTAAATGTGTTTCATTAAAAAAAACCCTGCCATTTTCAAACTGCTGGAACAGCCAAGACAAATGACCTATTACTTCTGACTAACCATTTGCAACGCCAAGGAAGATTTACACACAAGATATCACACTTTAGATGTCACACTTTAAAGTGTCAGAAGTATTGAAAAAGGAAAAGACGATTGTTTCATGCTTTTTTTCCCCACATGAGCCAGGAATGTGCAAGCTCCTCAGCAACAATGATTGATTGCTAATTGTGCATATTCAATTTATGACAAGTAGACTTTGAGGCCTTGAAAGCAGGTCACCTTAAGGGAAGATTCAATTTAACAAAAATAACATGGTGCATTATATCATATAGCTCTCCTGTTCTTGTAAAACAGCTATTCTCACACTTGCCATGAACAGTGCCACGAGAGATCCACTAGTGTCTGATCAACGTCTTAGATTCTTGATACTGCGAATGCAGCTGTTAATATTTTGTTGTAGAAGGATTACAAGGCAACATTTATTTTTTGAAAGGAAAGGACCATTTCAAAACTAATCTAAAATTTCTGCTGTTTCCTATTTACCACCGGTAAAGCAGAATATATAATTGCACCAAAAAAAAGAGATACTTGTCTCTTGACAGAGACATGAATATGCGATGAGCTGCTGTCTGCTGTGGACAAGCCACAAATATGTTTGATTAGATTTTTACATGGTTTTATTACAAATGGTAATCTCCCAAGATAATGAGGTTGCATAGGCTGAAGGTACTTGGTACATGACACTAAATGCTTTTTGTTTGATTCTCACTGAGTCAGTTTGAACAAAGTGAACCAAATTTAAATAGTTTGACAATTTTCAAACAGATTTTTCTACATGGGTTAAATTTTGAATCCATACTGTACTGTTCTGATATTTGCTGACTACAGAAGTATTCTAAGATACAGTTGTGTACTGTGTGATCTGTTCTCTGTTTAATTAAAGCTGAAATCTTGCCATCTGGCTGGACCTGTATACATTATGTACTGCAATTATTGTTAAAACTTTGCAGATCTTTATAATGTACAACCAGTTTATCCTTTGCTTGTTTTAAGCTAAAACCTTGCCTTTTGATGAGATCTGTATGTGCCATGTATATCCTGCACTTACTCCGCAAATACAGGAAACTTTGCGATATCTGGCACCGACGGGACCGGCGTGATGCCGATCTATGAAAACTTCCGGACAGACCAGCACTAATGTTGAAGGATACGGAGGCTTTCATCTCCGTATCTGACAACAAACACTGTTGCTTAGCAACAGCTTGTAAACAGTCGGCCCGTACCTTGGAAGCGTCTCTGTAGCTTAGCAACAGCTTCAGAGAGGCTTTCCAGAGACTGACTGTTTAAAAAAATGCTAGGAGAAAAAAAAAAAAAAAACCTAACAAAATGGCTGCTGATTTCTGCTGTTAGATCGAGGTTTCTGGCCATACAACCTCCGGATAAACCAAAGTTTCCTGTAATGAACATTTTTATTAATGAAGAGCAGAGTAATTTTAAAATAGCTAGGAATTTAAAAAAAAAAAAAAAAAAAAAAATCTGTTGTCTTAAGTAGTGAAAGAAAAACTTTAATAGATTATGAGCATTATCTAAAGCCACAAACTGAATTGGAGCCTTTTGCTGCAAAATATTTTCAGCCATTTGTTCTTTTGAGCACTGCAAAAACATTTTATTTCATGACTGTCACCGAATTATTCGGTGTCATCTTATAAAATCTGATGCATATTACACTTGTGTTATAATTCTACCCACAGGGGGTTCCACAGCCTAGGGATTTACACAGGTTCAAGTTCCACTCGGTTACCAAACCTGAGCCAAGCTGAGTAAGAAGGTTGGGGTTGGAGGGAGGAGAGATTTGCATCGGGGCAGTTTCTGGCACCTGCGTAGAGCCAATTACATGCCAGTGGTCTGGGATCAGGCTGCGCACTCGCCCTGACAGCTGAGAAATAAGGAGGAAAATGTTTTTCTAAAGAATGGAAACTTATTGGAAGACACCAACTTAAAAAATGGGATTTGTGAAAATATAATATGTATTATAAGTTACCCTTATTGAAAGTGAAAGCATACTTGTGGGCTTAATTTCTTAAAAATGAATGAGTTACAACTTCAGTTATATCTGTACCATGCCACCAGAATGAATTCAGTTAATGAAAGTTTTTAAATGAGTTTAAATTTGGATATAAAGTTTTGATCCTGTTGCTATATAAGTCACTTCCCAGGTTTACAGTTCATTATAATCAATATTAAGATGTGTCCTACATTATGATTCAGGCTTGCTCCCAATACATTTTACTCCTTTTCACTGCAGAAAGAAGCTTCCTGCACTTAACTCGCACTCCTTGTGATCATAAATGTAACCATGCATTTAGTATGTGGAATATTGTGTGCTGCAGGGAAAAAAATCTTCCCTTTTTATTTATCCCTCAATCAACATCACTAAAACGGATTATCTGGTCATGATCACATTGCTGTTTGTGGGAGCTTGCTGTGCGCAAATTAGCTGTTGCGTTTCCTACATTACAACAGTGACTACACTTCAAAAAAGTACTTCATTGGCTGTAAAGCGCTTTGGGACGTCCGGTGGTTGTGAAAGAAGCTATATAAATGCAAGTCTTTTTTCTTCTTTCTTACCTGCTTGTGGGAAAGGGTTTGTTCGTAGCATTTGTGCTGAGAGGTTACTCTACACACTTGGGTGGCGTATTCAACACTTTGGAGGTTTGGAAGTCTGAACTGCACTTTGGAGCTCTGATCTATCAGATCAGCATGGGTGCCGCTTATGCAGCCTTATATTGGACCTCGGATGAGGACAAAGTTGACTAGCAACAGGCTGCTGCTCACAGACCTGTAGCTCCAAAGGAGAGAGGGGAGCAGCTGAGAGGTGTAGCTCACAGGAGGCCATACCTGGCACACAGGATCTACAGGCAGAGGATAAGCTTCCTCGACATCTCTGAACACCAGTGTCCCAGGAGGCTCAGGGTATCTCGTCAGACATTTGAAGCCTGCTGGACCTGGTGGCCACGCTTTACCAGTGGCTGTCAAAGTCCTCAACTTTTTTGCCTCTGGATCCTTCCAGGGCTCTGCCGGAGACATTTGCAGGATCTCGCAGTTGGCGGCACATACAATGAATGGCATATGACTACTAGATGTGTCATCGAACAAGCCATCAGCATGCTGAAGATGCGCTTCAGGCGCCTGGACAGATCTGGACGCACCAGCCAGGGTCTCCAGAATGGTCTTGGTATGCTGTGCTCTTCACAACATTGTGCAGCAGAAGGTTTGGACCTGCAGGAGGAACAAGGCGCAGTGCACAGAGCCTCTTTGGAGGATTCCGAGGAGGAGCAGAAGGAAGACGAGGGGGCAGGTGGTGATGTGGGCAATGCACCGCCAGTGACGCACATTACTGCTTGGGATGCCCTCATTATTGCGTATTGCGAGGTTCCATTGGTGTACTCCAACGACCATGTGCAAAAGGCACTTTTGCTCCACCGCCGCGCCCCCCCCCCCCCCCCCCCCACCCCAATGCCACTAACACCAAGCAGTCTTGCAAACAAAGAAGCATCCCTTTCACAGCCCCTATTTGTTGGCATCAATTCATGTCGTCATCGTCGCAAAACTGAAAAGGCCAGTTGCCAGCCAGCAACCAAGAATAGGCAAGACAGGAATGTGGTGCGAAAGAATAATATTTATGTGCTTCAAAATAGACAACAAAAACTTAACAATATAACAATGTGCAACTACAAATCTTTACTCTTTTTCCTAGCGCTTCTACGTGGCGCAGCTCCTGTGGCTTTAGCAGAGGTAGAGACAGGCTGCTCAGATCACTACTCTGATTATTGCGTTGCTCTTGGCCGACGTCCTCTGGGTTTTGGAGCCGGTGAGGGCCTACTTCACCTACACCTGTGCAGGGACAGGCTCGGCCATTGGGACACGCGGCAACGTGTAAGATACTGACTGAGGCGGGGGGGGGGGGGGGGGGGTTGGAAAACTGGTGTGAAGTGGAAGCACTTTGTCCCATATCCCCTTTCACCATCATCTCGTGGCCCAGCCGCATTTCCCTGCTAGTAATGTGCTGGAGAACGCTTTGCTGCAGATCAGTGGGGCGATAAAAGGCCAAGGCTAGGGTAGCATTTATCCTTTTTAAGGTGGCATTCAGAGTATGCAAGCCACTGTTGAAGGCCTGCATGCACTTGTGTGATTGGCGCATTTGATGCACCATGCAGTTGGCCACTCTTTCCATGGAAGAAAACATAATTGCAAAGGCCTGCGACATCATGCCCCTCATGCTTGAGACGGACTCCTCCAATCTCTGCAATCATGCACAGTGTGCTTGGAATGCCTGCCGGTACATTGCACATTCTCTGCTGCTGCTTGAGAAGTATCATGTTCATGAGTCCCTGGGGTACAGCATCTGCGTCCAGCTGAGCAGAGCTTGGAGAGTCCTGTACCCTCCGATGCTGACTCTCCATTGCTGTCCCTGGCTCCACCATCTGCTGTTGCTTACTTGTGAAGTGCAAGTCACCATGTGAAAACCCAACTATCTTGCTAACTAGTCCCACCCAAGCGCAAGTATCTGAGCTGGCGCATGGTCTGCATAAGTCCTGTGATGGCGCACCCTCTGAGGGAGTGAGCTCCTCTGAGGGGTCATCATCGTCATGGGTGATCTCGCTCACCTCTTGATGGATGAGTGCAGGCCCTGTCAGAGATAAAAGACATGTTTGAGTACCGTCAAGGTAAGAATGCTTGAAGTTATCATATGCAAATGATCATCAAGTCAGATTGACTGAGTGTTGTATGCCATGTAGCTGTCCGATATTTAATTCTGTCACCAGGTAGCTGGCAGGCCCTCATCTCTGATGGCCAGGTATGCTGAGACTCCGCTGATCTCCAGTGCCGCCACCTCCTCTGCAGGTGTTAGTTGCGAGATGACTGGAGGGCCACCTCTGGTTCTCTGCCTCTCTGTGCTCTCCTCTTGCAAGGAGGAAAAGATGACACCTATGAGTGAGAGTAATGGCATGCGTTCACCCGATAGATGGAGCGCATTTGTTGAGGTTGACGGAGGCATAGGCATGACATTGCATAAGGATGAGGGTGAGTGGCAGTGGTGGATGGATGGATGTGTGAGTAACTGCATAGAAGAGAGGGATGGGTGTACCTGCAAGGTAAGTTGGTGTGAGGAGTGATGTACTGGATTAGACTTGAGAAGGCAGAGTGAGGGGGGTTAGGGTGATGCGCACATTAGGATGTAGGGCAATGTGCCATTGCTCTCGCCTATCCTGCCCTACTTAGGTCATTGAAGCGCTTCCTGCATTGGATCCACGCTCCTGCTGCTGACCTTCCTTCTAGGCAACCTCCAACCACGCCGCCTTTGTGTCAGCAGCAGGCTTCTTACCCAGCCACTAGGGAACAGTATCTCCCTCCGGATCCTTGGGCATCCAGCAGCACATCTAGGGAGGTGTCGCTGAAGCGGGGTGCAGCCTTTGCCCGTCTCGACTGCATTGCAATAGTGCTTTGTCTCTCCATGGCAACTCCCCAACTGCTTCAACTTGCATGCTTGGAGTGTCCCTTTAAATACTGCAGTTCAGATCGCGTCAAGCAGGTCATCATCGCGCCCGCTAACTGGACAGGAAACCTGGAAATAAAATGATGATGAGGTGGCTGAGTTAAAATGCCACTGACGGACGCGCTGCACTTATTTCCGGGTTTCCCACACGCTATTGCCACCGCCGCCCCCCCCCCCCCCCCCCACCCTGCAACTCCTAGCGTGTCGGAAGTCTGAAAAGGATTTAACCAGTAAGACGAGGCCCTTTTAATTCTTTTAGAATTTGAGATGAAATACATCTCAAAGAAAACAGACTTTGTATGAATTATGTAAAGACAAAATAATAGAACCCAATCCTCCTTACTCTTGCGCTATGGCAAGACAAACCGAAATGAGACATCGGTGGCAGTTCTGTAACATTTATGTTCATGATTCCATTTTGATCTAAAAGCCGTTTTCTTTTAGGCATTTGTCAGCAGCCATCCTGATAAGACTGGAGTGGATACACAATTTATATAAAGCAATTTAACAAGATAACATGGTACATTCCAGCAAATTCAATTGATGGGTGATGAGCAGTTAACAGAAGTGTTTCCTTATGTACATTAAGGTAGGATCATAGAAGTTTTTAGCACGGAAAGAGGCCATTCGATCCATTTTGCCTGCTCTCTGAATTAAAGCGGAGAGTGTAAAATTAGGCAAAAACCAGAGAATCCATGGACAAAAATTCTATTTTATCACCGTGCCCTGTGCACTGGATTTTAATTTGTAAATCGAAATTGCTGCTGATCACGTTTAAAGATTCCCTGAACATAGTATATACCATTTTATTAGGAGCAGCTGTACATCTTAGTCAATTGCTTTATGAATTGGGAACATTGCTGCAGCTGGATCTGAACACCCTCTCCCTGAACCATTTCTAACCCTTTCACATTTTTGAACCAGAATCTTTGAACACATCAGAGATTCCTTACACGACTGACAGACTTTAATTAGTCACTCCATTATAACTTTGTTGCCTGCGGTTTTAATTTTTTGGATTCAATAGATTTTACTGTGAACTTGCAGTTCTTCCTATTTCATTTAAACTTTGCATACAATTAGCATTGAGCTGCCATCTAAATGGGAGAAAAGTCACTGATATGGACCTAGGAGTTTTAACTTGTCTTAGTTTAGTGATTGTCCTATGATCTCGTTTCACCTGTCACCTTTAATGATGTCTTCCGATAATTATCCAACTAGAACGCAATTATTCAGGCAGTTTTTTGAAAAAAAAACTCTTCCTCCGAATTATTGCAGTTAAGTTCTTTTAGCCTCACATACAGTGCTCAGCTTAGCTTATTCCTTGGATACAGACTTCTTTTTGGGAAGGTTCTCCCTCCGTATGGGAAGTTATGTAGAATTTAACAGGGCCCGTGTTGGCGTGTTTATCATATAATGGAGCTTTTGAAGTGGGCTGTACTATAAATGGCTTCTGTAGTCTGCCTCTTTACTTTTTTTTTGCATGTTCATCCGTACTTTGCAGTGTAATGTTGTAAGACTGTTACTGTTATTGACACTAATGTGTCTGATATTAGTCCTGGACTTTAGGAGCATTCTGCTGGTTGGGAACCTGACTGCTTGAGTCTGCTAATGAGCAGAGGTTACTGGGTTGCACACTGGGGATCCTAGTCCATTTTTTCTAGAATGATTTCATGGCTTTTCACCCTCCTCTTGAAACAGAACTTGTTATTCCATTTGCTGCAATTCTGTCTGTTTGGATTAGATGTCCGTTTGATGGACGCTAAACTTTTTTTAATAGATTGATACAGAAAAGAGAATTTTGCATTCCAGGTCTGTTCAGCTTAGCTGTCCAGCCTGATGATTTCTCAATGCTCCTGAAGCATAAATCAAATCTTCTAGGAATTTTCAGTGGTAGCAAGTGATGAACATTTTCAATAATGATTTACCGTTTCACCGAGTGTGCATCTCGATTGAATGAGACCTATTGATTATTAGTTCAGTGCTTTCAAATTGAGCTATACACCCAGACACAAGGTTCCCCCATTGACTATTACCAGGAACAGGACTGTTTTTTAACGGTGAAAATCATTTGAACTGATTGTGCTGACTGCCTAAGGTTACCAAATCAGGGAAAGGTGTAAGGAGGGTAATACGATTGTAATGGAGGAGGGTTCAGTTAGTGGGAATAAGGTTAAGTTTTGGTTCATAACAGTGTAAATATTAAATTCATGCATATTTTGAAAGTGTGCCATATACAATAATATTTTTTATTCTGAAAGAAGCAACCCTCATTTCGGTGATATCTTTGCATGATCAATACTCATAATGAATAGATTTAGTACCGTTGTATATGATCTATACAAAGTCCAATGGTGGTTAGCACCAAATTTAATAACTTGTTATACATTTACTTTTGTTTTCAGGGCAGTGGCTGTACAGGTGGTAATTTGATAGTGTTAGAGGTTTTTATTGGTTTACTGAGTTGAATGGCTTCTCTTTGCTAACTGCAGTGGCATATTTCTACCACAACAAAAAACGTGGTTAGTAGGAAATCTTCGCTCATCATTGACGGAGCAGTGTCATTTGCCCATTTTCCCACCCCGCACCCGAAGCCATGCTATGCATTTTAGTCGGGAGGATGGGAGCATGCAGACTAAAGACCTCTCTCTTATTCGTGCTATTTCTTGGTTGACCTGGTAGGATGCAGAGCTGAATAATGTAGGAAAATGATTGCTGTGTGTGGAATCTGCTGAGGAGGCGATAAGCTGGAAGGCACCAAAAGCAATTTGCCATCCTTGGAGAGTTTGGACTGAAGATGAGATTTTGTCCCCCTCTGGAATTTTTTTTTTCCTTTTTAAAAGTGTATTCACTAAGGATTGAATATAGAAACTTAAAAATCTTGAGTACATTCTCCTAAAGGATAATGATGTTCATTAATTCTGTTCCAGAAATAAATCTCTTGAATTGTTTGCCTGTTCAGGCTAGCATTCTTTAGATTGGCCAGGTGGAAGAAGATGCTGCCAAAGTTAGTGAAAGAGGAGGTAGTTGAGATACTGGACGGGATAAAAATTGATGGAGGAGATACTAGAAAGACTGGCTGTACTTAAAGTAGATAAGGACCGGATGGGATGCTGAGGGATGTAAAGGTGGAAATTGTAGTGGTACTGACCATAATCTTCCAATCCTCCTTAGATACGGGGGTGGTGCCAGAGGACTGGAGAATTGCAAATGCTGCACCCTTGTTCAAAAAAGAGTGTAAGGATAAACCCAGCAACTACAGGCCAGTCAGTTTAACCTCGGTAGTGGGGTACCTGCCTCCAGTCCGATAAACAATCGTTCTCCTTGGAGCAGAGAAGATTGAGAGGAGATTTGATAGAGGTGTGATGTGCCATCAATAACTCAAAGACAAGGAATTAAAGGATTCAACTGAAGGCTTTTAATCA
Organism: Somniosus microcephalus; assembly: GCF_052327205.1. Lineage (NCBI taxonomy): Eukaryota > Metazoa > Chordata > Chondrichthyes > Squaliformes > Somniosidae > Somniosus > Somniosus microcephalus. The sequence continues at coordinate 30,048,751 of NC_140999.1, read as the reverse complement.
CCAAGAACATTGCATGTCTTTCCACATCGGATTCGTCTGGCAGAAATGACTCATACAGCTCTTGAGACCTTTTATATGACAAAAGACAGGGGCGGAGCCAATACACACAATACAATGCAGGTAAAACACAGGGGCTGATGAAGGCATATATTTCATCACATTCACCCCTTCTACAGATTTAGTCTGTCCGGGGGTGTGATAGTCCTTCCTGAACGTCGCAACAGTACCTCGGGTTCCGACCGGGAGTCCGTGGTGCCCTCCTGGGCATACCCATGTGCTGGGGGTGTTGCAGGTACTTCTGGGGGTGGTGAGGATACCTCTGGGGATGGTGGAGGTTCTTCTGGGGGCTTCCTGCCGAGGCGAGGTCCTTTATGGACACGGTGTCCTCACGCCTGTCGGCGTGCTTGACGTACGCGTACTGTGGGTTTGCGTGGAGTAGGTGTACTGCCTCCACGAGGGGATCCGTTTTGTGGCCCCTCACATGCTTCCGTAATAGGACTGTCCCTGGGGTGGAGAGCCACGAAGGTAGGGACACTCCTGAGGTTGATTTGCGGGGAAAAACAAACATCTTCTCGTGAGGAGTGGCGTTAGTAGCAGTACACAGTAGCGACCTTATCGAGTGGAGTGCGTCTGGGAGGACCTCTTGCCAGCGGGAGGTAGGGAGGCCTTTAGACCTTAGTGCTAAGGTGACCGCCTTCCACACCGTCGCGTTCTCCCTCTCCACTTGCCCATTACCCCGGGGGCTATAACTAGTGGTCCGACTCGTGGCCATCCCCTTCGACAGCAGGTATTGGCGCAGTTCGTTGCTCATGAACGACGCCCCCCCTGTCGGTGTGGATGTAGTTAGGCATGCCGAATGTGCAAAACAGGCTGCCGAGGCACTTGATGACCGTGGCACTGGTCATATCTGGGCAGGGGTAGGCGAATGGGAAGTGGGAGTACTCGTCCACAATGTTGAGAGAGTACACATTGCGGTAGGTGGAGGGGAGTGGTCCCTTGAAATCTAAGCTCAGGCGCTCGAATGGCCGTGTAGCTTTGATCAGGTGGGCTCGGTCGGGCCTGAAAAAACGGGGCTTGCATTCCGCACAGGTGCGGCAGTCCCTGGTCATAGACCGGATCTCCTCGATGGAATAGGGCAGGTTACGGGATTTTATAAAGTGGAATAGCCGGGTGACCCCCGGGTGGCAGAGGCCATTGTGGAGGCCCTGTAGCCTGTCCCCCTGGATGCTGGCACACATCCCTCGTGATAGGGCGTCGGGGGATTCGTTGAGGGCCCCCGGCCTATATATTATGTCGTACTCAAACGTGGAGAGTTCGATCCGCCACCTGAGAATTTTGTCGTTCTTGATCTTCCCCCTCTGTTTGTTGTTAAACATGAAGGCTACCGACCGCTGGTCGGTAAGCAGGGTGAAGCGTTTGCCGGCTAGGTAGTGCCTCCAGTGCCGCACTGCCTCCACTATGGCCTGGGCCTCCTTCTCTACCGAGGAGTGCCTGATCTCGGGCCCTTGGAAGGTTCTTGAGAAAAAGGCTACGGGCCGCCCATCCTGGTTGAGGGTGGCTGCTAAAGCAAAGTCGGACGCATCGCTTTCGACCTGGAAAGGGATGTTTTCGTCCACTGCCTGCAGCGCGGCCTTCTTAATGTCGTGTTTAATGCTGTTGAAGGCGTCGTGGGCCTCGGCCGTGAGCGGGAAGGACGTTGATTTCAGGAGGGGACGGGCCTTGTCGGAATAATTGGGGACCCATTGGGCGTAATAGGAGAAAAACCCCAGGCACCTTTTCAGGGCCTTGGGAGTGTTTGGTAGGGGTAGCTCCCGTAGGGGGCGCAATCGGTCGGGGTCCGGACCGATTTCCCCGTTTTCCACCACGCAGCCCAGGATACAGAGGCGCGTGGTGCTGAAGACACACTTATCCTCGTTGTAGGTGAGATTGAGTCTGAGGGCGGTTTTCAGAAATCTCACGAGGTTCGAGTCGTGGTCTTGCTGGTCGTGGCCGTAGATGGTGACGTTGTCTAGGTATGGATAGGTGGCTGTTAACTGGTTCTCATCGACCATGCGGTCCATCTCCCGCTGGAAGACCGAGACCCCATTCGTTACCCCAAAGGGGGCTCTGAGGAAGTGGTAGAGGCGTCCGTTCGCCTCGAAGGCGGTGTATGGACGGTCCTCCGGCCTAATGGGGAGCTGGTGGTATGCCGATTTTAGGTCGATGGTGGAAAACACCCGGTATTGCGCGATTTGGTTAACCATATCTGCTATGCGGGGCAGAGGGTAGGCGTCTAGCTGGGTGTATAGATTAACTGTCTGGCTATAATCTATCACCATCCGCTTCTTTTCGCTTCCCTTTACTACTACCTGGGCGCGCCACGGGCTGGTACTGCATTCAATGATACCCTCCCGCTTGAGTCTTTCTACTTCCGACGCAATGAACCGTCTGTCCTCCCAGCTGTACCGCCTACTCTTGGTCGCTATGGGTCGACAGTTGGGTGCGAGGTTGGCGAACAGAGAGGGCGGCTTGACCTTCAGGGTAGCCAGACCGCACACTGTGAGGGGCGGCTGGGACCCACCGTAGGTAAGCGTGATACTTTGGTGGTGGCACTGGAAGTCCAGACCCAAGATCACGCTCACAGAGATCTGGCATTATCAATAGTTTAAAATCTCTGTAATCAGTGCCTTTTACCGACAACATAACCACGCAGAAACCTGTAATTTTTGAGGTATGGGTCTTATCAGCCATGGCGATTTTGCCCTGTGTAGGGACTATCGTTAGTGAAAGTCGTTTTACCAGGCTAGGATGAATAAAGCTTTCGGTGCTCCCGCAGTCAATCAAGCATTTAACCTTGTTCCCGTTTACCTCTATGTCCATCATCGAGCTAGACAACGGATGCGGCCTGGATTGATCCACCGTGATCGAGGCCACCAGTGGGTCCTGGAGGTCCGTGTAGTCGGGACAAGATGATGGACTCCATGAGGGTGGACAAGATGGCGTCCAAGATGGCCACCCCCACGGCGCGCACGCGGCGGTGGCGGAGTTGGAGGCGGGGTTCCCTCTGCAGACTTTGCTGAAATGTCCTTTCTTCCCGCATTTAAAACAGGTGGTGCCCTTCGCTGGGCACAGATGCCTGGAGTGTTTGTCCTGGCCGCAGAAGTAGCATTTCGGGCCCCGATGCATCGCGGCAGTAGTGGGGCTCCGATGGTGCTGGGCTGGCCTGAGACCTGGGAGGTGAAGATGGCTTCCAAGATGGCGGTGCGCACGAGGCGGAGTGGGCCGCGTGGCCTGAGGAACAGGATTCAGAGTTCCTCTGGGCCATATCCAGCGATCGCGCTATGCCCATAGCCTGTTTTAAGTCCAGTCCCTCCTTTTCAAACAGTTTCTGCCGAATGTAATTTGAACTGAGGCCCGCAATAAAGGAGTCTCAGATCAGCTCCTCCGTGTACACGATGGCAGACACGGCCTTACAGTTACAGTCTGTGCCCAGTACTTTTAGGCTTAGCATGAAGTCCTCTAGTGACTCACCATGCCGCTGCGTGCGAGTAGTCAGAAGATGCCTGGCATACACCTCGTTTATTGGCCGCATGTAGTGGGCCTTCAGAATGGTGCAGGCATCCCCGTAGCTGGTGGCATCTCGGATGAGAGGGGAGACCCGATGACTCACCCAGTTTCGCAGGATTCCCAGTTTCACGTCTCCGGTGGCGGTCGCGGCTGCTATGGCGGTGGCTGAGCTTTCGATGAAAAATTCGAAGCATTGGAACCAGTGTCCGAACTCTGTGGCTGCTTCTGAGGCATGGGGGTCCAGATCCAAGCGCTCTGGTTTCAGGAGTCGATCCATCTTGGTGTTTTAGTGATTAAAATTGATGTGCCATCAATAACTCAAAGACAAGGAATTAAAGGATTCAACTGAAGGCTTTTAATCACTAAGAACATTGCATGTCTTTCCACATCGGATTCGTCTGGCAGAAATGACTCATACAGCTCTTGAGACCTTTATATGACAAAAGACAGGGGCGGAGCCAATACACACAATCGGAAAAAGGGGGCGATACACAATACAATGCAGGTAAAACACAGGGGCTGATAAAGGCATATATTTCATCACAAGGTGTTCAAAATCATGAGGGGTCGAGACAGTAGATGGAGCGAAACTGTTCCCATTGGCGGAAGGGTTGAGAACCAAAGGACACAGATTTAAGGTGATTGGCAGAAGAACCAAAGGTGATATGAGGAAAAACTTTTTTACGCAGCGAGTGGTTAGGATCTGGAATGCACTGCCTGAAAGGGTGGTGCAGGCAAATTCAATTGTGGCTTTCAAAAGGGATTTGGATAAGTACCTGAAGGAAAAAATTTTGCAGGGCTACGGGGAAAGGGTGGAGGAGTGGGACTAGCTGAAGTGCTCTTGCAGAGAGCCAGCATGGGCTCGATGGGCCGAATGGCCTCCTGTGCTGTAACCATTCTGTGATTCTATGATTTCAGGATTGGCTGCAGAGCAATTGCTCCAGAAATACACATCTGTAGCATCAGCTGGTCAGAGTCCTGACTCCTTTCTAAGTCAACACTGGACAACAGCAAATGTGTCAATTGGTGGCTGCAGACTGGTGTGGGATAATGTCTCAGTGACTCTCAAATTATTTTTGTTTGCACAAAGTAATTTTTAAAATGAGTTATTTGCTGCAGAATTGCTGTTAGCCACTTGTACAAATAAATGTAGTCAGTGTAACTGCTTGAAAGAAGTTTCATTCTGTTGATGATAAAATACCTACTGTTGTTTTTTTTTAAAATTGTACTAATATAAATAATTTCAAAATAAAGAGGACCACAACAGACACACACAGGAGTTGTAGGCGGTGGTGTTTGCATGATGCACATTAACAGTACAGGTTGAGCGTCCTGAATCCGGCAACCTCGACTGAGGCCGAGTCAGTTTTCGTGTTTTTCCGGACTTCGGAACGTGTTTCTGATGTCCGAAGTCCAGAAATATTGCAACCTGGGCTCGGGCGTTTCCGGACTTTGGACATCAGAAACACGTTCCGAGTCCGGAAATGCCTGGGCCGCTCCGTGTAACGCTGACGCATTTCTCCGCCCCTCCCCTTCTGTTAAAGGGGAGGGACGCTGCGAGCTCTGCAGAGCACCTGATGGCCCACACTAGGCCACCAGGGCGGCGTGGTGCCGTGGCCGCAGCCTGGCGGAAACACTTAGTGGAGCTGTGCAGATTAAGAAGGATAAAACACAACACTAACGTTTTATTGCATCACTCGCATTTTTCATAGGATTTTTCAAAAAAAGGACAACCAAAGTTAATGGCTTTATGAAGTACAGGTTGAGCGTTCAAAATCCGGAGTTCCGGATTCCAGAACATTTTACGGATTCTGGCCGACCCTGCCACCAATCGCCCTGGAGTCCGGAACTCTGGATTTTGGACGCTCAACCTGTACAACCATACTTGTCCCATTGGCAGCTGTTGCTCATTGACTCAATTCTTTTCTTCTGCTATTAACACTTTTTTCATTTCAAACTGTGTAGCACTATGCGTCACCGCAGATTTCCAGGGAGTACTACTTCGACGGGGGGGCAAAACGGGTTGTAGCCGATAGGCCACTCGTTCTGCACCCTGCCCGATTTTCCAAAATCGACTCGGGACCAGTGTTACGTCCGTGAATAATTGAGACACGGACAGCATGAGTGAACAAAATAAGTCTTTACTGGTGGAAGTCCATAGTGAAACTAACAAACAGAGGCTCTCTAGCGCCTTTTATACAGGGGTGGTCACTGCCGGTACTACAGTCTGAGACCAGTTATTCTCTTAAAGGTACATACACAACAACCATCACATTCATCATGCACTCTTTGCAATTGTTAAAGGCTGGTTTTCCATTCAGTACTGATGAATGGCTATTTGATCAAATGCAGTTGAAAGATGCATATAGTCGCAAAGTAGCCCCATGCCACCTTGGCACAGATCAAAGGCAATTGGGTTTAATTGTTAGCTGTGTCTGAGGCCTTTGAGGATCATTGATTGGTGGTAATCCTCTTTAACGGACAGCCTGGTGGTCAAAGGTCTCCAAATGTGGGTTATATTGGCTCTGTGTAGTTGAGCAGGCAGTCTATCGAAGGCTTGCTGTTCGGGCTAGCTGGCAGAGTAGCTGAGCTAGATTTCAAACAGTAGCCTGTTCCACAGGGTAAGAAATTAATCTATATTTAGAGAGAAGAAGGTGCACTCTGCATCATAGTGGACATGAGGAAATGCTCGGTGATGCTGAACTTAAAAATATCTAGTGTAAAAATCCAAAATATGAAGTAACAGTGACGCACTTGGAAAATTCTGTAAAATTAACAAGTTTATAGTATTTCCTTTAGACGAATATAAAACCACTATGTTCAAAAAGTACAGCTAAATAATTTCTAGCAAAAATTATACAGTAGTGTCTAAAATATTATAAAATATGCACAATTTATTCCTTTTTAAAAGGGGTTTACCACATGGCAGAGACACAATAATCTTTGAACCCTAAAACAACTTCTATTCAAAATGCATGATTAAGGGAATAATCATTTTCCAACCCAAGTATGTCCATTTGCTATAAATAACATTTTTTACATAGTATTACATAGTATTTACAGTATTACATTACATTACATAGTATTTACGGCACAGAAACAGGCCATTTGGCCCAACGGGTCCATGCAAGAGACCGGAAGGAGCGGACTTGGAAGGAGCACAGAGAGAGCGGAGCAGTTGAAAGGAGTGGCAGCAACTCAACAGAGGCAGTTTTTGAAAAAGTGATGTCGGCACAAGGGAAGGAGCTGATTGGTGAGTAGCTGGTGAGTGTATTTTTATTTTAAGTTTATAAGTTTATTTCTGCTAAGTTAGTTAATAGCCTATTAAATAGAGGGAGAAAGCTCATTGGTGAGTAGTTGGGGAGTGTTTTTTGTTAAGTTTTAAGTTTATTTCTGCCGGGTTAGTTCTTAGTCTATTAAATAGAGGCATGGCAGGGCAGCTCAGTCCTGTGGAGTGCACATCCTGTGTCATGTGGAAAGTCCTGGACGCTTTGCGTAGCCTGGACGACCACATGTGCGGGAAGTGTCGCCAGCTACAGCAACTCGAGCTCCGGATTTCGGAGCTTGAGCGGCGGCTGGAGTCACTGTGGTGCATCCGCGAGGCTGAGAGTTACGTGGTTAGCACGTTTCTAGAGATGGTCACCCCACAGCTTAAGAGTATGCAGGCAGAGAGGGAATGGGTGACTGTCAGACAGAAGACGAGGACCAGGCAGCTAGTGCAGGAGCCCCCGGAGTGCATCGCGCTCTCCGACCAGTATTCTGTTCTGAGTACTGGTGAGGGCGATGGTTCCTCTGGGGAGTGCAGCCAGAGTCAGGTCCACGGCACCACGGGTGGTTCAGCTGCACGGGCAGGGGGGGAGGAAAAAGAGTGGAGGAGCAATAGTGGTAGGGGATTTGATAGTTAGGGGAGCAGACAGGAATTTCTGCGGCCGTAGACGTGACTCCAGCATGGTATGTTGCCTCCCTGGTGCCAGGGTCAAGGATGTCACAGCGGCTGCAGGACACTCGGGGGGAGGCGGGTGAACTGCCAGAGGTCGTTGCCCATATCCGTACCAACGACATAGGCAGAAAGAGGGATGAGGTCCTGCAGGCAGAGTTCAGGAGCTAGGCGAGAGATTAAAAAGCAGGACCTCCAAGGTAGTAACCTCCGGATTACTCCCGGTGCCACGTGTACTGAGTACTGGAATAGGAGGATAGAACAGATGAATGCGTGGCTGGAGAGATGGTGCAGGAGGGAAAGCTTTAGATTCCTGAAGCATTGGGACCGTTTCTGGGGAAGGTGGGACCTGTACAAGCTGGACGGGTTACACCTCAACAGAGCCGGGACCAATATTCTCGCGGGAAGGTTTGCTAGTGCTGTTGGGGAGGGTTTAAACTAGCTTGGCAGGGGGATGGGCACCAGGAATAAGGTGCATGAAAGAGTGAGTGTGTTGGATAGTACTAGAGAAGGTAGCAGTACCATATTCGATAGGAGCAGACTAAGAAAGACTGAAAAATTCAAAAATGGGTTTTAGAATGCATGTATGTAAACACACAGTGTGGTGAATAAGGTTGGTGAGCTACAAGCATAATTACCCATTTGGGAATATGATGTTGTGGCAATAACGGAAACGTGGCTTAAAAACGACGAGGACTGGGCACTTAATATTCAAGGGTACAAGGTGTTCAGAAAAGATAGGGAAGGAAAAAAGGGAGGTGGGGTGGCAGTGCTGATTTAAGGAAGACATTGTAGTGTTGGAAAGGGAGGATGTCCTTGAGGGGACAAGGACAGAATCCATTTGGTTAGAGTTGAGGAACAAAAAGGGTATGATCACACTATTGGGGGTATTCTACAGGCCTCCAAATAGTAAGAGGGAGGTAAAGGAGCAAATCTGTGGGGAAATTGCAGAGATATGCAAGAGCTATAGAGTGGTGATATTGGGGGACTTTAATTACCCAAATATCGATTGAGATAATGCTAGGGTGAAGGGAAAGGAGGGGGAGGAATTTCTGAAATGTGTTCAGGAGAATTTCCTTGACCAATATGTTCTTGGCCCAACTAGGAAGGAGGCATTGCTGGGGAATGAGGTGGGCCAGGTCGAACAAGTGTCTGTGGGAGAATCATAAGATTTAGATTAGCAATGGAGAGGAGCAAGGAACAATCTAGAGTCGAACTTCTAAACTGGAATAAGGCTAACTTCAATGGGATGTGAAAGGATCTAGCCAGGGTAAAATGGAACCAAAGACTGACAGGAAAAACTGTAACGGAACAATGGGTGATCTTTAAGGAGGAGATGTTCCAAGTAAAAGCTAGGTACATTCCACCAAGAGGAAAGGGTAAGGGAACCAAAGCCAGGGCTCCTTGGATGACGAGGGAGATAGAGAAGATGATGCAACAAAGAGGGTGTATGATGCATGTCGGGTGAATTCTTCAAGGGAGAACCAGACCAAATACAATAAGTTGAGAGGGGATGTGAAGATGAAAATAAGATTGGCAAAGAGAGAATATGAGAGTAGAATGGCAGTTAACATAAAAGGGAACCCAAAAATCTTCTACCGGCATGTAAACAGTAAGAGGGTAGTAAGAGGCGGGGTGGGGCCTATTAGAGCCAAAGGTGGTGATATATGCTTAGAGGCGCAGGGCAAGGCTAGAGTACTCAGAGTACTTTGTATCTGTGTTTACTAAGGAGGTGGATGCTGACAAAATATCAATAGAAGTGGAAAAGGTAGATGGAAGGGGTGGAAATTGATAGACAGGATATACTAGAAAGGCTGGGTATGCTTCGAGTCGACAAGTCGTCTGGTCCAGATGGCTTGCATCCCAGGTTGTCAAGGGAATTGGGGGAGGAGATAGCAGAAGGGCTTGCATAATTTTCCAATCTTCCCTAGATGTAGGGAAGGTGCCTGAGGATTGGAAAGTGGCAAGTGTGACCCCATTGTTCAAGAAAGGGTGTAAGGATAATCCTAGTAACTACAGGCCGGTCAGTTTAACATCAGTGGTGGGTAAAGTTTTAGAAACAATAATCAAGGAAAAAATTAACAGGCACTTGGAGAGGTTTAAGCTAATTAAGGAGAGCCAACACTGATTTGTAAAAGGCAGATCGTGTTTGACTAATCTAATTGAATTTTTTGATGAAGTAACAGAGGATTGATGAAGGGAATGCAATGAATGTCGTCTACATTACATTAATTTTTGGAAGGCGTTTGACAAAGTACCACATAGAAGGCTGGTTAACAAAATTGAGGCTCATGGAATAGGTGGGTCAGTGGCAGCTTGGATAAGGAATTGGCTTAAGGACAGAAAACAGTGAGTTGTGGTAAATGGCAGTTTTTCAGACTGGAGGATGGTAGACAGTGGTGTTCCCCAAGGGTCAGTGCTGGGGCCACAGCTTTTTTTGATATATTTATTAATAAATATATCTCTCTATCTCTCTCTCTCTAGCTCTCTAGCTATCCTTCCTGATGACACCAAACTTGGGGGTGTGTCAAACAGTGATGTTGATACCAATCGACTGCAACAGGACATAGGCTAGCAGAATGGGCAGATGGAATTTAATACAGAGAAGTGTGAGCTGATGCATTTTGGCAGAAGGAACAGGGAGAGGCAATATACACTTAATGGCACAGTTTTAAAGAGTGTGCAGGGACAGAGGGACCTGGGAGTTAATGTGCATAGGTCCCTGAAGGTGGCAGGACATAGAGTGGTTAACAAAGCATATGGGATCTTGGGCTTCATAAATAGAAGTATTGAGTTCCACAGTAAAGAAGTTATACTGAACCTTCATAAAGCGTTGGTTAGGCCACAACTGGTCAACACACTTTACGAAAGATGTGAAGGCCCTTGAGAGGGTGCAGAAGCGATTTACCAGAATGGTTCTGGGGATGGGGGATCTTGGCTACAAGGACAGGTTGGAGAAGCTGGATTTGTTTTCATTAGAGCAAAGGAGGTTGAGGGGTGATTTGATAGAGGTGTACAAGATTATGATGGGTTTGGATAGGCTAGACGGGGAAAGGCTGTTCCCACTAGTTGATGGTACAAGGACTAGGGGACATAGATTTAAGGTTTTGGGCAAGAGATACAGGGGGTGTTGTGAGGAAAAACTTTTTTACGCAACGAGTGGTGATGACTTGGAACTCGCTGCCGACGGAAGTGGTAGAAGCGGAGACACTCAATGTTTTCAAGGGGAGACTGGATAGGCACTTGAGGGAAATAAACTTGCAGGGGAATGGGACTGACTGGATTGCTCTACAGAGCCGGCGCGGACTCGATTAGCTGAATGGCCTCCTGTGCTGTTATGACTCTAAATCACTTTTCGTAAGTCCAGTGATTCCACCGCACAAAATGATCCTGAAATTTGGCATTTACTGGCAAGAAAGCTGGATTAAAAAAAAATAAAATAATGGCAATCATAATCAATAATAGATAGTTTGTCACGTGACATCGTAGTGGCTTCTGAAATTTATATTTAAAGGAAACTAGTCCTTTTGAATCGTTCATCCTAAATGTTATACTTCATGATGTTACACAATTCCACATATTTTAGAATGATTGAGGCAATAATCTAATCCTGTGCATTCAGGTCACCTAAGCAGCTTATGCAGCACACTCATAATTTGATATCATCTCGATTGCTGAACTAGATTGCTGCCTTGTTTTTTGCCCCAAATGCCTATTATCGATATGGTTTTGTCTAGTAAGTTTTATTTCTGCCTAAGAGGTTTAGTAAATGTGACAAATAGGGCCTTCTCCCCTTGGTTTCAAATGTCTGTGCCCTACTATAATAGGCACTGATTTATCAGGACAACTGTCAGATAAATGATGGACAGCATGAAAGAGTGCACAAGGACAGTGAGAGGAGTGTTGTTGCCATATAGTTCATGAATTGTCCATGTAGCTTCCTATTGTAAATAACCCATACCATGTCTAATTTTGACATTCTTTTATCATTGTAATTACTCACCATAGTTAATAGGTGCACATGTAGAGACGTGTGCACAAAAGGGACTATAAAACATATAAAGACATTCGTTTTTTTTTAAAGTCCTATTTTTCTTTCATTGTTTTAGGGATGAAACCTTCACAGTTTTAGAAACAGTGGGTGGAATTTCCCCAGTGACTGAGTAGATGGAAAAATTCCAAATGACTTTATTTAAAAAGTAATCTATATATAACTACTTCAACTGTTTTTCAAAAAGTTCTCGGCTGAAAGAAATCCATTATAAAATTATGAAATTGGTAGCTCATGCATAGACTTAAATGGAATTTGAACTGTAGAAGACCTGCAATTTATTCTGAAGGCTGTTGATGCAGCACTTTAGTGATATAATAAGGGACTGACTTTTATGGATGGAAAGAAAGAAAGCTTTCATTTCTATACCACCTTTCATGTCCTCCGGATGTCCCAAAGCATTTCACAGCCAATGAACTAGTTTTGAAGTGTAGTCACTGTTGTAATGTAGCAAAGCATAGCAGCCAAATTGTGCACAGCAAGGTCCCACAAATAGCATTGAGATAAATGACCAGATAATCTATTTTTGTGCTGTTCGTTGAGGGATAAATATTGGCCAAAGCACTGGAAGAAATCCCCTGCTCCTCTTCGAATAATGCCATGGGATATTTCACATCACTTGAAAGGCCATATGGGGCCTTGGTTTAAGTCTCATCTGAAAGACGCCACTTCAACAGAGCAGCACGCTCTCAGTACTGCACTGAAGTGTCAGCCTAGATTATGTGCTCCAGTCTCTGGAGTGGGGCTTGAACATATGCCAAACTAGGATTGGACCAAAATTTGATCCTATGTTATGAGGATATGTAGATTAATACTCAACACTAAAGAATATTTCAATAGGGAAAAAGAACAATCACACTAAGGTGCATTCTCTATTAATAGTAGGTAACGTAACTCCGCTTAAATCATTTTAGTCTTTATACCAAAGCACAAAATGTGCTGGGTTTTGGACCTGGGACCCCTTTTGTGGACAACATTCTTAGTATCTATGAAAGTGCATCTTCTGATGGTACTTTGAGAGGTGCCTGCAGCTTTTTAAGTGGCCGACAGAAAACGATTATAACTAGCCAGTGAGGTTTGCCTTTGATTGAGGAATGGGCACAGTTTGAAGAGGCAGGTTGGGAAAAATAATTGTTTAAAAAGAAACTGCTGGAAATGACCCTTTTTTAATGTAAAAACTTGGGTGTGATGGCTTAACACCTGGACATCTTTGCTTGTCTGATGCTCTGTGCTGATGATGACCCTTTTTTGTCACCAAGTTCAGATGTAGTGCTGGATAAAACAATTTATTATATAATCCAGCCAGGCGACAGTACATGCTGATATATATATATTTATAAGCTTGTTTAAACAGGCTATTCTCTGTGTACAGCTACTCAAGAACTTAAACCAAATAAATGCTATTGTTTTCTGCACAACCAAAGTTACTGCCATGCACGATGCTTGTTACGGAAGTGCACATCTTCTGTTCCAAAGCTATACTTCAGGCCTCAATCACAATCTTTCACGCCTGGTAACAGTTTGAGAACCAGGGAGAGTGAACAGCTGATGGTCTTGAAGGAAAGAGAGCTTTGCAAATTCCAATCTAATTGTATGTGTTAGGCTGTCTTGCAAGTTGTCAAAATTCCGCCAGATAAGCCCTTTTAAAGATGGTTTCCTCCTCCAGTTATTTTTCTAAAGTCCATTATAATATCAGTGAAGGGCGAAGCTGAGGAGTAAAGTTGCTTTAAATTGTCTGCATGTCAACCCCTGGCTGAGTTGACTGCAATATAGACGATCGTATTTAACATCTTACTCCCTAGCATTTCCTCTGAGCTCAATTTACCAATAAAACACATTTCAAGTTGTACATCTTTTAAAGGTATTGCCTGTAAACAGAGTTTCAAGACCCTTTCTGTTACCACTACCAAAGTGATCCTCTTAGCACCATCTTTTAAGAGACTGAACTGGTGGAGTTTGATTGGCAACTTGCAGTTGCAATATTGTACAGGCAGAATGAATGAGCATTTCTTATCTTCTCTAGCACCTGAGCTCAAACATTTGAAGACCTCTACTAATGAAGAAGGGTTGAACATTTCCCCCCACCCCAACTAATCCCAGATGCTCTGAATTTTTGCTTCAACTTAAAATGAATCACTTGAAATGTACAGAATCATTTTTAGAAAATACATGAGATGTGCATTTTAAAAAGTGAAAATACGCTCTGAATAAGGTACAGGCGCACTATCCCTTATCCGAAACCCTTGGGACCAGATGTTATTCGGAATTCGGAATTTTTCGGATTTCAGAATGGTATTCAGAATCAGTATGTAACACCCTAGCGGGGGTCTGGGCAGCACCCCGTAAGCAAACACATTAATATTTTGCAGCGAACCTTATGAATATTCTCACTGGGATAAATAAAGACTATAAATAGTATTACAGTTTATTTGTACAGTAATAATTTGGTAAATTAAATAGTGGGATAAATATAGACCATAAAATACTCTAGTACAGTTTATTTGTAAGGAAAACATTGTTTCTTTAAGTCATATACGGTGGTAGTTCCCACACCATATTCTTCAGTAAGACGCCGCACAGACACACCACGATCAAGCTTCTGCAATAACTCCACTTTCTGCGATATCGATAATGAGAGATGCTTCCTTTTCTGCTTCTCACTGTTACCCATAGGGGTATCTGCAGCTCTTTTTGACATTTTCACAAATCACAAAAAAACAAAAAATATCAGAGAGCAGCAGACGCACGTGTGACAGCGCTGAGACACAACTGACTCCTCACCTGCGTGGGTCAAGCATCGGCCGCGTCGGGTCATGTTTGGCGCCACTCGGGTCATGTCGTGCGCATGAGTTACGCGCCACGAAAAAACTTTTGGTTTTCAGAGGTTTTCGAATTTCGGATAAGGGATAGTCTACCTGTATTTAAAAGTACAGACTTTTAATTAAAATAATAAGGTATTAAAAGTACAGCTTTATCATCAGTCTAGTTTGTACTACAGTAATAATGAGCAATCTAAATGATTGCTGCCTGAATGTGTGAAAACTATCACATACCTGATTAGATTTGAAGGTTTTCATTGGACTTTTTCCCCTTCCTAAACTTCAGAAAACAACTACCATTTATATAACACCTTTTAATGTAGAAACCATGCCAAGTTGGTTAAGAGGCATAATCAAAAAAACCAAGATTAGCGTGTCCCAAGTGAAATAGTTTATTCCTAGAAAACTGTGAACATTCAAATGATATGTACTGCTCTTCAATAAGTCTTTCTAATATTCAGTGAAAGGTTGACCAATATCCATGTTGTATCATTAAAAATGACTTGCAAAATTTGAATGCCCCAAGCTCCTGCACACGAGGCCCAAACGCATGATTGAGTCTGTTCCTGTAAAATAGCTGCATAATGTCACGGTGCGTTTAATACAAATGTGAAGAAGCTATTGGTATTGTAGAACAATTGATGAGATTAAAAAATAAATTATGTTGGAGGTGCAAAATTACAGGAAAATACTACTGCCCAGAATTTGCTGAAAAAATACTGGCCTTGAACGACACACGCCGTTAGTAATGTGCAAATTGACCAGCAACTTGTGGCGCGGAAGAGATACCCCGTGAATTGCGAATCGCTGCAAGTTGCTGGCCGATTTGCGCTGCTCTGCCATTAGCTTCACGAAAACAGCATCTTGTCCTTAACCTCCGTGAGTTTCATGAAATTGCTGCCGTTGCACATTAATTGCCCATTAAATGCACCACAGAAAGTTAAGTCTAGTAATTAATAGCACAACAATGTGATAATTGTTAATGACTGCCAATCAATCTCTCTTGCCCAGAGAGTTGGGACTACCTTCAGGTAATGAATTGTAATTGGAGATGTTATAAATGTCATTTTTATATTTTAATTTCTTTTTTCTTTCTTTACCTTTTGTCTCCTCTCTCGCTTTTTCTCTCTCTCTATCCCTCTCTTTGGCTGGAGTTTTCACATTGGAGAGCGTGCGGGTTTGGTGGCAGGTCGGCGGTTAAAAGCGCAGAAATTGAGTGTGTCAGGAACCCGCTGTCATCCCACCGACTTCAGCCTTTACTGGCGTGCGTTTTGAGACGTTCCATGGACCCACTCTGGAGACGCGGGCGATCTCATTGAGGTTGTTAACTGCTTGTTTACAGACCCTTAACTGCCCTTTTAACATCAGGTTTGAACTTTAACTGGTTGCGCACGGGATTCACGCACCTCGGGAACCTGGCCTGTGAAAGGAATGTGGATGCTCAGTGGTCATTTTGTGAGTTCATGAAGTGACAGCTGGAAAAAGCACATACTCACATCTTACAACTGCTTCCTTGCCTAAGGGAAAGACTCTTGCTGACACCATTTTGTGCAGAGATTTACCTTTCAGAAGTTTGCAGGTGAATTTTGAAACCTCTGAAGCCACTCTCACCACATTGCTAGTCACTCTCAGTACATTGGAGGATTGTGCCTCTGATCTCCACTTTACCTGGCATCTATTAGATCAGCATGGGTGCCGCTTATGCTGTCTCACCTTGGACTTCAGAATCGGACCAAGATGAGCCCCAGCACCAACACCAGCCACACCAGCAGCCTTCTCCTTACCAACCTGATGCTCCACAGGAGACAGTATCAGCACAGGGGTGCATGGTGCCGGATGAGATACCCCTAACACAGGGTATACAGGCAGAGGATGAGCTTCCTCAACATGACTGAGCAGCAGTGCTTCAGGAGGCTCAGGCTATTGTGCCAGGTCATCGCAGACTTTTGCAGCTTGCTGGAACAAGACCTACTGCCCAGAGGAGCAGGTGAAAACACGCCTTACCAGTGGCTGTCAAAGTCACCACCGCCGTCAACTTCTTCACCTCTGGCTCCTTTCAGGGATCTGCAGCAGACATTTTGCAGGATCTCTCAGTCGGCCGCCCACAGATGCATCACCCAGGTGACTGATGCCTTGTTTCACAAATCAGACAATTATGTGAAATTTGCCACTGATGAAGCCAGTGTTACTGAGCTGGCGCTTGGCTTTGCAGCTCTGGCTGGCTTCCCACAGGTGCAGGGCATCATCGACTGTACACATGCCCATCAAGACATCATCCAGGAGTGTTTGTAAACCGCAAGGACTTCCACTCCCTCGATGTGCAGCTCGTCTGCAACCATAAAGAGATCATGCATGTAGGTGCCAGATTCCTTGGCAGCTGTCATGACTCTTTCGTGCTGTGCCAGTCCACCCTCCCTCCGCTCTTCGCACCTCCAAACAGACTTTTACTGGCTGGCTGTTTGGGGACAAGGACTATCCACTGAAGATGTGGTTGATGATACCGTTGAGGCTAAGGAGTGCTATAATGATCACCATCATCCCTCTCATGGGCCACCCGCACTTCCCTGCTGGCAAGGAGCTGGAGAGCACCTTGCTGCATATCAGTGGGGCGATGAACACCCAAGTCTATGTTGGTATTCCTTGTCGAGATGAGGTCAATGAGAGTCTGCAATCTGTTGTTCACAGCAAGCATGTTCTCGTTCGACTGGTGCATTTCCTGCTCCATGCAGGTGGCCATCCTTTCCATGGAACAGCACATCGTCACCATAATCATCGCCATCGCCTGTGAGATGGTGGTGCTCTTGTTGGAGATGGACTCCTCCATTCTCTGTACAGTCACACACATCGCAGCTGCCAGAGCCTTGCGCATTTGTTGCTGCTCCTCCAAGATCAAACTCTTTCTCGATGGCCCTCTAAGTTCAGCATCTGTATGCAGTTGAGCAGAGCTTGAAGCGTCCTGCAACCTCCGTTGCTGTCCGTGTCTCCACCATCTGCTCTTTCTCACTTGTGATCTGAGAGACACCAGGTGACAACACTACTCTGTCTCGCTGGACCCACCGAGGTGCGCGTATCTGCGCTGGTGCTGGGTGTGCATGGGTCTGGTGACTGTGCACCCTCAGAGTGGAGCTTCCTCTGAGGAGCCATCCTCCTCTGGCTGTACAGTGGGGGGGTGCACTCGATGCACCTGTGAGAGTAAAGACATGAATTAGAAATGTAATAATGTGAGACGTACCATTATGCACATGATGACACTTCAGTGGCTGCTGACATCAAGTCACCATGAGTGACTGTTGTATGCCATGTGGCTGTATGATATTTAATTCTGTCACCAGGTTGCTGGGAGGTCCCTCTCTCTCCATCTCCTACCGCCAGCAGCTCTGCAACTCCAGTAATTTGCAGTGCCTCCTCCTCTGCTGGAGTCAAGTTGGTGTAAACTGGAGGGCCGCCTCCGGTTCGTTGCTGCTTCCTGTTGTTCTGGGCTCTCTTCTCCTGCAAGGAGGGAAAGAAGAGAACAGAGAGTAGCGAGAGTGATGGAATGAGTGTAAGGAATGGATGTGCTACATTTGTAGAGGGTGACTATGAGGGAGTGACATGATGCCAAATGGCCTCCTTTTGTGGCGTTCCTTCCGATTATTGCATTAGGATGAGGGTGAGTGCTGGTTAGTCAGATGGGGATATGAGTAGGTGCATAGTGAGGGATGGGTGCACCTTGCAAGGTAGGTCGGTGTGAGGATTGACGTGCAGGAATAGGCTTGGGAAGACAGAGTGAAGGGGTTGGGGTGACGCACACAACAGGATGTAGTTGAATGTGGCATTGCACTCACCTTTCCTGACCTCATGAGATCATTAAATCTTTTCCAGCACTGGATGCAGGACCACCTTACTACATCTCTACTGCTGACCTCCTCCGCGATCTCCAGCCACACCCTCTTGGTGTCTTTGGCTGATCTCTTGCGCCTAACCCCAGGGAACAGGACCTCCCTGCATACTCTGACTCCCTGGACCAGGACTTCCAGGGAGAATCTGGGCGCAGCCTTTTATCGCTGTGACGCCATGTCTGCTTGGACCCATACAAATTCTGCGATATCGAACAATTGCCACCTTTATGCCTCCTCCAACTGGGATGTGTGCAAAGCTCCTTTAAATACCTGAGCTGAAAACGAGTCCTCGGTGACGCCCGCAGACCCGCTCCATTTAATTGGACCAGGAAACCCGTATGACACTTTCAATTGATGTAATTGAGTTAAACGTGCAGTGCAGAGCACGCTGTTAAAAACTTTGGGATGGCGACCCGTTATGTGGCCCGCACGCACCCGCCCCGATCACGGCTAAAGATTCCGGCCTTTATTTCTCTCTACCTAATTTGACATTGAATTCACCCTCCTTCTCAGTCCTTCCTCTATTTATTTCTCAATTCTTAAATCTCATTGGTTAAGAAGATACACTGTATGTCCCATTGTTCACTAAGGTCCCAGATGCCCTTTTGCCCTCGCTGCGCTGTTATCAGCGCGCACTTCCAGCAACTTTTGGCTAACAATATTTTGAGCTGAAGGGTGCAGGACCAAGTCTAACTGTCGGGGCATGCCGTGAGATGCCCCACTCCAGCAAATTCGGGGTCTACTTGTTCAACTGTTTCACAGTAACCTAGCAGTTGCATTACCCGTTGTAGTGTTGATGCAAGTGAAAGGGTAATGTAGGTGATAGTGACACAGGAGCTGAAAGTATACATCACCACAAGAGATGTACTTTCTGTTTGACATCATTCCCTGAACTGCCTTGCTCATATACACTGGGTATCTTTTAATCCTATGAGTAAAGATAGAAACTAAGTTTTTATAGCATTTTCAAAAGTTAAATAATTTAATTTCAATAATTTCACTATTTATTTTTACCTTTTATTCTTTACTTTTATACTGCTGATTTCCCTCAAACTTCTATATTTTTAATAGGAAATCTGATTATAATCATACTTTACATTAATGGTGTGTTATAAAAGGCAATTAACTGAATTTCAGTTTAAATTTAGGTTTGTGGCTCATACTTTTGAGGAAATCCCAAAATGATAATGACTTAATGCAGTTGACTAAAATCCGATTTAATATTTAAAATATTCTGTTCATTGAAAGTAACCATTTCATAAAATAGTATTTAAAATATTCACAGTAATATACTGGCTATACACAAAATACAGTTTCATTACTGTTATTGCAAGATAGCAATTATCAAAAAAACTTTTCTTGTACAGATACAGAATGTTTAATTAGAATTTTTTTCCAAATGCTGTTCTGTATTATTTCTATGAATTTTAAATGAGGACTGTCGCGGTTTTGAGCTACATTACACTGCTGCGTAAATTAACACTGACGCCAAGAAATTATACCATCTTAAACCGCTGGTTTGATGTAGAATATGAAAACCAGTCAGGATCAGTTTTCTAAATATAGCAGTTTGGCTAGCATGTGTTTCCTTAGTGATAATTAATTGAAGAGGAATGTGACGCACAACTGGGTTGCATAATATCGCCATGTGCAGTATCTTTAAGTGCTGAATTATATTACCTGAAGAATAATGCAAAGTAACAGACCTCCTACATTTCATGACCATAAAAACAATGAGTATTACAGATATTGCTAGTACAATAACTGTCGGAAAGCTCCCAGACCATGATCAGACTGTTCCCATAAATGTTATTTAAAAAAATCTAAGTTGTAAATCATTTAGTTTTTTAGTAAAACAATATAATTAGTTAAAGAAACAAACCATTTGTATTTATATAACGCCTTATTGCATCCTCACAATGCTCATGAAGCATTTTGGGATAATCAATTACTTGGAAAGTGCAGTCATTATTGTTATGTAGACAAACATGGCAGCCAATGTGTGCATAGCAAGGTCCTATAAACAAAACATGAGATAAATAGCCAGTTGTTCTGTTTTTACTGCCTTTGGTTGAGAGAAGGATGTTGGCCAGGACACCTGGAGAACACACTGCTTTTTGAATAGGATTGTTTATGATCACCTGAATAGATGGATGGGGCCTAAATTTATCATCCCATCCAAATTACAGCACTCCCTCAATACTGCACTGACTCAT
This sequence comes from Somniosus microcephalus, assembly GCF_052327205.1. Lineage (NCBI taxonomy): Eukaryota > Metazoa > Chordata > Chondrichthyes > Squaliformes > Somniosidae > Somniosus > Somniosus microcephalus. Next base: position 30,028,304 of record NC_140999.1, on the reverse strand, counting down.
ATGCACTCAAGTCCTAATATGCACTCAAGTCCTAGAGTGGGACATGCCTCAGACTGAATGCTGTGGGTCCAAGAATGCTACCACTGAACCAAGCTAGCAAAATAGTACTGTACCATGATTTACATGTGCCACATAATGTGAATGGTTGAAAATGTGTATCAAGTACTTATCAACCTGTGACATCATCTAATCATAGTGCCATTTTGATTCTGGAAAGATGAGAGCCATTTGATGTCAGATAGAAAAGTGTCAAGCAATGTTAGTTACTATGGGGCAGATTGATGTGTCTGAACGTAACATGCAATTTCTAAATAACAACAAAGGCAATTCCTATGTGAATGTTGCACTAAGAATGTTAAATTTAAAAAGGTTATCTTGTGAGCAATTCAAATGCATTGGCCCAGAAATTCGGGTCGGGGGCTTCCCGTGGGTGCAAGCCCCCGACCTACACTTACCTTGCGCGCCGGCAGTTGAGCTCTGGGCCTGCGTGGAATTCCCCTCCGGGGCCTGCTCCAGCTGCTGGCGCGCTGTGCTTGCATGTCCCAGGGGCGTAGTTAGTGCGATGCGTCCCCTGGGATCACGTGAGCCATGGGCAGCCAATCGGAACAGGGAATGCTCCATTCATAAGTCTTGACAGAAAGACCTGTCAAAACGTATGAATGCTGAGGGCCCAAAACAGTAGTTAACCTTCAAATAAATTTTTAAAAATCAAAAAAAATCACACTTTTAAATAAACTATAAATTACATTAAATAACTATTTTAAACAATAATTTAAATTTTTGAAAAAAAGAATTTTATAAAAAAACAGGGCTAAAAATAAACTTACCTTGCTTTAAAGTATTTAAAAATAATAAACCTGTGGAAAAAATGTTTTAATTTTAATTAATTGACCACTTACCTTTTAAAATGCAGTCCTTACGCCTGGTTTTTACATTTCTAAAATCTAAAGACTTACCCTCACGGAAAAACCTGTTTTTAAAAAAAACAAAACGTAAGTTCAAAGCGCACGCGCAGACTCCCGCGTGCACGCGTTCGACCTCTGAACCCCTTCGTTCAGAGGAACGGAAGTGCCGGTTTCCCGCGCATGCGCAGTGCATCCAAGAAACCGGCACTTCCATTGGGTCCACACGTGAGTACCCCGTGCGTACTCGCGTGTTGGGACCCGAATTTCTGGGCCATTGTGTATTTGTGCTACATTTATTTAAAAAAAAAAAATGTTTAGAAACTATTTGTGACCTTTTTATCTACTGATTTATTTCATGTATTGTCTTTGATCTTTAAACCAGGCACGTGAAGTGGCCTTTCCTTTTAATATACTGAAGAAACTTTCTCTACTGTCCATAACGGTACCTCTTGGATCAATGCCACAGTATGTGAACTGATGAGATTTTTAAAATTATGATTGAACTGTAACCCCCTCATAATTTATTTCCATTTAAAATAATAGAATGAAATGAGTGTTCACTGGTGTGACTAGAACCAAGCAAGAGTAACAGCTTGCACTTTTTTTTTCATGTAACAAATAGTCTAAAGGTTATACCCATCAGGAAAGATTAAACAGGCTGGGGCTCTTTTCTCTAGAAAAAGAGAAGACTGAGGGTGACCTGATATAGTTCTTCAAGATTATGAAAGGTTTTGATAGGGTAGACGTAGAGATGATGTTTCCACTTGCAGGCGAGACCAGAAGTAGGGGCCATAAATATAAGATAGTCACTAATAAATCCAAAAGGGAATTCAGGAGAAACCTCTTTACCCAGCGAGCGGTTAGAATGTGGAACTCGCTTCCACAGGGAGAAGTTTTGGCATATAGCATAGATGCATTCAAGGGGAAGCTAGATAAACATATGAGGGAGAAAGGAATAGAAGGATATGTTGATAGGGTGAGATGAAGAGGGGTGGAAGGAGGCTCATGTGGAGCAGAAACACCGGCATAGACCAGTTGGGCCAAATGGTCTGTTTCTGTGCTGTTAGCACTTTGTCTTTTGCTCCTCCTGTGTTAATAACACTGAGCAGGAAGTTAGGGGAGGTGAATAAAGGCTTGGTCAAAGATAAGTTTTGAGGAGCCTGGCTGTTGAAAAAGGAATTTAGGGAGAGCGTTCCTGGTTTGAGGTCATTTCAGATTTTTTCAGTTCTGACAAAAGGTCATCGACCTGAAAGGCTATCTCTCTTTTTCTCTCTCCACAGATGCTGCCTGACCTGCGTATTTCCAGCATTTTCTGTTTTTATTTCAGATTTCCAGCATCTGCAGTATTTTGCTCTTGTAATGGGGTTTGAACTGATAGTTAGGATGCTGTGTTATGGGATGTGGTATGAGCTAACAGTTGTCAGCAGAATGAAGCAATGAAAGTACTACAGTCTGACCTGAGGATTAGATTTTCTTTGATATTCTTAAAAGTAATTCTACTGATTATTTTCTTAAACGTTTATGAAAATGTACTACATGGTAAAGACTCATGAGTTTTATTCTGTAAAATGGACCCATTTATAATTCACATCCTATGTATTGTACATATTGTCCGTTTCAGTGTACCTAAAACTATATATTTCACAGACTAACATTTACACCCCACCTCCACACAATGCTACTAAACAGTCAAATCTAGCACATAATCTTTACACGCTGCCTCCACACATTATGTTACTAAGCAGAATTCTAGTACACTAGGGACTTGTATAAAAGAAACCCTGTTCAAAATGCACCTCCTACCTTCCTTGCTTTTTAGCAGACCACTTGTTGGAATGGATTGCTCCTGGTTTTGTGTACCTTGCATTTAAAATGCCATTGTGCATTATCTTTTAATTCATTGGTGGCAGGCGTGTGTAGGTATTAACAATATACATAATTCGAAACGCTGACTCACACTTCACCCACTGGTGCACGCATTTCTGGGAAGTGGGGCGGCATGCTTCTCTGGAGAATTTTTATACTGGAATGGTGCATTGTGATTTATTTAAAACTTTCTTTAACTTCATAATTAATAGCTAAAAAATGTTTTAAGTGTTATTTGGGTTTACCCATATTTAACCACTCCAAGTCCCCAAAGGCTGCATCAAACCATGACGACTTCCCACTCCACCCTTCGGAAGCATTCCCCTCTCTCTAACCACCTCCTCGCCCCTCTTCACCAAGATCATACTAGGGTTTGCCCTTCCCCACTCCCTCTCATTTCATGCTGACACCTTATAAAAAAAATCATAGAATCAGAAAGCGGCCATTCGGCCCATCGTGCCTGTGCTGTCTCTTTGAAAGAACTATCCAATTAGTCCTACTCTTCCCCAGTCACTGTGCAAATTTTTCCTTTTTAAGTATATATCCACTTCCCTTTTGAAAGTTACCATTGAATCCGCTTCCACCACCCTTTCGGGCAGTGGATTCCAGTTCATCATAACTTGCAGAGTTTAAAAAAAATTCTCTTCATCGCCCCTGGTCGTCCCCCCCCTTCCTAAAATTCATTCTTTCTGCTATTAGAATTCCCATCCACAGTAGACGTATGAGGAGAGATTATGTCGATTGGGCTTGTACTCACTGGAGTTTAGAAGATTGAGAGGGGATCTCATCGAAACCTATAAAATTCTGTCAGGTCTGGACAGACTAGATGCAGGAAGGATGTTTCTGATGGCCGGGGAGTCCAGAACCAGGGGTCATAGTCTAAGGATAAGGGGTAAGCCATTTAGGACTGAAATGAGGAGGAATTTCTTCACCCAGAGTGGTGAACTTGTGGAATTCTCTGCCACAGAGGGCGGTGGAGGCTAGTTCATTAAATATATTCAAGAAAGAGTTGGATATATTTCTTGAGGCTAAAGGGATCAAGGGATATGGGGAAAAGGCAGGGACAGGGTACTGAATTTGGATGATCAGCCATGATCACATTGAATGGCGGAGCAGGCTCGAAGGGCTGAATGGCCTACTCCTGCTCCTATCTTCTATGTTTCTATTTACAACCCCGAAGCATCCAGAGTTTGCAGCAAGAGCAGTACTGAGGGGTGGAGCGGGGAGCAGTGGTCATTTTCACTGCCCCAGGAAGTTAAATAGTTTGCCTGAGTCTGTATGGCTTAGTTACTCTTTGTTAGCTGACCTACCAGGACACCCTTTGGATCGGATGCCAGTCTTTTCTTCCACTAGAATTACTACAGTATTTCTTTTTTGTATTGCTGACTTTCTTCAAACTATTAAAATCTGATTATCTATTACTCTGTAGAATGAAATCACTTATTATTGTTAGCAAAGAAAATAGGGCTGCAATTCCTCTTTTAATAAAAAAATGGGAAAATGTTTTTCTCCCTAATTAATGATTGGAAACGTTATTACATTCTCCGAAGCCACACCTTCAAGCCATTAGTTTCCACAATTTTGTTTGGCGGATTTTAATTATTCAGAAAAACTGGATTATTTTGGATTCTCCTTTTTGTTTTAAACATCTTTTAAACACATTAAGCTTTTTTTAAATGTGTGTTTTTAGGAAAAGAACAACTAAATTATGGAGATAGTTTACCTCAGGGAATATTTAAGCAGTGAAAAGATTTTGGAATTTTTCTCTACTCGTCTGCACTAGGAGTCATTTAAAAACTCTCCCCACTTGGCAGGAATGGAGGGGGAGGTGGCAGTTAGCTTAGGGCCAGCCAATAGGCTCTGGCTGCCTGAATTTCCACTCCCAGAAGCTGCCTTTTACCCATTTCATGTGAACAACTGAACAGTGGCCTGCAAATGAGGCCTAGGAGTTAAAAAATACCCCAGACTCAAACTTAGGACTGGAGACTTGGCTCCGCTCCCCAACCGCGCAAAACCCGCTGAGGTTAAAAATCTACCCCGCTATTTTGTCCAGGATGATGGTAGGGGTGCACCCGGGCTGCTTGCCCTCAGATGGGCGAAGTGGGAATATTGGCCCAGGTTTCTACTGCTGATCACTATCAAGTGACAAAGATGGCAAATGCATTGTTGTGGACATTGGGTGATATCAGAGTCTGGATGTGATGCCCCTTTGGTCAAATAGGTTGTCTTCACTCACTGCCTACGCTCGCACCTGATGAATGGGCGAAGCACCAGAGAGATACTAGTACCTATTTTAACCATACCCCAATGCCTTTAGGAGAGTTGGTGAATGGTGTGGCAAATTTGTAGATTTGTTTGTCATTTTCAGTTAAAGGCTTATAAGCTAGCATTCAATGAAATCAAAATGATGTTTTGTTTTGATCAAAAATATTTTGTTCTGAGGTTACGGTAATTAGCATGATTGATGGGAAGGTAACTGTTTGTCATCTCTGCAGACCAATTTGTATACTATTTTGATTGGATTGTGTAACTCATTGAACTTCACCTACGCACGTATTTATTCAGATATTGTAGTATGAGAGTTAATTGTATTTGCCAATGTCATCTAAGAACATAACATAAGAAATAGGAGCAGGAGTAGGCCATTCGGCCCTTTGAGCCTACTCCGCCATTCAATGAGATCATGGCTGATCTTCTGCCTCAACTCCATTCACCGGCCCTATCACATATCCCTTGATGCCCTTACTAGTCAGAAATCTATCGACTTCTGTTTTGAATATACCCAATGACTGAGCCTCCACAGCCCTTGGTTAGAGAATTCCAAAGATTCACTGCCCTCTGTATGAAGAAATTTCTTCTCATCTCAGTCCTGAATGGCCTACCCTTTATCCTGAGGCTGTGGCCCCTGGTTCTAGACTCTCCAGCCAAGGGAAACATTCTCCCAGCATCCAACCCATCAAGCCCTGTAATAATTTTGTATGCTTCAATGAGATCCTCTCTCATTCCTCTGAATTCAAGAGAATACAGGCCTAGTTTACTCGATCTCTTCTCATACGACAGTCCAGCCATCCCAGGAATCAATCTCGTGAACCTTCGTTGCACTCCCTCTATGGCAAGTATATCCTTCCTTAGGTAAGGAGACCAAAATTGTACACAGTACTTCAGGTGTGGTCTCACCAAGGCCCTATATAATTGGAGTAAGACTTCTTTACTCCTGTACTCAAATCCTCTTGTAATGAAGGCCAGCATACCATTTGCCTTCCTAATGGCTTGCTGCACCTGCACATTCATTTTCAGTGACTCATGTACAAGGACATCCAGGTCCCTTTGAGCATCTGCTTTCCCTAATCTTTCACCATTTAGGAAATACTCTGCCTTTCTGTTTTTTCTACCAAAGTGAATGACTTCACATTTATCCACATTATATTCCATCTACCATGTTCTCGCCCACTCAGCCTGTCGAGATCCCCTTGAAGCCTCTTCACATCCTCTTCACAACTGACACTGCCGCCTAGCTTTGTATCATCAGCAAATTTGGAAATGTTACATTTAGTCCCCTCATCCAAATCATTGATATAGATTGTGAATAGCTGGGGCCCAAGCACCGATCCTTGTGGTACCCCACTAGTCACAGCCTGCCATCCTGAAAAAGACCTGTTTGTCCCTACTCTTTGTTTTCTGTCTGTTAACTAATTCTCAATCCATGCTAGTATATTACCCCCAATTCCATGTGCCCTAATTTTGTTCGCCAACCTCTTGTATGAGACCTTATCGAAGGCCTTCTGAAAATCCAAATACACCACATCTATCGGTTCCCCTTTGTCTACTCCACTAGTTACATCCTCAAAGAACTCCAATAGGTTTGTCATCAGGATTTCCCTTTCATAAATCTTGTCACGTTTCATTTCAATTTCAAACAGATCAAGGTTGCATAAGTATTAATTGTGCTTCTGGATGTAATCAAGTTTTAGCTGATCACCTGATTTCAAACAGACTGATTAGTTAAGTACTTTTGAAAACTGGTGCTCAGTTGAGGAAAATTCTCACTAGTGCATACTGTTATTGAGAATGGAGCAAACGTTACAGTGGATTACTCAAAATCAGAAAACACTTCAACAATACCTCAGGAGAAATAGAGTAATGACCCATTTCATGTGTTGTATCAATGTTATTTGCTGAATTATTTTATGCTTCTGTTTAATAAATATTTCAAATTATTTTAGCTTGAAAGAAACTCGAGTTCATGTTTAATATTCTGCCATTTCCCAAGTAAAAACTATTGTAGTGCAAAACTATAATAATTTCAGTACACTGGTTACTGCAAATAGGATTATTGTTAATCCTGTGGGCCATGCAACTCTGCAAGGTCAGATTATCAAAAATTGAAGCTGCTGTAAAAGTTGAAAAGCAAATCAGTTCTATAAAACTCTGAAATTGTACCATTGAGTAAGGAGGGAAAATTGGAAAAAAGTAGTAGCTGCAGTAAAGGTTTGATCCAGTAATGTAGGATCTTTATTCTGAAACAAACCTAGTCACTGATTCTCAATGCTAACAACTACATTTTTTGCTATGCCCTTATTGTGTAAGCTGTTCAAATTACATTGATTCAGAATACATCATATCTGATCAGTTATTTTTAACATTTATTCAAAGTACTCAAGTTATTGTAAACATTTCAGAAATTAGTTATTAAAAATTATAACTGCAAACTATTTGCTAAAATGCCTAAAGGCTTTGTCCCGATTCTCACCCCTGAATTCATAGGGTGACATGGCTAAGAATGTGCAATGGCGTGAGTTAATATGCATGGAAGTTCACTAGGAAGGGTCTTAAATTAGTGAGATTTCCTGTTTTACTGTCACTGTGGGTTTTGAATTAGAACCCTTAGGGCTGACAGCTGACTAGTGAATTTGACAGAGACATTTAGATGCACTGTGCAGTCATACAGGGAAGACATTTTTTATACATCAGAGTAAATGTACTATGTTTGCAATTTTTCAAAAAGTAATGATGCTTAGTTTCTGGAGAAGCACAGCTGACATTATCCAGTGTCCAGTATTCTGAAGTGATCACTTCTGTTTTAAAAGTCTCCTCTGTTTCCTTAACGACATTAACATAAGAATTTAATCACTTTATTTAACATAACACTTTAATGGTCTGGGCATTTTGAATTTATATTTTGAATGTTCATTTTGTTATGATTTCAATGTTGATTATTCTCAATTGTATTTAACTGCATGTCACCATTGCATTCTATAAATGAAAAGTGTATTGCTCTGAAACTACGCAGTGCAAAAACTGGGAAACAACAGGATAAGCCTGAATGTGGGCCAATGCTGAATATCTGTTGCTTGAGCCTCTATGTTATTATCAGAGTTGAACAAAAAGGGCAGAATCCTATTCAATTTGTGGCACCCCAAATTATGGTTGGTGGTAAAATGTTTTATTAGTTGTTGATTGCAACAAAGGGTATTCTGCCTTTTTTTTGCAGTACGGTGAAGGGGAGAGGGACATTGATCATCTTTAATGTTAAACAGCGTGGCTTTTGTAACCTTGGGCTGTTGTGAGATCTCAAATTGATGGCATAATGAAGTTACAAAAGAAAAGTATGCCCGAGTTTTTGTCCCCAGTGAGAGCACACCTCCGTGGTACTCTTGGCAATTTAAAGATACCTACAAATTTTTATGCAGTCCAGGAAAATTTGGCCCAGAACTGCCACTACTGCTTTTGGCAATTCTGTATTAGCATTCTGAAATAAAGTGACAGGAACCTCAATTATACTGGAAATAAATGTGCATTCTAGTTTATACTGTAGTTTCTTCAAGTATAGTCATTAATATCCTGCTTTGCTAAACAAAGTGGTGTACTTCATCACTGATAATATCAATGGTAGTTGCGATATAGGTACAAACACAGCATTTAAAAGCAAAATACTGCGGTTGCTGGGAATCTGAAATAAAAACAGAAAATGCTGGAAATACTTAGCAGGTCAGGCAGCATCTGTAGAGAGAGAGAAAGAGTTAATGTTTCAGGTCGATGACCCTTCGTCAGAACTGGCGCAGTTCTGACGAAGGGTCATCAACTTGAAATGTTAACTGTTTCTCTCTCTCTCTCCCCCCAGATGCTGCCTGACCTGCTGAGTATTTCCAGCATTTTCTGTTTTTAATCACAACATTTAAATGAGCCTTCAGACCAATGAATTGTTCTGTAGTATTACAGTAGTCACTTTCCATCTGCACTTGTTCTATCAACAATTTCAGAAGTACCTATTACAATTACAACTTGTCCTTGCATAACTTCTTTAAAGCACCTGAAGTGTTTCACAAGGGGAATTGGACGTAGCAAGTGTTGGCAGAAGAGTTAAGGAGATGTGATTTGCAGAGGTAGATTTTGAGGATGAGTAGAGATGTAGAAAGGCAGAGTAGTTTAGAAAGAGAATGCCAGAGTACAGGAGTATAATGGGAAGCTCCTACTGCAGACTACATGTATGATTAGTTATTTTGATGCAATTCTATGAGCACCTAAACAAAATTACCATCCAAAATTAGTTAAAACATTTTTGTGATTGTCTAGGGGTAGCTGCACTCATGGAGCAAGGGTTAAAGATAAGGGTACAACATTGTAACCCAGATTCTCTGACATGCCCTCCTGTGAGTGGGTGATGACAATTATTCTGAATGTTTACTGCAGTGAATGAAGTGAAACTTTTAGAATAAAATTATAATATTTTTCTTCTTTTTCAGTTAAGAAAGCAAAACTTGATGGACCACAAGGTAAGCTTTTTTCCTAATTCTTCTTGAGAATTGCTAATGTCATTTTTACTATATTTCAGATCTCCGGATTTAAAAATAAATATTTCATCAATAGAATAGTTTTTCTTGGCAATTGTGGCCACAAGTTAACCAGATACATGGGAAAGTGTGGAGATGGCCATCGTGCTGGTAGATTCTCTCATCTTTACAATTTCTCCAGTTCATTGTTGTTAACAAATGGAATTACTGGGGTCTCTATGCATGTTATAGGTACAGTTACACAAACAGTTGTAATGGAGAAATTGGTTATTGTGTACACCAAATATATAGTGGCCCGGATTTTGCAGTTGGTATGACGGCGTACTCTGAGTACGCCACCACACCTCCTTTGAAATCCACTGCAAGTTAGGGATTTCTGTGAAATCCGGAACTTGCAGTCTGTCAATGTACGAGTAACAAGCCATCCATGCGGGCCACGAAAAAGCAATCGCTGGTGCAGAATTGGGGTCTGACTGACCAGCAAATGTGCATGGAAATGTTACGGTTGATGCAAACAGGCGCGCAGGGCCTGTTTGCATCAGCATAAGGGGACACCTAAGGCATTAATTAAACATTTTCAGATCGTAAATTATACACATACACTATCAAATGAGTTTCTGCAAATATTGTCCTGGATTACAGTTTTAATGTCTTAAAATATCAATTAAATTTTTAGTGAGGTTGGTGGAATGAAGCTACTTACGAATTAAATTCTAATCCTGTAAATTGTAATTAGATCGGATTTTGGGATTCCATTAAATCTTATTACGGGATTCCCTTCGGAAATGATTAAAATGGAATTCTGCTTTGTGATTGGAGGACCAGGCCCACGTGATCCCAGGTACGCTTCCGCACCGCCTGCATTCCTGGGATCCGTGGACCATTATGCTGCCCTCCGCCTCGCAGCCTCAGACCGCAAGTTTTCGCAGCCTCGCCGCCAGCAGGTAGGTGCATAATTCTTTTGCGGGGCGGCAGCTTACTCCAGAGGTACGCCTACGAATGAAATTTTTGGCCCAGTATGCCTTGAGATTAATGACAAACTACTGCTGCCATTTTGCATATAATTCACATGGTTGACCGAAAGCATATGGCACTTCTTTAAAAGAGAATGCTGTTTTTCCCCCTCTTCTCTTGTAGGTGATGACACGTGAAGGTATTTTTCCAAAGGTGTTGAAAGTCCTTTGGTACCTTATCCAAGTGGTGATTCTTATATAACCTTAAACCGAGTTATCAGCAGGATGTGACACTATGCATGGCATCACAGCCATGCCTAAACCAGTATCCATGATGTGCTTGCCATCAGAGGATCAGTGAACATTGAACCATATCATTTTACAGGACAGGAGGCCATTTGCCAATATATGCCTATGCTGGCTCTTTGAAAAAGTTATTGACTTAGTCCTGTTTCCATGCCTTTTCACTCTACCTGTTAAAAAAATGTTTTCAAAATTCAGGATCACACTAATTATTCACACCCTCCCCAGCCAAGGGACGTTTGCATTCAAATTTTGTGCCCCACTACTGCTCGAGAGATGAACTAACTTTCTATAGGCACTAGATTGAACTTGGGCTATTCCTGCCCTGTGTCACTCAATACTGTACCATGATGTATGCCAGCCTTTACCCACCAGGGGAACTCCTATTCTGCTTTCTCATTATCAGATCGATACCTCAAGCCCTGTCTAATTTATCAATGCAACAATTTACTTGCTGGTTGGTGAGCAATTGGCCCCTACAATTACTGTTGCAACTGTGGGGAAAATATAGTTGTCTTGACATTGGTTTCCTGTCCGGGTGCAGGAACGAGCACTCCTCCTGGCAGGGCCATGTGCTGAGAATTGGGGGCACAGCTGTATGCTTCAGGCCTGCAAATGTGGGCCTACCTCCGAGCCTTCCGGTAGCTGTTGGAGAACAGCAGCCAGTTGGCCCCAAAGATCTGGTGGATCACTGTAAAATAAATTTCAAACTTTTTAGATCATCTGCTTTGATGCCTGGTCCTCTCAAGCCTTCTAACCTGAGGCATCCCTAAACCAGATCCCATTACCAAGTGCAAAATCACATTGGTCTGTGATTCAGATCTAAGCCTGTTTAGTCTCCCCTGTCTAAATGTGATCTTTATTATCACAGTTGGCATTTAAGTAAATATTATCACGGTAGCAGTGCAATAAAATCTGTTCTTGATGTGCAGCGACATTTAAAGTATGTTTCACACCTGTCAGAGCCAAAGACATTTGAAATCTCATTGCTGGTTACAAACAGTGATGGATCTTTTTTTTAGGTTTTTTTGTATGCTATACTAAAAACTGTCTCCAGCTGTTCAACAATTCAGTAACAAAATACATTCAGCTTCTCTTCTAATAGAAGTCAAATATTCATATTTACTGTTGACATGGATTAAAAACTTCTATTGTAAGTGTATGCAAGAATATTGAAAAATACACTGATTTAGATATTGACTGACTCCATTATTTGCTGATCAGTCTTTTTGGATATTGTCGCACTTGAGATGCTGTGTCCTTCAGGAAATTCTCTGTGGCTGTATGAAGACATGATTTTGGTAACAGTGGACAGTGCTAGGTCGTAAGCATGTATACTTTTTTTTAAGTAAATGTTTATGTTGACCAAGGTGAGGGGTGTCCATGTGGTGGTTGGACCAAATTTGCACTGTTAGCATCAACCTGAACCTCAGAATAGTGTCCTTATTACATAATAAAAACAGAAAATACTGGAGAAACTCAGCAGGTCAGGCAGCATCTGTGAAGAGAGAAACAGAGTTAATGTTTCAGGTCGATGACCTTTTGTCCTTATTACATTGCAAGGTTTCAAATTTCTCATACTAATCATTGTTCTGACATGTTTAAATGAGACTGTTAATTTGTGCCAACTATTGTACAATTTTGTCTTGTGGATCCCAGGTACTATTACAACTTGTATTGTACTTCTTGCATTGAGTGTTTTACATGGAGGAACAGCTGGACACCAAGGAGGAAGATAAGGAATCTACAATGGGAGACTAATTGCACAGAGCAAAGTATATTTTTAGAAGCCAGAGAGAGGTGGAATAACAAATAGATTTACAAAGAGAATTCCAGAAGGCTGGGACAAAGATATCTCACTTTAATGGAGAAAAGGTTTGGAAAGCAAGGAGTAATACAGAGCCAGGGAAGGTTGGGCTCTATTGTTGAGCAAGGTTCACCTTAGTAGGGTGTAGTGAGGTCATAAGGGGAATTTGAAAATGATAAACACTTGCTGGAGTTTTGAGAGATTGTTAGGGTGGAAACTTGGGCTGAAGAGTTCTACATTAGCTGAAGTTTTTGTGCAGGATGGAACAATGAGCTCAGCAAGGAGAGCAATAGAGAAATTGGTCCTCAAGGTAACAAAGGTGAGATGGGGGTGGTGGGAGGTTCAGCAGGAGTGAGCTGAACGTGGGCAATATTCTAGAGCTGGAGGAAGAAAATCTTACCGATGCATCAGATGGGGTTGAAAGTTTGGGTAGAATACCAAGATTTTACACAATCGGGTTCAGTCAAAGTAGACAGCCAGGAAGGTTGATGGAGCCAACTTCAGAGGTGAGAGGAAACTTTTGTCCCATCAGCCGGCACTGAATTCAAACCCAGACTGCAGATGCAAAAGGACACTGTTTAATTTGCACTGGGTAACAATAATTAAAGAAAAAGAACTGCAAATAGTGTAAATCTGAAATAAAAGCAGAAATTACTAGAAATACACATCAGATCCATCACCATCTATAAAGAAAAAAGACTGGTTAATGTTTGAGGTAGACCACTTTTGATGAAAAGGCTGCACGAAGTGTTAGGGTGTGAAACAGAGAATAGTGATTCGGCAGCCCGATTTACAACCTGCCCTATTTTCTTTTCCATTGAAGTTTAGATGAGGGTATCGAGGGATATGGAGCAAAGGTGGGTAAGTGGAGTTGAGGTACTAATCTCTGATCTAATGAAATAACAGAACAGGCTCAAGAGGCTGAATGGCCTACACCTGTTCCTATGTTCCTAAAGCCCGGTCATCTGCAATAATTTTACTGGTTCCCCTTTATGACCCAACTATTATTTGACTTTCCTTCTGTTATCAACATCGTTGTAAAACTTTTAGGGCCCTTCATGCAGCCGTCTTCAATTTGTCTCTCTCACCTTTTCTAATGCTTTCCTTAGCTATTCCTAGTTACCTGAGGGTATAATGCTGATGAGCCTGACCATTAATTTACAAACATGGAGAAAATTCTTAAGAACATCTGTTGGGATTTGTATATGCTCATGCAGTTCTCTGTGTAGAATATAGCTTCAGTTGTAAAGAAAATATCATGGACTCTTGTCCAATTTAATAATTACACACCTCTTGCTTCCTGTGTATCTTTTTTGCATCTTTCTACAAATATAAGTCATGCAGATAGTTAGAAAGAAAATAAAGACTAGAAGTAGAATGTGTAAAACAGACTCGATTTGGATACTCTTCAGCTTTCCCTGCACTGAGTGAGACTCGCTCACCTTGAAACTGGTCTGAACTGGAAAAAGTGCTGTTGGAATCACCAGAAGGAATGAAAACTTGGCTTGGTTCCCAAATTATATTGCTTACTTTATTTCAGGTACTTATTTTATAAAATGGGCAATTATGCTATTTTACAAACCAAATCTAAGCTTTGTGTCTAGTAAACCTTTGACCTGGTCTGATTTAACCAGCTAAAACTGATTTAAGTAGGCATTCTGGCCTGGAGTTAAACAAATCCTTAATAACAGAAAACGCTGGAAAAACTCAGCAGGCCAAGCAACATCCGTGGAGAGAAACAGAGTTAACGTTTCAGGTCGAAGACCTTTCGTCAGAACTGGGGGGAAAAAAAACAGGAAAGGGGATAGATTTTAAAGCAAGTAGGGGCTGCAAGAACAAAAAGTGAAGGTCAGCGACAGGATAGAAAGCAGGAGAGATTAAGACACATTGAGAGACATTCAAGGAATAAAGGATGGCCCTGGCAGAATGAAGGACAGCTGCCATGTGGGAGGGAAGAAAAAAGCCCAGACGAAAGTGTGGATTAAAAAAGAGAAAATGTGTGATAGGGGCCAAGGTTATGATCTGAAATTGTTGAACTTTATGTTGAACTCGGGGCTGTAGAGTGCCTAATCGAAAGATGAGGTGCTGTTCCTCAAGCTTATGCGGAACAATGCAAGAGGCAGAGGACGGTGAGGTCCACGGAATTGCATTGTTCCATGGAAGCTCAGCATAAGCTCGAGGAACAGCACCTCATCTTTCGATTAGGCACTTTACAGCCGTCTGGACTCAACATAGAGTTCAACAATTTCAGATCATAACCTCTGCCCCTATATATATTTTCTCTTTTTTAATCCACACTTTCGTCTGGGCTTTTTTCTCCCCTCCCACATGGCAGCTGTCCTTCATTCTGCCAGGGCCAGGGCCATTCACACTTCATCTGGAGCCATCCTTTGTTCCTTGAATATCTCTTAATCTCTCCTGCGTTCTATCCTGTCGCTGACCTTCCCTTTTGTTCCTTCATCCCCTCCCCCTTTTCCCAGCCCCTACTTGCTTTAAAATCTATCCCCTTTCCTGTTTTTTTCCAGTTCTGACGAAAGGTCTTCGACCTGAAACGTTAACTCGGTTTCTCTCTCCACGGATGTTGCCTGGCCTGCTGAGTTTTTCCAGCGTTTTGTTGTTTTGGATTTCCAGCATCCGCAGTATTTTGCTATCGTTAAGCAAATCCTTAGTTGTTAATTCATATTTAAGGTGCATGGAATTTTAATCTCAACATTTTGTTTAAAGAAAATGCAGCAAAAAATTCAATTAAAAACTAAAATAAATATACTACAACAACTTCCTTTTTATATAGCACCTTTTAGCATAGTAGAACATCCCAACGTGCTTTACAGGAGTGTAATCAGACAAAAATTGGCACAGAGCCAAAGGAGGAGACATTGGGACAGGTGACCAAAAGCTTGGTCAAAGAGGTAGGTTTTAAAGGAGTGTCGTAAAGGAGGAGAGGGGTGGAAAGGCAGAGGGGTTTAGGAGGGAATTAGAGAGCTTAGAGCCTAGACAGCTGAAGGCACAGCCACCAATGATGGGCAAAGGTAGTGGGAAATGCACGAGAGGTCAGTGTTGGAGTGCTTGGAAGCCTGGAGGAGGTTACAGAAATGGGGAAGGGCGAGGCCATTGAGGGAGTTGAACACGAAGTTGTTTTAAAAGAGAGGTGTTGGTGGACTGGGAGCTAATGTAGGTAAACGTGCACAGGTGATGGGTGAACGGAACTTGGTGCGACTGCCCCATGACCGTTTTTCCTTTATGTTGTGTCTGTGTATAATAAGACAGACTGCAGGAGAACGGTATAACAGGTGTTTACTCAACGTGGCTCACACGGGAACTGATCTGTACAGATTACTACTGTTATATACAGGTGTGGTCACTGCAGTATACATGAGCTGTAAAAGATAGTTCCCCCCTTAAAAAGGTATATACACTTTACAATTCCTCCCCTTTTAGATTAACAGTACCATAACACTCTTAACAATTTAATATCAAACTAATTACAATTAACACTTTTAACATACAATATTAGCTGAAAATAGTCTATTTATATATTCAGTCTTTGGGGAGGCTTCCTGATCGTTTCTGGATAGCGCCTTTCCTGAGTGTCTTGCTCTTGGTGCGGAGGCGATTCTGGCCCCCTGTCGTCGGTTGGTTCATCAGCTTCCGATGCTACTGTTTCTGGGGTAGATGCGACCTGTACGTCGGGTTAATCACCAGGTACGTATGGGCGAGGCATGGGGTTGACTTGTTCCTGTGACTCTAGGATCTGGTCAGCATGGCGTCTCTCAATTCTCTCCCCAACGTCCACTGTGTACATTAGTGGGCCCTGCCGTGTGCATATCGTTCCTGGCTGCCATTTTTCTGTTCGGTAGTCGCGGGCCAAGACTGGTTGCCCTACATTGAAGCTCCTTGTTGGCTTCTCATGGAGCTGCTGGAATTGCTTACTCTCAACATCTCTTCGTACGTTTGGTCGGAGCAAATCCAGGCGAGATCTTAACCTTTGGTTAAAGAACATCATGGCTGGGCCTGGTTGGTGACTGCATGTGTCGCATTCCGGTAGGCGAACGGAAAATTGTCCACCTTGTGCTGCAGCGGAATGTTGTCATTGTACATAGCCTTTATTGCCTTCTTAAAGGTTTGTACGAACCTCTCAACCAATCCATTTGTGGCTGGATGATACAGGGCGGATGTGTAATGCCTTACCCCATTCTTTTTCAAGAACCTCCGGAACTCTTCGGACACAAACTGTGGTCCGTTGTCGGAGCAAATCTGTTCTGGCAAGCCATTCCTGGCAAAAATGGTCCGTAGGACTGCAATAGTTTTCTCCGTGGTGGTGGAGGACATTTTGATGATCTCAGGCCATTGAGTGCGCATCCACAGCTATTAAAAACATTGAGTCCATGAATGGACCAGCAAAATCAATATGCACCCGTTGCCATGGAGATGAGGGCCACTCCCATGGGTGTAGAGGGGCCTATGGGTGGTGCATTTTGGACTTTCTGGCATCCTGAGCAGCTCTTGGTCAGGTCCTCGATTTGTTTATCGATTCCCGGCCACCACACAAGCCCTGGCTAGGCTTTTCATTTTTACCCCTCCCAGATGACCCTCGTGAAGCTCATTGAGCACTCTATCCCTTAACTTGGGTGGAATTACCACTCGGGATCCACACATCAAGGTCCCCCGGCACACTGACAGCTGTTCTCCTTGTCGAGAATGCTGGCAACAGTGAGTCGCCATGTGCTGGCCATCACCGTCAAATCATATACCCGAGACAGTGTCGGGCCATTTCGGGTTTCCTTTGATACAAGCGTTAGTTACTGGTAGGTATTCAACTATAGTCGAATGGAATATTTCGACAGGATCCACTGCTGGTGCTTCCTCCGCAGTAGGCAGTGGCAGGCGTGATAGCCCATCAGCATTTCCATGCTGTTTCGTGCCCTTATATTAAATCTCAGTGGTGCGCCCCTAGACAAAGTGACCATCTTTGTAGTCGTTACGCAGTCATCACCGGAACTCCCTTCTTTGGATTAAAGATGGAGACTGGTGGTCAGTCAGCAAGGTGAACTTCTGCCCGTGCAGATAGTGGTTGAACTTTTTCACTCCCCGTACTAGGCTGAGGGCCTCCCTGTCAATCTGGGCGTAGTTGCGCTCGGCTGAGGTTAGTGACCGAGACGCAAAGGCTACTGGCCTCTCCAACCAGTCTGGGAATTTGTGCAACAGCACCGCTCCAATACCATAGGGTGATGCATCACACGCCAACCGAATTGGTAGTGCTGGGTTGAAATGAGCCAACACCTCTTTTGATGTGATCAATTCCTTGCACTTCTGGAAAGCTCGTTTACATTCGTCATTCCACTTCCATGGTACCCCCGTTTGCAGTAGGGTGTTCAGTGGGTGTAATACTGTAGACAAATTTGGTAAGAACTTATGGTAGTAGTTCACCAGCCCGAGGAACGACCTCAGTTGTGACACATTTTCCGGTGCAGGAGCCTTGACTACTGCCTCAATCTGCTCTGGGGACTTATGTAACCCCTCGTTATCAATAACATGGCCACAATATGAGATCGGCTTTCTAAAAAACTTGCATTTGGGGCGGTTAGCTCGGAGTCCATATTCCTGCAATCTAGTGAGCAGCTGCTCCAGGTTGGCAAGATGATCACTGTCATTTTCGCCCGTGACCAGGATGTCGTCCAAATAACACTGGGTCCCTGGGATTCCTTGCAGGACTTGTTCCATTGCCCTCTGCCAAATAGCCGGAGCTGATGCTACCCCGAATACCAGCCGGTTGTATTGGTAGAGACCTTTATGGGTGTTGATTGTGAGGTATTTTTTTGAGGCTGCTTCTACCTCCATTTGCAGATACGCCTGGGCCAGATCAATCTTAGTGAAGCGTTTCCCTCCAGATAGCGAGGGGAAAATATCTTCAATCCGCGGAAGCGGATATTGTACGGTGTGAAGGACCGGGTTCACTGTTACCTTAAAGCCCCCACAGATGCGAACCTTCCTTGGTTCCCCAGGCATGCTGCTCAATGACTTTTTCATCACAGGGACGATGGGTGTAGCCCACTCGCTCCAGTCTACCTTGGATAGTACACCTGAAAGTTCCAGATTCTCCAGCTCTGCTTAGACGGGCGGATCGCATAAGGTACCGGTCTGGCCTTAAATTTTGGGCTTGCGTTTTCTTCAATTTTAATCGCTGCTGTCATGCCTTTTAGTGTTCCGAGTCCTTGCTGGAACACTTCTTTCGCGTCAGTTAGGATCTTTGACAGTCGCCCAGGTGTGACGTCGTCATCCTTTTTGTCAGCCACAGTCAGTGCCTGTATGGAATGCAAATCCAGTTGTATTTTCCGGATCCATTCACATCCCAGTAATGGTGGTCCTCCATCTTGCAATACATACAAGTCTAGTTTTGGTGTTTCCTTACCGTTATATATAACGGTCACCCTTATTTTTCCTTTGGGGTAGACTTTTTGCCCCGTGTACGTCTTCAAAATAATTTTTGTGTCTCTCAAGGGTATGTGTGAGAATAGCCGCTCGTAGTCCCGTCAGTTTATGACTGTTAGGGCTGATCCTGTGTCCAATTCCATCTTTACCTGGACTCCTGCTATCCTGAGAGTGACCCAAATAGTTTGGTGATCCTCCGTTGTGATCACATTATGTAGTTTCAGACAACTCCAGTTCACTGCTTTCGGAGTAGTTATCACTCTTTTGTTCGTCTGAACTATTCTCCGTCATCTTATGTACCTTGTACTTTCCTTGGGTAGGTTTCTTATTGCTGGTTTTCTTTCCCGACCTGCAGACTCGTGCTATGTGTCCTACTTTTCCACACTGTCTGCACACTTTGTCTTTGAACCAGCAATCATTCTGGTCGTGTGTTGTTCTGCCACAGCGATAGCACTTCTCTGTTCTGTATGACATTTTGTTTGTGCCATATTCTTGCGGTCTCTGTTGTATCTCTGCAGCGCCCCGTGCTGCTGCTTCATATGATACCGCAATGCTGAAAGCCTTTGCCAGCGTAAGGTCCTTTTCAGATAAAAGCCGTTTCTGGGTTCCTTCACTTTGAAGCCCACACACAAACTTGTCCCTTAAGGTATATCTGCCAGTCCCGCTCCAAACTGGCAGTGTTTCGATAGTTTGCACAGTTCTGTTAAATAATCAGCATTGCTTTCATCGTTATGCTGGTTCCGTTTGTAAAACTTGAATCTTTCTGCTATCAGCAGCGGTGTGGGGTTTAAATGTTCCTGTAGTATCGTTACTATGTCTTCAAAACTCTTTTCCATTGGCTTCGTTGGGGTTACTAGATTTCGTAATAAACCATATGTCTTTGCACCCATTAAATTTAACAATACCGACGCTTTCTTTTCATCCGAGACCTCATTTGCCTTGCAGTATATCTCTATTCGTTTGACATGTAGTCCAATCTTCGACTTCATTGTCAAATGCGGTGATACTGCCACTCTTCGGCATTTTGGGTGTGGTTTAAAATGGCGTCTTAAAATGGCGTCTCCCACGCTTTCCTTCCTCCCCCGCTGCTGCCAACACCGCTCCCGGCGGTTCTCGTGGCAATGGCCGCGCGCTGTAGGTTTCGCGTGCTGCTGCCAACGCCGCTCTCGGCGGTCCTCGTGGCAATGGCAGCGCCTCGCGGGTTTCTGTGCATCTCTCTCCCTCTGTTCGACGCTGCTCGGCCCCTGAACACCGGCTGCACCCTGTGCACTCTGCCCTCTTTCTCTCTCCCCCGTCAATGCTGCTCGGCCCTTTGTGCCGCTCGGTCGGGCTCTAACCCGCCTCTGTCCGGGAAGGGTCTGCGCACTACCTATTGCCAGCCCGTTTCGCTGGACCACCTCGACTGGAAAGCCAAGCCTGGCTTTCGAATTGCGGGGGAGGCTGTCTCGAGTCTCTGCTGGATGACTGGGCGGTTGCCCGTGGTCGACGCCCGAGTCTCTGGCCTTGACCTCCAATCCACTGATCTCCAGGAACGAATCCCCGGGAGGTGATGCAGAGTTGCAGGTAGGTTCGAACTTGCCTTGTCGCCAATGTTGTGTCTGTGTATAATAAGACACAGACTGCAGGAGAACGGTACAACAGGTGTTTACTTCAACGTGGCTCGCACTGGAACTGATCTGTACAGATTACTACTCTGTTATATACAGGTGTGGTCACTGCAGTATACATGAACTGTAAAAGATAGTTCCCCCCTTAAAAAGGTATATACATTACACTTTATATGATTAAAAAAGGTCCATTGATGTGACCTAAAAGGGATATTCTATGATTTCAATAGTTAATTTTTCCATCAGCACCATAATAACCATTGATTTACTGCTTTCTCTCTTGTGCTTGTATCCCATGGCATTGAGGTTGGCACACCTTTTTTAAAAACGGTCAACTCATGTTAATTCCATTTCATTCAAAAGTTGGACACACACCAACAGACCAAAAACTGATAATGCTGAATACGAAATTAGTTGTTGACATTGATATTTGGAGATGTGTAAATAGCCTGATATCTCAAATGCACCATCAACATTGCAATACTCTTTACACCATGAGCCTTGTAAACATTTATTGAAATACATCCAACCTATGAATACCATAGATGTGATTTGTAAGCACTAAGTGAACAATGACAGGACAGACCATGTTTCGCAGTATGATAGAATGCTGTACATTCCGCAATGAGCCTTTCAAATTCAATTGCTAACTGATGAGAGCAATTAAATTACCATTCACTCATGCAGTAAATATAGGCTGTTGCACTGGATGTCTGGGTTTATTTAAAATGGATGTGTATTCCACTGGATTGTCACATTCCAAAATGCTAGAAAGATATGTATATTCTTAATGGTGTGTTTTAGTCATGAGTGATTAAAGTGTTATTTGTTATGAAGGGATACTCAGTTCCTCCACCTTGCAGAATACGAATTAGGAGCAGGGGTAGGCCACTCGGCCCTTCGAGCCTGCTCCACCATTCAATAAGATCATGGCTGATCCAATTACTCCACATTCCCGCCTACCCCCGATAACTTTTCACCCCCTTGCTTACCAAGAATCTATCTACCTCTGACTTAAATATTCAAAGACTCCACTTCCACCGCCCTCTGAGGAAGAGAGTTCCAAAGACTCACGACCCTCTGAAAAAAATTCTCCTCATTGGTCTTAACTGGGCGACCCCTTATTTTTAAACAGTGACCCCTAGTTCTAGATTCTCCCACAAGAGGAAACATCCTCTCCACATCCACCCTGTCCAGACCCCTCAGGATCTTGTATGTTTCAATCAAGTCACCTCTTACTCTTCTAAACTCCAGCGGCTACAAGCCTAGCCTGTCCAACCTTTCCTCATTAGACTAATACCTGGAATGGGCGGGTTGTCTTGTGAACCTTTTCTGAACTGCTTCCAATGCATTTACATACAAAGGAGACCAATACTGTACACAGTTCTCCAGATGTGGTCTCACCAATGCCCTGTATAACTGAAGCATAACCTCCCTACTTTTGTATTCAATTCCCCCTCGCAATAAACGATAACATTTTATTAGCTTTCCTAATTACGTGCTGTACCTGCATAGTACAGGAAACTTTGTTATCCGGAGGCTAAATGTCCGGCAAGCTCGGGCCACTGGCAAAAATCAGGAGCCGTTTTTAGGGTTTTTTTTTTCTTCTCGTGGCTTTTTTTTTTCCAGTCAGGCTCTGCAAAGTCTCTCTGAAGCTGTTGCTAAGCGACAGAGATGCTTCCAAGGTACGGCCGACTGTTTAGAAGCTGTTGTGTTTGTTGCCAGATACGGAGCTCAAAAGCTCCGTATGCTTCAACATTAACACTGGTTTGTCCGGCAGTTTTGAGGGAACAGCAACAGCTCGGTCCCGTCGGTGCCAGATAGCACAAAGTTTCCTGTAACCTTTGCGATTCATGCACTAGCACACCCAGATCCCTCTGCATCTCAGAGCTCTGCAATCTCTCGCCATTTAGATAATATGCTTTTTTATTCTTCCTGCCGAAACTTCACATTTTCCCACATTATACTCCATTTGCCAGATCTTTGCCCACTCACTTAACCTATCTATTTCCCTTTGTAGCCTCCTTATGTCCTCTTCACAATTTACTTTCCTACCTATCTTTGTCTCATCAGCAAATTTAGCAACCATACCTTCGGTCCCTTCACCCAAGACATTTATATAAATTGTAAAAAGTTGAGGCCCCAGCACTGATCCCTGTGGCACACCACTCGTTACATCTTGCCAATCAGAAAATGACCCATTTATGCCTACTGTTTCCTGTTAGCTAGCCGATCTTCTATCCATGCCAATATGTTACCCCCTACACCATGAGCTTTTATTTTCCGCAATAACCTTTGATGTGGCACCTTATCAAATGCCTTCTGCAAATCTAAGTACAGTACATCCACCGGTTCCCCTTTATCCACAGCACATGTTACTTCCTCAAAGAACTCCAATAAATTGGTTAAACATGATTTCCCTTCCACAAAACCATGTTGACTCTGCCTGATTACTTTGAACTTTTCTAAGTGCCCTGCTATAACGTCTTTAATAATAGCTTCTAACATCTTCCCTATGACATGCTAAGCTAACTGGCCTGTAGTTTCTTGCTTTCTGTCCCTCCCTTTTTGAATAAAGGAGTTACATTTGCTATTTTCCAATCTAATGGAACCTTCCCCAAATCTAGGGAATTTTGGAAAATTAAAACCAACACATCAACTATCTCACTAGCCACTTCTTTTAAGACCCTAGGATGAAGTCCATCAGGACCCGGGGACTTGTCAGCCCGCAGCGCCAACAGTTTGCTCAGTACCACTTCCCTGTTGATTATAATTTTCTTGAGTTCCTCCCTCCCTTCCATTTCCTGATTTACAGCTATTTCTGGGATGTTACTTGTATCCTCTATCGTGAAGACCAATGCAAAATACCTGTTCAATTTAACTGCCATCTCCTTATTTTCCATTATTAATTCCCCAGACTCACTTTTTATAGGACCAATGCTCACTTTGTTAACTTTATAAAAAAAAAAAAAAAAAAATCTATAGAAACGCTTACAATCTGTTTTTATATTTCTAGCTAGCTTTCTCTCGTACTCTAATTTCTCTCCTTATTAATCTTAGTCATTCTTTGCTGTTTTTTTATAATCTGTCCAATCTTCTGATCTGATAAAGTCAACATGGATTTACAAAAGGTAAATTGTGCTTGACTAATCTACTGGAATTTTTTGAGGATGTAACTAGTAAAATAGATAAGGGAGAACCAGTGGATGTGGTGTATTTGGACTTTCAGAAGGCTTTCGATAAGGTCCCGCATAAGAGATTAGCATGTAAAGTTAAGGCACATGGGATTGGGGGCAAGGTATTGACTTGGATAGAGAACTGGTTGGCAGACAGAAAGCAAAGAGTTGGAATAAACAGGTCTTTTTCCGAGTGGCAGGCAGTGACAAGTGGGGTACCGCAGGGATCGGTCCTTGGACCCCAGCTATTCACAATATATATTAATGATCTAGACAAGGGAACTAGATGCAATATCTCCAAAATTTGCAGACAACACAAAGCTGGGTGGGCGTGTGTGGTGTGAGGAGGATGCCGAGAAACTACAGGATGAATTGGACAGGTTGGGTGATTGGGCAGAAGCATAGCAGATGCAATATACCGTGGATAAATGTGAGGTTATCCACTTTGGTGGCAAAAGAAGTGCAACGAGACCTGGGTGTCCTTGTGCACCAGTCGCTGAAGGTAAGCATGCAGGTGCAGCAGGCGGTTAAGGCGGCAAAAATGGTATGTTGGCCTTCGTAGCGAGAGGGTTTGAGTACAGGAACAAGGATGTCTTGCTGCAGTTGTACAGGGTCTTGGTGAGACCACATCTGGAGTATTGTGTGCAGTTTTGGTCGCCTTATCTGAGGAAGGATGTTCTTGCCATGGAAGGAGTTCAGCGAAGATTCACCAGGCTGATACCTGGGATGGCAGGAATGATGTATTGGGACGATTGGGCTTGTACTCACTGGAGTTTAGAGGAATGAGAGGGGATCTCATTGAAACTTATAAAATTCTGACAGGACTGGACAGACTAGATGCAGGAAGGATGTGCCCGATGGTTGGGGAGTCCAGAACCAGGGGTTACAGTCTAAGGATAAGGGGTAGGCCATTTAGGACAGAAATGAGGAGGAATTTCTTCACCCAGAGAGAGTGGTGAACTTGTGGAATTCTCTACCACAGAAGGCAGTAGAGGCCAATTCATTAAATATATTCAAGAAGGAGTTGGATATATTTCTTAAGGCTAAAGGGATCCAGGGGTATGGGGAGAAAGCAGGGACCGGGTACTGAATTTGGATGATCAGCCATGATCGCATTGAATGGCGGAGCAGGCTCGAGGGGTCAAATGGCCTACTCCTATCTGTTTCTATGACCTGCCACCCATCTTTGCGCAATTATATGCTTTTTCTTTAAGTTTAATACTACCTAACTGTTTTAGTTAACCACGGATGGTGGGTCCTCCCCTTGGAATTTCTTTGTTGGAATGTATATATTCTGTGTATTTTGAAATATCCCCTTAAATGTCTGCCACTGCAACTCTATTGACCTATCCCTTAACCTAATTTGCCAGTTCACTGTAGCTAGCTCTGCTTTCATGCCCTTATAATATTTTTAAATACTAGTCTTGGACCCAATCTTCTCTCTCAAACTGAATGTAAAATTCAATCATATTATGATCGCTGCTACCTAGGGGGCGCCTTCACTATGAGGTCATTAATTAATCCTATCTCGTTGCACAATACCAGGCCTAGTATAGCCTGCTCTCTGGTTGGCTCCAGAACATGCTGTTGTAAGAAACTATCCCAAAAACATTCCATGAACTCCTCATCTATGTTACCTTTGCCCCTCTGATTTTCCCAGTCTATATGCAGATTAAAATCCCCCATGATTATTGCCGTACCCTTCTGATAAGCTCCATTATTTCTTCCTTTATACTCCATCCTACCATGTGGTTACTGTTGGGGGGCCTGTACACCACTCCCACAAGTGACTTTTTTGCCTTTATTGTTTCTCATTTCTAACCAAACCACTTCTACATCCTGGTTTCCTGAACTTAGGTCATCCCTCTCTATTGTGGTAATACCATCATTAATTAACAGAGCCACCCCTCCACCTTTTCCCACCTTCCTAAATGTCATGTACTCTTCAATATACAGGTCCCAATCTATGTCATCCTGCAGCCATGTTTCTGTAATGGCTATCAGATCATATTTTTTATATTTGCACTATCTGTTGTTTTGAATGCTACGTGCATTCAGATGCAGAGCCTTTAGTTTTGTCCTTTTATTATTTTTGTAACCTCTAGCCTTATCTGTTGATTTACTCCAGGATTTGTACTCTATCCCTTCCTATCAGTCTGTTTATCATTTCCCATATTAATACCTTTATTGCCTTGTCTCTAATCTTTGAATTACCACATCTTCCTAAATTTGACCCCATGCCCCCAACATTTAGTTTAAAGCCCTCTACTGCCCTAGTTATACGACTCGACAGAACACTGGTCCCAGCACGGTTCAGATGAAGACCGTCCCAACGATACAGATCTCACTTTCCCCAGTACTGGTGCCAGTGCCCCAGGAATTGAAACCCATTTCTCCCACACCAGTCTTTGAGCCACGCATTCATCTCTCTAATTTTATTTACCCTATGCCAATTTGCTCGTGGCTCAGGTAATAATGCAAACATTATTACCCTTGAGGTTCTGCTTTTTAATTTGCCCCCTAGCTGCTCATACTCTCTCAGCAGAACTTCTTTCCTAGTTCTACTTATGTCGTTGGTACCTACATGGACCATGACCACTAGCTCCTCCCCCTCCCACTGCAAGTTCATCTCCAGCCCAGAGCAGATGTCCCAAACCCTGGCACTGGGCAGGCAACACAGCCGTCTGGACTCTCGCTCTTGGCCGCAGAGAACTGTATCTATCCCCTGACTCTGCTGTCCCCAATTACCACTACATTCCTATTAACTGCCCCAGCTTGAATGGCTTCCTATACTTCAGTGCCATGGTCAGTTTGCTCATCCACCCTGCAGCCACCGCTTTCATCCATACAGGCCGCAAGAACCTCAAACCTGTTGGACAATTGCAAAGGCTGAGGCTCCTCCACCTCCTGGGTCCCCAGACCTGCCTCACTCTCGGTCACATCCTCCTGTCCCTGACTACTGACCACATCAGAAGACCCTAACCTAAGGGGTGTGACTGCCTCCTGGAATAAAGTGTCCAGGTAACTTTCCACCTCCCTGATGTATCAGTGTCTGCAGCTTGGCCTCCAGCTCATCAACTCTGAGCCAAAGCTCCTCAAGCCACAGACACTTACCGCAGGCGTGTTCGTCCTGGATCGCACTGGCATCCAGGAGCTCCCACATACTGCAGTTGCAACATATCACCTGCCCTGCCATCTTTGAGTCTTAATTTATTTTTATCAATAAACCTACTACACCTAAAGATTTATTACTGCCAATAAACTAGTACTAATGAAACCTTACAATTACTAATAAATTTCCTGGGCATTAAAAGATAAGGGAAGTGAGCAAAATACTCACCAACCAATCACTTACCTTTTTCCCTGTGATGTCACCTTTTATTTTTCTCCAAATGTGAACGCCCGCTGGTTCTCTGTCCCCTCTTGTGCAGCTTTTTAACTCCTGCTCTCCTGGAAGCTGACAAAGATAGAAAAAGAAAGACTCACAGCTTTACACTCTGTTCTGAGCTGCACTTCATGACAAACTGCACTCTAGCCTCCCTTATTTATACTGCTGAGATTAAAATAACTGAGCTCCCTGACAGTTACAGAACCAGATTAACCAGTTAATTAATTAATTACTCTCACCTGCTCTCCAACACAGAGCTTGCTTAGCCCTGCCCAAGCCTGGTAAACCAAATTTTAATTTGATTTGTTAAGTTTTAGTTGAACTTTTGTTTATTTACAGTCCAATTTTTTTTTTTTTGGGTCCAAACAAAAGTGCCCAAGCCTGGTACAGTCTATTTGTTTATGTTTGGTCCAGCCAAAAGAGTGTCCAAGCCTGGTACAGTCTATTTGTTTATGTTTGGTTCAACCAAAAGAGTGCCCAAGCCTGGAAGAAACTTGAAACAGTAAATTTAAGTTAAATGCTAATTGCAAGCACACAAGACTAGATTTTATACAAAAAAGAGATTAGCCTTTAAGATTTACTCCCTCACTCACCAGACTTACAGCTTTACACTCTGTTCCAAGCTGCACTCCATGACAAACTGTCTACCCTTGTAACATTTGGTTCCACGCTGTAACATTTTAGTACTGCCAGATTCAGGGTTAATAGACATTCAGGAAAGATAGGCAAAAATGAAAGGGAGGTGGGGTAGCATTACTAGTTAAAGAAGGGATTAACACAGTTGTAATGAAGGATATTAGCTCTGATGATGTGGAATCTGTATGGGTAGAATTGAGAAATACTAAGGGGAAAAAAACATTAGTGGGGGTGGTATATAGACCTCCAAACAGTAAGACGGAGGTTGAGGATGGCATTAAAAGGGAAATTAAAGAAGCGTGCAATAAGGGCACAGCAGTCATCATGGGTAACTTTAATCTACATATAGATTGGGCCAACCAAATTAGTAACAATACTGTGGAGGAGGAATTCCTGGAGTGTTTACGGGATGGTTTCCTGGACCAATATGTCGAGGAACCAACCAGAGATCAGGCCATCTTAGACTGGGCATTATGTAACGAGAAAGGATTAATTAGCAATCTTGTTGTAAGAGGCCCCTTGGGTCGGAGTGATCATAATATGACCAAATTCTTCATTAAGATGGAGAATGAAGTAGTTGACTCAGAGACTAGGGTCCTGAATTTAAATAAAGGAAACTACGATGGTCTGAGGAGTGAGTTGGGTAGGATTGATTGGGGAATGGCACTCAAAAGGGTTGATGGTGGATAGGCAATGGCAAACATTCAAAGACCGAATGGATGAGCTACAGAATTTGTTCATCCCAGTTTGGCATAAAAATAAAACAAAAAAGGTGACTCAACCGTGGCTAACAAGGGAAATTAGGGATAGCATAAGATCCAAGGAGAGGACATATAAATTGGCCAGAAAAAGCAATAATCCTGAGGATTGGGAGCAGTTTAGGATTCAACAAAGGAGGACAAAGGGATTAATTAAGAAAGGGAAAATAGAATATGAGAGTAAGCTTGCAGGGGACATAAAAACTGACTGTAAAAGCTTTTATAGATATGTGAAGAGAAAAAGATTGGTGAAGTCAAGCGTAGGTCCCTTGCAGTCAGAATCAGGGGAATTTATAATGGGGAACAAAGAAATGGCAGACCAACTAAATACATATTTTGGTTCTGTCTTCACAAAGGAGGACACAAATAACCTCCCAGAGATGCCGGGGAACATAGGGTCTGATGAAAGGGCGGAACTGAAAGAAATCAGTATTTGTAGGGAAATGTTAGGAAAATTGATGGGACTGAAAGCCGATAAATCCCCAGGGCTTGATAGTCTACATCCCAGGGTACTTAAGGAAGTGGCCCTAGAAAAAATAGATGCATTGCTGGTCATCTTCCAGAACTCGATAGACTCGAACAGTACCCATGGATTGGAGGGTCGCTAATGTTACCCCACTATTCAAAAAGGGTGGTAGGGAAAAAGCGGGGAATTATAGACCGGTAAGCCTGACATCGGTAGTGGGGAAAATGCTAGAGTCCATTATAAAAGATGTAATAGCAGAGCACTTGGAAAGCAGTGACAGGATAGGACAAAGTCAACATGGATTTACAAAAGGTAAATCATGTTTGACTAATCTACTGGAATTTTTTTGAGGATGTAACTGGTAAAATAGATAAGGGAGAACCAGTGGATGTGGTGTATTTGGACTTTCAGAAGGCTTTCGATAAGGTCCTGCATAAGAGATTAGCGTGCAAAATTAAGGCACATGGGATTGGGGGCAAGGTATTGACTTGGATAGAGAACTGGTTGGCGGACAGAAAGCAAAGAGTTGGAATAAACGGGTCGTTTTCCGAGTGGCAGGCAGTGACTAGTGGGGTACCGCAAGGATTGGTCCTAGGACCCCAGCTGTTCACAATATATATTAATGATCTGGACGAGGGAATTGGATGTAATATCTCCAAATTTGCAGATGAGACAAAGCTGGGTGGGAGGGTATGCTGTGAGGAGGATGTCGTGAAACTTTAGTACGATTTGGACAGGTTGGGTGATTGGGCAGAAACATGGCAAATGCACTATAATGTGGATAAATGTGAGGTTATCCACTTTGGGGGCAAAAACAGGAAGGCAGATTATTATTTGAATGGCAATAGATTGGGAGAAGGGGAAGTGCAAAGAGACCTGGGTGTTCTTGTGCACCGGTCGCTGAAGGTAAGCATGCAGGTGCAGCAGGCGGTTAAGAAGGCAAATGGTATGTTGGCCTTCGTAGCAAGAGGGTTTGAGTACAGGAACAAGGATGTCTTGCTACAGTTGTACAGGGCCTTGGTGAGACCGCACCTTGAATATTGTGTGCAGTTTTGGTCGCCTTATCTGAGGAAGGACGTTCTTGCCATGGAAGGAGTGCAGCGAAGATTCACCAGGCTGATACCTGGGATGGCAGGAATGACGTATGAGGAGAGATTGTGTCGATTGGGCTTGTACTCACTGGAGTTTAGAAGATTGAGAGGGGATCTCATAAGAACATAAGAACATAAGAAATAGGAGCAGGAGTAGGCCAATCGGCCCCTCGAGCCTGCTCCACCATTCAATAAGATCATGGCTGATCTGATCCTAACCTCAAATCTTCTATCACTCTGCATCCACCCGAACCCATGTGATCTCCCGGGAGAGGCGAAAAACCAGATAAAGACCCAATGGCCAATTTGGGAGAAAAAAATCTGGGAAATTCCTCTCCGACCCATCTAGGCGATCGAAATTCTTCCAGGAGATCACCCTGTCCCTATATTTTCTACAGTACTTACCTTCTGTAAAGGCGATCTCCACCCCAGCCAGGAACAGGGATAAAACCATCTCCTGAAATCTAACAGAATTAGAACACAGTAGGAGCAGAACAAGGCTACACGGCCCCTGGGCCCGCTCCACTACCCACAGGGCCATGACCATTCCGAACCCAGACTCATGTCCAATTTCCTGCCCGCTCCCCGTAACCCTTTATTCCCTTTACTTCTAGGAAACTATCTATTTCTGTTTTAAATTTATTTAATGATGTAGCTTCCACAGCTTTCTGGGGCATCGAAACCTATAAAATTCTGTCAGGCCTGGACAGACTAGATGCAGGAAGGTTGTTTCTGAAGGCCGGGGAGTCCAGAACCAGGGGTCATAGTCTAAGGATAAGGGGTAAGCCATTTAGGACTGAAATGAGGAGGAATTTCTTCACCCAAAGAGTGGTGAACCTGTGGAATTCTCTGCTACAGAGGGCGGTGGAGGCCAGTTCATTAAATATATTCAAGAAGGAGTTGGATATATTTCTTAAGGCTAAAGGGATCAAGGGATATGGGGAGAAGGCAGGGACAGGGTACTGAATTTGGATGATCGGCCATGATCTCATTGAATGGCGGAGCAGGCTCGAAGGGCCGAATGGCCTACTCCTGCTCCTATCTTCTATGTTTCTACAAGTGTGCTCTTTGTCCGAGGTTGATACTAGCTATATTCAGTGCTTCTTTGACAGCACCTCCCGATCCCGTGACTTCCACCACTTAGAAGGACAAAAGCGTGCGAACACTACCACCTCCAAGTTCTCCTCCAAGTTACCCACCACCCCAGTATTGCCAACCCCACTGCCTCAGAAATCTCAGAAAACTCTTAAAAATCATGAGATTTGGTATAGAAATCATGAGTTGCTATTTTTTTCCCCCGACCCGACCCCTCGCTTATCTTTGATCCCGGACAGGAAGCCCATTTGGCTGCCACTAACCGATTACTGACCCAAGAACATAAGAACATAAGAAATAGGAGCATGAGTAGGCCTTATGGCCCTCGAGCCTGCTCCGCCATTCAATAGGATCATGGCTGATCTTTGACCTGATCCTCATATCCCTTGATTCCTTTAGAGTGTCAACCACCAGTTTAATGAGGGAAAAAAATCTTTAATTGTAAATAATTTGTCAAGTTAATTCACATCGATGACAAATAGCTTCATAGAGAGTTTAAAAGGAGAACAGATCTTAAGTTTTATAAACTAACCTTTCTGCATGCATCCCAGTGGATGGCTTATTTACATAATTGTATCTTGCAGCAGTGTATCTGCATGTTTTTGCAATGTTATAATGCGTGCATGGTTTCCTGAACTGCACTTGGTATGCTACTAGCTTTCCTGTTCCACTCACTAAACCTAGCTTTGATACATTGGGTTTGGCTTTCATTATCAGTTGCACTTTGTGCTTCTTGAACACAATGTCTGGCTTACCTGGTAGATTATTCCAAATGTTTATTACCCTTTGAAAATAAATATTTTCTGATGTATGTTTTAAATTTACTTTTGACTAATGTCCCCTAATCCTACTGTTTTACCTTGAAGTAATATTCTGAGTTCGCCTTATCCAGACCATAAAATATTTTCTGGACTTCAGTGATGTTCTTCCTTTACCACCTTTTCTCTACATAGACGAGTCCAAACCTCCTCACTTTTCCTCACAGCATATCTTTACAATGGGTTCATTTTTGTTCTTACCCTGTATTTGAAGGATTCTGACCAAAATTATACCCAGTGCTCCAAGTGTGGTTTCACAAGTGCATTATAATATAGAAACATAGAAGATAGGAGCAGAAGTAGGCCATTCGGCCCCTCGAGCCTGCTCCGCCATTCAATGAGATCATGGCCGATCATCCAAATTCAGTAACCTGTCCCTACCTTCTCCCCATATCCCTCGATCCCTTTAGCCTTAAGAAATATATCCAACTCCTTCTTGAATATATTTAATGAACTGGCCTCCACTGCCCTCTGTGGCAGAGAATTCCACAGGTTCACCACTCTCTGGGTGAAGAAATTCCTCCTCACCTCAGTCCTAAATGGCTTACCCCTTATCCTTGGATTATGACCCCTGGTTCTGGACTCCCCGGCCATCGGAAACATCTTTCCTGCATCTAGTCTGTCCAGGCCTGACAGAATTTTATAGGTTTCGATGAGATCCCCTCTCAATCTTCTAAACTCCAGTGAGTATAAGCCCAGTCGACACAATCTCTCCTCATACGTCATTCCTGCCATCCCAGGTATCAGCCTGGTGAATCTTCGCTGCACTCCTTCCATGGCAAGAACATCCTTCCTCAGATAAGGCGACCAAAACTGCACACAATACTCAAGGTGCGGTCTCACCAAGGCCCTGTACAACTGCAGCAAGACATCCTTGTTCCTGTACTCGAACCCTCTTGCTACGAAGGCCAACATACCATTTGCCTTCTTAACCGCCTGCTGCACCTGCATGCTTGCCTTCAGTGACTGGTGCACAAGAACACCCAGGTCTCTCTGCACTTCCCCTTCTCCCAATCTATTGCCATTCAAATGATAATCTGCCTTCCTGTTTTTGCCACCAAAGTGGATAACCTCACATTTATCCACGTTATAGTGCATTTGCCATGTTTCTGCCCAATCACCCAACCTGTCCCAATCGTACTGGAGTTTCACGACATCCTCCTCACAGCATACCCTCCCACCCAGCTTTGTGTCGTCTGCAAATTTGGAGATATTACATCCAATTCCCTCGTCTAGATCATTAATATATATTGTGAACAGCTGGGGTCCTAGGACCGATCCTTGCGGTACCCCACTAGTCACTGCCTGCCACTCGGAAAAAGACCCGTTTATTCCAACTCTTTGCTTTCTATCTGCCAACCAGTTCTCTATCCAAGTCAATACCTTGCCCCCAATCCCATGTGCCATTAATTTTGCACGCTAATCTCTTATGCCGGACCTTATCGAAAGCCTTCTGAAAGTCCAAATACACCACATCCACTGGTTCTCCCTTATCTATTTTACCAGTTACATCCTCAAAAAATTCCAGTAGATTAGTCAAGCACAATTTATCTTTTGTAAATCCATGTTGACTTTGTCCGATCCTGTCACTGCTTTCCAAGTGCTCTGCTATTACATCTTTTATAATGGACTCTAGCATTTTCCCCACTACTGATGTCAGGCTTACCGGTCTATAATTCCCCGCTTTTTCTCTACCACCTTTTTTGAATAGTGGGGTAACATTAGCTACCCTCCAATCCATGGGTACTGTTCGAGTCTATCGAGTTCTGGAAGATGACCAGCAATGCATCTACTATCTCCAGGGCCACTTCCTTAAGTACCCTAGGATGTAGATTATGAGGCCCTGGGGATTTATCGGCCTTCAATCCCGTCAACTTCCCCAACACCATTTCCCTACAAATACTGATCTCTTTCAGTTCCTCCCTCCCATTAGTCCTTATGTTCCCCGACATCTCTGGGAGGTTATTTGTGTCCTCCTTTGTGAAGACAGAACCAAAATATGTATTTAATTGGTCTGCCATTTCTTTGTTCCCCATTCTATACTCCCCTGATTCTGACTGTAAGGGACCTACGCTTGAGTTCACCAATCTTTTTCTCTTCACATATCTATAATGTCTATGAATAACCTCTGTTGATTTATACCCTTATTATGGCCATATATTTCAATATTCCATTTGCTATTTTAATCTACATTGAAAATGACAATGCCACTGTTATTTCCAGGTCCCTGTCTGCATCTTCCTAGGCTAATTCTATTTCCTTCATTGTATACTGGCATTTTTCATTTAATACTTGAAAGTCACCAGTATTAAATTCCATTTTCCATTTATCTGTCTAGTTTCATAACTTACATATCCTTCTCCTGCACTCTCTTTCCTTACTATGCTCCTTGTTTGTGTTGTCTGCACATTTAGCAAGCTTACAAATGGTTTATGCGTCCAGGTCAATTATGTAGTAAAGAAACAATAGCGGTTTTTTCAAGCGTGCGCAAATCGTCGTAAATCACGAGATTTAGGCGATCCATCACGAGGTTGCGAGTGATGCTTCATTTCACTCCGAAATCGTGCCTCTTTCGATGGAATCACGAGAGTTGGCAATACTGCCATCCTGACTTGGACATTTATCTCTGTTCCTTCACTGTCGCTGTGTCAAAATTCTGGAACTGCCTATCTAACAGCACTGTGGGAGTACCTTCACCACATGGACTACAGCGGTTCAAGAAGGCGGCTCACCACCACCTTCTCGAGCATCTAGGGATGGGCAATAAATGCTGGCCTTGCTAGAGATGCCCACATCCCGAGAATTAATTAGAAAAAACTGTTTCTTTTGTTTCCCTCCTCTATTGCCTGTAGCCATTTGGTGTGTTAACATTCATGATGTAGGCAGGTATCTGCCACATTTGTCATGGAATACAGATTTATTTTGCAGGGGCTACAGATCATTTGTCTAACTCACTGGCCTGATCCAGCTCACTTCCATTGTTCTGCAGAATGCTTAGCACATTGCAATGAGGTGTGAATTGCAACTATTGGATTAACTAACACTTCATGCATTGTGAAATTATAAACTGTAAACTTCATCAAACCTGGCATCTGTCTAAAGTTAATATTATACTTTAATTTATTAGCTAGTACAAACACACAACACCCATCGGAACATTTGGAACAGGAGTAGGCCATTCAGCCCCTCAGGCCTGCTGCATCATAGTTAGATCATGGCTGATCTGCACCTCATCTTCATCTCCCTTTGCTCCATATCCCTTCATACTCTTACCTAACAAAAATCTATCTCCCTCACTGCACAATAGGATACAGAACAGATACAAAGTTCCCAAATCAGAATTGCTGGCATAAAATAAATAAGACTATTGGAACTGTTGCAGTACAATGCAAAATCCTAAATCATGTAGCTGTAGGCTGTAACTCGGGACTGGGAGGCACATGGCAGCAGGAGGCACTTGGCAATGCGAGTGAGAGCAGGAGGCAGTTGACAGCAGCAACAGGAGGCACTCTGCTATGGGGGTGAGAGGTAGTCAGCAGCGCGAGTGGGCTGCATATCTTTCAATAAGAACATGAAGCTGTACTATAAAGTACCCAATGAGGTAAGAACCAGAACAGCATACTCAACCGTTCTGACTCACTTTAACCCCTTGTTATTTTGTTACTGCTGTGTTTTATGTTTTAAAGCTGCTGATTAGTTTAGGAGCAGACATTTTATGTGGATCACCTGCTGGTGTGACATTTAAAGTTCCATTCCAGGATTATTATAAATGGCGATTAAAAAGCTGTGGATAGTAGATGTTGAATTTACATCCAGGACTGCTTCCTAGATTAGTATACTTCTACTCCAACAAGCAAAGAAGCATTGATGATGAAAGTTCTGATGAAAGGGCATCGACCTGAAACGTTAATTGTTTCTCTCTCTCTCTCCGGATACTGCCTGACTTGCTGAGTGTTGCCAGCGTTTCCTGTTTTTATTAAAGCAATGGGCCAGATTTTGAGGTGGGTATGACTGCTTACTCGAGAGTACGCCGTCATGCCGCCTATGAAATGGACCGCAAGTTCAAGATTTCGCTAGCTGGATACAGTACAAGGAGCACAAAATGTTTTCGCATCTATTATGCTCAAATGTCATTACCGAGTTAAATGAATTGGCAAGCTCCAACGTCTATGCCAGTACTGCTTTTGGACAGATGACTGAAAAGTATTAGTGACCAAAAATGTCGTCTTCTCCCATTTTTTTGTGACTTGTTTTCCTGTGATTTAATTCCCCCTCCTGCAACTGTCACCAAGGAGAATGTCCTAGCTGCTATTTGGGGCCTCCCTTGATAGTTCACCTGAGGTCGGGAACATGATGTGATGGAGAATCATAAGCATGAAACAACATGCCAGCTACAGTACAGTAAATTTGTATACCAATGTGCTGCGCTTCTCTACCTTAATACAATGTTATTAAGGAGAAGAAGCTGGTGTCAAACCACTGATGACTCCTAAAGGATTATTGCTAAGCTTAGCTGAAGTTTATTCTGATCCCTTCATGTCTTTTTTAATTAAGGAGGTATTTCATTGTATGGAGGTTGTGTAATATTCTCAAACACTGACTTCAGACAATTAATTTTTGATCTATTTCAGTGTTTGAATTTCAGGACAGCATTACTTATGTGCTCTGTCCCATTGAATTTCTGGCCATTCTTAAAAGGGCAATGGCATCTCAATTTGGAATTTTCAAACCGACTTGGTCTGATTTCATTAATGCTTGCTGTCATGATGTAATTATGTCTTTGCACACACCCGCTCAATCAAGGTTGGGCAGCTCGTAGGTGTACCAGAATGCTGTGTCGTAGACGGATGGGGCTAGAATTTAA
This sequence comes from Somniosus microcephalus, assembly GCF_052327205.1. NCBI lineage: Eukaryota > Metazoa > Chordata > Chondrichthyes > Squaliformes > Somniosidae > Somniosus > Somniosus microcephalus. The sequence goes on along the minus strand of NC_140999.1, from coordinate 29,991,351 downwards.
GATCCTGATTTTCTTAACTGTGCCAATGTGGGGAAGTGCATAGGAGAAGCAGGGCATTTCGCCACAGAAGGAGGAAAGGAAAATGTGAGGGAGAGTTATCTCTGAGCTGCTCATACACAACTTTTAGAGCAGCATAAAAAGATTTGTGGGTTCAAGCCAGTTGGGGCTCAAATTCCTGTCTATGGTAACTTTAACAAAATATGAGTAATTGCACCACATTTTACTCGCATTTTTTTTTGCTCAAATTGCTGAAAATTTAAATCTCAGTCTCCTAATCCCCCAGTGAGCCTTGGATGAATCATGACCTGATGAGAACAGAAAATGTGAAAGGGAGGAAATAACCTCTGCTTTTATATTATTTTTAGACCGGCAAAGTATTCACAACACATTTTGTATAATATTGAGATTTATTAACCTGTGGACTGTAATCCTGTGCAATATCTTGAATTGGCATTATGAATCATTCAGTTTCACGTGTCAATTATTCCATGTTGGTTACTGCCCGTCACGTGTGACTAGGTCTTGAACTGAAAGAAGCAGAAACTGACATCCTGGACCGTGGTACTTTTGATTCAGCTTGTCGAAGTACGTCCATTTGCTGTCCAGTGAAGCCTACAATAATTCAGATTCCATTTCCACCCATAATTTCAAATGGGTAGTTACGTTGCCCATTTTATTTAGAGGGCTAAATCCTGCCGATGAGTATGTCATATGGTATTCATTGACTAGGTGTGCTTTGGCCTTCACACATTAATCTTGTGCCCCATTATGTGAGAGAATTCCTATTCTAATTCATGTAACTAAGTGATGATAGTATCTTAATGGGTGACAGTGCAGAGACGGACGCATGCTCAACATTCACAGAATCACAGAAACCCCACAGTGCAGATAGAGGCCATTTCAGCCCATCGAGCCTGCACCGACACACATCCCACCCGATCCCCGTAACCCCTACACCAACACATATCCCACCCTATCCCTGTAACCCCACGTAGTTAATCCCCCTAACACTAAGGGTCAATTTATCATAGCCAATCAACCTAACCCGCACATCTTTGGACTGTGGGAGGAAACCGGAGCACCCGGAGAAAACCCACGCAAACACGGGGAGAATGTACAAACTCCACACAGACAGTCGCCCGAGGCCGGATTCGAACCCGGGTCTCTGGCGCTGTGAGGCAACAGTGCTAACCACTATGCCACCGTGCTGCTCATTAAAAAGCTATTATGGACCACATAATGATCGATACGTTTGAAAGCAAAGTAACCCTACTTAAACTGGTATTAGTTGTAGATCGTGTCTTGATTGCAGATTGAGCTAATTAATGCAAAAGTATGCAAGAGAATGACTAGCCTCTGTAACCTCTATCCATACCGTTTGACTTAGTCATATTTATTGAAGTAAGTTTTTTTGATTTACCTTTTCCAGAAAAATATAATACCTATGTGACCCTGAAGGTTCAGAATGTGAAGAGTACGACCATCGCAGTGCGGGGGAGCCAGCCATGCTGGGAGCAGGATTTCATGTTGTAAGTTTGAAATGGGAAAATGGGATAATGAAATATAACATTGATCCCCATAGGCATGGCAATGATGGCATGAATTCCAGTGTACAATGCCATGTAAATTGTAACAATGATACAAGAGACAATCTTGTAAAGCAAGAATGTAATATAACTCTTTGCGCTCTCTGATCAAAAATAACGCTGTCGTCGTTGATTAGAGATGCAGGGAAGATTTCTTTTGTTTGCTATGTGTAGTGTCATTATGAAGGCAGTGTGGCGACTCCTGTTTGCAATTTCGCGTGAAATCGTAAATGTATTTCAAAAAAGTTAAGCCAGGTAATCCATACTCCAAATTAATTATTTGTAGATAACTATTTGCTAAGTAATACTGCCAATTGAATTTTTGTCAAAGCAAGTCGATCTTGTGATGAAAGCTATCCTGTAAGCCTTTACACAGTTGACACTTTCAGGAAAATTACCTTCTGCTTGGGCTGAATAATTTTGCAAGTTTTTAGCTCCTGCACAGTGACATTGAAATAAAAAATATTCTTAAAGCCTATTTCTGCAGTCACACAAATCTTAGATGAGATTTTATGCATCAAAGCTCATGAGCCACTGCTGATGAGTACACTCATTGGCAACCTCTAGCTGAACAATACCAAGAGGATTAATTATTCAGTGTTGTGCTTGACATGCAAGAGTATATGATGGTTTGTTTATTGATGAATATAAATTCCATACTAGCACAGTATAGACTGCATATTCAGATTATTGTGCCAAAATTAAGGATATATTACCATGAATCGTATAAAAGCTCTGCTTTTTCTTAAACAGGGTGTTTAATCTGTTTCGTTTTATCTATGCAGCCATTTTGGATGGTAGGGTGTTGAGTCAGTGTTGTTTCTTTTACATATTCTCTCCACCTCCAGTTTCTATTGGAATCTTATTGCTTTTAGTGACTTAAAAATAACTAATTGATGTGTCCATAATCTTTATAATTTGACTTTCCTTCCTAGCTTGGTTGTATACATCCCACTGTGATTTATTAGACTGAAATGCAGGCTAATGTCTCCATTAAAATAGTGGACAGAGGAAAGTCATACAAACACTTCAAGCATTTGTCCACTAATACTGGCTGTTGAATCCATGATTCTTAAAGTATGATGTTTTCCAATAACTAGACGGAGGCTGTAACTTAACAATCAACAGGTGTTTACTGGAGGAGGGTAGTCTAAAGACTAACAGTACAGAGGCATGCTCAAGGCTTATATACAGGTGTGGTTACTGCCGGTACTACAGTATACAGGAGCTGTAAAAGTAGTTCTCTCTTAAAGGTACATACACTACAATTCCTCCCCTTTTAGATTAACAGTACCCATAACATTCAAATAACAGTTAACACTTTAACATGCACATTAAACTGAAATAGTCCATTTATAGATTCAGTCTTTGGGGCGGCTTCCTGATCCTTTCTGGATAGCACCTTTCCTGAGTGTCTTGTTCTTGGTGCGGAGGCGATTCTGGCCCCCTTTCGTCGGTTAGTTCATCAGTTTCCGCTGCTACTGTTTCTGGGGTAGATGCCGGGTTGTCGGGTTCATCCCCAGGTACGCGAGACACGGGGTTGACTCGTTCCTGTGACGCTAGGATCTGGTCGATGTGGCGTCTCACAATGTTCTCCCCAACTGTGTACATTAGTGGCCCCTGCCGTGTGCATATCGTTCCGGGTTGCCATTTCTCTGTTCGGTAGTCGCGGGCCAAGACTGGTTGTCCTACATTGAAGCTCCTTGTTGGCTTTTCATGTGCTGGAATTGCTTATCCTCAACATCTCTTTGCACATTTGGTCTGAGCAAATCCAGATGGGATCTCAACCTTCGGTTAAAGAACATCATGGCCGGGGTCTAGTTGGTAACTGCATGTGTCGCATTTCTGTAGGCTAACAGGAAATTGTCCACCTTATGCTGCAGTGGAATTTCATCATCGCACATGGCCCTTATCGCCTTTTTAAAGGTTTGTACGAACCTCTCAGCCAATCCATTTGTGGCTGGATGATACGGGGCAGATGCGTAATGCCGTACCCCATTCCTTCTCATAAATTTCCGAAACTCTTCGGACACAAACTGTGGTCCGTTATCAGAGCAAATCTGCTCTGGCAAGCCGTTCCTGGCAAATATGGTCCGTAGGACTGCAATCGTTTTCTCTGTAGTGGTTGAGGACATTTTGATCACCTCAGGCCATTTCGAGTGCGCATCCACTGCTATTAAGAACATTGAGTCCATGAATGGACCAGCAAAATCAATATGCACCCGTTGCCATGGAGAGGAGGGCCACTCCCATGGGTGAAGAGGGGCATGTGGTGGTGCATTTTGGACCTTCTGGCATCCTGAGCAGCTCTTTGTTAGGTCCTCGATTTGTTGATTGATCTCCGGCCACCACACATAAGCCCTAGCAAGGCTTTTCATTTTCACCCCTCCCAGATGACCTTCGTGAAGCTCATTGAGCACTCTCTCCCTTAACTTGGGTGGAATTACCACTCTGGATCCACACATCAAGGTCCCCTGGCATACTGACAGCTGTTCTCTTCTGGCTGAGAATGCTGGGAACAGTGAGTCGCCATGTGTTGGCCATCCCTTCACCGTCAAATCATATACCCGAGACAGTGTCGGATCATTGCGGGTCTCCTCTATATCCGCGTTAGTTACTGGCAATCGTTTGATTACCGACGAATAAAATATTTCGATTGGGTCCACTGCTGGTGCTTCCTCCACAGTAGGCAGTGGCAGGCGTGATAGCCCATCAGCGTTTCCATGCTGTTTCGTGCCCTTATACTCTATTTCATATTGGTTCGCCTCTAGAAAAAGGGACCATCTTTGTAGCCGTTGTGCAGTCATCACCGGAACGCCGCCCTTTGGATTAAAGATGGAGACAAGTGGTTGGTGGTCAGTCAGCAAGGTGAACTTCTGCCCATGCAGATAGTGGTTGAATTTTTTTACTCCCCATACTAGGCTGAGGGCCTCCCTGTCGATCTGGGCGTAGTTGCGCTCGGCTGAGGTTAGTGACCGAGACGCAAAGGCTACTGGCCTCTCCAACCCGTCTGGGAATTTGTGCGACAGCACCGCTCCAATACCATAGGGTGATGCATCACATGCCAACCGAATTGGTAGTGCTGGGTTGAAATGGGCCAACACCTCTTTTGATGTGATCAATTCTTTGCACTTCTGGAAAGCTCGTTAACATTCATCATTCCACTTCCATGGTACCCCCGTTTGCAGTAGGGTGTTCAGTGGGTGTAATACTGTAGACAAATTTGTTAAGAACTTATGGTAGTAGTTCACCAGCCCGAGGAACGACCTCAGTTGTGACACATTTTCCGGTGCTGGAGCCTTGACTACTGCCTCAATCTTTTCAGGGGACTTATGTAACCCCTCTTCATCAATAACGTGGCCACAATACGAGATCTGCTTCTGGAAAAACTTGCATTTGTGGCGATTAGCTCGGAGCCCATATTCCTTTAATCTAGTGAGCACCTTCTCCAGGTTGGCGAGGTGATCACTGTCATTTTCGCCCGTGACCAGGATGTCGTCCAAATAACACTGGGTCCCTGGAATCCCTTGCAGGACTTGATCCATTGCCCTTTGCCAAATAGCCGGAGCCGATGCTACCCCGAACACCAGCCGGTTGTATTGGTAGAGACCTATGAGTGTTGATCATGAGGTATTGTTTCGAGGCTTCTTCTACCTCCATTTGCAGGTATGCCTGGGCCAGATCAATTTTGGTGAAGCGTTTACCCCCAGATAGTGAGGCGAAAATATCCTCAATCCGTGGAAGTGGATATTGTACCGTGTGAAGGACTGGGTTCACGGTCACCTTAAAATCCCCACAGATGCGGACATTCTTTGGTTCCCCAGGCGTATTACTCAACGACCTCTTCATTACAGGAACGATGGGTGTAGCCCACTCGCTCCAGTCTACTTTGGACAGTACTCCTGAACGTTCCAACCCTTCCAGCTCTGCTTCGACGGCTGGTCGGATCGCATAAGGCACCGGTCTGGCCTTAAAAAACGTTGGGCTTGCATTTTCCTCTATTTTAATCATCGCTGTTATGCCTTTTAGTGTTCCGAGTCCCTCCTGGACCACTTCTTGTGCGTCAGCTAGCATTTTTGACAGTCGTCCATGTTAAGTATGTGTATTGTATTGAACAATTAACACAAAGACTTCAACGTATAACTCAAACAGGTCTTTACTGGTTGGAGGTAGGGACTATACTGAATACAAGATTACTGCACAGTGCTTATATACCGGTGTGTTCACCCCCGGTATTACGTCTACAGCAGCCTGAGAAGTAGTACATCTCTTAAGGTGGAACAGGCTTAAGCTCTCTTAAGGTGGAACAGGTTACATACACAACAGTCCAGGTGTGACGTCGTCATCCTTTTTGGCCTCAACCTTCAGTGCCTGTATGGAATGCCAATCTAATTGTATCTTCCGGATCCATTCATGTCCTAGTAGTGGTGGTCCTCCATCTGGCAATACATATAGGTCCATTTTGGGTATTTCCTTGCCTTTGTATATCACGTTCACCCTTATTTTTCCTTTGGGGTAGACTTTTTGCCCCGTGTACGTCTTCAAGACAATCTCTGTAGCTTTCAAGGGTATATGTGAAAATAGCCGCTTGTAGTCCTTTTGGTTTATGACTGTTAGGGCTGACCCTGTGTCCAATTCCATTTTCACTTGGACTCCGTCTATCTTGAGCGTGACCCAGATAGTCTGGTGATCCTCCATTTTGATTACCTTATTTAGTTTCAGACACCCCAGCTCCTTGCTTACGGAGTCTCTGTCACTTTTCTGTTCGTCTAAACTACTGTCCATCACCTTATGTACCTTTTTGTACTTCTCCTGTGGAGATTTCTTGCTGCTGGTTTTCTTCCCTGACCTGCAGACTCTTGCTATGTGTCCTGCTTTTCCACACTGTCTGCACACTTGGTCCTTGAACCATCAATCCTTCTGGTCGTGTGTTGTTCTGCCGCAGCGATAACACTTCCCTGCTCCATATGACATTTCGTTGGTGCCATATTCTTGCGGTCTCCGTTGTATCTCTGCAGCGCCCCTTGCGGCTGCTTCGTGTGATACTGCCATGCTGAAAGCCTTGTCCAGCGTAAGATCCTTTTCTGATAGAAGCCATTTCTGGGTTCGTTCACTTTGAAGCCCACACACAAACTTGTCCCTTAACGTATCTGCTAGTCCCAATCCAAACTGGCAGTGTTTTGATAGCTTGCGCAGTTCCGTTAAGTACTCAGCATTACTTTCGTCTTTATGCTGGTTCCTTTTGTGGAACTTAAATCTTTCTGCTATCAGCAGCGGTGTGGGGTTTAAGTGGTCCTGTAGGATTTCCACGATGCTTTCGAAATTCTTATCCACTGGCTTCTCTGGGGTTATTAGGTTTCGCAGTAAGCCATAAGTTTTTGCACCCATGGAATTCAACAAAACCAGTGCTTTCCTAGCATCTGGCATTTCATTTGCCTTGCAGTGCACCTCAATGCATTCCACATATGTCGCCCAATCTTCGACTTCATTGTCGAGCGCAGTGATACTGCCACTCTTCGGCATCCCTGGGTGTGATTAAACTGTCTAAAATGGCGTCTCCCGCGCTCTCCCTTCTTCTCCGCTGGCACAAAATGGCGTCTCCCGCGCTTTCCTTTCTTCCCGCGCTCGCCCTTCTGCTCCGCTGCGGCTTCTAAAATGGCGTCTCCCGCGCTCTCCCTTCTTCTCCGCGGCTCAATGGCGTCTCCCGCGCTTCCTTTCTTTCCCCAGCCGATGCTATTCAGCCCTTGAGCCCTGGCTGTGCTCTGCGCGTTCTCCTGTGCGCCTCTCTTGTTGCCGCCGCTCGGTCCTGAACCCAGTTGCTGCTTTACCCGCTCTCTCTCTCTTTGTTTTCCGTCGACGCCGCTCGGTTTTCAACCCTCGGCTGCGCTTCACCCTCTCTCTTACCCCGTCGACGCTGCTCGGCCTTTTCTGTGCCGTTGGTCGGCTCCAGCCGCCGCTGTCCGGGAAGGGTCTGTGCTGTACCTGTTGCCAGTCTGTTGCTGGATCGTCGTGGCTGGAGAACCAAGCCCAGCTCTCAACAGCCTCCCCTGCGATGTTCACTCTCTGCCGGATGACTAGGCGGTGGCTCGTGGTCAACGCCCGTGCTTCTGGCCTCTACTTTCTTCCACCGTCCTCCCGGAGCGAATCCTTGAAAGGAAATGCAGAGTTGCAGGTAGATTTGAATCGACCTCGTCGCCACTGTTGAATCCGTGATTCTTAAAGTATGATGTTTTCCAATAACTAGACGGAGGCTGTAACTTAACAATCAACAGGTGTTTACTGGAGGAGGGTAGTCTAAAGACTAACAGTACAGAGGCATGCTCAAGGCTTATATACAGGTGTGGTTACTGCCGGTACTACAGTATACAGGAGCTGTAAAAGTAGTTCTCTCTTAAAGGTACATACACTACACTGGCAGCAGTCATCTCAACCCACTGAACTACAGAAGTTTACAGCTTGAAGGAAGATCATTCGATGCATCGTGTATGTGATGGTGCTTTGCTAGAGCACTCCAAAACGAATCTCGCTAACCTGCACTCTCTGCATAGCCATATATCCATTAGTTTCAAATATTTATCCAATTTTCCTTTAAAAGTTGCAATGGTCTCTGCCTTAACCACCCTCTGTACCAAAACATTCCATGCTCAAACAATCCGCTGTTAAGAAATTTCCACTAACTTCTTTCATGGGCTCACCTAGTGATGATCTTAAATTGATGGTCCTTCATCACTGACTTCCCAGCCACTGGAAATAGTCTTTTCTTATTCACTCTATCAAATCCTTCATAATTTTAAAAGCTTCTATTCAATTTCCTCTTGGCTTTCTCGGCCCCAGTGGAAACAGTCCCAGTATCTCAAGTCTTTCCTTATAACTATAGTTTCCCATCCTTGGCATCATTCTGGTGAATTCATGCTGACTGTGCGCTATGGCTTTAATATCCTTTCTATAATGGGGCAACCAAAACGGCAGACATTACTCTGACTGTGACCTAACCAATGTTTTGTACAAATTTATCATAACAGCTACACTCTTATGCTATACCCTTATTTATAAAACCCAAAATGGCATTGATATTTTTTATGGTTTCATCTGCCTGCACTTGCACTTTCAGGGAATTATGTATTTGAATCCCTAGATTTCTCTGTGCAGCCATGCCTTTCAGCAGCTTTCCATTGAATGTATACTGCCGTTCCTTGTTTTGCCTCCCAACATGTATTACCTCACACACTTATCCACATTAAATTGCAGTTGGGAACCTGTGCAGGGAGACAGAGGAAAGGGAAGCAAGGATAGAAGCAAAAGACAGGAAGGAGAAAAGCAAAAATGGAAGTCAGAGAAATCAAGGGTGTAAATCAAACATGGCCGCAGTAAACAATAATTCTAAAAGGTCTAAGAGTGTTAAATAAACAAGCCTGAAGGCTTTGTGTCTTAATGCGAGGAGCATTTGTAATAAGGTGGATGAGTTAGCTGCTCAAATAGATGTAAACGGATATGATATAATTGGGATTACGGAGACATGGCTCCAGGGTGACCAAGGCTGGGAATTTAACATCCAGGGTTATTCAATATTCAGGAAGGACAGGCAAAAAGTAAAAGGCGGTGGGGTAGCATTGCTGGAGATTAACACAATAGTAAGGAAGGATATTAGCTCTGATGATGTGGAATCTGTATGGGTAGAGCTGAGAAATACCAAGGGGCAGAAAACGTTAGTGGGAGTTGTATACAGACCCCCAAACAGTAATACTGAGGTTGAGGATGGCATTAAATGGGAAATTAGAGATGTGTGCCATAAGGGCACAGCAGTTATCATGGGTGACTTTAATCTACATATAAATTGGTCTAACCAAATTAGTAACAATACTGTGGAAGAGGAATTCCTAGAATGTATACGGGATGGTTTCCTGGACCAATATGTCGAGGAAACAACTAGAGATCAGGCCATCTTAGACTGGGTATTATGTAATGAGAGAGGATTAATTAGCAATGTTGTTGTGCGAGGCTCCTTGGGGAGGAGCGATCATAATATGATAGAATTCTTCATTTAAGATGGAGAATGAAGTAGTTGATTCAGAGACTTGGGTACTGAATTTAAATAAAGGAAACTACGATGGTATGAGGCGCGAGTTGGCTAGGATGGATTGGGGAATGTTACTTAAAGGGTTGACGGTGAATAGGCAATGGCAAACATTTAAAGATCGCATGGATGAACTACAGAATTTGTTCATCCCTGTTTGGCATAAAAATAAAACAAAAAAGGTGACTAAACATTGGCTAACAAGGGAAATTAGGGATAGCATAAGATCCAAGGAGAGAACATATAAATTGGCCAGACAAAACAGCAAACCTGAGGATTGGGAGAAGTTTAGGATTCAGCAAAGGAGGACAAAGGGATAAATTAAGAGGGGGAAAATAGAGTATGAGAGTAAGCTTGCAGGGAATATAAAAACTGACTGTAAAAGCTTCTATAGATATGTGAAGAGAAATAGATTGGCAAAGTCAAGCGTAGATCCCTTGCAGTCAGAATCAGGGGAATTTATAATGGGGAACAAAGACATGGCAGACCAATTAAATACATACTTTGGTTCTGTCTTCACAAAGGAGGACACAAATAACCTCCCAGAGATGTCGGGGAACATAGGGTCTAATGAGAAGGAGGAACTGAATGAAATCAGTATTTGTAGGGAAATGTTAGGGAAATTGACGGGATTGAAGGCCGATAAATCCCCAGGGCCTGATAATCTACATCCTAGGGTACTTAAGGAAGTGGCCCTAGAAATAGTAGATGCATTGCTGGTCATCTTCCAAAATTCTAGACTCTGGAACAGTTCCCATGGATTGGAGGGTAGCTAATGTAACCCCACTATTTAAAAAAGTTGGTAGAGAAAAAACGGGGAATTATAGACCAGTAAGCCTGACATCGGTAGTGGGGAAAATGCTAGAGTCCATTATAAAAGATGTAATAGCAGAGCACTTGGAAAACAGTGACTGGATCGGACAAAGTCAACATGGATTTACAAAAGGTAAATCATGCTTGACTAATCTACTGGAATTTTTTGAGGATGTAACTGGTAGAATAGATAAGGGAGGAACATAGAAACATAGAAGAGAGGAGCAGGAGTAGGCCATTCGGCCCCTTGAGCCTGCTCCGCCATTCAATGCGATCATGAATCAAATTCAGTACCCTGTCCCTGCTTTCTCCCCATATCCCTTGATCCCTTTAGCCTTAAGAAATATATCCAACTCCTTCTTGAATATATTTAATGAATTGGCATCTACTGCCTTCTGTGGTAGAGAATTCCACAGGTTCACACCACTCTGGGTGAAGAAATTCCTCCTCATCTCTGCCCTAAATGGCTTACCCCTTATCCTTAGACTGTGACCCCTGGTTCTGGACTCCCTGACCATCGGGAACATCCTTCCTGCATCTAGTCTGTCTAGTCCTGTTAGAATTTTATAAGTTTTAATGAGATCCCCTCTCATTCTTCTAAACTCCAGCGAGTACAAGCCCAATCTACCCAATCTCTCCTCATACGCCATCCCAGGTATCAGCCTGGTGAATCTTCGCTGCACTCCTTCCATGGCAAGAACATCCTTCCTTAGATAAGGTGACCAAAACTGCACACAATACTCAAGATGTGGTCTCACCAAGGCCCTGTACAACTGCAGCAAGACATCCTTGTTCCTGTACTGAAACCCTCTCGCTACGAAGGCCAACATACCATTTGCCTTCTTAACCGCCTGCTGCACCTGCATGCTTACCTTCAGCAATTGGTGCACAAGGACACCCAGGTCTCGTTGCACTTCCCCTTCTCCCAATCTATTGTCATTCAGATAATAATCTGCCACCTTGTTTTTGACACCAAAGTGGATAACCTCGCATTTATCCACGTTCTCATGCATCTGCCCAATCACCCAACTTGTCCAAATCACACTGGAGTTTCTCGGCATCCTCCTCACAGCACACACGCCCGCCCAGCTTTGTGTCGTCTGCAAACTTGGAGATATTACATCTAGTTCCCTCGTCCAGATCATTGATATATATTGTGAATAGCTGGGGTCCAAGGACCGATCCCTGCGGTACCCCACTAGTCACTGCCTGCCACTCGGAAAAAGAGCCATTTATTCCAACTCTTTGCTTTCTGTCTGCCAACCAGTTCTCTATCCAAGTCAATACCTTGCCCCCAATCCCATGTGCCTTAACTTTACACGCCAATCTCTTATGCGGGACCTTATCGAAAGCCTTTTGAAAGTCCAAATACACCACATCCACTGGTTCTCCCATATCTATTTTACCAGTTACATCCTCAAAAAATTCCAGTAGATTAGTCAAGCACGATTTATCTTTTGTAAATCCATGTGGGAACCAGTGGATGTGGTGTATTTGGACTTTCAGAAGGCTTTCGATGAGGTCCCGCATAAGAGATTAGCGTGCAAAGTTAAAGCACATGGGATTGGGGGGGGTAAGGTACTGACTTGGATAGAAAACTGGTTGGCAGACAGGAAGCAGAGTTGGAATGAATGAGTCTTTTTCCGAGTGGAAGACAGTGAAGGGTACCGCAGGGATCGGTCCTAGGACCCCAGTTATTCACAATATATATTAATGATCTAGACAAGGGAACTAGATGTAATATCTCCAAGTTTGCAGGCGACACAAAGCTGGGTGGGCGTGTGTGCTGTGAGGAGGATGCAGAGAAACTCCAGTATGATTTGGACAGGTTGGGCGATATGGCAGATGCAGTATAATGTGGATAAATGCGAGGTTATCCACTTTGGTGGCAAAAACAGGAAGGCAAATTATTATCTGACCGGCAATAGATTGGGAAAAGGGGAAGTGCAACGAGACCTGGGTGTCCTTGTGCACCAGTTGCTGAAGGTAAGCATGCAGGTGCAGCAGGCGGTGAAGAAGGTAAATGGTATGCTGGCCTTCATAGCGAGAGGAATCGAGTACAGGAGCAAGGATGTCTTGCTGCAGTTGTACAGGGCCTTGGTGAGACCACACCTTGAGTATTGTGTGCAGCTTTGGTCGCCTTATCCGAGGAAGGATGTTCTTGCCATGGAAGGAGTGCAGCGAAGATTCACCAGACTGATACCTGGGATGGCAGGAATGACGTATGAAGAGAGATTGGGTCGATTAGGCTTATATTCGCTAGAGTTTAGAAGAATGAGAGGGGATCTCACTGAAACTTATAAAATTCTAACAGGACTTGATGCAGGAAGGATGTTCCCGATGGCGGGGGAGCCCAGAACCAGAGGTCACAGTCTAACGATAAGGGTTAAGCCATTTAGGACAGAGATGAGGAGGAATGTCTTCACCCAGAGAGTGGTGAACCTGTGGAATTCTCTACCACAGAAGACAGTTGAGGCCAATTCATTAAATATATTCAAGGAGTTAGATATATTTCTTAAGGCTAAGGGGAGCAAGGGATATGGGGAGAAAGCAGGGACCGGGTACTGAATTTGGATGATCAGCCATGATCGCACTGAATGGCGGAGCAGGCTCGAGGGGCCGAATGGCCTACTCCTGCTCCTATTTTCTATGTTTCTATGGTTCCATGTGTTTGTGCATTCTGTTAACCTGTCTATACCTTCCTGAAGTCTTTTACCATCCTCCTCATTGTTTGCCAAGCTGCCTACTTGTGTATCATCAGCAAATTTTGAGTTTGTACTCCCTATGCCCAAATCCAAATAATTTATATATACAGAGGACAAAAGTGGACCTAGCACTGACCCTTGGGTACATAACTTCCAACCCTTTTCCAATCCAAGCAACATTTCCCTTGTTCCCTCTCCGTTAAAAGCTGCTACATTTCCTCTTGTACCATATGCTTGAATTTTTCTAAATGGGCTTATGTGAGACAATTGGCATTAGACCAGTAGGTCTACAGTTACCTTACTTCCCTTTCTCTCTGCTCGAACAAAGGTGTTGTATTGGCTACACACTGGTCCCATTAAGATAAAAAAAATAGTAACCAGAGTTTCTGCAAGTATCTCTGACTTATTTCAACTGTCTAGGGTCATGCAATCATGGCCGGGTGACTTGTCCTCTTTGAGATCTGCTAATTTTCTTTTAGAAACAATTCTTTTTGTACAGTTATATCTAAAAGCTGTTCCATATCCTACATTCTCAGTTCTACCACCTTTTGTTGCATCTCTTAAAAGGTTACAAGGCTATTTTTATTACGTTCTGTTATGTATGTGACATTTACTGCACCTCATTGTAACACACCCATGCACAATATTTGGCTCCCAATAAGTGTTGCAATGAGGATAAAGTGTACTTATTATTTTCAGATGGGCAAGCATCTGTTCATATGTTGGATAGTCATATCATTCCGTCTGGAGGGAATGTGCACTCAATCATTTACATAGCTAATGCAGTTTGGAGATTAATTGAGTTGATAGTGGATTTACCTCTCTGAAATAATCTGTTGTGCATTCATAGTGATATAAATGTTTGCATTCTACATGGGAGATGAAGCTAAAGCCATCTGGTCTTTGGAACCCAGTTGAAACTTAGTTTTAGCCACTGCAGCTTGTTGCATATTTTAGGATGAAATGGTGACGGATGCTTGCATTAGGAATGGTCCACACCCGCGTGTTTTTTTTGCTGGGGGGCTGAGAATATGTGACGGACGGTACCGTTGACTTCCCAAAGTCAATATTTAAGGGCTCTTGTATAGGTGAAATACTGCAGTGGTAAGCATGGCTATTCATACTTAGTAATAATGAACTCCTTCCAATTATTGATTAGGAGTCTGAGTCACAGTTTGAAAGTCATTGATAAAGTTTTACACAGAGTACAGATAATCTGTCCTTGTGGAATGAAAGAAATGAATTGGGTTCAAAATATTTTGAACAAATGATGAATTATTAATTTCTAAATTGCATAATTATCATTGTAAACAGATCAATAAAGAATTGTGTTCACGTCTTAAACTGCTAGTTAAACAAAAGGCTCCAAAATAAATATAGGACCAACTACCCACAGTGTGATGAAGGTTATAATACAGATCTCAACAAGGATGTCTGGCAAAGGATAGTGAAACTTGGATATAGCCCAAGGCTAAATAATCAGAAGATAGCAGCATGAAATGTATACCAGCATGACCTCACTCTCCGGAGGAAGGATCACCTTCACTTTATTCTCTACAGTATGGATCAGAACCCATATGTGACTTCCCCTCCTGCGCTCTCTTTTTAATCCACTCTTGATATTCACCATATTTTTATTTCAACTTTTGAACCACAATGTCAAAAGGGATAGAGCAAGGCTTTGGTAAATGGAGGAAACCATTTAGAAATTGAATATCTCTGAGGGCAGTAATATACATTTAACTTCAGTCCCTGAATGATTTGATAGCAAAATGATTTGTACATGATTGATGAAAATTTAAACGCCTCTTGTGCAGAACCATTCTCCTTTGACTGCAGGAAGGTGCTCTTTTTCATGAATTTTATCTGGTCTAAGACTCTGACTCACTATTTTCCCTTCTGTGTAGCATGATTTAGATATTTGGTTTATACTAGGTTCATCGTCGGCTCACATCTACCCATCTTGTCTTGAAATGCATGTGTTTTGATTTTTAAAAGGCCTTCGATAAGGTACTGCATAGTAGACTAGTGACCAATGTTCCCGTTAAGCTGTGTGGCCGCGCAGCTGACTGGAGGTCACTGGCTTTTCAGCGGGACATTTCACGCATGGGCGAAATTTTGAATGGGCTGCGCAGTCCGTTAAAGGGACCGTGCATCCAAAAAAAAATGAGGGGGAACATTGCTCATGACTGCAGTCAACATGTAGAAAGAGGGGACAAGTAGCAGAATGGATAGCAAGCTGGCTAGAAAACAGAGAGTAGGGGTTAAAGGTAGTTACTCAGACTGGCAAGAGAAGTAATGTTCCAAAAGGACCGGCGCTGGGACTAGTGTTCACCATTTACATAAACGATTTGGAAGTACAGTTTCAAAATTTGTGGACAGCCCCAAATTGGGTGTGTAGTTAATACAGAGGACTGTGACAAAATACAGGAAGACATTAAAAAAAATTGTAGAATGGGCGTGTAATTGGCAAATGAACTTCAATATAAATAAGTGTAAGGTGGTACATTTTGGTATGAAGAATAAGGAAGCCACGTAATCCTTGGAAAATAAGTGTCTATTTGGGGTAGGGGAGCATTGCAGGATCTAGGGGTACAGATACACAAATCACAAAGTAGTGACAAAGGTTAATAAGGCCATAAAAAAGCAAACAAAGCACTGGGGTTTATTTTTAGAGGGATGGAAGCAGGGAAGTTATGTTAAAATTGTATGGAACCTTGGTTAGCCCACACTTGGAGTACTGTGAGCAGTTCTGATCTCCATATTATAAAAAGGATAAAGAGGCACTGGAGAAGGTGCAAAAAAAGTTTACTTGAATGATTCCAGAACTGCGAGTTTATACCCATCAAGAAAGATTGAACGGGTTGGAGCTCTTTTCTCTAGAAAGAAGACTGAAGGAGAACCTGCTACAGGCCTTTTAGATTATGAAAGGGGTAGACGTAGAGAAGATGTTTCCACTTGCAGGGGAGACCAGAAGTAGGGGCCATAAATATAAGATGGTCTCTAATAAATGCAATAGAGGATTCAGGAGAAACCTCTTTACCCAGAGAGTGGTTAGAATGTGGAACTCACTACCACAGGGAGTAGTTGAGGCGACTAGCATAGGTGCATTTAAGAGGAAGCTAGATAAACACATGAGGGAGAAAGGAATAGTAGGATATGCTGATGGGGTTAGATGAAGAGGGGTGGGAGGAGGCTCGTGTGGAGCAGAAACACTGGCATGGGCCAGTTGGGCCGAATGGTCTGTTTCTGTGCTGTAAATACTATCTAATACTATGTAACTATAATATATTTATGTCATTGATGCTATGGTGTAGGAAGGATAGAGTACACAGTTAAGCATAAGGTTCAGTTTTGGAAGTCACCCAGTTTTGAGTGGACCACTGAAACCAATTATCTCTGGTTTTTATGGGCAGTTAGCATTTTTGACCTTGTATCTGCTTGTTTGCCTTGTAATAAATGAAAGATGCAAATGAGGATGAAATCAAGGATGAGCACAAGATAGTTAATACACAAAATTATTATTTCTTGCAAGTATACATTAGGAAATACATGCAACATGCCCGTCTCAAATTGCGATAGCCAAAGTAGAATTATTAGAGCACTCAATTATGAGTAGAAACTGTGAGCTTTTCAGCCTAGAAAGGAGGCAACTGAGAGATGATCTTGTCGAGGTATGTGAAACAGTAAACGTTGTACAAAAGGGAGATTCGGGAATTTTCTTCAAACTGAACTGAGAGTATGAGAAGAGGACAAGGGATCAAATTAGTAAAAAATCAAACTTAAAATTGATGTTGGGTAGTGTTTTTCCCCCCCAAACACTGACTGATCGACATATGGTATGGAATTGTGAGTAGAGTAGAGTAGAGGTGAAAATGATTGCAAGTAGAGTGTAGAGATGAAAACCGTGGAATGCTCAAGAAACAATTACAGGAAACTTTGTGCTATCCGGCACCGACGGGACTGAGCTGTTGCCGTTCCCTCAAAACTGCCGGACAAACCAGCGTTAATGTTGAAGTATTCAGCTCCGTATCTGGCAACAAACACTGTTGCTTAGCAACAGCTTCTAAACAGTCGGCCGTACCTTGGAAGCGTCTCTGTAGCTTAGCAACAGCTTCAGAGAGACTTTGCAGAGCCTGACTGTTGGGGAAAAAAAAAACCACGAGAAGAAAAAAAACTAACAAAACGGCTCCTGATTTTTGCTGGTGGCTCAAGCTTGCCGGACATTTAGCCTCCGGATAACAAGTTTCCTGTAGCTGCTTTGTGTGGGCCTTCAGGGGCTTTCTGAAGCTAAAATGGGCCAAATGGCCACCTTCATCTGTATTGTTTTGTGATTTTTGTTATAATGTCAAGTGGAAAAGATTTGTGTTATGGCATCAAGGCACTTTGCTACTACAAGTTGTGACATTTTGTCAGTCATGCTTTATTTACAATATTTGTTCAGCTGGAGCTTTAAACTTTGCTCCACCTGAGTCATTGCAGTCTTCCATTTACATGAGATGGAAAATCCATATGTTAGCACTCTTGGTGGTTGAGGTTTATGAGAATGTTTAAAAGATCAATCTTTTGTCCAAACTTTGACACCATTTTGTTTTCTTATGCAAGTGGTCTTTACATTTCTAATGCTTGAGACAACAACTTGTATTTATAGCACATTTAACATGGAAAGATATCCTAAAGAAAAAATGCACACTGAGCCAAACGAAGAATGATTTAGGGAGTTGGTCAAAAGCTTCGTCAAAGTGTTAGCTTTTCAGGAGGAGAGGGACGTGGAAAGGCAGAGGGGTTTAGGGAATTCATTCCAGAGCCTGGGGCCTATGTGGCTGAAGGAACAGATGCCAACAGTGGGGCAAAGGGAGAGTTGAATACATGAGGCTGGAGTCAGCGGAATAAAGAGTTCAGGGAGGACTGGAGGAGGTTAGAGAGAGATAAGAAAGGGTGAGGCTATTGAGTGATTTTTAAATTTGAAGCATCCTGTAGGTTTTGTCTGAATAAGTTTGTTTGGCAGCTCTAATTGAATTTAAGAGAAACATTTAAATTTCCTTTGTCGCAGTCAAATTTTGCAAGTATCTGGCTAGTGCAGTACTGAGGTGCTGTCTTTCGGATGACTTAGTAGATCCCATGACTCGATTCGAAGCAGAGCAGGGGCGTTCTCCCCGGTGTCCTGGCCAATATTTGTCTCGACCAACATCACAAAAACAGATTATCTAGTCATTATCACATTGGCCCAGAAATTCGGGTTGGGGGCTTCGGCCTGCGTGGAATTCCTCTCCGAGGCCTGTCCCAGAGGCCGGCGCGCTATGCTGGCGTGTCCCAGGGGTGTAGTTAGTGCGATGTGTCCCTGGGATCACGTGAGCAACAGGCAGCCAATCGGAGCAGGGAATGCTCCATTCATAAGTCTTGACAGATAGACCTGTCAAAATGTATAAATGCTGAGGCTGTAAAACTGTACTTTACCTTCAAATACATTTTTTTTAAAACATCACACTTTGTAAATAAACTATAAATGACATTAAATAACTATTTTAAACAAATTTAAATTTTTGAAAAAAATAATTTTATAAAAAAACAGGGCTAAAAATAAACTTACCTTGCTTTAAAGTATTTAAAAGTAAAAAACCTGTGGGGAAAAAAGTTTTAATTTTAAATAATTGACCACTTACCTTTGAAAATGAAGTCCTTACGGCTGCTTTTTACATTTCTAAAATGTACAGACTTACTCGCACGTTAAAACCTGTATATAAAAAAAAAGGAAGTTCAACGCGCACGCGCAGACTCCCGCGCGCACGCGTTCGACCTCTGAACCCCTTGGTTCAGAGGATCGGAAGTGCCGGTTTCCCGCGCATGCGTAGTGCATGCAAGATTCCGGCACGTCCATCGGGTCCACGCGTGAGTACTCCGTCCGTACTCACGCGTTGGGACCCGAATTTCTGGGCCATTGCTGTTTATGGGACCTTGCTGTGCGCAAATTGGCTGCTGCGTTTTCTACATTACAACAGTAACTACACTTCGAAAGTACTTAATTGGTTATAAAGCGCTTCATTACATCTTGATGTAATGAAAATCGCTATATAAATACAAGCTCTTCTTTGTTAACTCGGGGTGGGATTGATATGTGTGGGCGGCCGGGCAAGCAACAGAATCGCATGCCCCCTGCCCAGTTAAAATCGAGGCCATTGTTTCATATATCCTCACTAGTTTCTGATTGGTGGGTTTTCTTCCACTTTCCTTGTTTTTGATTTGACATTCCTTACCTCCTCAGTAATTCCTTGTTATTTTATAAATATGATATTTGAGCAAATTAGCTGCAAGAAATTTACATTTATACAGGTGTGGATCTGAAGTGCGACACAAGTGTGATGAGACTAACCGTGTAAGTTAGGGTCAACATTTTTATAAATAAAATGTACACGGATCTCTTATGGCATTATGGTACGTTGGAGGATATGATGTTTTATAATGGTGGGTGCTATGTGACCCTCATAATAAATACATTATTATGAGGATTGTTGACTTGCAGTAATTGAATAAGTAAATAAATTGTTGATTTCATTAAATTAGGTTTTTGCTGTATTTTTGGGATCGAATTCTGCAAATGTCTATTTTTCCATGGAAAATGTAAGTTGGTTACAATGATAATTGTTAGAATACATTAGTTCACTTAAGTACTCCATTTTTATATCTCACCTTTTTGAAAGCCAAGGAAAAACAGGGACATGATGGGAAAGATGTATTAGTTTGCAGGTAGGTGGCCGAGGTATAGTCACACTGGGGAGTGGGAAGTATGATGTTTGGCAGTGCAATGGTGTCCTGTGCTTTGGTAGCACTGTGGGGGTGGGGAGTGGGGGCGGGGTGTGATCCTGGGCTTGTTAGATTTGGAGTAAGAACACTGGAGCTTGGCAGCATTGTGAAGGGGGTGCTGAAATAATTCAATATAGGGAGGCATCGTCGAGTTTAGGAGTACGGGGAGAGTTTGAGGATTTGGCAGAACCCAGGAGTGTTTATTTAACTAAAAAATTCTTAACTAAATAAGCCAAAATGAAGAGGGGAAGGCCTTTGCATTGAGAAAGCAAATACATTGCTTTCTCTTGGCTAAGTATAATTACAGAAATGTTTAAAAAAAATAATTTCTGTAAAATACTGCAGTGTACCAGTACTACAAAAATAAATGTTCAAGCTTTACAAGCCTGTCTGATTAGTACTGCTATAAAACAAATGTGACATAAGCAGATTGTAGTGTTGAAAAAGATTAGCTCAATGATTTTGTATACAATAAAAGGCCATCATTTTTCAGTTGTAATAGGTTTTGAGTATTAAAAGCATTAATGGTTTCAGTCTTGTATATGTGTTGGCTTTTCAAGGAGAAATCATTTTTTTAAATTAATAAAACTTTAATTTAGTCTCTCATAAACCTTATGCACTAATATTTGCAGAATAACACTTAACATCTGTCTGTTATCTTAAGTTATACACTACATAGCATTGCTTTTTGTGTACATAGAAAGATTGGCTTCAACATTTTTTTAACTTGATTTAAAAAAAATTAAAAATAACACACGAACTTGAACAGATGCGTTTGTGCGTTTTCCTTTCATCCTCCTCTTTTAGTGGAAATGGCTTGGCCCCAATAAAACCGCAACTTGCATTTATATAGCACCTGTAATGTAGAAAAGTGTCCCAAAACACGTCGCCTAAGTGTAGTCAGACAAAAATTGACACAGCCGAAGTAGTAAATATTAGGAGGGATGACTGAAAGCTTGGTCAGAGGTGGAATTGAAGGAGGAGAGAGAGGTGGAGAGGTTTAGG
Source organism: Somniosus microcephalus (assembly GCF_052327205.1). Classification (NCBI taxonomy): domain Eukaryota; kingdom Metazoa; phylum Chordata; class Chondrichthyes; order Squaliformes; family Somniosidae; genus Somniosus; species Somniosus microcephalus. The sequence goes on along the minus strand of NC_140999.1, from coordinate 29,970,367 downwards.
GAGGGAATTCCAGAGCTTGGGTATGCATGCCATGTCCTACTGTTTGTTACATTGTGAATTTATTGGCTATATAACATTACTATTTGTACGCTTTCTTAGAATGCTTAATTAAATAACTGAATAGTTAATTGAGGGTTGGCAACCAAAAAAATACTGTTAAGTATCAACTGAATATTTCTATGAAAATTGAGGTCATACATAGCTTGAAATAGTATATGAAACAATTTGTCATGTTCAATTTAAAAAAAAAATAAGGTTTTGCTTCTGTGTGCTGTGGACTCATCTGCTTCTGAAGTGCACTGAGAAATTACATTGTTTTACCTTTCAAATACGATAGTATTTGTTTCCTTGAAAAAAACATTATATTGTACAGGTTAGTAAATAAACAATGGTTGTCTTTCTTCATTCTCATCAATGTTACAATATGCAGTCAATTGTCTTGCTTTTTGATAGAGAAAAAACAAATTTGTGTTTTGCAAAGAACCAGGACAGTTTATACTATCTGATAAACTGGCAATGCTTTGTTACTGATGAGGATTATCCAAATATGATGATGTTTCCTAAGGGTATGATTGTGAAGTTAAACAATGAATGAGGTGTAAATGTAGTGTGGATTTTAACACACAGGGACTGTTTTGAACATCAGGTGAAACAGTGCGCTAGACTTTACCCAAGTAGGCTAAAAGAAAGACTTGCATTTATATAGCGCCTTTCACGACCACCGGACATCTCAAAGCACTTTACAGCCAATGAAGTACTTTTGAAGTGTAGTAATTGTTGTAGTTTGGGAAACGTGGCAGCCAATCTGCGCACAGCAAGCTCCCACAAACAACGATGTGATAATGACCAGATAATCTGTTTTTTTGTTATGTTGGTTGAGGGATAAATATTGACCAGGACACCAGAGATAACTCTCCTGCTCTTCTTCGAAATAGTGCCATGGGATTATTTACGTCCACCTGAGAGCAGACGGGACCTTGGTTTAGTCTCTCATCTGAAAGACGGCACATCCGACAGTGCAGCACTCCCTCAGCACTGCACTGGAATGTCAGCCTAGCTTTATGTGCTCAAGTCCCTGGAGTGGGACTTGAACCCACAACCTTCTGACTCGGAGACGAGGGTGCTACCAACTGAGCCATGGCTGACACTAAAGCCCAGATAACTATCCGCCTTTTAGTTCATTGCTCTCATTCAGTTCTAAATTTAGGTGATCTTTGTTCATTATTTTCCATTCTTGTCTGTAATTCTCTTGACTTCACAGCAGGTGTTTTAGATAGTGAAAGGTTCTGCTACTTCACAAATGTGTGTCGAGGCCATAGATCATCTTGTGGATTTTAGCTCAGCAGATCCATCCTTTATCCTTAACTAACCTAAGCCATTTATTATGGTGTCCGTTACTTTTAGATTACGGCAATGACCTCCTTGTATTCATACACTACTGATAGCTTTCCAAATGTCTAATTACATAGACTGCATAATGCTCAAATTACTTGAGTGTGAGTATCTCCATTTGTGCTTCCACCTTCAGTGGAACCCAACTACAAAGGAATACAAGAGTAAATTCACTGATGCTGCCATCAAGGAGGCAACTGCAATTTAATAGAGAAGTATGAGATAATGTACTTTGTGAAGATAGCAAGAGATGGGAATATGCACTGAATTGAAAGATGCTGTGGATGAACAGCGACCTTAGGGTTCAAATACATAGGCCTAGAAATTCGGTGGGCTGCGCCACCAGTTAGCGCCTAAAGAGGGCACTCAGTGGCTTTAGCGCCACTGGCCGCGCCTCCCGTGATATTTAGCTGGGGCGTTAATGGCGGCGTTAGCCTGTTGTGCTGCGCCGCCACCGATGACTTCATCGGTGTGCGCAGCGCCCCGCTACCGCCCCGATTGCGATATTTGGCAGCGACCGCCTCTGTAGCGCCATTTGCAAATGGCGCCCAGTTCACGGGGCCTTCCTGTGGTGGCAGTGGCGCAAATTAAGGTGGAGGTGCGGGGCGGCCATTTTTTCCGGCGGCCGCCTGCCAGCACCTCCGTCCCCGGCCTCCTGATCGCCCCCCGCGGCATTGCCGGCTGTTTTCCGAGAGCCCGGCACTTCTCCTCGGTGCCGGGCTCTTTTGCCGGCACTCGTGATCTCCGATCGCGCTGGTACAGGCCCCTCCCCCTTAAGAATGGGAGGAAGGCCTGCAGTACCGCAGCGCACCGTGCCGCAGCGTGTGGCGCTGCGGCACGTTGCGCTGCGATATTCAGTTTCAGCGCCCTAAGAGGGACGCGGAGCGCCTCGAGCCTCGCCCCGTGTCCCTCTTGGGGCGCTCAAGCTGAATTTCTGGCGGTCGCTACTGCTCCAAACGCTGCGCTAAATCCGGCGCCCAGGCGAGCTTGGCGCCCCGTTTGCGGCTCCACCCAATTTCTCCCCCATAATTCCTTGAACATGCGAGTGAAATCATACAAAAAGCCAATAGCATTTTGGGCTTTTAAGGACATACAGCACAAGAGCCTAACGGTTATGATTGATTTGTACCAGACAATGTTTAGGCCAAAGTTAGTGTACTGTGTGCAGTTTTGGATGTCCCATTGCAGGAAGGACAGTAAAGCACAGAAAACGTACAGTGTAAATTCATCAATTTGACACCAGGGATGGGAACCTATACTTACAAGGAGAGATTTTAGATTCTGCTACTATTGCCACTGGGGCAAAGAAGTCAAAGAAGAGATTTAATTGCCGCTGTTAAAGTTATTAAGAATTTTGATGAGGTGAATAGGAAACAACTATTTCTTTAGTTTGGGGAAACAGTGATGTGACTGAGAGACATCAGAAGAAATTACAGAGAGAGTTGTTGGTGCATGGAATGCATTATGGTGGGTCTGGAGGCTAGTTGAGGAGGAGACCGTTGCATCTCTAATAAGTGGACATATGTTTGAAGTAGATGATGATACAGGACTATGCGGTGAAAGTAGAACAGTTGGATTACTTTTGGATTGCTCGAGCAAAACACCAGCACAGATGTGATGGGCTGAATGATCTGCTTCTGTGTTGTAGACTTCTATAGTCCTATGGTTCTATCTTATTTCTTATTTCTTTGCCTAATTGACTTTTTTTTTTACATATTTGATTTATGGAATGAACAGGTTATTGTACATGATAAAGACTCAAAATCTGTTACATATCTCTGTTGTAGCACTGACCATAATTCACTGAACCTTGTTACGTGACTTATCAGGTCAGCTCACTCGTAGAATATTACTTGCAGCCCTTATTTTCACAATAACGTGTATATACTGTATAAAGTTTCCAGTGGTTGTAAGTGACAAATTTATTTGTGTTATTCCTCAGCGAAATCAACCAATTAGACCTTGGCTTAACTGTGGAAGTGTGGAACAAAGGATTGATCTGGGACACAATGGTCGGTACAGTGTGGATTCCTTTAAGGAGCATACGACAATCAAATGAGGTAAGCAGTGAGTTTGTAATTTAATGTTTAATTGTTATCCTTGGCTGATTTGTCTAAATGGGACATTAAGATCACCTAAAGCAATTTTGCTTCACACTGACGCTAACGTCCTGCTGTAAAGCTGACGTGGGTCATTACTTGACTCTGGTGAAGTGGAGGGAGACTTAGTGAAGGTGGTAACCTAACTCCATTTCATTCCAGGCTCTGGTTGGGCCTGGACTCCAGATTGGCACCACAATTTCTTAGCATGTGGCAAGTGTCTGTAGCTAAAATACCATTCTATCAATTAAAAAATCTACTCTTAGCAATTTGGGTCATTGGGTGAAAGGAGTGTAGTGATGGAAACAGCATTTACTACTGTAATGGTTGGTGATATGTTGGTGCTTATGTTATCAGAATCTGAAAATGTGCATATATTATCTGAGAAAATTCACTTTGTAAGACTCATTCATAGCTGATCTTCGACCTCAACTCCACTCCCCACCCCCGACCCCCATATCCCTTGATATGTACAAAAAAAGTTCTCGCTATTATCTTCCGCTCGCTAATCCTTTCTGACTCCGCCCCGCTATTAGCTCGGAGGCAGGGAGGGAACAGGGTGGCTGTTTTGAGGTTGGGAAACCCAGAAGACCGGGATTCCCTCGGGTCCTGCTGAATTTAACAGATATTTTGTCTCCGTTTCCCAGCCGCAGCCAGCCAGATTGAGCGGCCGGTGGGGTTGTGGGGGCAGTGTAGATCTGAAGGGTCGGGGGGGTGGTGAGGGTGAGGAGATCTGAAGGATCAAGGGAGGGGGATGAAGCAGGTGAAGTCGATCTAGCAGGTAAGTGGAAAGGCACTTGCTTCGTGCATCCAGCAGTCCACGCCTCCATTTAGCTGACGGGTAACCCGACGCCCGGGAAACCTGGCCGTTGGGGTTAAATTTAAAATGGTGATTAATTCTAAGGCACGTAGCCTCATTAAAATATTTAAATAACCAACACGCCTCCTGCGAGTGGGTTGGTTGCCCCTTCCCATCCCACCTCAGTTAAAACCGGAAGGAGATGGGTTTCAGATTTATTTTACATGCCACTTGACCCAAACCCACTTGTTTTTTGGGGATTAAAATTGCCCCCCCCCTTCCCTGTCCCTCTTTCTCTGTGTTACTCAGATTTTCCTATTGTGTCTCTGTCTCTGTTTTTCACTATTTCTGTGACTCTCTCCTTCCAGGCTATTCAGTGTGTCTCGCACTGTCTTTCTTTCCCTCTTCACTTGTCAGTGCTTTCTGACATTTAATTATGCAAATGTAAAATACAGTGGCCCTGATTTTGTATTAATAATAACGGCGAGGCTAATAGCGCTCACGATTATTATGGAGTAAATCCGGAGTATGCAGATGCGCAGTTAAACGCGGAAATCCGCTTTACTCTGCTCTTCCACGGGCTGCGCTATAACAGAACCTCGCCAATGGACTCAGCATTGAACTATATGCAACGGCGTGAAGTAGGGGTACTTACCCACTAGTTACCCACCGAACACGCCAGGTAAAAGTTGTGGCTGGTGCATTCAGGAGTAAGTGAATTTTTAACGGCGTGTTAATTACTGCCAAACAACCCCATTGGCCCTGAAAATTTAATTTTACAAATGTTGAGTCTCATTCCTTCAGAAATTAATTAGTGCTGGAGATTTAAATTTTTTTTTTAACTTTTTCTGTCTGTATCTTTTATCTCTCTCAATCCCATTTTACTGGATGAGCACTTGTAGGATACATCCTTATTTTCCTCTTGCAGCAATACATGATCACCTTGTATGGCTTTGTTACTTCATAGAAGCAACATCTTGTTCTGATTTGAATTAAAGCACAATCTATCTGAAACAAAAAATCTTAATTCACTGCAAATATTACTGCAAACCTCGGGTTGCTATATTTCCATGATATGCAAATAAAATTGGGTATTGTATTAATTAATTGGCCCGTATTTTCCGATCGGAGGCTTCCTGCGTGCGGAGGCCTCCGATCTGGAAAAAATCTACGCCCTTACCTGAGGGCTTCAGAGGTCTGGCCATTTCTGCTCCTGGGCCTCTGTTCTACGAAATGCGCAGGGCCCAGGTATCCCAGGGGCGCATGCATTTCGCAAACGTCCCTGGGATCATGTGGGCCATGGGGAACCAATGAAAGAAGGGAATCTCCCTTCATACTTTTGACAGCTGTCTAAAGTATGAATGGAGATCACTCCAAAAACACATCAAAACATTAAACATTTTTTTAAAATCACTTTTTAAAATTACATATTTTAAACAAATTCAATTTTTTGAAAAAGAATGGTTTTTATGGGGCTAAAAATAAAAAAATGTTAAATATTTTTAAATTATAACTGAGTGGGAAATTTTTGAAACTCTTATGCTGGTAAAAGCAGCTCGTACACACATGTAGGGATCGGAAAATACAGGCCATTATCTACATATTAAATCAATTTATGCACCTATTCGGCATTACTGTCCTTTAGAAGCAAATAAACAGATCACAGAAATCACAGAAACCCCACAGTGCAGATAGAGGCCATTTCGCAGTGCAGATAGAGATCTTTTAGGGTGTTAACATTTTTAATTGTTTAAAAGAAAAATGAACTGTTCGATCTAAATACTCTATGTTCTGGTACTGAACCCATTGGCAATATACATGATAATTATGACAGTTCTATGATAAGACTGATAACTGGATAACAATTTCTATATTTTCCATATTTTTTGAGCACGACTGTTCTAGAGTAGTGCTGAATTAAAAATTGAACCAAACCAGTAAATTTTGCCCATAGCCCATTATCACATAAAATTCTAAAGTTATCTGGTTGAAGTTTCAAAGTATCTGATTATATATATTTTTTAAATCAGCCAACCTTTAATGTGCAGTATAGAGTCTAGTTCAGTAAAGTACTGATCTAAAATAATAAACCTGTATCGTGGTATTCTGTGCCCTTGACTTGTAAAAGCTGATTTTATAGGTAGTCTGCAGATCAGTTCAATCAACCAGTGTGTTTTAGTTTATTGTAGACTCGTCAATGCAACTGCAGTATAATAGACTTGCTATAATACAAGAGTATTTGATTTCAAATACCACAAAATTGCAATTCATTCTTCTCAACTCTACACATTCTGTAGTACACTTTATTCATGTGTCTAGTTTATATACTGAAGTAGATGCTTGCATCTTATGTGTTGAGGAATGAGAATGTAGTGAATGAAGCATTTTTCCTCTTTGCATCAACTCCTTGTTCTTTGTTTGAACATTGCCTGGTTGACTCCACAATGGTTAGATGTAGTTTAGAAGTCTGTCAATAATGTGTATTCACCCTAATCTCTAAAGAGCTCTTCCCAACACATGTCAGATTCTGTTTCCGATACTGTGGAGCTTCCATTATCTGTTAGAGTAAATGTGACATCTATGAAAATGGAAATTGGCAGATAATTGAGAGTCCCCTCATTTTGATCTGATACAGATGATACACCAACAGCCTACACATGGGAAGGAAGACAAGGACAATAAAAATAACAAAAGATACATTATGAAGTAATAAAAGAAACATTAGCAACTGTAATTAACCAATATTTTATGCTAGGCTTTCTCCTGCTGAAATTCTGGCAGTGATTTCAGAAGGAGGACAATAAATATTCCACTATAATTTCTGTACTGATGTAAATAATAAGCTAATGGATCTATTAAATTCAATTGGATTAAATCAGCACACTATTTTAAAATTGTGTAAAATATTGTTAAAATTGGGCAGCGTATATTAATTTATAAATCCACTTTAGTAGGGAATTGTGACTAACACAAATTGTATTTGTTCTAAGTTGCTATTAGTAGGCAGGATCCTAACCAGGTAAAGGAGAGTATTTGTTGATAGCAATGGGAGGAGGGACAGATAAGGCAGCTTGATTGCCTGACAACAGCATTCAGTTATTGCAATTGTCAAAGATAGGCGAGCAGATATCTACCGCGATGTTTAAAGTACTGAGAGAAGTGTTAGTATAAAGAAGTACAATCTTGAAGAGGAATGTATTGGGCAAACTTTTTGGATTTCTTTACGAACAGGGAAGCAATGACATAAATAGTTGTTGAATCCATATTCATCATTTGTGCATCATGGCATGCAACTTAAGTAAATTAAGTTTGCCAAACACTTTTTAATGCTAGTGTTCCTTTAAATCAACTAGAAAAATGCTGAAAGGATCTCCTAGAAAACAGATAGAAAAATTGGAATCTTGTTGAGTGAAAAGTATATTGGGTTAAGGTAAAGTTATAAATGTAGCTCATTTTCTTTGGACACCTTTGCTCTAAATTCATGTGTTTGAGGGTGGACATACATATTACATCAAGTGATCGTTTTGTCTAAATATTCATTTTTATATTGCTTGTAATGAATAAATGCATTAATTACATTTTAGAAGCATCGAACATAGAAAAATAGGAGCAGGAGTCGGCCCTTCGAGACTGCTCCGCCATTCAATATGATCATGGCCGATCCTCTCTCTCAATACCATATTCCCGCTCTCTCCCCATACCCCTTTGATGCCTTTTGTGTCTAGAAATCTATCTATCTCCTTCTTAAATATATTCAGTAATATATTTTCCCTGTGCAACAAGTAGTTGATAGATGTTATTCTAATTGCTTATAAATGATTATGGGATTTTAAATGTTTATTAATGCTTTTTATGTTGTGAATGATTTTTTATTTTCGGGTCTTGTATTAAAGCATGCCATTTTCAGTGAGGTAGCAATCGTTATGATTCAGTTATACTGCAATTTTTACCTGATGCCAAATGAATCGCAGTATATCTGTGATTAGCGGTCACCCATCTGAAGGTGATTGGAGTTTTAGCAAGCAGTCTGAGAGTTCTTGAGGAAGTACTGTCACACCACTGGCTTAACACCAGTTGTAGTTGAACTGCAACCAGTGCAAAACTATTCTTTTGAACTTTAAAAGTAAAGCCTTAAAAAGATTCACTATATCACTTTACATTTTAAAATCCCTGAAAAGAAAGAAAGACTTGCATTATTTATATAGCGCCTTTCACGACCTCAGGACGTCCCAAAGTGTGTTACAGCCAATGAAATACTTTTAAAGTATAGTCACTATTGGGCCCGTATATCCCGATGCCTACGAGAGTGTACGCGCTGTGTACACACCTGTAGGGACATCGGAAATGCCGGTTTCAGGCATGCCAAGCGCAAGCGCTGAAAACCGGTATTTCCGATCTGTCAAGAATGCTCGACAGATCGGACGCCTGCCCTGGAGAAGGGCCTCTGCGGGCGGAGAGTTCCGCTTTCTGGTGAACCTCCGCCCGCTGAAAACCCTTCGAAATCTTACGCCTGGTAAAAACAGGCCTGCTTTTACCAGCATAAGAGTTGAAGAAAAAGTTTAAAAAGTTTTTTCACTTATTTATCATTTAAAAATACTTTTTTAAAAGGTAAGTTTATTTTTAGCCCTGTAAAAAATTAATTTTTTTCAAAAAATTAATTTTTTGTTTCAAATATTTAATTTATTGTAATTTCAACTAATTTTAAAAATGTGATTTAAAAAAATGTATTTAATGTTTTACAGTGTTTTTGGGGTGATCCCCATTCATATATTTGACAGGTCTATCTGTCAAGTGTATGAAGGGAGATTCCCTTCTCCTGTTGGCTCTCCATGGTCCACGTGAGCCCAAGGACGCTTCGAACCGCATGCGCCTCTGGGATACGTGGGCCCTGCGCGTTTGGAGAGGCCCAGGAGCGGAAGTGTACACACCTCTGGAGCCCTCGGGTAAGTCCGTAGATTTTTTTCCAGATCGGAGGCCTCTGCACGCAGGAAGCCTCCGATCAGAAAATACGGGCCACTATTGTAATGTAGGAAAGGCAGCAGCCAATTTGAGCACAGCAAGGTCCCACAAACAGCAGTGTGATAATGACCAGATAATCTGTTTGTGATGCAAAAGATCCCATGGCGCTATTTCAAAGAAGGGCAGGTGAGTTCTCCCCGGGGTCTTGAAATAGCGCCATGGGATCTTTTGCATCCACCTGAGAGAGCAGACAGGGCCTCGGTTTAACGTCTCATCCGAAAGGCGGCACCTCCGACAGTGCAGCACTCCTTCAGTACTGAACTGGAGTATCAGCCTGGATTTTTGTGCTCAAGTCTCTGAAGTGGGACAGGAGTAAAGTGTAGATGGGACGGTCAGCGCTGCGTTAATATTAAAAATGTCAATGTATTTCTGGCACTGGTAAGCAGAGCTCTGCATATGCATTTCAGTAGGATGTATTTCATCCCTCCCACAAACTTAGTAACATGGAGATAAATAAGCAACCAATAAAAAAAAAAAGTGGGAGGATTAAGCTGTTACCGTGCTAACGCAAAATGCAGGCAAACCTCCTTTAGGTTTAAACTGGAAAATAGAGGCCAAAGTGCAAAATTAGAACTTTGATCAGAACTATCAGTTTATTTCCATCTCGTAAAAATATCAATTGGCTAAAATACTTCTCTGCTATTTTTGACATACTGGTTAATACATTTGTATCAAAATTTTGTGTGCTGCCTTTTAATCAAGACTAACAATGATGAAAATAAATACAAATAACTAGCGTGCTAAAATAGCACAGAAGCATATAAATCCTTGGCTGTATTTTTTTTTTGAGAACCCATATATGTTGCCTTGATGCATAGAAAAATGTAACTTCCACAAAAAGCAAAATATAGTGTGCATCAATAGTGAAGTGGCATTAAATTAATGTGAAAGTGAGCATCCCCAAAACTAACAAGTTAGTTTTTGTTTTGGAGCAGCTGGTTAATGTTTGGGCTGTACAGCTTGATAAAGCTATTGTTGTGACATTTTAGTTGAATGTACAAGAGATGAGGTAGACAGAATGGGAGGAAACTCGTGGAGCAATGTTCCCTCTAATTTTTTTTTTTCGGCCTACGCGGCCCCTTTAATGGGCTACGTGAGCCATTCAAAATTCTGTGCAAGTGCTGTTTTTCTATTTAAAAGCCGGCTCACTGGCTATGCGGGACCCCTGGACAGCTGCATGGCCACGCAGCTTAAAGGGAACATTGATGTGGAGTATAAACATCAGCACAGACTAGTTGGGCGAAATGCTTGTTTCTGTGCTCTATATTGAATCACAATTAATGTGTTCAATAAATAACACACAATGATATTATTGATCTTAAGATTTAAGATTCTAGCAAAAATATGGATTTAAACAGCAACAATATTTTTAAGGAAATGGTAATTTGTTAACCATTAAAACATTTAGTACATTTGTTGTAATGATGGTATAAACACTACTATGCTTCTTCCTTATTCAGTAAAGCAAGGGGTAAATTAGCCAGGTTTAGAAGTTGAATGTAACTTTTTCATAAGACTTCTGATATTAACATTGGGTATTTTCAATTACATGGTAAATGATTTACATAGAGGGAGGATTTTAAGTATTTATAGTATTGGTGATTGAGTTTGAACTATTCTTTCATCCTGATTTGCATTTATTGAAGGTGGCATACATCCTCAGCTGCCTGTATTTTATATATTATTGTACCACTTTTCTTGTTTATGAACAATATAAATGTATACCTCTGTCTTGGCCATCTATAGTTGAGAAAAAGGCACATCCTTCCTTCTTCAATAGGCTCTGTAACTTCTACACTGTATATTGTGTATATAAACTAAACGATATCTTCCTTTTCTGTGTTTGTTCCTCTTCCTCTATATCAATCACTTTCTTTCCTCTTTCTCTTTGAAGGAGGGACCTGGTGAATGGCTGACTCTTGACTCCGAGGTTATAATGACAGATAATGAAATCTGTGGAACAAAAGACCCAACATTTCACAGGATTTTGTTGGACACTCGGTTCGAGTTACCACTTGGTAGGTTTTGGCTGAGCTTTAGGTTCTTTTTTTTTTCCTTCCAGTTTCATTAGGGTCTATTTATAATTATCAGCTTTCACATGAATACAAAGAGTGGTGTTTTCTTATCAAAAGCATATTACAGAAAAATTCTGTACATGTGTCCTTTTTTATCTAGAGTACTTTCTGTACTGTTGGAACTTCAGACAATTATTGATGGTTCTTACCTTGACTTCCATCCTTTACTGTCTATTTAAAACATTTAATAACTTTACTGAATGAATCAAGTCCTTTTCTTTCAGTGATACTTTGCATTTATTTTCTTTGACAACTTTTGATTTTTTGTAACTTCCTTCATATCCATGGCAAAATCGCTCCACACTGGTGCCAACAATAGATGTATTGCATTTTTTTTATATAATCTATTTTTTGATTGTGATTAAAGGTAAAATGTTCTCCAGGACACCAGGAGAACTTGCTGCTTTCCCCTCTTTTCCCCCCCCCCCCCCAAAGTAGTATCATGGATTTATGATATCCACCTGAACAGGCAGTTGGGAACTTGAGTTAACATCTCATGCAAAGGACAGCATCTCACCAAACAGCAGTCTTTCAACACTGCACTGGAATATCAGCCTAGATTGAGTTCCAAGCCCTGGAGTGTTCCTCATGGTGCACCTCCATACATGGTCCTTGAAATGTTTCCTATTATCCTATTGGGTATAATACTTGCCAACCTAAATGTCGCCCTGTATTTGCCCTTGTGTACAATTCTGGGTTATGGGATGTTTTACTGTGTAAATAGAAATTCAGTAAATCCGCTATATTTTGCAGTTTTTGAAATGCAGGGCTGTTGATGGTTACTGGTGTGATACCTGAATAAATAACGTTAGCACCAAAATTGGAATCACCAGTTGTGAAACAATGCTGATCAGAGAGTGCTGTACAGAACTTTCACTTGGGAGATTAAAAAAGTTCAAAACATATTGATTGTACACTATTGTGGAAGAGGGGCTTGTGGACTAGATGGATTTTTCTTTCTCCAACTTTGTCTTTGTGCTTGCATCTCATACACTGATTCAGAGGTATACATCCTTGGTCGGCATTGCATCTCAAGGGCCATTGGACAGTAGTGTTTGCGTAGATTTTGAGTCCCCCCCCCCCCCACCATTACCCTTATGTTTGTGGGGAGATATGGTCATGTAGGTCTCCAAGAAAGGAGCCCAGATTGGTTGGTATTTCCCTCATTCAAAGTAGGAGCCAGTCATCACCTGTTCAGCTTGACATTTATTACGTGTGTGTTTTGTTGGCATGTGTACTATGGGGAGGGTTGTACTTTGTCAATAGTTAAAGAATGCTGTTTGGGGCTAGGAGTTGCATATCTTTGACCCAGGGCTTCTTGTGCTGTGGGAGTAGGCTGACTACACAGGAGGGAAGAGAAAAGGCTAATGTTGGGAGAATTGTGAGAAAAGTCGTAGCATTTGTGGATTTCTGCCTATACAGGTAGAATTTAATGTTTTTTTTAATTAACGTTATGAGAAATGTCAGCATTTTCATTATCTTGAACAGAAGTTTTCAGTGTTATTTTTCAAGTTAAATTTTAGTGCTGGTGTTCATGTTTGCCTGGCCGGAATTTTCTGGGGTCCGTGCAGGCGCAATCGGAGGCGGGTCGGGTGGGAAAGTTGGAGTGGGTCGGGAACCCGCGTCATCTCGCCCTCGCGTGCCGTTTGCTGGTGCAGCAGCGACCTGAACGGCAGAGGCGGGCAACCTAATTCAAATCATTAGCACCTTGTTGTCAGACCCTTAAGCGCCTATTTTAGCCTATCTTTCAAATTTTCCTGGTTGCCCACGGGATTCACGCAGCTCAGGAACTACATCTGTCAGCCTGAGGCAGGAGTTGAGTGGCCATTGCTCTAGCTGATTAGATGACAGCATGAAATGTACTATAAAAGCTCCCACCTCGCAACTGATCACTTTCCTCAGGCAGAAGCTGTTGCTGACTGCATTCACATCACAGATTTAGCTTTCTACAGGCTGCAAGTGTTTGCAGCAAAGTCGCCATCCAGTATCGCCTCATTGGTACAACCTATTGCACCATTGACAGATTACTTCTCTCATCGCAACTTGACCTGCCATCTATTCCATCAGCATGGGTGCCATTTATACTGTCTCACTGTGGTCCTCCGAATTGGACCACGATGAGCCCCCACACCAGCAGCAACACCACCATGAACCTTCCCCTCAACCACCTGATGCTGCACAAGACAGAGGGCATCAGTGCAGGGCTGCGCACTGTGCCGGAGACGGTACCCCCAACACAGGGTATACAGGCAGAGGATGCGCTTCCTCAACATGACTGAGCAGCAGTGCCAAAGGAGGCTCCGGCTATCGCGTCAGGTCGCCGCAGACATTTGCACATTGCTGGAGCAAGACCTGCAGCCCAGAGGAGCGGGTGGACACGCCTTACTAGTAGCTGTCAAAGTCACCAGCGCCCTCAACTTCTTCGCCTCAGGCTCCTTCCAGGGACCTGCAGCAGACAATTGTGGCATCTCGCAGTTGGCTGCCCACAGATGCATCACGCAGGTTACTGATGCCCTCTTTGACAAGTCAGCCAATTATATCAACTTTGCCATCGATGAAGCCAGTGTTACTGAGTGGGTGCTCAGCTGTGCTACTCTGGCTGGCTTCCCACGGGTGCAGGGCGTCATTGACTGCACACATGGCCATCAGGGCACCCCATCATAACCCAGGACTCTTTGTCAACCGCAAGGGCTTCCACTCCCTCAATGTGCAGCTGGTCTGCAACCATAAGAAGATCATCATGCCAAATTCCCTGGCAAGTGCCATGACTCTTTCGTCCTTCGCCAGCCCACCCTCCCTCAGCTCTTTGTTCTTCCAAACAGACTTTCCACCTGGCTGCTTGGAGACAAGGGCCATCCACTGAAGATGTGGCTCATGACACCCTTGAGGAGGCCAAGTACTGAGGCCCAGGAGAGATATAATGAAAGCCACATTTCCACCAGATGTGTCATAGAGCAGACACTAGGAATGCTCATAATGTGCTTCAGATGCCTTGACAGATCTGGAGGAGCCCTTCAGTACGCACCAGCCAGGGTCTCCAGAATTGTTGTGCTCTGCTGCGCCCTGCACAACATAGTGTAGCAGTGAGGATTAGCGCTGCATGAGGAGTAAGGCACTGAGCGCACAGCCTCGGAGGAGGAGCACCAGCTGGAGGAACCTGCGGCCCAGATCCTACCAGCACCCGAGCACATTGCTGCCCGGGAGGCCAGTGATGGCCTCATCGTGGCCAGATTTAATTAACTTTATGCAGTACACTCATATGGCTGCCACATGCTGCGCCAGGTTGGCACCACCCCACAGCAACACCATAAAGAATCCTTACAATGACCAAGCTATTTCTTTCATACTGGCCACCATTTCTGGAGGTACCGTTATGTCTCGCCATTTGCTGCAACTCACTAAGCCACTTCCAAAGGTGAACACAAATGTGTCCAAGACTGGAAAGTAGTGAAAATAAATATTTTTATGGTTGACATCACATTAACGGAAACTTGACATTAACACTGAATAAAACACCCAAGTGGCTACCCTTGTGAATCTACTTGTGTGTCATCATTCTCCTGTGGCTTCAGCAGAGGTACAGGCAGCCTGCTGCGACTGCTTAGACACTCTTGGCGGACATCGTCTGGGTTTTGGAGCCTGTGATGGCCCCGCCAAAGCCTGTTCCTCCTGCAACTGTGCAGGGGCAGACTCGGCCATCGCTGTCCGAGGAGGCATCTGGGACTCTGACTGAGGGGGTGGCAACGGGGGAGAAGTGTAAGCGCTTTGAGAGCAGCCAACACTTCCATTTCCCCATTCACCGTCATCCCTCTCATGGGCCACTTGCACTTCCCTGCTAGCAAGGAGCTGGAGAGCACCTTGCTGCACATCAGTGGGGCCATGAGGACTCGCGTCTCCACTGACATCCCTCCTATACAGGAGGTCTATGAGCGTTTGCCATCTATTCTCCATAGATAGCCATCTATTTGCCATAGAGACCATGTGCTCCTGTGAGTGGTGCATTAGCTGCTCCATGTAGGTGGCCATCCTATCCATGGAAGAGCCTACAGTCTGCGACACGATGGTGCTCATGTTGGAGATGAATGACTCCATTCACTGAACATTTGCAGACATCGCAGTCGCAAAACCTGTCCGAGCCTCCTGCACTTCCTGCACCTGCAGGATCGCCCTCTTTCTGGATGGCCCCCAAGGCTCAGCGTCTGCATGCAACTGAGCAGAGCTGGGAGCGTCCTGCGCCCTCCAACGAGGAGTCTCCACTGCTGTCCCTGTCTCCACCATCTGCTCTTGGTCACTTGTGACAGACCAGGTGACAACACTACTCTATCTCGCGTGCGACCCATCGAGGTGTGTATCTCTGTGCTGGTGCTGGGTGCGCTTATGATTGGTGACGCTGCACTTTCAGAGGCTGGAGGCTCCTCTGAGGAGTTGTCTTCCTTTTTCTCCTGGACAGTTTGGGGGTGGGGGGGCAACGCTCTTGATGGACCCGTGAAGAGTAGAGAGATGAGTTAGATATGCCATATGAAGAATGGGTACAGATACCATTATGCACATGATGACCATTCAGTGGCTGATGGCATCAGTCCCCATATGAGTGACTGATGTATGCCATGTGGCTGTATAATATGTAATTCTGTCACCAGGTTGCTGAGATGTCCCCCTCACTCCGTCTCCCACCTCCAACTGCTTGGCCATTCCCGATACTTCTAACGCAGACTCCTCTGCTGTTGTGAGGGTGGCAAATGATGGAGGCCCACCTCCAGTTCTCTCCCTTTTATTGTGCGCTCTTTTCTTGCAAGGAGGGAAAGTTTAACTGAGAGTGATGGAATGAGTGTAAGGAATGGATGGGTTACATCTTTAGAGGGAAACTATGATGGATTGGGGTGGCAATGCCAACTGGCCGCCTTGTGTGTTAGTTGGTATGATTGCATTAGGGTGAGGGGTGGCTAGTAAGATGGGGAAGTGATAATGTAGATAGAGAGAGGGGGATGGGTGGATGTTCAAGGTATGTTGGTGTGAGTAAGGATGTGCAGGACATAGGTTGGGAAGGCAGAGTGATGGGGATGTGATGAGAGGCACAGCAGGATGAAGTTGAGTGTGGCTTTGTACTCGCCTTTCCTGATCTAATGAGATCATTGAAACGTTTGCGGCCCTGCACCAAGTTCCTCCTGAACACAACCCTGTTGTTCACCTCCTGCAATTTGGAGCCAGGCTCTCTCTCTCCTGGGGAGGTCTCGTCTGTCCATTTGAAGGGAAGAGGACCTCCATGCATGCTGACTCCCCCCACAAGCATATGGGGGAGTCATCGGAAAACCTGGGTGCAGCCCTCTGCCTCTGTGCAGCCATGTTTCCAAGTGTTTGGAGCAATCAAAACCTCCAGTGCAGTGACTGCACACTCCTAGATGAACCTTCAAATGCAATGTGGCCATGGCTCCTTTAAATATCCCGGCTGAAAACCCGTCATCAGTGACTTCATCAGACCTGTACCATTTAATAAGGCTGGGTACTGCGCAGGGCGGGCTTAATAGGCCCCATTAGTGCAAAGTCGATTTCTGCAGCGGGATGGAAGCAAGAATAGGTTTGCGACCCGCCATGCCAACTGCCCACACCCGACTTGCCCAGGTAAAGAAAATTAAGGCCAGAGAGAGAGAGAAATGTAGGGAGTGAGAGATCCATTGCCTCACACAGATGTGGTGCTGCTTTATCGGTGGCCTGAGAGAGTAATACTATATCCATTGTTTGGCTGCTTTTATTGCATAATGTATTGCCCCACTTGATCCTAACCTAGTGAAGTTAATTTCCTTAGAGTTCATTTAATGTCAGCATATAATTAAAATACTGCACTGGAGACTTTTGACAGCTATTAATAACTGCACAAGTCAAAATCAATTTTTCAGAAGAAAACTGAACGAGAGCGATTGCTGCTGGTCAACGACGTCACTTTCATCATGTTAAGTTCCACAAATGGATAACTCACTGCTGTACGCAAAACTGCTGACATGCAAAATGCATACACACTGCACAATCCTAGTTAAAGCTTAATGAAGACTGTACAAGTACTTGTGCTGATTATTAGGGACAGAAATGATCATTAATAAATACTTTTTTATGTAGGTGTTAAATTATCTGGGATATATACGACCTTTTGATCTTTTTAGTTCAGTGATGAGAAAAAAGCAAGAATTTATTGTCATTGCAAAATGTATCTGAGGAGTGCAGTTTGAGAGCAATTCATAACATCTGGTCAATAATCTAATCTGGAATTGCATAATTTTAAAAAGAAAAAATCGTATAGTGGAAAAATAGACCACTCCATCAGAGTTCAAACTGAAACACCACTGCTCTCTTAACATAATGCTATTCTCAGTAGCCAAAATAAAATACTGTTATATAGAGGGAAATGTATGTGGAGCCCATTTTTCAAACATCTGACTGTGATCTATGTATTAGCACTACAACTATACTGCAAAATCAGCTGTAGGGTTTGGAAGCAGTCAGACACTCTACAGAATAGCAAGTACAGCAAGGTGCCGAATGTTCTATTCAATTTAATATGGTTGAATCACGCCATCATTTGCAGTGCTTATTAATTCACAAAAATTGATCAATAGCAGACCTAGCAATGAATAGCAGATTTAAGGAGGTGTGAAATGCTGCCTAATTTCTTTAGCTGCTCAACTGAAAAAAGAACTTTTGGAGACGAATTTGAAGGTGGAAAACAGTAGAGGTATATGACACACTGTAAATTTGGGACCATTTAAAAGCTGAAAACCAGTGGAAAATGCACTCCACTCTGGTTCGCTGGTTTGGGGGGGGGGGGGGGGGGAGAAAGAGAAGTTAAAATAGTGTTCCATCCGAAATAGCTCAGTAAAAGAGAATGTAACCCAAATCTAGAACCGTATATACAGTACACATGATGCCTATCCAACTCCCCGGAGCAATTGCTGTTTAGATCTTGCATTGTGGCTGTTAGCCAAAGGAGTCTAGCTGTACTACAATAGACATCTAATTTATTAGCTTAAGGAAAATCCCTGTGGAGAAGATCCACCTAACGGGTAATAAATAATGTTTTTCTCTCCAAAAATCCATAACTGAAATTGCTTTTATGGCACTCGGCATCGCCAGGAAAAAAGAAAACTGTGAAATGAGGATTGATAAACTATGTCCAGACCTTAACAAAGAAAATGGAAATACTCTTTTCATGACTTTCCTATTTCATGACTTTTCTATTTTCTACTTTAAACTGGAAATGAAATAAAATAAAATGGAAGTTGTTATACAAATAAGCCAGAATTACTTTGTCACTACACATTGATTGGTGTAGTTTGCTACAGATTTTTCAAATTACAGTGTTACATTTGTCTCAGAAATAACTTGCTAGTCAACTTATTGGCCTAAACAAATGTATACAATTAAAAAGTTTTGGGTCCGGCATGCATCCATAGGGCAAAATATATCCGTATGGTTTGGGAAATATTTGTAGGGCAAAAAATTCTGATTGGCTGAAATATCCCTTTGCCAAAAAAAATCACAAATTGCTGCCTATAAAGTGAGCCATGGAGATTGCATCAAATGTTCCACTGACAAAGACTAAGCAAAAAAACACAACTGTTTTATAAAAAAAAAAAATCATGACTAAAATTTTCCATTCACTAAAATGCTACCAATGAACAATCAATAACTACTACAGAACCAACCAGTCAAATTGTTGATTTAATTTTAAACTCTTAAGCAGCCATGTTGGAACCCAAATAAAATTAAAATTTAAAACATCATAACTGCACAAAAAGTAAACAATTCTTAAACAAATTGCCAAACATGTTCAAAAACTTGCAATTGCCATATTATAAATAGCTCCAACAATTTCCCCCACAAAGGCCTGTCCCCCTCTCTGGCTTTAGGCTTGCTTTATACTCTATTCTAGAGCTTGCCTTCTTTACTTGAGCTTTCCATGCCAATACATCTTGGAACTCTGTGGTTTGTGTCAGTGTCCCTTACTGCTTGTTTTGGGACTTTTGCTCATGCATACCCTCTCCATGCTAGTTGGCATATTTGTGATCTTTTTGAGTTGGTCTTGTACGATATTAACTTATCTCTGGTCCTTTCAAATAATCAGGGTCGACTGCAACCAATATGGTGTGTTTAATCAGAGTTGAAGACGGATATAACACACTAGTTATACAGCAAAAACATACGACCGTGACAAGTAGTCGGACAGACGGCTGGCGTGCACAAACAGCTCTTCGTCTCTCTCTCTCTTTCTGAACTACACGAGTATTAGACCAGAGTCAGCATGGATCCACTCTCAGGAGCTCTCCATGCCACCATTTGCACTAGGGGCTTTTCAGGTCTTTTATTCTCTTTTTCGGGGTGGACCTGGGGTAGAATATAGACAAGACCAATAAACCTATAGAGGTTCTCTTTAAAACAAGGTGCCCAATGGTATGTCAAGTTCTTTGTTTAGGCCATGGAACTCATATTAACTCAGACATACCAGGCTGGCTTTCAGATTTCTCCAGTCAGAGGTCCCATTGTTCAGAGCTATTTGTGCTGCCAGTTGTGCAACTAACTATTTCAATTCATTATCAGTCTATTGCGCCGTGAAATTAATCATTAAATTCCCAAAGATATCCTCTATTCTATTCTCACGCACTGGTTAACTTACACATTTTAGCAAGCAATTTTGTTAAACAAAGACAAAATCCTAAAATAGCATCATATTATGGTTATTCGGAATAATGGAAGAAACATAGGTGTTGGTCCTTAGTTGGCCAAATTTAAGATCCATTTAACAGCCTTGCCTTCCTAGCACACAAACAGCAGACAGCTAGCCTGGGAAGCAAGGCCATATGTGACTGCTACTCTGTGGAATGTTTTAACATCCGCAGGGAGTTAAAAACATTAGCAAATTTTAGGCATCTATCCAGCTACTCTCATACTAGTCTGAAGACACTTTATCTCGAGCTCTAATATAATCAACTAAACACAGTATTATTTGCATCACAATTTCATTTGCATAACCATATACATTTTAGGTACCCCTAATTTCTAACAGACTTCAAACCTCCTATTTAGTCATCTACCTTCAACTCTAAACTATTGCTCATCTCCATCCCTACAACTACCACTGAAACCCAGTGCTACTGTCCTCCCTCCCTCCCCACCATCCCCTGTGTTGCCAAGTATCAGCCCCTTCTACCTTGAGTGCTGTCAAATCACTTCCAAACCCTGTCCCCAGTCAAATGTTGCCCACACCCTCCCAGGCTTCCACCATTTCTGCTCACTCCATCCTATGTGACATCTTCAAGCCACAGCCTCCACACTCCCTCCTGACCTTGGCCCCTAGCCTCAGCACTACAGTTCTTTCATCTGTGACATTTGTACCAACTCTTAGATTATCTGTCCCCACCAGATTCCAGTACCCAACTCCATCTTGCTGCATTGTGTCTGAAAAGATTGGTAGCCAAAATGAGCAAGGCTTGAACTGATTTTATTGGCTGCGAACAATTTTCCAATATTTTTCTTTTCATTCATGTTTATGATTAGTATAAAATAGCATTTGTATGTAATAAAAAAAAAATGAAATTACACAAAACACCTGGAATTGTGTACAAAATGTGATGGAAATAGAACAAAATGAAATGCACCTCAAAGAATTAGAACTCTGCATTTTCTCATCACAACTCCATTGGGGAACCACCAGGCACTTTTGAGTAACAAGTATTGATGATTAAAATAATTCAAAGTGGTCAAATGAATAATTGAACCCAGTTACCTTAAATTAATGGGTAAAGGTAAAATAGGTTTAATTGCCGGTGTTCAGCTTATTGAGGCTTTAAAACCCTGTACTGACAATGAAATTACTACGTGGTGCACAGAAAGTGTTACAAGGAAACGTTGTGTGTGCCGAATTTGTAATAATGAGATTCGATTATATCTAGTTTGATTTTTGGATGTAATAAGATAGTTGAAGTTTGCATCACATTTAGACTTCATATTTTAATGGCTAATTGCACTTACTCTTGTTAACATTGTTATTGAAATAGTTTGAATAGTTGTAGTGATTTCTAAATATATACATTTTGATGTTTAAGCATTTCTTCAAATATAGATGAAAATTTGTACTTTGCATTGCAGATATCCCAGAAGAAGAGGCACGATACTGGGCCAAAAAACTGGAGCAACTGAATGCAATGAGGGATCACGATGATGTAAGTGTTAAATACAGTGAAATTGAATTTACAGACATGATCACTATGTTTAGTAAATCACTGGAAACTCAAGTGCTATAGAACTCACCTACTTCTGAAATAAACTGGGAAAAATTTGGATCATTTTGAATTTCGGATGCACCGCCTTTTAAAAATTAGCCCCTAGCACTATAGGGAAACTTGTATTGCCAGGCAATGTAATCAGGATTAAATCTTTGGATTCAATAATATCCCCAATTTTTGACTTTTAAAACTAAGACAAAGAAAATTTAATTATTTACTTTAATTTCAAACACAAACAACATCTTATCATTTTGGCAATCCAAGTACTTAATGTTGCACTCCTGGCAAGACTTTTGGAGGGCTAAAGGAAAATATCCTTCTTTTGGGTTGAACTGTTGCATCATTTTATTACCCGGATTTTGCGATAGGAATAATGGTGAGACTGTCTGCTCACTCTTATAACGAAATAAATCGGACAGCAACTTCCAGTGTCCGCACATGTTCGAGAAACACGGAAATCCTTAGGTTGCTGTCAGAGATCCCATGCTCCTTCATGCCACGTTATAGCAGAACCTTGCTGATAGTCTTGACATTGAAATCAATGCAATAGCGTGAAGTTGGGTCACTTGCCTACTCGTTCCCCACTAAAGACGCCAGAAAAAGTTGGGGCTGGTGCATTCCGGAGTAAGTAAACTTTTAAGTGTGATAAGTGATAATTACTGCCAAACAACCCCTCTGGCCCTGAAAATTAAATTTTATAAGCGTGGAGTCTCATTCCTTAGTTAATTAGTGCTGGAGATTTAAAAAAAATAAGAATTAAATTAATTTTTTAAAACTTTATCTGACTGTCTCATTTATCTCTCTTTTAATCCCATCTGTCTTTCCAATCTTAATTTTGCTTTCTGTACATGATTTAAATCTATTTTATGTTTCCTGCTTTATACTTCCTGGTTTAGACTCCACGGGCTGGATTTTACTCACTGAGACGCATTGGGGATGGGACTGCTGCCTTCCAGGTTCTAGTCCTGCCCCCAGTGACATCCGACGCACAAACGCTATTTTCACCTGATTGGTCTTGTTAAGCCCACCCTGCGGGCTTGCTGGCCAATTAAGGGAAAGCCGGTGTCAGATGACGTCAGTTGATGACACTTCATCTGCCGGCTTTCTTAAAGGCACATGAACCATAAATTTTTGACATGATTTGACAGCGTTTGACAGCATTGAGGTGCTGTCAAACACTGACAATCACTGTACACAGGTGAGCCCTTGAACCCAGGCTCTCCAGTGACACTCTCCTTAAGATGAAACAGATGGCAGCTGCAGTGAGGATACAGAAGCGATCTGTCACTTCTCCCATTGCGGTGAGGCCACACAAACACTTCAAAGCTTGTCACCTACAGAAAAATCTAAACACATTAAAAATGACTTTCCCAACATTTCCTTACCTCTGATACTCACCAGTGTCCCATTGCATCCTTCACACCACTTCTGCAGCTGTCATCTATACACCAACATAACAACAGACCCACAGCACGCCTCACTTACCCTGGCGGGGTTCCTCAACATTGGGAAGCCCGCAGCGCAAGTCTAAAAATTGGAAAAAGCCTCCTAACTGCCTGTTAACGGGCAGTTAAGTGGCTATAATCCTCTTCCTGCTGCTAGGAGTAGGGTCCCTGTGCAAATCGGGGACCCAACTCCCGGGAAGATTGGTTGGAGGCGGGTTGGGAGCGGGTTAGAGACCCACTCCCATTTTTTTTGACTTTCCCAGCAGTCCCACCTCCAAACCCACCTTAGGGCTGATAAAATCCAGCCATACGTGTCTCTGTGAAGATTCTTCAATCTGGTTGAAGAGCCTTGCTGTTTCCTGCCCTGCTCACAGATGCCCTGTAGAGGGCGCCGCGCTGGATTAAACACCAGATTAGAGCAAGCCTGCGCTCAGAGGTCCGCAAAATCATTGTGGACAGCTGTCAGCGAGGTGAACGGCAAGCGCCTTTCCTTCACCGTTGACCGCAAAATCTGGGCCTTTATGCTGAAGTAAATGGCATATAATGAAAGGCCTTCAGAGATTTAACATTTGAAGTACATGGTATAAGTAGAGTTCAGTACATTTGTGCTAACAAGTTGCTGTGGCTTGTAATATTTGAGGTTTGATGGTACCTTTTTTTAAAAATTAGTATGCATTCCAAGAAGAGGAGGAGAGGCCTTTAGCTGTTCCAGGTTCACAGTGCTGTAAGTATCACTGAATACAAATGGTATCTGAAAGTCTATAGTTATTAATTTATAGAATAAGACTCATCAATTTTTAATAAAAAGGAATCTGCATTCTACTTTATTAAAATCAAAACAGGAGACAGTTAGTTTGCATACATGTCCAATCCCCTTGTAATATGTCATAGGTCCAATAACCAGTTAATGTAGGTATGTTTAGCTACCCTGTACTAATCAGCAATAAAAACATTAGGGTTAAGCTGGTTATTCAGGAACTTATAAGGCCATTGAATTACTTGACAAATGACAACTACTTGACGCTACCATATAGGACCACTGGTTTTACAGTGAGTGAGCAGTGCCAAATTGTGTATTTATTACTTGATTCAGTCATTTTTACCACTGTGTTGAGGAATAAAGTTCTATCTGTTGTCACATGAAAACTGTAAATCAGTAGCCTTGATGATCAGATTTAATGGAAGCTTTTAAGATATGACAGTTAATACTCTTGTTATTAGCCCAGCTGTGTTTTTATTTCATTAAGATTACAATATAAACTAACCTTTCCATTAATCATTGTCAGAATAACTATTTTCATGTACCTCAGTTGATACAATACCTAAAGTGAACATTGAGATGGGAATAGCACTAACATGATCTCACATGTTTGAATAAAATGAAATGATGTTGGTTTGTGTTCCCACTGTTCACAGACCTATCTGTCCACATACACTGTAGCAGCCAATGTACCTTAGTTGTAAAGATATTCAAATTAATGTCTAACCCACACACAGTCACTCATGAATAGTAATCCTTTCCAGGATCCTATAAAAATAAAGTAGGATGATGACTGAGTTCTGATATGTATTGAGAAACATATTTATATTATTCTGTGCAACCAATTGTGCGTTGTGATGTATTGCAGCTGCTCTTCCTTGCTTCTTCCTCTTAGAAACTATGACATATTACAACGGGATCAGTTTACCATTTTCAATGGCTTGGATTTGAATTATTTCCAATGGCTTGGATTTGAATTATTTTCAATGGCTTGGATTTGAATTATTTTCATTAAACAAAAGGAGCTTCTCGTGGAAACCTGTCCCAGTTTGGAAATTACTTTTGAATATTATGAATACTTGTGGCAAAGCAATAGTAAGCCACTATCATTCTTGCTTTACAACCCATTGCTGCTTGATTCTCCATTCAGCAACTATTCTAGTGATGATGAGTTTTGACAATTCTTGGG
Source organism: Somniosus microcephalus (assembly GCF_052327205.1). NCBI lineage: Eukaryota > Metazoa > Chordata > Chondrichthyes > Squaliformes > Somniosidae > Somniosus > Somniosus microcephalus. The sequence goes on along the minus strand of NC_140999.1, from coordinate 29,945,318 downwards.
TAGGTTGGTAGGTAGGATGACTTAAGGTAGTAAGGTGGAGGGGACCTTGAAAACTGACACGGTCCATTTCATGATGAAGAGAGTATATATTTTTTGCAGCAGAGTATGGAAAGGCATTGGCATTGAAGGGTGAAAGCGCCTGGGGACTGAGGTGTGAATATGACTGCTAATTATCTTAGCTTTATACAGTTAGGGGCTTAGACATTCTTGAACACAATATTAAAGCAGTGTAAGTGGTGTTTTTTGTCACTATTGCTTCAAAGCAAAGTGGTTTCAGGTGCACATTGATGTGAAGGTAGCAGTATAACTCATGATTGGGTCCAGATCTCTAGGTGGAGTTTAACTCTCGCCTTTTTAAAAATATGCTTAGACAGCCCATTGGTTCTCCTGGGCACTTTATAAACTAAGTATTGAGTATTTTTAAGCTTATGAGGAAGTGGACGCTGCAACCCTTGCTCTCCTAACATTAAATAAAGCTGCCAAAGAGTTGGGCATTGCACTTACATATAAGTATATTTTTGCAAAGCTCTCGCCTGGTGGGCAGCTTGGAAGGCACAGCTTGCAGTATAACTGAGGTTGTAGCACCTGCACTTAGTACTCTCAGACTGGTAGTCTAGTAGAGCTACATCCTAGGTAATAACCTGCTAACTGATGTAGCCCGGGATAAAAGATGCTTGCGTAGAGTTTCCGCTTTGGGCACAATCGGGAAACTGGCATAAATTGCGCTGTTTTTCTGAAGTGTAGTTATGGTTCAAGTTTCTGCCCAAACTCTCTTGCATAGTCACAAACTTAAAATCTTCAATGAATCGGCGCAATCGGGAAGCGTACTAGAGCATAATCGTTTTTTTTTTCCCTTTGCATTAAAAAAAATATTCATTGATGTATTTGAATGGTAACCTGGTGCAGTTTTATTAATACAGCTGAAAATGGGTTTATCATGAAAATAAACATTTTTAATGAGGGTGTCCAATCCTACACCTGTGAGTAATCACTGAAAATAACTTTAAAAAAAAACTGTACTGAACCATTTACTAGTTTCATCGGTGTACACTAGTCAGATTCTTAGCAAATTAAATATTTAATAAAACTTTTAATACGTGCCTACTGGTGCCTGTACGCTTAAACAAAAGAGAATGGCATAGAGCCAAGAAGGAAAAGATTAAGAGGAGTGACCAAAACTTGTGTTGAAGGGATAAGATTTAAGAACGGTTTTAAATCTGGAGAGTGAAAAGCAGAGAGGTGGAGGGAGGGAACTCCAGTGAATAGGACTGAAAGCATCTGAAGGCTCTATCGTCAATAGGGAGGATGCAGAAGAGGCCGGAGTCGGAAGAAGATTTATAGATGGGGATTTAAAATTTAATGTGTTGGGAGAATGGAAGCCAGTGTAGATTAGCAAAGAAAGGGTGATGGGCTTGTGGGACTACCTGGTGACACAAAATAGAAATGGCAAAATTTTGCACAAGCTGATGTTTGAAGCGTGGATGATTGGCGTCCAGCAAGGAGAACATTGCAATAGTTCAGACTGGAGATGACAAGGCATCATTAGGGATTTCAGCAACCGAAGGATTGTGGCATGGGAGGTGGGTGGATGGGGTGGGGGTAAGGGAGTCAGATGATGTTGCAGAGGTGGAAGTAAGCGTTCTTGTTGATGGAATGGATGTGGGGTTTAAAACTCAGATTGGGGTCGAGCAGGCACCAAGATTACAAACAGTATGGATCAGACTAGAAGAGTGGCTAGGGAGGCTGATTGTCAGTGGCAAGGCAGTGGAGTTTGTGGTGAGGGCCAAAGACAATGGTTTTGGTCTTTCCAATGAGCTGCAAGATGTTGTGCCTCATCCAGAATCTGATGATCAGTTGGCATGGAGGCATTCGAGGGTTCGAAAGAAGTGGTAGTGAGGTAGAGCTGTCTATCGTCACAGTACATATGGAAGCTAGCCCTGTGCGTATGGAAGATGGTGCTGAGGGGCAGCATGTAGATAAGGAAGATTGAGCCAAGGTTACACCTTTGGAGTACCCCGAGGGTGACAGGTGGGAGGGGAACAAATGCCATTGGTGGAGATGTGTTCGCTGTGTTTGGATAGTTAGAAATGGAGCCATGCTAGGACAGCTCCATGGTCAGCTTCATGGGAGTAAGGTGTTTGAGGAGGCGTGGTTAACAGTGTAAAGAACAACTTAAAGTTATCTAATGTTAGACTAATAGTATTTGATTTAACAGCTGCATTGTGTGTTTCTCTCAGCTTCACTGATGCTTGGGCCACATCTTTTCACTTTACCTGAATTAAAATACAACCTTTTACTATTTTTTAGTTACTCCTTATAATCATAGTCCATGTCATTGGCTTTGTTGGTGGATAATATTACAACAAAACAAATTACAGCAACAGCAAACAAACATATCAAAATATGAAAGCTACATGAAAATAGACTTCAGTATAGATTACAGCATTTTATTTCAGTTTTACGATTCCAGGTTTGCCGTAGATACCTTCTCAAATACAATAGCGCCAGTTGCTTCCATAAGCAGGCTGTACTTCTTTGGGAGTTGACTCTCACTGCCCTATCTCTGCTTGTACGATAGTGTGACTTGGGTGTAACATTGTGACCTGATCCAGATTTTGCTCCTTTTACACTTATACTTCGTCAATCTCTTCAAGGCTGACCAAGTAAGCTCTTGGTGAGCAGACCAGATACAAATCATTCAGCTGCTTTACTTAACAGTTTTCTGTATGTTTATCTTACTGTTATGACCTTGGAATTTGACCTGTACAATATACCTTCATAGAATAATGCAAAATAAAGAACGTTCCTTTCTAGCCCACAACAGTGAACCATCTGACTTGACTTAAACAAAATGGCTTCTAACGGTCCTCCAGTATTTGTAACCTTTTCACTTCATGAAAGCTCTCACAACTTTCTTCTTTAACAAGCCTGACTGCCCTCACAGCCTTCCTGTTTCAAAAAAGCCTCTTGTCAGCCTGTGTCCCAGCCTGTATCTTTTTATCTCCGCCGTTCAGACAGACAGGAATCAAAGGACTTTTGAACAAAATGGGTGTGATGTGTTTTTCGATCAAAAGGCATGATAATGAATTGCATATTATTTAGTTTCTGGGGAAAACAACTTGCTTTTAACATATTAACTACCTTTCATCCAGGTGCCCTTTTTTGATCATGTGAGAATACACTTTGCTTAAAAAACGCAACATTAAAAAGTAACTTATTTTTCAAATCCTTTCTGTGGAAAATTGGTCAAAAGATTGTGAAACATGACACTGACCTACATCATTTGCTTGAATATAGCAAGATAGCAACAACAAAACCAACACATTGTGCAGAAGTAGTTTGGAGTGCCAAACATTTCATTGGCATTGACGAAATTTAGCCTTTTAAGAAACAGAGGCCCCAATATTAACTCTGAGACGCGTCGGGGAGAGGGGTCCGATAACGCGTCTGTTATTGGCATTTTTACTCAACCAGCTCATTAGCATTTTGCTTTCGGAGTTGGCATCCATTGCACAGCAGCAGGCGTGATGAGGACCAGCATGACGAGATCTCGACTCCAGTATTTAACGGGTCAATCGGAAGATGGAATTTGGAGGAGTTGGAGTTTGAAACAAGACAAAAGTATGACGATGGACTCCAGATGGGCAAAGGTTGTGCTGCGGTTCAATGACGCCTCCCTTGATGTGCTGCTGGAGTCGGTGAAGAGCCGCATAGAGATACTGTTCCCCAGCAATGGGAGGAAGAAACCTGCTGCTGATAACAAGCCGGCGTGGCAGGAGGTAGCCGATGAGGGCAGGAGCATTGTGCCATGCACATGGATTCAGTGCAGGAAGCACTTTTAATGACCTAACCAGGTCAGGAAAGGTGAGTACAGTTGTACATTCACCTACATCCTGCTGTGCGCATCACCCACCCCCTCACTCTGCCTTCTCAAGCCTACTCCATCACATCACTCCTCACACCCGCTTACCTTGCACACGCACCCATCCTTTTCTTTCTATGCACTTCCTCCAATCCCCATCTATCCATTCACCACTCCCACTCATCCATATCCAATTTCATGCCTCTCCCTACTAGTCACCATCACCAACTGCACTGCATCCACTGGGTGAACAGATGCCATTACAGTCACTCATAGGTCTGTTCTTTCCCTCGTTTCAGGAGAAGAGAGCGCATAACAGAAGGAGCGAACTGGAGGTGGGCCTCCACAAGTGCAGAGGAGGAGATACTGGAGATAAGTGAAGTTTCGATGTCTCTGGCCATTGGAGATAGGGAGACGGGGAGCCACATGTCATACAGCACTCAGTCATGTTGACTTGATTTCAATAGCAAGTAAAGCCTGATCATGGTCATAATGATAACTTGCAACATTGTTACCTTGCTAGTACTAATTCATACTTTTATCTCTGACAGGGCCTTCACGTGTGCAGCAGAAGTCAGTGGAGGTCGTGGGCGATGATTCCTCAGAGGAGCTAAATCCTTCTGCAGACGCACTGTTGCAGGACTCATGCATACCATGCACCAGCTCAGAGATTTGCATTTCAGTGTGGCCAGTTAGATAGATAGTTGGGTTGTCACCTGTTAACTCGCATTTCATAAGTGAGCAAGAACAGCTGGTGGTGGCAGGGATAGCAGTGGAGAGTCTGCGTCTGAGGGCACAGCCCTCTCCGAGCTCTGCTTAGCTGGACACAAATGCGGTACCCCAGGGGCTGTCGATTGAAAAGGAGAATCATTGAGCAGCAGCAAAGAATGCGCAATGTACTGATGGCCTTCCAAGTACACTGACCACGATTGCAGAGCGAATGGAGGAGTCCACCTCAAGCATGAGTGGGTTGATGTCGCAGGGCCTTGTGATGTGTTCTTCTATGAATGGAGTGGCCAGCTCTGTGGAACACCAAATGCTCCAATCAAATGAGTCCATGCACACCTTGACCACGGCTATGCAGACTCTGGATGACAATATGTCTGCCTCCTTAAATAGGATGACAGTTTCTTTAGCCTTGGCCTTACAGTGCCGCACTGGTCTGCACCAAGTGCTCTCCAGCAGAATGGTAGCAGTGAAATGTGGCTGGGCCATTAGAGGAATGATGGCAAAACGGGACATGGAAGTGGGGATTCCACTCAAAGCGCTTCCATTTCTCACCCGTTGCCCTCCCCCACCCACCCCCTTACCCCGGCCTCAGTCAGCAGCCCTAATGCTGCCTCGTCTCCCGAGTCTGCCCCTGCAGAGGTGCAGGTGGAACAGTCTTTGGCGGGGCCCTCACGGGCTCCAAAATCCAGAGGTTGTCGGCCAAGAGCATCTCAGCAGCCAGAGGAGGGTTCTGAGTAGTCTGTCTCTACCTCTGCTCAAGCCACAGAAGTTGCATCACATAGGAGCAGAAGGAAGAGGACGGCTTTGTAGTATCGCAAGGGTATGCACATGGGTGTGTGATATGTTAACTTTCTGTTTAGTTAAAGCACATAAATTTTATTCTTTTGCACCACGTTCTCGTCTTGCCCATTCTTGGTTGCTGGGTGGCAAGTGGCCTTCTAAGTTGTTTGATGATGAATGGGAAGACATGAATCAATGGGGATGTGCAAGGGGTGGTTGTTTGTTTGCAGGACTGCTTTGTGTCAGAGGAGGTTGGGTGGTTTGGGGGGGGTGGGGGGAAATGGGAGGAGGGTGTGGCGGCGTGGCAGGAAGAGTAGCCGTTGCATGTGCTTCTGACATCGGCCCACTGGTGCAGCTTAAGTGAACCTTGCATTAATAAGGGCATCCCGGGCAGCAATGTGAGCAGCTAGTGCTGCATTACCCTCATCCCCTTCCTCCTCCTCCTCCTCCACTTCTTTGGATCTGAGCTCTGCACCTTGTTCCTCTTGCAGGTCCGAACCGCGCTGCTGTGCAATGTTGTGCAGAGCGCAGCACGCCACGACCATTCTGGAGACCCTGGCTGGTGCTTCCTGAAGGGCGCCTCCATATCTGTCTCTGCACCTGAAGTGCATCTTCAGCAGACTGATGGTTTGTTTGATCACACAACTACTGGTCATTTGGCGTGTATTGTTATGCTATTGAGCTTCATTGGTTGGGTTTCTGACAGGTATCATCAGCCAAGTTTGAAGTGGGTATCCCTTGTCTCCTAGCAGCCACCCCTTTAAGTCTGCTTACATGTCCAAAGATGTCAGGGAGCGTTGACTGCTGCAGTACGAAAACATCATGGCAGCTCCCTGGGAGTCTTGCGCACACCTGCATGAATATATTTTTGTGGGTTGATATGTGGGTGCTTGGACTGCCATGTGTTTGCAGTCAATGATGCCCTGCACCTGTGGGAATCCAGCCAGTGATACAAACCCGAGGGCCCACTCATTCTGACTGATATCATCGCAGGCTAAGTTCACATAATTGCCATCCCTGGCAAACAAGCCATCAGTCACCTGTCTTATGCATTTGTGGACCGTCGACTGGGAGATCCTGGATATGCCTGCGGCAGTCCCCTGGAAGGATCCGGAGGCTAAAAAGTTGAGGGCGGTGGTGACTTTGACAGCCACTGGTAAAGCATGGTCCGCAGGCAGCAGGTATTTTAGGAAGCTGCAGATGTCTGTCGCCACCTGATGCGACAACCTGAGCCTCCCGAAACACTGCTGTTCGGACATGTAAACTAAACTCGGCGTCTGCCTTGCGGGTACTGCCTCCGCGAGCTGCACACCTCTGCTGCTGCCATTGCAGATCTCTCGAGCGGAGTGCTGGTGCACTGGTGGTCATATTGGTCCTCGTCCAAGGTCCAATCTAAGGCAACCAAAACGCACCCATCCTGCTGTGATTCTGAAAAACTCAAGTGTAGAAAGTAATTTCTCAGCAGAAGTACTGTGAACAAACCTTTTCCCACTAACAGGTAAGAAAGCAACTGAGAGTACTGAGGATTTATTGCAGTATTTCCATGAGTTTGATTCAGCCCCCTCAATTGCCATTGTGCTCTTGCCTTGCTTTAACTGGAGAAACATAGAAGATAGGAACAGGAGTAGGCCATTTGGCCCCTTGAGCCTGCTCCGCCATTTAATGAAATCATGGCTGATCATCCAAATTCAGTACCCTGTCCCTGCTTTCTATACCGTATCCCTTGATCCCTTTAGCCTTAAGAAATATATCTAACTCCTTCTTGAATATATTTTAATGAATTAGCCTCAACTGCCTTCTGTGGTAGAGAATTCCACAGGTTCACCACTATCTGGGTGAAGAAATTCCTCCTCATCTCTGTCCTAAATGGCTTACCCCTTATCCTTAGACTGTGACCCCTGGTTCTGGACTCCCCCGCCATCGGGAACATCCTTCCTGCATCGAGTCTGTCTCGTCCTGTTAGAATTTTATAAGTTTCAATGCGATCCCCTCTCATTCTTCTAAACTCTAGCGAATATAAGCCTAATCGACCCAATCTCTCCTCATACGTCATTCCTGCCATCCCAGGTATCAGCCTGGTGAATCTTCGCTGCACTCTCCATGGCAAGAACATCCTTCCTCAGATAAGGTGATCAAAACTGCACACAATACTCGAAGTGTGGTCTCACCAAGGCCCTGTACAACTGCAGCAAGACATCCTTGCTCCTGTACTCGAATCTTCTCGCTATGAAGGCCAACATACCATTTGTCGCCTTAACCGCCTGCTGCACCTGCATGCTTACCTTCAGCGACTGGTGCACCAGGACACCCAGGTATCGTTGCACTTCCCCTTTTCCCAATCTATTGCTGTTCAGATAATCTGCCTTCCTGTTTTTGCCACCGAAGTGGATAACCTCGCATCTATCCACATTATACTGCATTTACCATGCATCTGCCCAATCACCCAACCTGTCCAAATCATACTGGAGTTTCTCTGCATCCTCCTTACAGCACACATGCCCACCCAGCTTTGTGTCGTCTGCAAACTTGGAGATATTACACCTAGTTCCCTCGTCTAGATCATTTATATATATTGTGAATAGCTAAGTTTCAGGAAGACCGGGAAACCTGTGCACGCACCATTAAATTTAAAAGTAAGTTGAAATATTGCTCCAATTGAGCGATTAGCCTATATTAATTGGCAAACTGCCTCTCCTGAGAAAGTTGCATATATGCAGCCTAACGCACTCGAGGTGGAGCTGGCTTCATCATGCATTCGCATTTTTGCCAGTTTTAACGCTCCTCCCCGCCCCCCCCCCCCCCCCCCCCCCCCCCCCTGCCCACCCCCGGCACCTAAACCCATGCGCTCCTCCAAGTTAAAATTCCCCCCAGAGAATTCAGCTTTCAAAAGCTTTTTTTTCTCAACCTATTCCAGTGCTGACTTTGTCTGAAATATATAAATTAATAGTAATATTAAGTGACTTATTCTTTATTGGTGTTTGTAAAAAGGTCATTTTTAAAATTTTAATGTCTCTCATCAATGAGGTAGTGTAGGAACGGAGGTTCCTATCTGAATAAGGTATTCGACTCGATGAATCAAATCAACAGGTTTTAATGAACAACGAAGTTAACAGGGAAACTACAGGAGAAACTGTACACCGGTCTACTCCGCTTGCTGGGCACTCGACGACTACTGGAAGATTCTGGAAGCTGACGTCATGACGTCATCGCGCCACTGGCAGTCACGTGATCGGCGTCATGACGTCATCACGTGGAGTGCAGGAAAACACAATACAGTAGAGTTAACAGGCAGTTTAAAGGTGCAGTCCGCGGCTGCACTACACTGTAGTTAAAGGGATTATTACTAATTGTTCTGAGACCCTTGGTGGCTCCGCCACAGGCGCCCCCCCAGAATCCACTTTAACGGCCATTGTCAACCAAGCAGGAGGTTTAATGATCCTGGCCGAACGGCGACGAAACTCAGGCAGCGGAAACGGGGCGTTAGTAGACGGACCAGTGCCAGATTGCGGCAGAAGCGGCGTCTTGGGCGAGGCAGAAACGGTAGACCGAGGTGCAGGCGCGTCTGAAGCCGAATCGGGCTGTTCGACGGTGGGCTGGTGCACGGCTGGTCTGGCGGCCGGCCGCGGCGAGGCGGTTGGGCAGCCATGACAGGCTCACTCCGATCTAGGTGGGCTGGTTTGAGCCGGTCGATAGAGATGACATCGGACTTTCCACCGACTTCGACTGTGGAAAAACTTTTCCCCTGATGTGATGACACAAAAAGGTCCGGTATACGGCGGCTTGAGCGGGTCTCTGTGACCGTCCTGTCTAATAAAGACATAGTCCGAACTCATGAGCTCTGTCGGGACGTGAGGCCTCTGCAGGTCATGCTGCGAGGTTGGGATGGGCAGGAAATTCCTAGCCGCCTCCTGATGTAGTAGGAGCTGTTGAGCTGCAGACCATGGTTCGGTGTGTGGAGGGAGAAAGTCACCTGGCACTGAGTGTCTGGCCATAAACCAGCTCAGCCGATGAAGACTGAAGATCCTCCTTTGGGGCTGTCCGGAGGCCCAGCATCACCCATGGGAGCCTGTCCACCCAGTTGGGTCCCCTCAAGCTGGCACGGAGGGACGCTTTGAGAGACCGATGGAACCTTTCGCACAGACCATTCGCCTGCGGATGGTACGCGGTGGTATGGTGCAGCTTGGTACCCAGGCCTTGTGCCACTGCGTTCCACAGCTCTGATGTGAATTGCGGACCGCAGTCCGAGGAGATGTCCGATGGCACCCCGAACCGAGCCACCCACGATGAAAGAAACGCCCTGGCGACGTCTGCTGCGGTGGTAGCGGCCAAGGGAATCGCTTCTGGCCACTTGGTGGTCCGGTCTACCACCGTCAGGAGGTGTGTGAATCCACGTGACCCGGGAAGGGGACCTACTAAATCCACGTGAACGTGGTCAAAACGGCGCTCAGGCACCGGGAAGTTGGCCACTGGAGCCTTGACGTGACGGTGGACTTTGGATTTTTGACATTCGACGCAATTGTTTGTCCAGTCCCGGACGTCCAGATGCATGCCTTTCCACACAAATTTGCGGGACATTAGCCGTTGAGAAACCCGCATCCCCGGGTGAGATAACCCATGGATTGCCTGGAATACTTTCTTGCGCCATTCGACCGGAACAATGGGCCGGGGCACTCCCATGGATGTGTCGCACAAGAGCGTGGTTCCCGCCGCTTGAAACGGCACGTCTGCAACCTGCCAACTGGAAGGCGTGGTCCTAAACGCTTGTACCTCCTGGGTCTGCCAGTTGATCCTCTGCCAGTCCGACGAAATCGATGCCCAGGTGTACTGCTTGGACTGGAACCCGGGAAAGGCAATCCGCCACGAGATTATCCTTGCCTGACACGTGCCGCAAATCCGTTGTGAATTCGGATATAAACGTGAGGTGGCACTGCTGCCGAGCTGACCAAGGTTCCGCCGTTTTGGCCATGGCGAAGGTGAGCGGCTTGTGGTCCACGAATGCAGTGAATGGACCGCCTTCTAGAAGGAAACGAAAATGCCGGATGGCCAAAAACAGGGCTAGTAACTGTCAAAAGTGCTATACTTTCGCTCGTTCTTGCGCAGTTGGCGGCTGAAAAAGGCTAACGGCTACCAACCCCCGTCGACCCACTGCTCTTGAACTGCTCCGATGGCGTAGTCGGAGGCATCCGTAGTGAGGGCAACAGTCGCGCCCGGGAATGGGTGTGCTAGCATAGTTGCATCCGCCAACGCTGCCTTGGTATCGCGGAACGCCTGGTCCATTTGCGGTGTCCAAGTGAGAACATCCTTGCCCGACTTTCCTTTTAGTGCTTCGTACAGAGGTTGCATTAACCGGGCCGCCTTGGGGACGAAACGATGATAAAAATTTACCATCCCCAAGAACTCTTGCAGGGGTTTGACTGTGTGAGGCCGCGGGAATGCGGTAACTGCCTCTACCTTGGTGGCTAGCGGGACGGCGCCTTCTGGGGTAATCCTGTGTCCCAGGAAATCAATACTGGATACTCCAAATGTGCATTTGGCCGGATTGACAATAAGGCCATGTTGGCTGAGCCGGGCGAAAAGTGTACGTAAATGGGCCATGTGGGCTGTCGTATCCTTGCTGGCTATTAGGATGTCCAAATATACAAAAATGAAGGGTAGATCTCGTAAGACAGAGTCCATCAACCGGTGGAATGCTTGAGCTGCGTTTTTCAGACCGAATGGCAAGCGGAGGAACTCAAAAAGGCCCCGAACGGAGTGATGACTGCCGTTTTGGGGACGTCTGGAGGGTGCACCGGAACTTGGTGATATCCACGAACGAGATCCACTTTAGAAAATAGAGTTGCCAGCCAGATGTGCTGAAAAATCTTGGATGTGGGGAATAGGATACCTGTCCGGTGTCGTGGCGTCATTTAAGCGTCTGTAATTGCCGCAAGGTCGCCATCGCCGCCTGCTTTGGGTACTATATGCAGTGGGGAGGACCAAGGGCTGTCCGAACGCCGGATGATCCCGAGGCGCTCCATGGTCTGGAACTCCACCTTTGCGGCTGCCAGCTTGCCGGCTTCTAATCGCCGTGCCCGAGCGTAAACGGGTGCTCCGGTCGTGGAGATATGGTGCTCCACCCCGTGCCGTGTGACAGCAGCCGAAAAAGTAGGTCTGGTGAGCTCCGGGAATTCGCCGAGCAGGCGCGTAAATCCGTCCTGCGACGGAACCGCACAGGCCACCGACCAGGACACGGCGGTGGCAGGGCACCGCGTGGAAAGTGGACGCATTAATGAGTCGGCAGTGTTGGACGTCGACCAGCAGACCGTTGGCACAGAAAAAATCAGCTCCCAGGATGGCCTGTGAGACCTTAGCTGTAATAAAGTCGCAGACAAAATGCTGACCGGTGAAGGTTAAGTTTACCGTCCGTTTGCCAAACGTACGCATGGCAGCGCCGTTTATTGCCACGAGGGAAGGCCCATGGCCGTCGGATAGTAGGTCCAGTTTTGAAGCTGGCAGGATGCTGCACTGTGAACCAGTGTCGCACAGGAATCGTCGGCCCGTAACGGAATCCGTAACGTAAATTAGTTTGCCCGCTGAGCCCACCGCCATAGCCAACTTGCCGTGCTTTTCAGACCTTGTCGTCCGTCCGGGAGGACGCGGGCTTGTTGGAGTTTTTTTTTCTTGAGGGAAACTGCAAGGAGGCCGGCAGCATCGAGCTTTGGCGCCAAAACGGGCGTGGTACGCGCACCATCCCGCTGGGGGAGGGCTGGGCTTCGCTCGCGTGGGGGAAAAGCACCTTGTGGCTGCACAACATTGCTGAGTAACAGTAAATATCTTGTCTGCCTCTGCAGCGAGTTCAGCACCGTCTGTGATGGCAGTGTTGGCCAAGGCCGCCTGCACCGGGTCGGGTAGCTGGCAGAGGAAAAGCTCACGGAATAAAAAACATTGGGGTTCCGCACCCAACAGCGTGAGCATTTGACTCATCAGTTCTGACGGTTTTGAGTCCCCGAGGCTGGGCATGGAAATAAGCTTGCGTGCCCGCTCCGACTTATTAAAATCAAATACCTGTAGCAAACGGGCTTTAAGCGCTTCGTACTTGCCCTCCTTCGGTGGACTACCATGGATGCTGACGACCCGCGAAGCCGTGGCACTGTCGAGAGCGGAAACCACATAATAATGGGTCGAATCCGCTGTGACCTCCCGGAGAGCGAACTGTGCTTCTGCCTGGAAAAACCATGCTGCTGGCTGCTGTTCCCAGAACTGCGGCAGTTTAAGGGTGACGGCGTTCGTGTTCATCCTCGACGAAAGTTGTCCGACGAGATCGGGGTCACCAATGTAGGAACGGAGGTTCCTATCTGAATAAGGTATTCGACTCGAATCAAATCAACAGGTTTTAACGAACAACGAAGTTAACAGGGAAACTACAGGAGAAACGGTACACAGGTCTACTCCGCTTGCTGGGCACTCGACGACTACTGGAAGATTCTGGAAGCTGATGTCATGACGTCATTGCGTTCTTCGCGCCACTGGCGGTCACGTGATCGGCGTCATGACGTCATCACGTGGAGTGCAGGAAAACACAATACAGTACAGTTAACAGGCAGTTTAAAGGTGCAGTCCGTGGCTGCACTACACTGTAGTTAAAGGGATTATTACTAATTGTTCTGAGACCCTTGGTGGCTCCGCCAGAGTAGCATTCATTTTCATTGTAACAAAAGACAGTAGCATTTTCTTGACCAGACTTAACCCTAAGTGAAATAGATAAATCTTCTATCCATTTGATTTTACTAACTGCACACCATTAAATGCACATGCATTAGTCTCAATGGACCATCGCCTTCATTTTAAGTAACCGGGAGACTGTGCCATTAACCTGTAACCCATTACAGATTGCAGATTTGCATTACGCAGCTAAAAATGTGTAAAATTGAACTCTGGATATAAACTGATCCATTGATCTCCTTTGCATGGAGTCTGCTATATTGTATTCATAGGACATTTTGTAAAATTTACTCAGTCAATCTAGTTGTGTGTCATATGTTTATAAAAAAAAATGTGAGTTACTGTTATTGTTCGCAGTACTTACTTAATCCAACTGCACATGGATAAAACTGGTGACTTATTTCTGCTCAAAGTACTCTACTTAACTGCTAATCCAAAAAGAAATTTGGTATACCACTGACTGAATCATACCCCAAAGAGCAGTAACCAGTCTAAACTGTTTCTGGAAGAAATGTTTGGTGCCTGCAAATGCATTCCTTTTATATAAAAAAAAAAAAAAAATGTTATTACTCCTTGCTTTTTAGTAAATTAAGAGCATGTTCTCACGATTATTGTTGGTCCTAGCACTAGTGCTAATGGTAATGTTATCACAGTGCTAAAAATGTATTTTATTGAAAAGCTACTAAATAAATATGGAGTACTGGGGAGAAATGGCTACAGAGGACTCTGAAACTCAAAGGGTTATTCCTAATTTTCTCCCATTCAGTTAGGTGAATTTATGAAAGCATATGGCACAAGGTAATTTGGAACATCTGCAGAGATCTGCGCTATTTATAAAAAAAAAAATTAAAAAAAATACCAAAGCAACACTCTGATAACTTAGCAGGTAATGCAATGACTAATGAAGTAACCTTGAGTACCAGACCTGTAAGATGCCAGGTTCAATCCCTAGTTTGTGTTGAGTTAGCTGATCTTAGCTGTCTGGAAAGTTCTGGAGGTGTCCTATTGAATAGCCAAGCTGAGGTGTTCAAAGGGATATTAGTATGCTATCAGAAGAGGAGCCACCATGCAGCCAAGAGTAAGACGAAAGTCAAGAAGGCCTAGAAGAAGACACTGAAGTAATCAGCTGCAGCAAGGTTGAGAAATCCAACCAAATTTATAAGTGCATCATTCCATTTAAGCTTTTACGTCGCCCCTGTATATGCATTACAGTATCATGTTCCCAATGAATTGGCGCACAAAACTCAAATTACATCTTAACTCTACTTCACCTCAACCATTGTGCTTGCATCTACTGTGGAAACATGGCCCCAATGCAACTTAACTCTGCACAAAGTCCAAATCCAATTCCACACTTCAGTGCCTTTCACTTTGTGACTGTGTGTGGAGATTGTATCCTTTTGCCTAATCTAGTGCTCCTTCTGGGTGCTACTCTTTTGAGAGAAGGAAGTAACTTGACTGACTTGCAGTTATCTCTAAGTGTTGGGGTGATTGTTTGCCTCTAACTTCTGGGTCATAAAACGGTCCTGCAACTACTGGTGCCATGCCTTCTACTGTGGTGGCTGCCTGAAATCTGGCTCTGCATAGGTGCATTGGAAATTATGTAGAGTTGGCCTGAGAGATACGCCCCTTATATCTTGCCATGCCTCTGCAACTGGGCATTTACTCAGCATGTTCTCCATATGGGAGCAGATCATTGGGCTGCATTGAGATTGTTGAAGCCCTGCATCAGGGTACCGTTCAGACAATTCCCCGGCATAGTGAATCCAGACAGAACAAACTCGCTGATATTGGAGCCCAAAGTCCATCTAACATCAGTTATGATATTCCAAAGAGAACCCACAGTTGTAGCAGCTCTGTGGGGTTTGGGGAGGGGGAGGGTTCTGCTGTAGTTAAAGTTGTAGGCATCATGCACTCCAGGGTGGACTGCAGATCCGTACAGCTGTCCACTGCACAAATACAGAATTGTTGTTGTGCAGAAAGCTATATTCTTTTGTATGCGCATTCTGAATGACATCAATCCTGGAGCTTATCAGCTGAGGATGGCCTGAAGCGAGCCTTCTGGCCAACTACTTTCTACTCCTTTGTTGACACCTGAACTTGCTGCTCATTTGTGCTGTGTTTTTTACCTGGTGTATACTGTTTTAGTTAATTCAAACTCAATACCCTAGAGTGGATATTCTAGGCTGCTGCTTGCCATAAGTGGATTGAATGTCACTGTGAAGTAGAAGACACTGCATTTTCAGGCCCTGCAACCTCTTATTCATCAGCCATGATAGTATGGAATTACTAAGTGAACAAGTATTTACATGTAACTATATGAAGAAGGAGGACGGAAAAAGACCAACTGATCCATCTAGCCTGTGCCATGCAAACATGGTGCAGTCTGCTTGCGCCATTAACCCACTGCCATCCCCTTCTCTTTTTCCACCTCCCCCATGGTCATGCAGTTTAGTAGTGGGCCGGAATCTTTGCAAAATTCCTCTATCAAAAACACATTTCTTCCAACAAAATTCACTTGCCAGCACTTATAGTACTATGATATTCTTATGTTTCTGTTAACACAATGCCTACATGTGTGATGAATTGATGGAGGGAAAAAAAAGCCGCAATGATGGGTACTAGTCTAGAGATGTGGGTTGCCCACCTGCATGACGACAACTTGCATTCAGATAGCCCCTTTAATATAAAGAAAGCCTCAGGGTTCTTTAGAGGTGTAAGGAATAAAAAAAATGGAAGCCAAGCCAAAAGAGGAGATATTAGGGAGGGGGGGCCGAAAGCTTGGTTTAAGAGGTGTATTTTAAGGAGGATGTTAATGCAGCAGATGGAGGTAGAGAAGTTTAGGGATTTACGGAGGGATTCTAGAGCTTGGGGTCCAGGCGGCTGAAGGCACGGGAACCAAATGTGCGGTGAAAGGGGATGTAGAAGAGGCTGGAGTCAGAGGAACAGAGATTTTGGGGGAGGGTTTGTAAAGCTGGAGAAGGTGCCGGAGGTAGGCAGGAGTGAGGCAATGAAGGGAGCTAAAGACGAGGATGAAAATTTTAAATTTGAGGCATTGGGAGCCAATGTAGGTCACCGAGAACCAGGGTGATGGACAAGCAGAGTTTTGGATGAGTTAAGTTACGAAGGGTGGAGAAGCAGAGGCCGGCCAGAAGAGCAACAGAATAGTTGAATCCAAAGGTGACATGGTTATGGCTGAGGGTTTCAGTGGAAGATGGGCGGAGGCTGGTGGAGTTGCAAAAGTGGAAGGAGGCGGTCTTTGTGATGGACAGGATATGGGGTCGGAAGCTCAATTTGGGGCCAAATAGGACGCAAGGCTGTGAACAGTCTGGTTCACCCTGAGACGGTGGCCAGGGAGGGGTTGGCGGTGAGGGTGTGGAATTTGTGGTGGGGGCTAAAGTTCATGCTTCAGTCTTCCCAATTTTTAGCTGGCCCTTTCCATTGGTTTGTGTGGATTGGCAGCCTGTAATCTAAAGAATAATTTCATTCATGCTGATTAGGACTTTGAGGCTGGGCAAGTTGCCATCAATTGCTTGTCTTTCCCATCTGCTGTGGGCTTCTACTTTCTGCTGTCGTGACTGGCAAGTCACAAGATAGGTGAAAAGGTACATTAATGCTTGCCGTGACAAAATTTCAATGTGTTGAGCTTCTGTTGCCTGCTGAGGTCAAGCCCCTGGTGACCAGGTGAAAAGGTACATTAATGCTTGCCGTGACAAAATTTCAATGTGTTGAGCTTCTGTTGCCTGCTGAGGTCAAGCCCCTGGTGACCAGGTGAAAAGGTACATTAATGCTTGCCGTGACAAAATTTCAATGTGTTGAGCTTCTGTTGCCTGCTGAGGTCAAGCCCCTGGTGACCAGAAAAACTATGTTCCAGCACATCTTGCTATGCAGCCTGGACAGTTGCCTGCTGAGGCGAATGCCCATCCAACCCAAAGATGGCAACCCTGCTTTGCTTTACTTCACCTCTTACAACATTACCTCAAGGCTTCTGTCTGTAAAAGGAGCAGTTCTCCATCGTCCCTGGGCTTTTGCATTTTGCACTGCTTTCTTTAATACATTAGCAAAAATAATTTCAAAGCACTGTGCCTTCTGCCATGCTGTAACCATTCTATGATTCTATTGTAAAGCATAGAAGGCGCATGTGCCCATTTAAGGTTCAGCATTAGCAGCCCATATCTGCTTCTGCACCAGATATCCTCTCTCCATGCTCCTAGTTAGTTATTCTAGCATAATTATATTAAGATATAAGGGAGCCTTGGAAAATACCAGGTAGTTTCCCCCCCCCCCCCCCCACACCAGTGAAGCAAGGTGCAATTGCAGTTATGCAACCATTATGCAGCAAACAGGAAATCTCCCTTAGTATTTCAATTTTAATGAGCCATTCAATGTAAGTTAACATCTTGAGGGTGTTCTATAAAACAACTCATTTGCAGAGTTTTAAATAAAAAGTATCCTGGATGAAAAATTGTTTTTGTTTGAGTGCTGACACATATGTTAGTGGAATCTCTAGTTTGCTTGCTTTTATTATTGTTTAGTTCTTTGTCATTATGATGTAGTTTTCTTTTAATTCTTTGCTATCCTTTGCTACCCCACAGGCAACTGGAGCTATTTCGGCTGGGGAGACCAACAAAGTATGTAATTATTTATTGCTTCTGGCTGACACCAGATTTATTCTATTAGATTGCAGATTCAGTCAAATACAGTGTCTAGGTTAGATTATGGTATACAGTGAGTCAGTGATAACAATTATGTAACAGGCCTACACATTTTACGATTCAATATGAGGTTAATAGACCAGATTGTGTGATTTCCAAGAAAAGGCCTTTTTTTAAAACACCATTTTGAACCACTATTGCTGGGTAACCAACAAACATACATTAAAATAATTTGGATTTCATTGCAGTGAAACTAAATAACCAGAAGAGTAGACGTGCCTCAAAACATTATAATCATATTAGCCTGTAATTAGCAACCTTGAAATTTTCCTTTCCTGATTTTTGTCAGAATTTTCCTATTAATTGAAATGCACTACTTTGAAAACATCCACTACCTGACTGAGCTTGGTAATGGCACAGCAAACACAGAGCACTATTTACAAATTAGTCAGTGACAGGTAATTCATTGTGCCTTAATATTTAAAGTAAATTGAATTTAATAATGTGTGTGTAGTCTGGTAGACAAATTCTGTTTTGTATTGTCGATCTTTCAAAAGAACATTAAGACATTCGACTTGTTCTTATTACAGAAACTGCATATTACCCACATTTAGAAACTTTACAGACATTGTATAAGCAAAACTGTATGTTTTCAGTTTTTTTTGACTAACTTTTATTGAGATAGTTAAACAGTCTGTTGATTGTTCTTCATCTCTGAAGATCTTCATCCATATTCCCCAGGTTAGATTAAAAATGAAGATCATTTCCCACTGCTAAATCATGTCACAAGCAATTGTTTTCTGGGAGTCTTAGCTTAGTTTCCTGTGGGCAAAAACTCAGTGCTACACAACTGCTCTGCCAATTTGGTAGTCTCAACTTGGAGCTACTCAGGATTAAGAGTGTTGCGAGTGGAAATGTCATGTTGATTCAGCAGGAGGTTGAGCTGCAGAACTAGAACAGTGGAAAGGGAACACAATAAGGCCTAATGGGTTCTATAACCTCATTTTTTGAAAGTAGTACAATTAAAGGTCCAAACATGGAAATATTTTACTTCCCTTTTATAGGCCTCCAGATAGCTTTCATGCTTGCTTTCCCGGGCCTCTCTATGACTCATTGCTATAAAGTGCACAAGAGCAGCCTGAAATGATTATATTCCCCGACTTCACTTTTAGAAATATGTATGGGTTCTGCTCAGTGCCTCCCCATAATAACATTACTAAGGTTTGTAATTTGCCATGTGGGGAATTAACCATACCTACCTGCATCCTAATGACTATTCATCATCTGTAGTGTTAAATATTTCTCAGCAGTCTTTAACATTTATTTTCTCATTGTTTAGAAATGTTACAGTAACTTTTAGATGGTAGGAGCTGCTTGCAAACGCCAATTTTCCATGGGTGGTTGTGTTAAGCTTTTTCTTTTATTCGTTCATGGGATGTGGATGTCGCTGGCAAGGCCAGCATTTATTGCCCATCCCTAATTGGTTAGATCATTCCTAGCATTTAGCTTAAAATTGTTTTGATTTCACTTGTTTCCAGACATTATGATGCCTATAAGTTTTATCCATCACCTCATGCCCCCTCTTTGAGATTTAAGCTGCCATTTTGCTGATAAAATAGAACATTGATTTCTGTGCAAACAGGTGTTAACAGTCCAGGCAACTATTTATTTTGTCCACTAAGAATATTTTCCATCATTCCATTATTGAGCTGCGTATAGCTAAAGGGTATAGAATCATAGAATGATACAGCACAAAAGGAGGCCATTGTGCCTGTGTTGGCTCTTTGAAAGAGCGATCCAATTAGTCCCACTCCCCTGCTCTTCCCCATTACCCTGTAAATGTTTTCCTTTCAAATATTTATCCAATTCTTTTTTGAAAGTTATTATTGAATCTGCTTCCACCACTCTTTTTCAGGCAGAGCATACCAAATCACAACAACTCACTGTCTTTTTTTCACGTCGGCTCTGGTTCTTTTGCCAATTACCTTAAATTGGTGTCCTATGGTTACTGACTATATTGGCACTGGAAACAGTTTCTCCTAATTTACTCTGTCAAAACCCTTTATAATTTTGAACACCCCTATCAAATCTCCCCTTCAGCTTCTCTGCTATGAGGAGTACAACCCCAGCTTCTCTAGTCTTTCCACATAACTGGAGTCATTCATAACTGGCACCATTCCAGTAAATCTCCTCTGCACTCTCTCAAAGACCTTGACGACCTTCCTAAAGTATGGTGCTCAGAATTGGCAACAGTTCTCCAGCTGAGGCTTAACTAATGTTTTATGATGGTTTACCATAACTTCCTTGCTTTTGTCCTCAATGCTTCCTATATTTATAAAGCCAAGGGTTCAGTATGGCTTTTTACCAGCTTACTCAACTTGTCCTGCCACCTTCAAAGACTTGCGTATGTACATCCCCAGGTCTCTCTGTTCCTGCACATCCTTTAAAATTGTACCATTTAGTTTATATTGTCTCTCCATCAACTGCACTACTCTCATCAACCCTCTGTTACTTCATCAAAGAAATATACTTCTCTGGGGTACATTTTGGCTGGTAAAAATCCACTGGGCAGTGACCAGCAGTTTGTTGTAATGCCCAAATGCCAACTGCCCAGAGCATTGTACATTTGAGTTTAATTCTGTAACTTAATGCCGATAATTTAGCTTGTAACATTTGTTGATAATATTTGCAGGACATAAAACTTCCCAGTAATCAACAGTAGGCTGTTTCTTTACAAACCTGTATCAACCTCATCACAGCTGTAATCATCTTGTGTATTTTATCATCTTGCATCAAAAGACATGGAGCATTTGGACAGTTGATATCAATGCTACAGCTGTTACCATATTAAAATAGACCAAAACTAGAATAAAATCTTGCAGACAATTCACTTGTAATGGATAGTAATTTTGAGATTGTAATCTAATTTGAGGTTCAGATAGCTTCAGCTTCTCATTTTCACATTTTGTTTCACATGTACTGGCCCAGAAATTCGGGTCGGGGGCTTCCCGCGGGTGTAAGCCCCCGACCTGCACTTACCTTGCACGCCGGCAGTTGAGCTGTAGGGCCCTGTGGAATTACGCTCTGGGGCCCGGCCCAGCTGCCGGCGCGCTGTGCTTGCGTGTCTCGGGCGTAGTTAGTGCGATGCATCCCCTGGGATCACGTGAGCCATGGGCAGCCAATCAGAGGAGGGAAAAGCCCATTCATAAGATTGCCAGGAAGACCTGTCAAAACTTATGAATACTACGACCCCAAAATAGCAGTAAACCTTCAAATAAATTTGAGAAAAAAAATCACCCTTTTAAAAAATACTATAAATTACATTAAATAACTATTTTAAACAATAATTTAAATTTTTGAAAAAAATAATTTTATATTCTAAAGGGGGTAAAAATAAACTTACCTTGCTTTAAAGTATTTAAAAATAATAAACCTGTGGAAAAAATGTTTTAATTTTAATTAATTGACCACTTACCTTGTAAAAAGCAGGCCTTACGCCTGCTTTTTACATTTCTAAATACCGCAGGCTTACGATCCCAGGAAAACCTGCAAAAAAAACCTAAGTTCAAAGCGCATGCGCAGCCTCTCCTGCACGCGCGTTCGACCTCTGAACCTCTTCGTTCAGAGGATCGGAAGTGCCAGTTTCCAGTGCATGCAGAAAACCGGCACTTCCATCGGGCTTGGGCTTACGGGTGAGTACCCCGTGCGTACTCACCCGTGGAGACCCGAATTTCTGGGCCAATATCTTTGATGTGCTTTTTTAAAAAAAAGAAAACTTTTTTGTACTGTATATAGATTTTATCTTTAACGTTGGTGACCAATTTTTTTTTTGCCCACGCGTGTATGTGTATCTTAGGCAATAGTGAAAATTCTGTTAACGGGATGCTTCTTTGACCAGTCATATTTACCGTTTAAGCTATTGTAGAATTTTAGTAATGTCATAGTAGGACATTGGTCGTCTTTTTTTAGTTTCTTCTCCTGATTTCTCTCATTACCATAGTTATATTTGTAATGATCAGTAACATGTCATTCTAGAATGGTACACTAGGTGGAGCTGTATGTTTAGTAGGTGGGCTACCCACAAGGCAGTAGTCAAGATGGATGCCTGTACACTAGTCCACATGGCTGAATAAATGACTAGCTCAAGCTAGCTGTTCATAATGAAAACGTCTATTTATTTATGAACATAACATGGTACCAGGATTGGTAATATCTGCTGAATATTGTGAAACGTGACATGGAGAATTTGAAGCCACCGGAGGGTTTGAAACTCACGGGGAATGTCGACTGCAATTGGCGGACTTTCAAACAACAATTCGAACTCTACATTGCTGCAATCGGGTTCGGTAAGAAGCCAGACGCAAGGAAAATAGCGTTACTGCTTACGGTTGCAGGCCCGCAGGCAATAGAGGTATTTAATACGTTTGTATTTGATCAAGAGGAGGACAGAGAAAAAATGGACGATGAGCTAAAGAAGTTTGATACACATTGTTCTCCGAAAAAGAACAAGACCTATGAGAGGTACGTGTTCCGTTCACGGACACAGCAGCAAAATGAGACTTTTGATAGCTTTGTGACCGATCTGAAACTGAAAGCACAGACATGTCATTTCTCTGAACTGAAATCATCCATGATTCGTGACCAGATTGTGTTTGGTATTCATGATAAAAAGGTCAGGGAACGTCTGTTGAGAGAAACCGAACTAACATTGGAGGATGCTGTGAAAATATGCCATGCCAGTGAGCTAGCTCAGCAGCACGCAAAGACTTTCAGTGAAATTAATAATGATGCGACTGTAATGAGTGACTGTGCTGCTGTCGGTGCTGTGTCCTACAAGGGGAAGAAACATGGGCAGAACAGAAATGCAAAGCAATCGGAGGATGGAATTTTTAATTGTAAATGCTGTGGTTACCAGCACCAGTCAAGACAATGCCCAGCGTTTGGGGAAAATGTGCACAAAATGTAATGGAAAGAATCACTTTGCCAAACAATGCTTTTCAAAAATAAAAACAAAGTAAGGGCAACAAGTCAATGTGATTGAGGACACTGATTTAAGTGAGACACTTTTTGTAGGAATGGTGTCATGTGACAATATCGAAAAGGATACAGAAAATGTGCAGCCCTCAGGAATGGACAATGCTGAACATAAAGTTAATGCAGTAAAAGAGGACAAATGGATGATGCCACTGCAGGTAAATGGAGCATTAGTTACATTGAAACTAGACACTGGGGCAAAAGCAAACTTAATCAGTATGAGTGACATTAAAAATATGAAAGAAAAGCCCAAAATACAGAAAAAGTCAGTACTACTGAAGAACTATAATGGACAGAAAATAGATAGCTTAGGTCTATGCACACTCAAAGTGACAGCCAAAGACAAAGTGCATCATCTCATGTTTCCTGTTGTGGCTGAAGGACTTGATTCACTACTAGGTAACAAAGCTTGTGAGGACTTCGAACTGGTCAAGAGAGTCTACCGTATAAACTGTGCCATAAGCAGACCAGATGACTCGGTGGATTCTGTAGTGAGTAATTTCCAGGATGTGTTCAAAGGATTTGGAGTTCTACCATTCACTTACAAGATCCAGCTAAAGGAGGATGCTCAGCCAGTGGTACATGCTCCACGGAGAGTTCCAGCACCCCTGCGTGACCGGCTCAAGAAAGAACTGGACAGAATGACCACACTAGGAGTCATCAGGAAAGTCGAAGAGCCAACAGACTGGGTTAACTCCATGGTATGTGTAAAGAAAAAGAACAATGATCTAAGAGTATGCATGGATCCAAACGACTTAAATGCAAACATAAAACGTGAACACTATCAGATTCCCAAGCGAGAAGAAATCACCAGTGAAATGTCAGGTGCCAGATACTTCACAAAGCTCGATGCCTCACAAGGATTTTGGCAACTAAAACTGGATGAAGAGAGCACCAAATACTGTACCTTCAACACACCATTTGGCAGGTATTTCCTCAGAATGCCTTTCGGGATAATATCTGCATCTGAAATCTTTCATAGAGCGATGGAACACATAATTGAAGGTCTGGAAGGAGTTCGGGTCTATGTTGATGACATCATCATCTGGGGCTCCACACTGAAAGAACACAATGAGAGACTGACTAAAGTGCTACAGAGCATACGCCGGAATGGACTGAAGCTCAACAAATCCAAGTGTCAGTTTGGCGTCCAGGAAGTCACTTTCCTAGGAGATAATCTATCTGGTAAAGAAATAGAGCCAGATATGGAAAAAGTAAACGCCATACTCAAAATGCCCCGACCCACTGACAAAAAAGGAGTGCTACGCATCATGGGGTTGATAAACTTCATTGGAAAGTTCATTCCTAACTTGTCAGCCAAGACAGCCTGCGAGACCTGCTACATAAAACAAATGAGTTCGCATGGACAGAAAGACATGAACAAGAGTGGATTAACCTCAAAACAGTGCTGACAACCACACCTGTTCTCACCACCTTTGACCCAACAAAGAGAATCAAAGTGTCAACGGATGCATCAAAAGATGGCCTAGGCGCGGTCTTGCTACAAGCAGAGGGTGAAGATTGGAAGCCTGTTGCCTATGCCTCCAGGTCTATGACTGATACTGAGTGTCGATACGCCCAGATTGAAAAGGAATGTCTAGGCTTGGTAGTTGGACTAGAAAAGTTCCATGGCTACATATATGGACTTCCCACCTTCACAGTTGAGACAGACCACTGCCCACTGGTTGCCATCATAAAAAAAAATCTGAATGAGATGTCTCCAAGGATTCAACGACTCATGATGAAGCTGCAAAGATATGATTTTGAACTGATCTACACACCAGGCAAACACAGTGTTAGCAGATGCACTATCCCGAGCACCCACAATGAGTCATGTGAGCTCTACTAAGGAAGACGTGGATGTTCATGTGAGTATGGTCACTGCTGCGCTGCCCGTGTCAGACATAAAATCAAAGCAAATAGCAGAAGAAACAGTAAAAGATACAGTGTTACAAACAGTAATAGAGAACATTCATCATGGCTGGCCAAAAGGTTCCTGTCCAAAGTACTATCACATCAGGTCAGAGTTAAGTGTCGCAAGTGGACTATTACTAAAACAGAACAGAATAGTCATTCCACAGGCTCTACGTCAAGACATGCTCAAAAGGATTCATGAGGGACACCTCGGAATTGAAAAATGCAAAAGGAGAGCAAGAGACACTGTTTATTGGCCTGGCATAAATAAGGACATTGAGAACATGATAGGCATATGTGAGACATGTCAGAAACACCAAAACAAACAAGCAAAGGAACCAATGATAGCTGACTCACCAACAGCACCATGGCAAAAGGTTGGTATGGACCTCTTTCATTTGAATGGTAAAGACTATCTAATAGTGATTGACTACTATTCTAACTATCCTGAGATGGCGCTGCTCTCAAGCACATCAGCAAGCAGTGTCATAATGCTTGTTAAATCCATCTTCGCCAGACATGGAATTCCCAGGATTGCCGTTAGCGCCAATGGTCCGTGCTTCAACTGTAAGGAGTGGCAACAGTTTGCAGCACATTATGACTTTCAACACATCACATCCAGTCCTCTGTATGCTCAGTCGAATGGTAAGGCAGAGAAAGGTGTTCAAGTTCTCAAGCAGCTACTGAAGAAAGCAACAGAAAGCAAGTCTGATCCTTATCTCGCCCTGCTGAGCTACCGAGCCTCCCCTTTAGACTGTGGTTCTTCACCTGCTGAACTCCTAATGGGTCGCAAGTTGCGCACCACGCTACCCTGCTGTGCAAAAGAAAAGCAGAGTAAGGAACTAAGACAGAGGGCTGGATTTTCCTAAGCCCCTGGAGTCGGGTTGGAGGCGTGCGGGCGATAAAAATCGGAGATCCGGGGGTCCCGACCCCAACCCGCCTCCATGTCAATTTCATAGGAGTCGGGTTCCCGACAAGTGCTGGAACCCGACTCCCAGAGGCGGGAAGGGATTAAAGGCAATTAAACTGCCTGTTAACAGGTAGTTTTTTGCCTATTCGCAATTTTTATTGCTGGTTTGTGGGCTTCCCGACAGCTCCAAACCACAAAGTTTTCGAGGCGGGACTTGGGTCTGAGGTCTTGGAGGGGTCGAGATGCCCAGTGTTCAGGTGAGTGAGGGGTGCAGGAGTGCAAAGGTAAGTGTTTTGCAAGTGTTTAAATAAGTTTAACTTACTTTTACTTACCTTTACAGGAGTCCTGCATTCCGGTGTCGGGAGTCGGCTGCAAGAACCACAGAAGCTCCGATTTTTAAAAAAAAAATCAGCTTCTTTGTTTCTACAGCAAAATGATTTTAAAGTTATCCTGAGAAAGGACTGAGGCTGAATTAGCAGTTTTTCAGTGCTTGACAGCTTCAAACAGCTGTTAAACACTGACATTTCATGTGCCAAAAGCTTTTGACAGATGAAATGTCAATCTCTGACGTCACCTGTTGCCGGGTGGCCTTTAATTGGCCTGCTGAGCCCACAGGGCGGGCGGGCTCAACAAGGTCAATCAGAGGAAAATCCAGTGGGTTGGCCACATCTCCATGGAGGCGGGACAACAAGCCCGAATGTGGGTTTCCCACCTCCAACCCGCCCCCGTAGCAAAATCCAGCCCAGAGACTTCAACTGTTAAAGCTGAAACAGAAATCACACTATGACAAGTCATCCAAAACTCTTAACCATTGACAAGGGATGATGTTGTCAGGATTGAGGATCCAAATGCATGGAACAGGAAAGCTACAGTTCTTGAGGAAGTAGGACCAAGGTCATACACCGTTAGAACTGAGGAAGGACAGATTCTCAGGAGGAACCGTCGTTCCCTCCTAAAAACACAAGAAACTATCCAAGAGCAAATCGATGACAATGCCGCAACTGAATCTTCACCACCAGCACAATCTAACACAAACACACATACAGGCTTTCATGAAAACACATCAGACTTACCTGTGCTGAGAAGATCCACACGTGAAGTAAAAATGCCTGATAGACTTAATCTTTGAGTACAAAGAAAACTATTATAAAAGAATGAAAAGCTTAGAGTTCATAAAGTAAAGCTTTGAAAATGTGTTGACTGTTGTGAAGATGTTTATGTCGTTATTGATTGATAATTGATTTTGTTTAACCTCTAAGGAAGGGGGATGTAATGATCAGTAACATGTCATTCTAGAATGGTACACTAGGTGGAGCTGTATGTTTAGTAGTGGGCTACCCACAAGGCAGTAGTCAAGATGGATGCCTGTACACTAGTCCACATGGCTGAATAAATGACTAGCTCAAGCTAGCTGTTCATAATGAAAACGTCTATTTATTTATGAAATAACAATGTTGCTACTTAATGACGGGCACATTATATAATATGTTTTGGGAGGGGGTAACCTTGCTAAATGAAAATGTACTGGGTAGAGGTGGCTTGCAATTTGCATAGTATGTTTGTTGAAAGCCACATGTATCACAATAAATATGATGGGGTTAAAGTAGCAGGCAGGCACAGAGCCAGCTTTTGGCTAAACCTGTGTAATTTGAGGGAGATCTTCATTTGGAGAATAAATTACTCAATTTTCAGTGAATAAGCTACTTTTTTGTAATGCTGTTATCCATTACAAATTAAAACGCAACAATGATGAGTTGGAAGGAAAAGAGTCTAAGTAAAAGATATTGGACATTTGATCCCCAGATGATCATGGTTGATTTCCTAGAGGTGACAGATAGATCTGAGTATTATTTAAATGGTGAAAAGCTAGGAACAGTGGCGGTCCAAAGAGATTTAGGGGTCCATGTACACAGATCACTAAAATGTAGTAGCAAGGTACAAAAAATAATCAAAAAGGCTAATGGAATGTTAGCCTTTATAACTAGAGGGCTGGAATATAAAGGGAAGGAAGTTTTGCTGCAGTTATACAAAGCCCTGGTTATACCACATCTGGAGTACTGTGTACCGTTCTGGGTGCTGCACCTTAGGATATATTGGCCATGGAAGGAGTGCAATGCAAATTCATCAGAATGTTACCAGGACTCCAAGGGTTCGATTATGAGGAGAGATTACATAAACTAGGCTTGCATTCCCTGGAATATAAAAGGTTAAGGGGTGATTTGATTGAGGTTTTTAGAATTTTGAAAGGAACTGATAGTAACAACAACTTGCATTTATATTGCGCCTTTAACATAGTAAAACATCCCAAGGCGCTTCACAGGAACGTTAACAAACAAAACTTGATACTGAGCCACATTAAAGTGATAGTAGGACAGATGGCCTTCAGCTACCTATGCTCAAAGCTTTGGAATTGCCTGAGGTAGGTTTTAAGGAGCGTCTTAAAGGAGCAGAGTGGTCGAGAGGCAGAGAGGTTTAGGGAGGGAATTCCAGAGCTTCGAGCCTAGACAGCTGAAGGCACGGCTGCCAATGGTGGAGCGATTTAGAATCGGGGTTGCAAAAAGGCCAGAATTGGGGGAGTAGAGAGATCTCTGAGGATTGTAAGGCTGGAGGAGATTACGGAGATAAGGAGGGGCAAGGCCATGGAGGGATTTGAAAACAAGGATGAGAATTTTAAAACCGAGGTGTTGCCAGACTGGGAGCCAATGTAAATCAGCGAACACTGAGTGATGGGTGAACAGGGCTTGGTGCAAGTGAGGATATGCAGAGTTTTGAATGAGCTGTTTATGTAGGGAAAGTAGATAGAGAGAAACTTTTTTCCGCTGGTGGTGAGTCTCAGACAAGAGGACATAACCTTAAAATCAGAGCTAGGCCATTCAAGAGAGGAGTTAGGAAACACTACTTTATGCAAAGGGTGGTAGAAGTGCGGAACTCTCTCCTACAAAACACAGTAGATGCTAGCTCAGTTGATTTTTAAATCTGAGATTAATAAATTTTTGCTAGACAAGGGTATAAAAGGATATGGAGCCACAGTGGGTGACTCGAGTTAAGATACAAATCAGGCATGATCTCACTGAATGGCAGAACAGGCTCAAGGGGCTGAATGGCCTACTCCTGTTCCTACGATCCTTGACAGGATTATGCATTTGAAAAGTTAGGTAAGTATTAGATTGAAGACCAAGGGATCATCTGTAATTAGTACTAAAATCTAAGCTGCAACTGTAGTAAGAGATATCGATAGTTATTGCAAATTTCTGTATATTTGTACTACATGAGTGGAATTTTTATTAAGTTTAATATGCTTGTTTTACATAGTGTTTTTAGATTCAAAACCGGTATTTTTAAAAAAATTTGAGACACTAGGATGGTTCAGTTGGTAAGGGCAATGCTCAATGTGGAACTGAGCCACACAAACAAAGAAAATCTCAAGTCCCAGCCACGGTGTGTGCTGAATTAGCTCATCGCAACTGAGACAATAATGAGGAGCTACCACTGGACTCTGCTCCTGGGCTAGGGGGAGGAAAATCAGCCAGGTACTAGAGGATGATCAGTCCCACAGTGCCATACCCCAACAAAGAGTCCTTGTCTTTAGGAGGGTGAAGGGAGGAGAGAAACTGACTGGGAAAAAAAGATGGAGGGAAAAATAATTCCTTTTCTATATTATATTATATTTTCATAACTCAGCACTTGTGCCATAACCTGCTGAGTCAGTGAGGGAGCTTGTAAAAGGACTTTTTTTTTTACAAAAGTGGACATATAGCTTATATAATTTACAGATGTATCCAGGAATCAACCTGTAACTTGAGACCAGCTGTCTAATAAGACTTGAGATATGCAGCGAATTAGTGTTGGTAGTGTATTGGTGGCTGTTTGCATAATTTTTAACTTTTCCATAATTGCACATTTCTGGTGTATATGGACAGCCAAGCAATCCATTGGGTGCAAGTTGTGACAATGGGAAGATTGTAGAAGAGCTTAAAGCATTTAGGAAAACAACAGTATTTAAAACTAGTATTTATTTTACAATTCTGTAATTTCAACATTGTGGAAATGTGGTTTTCATTGTTTATAGACAATGAGGATCCTGACAGTGCAGTGGATGACAGAGACAGCGACTATCGAAGTGAAACTAGCAACAGCATCCCACCTCCATATTATACAACATCTCAGCCTAACGCATCAGTCCATCAGTATTCCATTTCTTCACGGCATCAACAGAGTGGATCACGGGATTCTTGCACTGATTCTATTCACAGTTATGAGCTAGATTATTCAGATCATCAAAGGCCAATAAGGTACAATCTATTATGTTGACTGCTTTTTGATTTTAAAAACAAGCAATTGTTATTCAGTAGGGTTGTGTTATTGTTAATAGCTAAAAAATGTACGGCAACCTGGTGGAGCAGTGTGTCGCTGCACACTGTATCACACAGTGGCAGAAGATTGTGCCTAATTCCTGACACGCTGAGATTCTGATCTCGGTGAGCTCATTGCGGGATGTTCCATATAGAAAGGCAATTCTGAGAGAAGTAAAATGAATGACTTAACCTGCATCGCTTTCATACCTTGTATAGCTTGCTGGCTATACAGTAACATGACCAGAAGCTTAAAATGCTTGCCTTCCCACTAGGAAGGAAATCTAGCTAATAGGATGTAATTGGTGATGAACAATATTTGTAATTAGTTGCAATGTTCCTTAACTTAGATCTCTTTCATTCAAAAAGGCCAAAATAATTTTTGTGATTTTGTTGGTTTTCCTGTCATAACTGAAAATTTCTGTGGTTTCCTGATGCACTGTTCCTTTCCAGCTGTCAACAAAAATCTTTAGTATCTGAACAAATATTTTCATTAACTTGTGAGTAATTTTGTATCCTGGCCTGGTGAACAGCTTGGCGATGGTATGAGCTGATCTAATACCTCAGTGGTTGAATGACTGCATCCTGGTGTAAACCAATAGTCCAATCTGCATGTCATAATTATGTTGATGAGCTTCATTGGTTAACAACAACCTGGGCGAAAAGTGAGAGGAACCTGGCTCAGTTTAATGCACCTTTAGGAAGATATGTTCCTCCCACTAGCCGGCCGATTTAAGCAGTGCCGGGAATGGATTTGTGAAGCAGTGCACGCAACTGATGTTCTCTCGTTTCCAGAGATCATGCTTTTAGCATGAACTGGAATAATAGTAATTATAAATTACTGAATAAAGTTAACCTGCACCACAATCAGAAAGGTAAGTTAATTTGGAGTTTTATGAGAGAAATGTTATTTTACAGCACCTTAATGTGTTTTCCCCTTGGACATGTTCTGCCATTCTTAGGCATTTTATTACAGTAGCATGATTTTTCATTGTAATTTGTCAACTTATTAATTATTTACACTAAATGCATAAAATTAGGAAGGACAATATTATTAAATTTATACTTACTAATGCAATTGTTTATCATGGAAATGCATGGAGCTTTCAAAATTTTAGAATAGCTTGAAGCAGCTGTTCTTGGTTGAAAAAAGAATACATAATTTATAAGTATTCTGTACATTGTATTGACTATCAATAATGAAAAGAGCAAAATTTCCAACAATATACATTTCAGTTTCAGGTCAGTTTTATTCATAGTATTGTCTGCAAATGTGGACATCACCGTGTACATTCATCTAGAGGGAGTGAACAGAAATAATCTCAGAACAGAACTCTGAGAAACTGTGCTTAACTCTTACTCTCTGTTTCCTCCCTTCTAACCAGTTTTTCTTCCAATTTGTTATCCTTCCCCCGA
Organism: Somniosus microcephalus; assembly: GCF_052327205.1. Classification (NCBI taxonomy): domain Eukaryota; kingdom Metazoa; phylum Chordata; class Chondrichthyes; order Squaliformes; family Somniosidae; genus Somniosus; species Somniosus microcephalus. The sequence goes on along the minus strand of NC_140999.1, from coordinate 29,913,965 downwards.
TTAAATATGCTTAATCGTCTCCAATAGTCTCCTGTGTGGTGCCTTGCCAAAGGGTACCTGAAAATCCATGTACCTCACATCCACTGCATTTCCCCCACTCCCCATATCTGTCAGCTCCTCAAAGAACTCTACTAGGTTTGTCGAGTGCAACCTTCCTTTCTGAAATCCACGTTGGCTGCTTCTAATTATTTTCTTTTCATTTAGACATTTAGTAATTTCATCTTTGGAAAATTCCAAAATTTTCCCTATTACAGATGTTAAACTAACTGGGAAGCTCTGCCTCCCTTTTTGAAAATGGGCAATACATTGGGTCCTTCAGCACACATCCATTCTCAATATAACCCTGAAATATAATTTCGAGGGCCTCCACTATTTATTCCCCCTCCTCAGAATCTTGAGATGTATTCCATCACGTCCTGACATTTTGTCCTTGTTTAGCTTAACTAACTTTTCTAATAAATTGATTTTGCTGCTCTCTCAACAAGTCAAAAGTGACATAACTCTGATATTGTATTTCTTTTCTGCATTGTAACTCAATATAAGCAAAAGTACTTTTCAAAGTTTAAACTTATTATTAATGATGCATTATTTCAGAACCTTTTAATAAAACTTCATAGCAATGTACCAAATTATAATGCAATGCAAGTTCTCTCTTGTGATTCCCGACGCACAATTTGTTCCTCATCTAGTTGACAGGTAGCAGGCGCCAAACAGACTGAATTCAAACACTTACTTGTGGTAGGGGAGGAAATCGATAGAATAAGTAATCCTATGACATGCTTGCACACCTTGAAGCTGAAGGTAAATGGAGACCAGCGAGATAATGGTTTCCTGTCGTCTTGCTTATGACATAGGGATGTTGAAAGAAAAATGAGAAATATAAATTACAACAGATCTGGGAAAATAGAATACAAATATTTTTTCCAAATTATAATTACATAAAATGAAATCATTTGTTTTGTAAATTAAATGTGCAATTATATTCTGCCAAATTGTTGCACATCAATTTACATGCTGAAATCTGAAAATGAATATAGTGTCTGATTGGAATTTTATACCATGATTAGTGTGAAATCATAAATGCAACATTTTTAGCCATAACATTCATCAAAGCAAATGCGAATTGTGAATGGCTGCAATTGTACGGACTATTGCAAACTAAACTAGAATTGTCATTATATTTTCATCCATTGCCTGACCACTAAATTAAAAACATTTCAAAAATATATTTAATAATATTGTCCTTGCAATGCCAATGCAACATTCATCTGTTGCATTTAGATTTGTGCTATTTCTTCTTGGTTTTGATACTTAGATTTTTTAAAGGGTTAATAACTTACTGTTTTAATTATTTTATTCTTGCAGGTAACTGGGGATATGAACTTGGTTAAAGTAATTGAGTTTAAATATATATCTACATTAGAGATTGTATATTATACTGCAAATTATTAATATATTTTAATGCACACTGGGTTTATGAATGTACTTTAAATTCTAAGATGGAATGTTTTCTTTAGGTGACTGTTATATCTTTTCCGTGTAATTTGGTTTTCTATCAAAGGTTCTTAAATAAAGAATGAGGTTGAACTTTAGAAATTGAAGGAACTATTGCTTACTATGTTCTGAGACTACTGTATCTTTTAAATACACAGTAGAAATGATAAATTAATGTGATGTTTAAACTATAAGGCTAATCATGGTGTTGCACAACTACTATTTTTGTTGGAATTTTCCCTTTATAACCTAAATCACCCACTTTGCCTAACACACTTGGCTAAGCATCCCTAACAGGAGGACTGAGAAGTCAGATTGACATCTGTGGGTACTGTAAAGTCCCCTTTTGGTGTGTTTGCTACCAAGTGTTGTGGTAGTTGAGCAATGAATTGTTTGATAAACCTCCCCTTCCTTTCTTTTGTCCAACCCATTGGCGCCACTCTGGATATTAAATAATTTTCATTTCATATCCTGATCCAGAAAACACAGTTGTCTCAGTAGGGTATGCAATAAAAAAAAGTTTAGAGTAACTTTTTGGTTTATTTAATTTTCCCTCACTATCTTCCTCTTTGTGCTTTCCACTTTCTCTGGTAGACGCTATGATAGCATAGATTCTGCCACAAATGGACGCAGTGACCTAGAGACTGCGTCAGACTCTAGCAGGCTAACCAGTCGTCAGTATTCCCTTGAAAGTAGGCAGTCTCTAGATCTGTCGGATAGGTGGGTTTGAACCGCATCTATTGCCTTGTTCGTATACTAGACATTTGTGGTCTATAATGTGCTGTGGCTTCTTGTCTAGTAGTTGTGTGCATGCTCGCTTAAATGTTTCTTCTGTATTTGTGGACTTGTAATGCCTTCAATAAAGTAATATCCGAAGGTGAAATTGTACAATATCTATCAGTGTAGGTTTACCAAAATACAAATGTTATGACTACTTAATTATGTACTTATTTACTCAAAGTATGTTCAGTTTCCTGTCCTTTAGATTAAATCTAATTAATCTATAAATTGCAACAACATTTTTACAGGTTTATTTCAATAAGAATGTGACATCATATTTTGCTGTTTGCTTTTAACCCTTTAAGTATTGAACATCATTATCAACATTTGGACAATGTGGGGTCAGCAGCGACCAGTATTATCAGTTACTGCAGTCTTCTGGAGCTTGCTTGATTGTCTTTGGGGGTTGGAGAGGAATCTCCCAGAGTTTTTCCTAAATTGGTTTACAGTTTATTTCTCTCTTTTATTGCCTGTCCCAGGAGATTGTGGGGTAACTGGGGTTGGGGGAGGTGGGTTCACATAGGCTGCTCCATGATTGGATGGAACAGGCTTGACAGACCAGTTGATCTTTTCTTGCCCTTTTTTGTCTATATTCTCATATCTTCAATGCAACATTTCTAAGACAGATTTCTTTCATAAATGCTCAAAACTGAATTACAGAAAAGTTTTGAATTAAGCAGTATTTAAAAAAAAAAAAAAAAAAAAAAAAAAAAAAAAAATTCTCAAAGTAAATTACAAAATGATACCTTTTGGATGGGTTGGTCAGATGGGCGCAACAGTGGCAAATGGAATTTAACCCTGAAAAGTGTGAGGTGATGCATTTTGGACGGACTAACAAGGCAAGGGAATACACAATGAATGGTAAGACCCTAGGAAAGACAGAGGATCAGAGGGACCTTGGTGTGCATGTACATAGATCCCTGAAGGCAGCAGAACAGGTGGATAAGGTGGTTAAAAAGGCATATGGGATACTTGCCTTCATTAACCGAGGCATAGAATATAAGAGCAGGGAGGTTATGATGGAGCTGTACAAAACGCTGGTAAGGCCACAGCTGGAGTACTGTGTGCAGTTCTGGTCGCCACACTATAGGAAGGATGTGATTGCTTTGGAGAGGGTGCAGAGGAGATTTACCAGGATGTTACCTGGGCTGGAGCGCTTCAGCTATGAAGAAAGACTGGACAGGCTGGGGTTGTTTTCCTTGGAGCAGAGAAGGCTGAGGGGGGACCTGATTGAGGTATACAAAATTATGAGGGGCATAGATAGGGTGGATAGAAAGGAACTTTTCCCCTTCGTAGAGGGGTCAATAACAAGGGGGCATAGATTCAAGGTAAGTGGCAGGAGGTTTAGAGGGGATTTGAGGAAAAACTTTTTTACCCAGAGGGTGGTTGGAATCTGGAACTCACTGCCTGAAAGGATGGTAGAGGCAGGAACCCTCACAACATTCAAGAAGCATTTAGATGAGTACTTGAAATGCCATAGCATACAAGGCTACGGACCAAATGCTGGACAATGGGATTAGATTAGATAGGGCTTGATGGCCGGTGCGGACGCGATGGGCCGAAGGGCCTCTTTCTGTGCTGTATAACTCTATGAGCTGATAAGTATTCAGAGGTTACTATACAGTTTCAATACCTGCCTTATTCTATCATGATGATTACTATTTTGAAGTGTTAATAACTTTTAGGCCACCTTTCAGTTCTTTTATTTTCAAATAACTTTAATGTTCCATATCACAATATTTAAAAAAATTAAATAAGCCTTGTTTTTCCTAAATGGTTTATTATATTGGCATTTAAAATTTGACTGATCAAAAGTTGACTTTCACTTGCTAACTTTTTGTCACACTAAACTTTTATCTGGTTTTATGTGACTTAAAAGTTGCAGCAGCTAGTTTAATCGGCCCAAATCAAACTTGGCAAATGTGAAATTTTTTGGTTTAGATGCTTGTTGGTTAGTGTGGGTGAATGTTTTCCTCTGTCAGAATTTAAACACAAAACAAAGTACAGAAGCTCTCTTTATTTTAAATAGGCAAGTGCTTTTAAACTCGATGCAAGAAAAGTAATCTGTCACATAACATTGATGCCTTAAAGGCATAACTGGGTGTGTGATATAATGGGTAGGTAGCATGCAGCATCTTTTGTTTACATTTTAAAATAAAGTAAACTGCAGTGGGAGGAAACAGCACTGAATTAATCCAATAAATCTTGGATGAAATTGCAAAAGAGTTCTGTTTCCACAAAACTGAGAATGACAGTAGCAGATGGGAGTAAAAAAATGCTTTTATTATCATCGTGGCTTAAGGCAACCATATCATATTGCATGGACTCTCAAAGTAACATAAAGGTTAATGTAATGGAACTGTAACACTTTGCAACACATAAAATAGCATTGCTTTTGTCCAGTAATCAATACACCGGCAATAACATCAGTAAAAGTCCAGGTAACTGAAATCTCTAATGTCGGGCACTGGGAGTACAAATACACAAATCACTGAAAGTAGCGACGCAGGTTAATAACGCCATAAAAAAGCAAACCAAGCACTAGGGTTTATTTCTAGAGGGATAGAATTGAAAAGTAGTGAAGTAATGCTAAACTTGTATCAAACCTTGGTTAGACCACACTTGGAGTACTGCGTACAGTTCTTTTCACAATATTATAAAAAGGATACCGAGGCACTGGAGAGGGTACAAAAAAGATTTACAAGGATGATACCACAAATGCGCGGGCATACCTATCAGGAAAGGAACAGGCTGGGTCTCTTTTCTCTTGAACTAATAGAGGTCTTTAAAATTGAGAGGTTCTTCCAGAGTAGACAGAGAGAGTGGGGAAGAGCAAAACTAAAGGCCGTCAATGTAAGATAGCTACCAAGAAATCAACTTCTTTATCCAGAGAGTGGAACTCGCTACCACAGGGAGTGATTGAGGCGAATAGTATAGGTGCATTTAAGGGAGGCTAGATCAGAAGATGAGGGAGAAGGGAATAGAGGGTAATGCTGATAGTTAGACGAGGAAGGATGGGAGGAATGTCGAGTGGAGCATAAACGCCAGTATGGACTGGTTAGGCCGAATGGCCTGTTTCTGTGCTATATATTTTTTGTAATCTTATGTAATTCATTATACAAATATTCAATGCAAGCAGAGTCTTTTTTCTTCCAAGAAATGACAATTTTGGATATTTGGAATGTATTTAGGAATTCATTTTAAACTGCTACTTTGGATCCTTTTTTTTTTTATTAATGAGTGAACTGATAAGTAGTTGAACCATTGTAACCAGTAACTAACCCTTAGCTAGAAATTACTTAGGGGTCGATTTTCCCGAAGCTGTCGGGAAGAAGGCGGGACTACAACTTTCGGGTTTTAGACCCGCCTACTTCGACGTCCGGCCAATCCGCGCGATTTCCCCTTGATTGACCTTGTTGAGCCCGCTGGGCGGGCTCAACAGGCCAATTAAGGGCCACACGGCAACAGGTGACGTCACAGACTGCAATTTCATCTGTCAAGAGTTCTTGACAGATGAAATATCAGTGTTTCACCACTGTTTGAAGCGGTGGAACACTGACAGTCCGAGCTCTAACATGAGTCCTTCTGCACAGACTCAGTTAGAACTCACAACGGCACTCCAAGCTGAAGGCTGTCACTTTTCACAGATCGCAGCCGTTCAGCTTTAAGTTCCGGCTGAGTGATGGGCTCCCGACGGCTACAGGAAGAAAGGCTGTTAAGGTAAACCTTAAGTACAGGTAAGTAAAAGTTCTTTACACACTTTAGACACACCTTTGCACTCATGCACTCATCACTCACCTGAACACCGACATCGCGACCCCTCCAACTCCTTCAACCCGACGGCCCGCCTGCTCTAACCTGGCGTGGTTTGGAGCCGTCGGGAATCCCACACGAAACCCCTCAAAATAGGGATTAGGCTAAAAACTGCCTGTTAACTACCTGTTAATTGGCACTAATCCCTTCCCGCCTGGTTTCGGCGGGTCCCAGTGCGGGGCGGGTACCCGCCGCCTCTGAAAGTTGCGTGGGGTGGGGTTTTGGGCGGGATGGTGTCGGGACCCCCGAATTGGGGATTTCCACCCCCCCCCCCCCCCCCCCCAACACGCCTGAAGCCCCGCCTGACGGCTCCACGAAAATCGACCCCTTAGTTTTCTTAATTAGTGGCCGAATTTTTATCTCCCCAGTGCAGGTCCTAATTTGAACACAAGGCCATTGGTGAAATAGCCTAGCTTGTATTAAGAGGCAACAACATGATAATCAAATTGTACACTGGGGACTAGTGAATAAATATTTATCAACCAGGCTAATCAAACACATATACATGTGCACTGGAGCATGATTAGTGGACAATTCCCAGGTTGTAGGGAAGAATGATCTCATCTGGTAAATTGGCATTCTTCTACCTGCTTTATTTTGTAAAATTTGAAGCGTTAAAGACACAGTTCCTGTTCCTTTCTGGATTCATGTCATAATAGAGCAGTCACACTAAGTTCTTTCTAAAGGAAAAATGTCTGCATATAGAAATCTTGGGTGAATTCAGAAAACAATACAATGTGGGACATTTGTAAAGCTGCAATTATGAATGGATGAAATGGCACTGTGCACTTGTGCAAAGCTAATAGTCAGTAAAAATGGAATTACATTATTTTCTAAAGTCCATTTTTTAAAAGAAAATTTTATTTAGTTTTTGTTTTACTCTGAATTATATCAGAATTTTTTTTTGAAGTGTTGGCTAGAATGTCAGCTCACTGCAGACAGTAAACATTTCTCATATAAAAATACTGCGAGCCTGACATGCATTATTTATCTTCAGTTTTTATGCTTGACCACAAATTGATATATAATCAATAGTTGTAAATAATTCTTTAGTCTTTTATAACCTTGTACTATCAGCCCCAGTATTCCATTCTGTTAAAATTCATGTAAGGTACCAAGTTGTAGAGTCTCTAACATGACCATTGGCAAGAGCCTAAAGTTCACTACTAGGTCAAAAGGTCCATTAACATTAAAATGTTTAATCTTGTTTCGGTTTGATGTAGCACACTGATCAAATCATCATGTCAACAGCATAACGCATTTTAATTAAGCTTAACAAATAACTTTGAACTAACAGAGACAAAGTAGCAGTGAGTTTTCAAACCACCAATAATTACAAAGGAGAATGAATCTTCTGTAAGTTAGTTAATCCATTCATAGCAGTACTTACACTGTATCTGAGAATAACTCTGCCAATTAATAGTTAAAGAAAATTTCAACTTCCTTGCTGACAGCCAAATCCCACTGAATATAGTTATTTTCATGAAAATTGCATTTTCAATATAAGGTTAACGCTTCATCTTACACTGGCAACAAAAATTGTCGTCCAACATTATTTTAAATTTAAAAATACATTCATTAGGTTGCATGCTGCCATTAGTACCATAACATGTATTTTTCCTAACAATTCTACAAACATTGACTTCACTTGATAATGATTTAACCAAATTTAGCTAAAACAATGTGTTCTTTTTTTAATCATCTAACTGAGGCATATGACCGCTATTTCAAGTGGGGACAAGGACAAGGATGAGGAGGAGACAAAGTCCCACTGCAAAGGATAATCAGCCTTTTATATCTTCCCCCCCCCCCCCGGCCACTTTTGGTGAAGACCAATCTGTTTTTGGATTTAGGCTAAGCAAACAAAATGAATTAACAACAGAAGATGCTGGAAAAACTCAGCAGGTCAGGCAACCTCCGTGGAGAGAGAAATAGAGTCAACGGCTCGATTTTCTGGATCGTGCGGGAAATTTTCGGGTTCCCCGAATGTCGGGTTCCGACCCAAAAAAAAATGGGTCAGCCAGCTGCACGCAATTTTCCCTCAAGTGGCCAATTAAGTTCCAGCGTGTGGGCAGCCTTGCTAATTGTCCATTTCCAGTCAGAAAGCCCCACAGTATGATGTCATCATTCGTGGTGCTTTTAAAGTGTCCAGCAAGCTTCTCAACCACTCTTGCACAATGGCAGAGGAGCCTGCACCAGCTGCTGCTAGCGGCAGAGGCCGAGCTGCCACCAAATTCAACGAGACGTCACTGCAGACCTTGGTGGATGGGGTAAGGGCCCACAGAGAGGTCCTCTACCCTTGCTCAGGGAGGAAGAGGCCTCCCAAAGAGACCAGGGCTGCCTGGATGGAGGTGGCTGCAGAGGTAAACTCTCTGGGAGTCACCCGTCGCACCTGGATGCAGTGCAGGAAGCGCTTCCATGACCTTCACCGCACAGGAAAGTAAGTACGAAGTTTTCATCACCCTCAACCTGATCCCCATTGCCTTTCCCCAACAGCACTCAGCTTCAGCAATCTCTTCCTCCACATCCCACTTCACAGTCACATCCATGCACCCTTACCCATTCCGTATCTCTCTCTGCTCACATTCACATAACTATTCCACCATCCAGCCCTCACACTGCCTCTCACTCTGATGCTTGGAACACAACTGACAACACACAGGGAGGGCCCTTGGTCTTGCAGCCTCACAACATCTTTGTCTCCTTCTAAGCATCTATGCTATGCAATCTCTACACTCACTCCTGCACTCTCACTCAAACTCCACTTGTCTCTCTCATTGCAGGAAAAGAGAGCTCACAATAGACGAGAGCGTGCGAGGACTGGAGGAGGACCAGCCTCAGTCGCCCACCTGAGCTCCTGGGAGGAAGCGGCGATCGAGATCGCTGGGGCTGACGTGCCTGTGGATGCTGGGGCAGGAGAGACAGGAGCAAGCCCGCAAGCTGGTGACAGAATAGTTCCCCATCTCTCTCATTGACATAGCATGAGTTGCTGATATGACTCTGAAGCCACATCATTTGGACTTATGAGCATATGCCAAATCCAATGTGCAAGTAGCCTTGCCATTACATCTCTAACTCTTTCCTTTACTCCCCCACAGGACCATCCGGTGCCCCCGTCGCCACTGCCGAGGAGGAAGAGGCTTTGCAGCCAGACTTCTCAGAGGAAGCTCCAGCCTCTGAGGGCGCAGCGTCAGCAGAAGTAAGTGCACCCAGTACCAGCGCAGACGCTCACACCTCGGTGGGACCTTCAGGACATAGAGTAGAGTTGTCACCTGGTGTATCACAGCTCACAAGTGAGCATCAACAGATTGTGGAGACGGACAGCAGTGGAGAGTCCTCGTCAGAGGGCGCAGGGCTCTGCCAGCTCCGCTCAGCTGCATGTCGACCCTATGCCTCTGGGTCCATCTGCAAGAGAGGAGGTGATGGATCTCCATGCACAGATGCAGTAGTCTCTGGGAGGTTTTGTCTCGAGTCGCTGCGAGTGTGGAGCAAATGGAGGAGTCCATGGCGAGCATGAGCAGAGCCTTATTGGAGTCATTGGCGCATCAAAGCATCACCACGGAAAGGATGGCTACCTCCGTGGCAATGCTGGCTGCAGCGGAGGAGAGGAGGGCTGCGGCCATGGAGGAGCTTAGTCGCCAGGGTGTCGAAAACATGGTGAGTGCTCTGAATAGAATGGCATCTCTTGAGGAGCGATGGGCATCTATTGAGCACCGAAACCAGACCTTCATGGAAGTCCTTCTGAGCAGGAATTCCAGTGCTGAGACGGGTCCCCATGGCCCCCCTGATGTGCAGCAAGGTGCTCTCCAGCCACTTGCAGGCGCTGAGGGGGAGCTGACCCATGAGAGGGAGGTTGTTGGCACACCTCAAGGAAGTGGGGGCTCCTCTCCGTGCGCTCACACTTCCATGCCACTTCAGAGCCCTCGGTCAGAGGCCCGCCGGAGTCCACACCCCAGTGAGATAGGAGTCTTACGCCCTGCACAGCCGCAGGAGCAGCAGACTGCTGGCGAGCCCTCACAGGCTCGCCACCCCAGAGGACGCCCGCCAAAGGTGTCGAGACAGGCGCAGCAGGAAAGTGAGCAAGGGGCCTCCACATCTGCTGAAGCCACAGGGGTAGCACTACGTAGGAGCACGCGTAAGAGAAAAATAAAGCACCACTAATCACAAGGGTAGTCACTTGGGTGAAAAGTCTTGTAAATAGTTTTAATGCCATCATTTTCCTGTACATAAAAAATCTGGTGGCAACTGCTGCAGTTATGGCGTCTGTCATTTGGCAAATGGGGATATCACTAGAGGCCTAGGATAACCAGCAAGCTGGTCAAATAGGTAGGAATGTGTAGGCATGGGCCACTGTCCATGGTCAGTTAAGAAGCAGTGAGGCTGCAGTGTTTGATGTACCAGGCTACGCAAATCTGCCCAGGATGAGTGCGTTCCTTGCATTCCGCCCAGCAATGTTCTCGCACACTGGTGCCGCTGGTTGGCGGGCCTCTGCAGGATGCTCGTTTCCCTCCTCCTCCTCCTCGGCATCATCCTCATCTGAGGCGGCTCTGTGAGGAGCCTCTTGGTCCTGCGGAATCGGCAAGCCACGACGCTGTGCCATGTTGTGAAGCACACAGCATACCACGACGATTTTGGAGACCCTGGCTGCTGAGTACTGTAGGGCTCCACCTGATCTATCGAGGCATCTGAAGCGCATCTTCAGCAATCCGATGGTTTGCTCGATAATGCATCTGGTGGTAATGTGGCTGGAGTTGTAGCGCTCCTCAGCTTCGCTGGCTGGTCTCCTCAACGGCGTCATTAGCCAAGAGCACTGGGGATATCCCTTGTCTCCAAGTAGCCATCCTTGAAGTTCGCTTGGCAGACTGAATAGCGGTGGCATAGTAGACTGGCGCAGTATGAAGAAGTCATGGCAGCTGCCAGGGTACCTGGCACAAACATGCAAAATCACCACCTTGTGGTCACACACCAGCTGAACGTTAAGGGAGTGAAAGCCCTTGCGGTTGATAAAAACTCCTGTATTGCGGTGTGGTGCCCTAAGGGCCACGTGTGCTGTCAATGACGCCCTGCACCCTTGGAAAGTCTGCCAGCTGAGCTAATCCAAGCGCTCACGCCCTCACACTTGCTCGATCCCTGGTGAAATGGATGTGATTGTGCGCGAGGGCAAAGAGGGCATCGGTTACCTGCGTGATGCCAGTGTGTGCAGCAGCCTGGGAGATACCGCTGATATCTGCTGCTGATCCCTGGAAGGAGCCTGAGGCATAAAAGTTGAGTGCGGTGGTGACTTTGATGGCCACTGGTAAGTAGTTTGGACCTGGTGCTCTGGGCTCCAGGCCTTGCTGCAGCATTGCGCAGATGTCAGTCACAACCTCTTGCAAAAGTCGGAGCCGTGTCTGGCACTGCTGCTCAGTCATGTTGAGGTAGCTGACCCTGTGTCTGTAGACCCTGTTTGGGGGATATCTCCTGTGCCGACGGCCTTCTATGCACTGGCCCCTTCTGGCCTGTGCTGCCCCAGGTCGCTGAGCCGCAGTCTGCCACTCCTGGTGCTGCTGTTGTTGCTGGTGATGCTGTTGCTGGAGTTGCTCCAGCCTCCTCTGCTGTTGGAGATCCTCTAATGCCAGGAAGGGAAGGAACAAAAGGCCTCCCATGATTCTGGCAGATGCCTCCGTTGAGGCGCTGAGTTAGGGTGGCGAGAGGGGCTTCCCAGGAGCTCACACTGGAGAAGTGTGTGAGGCTCCAACCTTCCACAGCTGTGCCTAAGCCTTCAACAAGTTGCCCCAAGCCTTCAGCAACAAGGTCCTGCAGCCTGCAAATGCTGTCTGATTAAATCTCTTCAGTCCTGATCGACCTGCAGCTGAAAGCAAGCAAGCCAACTCTGTTCACGCCAGGCGTGTTTTACGTGGGGAAAGGCAGAAAATTGCAAGGGCCCTTGAAAATAGGATTAAAATGCCAATAATTGATCATTAGGCTCCCGCCGACCATTCCCGCCTGCGGCGGGCGGGACTGATTCGGGTCGCGCTGAATCACGGGGGTGAAAGTCGGGCGGGGGGGGGGGGTGGGTGTGTCGCGACCCCGTATTTCTGGTTTTTTTTTTTTTTTAGCCCCCGCCCGCCTGAAAACCCGCCCGACGGCTGGGAGAAAATCGGGGCCAACGTTTCAGGTTGAAACCCTTCTTCAGAACTGAGAAAAAAAGGCAGGAAATGAAACAGATTAAAAGGCAGTTTGGGGCTGGGAAATGGGGGAGGGGATGAAAGAAGAGACATGAAGAGATATTCAAGGTGAGACGAGATGGTAATAGGACAGGTAAAGAAACAATGGCTCTAGATGAAGTGTGAAATGCGCTGGCAGAGTGAAAGACAGCTGTCATGTGGGAGAGAGGAAAAGGCACAAACTAAAAGTGGATAAAAATATGAAAATATAATAGGAGCCGAGGTTATGATCGGAAATTTGTTGAACTCGATATTGAGTCTGGGAGGCTGTAACGTGCCTAATTGGAAGATGAGGTGCTGTTCCTCGAGCTTCTATGGAACAATGCAAGAGGCCGCAGACGGTGAGGTCTGAGTGAGAATGGAACGGTGAATTGAAATGACAGGTGACCGGAAGCTCGGGGTCACCCTTACGGACTGAACGGAGGTTTTCCGCAAAGCGGTCGCCCAATCTGCGTTTGGTCTCCCCAATGTAGAGGAGACCACATCGTGAACAGCGAATACAATATATTAGATTGCAAGAAGTACAAGTAAATCACTGTTTCACCTGGAAGGGGTGTTTGGGGCCCTGGACAGTGGGAAGGGGGGAGGTATAAGGGCAGGTGTTACATCTCCTGCGCTTGCACGGGAAGGGTGCCAGGCAAAGGGGAAGGGGTGATGGAGGAGTGGACTAGGGTGTCTTGGAGGGAGCGGTCCCTACGGAATGCTGAAAGGGGAGGGGAGGGGAAGATACGTTTGGTGGTGGGATCACGTTGGAGGTGGCGGAAATGGCGGAGGATGATCCGTTGAATGTGGAGGCTGGTGGGGTGAAAGGTGAGGACAAGGGGAACCCTATCCAAACAAAATGAGTTGATCAGTATATTAAATTGGAAGAGAATTTAGGGTGTGTACAATAGTTAACACTGCTCTACCATTGTATATTGACAACAACTCGCAATTTCTATATTGTTGATTTTTTTCAGTGATCGGAGATGTCTCTGGAATGATCTAATTCTCTTTTGAAAGTGCTAATATATGGATCAAGTGGGTCAATCACTGAATTAACTTTCTGACTGTGTTTGACCTTGCTGTGCCAATGCAAACGGGACCTTTCTTGCATTCTGGGTGTATGGCCCCCATTCAGCTCTGTTGAAGAAAAATACCATGGGTTTGCTAATAATTTTATTGAATTTAGAGAATCTTTGGGATGCATTTATTGTGCTTTAAGTTATTTTTGACTTCCACAGACTTATGAATGTTTGCCATATCTTTGTGGCCTGTTGTGTACACAACAGCATTGCTGCATGCCAATAGGTCATAGTCATGAGATTAGTCTACTTGTGTAATCAAAATTTTGAACTGTACATATCTGCTACTGATGCAGCAGTTCATAAGATGCCAGGAAAATAAGTTCTGTTATCAAGCAGGATAGACTTATACCATGCCAGAATCGGGACTTAATTTGCTTCTGATTAAATTAGACAACTTCTGAAAGAACTGCTTTTATAAAAAAAAGTCAAAATGTATAAAATGCAGGAGACTTTTATTGAGCAAAATTGCATGCTTTCATGGTACCAAATACTTGACGTGTAACATGTTTCTGCATGCTGTGGGTTCATTGCCCAGACACCTCCCACACACAGGAATACAGTATTCCAATCTAATATGAGCTGTCTGCATGAGGCACTTCTCCAAGAGGAGGAATGAGAAAATTGTAGGGCTCCACAACCTGTGCTGCTATCTAGCACATTCAAAAAGGTGGATGGTGCTTCTGAACTGAGACCTGAGAGCAGCAGCTTGGCCTTGTGGTAGGGAAACACTTGGGAAACAGTAGCCAGAATATGTTCGATTCAGTATAAGAATAGAAAAAGAAAGTCCAGGATAAGGGTACTTGACTGGGGGGAAAAAAAACAAAGACCCCTCACCCGAGTAACTGGAAGGAAAAATAGGCAGAGTTGTAGATCAGCAATGAAAAATATGTAAACCGGATACAAATCCAGTGTATTCCTATAAGGAAAAAAAGTGTAATAAAGGCAGGGGTTCCATGGATAAACAGAGATTAAATCAAATATGAAACTTAAAAAAAATTACAGGCCGGATTGAAGGCTAAGACAAATATAAAGAATATAGGAAAGTTACAAACAGGGAGATTAGATGAGCTAAGAGGGATAACGAGCAACAAAAGGTAGGCACATGAATAGTAAATAGTCAGTCAAAATAGGGGCAGGGCTGCTAAGAGGTAAATGAAGAATGCTTGTAGTGGAGTGTGGAATGACACAAATACTAATTACAGTAAGTACTTTGCCTCAGTTCTCATGGAGGAGGTAGATTTTGGGACTACGATATTGAGATTGTAGAATCACCTGATAAGGATGAAAAACAGTTAGCAGAGGTTACTATTCAAAGAGAAATGGTATTAAAAAAGTTGCTCAAACTTAAGTTAGTCAAGCCACTCAGTCCTGGTTGTTTTACATCCAAGGATCCCAGGGGAAGCTGGAGAAAAAATAGTTTCTAACAAAATGCTACAACATTCTATGGAAAGCCAAGTTTTGCCAGACAACTGGAAGATATCAAATTTGACTCCCCTCTTCCAAAATGGAGGTAGGGATAAGCCAGGAAATTGCAGGTCAATTAGTTGTACTTCATTTATTGCTAAACCACTAGTCTATAATAAGAGATAAAATTACTAGGCACTTGGAAAAAAACATGAGTTAATAAAGGTTCCTCAGCACAGACATATAAAACACAATGTTAGACTGACCTTCTAGAATACTTTGAAGAAATAAAAGAGGAATACATTTTTTTTTGATAAGCTTCCACATAAGAGAATTATGGCAAAGTAATGGCACATGAAATTAATGCTGAGGGCAGAAAGCAAAGGGTAGATAAAAGGAAGTTTCTTGGACTTGAAAGATATGGTTAGTGGTGTTCCATAGTGGCCTGTGTTGAGGCGGCTGTTTTTATTATTATATCTAAATGATTGAGAGAACAATATTGACATTTGCTGTTTGCACTAAATTGGACAGGTGTATGGCAGATTCCAATGAAGATTATGAAAGATTGTAGGAGGACATAGATAAGCTGGTGGGTGGGCGGATCGGTGCAGATACAAGTCAGTGTAGAAAAAGTGTGAAGTAATACATTTTGGAAGTAAGAATAGGAAAGAAATACACCTTAAACTGTAAGATTTTAAATGGAGAAGTAGATAAGAACATAAAAAGTCGAATGGAATCCTTGGTTTTATATATAAAGGCCATAGAATACAAAAGCAAGAAGGTAATGTTGAGTTTGTGTAAGATCTTAGACCGCAGCTGGAGTATTGTCTACAAGTTTGGGCACCACATTATAGGAAGGCTATAAAAGTGATGCAAAAGGTGCCGTGTAGATTCACTAGGTCGTTATCGAAGTTGAATGATTATATGCATGAAGAGGGAATTTGAGAAGTTAGTGCTTTTTCCACGAGAGCTGAGCACATTAAAGAAGACCCGAGGGGCTTTATGATGTGGTCAATAGTGGTAGACTGATTCCACTGGTCAGTGAGAAGTTAACGAGAAAGCATAACTGACGTACTCACAAAAGAATTAAAGGGAAGTTTAGAAAAAAATCCTTTACGTCGAGGGTGCTTGGAATTTGCAATTCTCTACCACCAACTGTTGTTGAAGCAGTCTGTAATTCTTTTAAAATGGAATTTAATAATTGCTTGAAAAAAATTATTGGGTTTACGATTAGACTAAATGGTTCATGTGGAGAAAAATAGCAGTGCAGACTTAATGGATCGAATGCCGTTTGTGCTGTAGGACTCTATAGGAACAGGAGTAGGCCATTCAGCCCCTTGAGGGGGAGAGAATTCCAGATTTTGGCTATCCTTTGTGTGGAAAAAGTGCTTCCTGATTTCACTCCTAAATGGCCTAGCTCTAATTTTAGGATTATGATTCTCTAATTTTGAGTGAATGCTTGGAGATGGTTTTCTCCTGAATTTTTCCTTCTTGCAATTTTCTCTCCCTCCCCATTGGCAAATGTTTTGCTTTTCCTTAAACATATTGTGCCATTGAGACACTCCCATAACTCCTTGCATTTGAACATAAACATTAAAAAGGCTAGATCATAGGCGCATTCACAGTTATTGAATGGAAAACTGAGCCCAGCTTTGTGTTCTGTGTAGAGTGGCCCTGTGAGAAATGTTTTATACCAAATTTCCTCCCTGGGGATGACCTCTTGCTAATTTTTTTATTGATGTGGTTTGTACCAGTAATGTTCTAATTAAAGATAAAGAAGTTAAATTTGACATGGATAACAGCTATTAAATACAGCAGTACTTGTTACATTATATATTATAATATCTTGAAAAGAGATGCAATGTTCCAAAGCGTGATTCACTGAGATTCATTCTTGCAGTCAGTGTCCATTTTAAGACTCGGGGTGCCATTTTCCTGCTTGCAGCCTCGATAGTGCCCACTTAGTGTTCATAATGGAATGGTTACTTTGATAAACATATGCTTTGACATTACTACTAAGGCACAATTTACATTATTGATTAATCACAGGCTAAATGCATTAGCACTCCAGCAGTAAATCACCATTTCAACCAGTTACTGTATTAAGGTTTGGACCTGACTAAAATAAATCAACCAGTAATTTAGTACCTCAAGTGCCATTGTCAGGCATGTGTGTTATAAGCCACAGTCAAATAGGGTTAAAATACGCTTGCACAAAACAAACAAAGCATAGGATGACAAGAAGGTAAATATGGGAAAAGAGGCATTGCCAAATATCAGAAATTTAAGAGTGTTCTAGATTGCACACATGCTGAAGTACATGTACCAGTATATAATTCCTTTGCGCGCATGAATAAAAATTATTCTAGTTAATGTAAATACAGGCCATTTGTAATGTTTAGAATGTCATTGTACATAGATACATTCAATACCCAGTCTCCACATGCTGTACCAGAACATTTAAGAAAAGATAATCAACTCTATGAATAGTTATTGGGAGCTGTGGCTGATGCCTCCATTATATGTCTAGGTACTCCTGCAGCCAGAGCAGGATACAATGAGTGTGATATAATTTAGTCACCATGTCTCGTCTTTAAATATAATTTGGTTTCAGGCTTCACAAATTAGACATGGATATTTATATGCATAAAAATATCAATTTAATCTTTATTTAATGATGGAAGCTCCATGTCCAGCAAAAGATGCAGCATTCACCATAATAGTATGAAAGCGTGCAGGATGTAGTAGTTAACTTCTCCTGGGAGCATGGCCAGCGAACATCTCATTTTCTCTGGAGGTTCACCGCAGCTCGCTGCCTGGGTGTGAACCCTTTCTTATCACTGCTACATGGCAGCTAGTATTCTGCTCTTGCTGCAACTCCCCTTTGTTCCCCTGACTTTACATGAACTTTATTACATTGAGAGAGTGGCTGACCAGATGGCATCCTTCTGCTGAATTAGCACTCTGGTATTGCATTTGGCATCAGTAAATACTAGTTGCCTTATCACCCAGCACATTCATTCTATCTCTGGGAACCTGTCAACCCCAAAGATTTTTAATGCATTCTTACCACAAGGACATTTGTACAATGTTCTGTCCTCTCAAATTTTGCTTCCTTATCCATTTCCCATGCAAGCACCATCTGCTCAATCACTCCCGCCCCCCCCCCCCCCGATTTCACACAATTACAGAACAGTAACTAGACATTGATTAGTTATTTTAGTTATTTCAAGATGTTGTGGCTTAAAGACTGTATTATCATGCTTTGCAAGCAAAAGATTAAGCCCTAGAAATTCGTGTTTGCCATGAAAGTTGCCGGTGTTGGAGATTGGTGGCACAGCGCTAACCTTCCATGCAATGCCCTCCTGCTGGCATTAGTGGAGACCTCCGAGGCGAAGTTCCTGCCCTGAAGTGGCGATCGAGCTTCACACAACCTCTGGGAGTGAGGCTGGAGCTCGCAAGGAATTGTGGACAATTAAAAGGTTTATGAGTTAAAGGGGCAATGCTCTCAGAACTAATACAAATTCAACTGCAGTGGAAAAAAATGCAGTTTTCAGCCCTTACTGCCTTTCAAAAAAAAAGTAACATTAAAAAGAAGTCCCAAATGTGATTATTCAGCTCTTCAATCTGAATTCCCTTCCGAACCTCAAAAAATGGCAAAACTGCTTCAGCATTAACACACATGGCTCAGCAGGCCAGGGAAGGGGCACCCAGGGTCTCGCGCACAGCAGTCCAACTTTGTGCAGGGGGTCAACACTGCAAGACAGGTCCTCTACCCACAGGGGCCAGGAGGCACTCCAGAAAGACGAATGTGGAACGACATCACCGAGCCCGTCATTGCTAGCAGTGTTGCCCCCACCAAAGAAGCTTCATGACCTCAGACTATGAAGGTATGAGAGTAGAATTGACTAAAGTGGACTGGGAAAATAGATTAAAGTGTAGGACAGTACAAGAGCAGTGGTCTACATTCAAGGAGATATTTCACAACTTTAAAGAAAAATATATTCCACTGAGGAAAAAGGGGAGTAAAAGAAAAGATAGCCATCCGTGGCTTAGTAAAGTAATAAAGGATAGTATCCAACTGAAAACAAGGGCATATAAAGTAGCCAAATCTAGTGGGAGGATAGAAGATTGGGAAGCATTTAAAAGCCAGCAAACAATAACTAAAAGATTAATTAAGAAAGGGAAGATAGATTATGAAAGTAAACTAGCAAAAAATATAAAAACGGATAGCAAAAGTTTCTACAGTTATATAAAAAGAAAAAGGGTGGCTAAAGTGAACATTGGTCCCTTAGAGGATGAGACCGGGAAATTAGTGGTGGGGAACATGGAGATGGCAAAAACGCTGAACCAATATTTTGTATCAGTCTTTACAGTAGAGGACACTATAAAAATATCCCAACACTGGACAAACAGGGGGCTATGGGGGGGGGGGGGGGGGGAGGAGCTAAACACGATTAAAATCACTAAGGAGGTGATACTCGGTAAAATAATGGGACTTAAGGCGGATAAATCCCCCGGACCTGATGGCTTACATCCTAGGGTCTTGAGAGAAGTCGCGGTAGGGATTGTGGATGCATTGGTGATTATTTTTCAAAACTCCCTGGACTCAGGAAAGGTCCCGGCAGATTGGAAAACTGCTAATGTAACGCCCTTATTTAAGAAGGGAAGTAGACAAAAGGCTGGAAACTATAGACCAGTTAGCCTAACATCTGTGGTTGGTAAAATGTTGGAGTCCGTTATTAAGGAAACAGTAACAGGGCATTTGGATAAACATAATTTAATAGGACAGAGTCAGCATGGTTTTGTGAAGGGGAAGTCATGTTTGACAAATTTGCTCAAATTTTTTGAGAACGTAACATACAGGGTGGATAAGGGGGAACCAGTGGATGTGGTGTATTTGGACTTCCAGAAGGCATTTGACAAGGTGCCACACAAAAGATTACTGATCAAGATAAAAAATCACGGGATTGGGGGTAATATACTGGCATGGGTGGAAGATTGGCTATCTAACAGAAAACAGAGAGTTGGGATAAATGGTTCGGTCTCGGGCTGGCAATCAGTAACTGGTGGTGTTCCACAGGGGTCAGTGCTGGGACCCCAACTCTTTATAATCTATATTAATGATTTGGAGGAAGGGACTGAGTGCAACATATCCAAGTTTGTCAACGATACAAAGATGGGAGGGAAAGCAGTGAGTGAGGAGGACATAAAAAACCTGCAAAAAGACATAGACAGGCTAAGTGAGTGGGCAGAGACTTGGCAGATGAAATATAATACTGGAAAGTGTGAGGTTATGCACTTTGGCAGAAAAAATCAAAGAGCAAGTTATTATCTAAATGGAGGGAAACTGCAAAGTGCTACAGTACAAAGGGATCTGGGGGTCCTGGTGCATGAAACACAAAAAGTTAGTATGCAGGTGATCAGGAAGGCCAATGGAATCTTGGCTTTTATTGCAAGGGGGATGGAGTATAAAAACAGGGAAGTCTTGCTGCAGTTACACAGGGTATTGGTGAAGCCACACCTGGAATACTGCGTGCCGTTTTGGTTTCCATATTTAAGAAAAGATATACTTGCTCTCGAGGCAGTTCAGAGAAGGTTCACTCGGTTGATTCCAGAGATGAGGGGGTTGACGTATGAGGAAAGGTTAAGTAGGTTGGGCCTCTACTCATTGGAGTTCAGAAGAATGAGAGGCAATCTTACCAAAACATGTAAGATTGTGAGGGGGCTTGATCGGGTGGATTCGGTGAGGATGTTTCCACTGATGGGTGAGACTAGAACTAGGGGGCATAATCTTAGAATAAGAGGCTGCCGTTTCAAAACTGAGATGAAGAGAAACTTCTTCACTCAGAGGGTAGTAAATCTATGGAATTTGCTACCCCAGAGAGCTGTGGAAGCTGCAACATTAAATAAATTTAAAACAGATAGACAGTTACCTAGCAGATAAGGGAATTAGGGGTTACGGGGAGAGGGCAGGGAAGTGGACGCGAGTCTAGATTCGGATCAGCCATGATCCTGTTGAATGGCGGAGTAGGCCCGAGGGGCCGTATGGCCTACTCCTGCTCCTACTTATTATGTTCTTATGGACCACTGGTCAAGGTCAGTGAATGCATCTTCAAAAGACGTCTCCTACCAACTGCACCACTAGGCCTCACACACTGCTCAATGCACGACCCCCACCTCCAATCACTCATCTACCAACACTCTGCACCAATCACGAGGCACATCTCCCATTCCTAGCCTCACTTCACCCCCTTGGAGAAGACTGTGCAGGCCATTCTTGGCAGGGGCATGGTTGAGTCCCAGGCCAGCAGCGGGGCTGAAAGGATAAAAGGTGCTGGTATCCTCATATTATTGTTCTTCTGGCATGCACTTCTTTCTTTCCCGTCCTCTCATTACCACAACCCTACCCTTGTGCCTGCCTCATTTCACACACCCAAAAAATACAGCCTGCCCAGCTAGTGGTTGACCAAGAAGAGGGAGAGGAGAGTGAAGAAGAAACACTGTCACTTGATTTGACACTCTCAGCCACCAGCTCCTGAAGGTTGACCAGCAAGGCCATTTGCAATGTCCCCCACTGAAAGTCTGGAGCCTTCCACCAGCCATGCTGGAGTGACTGGGGTAGCACTGAGTGACATCAGTAGGATAGGCAAAGGCACATACAAGACCATCACTAAGAGAATGCATAAGGGTGATGAGTTGATTTCTTGATGTCATATTGAATGGATAGATGTATAAAGTTGGATTGGAAGGTTTGCTTTGTGGGGGCTTTTATTTCAGTATTGTGGCCAAGAGGATGCTGTGATCGTCAGTAACAGAGGGAAGGTAAAGTGTGGAAAGGGGAATTCAAATCAAATCAAATCAACTTTTATTGTCATTGTTAGTGCACAAGTGCAGTACAACGAAATGTAGGCTTGCGGCTCCCGAGAGTGTACATTTAGATTAAGACATTTAAACATTCAACATACATTTGGCTTGTAATACATTAACATAAACATAACCATAATAAAGTGCATTGGCAGATGTGCAGGCTTTAGAGTTTATTTGTGGAGTTCAGTAGGATGACAGCCCTGGGAAAGAAGCTGTTCCTAAATCTGGTCGTACGGGTGCGAATGCATCTGTAGCGTCTCCCAGATGGCAGGAGGGCGAACAGACTGTGGCTGGGGTGGGTAGGGTCTTTGATGATGGACCGTGACCTCCGTAGACAGCGTTTCTGGTATATGTGCTCTATGGTCGGGTGCCGGTAATGCGTTGGGCAGTTTTGATTACCCGCTGCAGGGCTTTCCGGTCATAGTAGCTACAGCTGCCATTCCATACTGTGATACAGTTTGTCAGGATGCTCTCTATTGTGCAGCGGTAAAAGTTAGAGAGGATCAGGGGTGACGGGTTACATCCCTTCAGCCTCCTTAGGAAATATAGGCGCTGCTGGGCCTTCTTCACCAGAGAGGAGGTATTGAGGGACCAGGAGAGGTCTTCCGTGATGTGGACTCCGAGGAACTTAAAGCTGTCCACCCTTTCCACCACAGCCCCATTGATGTGGATGGGGGTGTGACTTCTGCCTTTGGACTTCCTGAAGTCCACAATGATTTCTTTGGTTTTCTTGATGTTAAGGGCCAGGTTGTTATCGGCACACCACTTCACGAGATGCTGGACCTCCTCCCTGTAGGCTGACTCATCGTTGTTGGTGATCTGGCTGGGGTTGTGGTCACTGGTATTGCAGGCAGATGATTCTGCCCTGGATATCCTGGCCAGAAAGGAGCTGTCTGGGTTGCATCTTTCCTTCTGTTTCCTCCTCTTCGGCGTCTTCCTCTTCCCTCTGTGAGCGGATGCTGTAAATTTGAAATGCCAGCATAAAATCCTGGAAATATTCAGCTGGTCAGGCAGCATCTCAACCTGAAACGTGAACTCTGTTTCTCTCTCCACGGATGTTGCATGACCTGCTGAGTATTTGTAGCATTTTCTGTCTTCTCAGAGGCCTTCCTTTACCATTCGAGGCCCTGCAAGCATCCAGCAGCACTCCCTACACACTTTAAAAAAAAAAAAAAAAACTTTTAACATCTATTGCAGCAAGCCATTATTTCAATAACATCAAACAAACCCAGTCCAAAAGCTTAAATCCAAACTTAGAATCATAGAATGGTTATAGCACAGAAGAAAGCCATTCAGCCCGTCAAGCTGTTCAGCTAGTCCAACTCCCCGCCCTTTCCCCATAGCCCTGCAAATTCTTTTCCTTCAGGTACTTATCCAACTCCCTTTTGAAAGCCGTGATAGAATCTGCCTCCACCACCCTTTCAGGCATTGCATTCTAGATCCTAACCACTCGCTGAGTAAAAAAAGTTTTTCCTCATATCGCCTTTGGTTCTTCTGCCAATCACCTTAATTCTGTGTCCTCTGGTTCTCGACCCTTCTGCCAAAGGGAACAGTTTCTCTCTCTCTTCTCTGTCCAGACCCCTCATGATTTTGAACACCTCTATCAAATCTCCTCTCAACCTTCTCTGCTCGAAGGAGAACAATCCCACCTTGTCCAGCCTATCCTCGTAACTGAAGTCCCTCATCCCTGGAATCATTCTTATAAATCTTTTCTGCACCCTCTCTAAGGCCTACATATCCTTCCTAAAGTGCGGTGCCCAGAATTTGACACAATACTCCAGTTGAGGCTGAACCAGTGTTTTTTACAGGTTAATTATAATTTCTTCATAACTTACCTGAATGATGTGTGTGTCCCTTTAAGAGGTGCTGACATCGCCACTGTCAGCCTGCTTGCATGCGAGGTTTACCTGGCGTGCTTGGGACCCAACGCTGAATTCAGCGCTAGAGTTGAAGTTTGGAGTGGTGACGTTAAGTCGGCGTTGCGCGGCGATTGATTTCACCGCAGCGCCATCTTTTTCCCAGGACGCTGCCAGTTACTGGCAGCACAAAGGGAGGGGGGAAAATGGTGGCCGACGCTGTGGGACCCACCACCAATTGGCAGAAGAGTGGTGGCCGCCATTTTTTCACCATTTCATGGTGCTGCAGAGTGGTGGTAAATAGATGAATTTCTAGCCCTAAAAGTTTACGCTGCTGTAATTGCACACAATTTTCCCCTCCTACCAGTGCTGGTGATCCTAGACTTCTGAGAGGTGTTATTGTAGAGGCAACAAGGAGTGAGACTGACTGTGATCTATTCTTTGGCTTTGACATTAAGGATTCCTGCAGGTGCAGTTTTCAAAACAACAGTAGTATATAGTTTTCCTCCTCATAGGATGAATTCCATTTCTTTCTGGAGAATTTAACGGTCATTGTAGAATATAATTAGTGAATCAGAAAGGAGAAAATAACTAATTAGAAAACAGAAAAACATTAACCAATCAGAGAAGAATACAGGAACAGGAGTAGGCCATTATTGGTGAAAAACATTTTATCATAATTACCTAGATTTCTTTACCCTCTCTGTAGCTATAAAATTTAACATTAATGTATGTATGTATTTGAGTCCCTTTCCTCAAGAGCCAAGGGTCTAATGAGGGTGAGGAAATTAATGTAATTAATATAAGTAGAGAAAAAATACTAGAGAAACTAATGGGACTAAAAGCTGACAAATCCCCTGGACATGATTGCCTACATCCTAAGGTTCTAAAAGAGGTGGCTGAAGAGATAGTGGATGCATTGGTTTTGATCTTCTAAAATTCCTTAGATTCTAGAATGGTCCTAGCAGATTGGAATGTCGCAAAGGTAATACAGGTAGACTATCCTTTATCCGAAAACCTCGGGACCAGCCGAGTTTCGGATAAAGGAGAATTTCGGATTTCGGAAGGTGGGTCGGCAGGGGTCCGCGGGGGGGGGGGGGGGTCGGAGGGGGTCGGCGGGGGGTCGTGCGCACGACTTACGCTGACGCTCAGCGTAAGTCAGTCGGGGTCGGCGGGGGTCGGGGCCGGGGGGGTCGGCGGTTGTCGGGGCCGGCGGGGTCCGCGGGGGGGTCGGCGGTTGTCGGGGCTGGCGGGGTCGGCGGGGTCCGCGGGGGGGTCGGCGGTTGTCGGGGCCGGGGGGGTCGGCGGTTGTCGGGGCCGGCGGGGTCCGCGGGGAGGGGGGGGGGGTCGGCAGGGGGTCGTGCGCACTACTTACCCTTTATCCGAACTTCCGAAACCGGAACCCTCTAAAAACCGAAGGTTTTTTCGTTCGTACGCACGACTTACGCTGAACGAAAAAACCTTCGGTTTTTAGAGGGTTTCGGTTTTCGGAAGTCCGGATAAAGGGTAGTCTACCTGTACCGCTATTCAAGAAAGGAGGGAGAGAAGAAACGGGGAACTACAGGCCAGTTAGCCTGACGTCAGTCGTCGGGGAAAATGCTGGAATCCATTGTTAAGGAAGTGGTATCAGGGCACTTAGAAAATCATAACATAATTAGGCAGAGTCAACATGGTTTTATGAAAGGGAAATCGTGTTTGACAAATTTATTAGAGTTTTTTGAGGATGTAACTAGCAGGGTAGATAAAGGGGAACCAGCGGATGTAGTATATTTTGGATTTCCAAAAGGCATTCAATAAGGTGCCACGTAAAATGTTATAACACAAGATTAGGGCGCATGGGGCTGGGGGTAATATAGTAACATGGATAGAGGATTGGTTAACAGACAGAAAACAGAGTAGGGATAAACGGATCTTTTTCAGATTGGCAGGCTGTAACTAGTGGAGTGCCACAAGCATCAGTGTTGTGGCCTCTGCTATTTACAATCTATATTAATGACCTAGATGAAGGGACCGCGTGTAATGTATCCAAGTTTGCTGACTATACAAAGCTAGGTGGGACAGTAAGCTGTGAGGAGAACAGAGTCTGCAAAGGGATATAGATAGACTAAGTGAGTGGGCAGTAAGGTGGCAGATGGAGTATAATGTGGGGAAATGTGAGGTTATTCACTTTGGTAGGAAGAATAGAAAAACAGAATATTTTTTATATGGTGAGAAACTTTCAAATGTTGGTGTTCAGAGAGATTTGGGTGTCTTCGTGCAAGAAACACAGAAAACTAGCATGCAGGTACAGCAAGCAATAAGGAAGGCAAATGGCATGTTGGCCTTTATTGCAAAGGGGTTGGAGTATAAGAGTAAGGAAGTCTTGCTACAATTGTACAGGAGACCACACCTGGAGTACTGTGCATAGTTTTTGTCTCCTTATCTAAGGAAGGATATACTTGTCTTGGAGGCGCGCAACAAAGGTTCACTAGATTGATTCCTGGGATGAGAGGGCTGTCCTATGATGGGAGATTGTGTAGAATGGCCCTATACTCTCTGGAGTTTAGAAGAATGAGAGGTGATCTCACTGAAATATACAAGATTCTGAAGGGGATTGACAGGGTAGATGCTGAGAGGTTGTTTCCCCTGGCTGGAGTGTCTAGAACTAGGGGGCATAGTCTCAGGATAAGGGGTAGGCCATTTAAGACCAAGATGAGGAGGAATTTCTTCACTCCGAGGGTTGTGAATCTCTGGAATTCCAGAGGGCTGTAGATGCTGAGTCTTGAGTATATTCAAGGCTGAGCTAGATAGATTTTTGGACTCTAGGGGAATCAAGGGATATGGCGATTGGGTGGGAAAGTGGAGTTGAGGTCGATGATCAGCCATGATCTTGAATGGCGGAGCAGGCTCGAGGGGCCGTATGGCCTACTCCTCTTATTTCTTATGTTCTTAAATTAATTGGTTTTTTTAAGACTTGTGGTTTCCAGTTTATTTTGGCAGGAATTTGCATTCATAAATTTTGCATGCTGTTTGACCAAATGTCTGAACATATGGAGTATTTGTCTGTATTAATCTGAAACCTTCCAAATCATCCTTGTCAAAATATTTATTACCTAATGTGTAAGAGATTTGCTTTTGCAGCAAAAGTTGAATTCTCTGCTTTACTTATTTTTAGAACCTCTTTATAAAAACTGTAGAGTTTACACTAAGTGGTTTACAGATCTCGGGTGCTGCTGATCCATTATATTTTACTGCACTAGTGTTCATGTACCAACCCCTCCTGTGGAGCCTGTCAGATGTTTGTTAGTTACTTTCTTCCCATTGCCCTCACTTTCCTAGCTTGATCCTTTCCTGCATTCATTTATCTATCTTCTGGTTTGTACGTTTCTGTCATGTATAGCCTTACTCACTTTTCCTCTTTGTGTATATTAGATTTCATTGTTACAGACTGAGCCCTCAACAACACTCCAACGCACTGCCTCACCTATAGTGCTAACTTTATAGTGAACATCCTATCATTTTGCAATATTGGGCCGTTTTTAACTTTTTTTTTGGTTGAAATATCACCTACCGTGGACTGTAAGTAGTAATACAAACGAGCTTCGCCAGGGAATGGTACGTCCCACATGATGAATTTTCGTTTATTGTGGGGAAGTACTGAGAGGAGATACTTCCCCAAATGCGAAATGGATAAATGAAAGTTGATCATGCATGGCTGCTATCAGATACAGATTGGAAGTGACAGAGACCCGGTAGATGCTCTCAGGGCCCTCCTATTGGCAATGAAAGATGGGTAAAAATATTGTTTAACAGCACCTAGTGTAGGGTCTGATCTTCCATTTTAGAAACACTGAATTGCACCTGCCTGGTTATAAACAGACCATTATCTTCCTTGCTGATATTGCTGTAGTAACATGCGCATATGAATATTATTCATGAAATGCTTTTATTCCTTGGCTTTCCATTATATAATGGAATGAATTAACATCAGTATGACATGAATCTTGTAAGTACAACAGCGTGTTCGAACTGAATCATGGTCCAGCTAGGATATGTTCACCATTTGTGATTTTTTTTTTTTAGTGTAGTGAAAAGACAGGCAGCTTTAGTCTGGTGGCAGTAGCATCAAGTTCTTTTGTATTTCAATGTTACAGCTCACTGCACAGTACCCAGAATTCTTTCTGCTGAATGAGTTTTGATAATTATTTATATCAAACTTGCTGGTCAAACCAAAATTCTTTTAGTTACATTTCTTATCTCTTACTCTGTTTAAATAAAATATTGCTTATACAACAAATGTAAAACATCACCAGTTTAGTAGAATTTATAAAAAATATTTTATATGTAAGTGACAAAACCATAAGAACCAACTATTTTCAGGATTAAGCAGTTTTTAGGTTTCTCCTAAAAGTGCAGTGACTCCTGTACATTTAGATGAAAGGCCCTCTTGGTTTATGTTCTTCCATGGCTTTTGCTTAAAATGGGTCAATAGTATTGCAGTCCCTTTGAAATAATTCTGAAAAGTTAAACACGCACACACTTCTTTTCTTGTTTATTTTGTTAATTTAAAATGATGAAAATACCTAGTATAGATATCTTGCACACTGTAGCTATATTAGAAACGTTAACCAGTCATTACAAACAGATTTACAAATTGAAACAAGAACATGCTCAATTAACAGTCAAGGTATTCACTAGTTTTCACATTGATATAGTACATGTTCTCAATGGGGCATTAATAGGAAGGCACATTGGTAGAATAATTTTCTATGTGTATAGTATAACATACATCAGGATGGCAGGGTGGGTGCTTTGGAACATTATGGTCATACAGGGACTATCCTATCTTTTTAGGGGTGTTTGTGGGTTAGATCACTTTTCCTGTACAACTGGAGACCAATGGTGCTGTGCTTTTGTTTTATGTATGGAAACTCGCTTCTGGTGCTTTGGGGCAATGGGTTTTCCATTTGTAGGCAAAGTCGATATGCTAAACGCTCAGACTGACATGTTCAACGGATGCTCAATCCACATCTTTATGGTGAAAGGTGTAGGATCTTGCCATAGTAGGAGGATAGGAGTTTTCCATAACAAAGATAGAAGTCTGGAAATTACTCTCGTTAGTATTACTGGATGAATATTATTCTTCTGTTTGCCGTTTTAACAACAAATTGCATTTATATAGTGCCTTGAACATAGTAAAATGTCCTTAAGGCACAGATGTTAATCTGTTTATTTAAATTGGGTTAATGTCTCCATTAAAATAGTGAACAGAGGAATAAGTGTTTGCCCACTAATATTGGCAATTGTAATTTCTAGGCTATAATTTTGTTTAAAAGCTCTTTAATTAAGTTTATCTGTGTAAACCCATTTCTATTTTGACTGGTCAGAAAAAGTTTTTTTTTTTTTAAATATAAAATGTTTGTTGGAGTTACCAAGTAAAAGTGTTATACTTCATTATTTGTTCTTAGGAAGGGGGACATTGGCACGTCTTCATTTATTTTCCATCCTTAGTTGCCCTGAAGGCATTAAGAGTGTGGGCTGGAGTCACATGTAGACCAGACCAGGTAGTGGGTGGCAGGTTCCCTTCCCTGAAGGACATTAGATAACAGTTGAGTTTTTAAGGCAATTTTCATGGTCCTTTTTTCTGGTACTGGCCCACACATTATCAGATTTATTGAATTCAATTTCACAACATACTGTGGTGGGATTTAAACTCGTGACATCTGGGTTGTCCGTCCTATATCCTAGCCAGTACACTACCATACCCTCTTAATTGGAAAGGTATGCCAACTTGCTAGTCTTATTTAGTTTGTACAATATTCATTGCTGCAGTTGGAAAATGTTGGCTTGCATATGTTCTACCTATAGTTAGTTCATCATTAGCAGCACCAGCTTGACATATTTTACTTTTTTAAATCTTGGGATACTGTTTCTGAAAATGAATGCAAAGCTTTAGGAGTTATTCTACATATAATGCCCTGTTCAGTTTTCTTTCCTAAGTATTTAATTAAAAACATCAGATTGGAATATGGGAGATTTTTTTTGTAAATCACTTGATGGAAGAGAAGTGGCAACTAGTTTAGATTATTTTTTACCCTACTTCAAGTTGTGTGAACTATGATGCTAATTGACTAAAATTAATTAGGAGTACTCATAAAAGAGTTATAGATCTTTACTCAATCTGTTCAGCTAGGTACTATATTGCCTAACCATTACTCCCCTCCTTTCAATAACACCTTATATATTTACATAGCGCCTTTAACATATAAAACATCCCATAGTGCGTCAGAGGTGTAATCAAAAAAGCCAATGTTGTAGCTTGAACCTGATGCTAATCTTCCAGATGGTTGAGCAGGTGATTGGGCTTTGGACATCGCCACTGCTCTCCTCATTTGTGCTTCTTTGTAAAATTGACTGGCAGCAGATGGGGCAGAAATAGGACTTTTTGTAACCATGGTTATTGCACCTCAACCTGTGACTGAGCTAAACAAGTATTTGAAGCTCAACTGCCACATACCTGTAGGAATAAATTAGACAAGTTTTCTTTTAATTGCTCATGTTCTAATCCCTTAGGTAGGTTATTTAGTATTGTAATGAATTTATAGATTAAATCCAAATATTTCGATTTTTAATAAATCAAGTGTTTACGAATGTCACACAAGGTTGGGCTCATTAAAAAAAATACTGTTATGGCAATCAACAGCAAGTCCATTTCTTTCTATTTCTTTCTAGCATTAATCTGGAAGAATTTTTAGTATTCATAGTATTCTAGTTCAAATGTATACTGTATAATGTTCAGTAATATATGTTAAGTGAAACATCTGTATAATGGGATATAAAAGGGGACAATCTTTATATAAAAAAGTAAACATTCTCATTTACAAACATGTAACATGGGATAAATTTTCTTAAACACATTGGGGGGAATTTTAACCTAAAAAAAAAAGGGTGGGTTTGGAGTGTGGGGGTAGTTAATTTGTTAAAAATCTGATTCCTGAGCTGAACCCGGCTCCAACCAGTCCACTTCCGATTTTAACGGGGGCGGGCAGCCAACCCACTCCCAGGAGGCGGAACGTCAATTTAAATATTACAATGAGGCTGGAAGCCTCTTATTAAACCTACATTTTGTTTTTATCTGTAGCTAGTTGGGTTTTACACATTTCGTAAAACCCGGAAGTTACAGCAAGGTGGGGACGGCAGCATCCAGGAGTTAAGTGCCTTTACACCTACCTCCTGGATCCAGGGTCCCTGTCTAACCCACCCTGTACGATTGTAGAACACCCCATGAGGCCTCCAATCGCCTTCCTGGAACCACCCCCCTCACACCACTGATAATCCTTAGTAGTCCTTAGGCCGGCCCTGATCTTCCTCCAACCCCGACCACCCCCCCACCAACTGTGGGTCCCACGACCTCCCTGATCTTCTTTCACCTCCCCCCCCCCCCCCCCCCCCCCAAAACGATCCAACGGCGGCTGCGATCTACTCTTCTCGCCACCCCCCCCCCCCCCCCCAAAACCCCCGGGTCACACGATGTCCCTGACCTTTTCTTCCCCCCCCCCCCCGATCCCTCCCTTCTCTGCGTGGCCCAGTGCCGCAGCCAGCCAGCCTCTCCGGCGTTAAAGTCGGCAGGACCTGTGGGAAACCCGTTCTCCTGGGTTTCCCACCCGCATCGGACCCAACCCGCCTTCCCCATGAAAATCCAGCCCATTGTTATAAAATTGTGTTTGACATTGTAATAAATTTGCCCCCGTTCTTCCTCCCCAGACACACAAGTTTATAAAACTCTTTCATTATCACAATGCCCTTTTAATAAGTGTTTTAATAAGCAGGCAAACACATACATTTTTTTGCAGATGATGCCACCATTCTATAAAATGTAATTTAAGGGACTCCAGTATTAAAGTCATTTGTTCCCTGGATTTTATTACTGTTGTGAATGCTCAGAGGTATTGTGAAGAATTTTAGAGGTTGTTGATGCACATAGTGAACAGAGGAAATCACCCCCCCCCCCCCCACCTTTACTAGAATAAGTAAAATATAAGAGCCAGTCAGTCTCCCCCTCTTGTGACCATTTCTCCTTGGTCGGTCCTTGCAGTCACAAACCTTCAGATAGACTCACTCCAGAATAACATTAGGTCTACTGCTTGCTCCCTGGAATGGAGAACACTATTTGACTTGGGCAGATAGAGAAGCAATCTATGTAACTGAGAAAATAAGCTTACAAAATTAGTTTTTCAAAATAAATTCCCTTGGAAATGAGAAAGCAAGTTTGTAAGAATGTTTTCATGGTCCTGATTTGGTAGCCCAGCTGAGGTGCTTTTTTCACAGCCTTCTGTTCCCAGTATTACATTCCAGCATTGCAGACGACAGGTTAAATCTGTGAACACACTTGGGTTGTGTTTTATCAATTTTAGGCAGATGCGCTGGTCAGTGAAATACCAAGCAGAGCCAGTGTCTGGAGTAGCAGTGCCATTAGAGATTGTCCAAGCGCTCATATCTGCCCTCTTGTTCAAGCAATCAATAGTTATATATTTTTAACATACTACAGTACTAGCTTGATCATATCCCCAATATATTTAGGATATGTTTTATTATTGTCACTTCCATCTGTACAGGACATATTCTCAATTGGAATTTATATTGTATGTTTTAGAAATTACATTCAGTGGTATTGTAGCAAATTATTTTGTTATGTAAAATCAAAAGTCTAAATATTTGCCACTGTTTTATAGTCCCACAGGTAGCAGCAGGTATGCTTCATCTGCAGAGCTGAGCCAGGGCAGCTCCCAGCTCAGTGAGGAGTTTGATCCAGATGAGAGCCTACAAGGCTCAGACATTGATGACGAGCGTGATGGCGATTCTTACCACTCCTGCCACAGCTCAGTGAGCTGTCAGAAAGAATCCTTGGACTGGGACAAAGAAGATAATGAGCCACTGGAGATTTATAGTGAACCTGAAGAGTTACAGGAGGAGGAGGAGGAGGAAGAAATTTATGAGGAGAAACCTAAAGAGGAAGAAGTTGCTGTTCCAGATAAAATTTCACCTGAAATTGAGATACCTCCTGAGCAGGTTGAAGTGAAACAACTAGAAACGTAAGAATTTGAAAATGTTTGTTGGAGCTGCAATATATTTTAAAGATGGTCAATTATTGGGGAGTGAAGTTCCTAAATGACACAATGTAGATGAATGACATTACAGCTAACAGTACATGAATGGTACTGTAGTAATTTGAGGTGTTTAATTATCATGCAACATTGGAAAGTATAGGTTGTAGAATGTATTCTGCCCTAGTACTTTTCAACAATAATATTTGTATCTCAGTGATAACACAATGGCCCTTGTATAATTTGGCTCTGCTAACTTCTGCTGTAATAAGTTGGTACAACAAAACCTCATTATAACAGACATGCTTAGCTTAGCTACATGCTGTTAAGAGTAAAATATAGGCATTGAAATGCGACAGATTAAGAAGCAATAACTGGATCAATAATTGGAGAGGAAAGTCAACTTGTTAATGAAATAACTGAGAGAAAAGCAACTTGGAGCAAAATTTCCTGTTTCTGAATCAAATAAATGAGTTGTCCCAAAAACTAATCATAGAATCATACAGCACAAAATGAGGCCATTTGACCCATTGCATCTCTGCAGGCTTTTTGAAAGAGCCTGCCAATTAGTCCTAGTCCCCTGCTCTTTCCCCATAGCCATGCAAATTTCTCCTTTTCAAGTATATATCCAATTCACTTTTGAAAAGATGGTGGAAGCATATTCAATAGTACTTTTCAGGTATTGCATTCCAGTAGGGGTGGAAGAAAATCTGCAGTAAAGCAGGATTGACAAATCAATTCGGGGAAACACTAGAAAGGATTGCGATGTGAACTTGCCCCATCCTAATTTGGCAACTTCAAGTCTTGCATCGCATCCCTGGACTATAATCCTTTAATCTTGAGTTCCTGTGCATTCTCTTTCTCTTGGTGTTTCTCACCTGGTGGCAGAGCTTTCAGCCTTCTTTGACCCATCCTTTGCAACTCCCACTTTCTTCAGTTTGCTGCTACTTTCCCTGTCTTTAAAGGTGCAATCACAGTACAATGTAAATGCGGCCTGAATGACACTGGATTGAAACAGAGTGAAACTCCCTGGAGACAGTTTGGTTTTCACACCTGACTTGTACTCAAATTTATTGTTGGTGTGATTTTGACTACAAACCAACTTTAAACTTAAGAGTGCGAATGCGCTGTAAAATCATGCTCAAAACTTACCTTTTTGACTGTGTCTTCAGTCAGTCTATCTTAAATCCTCAACGTCTCCTCAAATCCTCTGTCTCTCTCCTATGTCAAGTACTTGGGATGTTTTATTACATTAAAGGCTACACAAATGCAACTTGTTACTATGGGCTAGATTTTCGGGGAGCCGTCAGGCGGGGGTTCAGGTGTGTGGCGTGGGGGGGGGGGAAATCCCGAATTTGGGGGTCCCGACACCATCCAGCCCAAAACCCCGCCCCACGTAAGTTTCAAGGGCGGCGGGTACCCGCCCCGCACTGGGACCCGCCAAAACCAGGCGGGAAGGGATTAGTGCCAATTAACTGCCTGTTAACAGGTAGTTAACAGGCAGTTTTTAGCCTAATCCCTATTTTGAGGGGTTTCGTGTGGGTTTCCCGACTGCTCCAAACCACGCCAGGTTAGAGCAGGCGGGCCGTCGGGTTGAAGGAGTTGGAGGGGTCGCGATGTCGGTGCTCAGGTGAGTGATGGGTGCATGAGTGTAAAGGTAAGCGTGTTTGGTGTGTCTAAAGTGTGTAAAGAA
The DNA here is from genome assembly GCF_052327205.1 of Somniosus microcephalus. Classification (NCBI taxonomy): domain Eukaryota; kingdom Metazoa; phylum Chordata; class Chondrichthyes; order Squaliformes; family Somniosidae; genus Somniosus; species Somniosus microcephalus. The sequence continues at coordinate 29,879,699 of NC_140999.1, read as the reverse complement.
CTTTGACTTACCTGTACTTACCTTCACAGCCTTTCTTCCTGTAGCCGTCGGGAGCCCATCACTCACCCGGCACTTAAAGCTGAACGGCTGCGATCTGTCAAAAGTGACAGCCTTCAGCTTTGAGTGCTGCTGAGAGTTCTAACTGAGTCTGTGCAGAATGACTCATGGTAGAGCTCAGCGTGTCAGTGTTTCACAGCTTCAAACAGCTGTAAAACACTGATATTTCATCTGTCAAGAACTCTTGATAGATGAAATTGCAGTCTGTGACGTCACCTGTTTCCGGGTGGCCCTTAATTGGCCTGCTGAGCCCACTGGGCGGGCTCAACAAGGTCAATCAAGGGAAAATCGCGCGGATTGGCCGGACATCGAAGTAGGCGGGTCAAAAACCTGAAAGGGGAAGTCCCGCCTTCTTCCCGACAGGTTCGGGAAAATCTACCCCTATGGTTGGATCATCATCAGAGAGGGTCAGACAAAACAAAAAGTGGTCATGTATTAATTAATTATTAACTTAAGAGAAGGTAAAGGGAATTTTTTTCATAAACGTATTGGCATTACTTGCTAGTGCAGGCAGTTACTATTTTTTTAAAAGCCTGACGAGATTTATGTTAAAGAACAGAAACAAAAAGGGCAGAAAGACTGAACAATATGTTAAGATCAATATTGCTTTAAAAGTTTGCAATAATCTGTATGAGTAAACTCTTGAAAATATTCAACAGATTTCAGGCACTACTACAATGCATTATGTCCTTCAAAGGACCAATGGCTACTATAGTGTTGCTTGAAGCAATATAGACCTGGAGGTCGTAGAGTTAATTTCTGGTATCTGAAGTGTTAGCTAATCATAGCTGGGCAGCAGTTAGGTTGCCTCTGGGTTAGGGAACAGAAAATTAACCAGGGTTCCTGTTGCTGAAAAGAATGTGTGTATGGAGATCAGGTGAGAACAAGATCGGGATCCACAATTGAACACTTCACACTTACTACAGTATCTAGGCTCGCACCTGAAGAATTGCCATTTGAGTGGATTCTGAGAGAGTTGTTGGTGCCTGCTGAATGCTGTCCTAGCAAAAGTGAGTAGCTTGAAGAAAGGAGAAAATTGGAGTGGGTAGAAAAAAATTGCAGAGCAAAAGGTCTAGAGACGTCTTTAGCAAAAAAAAAATTATAACAATTAACCTGTTTCTTTGCTTAGTAGAATTTACAGGGGAAATTTAAGTGAGACATTTCAATCTGTGAAAGAGTTATTTTAATTGTGTTTATCATGCTATTTTTACCTCTTCAGTTACGGAAGTGAGGAGGAAGGCCATTCTAATATGTCTAGGGCCAAAGCCAATTGGATTAGAGCTTTTAACAAAGTTCGTATGCAGATTCAAGAGGTAAGCTTGCCTTTTTTTCCCCATTGAGACAAACCTTGGTTTTCTTTGTCAAGATTGGAAACATTTGCTTCACTGCGGATAATAACTGCAGTCTATCAAACATATCTTTTGCGTGGTGGTAGGACCTTTATAAGCATTGTAAGATGAAGTTTAAAAAGATAACACATCTAACAATAGCAAATCTGTAAATTAACTTAAAATGGATAACAAGCCAACAAATGGAAAACCAAATTGGTTACTTGAAGCAAAACTAAATTGAACACTGGCAGGCTGGCAGTTTTTCTAAGACTGTGTTTGCCGTGTGAATAGTGGCACAGTAAATCTTTTCAATGTTTACTGATTCACTAATAGCTAGAGTTAAGGCAGAACTTTGGACTGGTAGGAAATTGGCTTGTGCTTCCCTCCCCTCCCCCCACCCCCTGATATTCCATATAGAATCACAGAATGGTTACAGCACAGAAGGAGGCTGTTCGGCCCGTCGAGCCCGTGACGGTTCTCTGCAAGAACACTTCAGCTAGTCTCACGCCCCTGCCCTTTCTCCGTAGCCCTGCAATTTTTTTTCCTTCAGGTACTTATTCAATTCTCTTTTGAAAGTCACAATTGAATCTGCCTCCACCACCCTTTCAGGCAGTGCATTCCAGATGTGTCGCTTGGGGAAAACCCAAGCTGAACCTGACTACTTTTTCATGAGGAGGGAATATTTTAGGTAGAGTTATTTTGAATGCCTCTTACTGCCTGATTGATTGATTGATTCAGAAATGCATTGTTGGATATATGGAAACACATTCCCAGCCTATCATTTTGGCCATAGGTTATGCATAATCTGGAGACCAGAGAAAATGGTAGATAATCACTCGAAAAATTAGAGGTTCATACTCTCAAATTATCCTAATGTAGTGCCAGATGAAAAAAAATGATTGGGTAAGACTTCTCACTGTTGGTAATTAGGAATGGTGTTCACTCGCGTCCAGTATGAGCACACCATAAATGTTGCTATCTGAATAATCATTGCAAATATTACAGTGGGTGCCTATTAATTTAAGCTTGATGCTGGCAAGAAAAAGAACCAGAAATTACTAAAGCAAAAGGAGATTTACAGATGAGATTGAGCTGGTTTGGTTGCTATTTGTACAAATACAATTCTGAAACTGAGGTGGTTTCTGTGCCTGTCCCTGCTGACTTTTCAGTGGATCTGGGGTGAACAAGGGTGGAGAATTGCTCTTGAATACACTTGCTGCATCCCCTCCTTGCTGTATTAACCCCAAGACCTGTTTCCTATTCCCAGCTTGGCTGTGAAAACTAAACGCAAATCATAGGTCATCAGAATGCTGGATTCAAAGGATATTTGTTAGTCCTAATTTAGTTCCAATGGCAGTAGAGGGGAATCCTCCATATTTTTTTTTCCAGATACCAGGCCTGTGCAATCAAGGTCAAAATGATGGAGTGCATGCGCTCAAAAGAGAAGGAAAAAAAGTATTTTTAAAATTACTAGTTTCACAGGAAGCAGGGATTTTTCCTGTGTCCCTGTGCTGAGGCACGCTTCCAAGGACTGCAATGTGATAATGAACAGATAATTTGTTTGTGATGTTGATTGAGGGATAAATATTGGCTAGGACACTGGGGATAACTCCCCTGCTCCTCTTCAAAATAGTGCCATGGGATCTTTTACGTCCACCTGAGAGAGCAGATGGGGCCTCGGTTTAATGTCTCATCCAAAAGACGGCACCTTCGACAGTGCAGCACTCCCTCAGCACTACACTGGAGTGCCAGCCTAGATTTTTGTGCTCAAGTCTCTGGAGTGGGACTTGAACCCACAACCTTCTGACTCGGAGGTGAGGGTGCTACCAACTGAGCCATGGCTGACTACAGAACCCGAACCATTAAAACCAGAAGATCGGCCAGAGTTAGGGGTCCCTCTCAGTGGAATTGGAAAATCTCAATAAATATATTTCTCATTTATTTTCTTGTTATTGAGTGAAAAAAAGTTGTGTGTCTTGTGCAAGTATGACCTGTCAAATATACAAACGTGTCCAATGTGTCTGTAGGTTGTGGTAGGTGCCCAATGTGTCAGTGTCAGCCAGTTGCCTCTTTCTGCCAGGAAACTGGCCAGCCGGATGTAAATGAAGCTTGGCCATAAAATTGGCCATGCCTTCCACTGCTGCTCCTGCCCAGCCGGCTTCCTGCCCGGGAATTAAAATTGCCCCTTTAGTGTCACATTTATTTCCAGAACACATCAATACCCTGCGTTTGCCTTATTGAATTACTGATTATTTTGTTGGGCACTATGTCAAACACAAAGATAGGCACACTGATTGGAAAGCCAAACTGAAAACCCAATAATTGAAAAGCACGTAAACAAATATAATTGAGTATAATGGTCAAATATAGTAAATGGTGACTGATAAAGCGGACACAATTGAGACTCCTTATGGCAGATGCAGAGACTGACAGGGAGATGAAGCCAAAAGCTGCAAGTTGAAAAAAATACAAAAAAAAATCATTAGAAATAGAAAGATTTGCTTTCCTAGCTGACACGTTGCCCTTTGTTTTTTCCGCCTCGTATTTTGTTATCCTTTGAGATATGTAGGTTTTGTTGCTAAACTGCTCCCTGTGTCACTCTTGAGCAGGAACATGTGAAGGTAGGAAGTTAAATTTCTAACTCTTCCAGATGCTACATCCTGTTTCATTAAAACATCAATTTGCAGTTTACATTACATGGGTAAATACTGAAAATGGTGTGTCCTTTGTGCACAAGTGTGACTGTCTGTGCAGGTACATGCATTGGAGACCAGTAACACATTTTATAATCACCCTATACAGATCCTTCCCCCGCCCCACTCCTGATGAATTAGACATTAAAAATAAATTTTCAATTGACATCCATTAATTTACAATGTTTCATGCTTTTGACTGTCATGGTTAAATTTGCATAATTTCTCTTTGCTACTGCATGATTTAAAAGGAGTTTTCCAATGGTAGCCTGTATAGCACATGCTAGGCACAATTCAAAAATCATGAACTGAGGGGAAAAAGTCAACTTCAAGAAGTGCTTGAACATGACATCCCTGTTGAGCCGGACCCCAACCATATAGTTAGTCATTGTCACGCTTACCAATACGTACTTCTTTGAACCAGCATTTTTTCTCAGTTTCAGAATTGGCAATCTACCAATCGCGTTGGCAACCTCTGCAAAAAAAAACAAAAAAACTTATGTACAGTAATTGCAAATATTGCGTGTACATGCCTAGTGCTCTTGGGGCAGCCTCTGGAGGGGTGCAACAGTGGGCCAGTGACGACTCTTGCTCTGAATTTTCATACCATCCTCCCCCACTTCCGCCTGGCCTTCACAATATGCCTTGCCACCGCAGAGTGGTTGAGATTTGGAAACTCAGCAACTGATGTTCCCTCACTCTGGCACAGCTCATTGGTGCTCCAACATGCTATACCACCATGCCATGGAAAGATAGAATAATTGAAATAAAATGGTGTGTGGAAACAAAACGTCAGTTAATTTTTAAACATTTAATAATACTTGGATTGAGTCCTATGTTTTGGAATAAATCTCCTTAATTCCTTGGTCTTAATCTTTTCCAATTTTGGTAGAATATTTGGTCAGATCTCGCTATCATTTTAAATTTTTTCTCCTATGATCTATATGCAGTAGCAATATCAGTAGACCGATGAAATTGTGGTCATGGTGATATTTATAACATGCTGATTCTGTTACAGCTCTTGATTCACGTTATACTTTATGTACCAATTAAAATAATGATTTTTTAAAATAACTTATTCATGTTTCTGAATTTATTGTTGCTGTTATTTAAATCATTAATAATGTACCCATTTGGTTTATGATTCATCAGTTAGTAACTTCATATCTGTGTGGGAGATGTCACAATTTTATAACAACTGTTCTTAATTTTTATATCAAAGTTGTAGTTACTATCTAATGATGCTGTCAAAAGTTTGCATACAAACATTTAGAAATCCGTTCATTTTATTTATGCTTGCATTTGCAGAGAATGTGCTAATAGACCCCTTTATACCCAGTGAAATTCTCAGAAATTTGAAATGGATGAATATTCTAAGTTCTGGTTGTAATGCATTGCCACCACTATTGTACTACTTAGCAAAACATCATTGTAGGCATGTGTTGGACTGAGTTGACGTGACAGTCTGGAATACCCATCAAAAATGTTAAACCTCTCAGTAACCACACCATCCAACATAATAGTTGGAATATTTTACAGTGTACAACACCACTCAATAATTGTGGAAAATTATAGACTGCTTTATCATGGTGCAATTAAAACTGACACTATTATTTTCAATTCTGAAATTTACAGTAATATTTATTAAACTCAGTAAATGGGAACATACAACATAAAAACCACAGTTATGTGCAGGAAAGCATGCTACATAATTCCTAAATCTGGTGTGATATAGGAATAATTAAGATACTGTTGCATGCTATACTGCCTAATTTGCTTATCTTGCACAGTATTTAAAAAGGTGAAATCTGTTGGGTAGTTGGACGTAACGTGTGTGCGTGCGTGCGTGCGCCCGTCCGTCCGTCCATGTTCCATTACTGGTTCAGACATTAAAAGCTGTTTTGTGATGTATATACCAGTGGTATAATTGTGGAGTCAGGTTGATGATCTGACTGGACCATACGAAAGGCAAGAATTTTGACACCATCTTCAGGAGGCAATCTCCTAATAATTGCCCTTCCCATAAACTGCAGTCCAGCACAAAGTCAAGTTTTTAAAAGTTTCCAGGTGACCCGTTTGACCATATGGGGACACTTCTTAAATTTGATTTTTAATGTTGACAGCACATCAACGACACACGCCTAATATTTAAAATTTAACTATTCAGGGGTCGGTAGGCGTAGCTCTGCATATTTGCAAGCATTCATTTGCAGAATTCCACTGCCTTTAGGCAAATAATGATGCAGGGGCTCAATATCATGCCATTTAGGTCACTGATCTGAGAACTGTAACCGTAGTATCACTGGCCCATTAGAGGCGCTCCATGGGAACCCTCTATAGCAGGTGTCCTATACTATGCCTGACCTATTAAATGATTACTCAGCACTGTCACCAGATTAAAAAGTGTGCAACTGTTCTGAATTTTTTTTTGATAGCCTCACGTCACTAGGGCCCTAACCCCCTCCCCCTTGTTGGGGTTATTATCGACGCCTAGGTAGAGATAGGAAGATAGTGTATTAAGTTGCATTATTTTGTTATCTCAAAATAAAAAAGGAAGGTACTTTACCAGTCTTTACTGGTGCTACTGTTTCAGTCTTGATCATCGCACCTGAATTCATATCTTGCTATGATTGGTGCACCTTTGGCATTGACATGAGAGCTGGATCAATATCTGTTGAGAATTGGAATTGAGGGTTATAGAGACATTAGTAGGAATGCTTAGTTTTTTTGGAAGGGAAGGTAGAGGATCGACAGTGTGGAGGGAAGGGAAGTAGATGCTAAGATAATCATGCATGACTGGATGGAGTTGGCGTGATTGACCTATAGCCTTTTTTTTTTACTGGGCATTTATTCTTATGTCTGAAATTAAGCTGTATGTTATAGGTGTCATCAGAAGTAAGAATTGCTTCTCCAGCGCCTCTCCATCGTCGTCCAGCTGGGTGGGACTTGCACTCGTCTGATTCCATTCTTATCTATCTACTCGTAGCCAGAGAATCACCTGCAATGACTTCTATCTCCGCTCCCACATCATTACCTCTGGTGTCCCCCCAAGAATCTATCCTTGGCCCCCTCCTATTTCTCATCTGCATGTTTGCCCCTTGGCGACATCATCTGAAAACACAGCGTCAGTTTCCACATGTACGCTGACGACACCCAGCTCTACCTCATTGCTACTTCTCTCGACCCCTCCACGGTCTCTAAATTGTCAGACTGCTTGTCCGACATCTTGTTCTGGATGAGCAGAAATTTTCTCCAATTAAATATTAGGAAGACCTAAGCCATTGTTTTCGGTCCCCGCCACAAACTCCATTCCCGAGCCACTGACTCCATCCCTCTCCCTAACATCTGTCTGAGGCTGAACCACACTGTTCGCAACCTTGGTGTCATATTTGACCTTGAAATGAGCTTCCGACCATATATCTGCAGCATAACTAAGACCGCCTATTTCTACCTCTAACATCGCCCGTCTCCACCCTTGCCTCAGCTCATCCGCTGTTGAAACCCTCATCCATGCCTTTGTTACCTCTAGACTTGATTAGTTCAACGCACTCCTGGCTGGCCTCCTGCATTCTACCCTACGTTAACATGAGGTGATCCAAAACTCGGCTGCCCGTGTCCTAACTTGCACCAAGTCCCGTTCACCCATCACCCATTGGCTCCTGGTTAAGGAACGCCTCGATTTCAAAGTTCTCATCCTTGTTTTCAAATCCCTCCATGGCCTCGCTCCTCCCTATCTCTGTGATCTCCTTCAATCCCATAACTCCCCGAAATATCTGCACTCCTCTAATTCTACCCTCATGAGCATCACTGATTTATAATCGCTCAACCATTGGTGGCTGTACCTTCTGTTGCCTAGGCAATAAGCTCTGGAATTCCCTGCCTAAACCTCTCCACCTCTTTCCTTCTTTAAGACACTCCTTAAAACCTACCTCTGACCAAGCTTTTGGTCGCCTGCCCTAATTTCTCCACCTGTGGCTTGGTGTCAAATTTTTTGTCTTCTAATACCCCTGTGAAGCACCTTGGGATGTTTTACTATGTTAAAGGTGCTATATAAATACTTGTTGTATAAGCAGCAAACCTCTATCTAATTGCTTTAGGCAGCATTTATATCAAAGTACACTGGAAAGTGTAATTATTAAGGAAGATAGAGAATATTAAAATCAGTTCTACTGTGAAATGTTGAGTTTTGACATTATTGAAAGAGTATCAAGTTGTCTTTTGCAAATAAACTTTTTTTTTCATAGGCACAACTTGGGGAAGGTGTTGGTGATCTACCTAAGCCACTTTGGTTTAAAGGAGGGTAAGTATAGTTTCATTAATTAGTATGTAGCAGAAACTGCACTTTATGGATTGCATACATCAATATTAAAATACTTTCTAAATTTGAATTTCTCAATACTAAAAAGTACTTTGGTGCTGCTCATTTTTATAATCCATGTCGTGTGGCGGGCTTTACTGGAAGCCTAAGCCTGAGGGAAAATAGGTTTGTTATTCAGTGCTTCCATTTTGATCTTGGGATGCAGGTTTCTAAAATGTCTTTCAGCATTGTAATGTAATGTATTTCAGAGTGTGCTACAATTGGTACTATATATGATGATCTCAAAACTGACAATTTGATTAATAACCAGTGTTCGCCTTCAAGCTAGTTTAATTTTTAGCACGCTCAATAATTATTTTACTTGCTTTTAGGAAGCAATTTAAATATGTAGATGGGGTTGATTTTCAGCTTGTCGCCCCAGCATAAAACGGGTTTGTGGATCAGCCACCCATTATAGAAACTACCTGATTTTCATTTTCATTTCCATTTCCATTGACTTCAGTGGAAATTAAATTTGAGCAGTTTCTATACCGGGCAGCTGATCTGCAATGACTGTTTGCGTCTGGGCGGCAAGATGAAAATCTACCCCAGTATATTATTGCTATGAAAAACTTTGTTACTGTAGATTTTACTGCTGTAGAACATCTGGCAGGCTACAAAGAAAATGAGACCAAAAGTGGAAGACTCCAATTATTATCAAATTGAGAACCGCTTAATTTTTTTCATGGTAGGAATCGTCAAGTGAGTGCAGAACAGTTTCTGAATTGAGTCTATAACCTGTAATCATATAACTTAATAAGCTATATTAGTCTAGCATTTAGTAGCGACTAGGAAAACTTAACTATCTGGAGTTGAGGGAACATTTAAATACACTGGTCTATACTTTTCTCCTTTAGAAAAAATTGTTAAAATTCACCCATTTCTTTCCTGAGTTTTATCTGTCAGTCAAACTCACAGTTGCACTCCAGTTTCCTCTGGTCAAATTTGATGATTATGACTCAGTAGAAACTGAGAAGTCAGACATTTACAGCATTGATTGCCATTTTCCCATTTCTCAAGCAGTTAATGAGCTGCTTATTCACCAGGCCATAATGCAGCTGTGCAGTAAGGGACGTGAATGCACAGGCAATGGCTACTTCGAACATTAGAAAATTACCCTATTATCTGATTTAAGTATAACTGTCTCCCTAATGGTACACAAGAAACATTTTAGTAAAGACCACATTTGGGTCAAGGCAGTCTTGGTGTGGATTATTGAATGTTTTAATACAGGATCAGAAGCTCAAAAAGCATGGAAGAATGAGGTTAGCCACCAAAGTAATATGAAAATGGATCTGATGGTTTAAGGTCTTGAAAGTGTTGTCACAGGGACATATTTTGCACTAGTTAACACGGGTATAATTGTGTAAAGATCATGCAGTAAAGTTGCTGTTTTTTTAGACTTCACTATGACAACAACTTGTCATTTTCACAGTAGGGTGCACAATGATACTGGTTTGGGCAGCAGCACAATGAAGCCCCTGGCAACTTTTGAACAAATGATGTTGACCTATATGGACATGCTGATAATGGAAGACTTTCCTATTATGAAGATGGGAGGGACACACGGATCAAATTCATGCAACCTTCTCCTGATTTGAAGGGTTGCTAACATGTACAGCTAATGCTTTCACAGGGAGAAAGCAGAAGCAGTAACTCGTTACTTTCAAAGGCTGTGGTGAATTGGCAAAGTGTACTTATGCTCTCCTTAATGTACCTTGTACTCTCATTATAGATGATAATGCAGGAAGCAGTAGGCCACAGCCAGGTTGGAGCAGCATCGTACACCAGACCACTCAGTGTCGCCACTTTTACTTAAGCATCAGCCCATGTACTAGCATATCAGGACTTATAATTGTGAAGGGTCAGAAGGGAGCACTGGATATTACACAGCACAGTGGAAAGGGTAGAAGATGAGAAAGTGGTTGAAGCGCAGTTAAGAGGCAGCAGGAGCAAAAGGGGGGGGGGGGGCGGAGAATCGTGCAGATTGCCTTTTCTTATGATTGGTCTTCCTCCATCCCAGAAAATGCTGATTAAACGCTTGGATAGTGTGAAGACGTCCCTTGACTTAATTCCTCAGGTAATGGGAAAGATGGATAAACAATTATCTGTTGTGGAGTTTGCCTTTGGTAAGCGTCAGCACTCTCATTGTAGTGAGAACCGCAATAGTCTGTGACATTAGATTGACTTGCATCTTTTAACAAAGGGTTCAGAAACTTTTGAATGTGCCTCCTGTGGAGAGATCCTCTCAAAGTTGTTTGCAAGCACATGTGCAGGTGCATCCGACTGAGTGTTGTACCAGCTCCAGGCTTGTCAGGGAGCGCCTCTGAAAGCAGGAACACAAGTGACTCAAGCTCAGAACCATCCTTGCATTGCTGAAGGGACATTGGGAGTAGTCACCATTTTAAATCAGAAGGAACAGAGTCTTATGAATAGCAGCAGTTTCCAACTTCCGCTCCCCCATCTAGGGGAGCGGTTAGATTGGGGTAGCCCCACCATAACCACTGTTACGTAGATGTGGACGACTGATGGATGTTGGTAGGCACACTAGAAAGTCTCTAGGCTCAGGGGTAACAGTTACGCACATAGTTTACGCATATATAAACATTGCACATAGGACCTACCTTACACAAGTTTTTTGAAAACATGCAAGTGCCCCAAGCTGCTCCATGTGCTTGGTATGGTTGCACTGCCTAAATGAAGAGTGTGAGATTTGTGGCTTGTAAGGATCTAGTGCAACTATTTGCACATTAAGCTTCATTCATTTGAATGTTTAAGAAGTTCACAAGTTTGACCCTTTATAGTTTAAATGCCCCTCTCTTTATTTGGACATCATGCCTATTTATGGCACATAGAGCAGCTGCAGTCAAGTTAAAGTCCTAAGTCCTCAGAATGGCCCAGCAAATTCCAGATTTCTGCATGTGCGAAAACCTGGAACTTGCGATCTGTCAAGTTTATCCTTGACAGATCGTCCGCATGTGCGAAAACCTGGAACTTGCGATCTGTCTCGTTTATCCTTGACAGATCGTCCGCCTGCGCCCCAAATACACTTTTGCTGGCATAGAGGTGGGCTACTGCCCAGCGAATGCCTACGAATCCCTTATGCCTGGTAAAAGCGGGCGCAAGGCCTGCTTTTACCAATGTAAGGGTTAAAATAAATGTAAAATTAAATTTAAAAATTATTAAAGCATACAAAAACAATTAAAATTAGTTCATGTAAATTTTGGGCCAGAATAAAATGTTTTTTTACTATTTGTCAAATTTTTTTAAATTTTATTTTAAATGCTTAATCAAAGGGACTTTTAATTAATTTTGAACATGGGAATATTTATTTTTATTAGAATTGTGTTTTATTTGGGGATTTCTGGTAAGCTTAATGGGATTCTGTTTGTAAATGGAATCTCCATAGGCTTATGAGAAATCCCTAAATAAAACACAATTCCGAATTGCCTGCGTCCCTGGGATCCGTGGGCCTTTACGCAGGCATACGCCTGGTGGCCCAGGACCTGAAGACACCAAAGCTCCGGAGACTACGGGTACTTTCGGATTTTTTTTCGGGCCGGAGGCGTTTTACTTCAGATGGTGCAGTCACTGATATTTAGGGTATATTTTCCTATGTTTTTACAGTTAAAGGGAAATGATTGAGTTGCACTGTCACTGATTTATAATTAAGTTTAGTAAATAGGTTTTTCCTTTACAGTCAGGAGAGGGCCATTGTATAGCTGGACCCCTGTTTGAAAATTTTCAGATCTGACGAGCCGATGACATCACCCTTTTCAAATTTGTGGAAAGCATCAACCGTTTCTATGCAACAAAAATTAACAAGGCCTTGAAGTTTCCTTTCTGCTTTACATATCAGCACTTTACAAAGAAAGGCACTCACCATTAGGCAGTAGTAATATAATTTTCCTCTTTAGCACTTGGACGCCAAGCATCACCTGCACATCATGTGGATAGCGGAAAACCGGTAGAAAGGATTGCACACCTGTAATGGGCCCTGCTGATTTTCCAACCATTAATTAAAATGGACAGAAGATCAGGCAGGCTCCATTATGAGCGTGTGATCTTCCCCACCTAGTTTTCTTCTATGGGAAGGGTAAGGGAACCAAAGCAAGGGCTCCTTGGATGACGAGGGAGATAGAGAAGATGATGAAACAAAGAGGGTGTATGATGCATGTCAGGGGAATTCTTTGAGGGAGAACCAGACCAAATACAATAAGTTGAGAGGGAAAGTGAAGATGAAAATAAGATTGGCAAAGAGAGAATATGAGAGTAGAATGGCAGTTAACATAAAAGAGAACCCAAAAGTCTTCTACCAGCATGTAAGCGGGTAGTAAGAGGCGGGGTGGGACCTATTAAGGACAAAGAAGGTGATATATGCTTAGAAGCGCAGGGCAAGGCTACAATACTCAATGAGTTCTTTGTATCGGTGTTTACTAAGGAGGTCGATGCTGACAAAATATCGGTAGAAGTGGAAAAGGTAGAAGCAATGGAAGGGGTGCAAATTGATGGACAGGATGTACTAGAAAGGCTGGGAATGCTTAGAGTGGATAAGCCACCTGGTCCAGATGGCTTGCATCCCAGATTGCTAAGGGAATTGGGGGAGGAGATAGCGGAAGGGCTTGCCATAATTTTCCAATCTTCCCTAGATGTGGGGGAGGTGCCTGAGGATTGGAAAGTGACAAATGTGACACCATTGTTCAAGAAAGGGTGTAAGGATAATCCTAGTAACTACAGGCCGGTCAGTTTAACATCAGTGGTGGGAATAGTTTTAGAAACAATAATCAAGGAAAAAATTAACAGGCACTTGGAGAGGTTTAAGCTGATTAAGGAGAGCCAATATGGATTTGTAAAAGGCAGATCTTGTTTGACTAATCTAATTGAATTTTTTGATGAATTAACAGGGAGGATTAATGAAGGGAATGCAATGGATGTTGTCTTCATGGATTTTAGGAAGGCGTTTGACAAAGTACCACATAGAAGACTGGTTAACAAAATTGAGGCTCGTGGAATAGGTGGGTCAGTGGCAGCTTGGATAAGGAATTGGCTTAAGGACAGAAAACAGCGAGTTGTGGTAAATGGCTGTTTTTCAGACTGGAGGATGGTAGACAGTGGTGTTCCCAAGGGTCAGTGCTGGGGCCACTGCTTTTTTTGATGTATATAAATGACCTGTATATTGGAATACAGAGTAGAATTTCTAAATTTGCCAATGATGCCAAACTTGGGGGTGTGGCAAACTGAGGATGATACCAATCGACTGCAACAGGACATAGAAAAGCTAGCAGACTGGGCAGACAAGTGGCAGATGGAATTTAATAGAGAAGTGTGAGGTGATGCATTTTGGCAGAAGGAACAGGGAGAGGCAATATACACTTAATGGCACAGTTTTAAAGAGTGTGCAGGGACAGAGGGACGTGGGAGTTAATATGCATAGGTCCCTGAAGGTGGCAAGACATATTGAGAGAGTGGTTAGCAAAGCATATGGGATCTTGGGCTTCATAAATAGAGGTATTGAGTTCAAAAGTAGAGAAGTTATACTGAACCTTTATAAAGCACTGGTTGGGCCACAACTGCAGCATTGTGTCCAGTTCTGGTCACCACACTTTAGGAAGAATGTGAAGGCCCTTGAGAGGGTGCAGAGGAGATTTACCAGAATGGTTCTGGGGATGGGGGATCTTGGGGATCAAGGACAAGTTGGAGAAGCTGGAATTATTTTCATTAGAGCAAAGGAGGTTGAAGGGTGATTTGATAGAGGTGTACAAGATTATGACGGGTTTGGATAGGCTAGACAGGGAAAGGCTGTTCCCACTAGTTGATGGTACAAGGAGTAGGGGTCACAGAGTTAAGGTTTTGGGCAAGAGATACAGGGGGTCATGAGGAAAAACTTTTTTACGCAGCGAGTGGTGAGGACCTGGAACTTGCTGCCGACGGACGTGGTGGAAGCAGAGATACTCAATGTTTTCAAGGGGAGACTGGATAGGCACTTGAGGGAAATAAACTTGCAGGGCTACGGGGATAGTGCGGGGAACGGGACTGACTGGATTGCTCTACAGAGTGCCGGCACGGACTCGATGGGCCGAATGACGGCCTCCTGTGCTGTTGTGACTCTGACTCCATGTAATCTACCCAGAGAGTGCTTTACATCCACATACTAAAGAAGCCAGTCTGTCCCCGATGTCTGGAATTGAGGGAACATATAAATACAATGTAACTTTTTGGTGAGGATTATAGCAAAAGTATAAGGTTCAAGTAATAGATTTTATTGAAGAAGACTTTAGTGCTGTGAGGGAGGGCTTAAGGTAAACAAAATGGAGGAAAATGATAGTGGAAGAACTGAACTTTTCTAAGGAAGTTCTTGGGATACAGGCTGAGAGGAAAAACATAGCTGGTGTTGATTAATGGGAACATGGTTAGCAGAAATATTCCTTTATTGGGGGCATTTCTTGTGCACCATTTGGTTCTGTACGATCTATTGTGTCTAATACTGGCACGCTAATTAATTAAGTAATGTCCTCTTCCAGTGGTACATAGTCCTTTCTACAGTTTTGAAAAACAATTAATTCTACTTCTTGATTAATGTTTATGGTCGTCTTAATATTCAGCAAAAAGAAAATATTATTACAGTACTATCACTTTCAGCTCACAATATAATAAAAATGATTCTCGTGCACTGAGCTGCTTATGTAGAAGGGTAGCTCTATATGGAAACATATGCAATGAAAAGAATAGTGGAGGAAAAATTCAACTTACGGCTGCCCATTTTGTGCCGGTTAAACAGGCGTTAAGTAAATTAGGCCCTCCCAGGCCTGACTCTGCCTTGTTAAAACAGCGAGGGACGGGAACACTGCGCGACATTCCCGTCGTGATTTTAATGCTTCAGGATTGGATATTTTAATGCTTCAGAATTGGATGTTCTTTCTGGACTGGTAATATTAAGCCCCGATTCTAACCCAGCCCTTCCACCCTGTGCACGCTGGAAGGGCTAGGTTAGAATCGGGGCTTAATATTACCAGTCCAGAAAGAACATCCAATTCTGAAACATGTTTTGAAGCTTAAAAAAAAAAGAACTGAAGAAATTATAGAAACATTAGGATAAAATGGAAGGGTGATTGGTAATATTATCAGTGGTCATTTTAAAGCAATTTGATTTACTTACAGATAGAGTTTAGTGTGCAAGTATGTTGTTTTTAGGGAAGTAACAAAAGCACATTTTTCCGTTTCTGTACTGAATACACTGAAGCTAGCAGCCATTAGCAGAGTTACAAAATAGTTATGTATTGAAAATTAATTGAGGAGGTGATTTATCAAAGCTTGGAAGGCAACTTTGAGTTCAAATCAAAACAGACCAGTTTCTATTAATTGTATTTTTGCTTAATACTACTGTATGTAAGCCTCAAAGTCCAAATAGTTGGTGGAAGATGAATCTGGAAAACAACCGTTAAAAGTATAACTTATCTATTGAATGCAGTTTGGAGCAGTTTCAAACCTGGTCTCTCTCCTTAATGTAAGAAGTCACACAACACCAGGTTATAGTCCAACAGCTTGTGATTTCAAATAAAGCTGTTGGACTATAACCTGGTGTTGTGTGACTTCTTACATTTGTCCACCCCAGTCCAACTCCGGCATCTCCACACCATCTCTCCTTAATGAAAGTAAAGGTTTGCCAAACAGTTATTCACAACATGCTCTTTCAATACTTATAAAAGAGGTTCAAGAAATACTGGTATTTTCATTTTCCTACCACAGTAAATGCAGTGTGCAGCACTGGTAACATTGTTTACATTTTGTTCTATATTATACAGGATTACTGTTGTCCAAGACCATACTTGGTCAGGCCTCGGAGTTTTTCCCCCCACCTGTGTACTGGTACTTCACTTTGCTATTGCTGTCTTTTCTAGGCCTGGCGGTGGGCTTTACAGTATTGACAGTATGCCAGATCTTCGAAAGAAAAAACCCAAAAATCTTGTTAGTGATTTGGTGAGACATTTCTTTTCTCCCACAGTGACCTGCCACTATGCTCTGAGGCATCTGATAGTCATGAATTGTGCCTGTTGCCTTGCTTGCTAGTAATTCTCTCTGTTTCTTTTTTTTATGTTTACTTTTGTTATTTTTTCTTTTGTCTTTTGTTTCACTTATAACTAGGGGAGCAGCGGTTAAATTTCTGCGTAGCATTGACAGCATGCCTGACATTAAGCCACGGCGTAAATCCCTCCCACTGGTCAGCGACCTGGTGAGAAAATCCTTGACTGCTATATTCAAGGGAGGGCATTACAATATCGATGTGCAGCTAGTTTTGTTCACAGTATTATACGGGCCTCTGGGTTCAGCACTAGGCTGAAAGACTTTGGTTTCTAAATTTTTGGCACAGTTTTAATTAACGAATAACGATTCCACAATCACTTAATCTGGTCCTGTGTGTAAAATCTCCACTCTAGCTGATCTAACATAGGTAAATGCATTGCATATAAACAAAGAAGTATAACTAGTTCTCCCAAAAGCTTATTTGCCATTACCAAGAAGCTGAATTTGCTCTATTCCACTTTCAGCTTATCGCCACACAAATTGTGTTATACATTAGAGTGGTTGAATGCAATATGTAGACTTTATTTAAGAAGCTCCCTGATTTAAAAAAAAAGAATCCTTCTGTACAAAATGTTAATTAGGTGACTAGCATTGAACAAATACAAGCAGCAAATTAGAAACCAAAGTTCTTAAATATTGCAGCTTAGCTTCACTTTTTATTGTTTTTCTGATTATATTTTTTTCAAAGATATTTTGCTATCTTTTCTGTTCTGTGCTGCCTTTATCAGACCTCTTTATTGCCTGTTAATTTGTTTATTCAGTCCTGCAGTCTGACCCCTGAAGCCCGTAATAGCCTTCTCTTTGTGATGTTGGTGTAAAAGTTTTATTCAAGTTCAAATGCTTGCATCAGTAGGCTTTAAAGATTTCCAAACTCTGATCAAATATCTGATTTTTTTTTTAATGTTATATTGCATCTTCTGCCAACTGAAGTTTTTAATCAGCCAACCGTGGTTAGTTAAAAAAAAAAATTGGAAAAATTAATTGGAAAATTAACATTTTTATTTTACTTACCTGCTAAGTGTTAAAATTGATTTTGCAGATACAAAATTAAAAATGATTCAGAAAGCCAGTTTCAATATTCCAAGCAACTTCATAAAGTAATATGATGAAGCATGCTTAATTGTCAATTCAGTGTTTGAAGAATGTATGACCTGTTGGAATTAATCCAAGAACCCTGGGTGTAGCCTGGAAATGGAGATGAGAGAGTAGATGATCATACATCCCAGTGTCCTATTAAAGTAGTCTGCATCAATAATCACTATACAGCCTGAGAGCAGGGTGGGAAAGGATAACCAGAACCACTGTATGGATGGTCCTGAAAGACTAAGGGTAAGACGAGCACAACCTGATAATTTAAATTTCCCCAATATCTAAATTTGATGTCCTACTCATCCATTATCTTCATTGCCTCACCATCCCCCTGGTTTCTACCTGTTTATCTTCAAATCCCTCCACACCTCACCTCTGCCCATCTCAGTAACTTCCTCCTCCCTTGCGTCCCTCCCATGCCTTTTATTCCTTTGAATCTGATCTTCTGTACATTCCCTCTCCCCTTCACCCCTCCATTGGTGGTAGAGCTTTTCAACTGCATTGGCTATATTCTCTGGAATTTCTTTCTTCCATCCCTCCACCTCTCTAATTCTCTCAGTCCGGGGCGTTGCACACTCAAAAGCCTTCTTGAAACTCATCTTCTCAACAAGCTTCCAGTTACCACTCCTAACTTTCCTCTTCCTCCTTTTTGATCTTTGTAAAGCATCTTGGTATGCTTGTCTGTGCGTAAAGTAGCTATTTAACTGCAAATTATTAACAACGGTCATTAAAATATAAATATATTATATATAAACTATATATTCAAATTGTGTGTCTAGCGCACACTTCCTGTGTCAGTTATTTTTTTCTTACACTTTTGCCATTACGCTTTGTTGATCTAAACAACACAGTGGCAAATCATAGCAGCAAGGTAGGGATTGTATGAATCAAAAGCAAGGAAAGTGACTAGGAGACTGTCATTGTTTGCAGAAGTCCTTAGGAGTTTCTCAATCAATTCTGAATACCAGTCAGGAGAATCTTCCAATGACAAAAAAGCTCATAAAAACAAAGTTGAACTCGATGCACCTTTTGAAACACTTGTCAGCTACTGCTTTTCTCCCAGTTACTAAAAGTTCTAATGTGCAAAATAAGGTTTTAAACAAAAAAAATTATGTATTTCACAATAACATGATTGCATTTTGTCATTGAACACCTTCATTTATCCATTGAATTGTCTTTTATGTTGTTTGCTGTCTTCATTAATGTTTTCCCAACAAGGCCTCAGCCTCTCTCAAAAGCTTAGACTTGGGGGCGGGGGGAATTCAGTATCGCCCCGTTTGGAGGGCGATTATTGGCCGGGGGCAAAATTTAGCACCTGGCGCTAATTATCGCCTCCGACTGCAAACTTGGCTTTTATCACCCCTGGAGGCGATTGGAGCGCTAAATCGGGCGCTTCTCACCTGTCTTAAGGTGCAAAGGCCGAGGAGCGAGGCGCTACCTCAGAGCGCTGGCGGAGCTCATGTGATGTCAGTCAGCAATGGAACACAGACACAATGGCGCCGGCCAGTTCTTAAAGGGGAGGGTTCATCTTGCTCTCCATCCACATCCTGCTCATTGCAGCCTTGAATCTCGGCCTGGAGAGACCTGTACATCAAATCTGCTGAAAAGAACAATGGCGAGGCCCAGAGAAAAAGCTCAGAGTGCAGCCCCCACAGTCTCTTCTAAATCGATACAAGGAAGGGCAAATCAAAATGAACCTGCAAAGTGCTGCTCAGTACCCAAAACTCCTTCACACAGTGTTGAATCTCTCCAGAAGTCTCTCTGTCTCTCTCTCTCTCGCGCGCGCGCTCTCTCTCTCTCTCTCGCTCTCAGAATGCATGGTGCAAAAATGTCACCAACAAAAAAAGGCAGGAAGCGGTCACTTTTATAAAAAAAAAAAAAAAAAAGCGCTACCCCGTCCCTTCCTGACCGCAAAATGCTCCCCTCAACCTGTCATTGCTAGCGGCAGGTGGTAAGACGGGGCGCCACTCAATATCCAGTCCGGAGCGCTACCTGGGCGTTGCACACTTGACTCACATCACGATCTGCCGGCGCAGGAGATCGTGGCAGTAGTGTTTAGCGCTGCCGCAAAATGTCTAGTTAATTTCGTGAGCGGCACAAACATCGCCGCGCACGGGCACTAGTTGCTTTGCGCCCTATTAGCGCCCTCTTAAGGCGCTAACGGGAGACGCAAACCAACTGAATTTTTTCCCCTTGATATTTTTGCCCAGAGCAGTAACTCAGTTAGCAGAGACAGATCCTCCAGTCTGTGTGTTATATGCACAACTTCCCAGGATCCTTCAGTAGCATTTAGTCATCCCAACTACCAGGATGATTCTCTTCACCTTTTGGCAATATCTGGAGAAATCCGGCGATACATTTGTGGGGTCGATTTTCACATTGGGCGGGTGGTAGGCAGGGAGACCAGGCCACCCGCCCAATGTCATCAGCCTGAGGTCTGAGTTATTTTGTTGGTCGGGCCTCATTTAAGTTTCATTGACCCACGGATTTCCAGCAGTGATGGGCAGCCCATCGAACTGGAGGGCAGGACTTCCGACAGGCCAGACACCTAGTTAAAGCATACTTGCATATCTTAAAGAGAGGTATTCTTTTACTTGCTGGAAATTCTTACTGCAATTGAAGATATAGGCTCCAACATGTCTCGGGCAAGAGCACATCTGTTTCGTGAGTCAGCGTTGGGGAGTCCTTATTGAGCAGGTGAGGATGTGCAAGCAGGTTCTTTTACCCAGAAATAGCAGGAGGGTTTCCAAGGAAACTGTGCAGCAGACCTGGAGGGAGGTGGCTGAAAATATCAACACCAGGACCATCACCTCCAGGACATGGGTTCAGTGCCATAAGTGCTTCAGTGACCTGACCTGCACAGCAAGGGTGAGAATGATGTCTTTCTCTTTCTAATACTATGCTTACACCTTGCCCAAAGCACTTCTCCAACCCCAGCATTACAAACATTTCCCTCCCCACTCCAAATGCTTGTCCAATCACAATAGGAGACTGCACCAACTCCACTTCTCATTCTAATCACACACTCCACTGCTGTTGCTGCCCTCACACAGGCACAAACAGCATTCTACTTTTACCTGGCAACAACTGGAAAGCATATCACTCTTCTGTGAACTGCTTTCACATTTTATACTGAAGCCGCTTTCTTGCACATGACTACTTCCCCATTCTGGTCACCGCCTTCTGCTTCTCCCCGTCACTGTGCACACTATATGAAGCTACCTCGCACACTTGCACAACCCTTTACAAAAACCTCACCTTTTTTTTACAGGACAAGCTGGCTCACAACACCAGGGAGAGGAACAGAACTGAGGGCGGCCCATTCTCCATACAAACCCTCACTCAGATCAAGGAGAAAGCATTGGTGATAATTGGGACAGGCAGCTTGAGGAACACTGGTGATGGTGAGGCTGTGGAGCCTCAGCAGGATGTAATGGTATTACTCTTACCATTTTGCTTTCTTCAAACTGCTGAAAATCATCTAACTTTACTGCCCAACCTTTCCACACCATGCTGACCTTTGTCCCTATCCTCAAATATGGGTTCATCGCATGACTCAGACCCTGAAGAATAAGACTCTGAGGACGAGAACCTTCTTGAAGCAGCACTGACACTCCCTCCATGCCTGCAAGCATCAGCACAGAAATTGGTACCCTGGGTGGCATAGATAGTGAGTAAGAAGGGTCTGCACAGCACAAGAGTCAGGAGTAGTAGTTAGTGGAAAGGATAGCCCAGGAGACTGCTTGATAGAGTATTAGCTCTGCTGAAGAGAACAGATGCTGAGTTTAGGGACTTGGCCTTTGAAGGAAAACTGCTTTCTGCACACCAGCAATTGTTTGAGGTTTTGGACAGCTGCACTGTCTGAGAGTATGGAGGAGTCCACTTCCATCTTGTGTGGTGTTACAAGGCATCACCATATACCAAGGAGCATGTGGTCACCTCTATGGCTGATCAGCCACGGCAAAGAGGGTGTCCGTGACCTTGATGCAGTTATAGAATGCAGACTGACTAATATGACTACACAAAATTGTACATGGGAATGATTCATTGTAGTGGCACACGCCAGTAAAAATGATATGTGCTGAGCAGCACTGATATATGGTGGTACTCTGATGAATCATGTCATATGATGTGCTGGAATGAATGTTACTGAAAGGTAACACACAATGATAAATATTGCACACACAAGAACATTGTTGTGAATTTGTATCTTCTAATGAGCAGTAATTCACTCAACCATCGTCAACACCTTCACTGAAGCATACGAGAGCATTGGCCTTACACTAAACATCCGTAAGACAAAGGTCCTCTACCAACCTGTCCCCACCACACAGTACTGCTCCCCAATTATCAAAATCCATGACGAGGCCTTGGACAATGTGGACCACTTTCCATACCTCGGGAGCCTACTGTCAACAAGGGCAGACGTCGATGACGAAGTCCAACACCACCTTCAGTGTGCCAGTGCAGACTTCGGTCGCCTGAGGAAGAGAATGTTTGATGACCAGGACCTCAAACCCAGCACCACGCTCATGGTCTACAGAGCAGTCGTGATACCTGCCCTGCTGTTTGCATCAGAGACATGGACCATGTACAGCAGGCACCTCAAAGCACTGGAGAGGTACCACCAACGCAAGATCCTGCAAATCCATTGGCAGGATAGGCGCACCAACGTCGGTGTTCTCGCTCAGGCCAACATCCCCAGCATCGAAGCTTTGACCACGCTTGATCAGCTCCGATGGACAGGCCACATCGTCCGCATGCCCGATTACTCCCAAAGCAAGCGCTCTACTCGGAGCTCCGACACGGCAAGAGAGCCCCAGGTGGGCAGAGGAAACGCTTCAAGGACACCCTGAAAGCCTCCTTGGAAAAAATGCAACATCCCCACCGACACCTGGGAATCCCTGGCCCAAGACCACACACAGTGGAGGAGAAGCATCCGGGAAGGCGCCGAACACCTCGAGTCTCTTCGTCGGGAGCAAGCGGAAGCCAAACGCAAACAGCGGAAGGAGCGCACGTCAACCCAAGCACCCCACCCACCTGCCCCTTCAACCACCGTCTGCCCCACCTGTGACAGACTGTAGGTCCCGCATTGGACTCATCGGTCACCTGAGAACTCATTTTTAGTGTGGAAGCAAGTCATTCTCGGTTCCGAGGGACTGCCTAAGAAGAATAATTCAAAGGCACACTGACAAATCTAACCACAGGGCAATATGCTGATTAAACTCCGAAGCAAATTGAATTGAGTAGAACAATATTTTTACAAAATAACAGGTGTTGATGAATGGCATTGGAAAAGGATGGACACACTGCCAAGTATGTTGGAAGGTAATGTTCTAATGAGGCCCACTTCAAGACTATTTGCTGTGACAAGTATTGTTTCAAGGCGACATGTAATGACGGATATTGTCACAAGCAGCATGTGCTGACAAACACTGGTAGGTGCAGATAGTGAAAAGAATAATTGTCACCGTTTCCTAAATGCTTTCATTTACTCAAAGTTAGCAATAACATATGGGCTAATATGCACTAAAGAGGAGTAAAATTAAGTTTGTGTTAAAGTACCATGTGTTAATCTTCAACATATGCTCCAAAAATCACTCCAGTGAGTAAGGGTACATTCATACTCTAGTGTTGGCATCAAGTGGTTTTGCTCTGCACCCTAGCTCTAGTTATAGTGTAAACGCAGTCTGCATTTAGTGTTGGGGTTTGACCTGACACTGGAAGAAAATTGAGTCTCCCTGGTGTAGGCAGTTTTGCTCCTCTTTGCTTTAAATTCAGTTTGGGCCTTGACACCCAATTCACACTCCATTTCAGCTTCGCACTGATATTAAACTTGTGGAGTGTGAATGCATTGTCAAATAATGTAACGTGCAGTAACACACACATCTTCCTTTTTCCAACAAAACTGTTTGTTAAGCACTTCTACAAAAACATGCAAATTTCCAAAAGTTACTGGTTTTCAAGTTGTGTTAACTGCTTGCATACAATCAAGAATTATAGCAGCAAGCAAAATGCTTGTGATCAGTGGCGCTGTACATAACTTATGGTTATTGTAACAAGAGTGTTAAACAACATGGGTGCGGCATTAAGCCTGCTGAGCATGGAGGCGGTTGAGCAGAAATGGCAAAAGACCTTGGCCAGGATGTTGAAAGACAGGAGGTGGAGCATCAGGACTCTGTACCTGAGACATTTCATGTACCAGTGCTTGGGGAGGCTGTACCTGAACAAGAAGCATCTCGCTTGTGTCAGCTTCTACAACCAGGGAGTAACATCCAGATAGTATTATCAGCGAAAGTTGAAGTGTGCATTGTTTTAAGGTCTGCACAATTTGGCCTTTCCAGGCACCACTTGGAGATATTACCAGGATCAGTCATTATACAGTTCATTACTGCAGTTATGACACAGCTAGGATCTTTCAGTACATAATGTTCGACAGCGTCATGCGGGTAAGGTTGGATAGGCTGACTTTTTTTGTGTGGCATTCCTTGAGTGCAAGACAACATCTATTGCCCTTTTTGCACCATACCACAACACCTTCCCTTTTACCATTAGAAAGAGTTACTGTTCAGTTAACGTGCTGATGGTATGTGATCACAGGCAGAAAACTATGCAAGTAACTGCTTGTTTCTGGGCAAGCACACATCTTGACGGAGTCAAAGATTCCACAACTATTATGTGAGTAGTTTGCCCCAGGAGACATAGGCTACATGTTGAACACTTGGATGTTGACACTTTTGATGAACCCATATACTTGTCGCGAAAGACTATAATGAGGCACATTCTAAAGGAAGTAGTATAATGGAGTATATCTTTGGACTATTAAACACATGTTTTAACAGTTCTGTGGATGCCTTGTAGCATGAGCCAGAATAAATTATTAGAATCATAGTCATGTATTGCAAGCTGCACCAAGAGGCATATGCACGCTGGGTAAAGATGAGCAGGAGTAGTAAGGCAAGCCTTTTGAAGAGGATGATGATGAAATTGACCCTCCTGCAGAGGATCAGTAATTAGGTGAAGCTTCACAAGTGAAACCTGATCTCAACTAATTTTTTCATCAAGGTTTTTTGTGTAAACAAAGGCACAGAAATCTTGAATTTATAAATAAATATCCGGCCTACATTTCCTAGCTTGCTCTTTTGTTTGCTGACAGAATAAGGATTTTAACCATATTAATAAATAATAAGTGAATACAATGTTTACAATACTTATAATTTGTTTTTATTTCAGTGGGAGTGTATGTATGAAGATCATGACATGGCACTCCACTGATTGCTTGTGCTGCATGTACAATGGCACTGTGCTGTCCTATGTGATCCCGGAGTGTCCAAACATTTTGTGTCTGTGGGCCACATAGAAGCTTACCATGGAGTCTTAGGGGTCACATTGGGTGGAATTTTCCAAGCGGCCACAAACCAACAGAGTCTCAAATAAAACAGATGGCTTATCAGAAATTTGCGGAAGCTCTGCCCGTGATTTTCCATCCAATTATATCAGTGGCTGTAAAATCACAAGCAGTGTGTATCTGATTCTCTGATAAGCCATCCATTGCATTCAAGGCACCACAGGTAACATTTGGGTAGAATGCTTGGGAGGAGCAGGTGATTTTGGACCTATGATTCCCAAAGCTTTCCACCACTGGGGATTTTCTCTCCTCATGTCTGGATCAGTTCTAAACTAATTGTTAGAGATTGACTGCCATGATCGGTCACCAACTCCATTATCATTGTGTCATACAACTATCAGGATGGTAGAAGCAATTCCTACCTTTAAAGCTTTTATTGTTGCAGTAATCATATGTGCTATATTTGCATGAGGAGCAGAAACATTGCTTTTAACATGTTTCAAATGATCATCATGACACAGTAATCGCACGCATTAACAGCACAAACTTCTCATCACCTGTGTACTGTCTCCCACACATTGGTTTTAACATGATTCAAATGACCATCTTTGATACATTAAACGTATGCAATTAACATAGCACAAACCCTGAGTGCTTAAGTCTGCATAAACTTCTGTATCACCTGGGCCATGAACTGTCTGCACTCAATGACCACCATTACAGTTTCTGAGTGAGGCGGTTGATGTTTCATGACCCATCACCAGTCGTACATTTGTTAAATGCTGCCTTTACTGCAAAGAAAGAACAGCGCATTGCAAGCGATGCTATGAGAGAAGCAAAATGCTGCACCACATATTGAAATGCCTACATGCAGATATGAGTCAAATAAATTCCTTTCAGATACAGAACAGGCTTCTTCAGATGCAATTTCGTGTGTGTGTGCTTGTTTTTAATAGCCTGTATTTCCCCTATTCCATAGCCTCATTATCTGTCTTCTGTGCTGCAGTTGTATCACATTAGCGAATAAAGTCAGGCTAATAATACTGTTTAGTGAAATAGCCATTAAACCAAGGCTGACATACCCTCCTCCTCCTTGGCTTACCATTGACATGAATGGAAAGCATTTATAGCTGTGTAAGAAATGTAAATGACACCTATATATGTCAAGGTAAGTTAAATATCCTTTATACCTGTATATTGTTTGGTAAGGTAATTGTGACTATGACATATATACACATTCATCCTGGTATCTTCCCATACATGGTGTGTATGAGACACTGCATTGACCCTGGCAGGGATTGGCTCAATTGCCTACTAGACTTGCTGCGTATTTGATGGTTGCCCTTCAAACCTGTAAAAAGGAATTTTTTTTCTTCAAGCAGTCAGTTAGTCTGGCCTTCATATACCTTGTTCTAACTATTGCACTTAAAATTTGCTCACTCTGTAATTGTGTTTACCTATTGTGCATTATTTATAACCCATACATGCCAATTGCTGGTTAAAAAGTGACTAAACAGCTTTATAGCAAATTGTAATCAGATTAGCTGTTCTGTTCTACATTAATATTTAATGCATCACACCTAAAAGATAGTACACTAAATAAAGTTGTGCTGAAATTATTAATGGAGTTAGAATTAACTCTCGGTGAAATTTCTTAGAGCTAGATTTCTTGCCCATTGATAGTCAATAAGCAGTAAATCTAGCCCTTTGTGTTTTTTTTTAATACATTGTGGAGTTTTACTTGGAGCTGGTGTACTTGGTCACTGCCTTTGTCCCTTCCAACATGGCAGGCTTAGCCAGATCCCCGGGCAGCAGCAGGCGCACGGCTGTCTGGATCTCCCGGGAGCTGATGGTACGACGCTTGTTGTAATGGGCCAGGTGGGAAGCTTCACCTGCGATGTGCTCGAAAATACAGTTCACAAAGGAGTTAATGATGCTCGTTGCTTTGGAAGAGATTCCAGTGTCGGGGTGAACCTGCTTCATAACTTTGTAGATGGAGTAACTCTCCTTCCTCGACCTTCTCCGCTTCTTGCCACCCTTTGCTGCTGCTTTATTGAAGGCTTTCTTGGCACCCTTCTTGGGCTGAATAAATTAGACCCCTTCTACCATTCGAAGGCCTTCTGTGTTAACAGGCGATTTGAACATTTATCAGTTTCAGTCCAATCTATAGTGAGCACAAGTCCACAGCAAAAAGAAATGCAATCTGGAGAAACTTTGCTACAAACATCATGATTTTGCTGCTGAAAGAACTGGGGTAGAGACTAAAGTGCCTTTCTGAGCCATGGTTGGCCGACACGCTGCACCAATTCTATGGTGATTACCAAAATGACACATTCCCTATCCTCAAACATTCTCATTACTAAGATTGAGAGGATAAATGCGAAGCCTTAGCTTCATAATGCAGAGTAATTAAATGCTGAGATAATTACTACAACCTTTATAAATACCACCCGTTATATAATGTGTGCTTACCACAATGTGAGATCGTGTTAAATAAAAATGTCAAGTGTGTGGGGGGCATTTAAATTATTCCTTTTTAATACTGAGCATTGTGGTATACCCTCTACTTACATTTGCTGGACAAAAGAGATCTATTTAGAGCATTGCTGTATTTTTTGTTATTTAAATTGCACAGCTCCATGTCAGATAGCGAGAGATAATTTATGGTTTTGTTCTTTGATCAAAGAACTGTCAAGTCGCAACATTTTTTTAAATTTGCAAATTGGGTGGGATTTTGATCAAACAGAACAAGATAGTAAAGTTAAGAATCAAAAGTGATTATTACATAAATGATCAATTTCAAAATTTAGTTGATTTAACATTTCTACAGATTTTCAGTTGTAACTCTATTTAAACCACATCATTGCATTTGAACTTTGCATCAATTAACACAAATTTAAAAAAAAATTATTTTGCTAAACTATTGTGTACTTCCTAAATGTATTTTTATGAAAACGCAATTGCAAAGAAGTAATGCATTGTTTTCCTTTACAATATTAGCTTAGTGAGTTCCCACTGCAATATGCTGTTAGATATAGAGAGAAGATTAGGTGCTAGAAATGACTGTTGTTGATTATTATGAACAAAGGCGTTTTACATTCCTTTGTCCACTATTTTAACTGAGGCATCAACCGGGTTAATAGCTCTGTTGGAATAATAGACAGTAGAATGTCATGAGATCATGTTAAGTGTCCATCTGCTAATATTACCAAAAGCAATTTGTAGCCCTCTATGCTACTGTATAGAAAAAGAGGGAATTTACAGGGTTACACAACCTTGAATGTTCTTAGTCCTAATGGCCAGTCACAGAACACTAGTGGAAGATGCCTAGGAGCAGATCTCTTTCCCAACCTTAGGTTAAGGGTGGGTGTGTAGCACGGACTGGAACGTGAAATGGGAAGTGGAAGATTTCAATAATAAAGTTAACTGTTGAGACCATTAATTTGGATAAACTTCCAACTCTCGTTCTAAATGACACTTTCATGCACAAAATATGTCAAATTATGTTAAATATTGGCTACAAAAAATTACAGCGTTTTATTGCTAATGGAAAACAATTTCAGTTGGCAGATTTGTTTTACCCCTTCAAAAAAGCAAATGTTTTAAAATATCAAACATTTGCGCTGTGATTATGTTTCACTGAAATCTTGAACAAAAATTGGGTTTGGAAGGTACTAATTGTGTACAGTGCTATAAATCTATTCACAAGGTTGGCTCATGCTGATAAGACATGCTTGTAAACGCATAAAATAAAACACCACTAACTAGTCCGAGAGTGGTTAAAGTTGTTGGCCATAGGAGATTTGTTTGCAGCTGAAAACCACACTCATTTTGACAGCAATTATTCTGAACATTTCCAACAAAATAAAATGTATAAAAGCTACTGGGCTACTGAATAAGCCAGTACGCTTTCAGCAAAAGTTAATTTGTGATAGATATTTACAGTTTGTGACAATTATCTCTTTTTTTATATAAGGATTCAACTAAAGAGCCTCTGCTTCAGCACCTATTTTTATATATATATGATATAAAATGGCAGTGTGATGGTGACCGGAACCATTTGTTCAAATCAGCCCAGTGAAGTGATCACAATAGCGTGTTAAGAAATATATCAGTAATATGATGTCTCCTAATATCTTTTTATTAATAACACAATCCGTAGACTATTGCCGCATGTAGTTGGGAATCACTTTATTTTACCATACCTATTTAGAAAGTAATATAATCTGAGGTTCAGAACTGGCTTCAATGCTTGTTTTTGACAATTAAGAACTGTTATTTCCATTGAATGTATGGTAACTAGCCTGGAAAGACGCCATCACTTGCAGTATATAGCAGATAAGAGTAGTAGCATGCTTGTTATGGCATAACAGTTGAAATTTTCTTAATTATTTTGTCTTTCTGTAAGTTTAAAAATAGTGAGAGATAATGTCCAAGCAAGCCATGATCATACTTAGTTTCATATAATGGTGCTAAATGCCTAGCTCCTGTTTCTGTTTTGTTTCAAGACTACTGATGCCTTGTGTCTAACTCCATGAGCCATCCTATAATACTTAAATTCTTAATGTAGCTTCTTCCATATGCTTCTCTTTAGATCACTCATGCATAGTGTCTGGCTGAGTTGATTAATGTAGGTGCATAAAATTGTGATAATTGTGAAAGTGTCAGACTCATGGGCATTCCTATCTCCTTAAATTAATAAACTGATAATTAACACTGCTAAATAGTTAAAATGCAAATATTTATTGAAAAAGATCGATCAATTTTAATTTTTCAGTTTGACATCAAGGAAGTAATTAATGCGATTACTCGTGCAAATTAAATACATTTAAACATCACATTTATCTGTGTTTTCTTAGATTGCAGCCAAAACAAGAAGGCATAATAGCACACATTGACATTTTATTTTTTTCAGAAATAAGGCTAGGATTCTGTGCATAGGTCAGATTGTGAAAGTTGGATTTAGCTGATTCTGTTGGGATATTCAAATTTGAATGAATCAAAGATGTCCCAGTGGTGGGGTGGGTTGCAAACAAAGGTGCTGTATACCTGAGAGATAGAACACAGGTTCATGACGTTAATTGTTGCATGACCAACTTTTGATTCCAACCAAGTCTTGGTGGAAAAATAAAAAAAATCAGATGTTTTCCCATAGGGTTTAGAGGTAAAAATCTCTCTGCCCCATTTTCGTGAACCTACTAACAAAATGGTTCTAAGAAGCCTGGGTACAGGTTAGACACTATTCTTCTCAGCTAGGAAATGTTACATAGTATGGGAATATCGAAAAGTTAAGGAGAAAATAAATACAAACTTAAAATGTGGAAGGTTTTTTTGGAAAATATTTAAAAAGCCTGATAGTTTAAAATTTGATATTAAAACAGTTGGCTTAAACCTGGTTTCTAAGCAGGGCAATACTTATAAATAATTTTTTGATAACTTTTAAAATTGTGTCATGATGTTGCAGTGTCTAAATTTGCTTAGGGGGTGGGGGAAGTAAGCTTATTGGCACTAATTAATAATTGACCACATATCTTAAAGTCTTTTAGCATGTTGTAATAATTCTTGATTCAAATATCAATTAAACAAGCACAGACAGACTATGGCTCTTAATAGAATTTCCTAAATAGGGGTATACATCAAAGAATATACCACTAAGCAGGTAATACTTCTCAAATTGAATCAACAGGATAGCATTGAATAGAATATTTATTTGTAATCTAGCAAAGAATTGCACTTATGATGAGTCAGTAGAAAATGATTTGTTTAAGTGACAGAAATATTAATCATCTTCCTTAAGGGAGATAATTTAAAAAACTTTTTTTTCTGTTCAATAATTGGGAAAAATAAAAACAAAAGCATGTAAAATACAAAGATTAAATTATTAGCTGAAAATGACACACAAATCAGATGTAGTTATGTGAATACAACACAAACTTATTTCTATCTTGCCAATGGTGTCCATGATGACTGACCTTGTGGTTTGTGTTCAATGTCAAGCCTTAGATGTTTTTAAATCCATGTATTAATGTTTTGTAATTTATTTCATCATTGCATTCACTTTGTGCAGGCTATGGTAAGTGCTTTATATGTGGTCTAATCTAGGTCTGATGAAGACCTATTAGTGATGAACAGACCATGAACCAAATTACACTGAACTAAACCAGGTCATGTAAAGTGTGGTATGAATCCCCACAGGCAATATTAATTGTTCAGTTTCTTAACTTCTAGAGAATGAAATTTGTAGTAACCTGGTAACTTTGAGTTTATAAAATAATAATTTGAATACTAAATTTCAGAGGCATACTTTTTGACGGCAGTATCTTTTATCCAAGTCCTATTGTAACAAAATGCTGAAAGTGTCATGTTTTACAGTGGAGCAAGAAAGGAGTTTTCATAAAGTTAGGCAAGGATTTAATGGGCTTTCGTAATTTTTTTTTCACTTGCGATACAATTTTATTTTGAGTTGTTAGAATTAATGAGCAGGTAGCCTGACCGCAATGATTACAAAAATTGACACTTTTGGCCTTGCCTACAAGGACCTGTACCACATTATATGTCTGCCTCGTTTGGGTCATCTCAGTTCAGGGTTCATGCACTCCTACTTCTAATTACATCTTTTCTTTCCATGTTTTTATTTTTGTGCAGAATTGTTTGAATCAAATTAGATGATAAGGGCAGTAACCTAGCTTCATCAATGACCAAGCAATTTTTAGAAGCCATTGCCAGCTAAGCAGTTTCAAAGATGTTGTTTAAATGTGATTAAAATACCAGTGAATATTAAAATTCTTAATTGTAGACCCAAAATGTAG
The DNA here is from genome assembly GCF_052327205.1 of Somniosus microcephalus. Taxonomy (NCBI): domain Eukaryota; kingdom Metazoa; phylum Chordata; class Chondrichthyes; order Squaliformes; family Somniosidae; genus Somniosus; species Somniosus microcephalus. Next base: position 29,847,933 of record NC_140999.1, on the reverse strand, counting down.
ATTCGTTATGATGTGCCAAGCAATGTTTTAACTTTCTTCTGGGATTGCCCTATTCTCGATCCTCACTTCATCCAATGTTTCACCAACAATACTATTTTATGGGTCATTCTAGAAGCTGTTAATCTGGAAGCTACTGGCGCACTAATGGGACTGTTTCTGATGTTCATACTCCAAAATGATGTCAGGTTTTACATATTCTGAGGGATTGAAATACCAAGCAAACTTAACGCAGGTGGCTATCTAATTGCTAATGGAAAGGGGCTTTCTGTCATGAAGCGTTCTTAATGTAACTCTAGTTACTTGAGATCTGCCCTCTTTTGACAGCTTTCCTTAAGGTTTATATCTTTATCAGTTAAGAGAAATTCACTCTTGTACCAAATACAGCATCCATAAAATACTGTTAGCATCAAGCTTCTTTCTGCCTTTAGTCTTACAGCTGATACATAGAGATGAGTCACATTTTCATCTTCAGGTAATCATTACACAGCAGTATACCTTGTCTCTCATTTGTTTTTAAAAATCCATTAAAAGAAGTCTATTTTTACACAGTAAATGTGAAAATGCTATAGAAATGTTACAGAATTGTTTATAAGCTAGAATGCTGAAACAGTTAATTTTTTGCTGGCTATAGGATTCTACTGGTTGTTGATTAAGAAGTAATGTTGCTTCCTTTTGGGGGGATTGGTCTCTAATACTTTAGTGCATAATGTCAAATATTAAAAAACACATAATTAGCTGGAAAAAAATGTTTGCTATGTCCTCTAATGTACAGATAATTTATCTCTTTATTTATATAGTCTTTGGTACAGTCAAGAAAAGCTGGCATCACTTCTGCATTGGCAACTCGTACTCTTAATGATGAAGAACTGGTAAGATGAGTTACTCGATGATTTTTGCTAAATATAATTTTTTTTTTAAATTTAATTTTTAGGTCATAGAAACATAGAAGATAGGAGTAGGCCATTTGGCCCCTCGAGCCTGCTCCGCCATTTAATGAGATCATGGCTGATCATCCAAATTCAGTACCCTGTCCCTGCTTTCTCCCCATATCCCTTGATCCCTTTAGCCTTAAGAAATATATCTAACACCTTCTTGAATATATTTAATGAATTGGCCTCAACTGCATTCTGTGATAGAGAATTCCACAGGTTCACCACTCTCCGGGTGAAGAAATTCCTCCTTATCTCTGTCCTAAATGGCTTACCCCTTATTCTTAGACTGTGACCCCTGGTTCTGGACTCCCCTGCCATCGGGAACATTCTTCCTGCATCTAGTCTGTCTAGTCCTGTTAGAATTTTATAAGTTTCAATGAGATCCCCTCTCATTCTTCTAAACTCCAGCAAATATAAGCCCAATTGACCCAATCTCTCCTCATACGTCATTCCTGCCATCCCAGGTATCGGTCTGGTGAATCGTCGCTGCACTCCCTCCATGGCAAGAACATCCTTCCTCAGATAAGGCGACAAAAACTGCACACAACACTCAAGGTGTGGTCTCACTAAGGCCCTGTAGAACTGCAGCAAGACATCCTTGCTCCTGTGCTCGAATCCTCTCGCCATGAAGGCCAACATACCATTTGCCTTCTTAACCGCCTGCTGCACGCACCTGCATGCTTACCTTCAGCGACTGGTGCACAAGGACACCCAGGTCTCGTTGCACTTCCCCTTCTTCCAATCTATTGCCATTCAGGTAATAATCTGCCTTCCTGTTTTTGCCACCAAAGTGGATAACCTCGCATTTATCCACATTACACTGCATCTGCCATACACCTGCCCAATCACCCAACCTGTCCAAATCATACTGGAGTTTCTCTGCATCCTCCTCACAGCACACATGCCCACCCAGCTTTGTGTTGTCTGCAAACTTGGAGATATTACATCTAGATCATTAATATATATTGTGAATAGCTGGGGTCCTAGCACCGATCCCTGCGGTACCCCACTAGTCACTGCCTGCCACTCAGAAAAAGACCTGTTTATTCCAACTCTTTGCTTCCTGTCTGCCAACCAGTTCTCTATCCAAGTCAGTACCTTACCCCCAGTCCCATGTGCTTTAACTTTGCACGCTAATCTCTTATGCGGGACCTTATCGAAAGCCTTCTGAAAGTCCAAATACACCACATCCACTGGTTCTCCCTTATCCAATCTACCAGTTACATCCTCAAAAAATTCCAGTAGATTAGTCAAGCACGATTTACCTTTTGTAAATCCATGTTGACTTTGTCCGATCCTGTCACTGTTTTCCAAGTGCTCTGCTATTACATCTTTTATAATGGACTCTAGCATTTTCCCCACTACCGATGTCAGGCTTACCGGTCTGTAATCCCCCGTTTTCTCTCTACCACCTTTTTTAAATAGTGGGGTTACATTAGCTACCCTCCAATCCATGGGAACTGTGCCCGAGTCTCTAGAATTTTGGAAGATGACCAGCAATGCTTCTACTATTTCTAGGGCCACTTCCTTAAGTACCCTAGGATGTAGATTATCAGGCCCTGGGGATTTATCGGCCTTCAATCCCGTCAATTTCCCTAAGACCATTTCCCTACAAATACTGATTTCATTTCAGTTCCTCCCTCTCATTAGACCCTATATTCCCTGACACCTCTGGGAGGTTATTTGTGTCCTCCTTTGTGAAGACAGAACCAAAGTATGTATTTAATTGGTCTGCCATTTCTTTGTTCCCCATTATAAATTCCCCTGATTCTGACTGCAAGGGACCTACGCTTGACTTCACCAATCTTTTTCTCTTCACATATCTACAGAAGCTTTTACATCTGTTGAACTTTTACACAAAGTGGAGATGGTCATTTATAGTAAAAACATTTCTGGTGGAGAAAGGAATTATCTACTTCTGAAAAGAAAGATTTAAGAACATGACCAAACTTAAGAATATATTGGGGTTGATAACCCCCCAAAAAGAGGTAGATTTAGTTTGGGTGGGAGCTTAAAATGTTACCTCGTCCATGCCTTTGTTATCTCTAGACTTGACTATTCCAACGTTCTCCTGGCTGGTTTCCCATCTTCCACCCTCCATAAACTTGAGCTCATCCAAAACCCTGCTGTCTGTATAATAACTCGCACCAAGTCCCGTTCACCCATCACCTCTGTGCTCGCTGACCTACATTGGCTCTTAATCTGGCAACACCTCCGTTTTAAAATTCTCATCCTTGTTTTCAAATCCCTCCATGGCCTCACCCCTCCCTATCGCTGTGACCTCTTCCAGTCCTACAACCCTCCGAGATCTCTACGTTCCTCCAATTCTGGCCTCTTGCGCACCCCCGATTTCAATCGCTCCACCACTGGCGGCCGTGCTTTCAGCTGCCTAGACCCTAAAGCTCTGGAATTACCTCCCTACACCGCTCTGCCTCTCTCTACCTCTCTCTCCTTTTAAGACACTCCATAAAACCTAGCTCTGACTAAGCCTTTGGTCATCTGTCCTCATATATTTCCTTATGTGGATCGGTGTCCATTGTTTTTGATGACGTTTGTGAAGTGCCTTGTGACGTTTTACCACGTTAAAGGTGCTATATAAATGCAAGATGTTGTTGTTTGTTGTTAAAAATCTGAAACTAACCCAACACACCTCAAACCAGCCCCTATTTAAGGGGAAGGCGGCCAATCTGCTCAGAGGAGGCGGGTTGGTCGCTGAAACCTTTTAAGGAGGCAGAGTGCCTCCATTTGTACAGGGTTTCTAATTTTAACCCATGCCGGCCAGGTTTCTCGGGCCTCAGGAAACCCGGCAGGTAAAAGGAGGCGAGAAGGGCTGAATCTATAAGGTAAGTGCCTTTACAGCACTGCTTGAGGGCCAGGAGGAGCAGGAGCATTTCCCCTTGGACCAACAAGCAAACCCTATAACCACCCCACCCCCACCTCCACGATCTCTTACCCATCCCACCCCCCCCATCCTCACGCTCTCCTCCCACACTTCCCCCGCAATCACCAATCCTCCATAGTTTTCAGGGAAACCTGCCCTTCCGGGTTTCCCAACCATAACTCCTCCAAGAACTTCTTGCTTTTTTTAAACTGATACTTTAGCCACGATTTTAGCCTGGGTGGGAGTTATGATGTGCGGGGACAAGGTTGAGAGGAAATCGCCCATGACAGCGCCAGAGTGAGACCCAGGGTATTCCAACTCCCAGGCCTCATTTGAATGTGGCAAGGCTGAGTCCTACCCGAAGCCGGGGGCAGTGAAATGGAGGCCAGCAGGTGGGAGTGGTATATCGTGTGCCGGAACAGTCCCCTGCACTAAGGTAAGTCTTTCGGGGTGGGGGGAAGCCTGGGCAGAGGAAACCCAAGGTTTCCTTATTGTATGTGGAGGGCCTTGCACACTGCCCAAAACACGGTTGTTAAATTGACACCGAGCGTGAGTAGCATGCTACCCCGATTTTTAACTCCTTGTGCTCGTATCGCGCAGAGGTTAAAATCAGACCTATTATCTTTGGCATTCTGACAGTCACAAATTATAAAGTGTTTTGTTGATATTTTGTTCCTTAAGAGCTATAATAGCGTTTATTTTGGACTAAAAAATGTAATACTACGTGCAGTTTAACATTTGTTTGGTGCAACGTATCGTTCAGAAGTTATTTTATAGCATCTCCTTTAAATACAACAGTTTACAAAAATTCAATTTCTGACATTGTTCCATTTTATATTCATTGTTGGTGAATTATTACACCATTCTAAAATCTTGATTAGAACTTAAATGCAGCCTAATATGCTGGCATTATTTTCAAGCGTCAATGCTGGAAAGGAAAATCGGTATCCAATGCAAAGCTAGGGTAGCCAAATAATGCATTAAGATGTGAGAGTTCCGTAAGTTCACAACATATATGCTGATAACATTGAGTCCACCCGATCTCCAAACACAGCCCCCCAAATGTTTCCTGCATGGTTACTGGGTTTTTGCCACGACTGACCTATCCAGAAATCCATTTGTGAGAAGAGCTTCCTAACGTCACTTGCTTATCGGCACTCAGTACAATTTCTCCAATTATTCCCGTTTCCAGAAACCTTGAGATCAATTTTATAAGATAACTGTCTTTGTCTTTGTTACAGTTTTCTCTTATGGCATCCTGTTGTTATGCTACTAATTTTTTTTTTTTAACATGTCTAGGATGGTGTCCTCCAGTAGTATAGACTTAAAAGTCCCCACATTTTTGAGAGGAAAAGGTACAGGTGCTTTCAAGGCAGAGCGCCAAGATTGAGAAATTGTCAGGAGTATGATTTGTAAACTAGAAGAGAGAGACTAATCATAAACCCATTTAAACGAGTAGAGCTGTACTTAGTTTTAAGAGTGAGATGCGTGAAAACAGGTTAGGTCTTTCCACCAAAGTAAGTAAATCTCATTCTAAATGAGTGATACTTGACCGGCCTGCTCGAAGACTCCTGTTCCATCAGAGAAAGGAGTCCTTTTCTTATCTTTTTTTTTTAAGTAAAAGGAAGTTTGGTAATGGCTATTTTACTACACAGTTTTAATTTTTGATATATGCACCACTGAGCTGAACCACTTGTGATGGTTGTCAATGAAATTTAAAAACCTGTGTGTAATGTATTTTTATACAATAAATTATGCAAGAAATGTATTTTTATACAATAGCGCTAATATCATTTATCCCACAAGGTGTGATGCGTAATCAGTTTAGTGTCATTGCAGCAGACGTATCCAGCTGTTGTGGGATGAATGTTGTGCTTCATTTGAAATTTTTAAGGAAGTTCATTTCTCAGAGTTGGTCACTTACTACAATAGTTTAAGATCCATATCAACCTAATGTGAGGGTCTAGTTACAATACAACCAGGAGAAGAGTTGACACCGTTTTTTTTTTTACAAACTACCTTTTTCATTATTGTATACAGTACAGCATGACTAATGAAAGATTTCTGTTTGTTAGAAAAACCATGTTTACAAGAAGACCTTGCAAGCCTTAATCTACCCTATATCTTGCACAACACCACACAATTTTGAAGTGTGGACAGCAACCACTCCCACATATTGCTATGAATGTGAAGGCTTGTTGTGGGGGATTGCTCGCCAGGGAATGCGCTGCACTGAATGTGGGGTCAAATGTCATGAAAAGTGCCAAGATCTTCTCAATGCAGATTGTTTACAGCGTAAGTCACTTACATGGATTTTTTTCCTATCTGGAGCTTTTTAAAAGTGTTGTTAAATGATTAATATGCTATATAATAACTATAGGTATTCAAGGCGGTTTGATCATTTGAACTATTTCATCAGCAATACCATTTTTTAAAGTATGTTCTTACTCCAAATACGTGAGTTTTCACCTCTTTGAAGAGTACCCAGATCCTCCTACACAGGATGGTTGGACTTGAATATTTTTCAGTCCAACTTAAGTGCAACTCAATGATGAGCAGAATGTAGCAATGTTTCAGGTTGGATGAGGCAGCTTTTCCTCTCTTGAGGTGGGACACTTGCTTCCACACAGCACTGTCGAACAGAGAAACATGGTTAAATTCAAGTGATAACTGTGGGATTCAACTGTTGTGCTATTGGTTGATAGAAAAAAATACATTATCAGTTGCTTTTACTGTGCCACTCCAGCCATCTTGTTTAAGGTTGAATAAAAACTATCTGTGCATTGGTGTATTTTTTAGTATATTTAAAACTGGCACTTGAATGAACAATTTAAGTAAATTGGTGTTCAAGATTTTTTAAAACCCAATCATAAATTGAAAGGTCAGACAATAGTGCACATTATTTAAAAGTCTAGGTGAAGGGGAAGGATTTATTAATAAAAAGTCAAAATATAATTATTGAAGTCACATTTGAAAAAATGACAACAGTCACTGGCAAAGTTCAGATAGAATGAGTACTTCAGCATATTAATGAATTCACAAATTTGCAATGGCTGTGAAAGGTAAATGGGTGTTGACCGCCAGGGCACAATAGATAATGTAAGATTTATTTTTTAGGCCTTTTTTAATAAAGTTTGATCGTGTCCATAAAGCTCAACATCTTTGAGAGGTTTTTTTTGGACTTTGAGTTATTTGCTGCATGTTTTGCACCTTGGGTCTCTGTCAGTGCCAATCTAGCAGTGATTCTTGCACATCATTGTGCATTATCACGTATAGATAGTAACAACTCGTACTGCAATAAATATGAAAGTTTCTTGTGGGGCTGATGGGTAGTCCATGAGAACATGATATTCTGATTTCCCCTGTGATGAAGACGCATGCTGTGTCTGCTCATTGCACTCAGTGATGGAACTGCTGAGATTGAGAGCTACCTGTGTGGAAAATCATGGATACAAACCTGCATCCTAGCACTCTGACACTATGCTTTGGTACACAAATATGCTATGTTACCAGGCAGAAATTTATTTACCTTTAGCATTTATCATGAATACAATTCATTGATAATTCGTCATAAATAAAAACAACATTCAATAAAAAAGTTATCTAATTCTTGTTAAACAAACAATTTTACATGTCAATTTACTTGATTTAGAACCTTACCGTACATTTAGTAAACAACTGTTCCAACATTCCATTATATTTAAAATATTGTCAGATTTCTTCTAATACTACTACTTCTAACTTAATTTCAGGTGCTGCTGAAAAGAGTTCAAAACACGGAGCAGAAGATCGAACACAAAATATTATTATGGTCCTAAAGGACCGAATGAAAATCCGAGAAAGAAATAAGCCAGAAATCTTTGAACTCATCCAGGAGGTATTTGCACTTCCAAAATCAGCACATGCACAACAGATGAAGGCAATTAAACAGAGTGTACTGGATGGCACATCAAAGTGGTCAGCAAAAATCAACATCACTGGTAGGCTTTGTGAATTTTGCTAAAGCAAACAAAATGACCATCATGATTTAACCTACACAGATTGTAGATGCAGATTGTACATCTGTTCTCTATTAACCCTTTGGTACCAAATGTCCTTTATAGTTCTATTTTTATAACTGCTGCAGTGAATTGCAGATTTAGCAGGTTGTTTGTTACAAAGTACAAAGAGAAACATTCAAATCCTGAATGTTCAAATTCAGAATCCTTTTCATTACTTCTCCTGCTCTTGAACAGGAAAAATGAAAAAAAATATCAATACTTCCTGATTCATAATGGTTCTTAAATTTATAAATTATATAATTGTAATTCTTATTAAGGTGTTGGAAAAAACAATCAATACTTAACGGTTAAATGGATGCAGGAAAATGAATGATGATTACTCTTGCGTCTATGGCGTTATTGTGATACCTAATTTGCCTTTTTCGTCCTCCTACACAATTCAACTCAAATTGAGAAGATCTAGTCACCTTTAGCAATACAACATTGGCTGAAGCACCAGTTAAACCTTAATTCATCTCAAGGATATGAAGGACTGAACAGGAGATAATTTGGATGTATTATTAAGTGTTTCACTGCTTCTAAATAAAGATAATATTCTCTACATAATTATCACAAACATTACAATAACTTGGTTTCAGAATTCTAACACCACAGCATTAGCTGGATTCAACTTAACATATCCTAACTCCTTTTCAGCATAACAGTATCACAGTCTAAGCAACTTTCAATTATGAGGATTATATCAAGATTAACTTGGGTAATATATATTGTAAGGTATGCTTTAAGTTTTATGTTACTATTTGGGTATAAAGACATATAACCTATTTTATCAAGTTACAGTTAAGAAAAGTTCAGTCTTTCTTTGTGGTGTGCTTTTTCCACAAAGGCTTGTGTATCTTCTGGGTCAACAGGGCATTTGTAAGATTCTGATTAAAACAGCACGCTATCTGATGTCTTACATTTCTGCAGTTGCTTCACATCTGCACTCAAATTAAAGTTAACAGGTAGATGCTATTGTTGATGGAATGATCCCAGGTTCCAACACTGACTGAGAGGAGAAGAAATCAGATTTGCAGTGGCTTATTGGTCTAGCAATTTTATTGCGCCCGGAAAAGGGCGTGCAGGGGGAGGCACAGAATATTCGTGCTACTTGCTGATTACAATCACGCAGCCGCGCTACTCATGCTTGCACGCCTATCGGATATTGGATGTCTGAGGCCACTTAAAGGCAGACAGCACCTCTTAAAGGGGAGGTGTCCTCTGGCTGAAGACATCAGGGAAGTACATCAAGCACTGAGAGTGCACCAAAGTTCTCCTATGCTTCCTTGGAGGCCCTCATGTAGGCAACGGAGTGGAGGAGGAAGATCCTCTTCCACTTAGGGGGCAAGAGGAGCTTCAGGCATAAACTCAGGAGACGGGGGAGGAGGTTACCAGGCATGTCAATGCCAGGAGTTTAGCACCCAGGACATGGCTGCAATGCCAGAAAAAGTTCAATGATCTCACCACAGTTGTCAAGTTAAGAATACTGTTCCCTTACTCTCTGCTCACACCTCCACCACCTCCTGCCTCACTACTCACAATGTTCACAACACTCTCCTCCCCCGCTTCAGTTCAATCTCGCAATCACTGCACCACATTTCGCTACAATATGTTTCACTACACCTCCTTCTCTTCGCCCTACGCTCACATCTGACACATTATTCAACCATGATCGACACATTGGGCTGGATTTTGCCAGCCCTGGGGAGGCGGGTTTGGAGGCGGAACTGCCGGGAAAATGTCAGAATTTGGGGGCGGGTGCCCAACCCGCCTCCATGCCATCTTGCCAGGAGGTGCGTAGCCGACCCGCGCCGGGTCCCACCTCCTCGAGGCGGGAAAGGGATTAATGCCAATTAACTGCCTCTTAACAGGTAGTTAACAGGCAGTTTTTTGGCTAATCCCTATTTTGAGCCCTGAAGTGTGGGCTTCCTGACGGCTCCGAACCTCGCCAGGGTCAGCGAGGCGGGCCGTCGGTCTGCGGGGGCCGAGATGTCCGGTGTGCAGGTGAGTAATGGGTGCATGTGTGCAGAGGTAAGTGTGTGCGATGCGTGTAAAGTGTTTTAATAAGTTTTACTTACCTTTTATTTCCTGCAGGCTTCCTTCCTTCAGGTCTCTGGAGTCCCTCAGCTCACCGACACAGAAAGCAGAATGGCCGCTCAACTGTCAAAAGCTGCAGCTTTCTGCTTTCTGGTCAGGAAGGCTTTCTAATTGAGTCTTGAGTAAAGACACAACTTAGAAGACAGATTGTCAGTGTTTGACAGCTTCACAGAGCTGTCAAACGATGACATTTCATCTGTCAAAAGCTCTCGACAGATGAAACGGCACTCGCTGACGTCACCTGTAACTGGCTTTCCCTTAATTGGCCTGCTGAGCCCGCTGGGCAGGCCAAACAAGGTCAATCAAGGGAAAATAGCGTGGGTTGGCCACAAGTCGATGGAGGCGGGACTAAAACCCAACAAGTGGGAGTCCCGCCTCCAAAAGCTCCCCATTGACAAAATCCAGCCCATTGTCTTTAAAAAGCCTGATGAAACTCTCACGAACACACTCCTTTCTTGCAGGAGAAGGTCGCACACAACTCCAGACAGCAGGCTGCCACCAGAGGAGGAAGAGCCTGCCTGCACACCCACCCCCTCCCCATCCCTCCTTGGCAAGCTCAGGAAGCTTTTGCCAACCTCTCCCTCTCCCCTTCACATCACAAGCTAACCCTTGTCCCTCTATTTCTTTTCAGTCACTGAAGATGTGGCAGCCCCTCTGCCAACCTTCTAGAAGATGCACCATCACTCAATCTCACCCTAAAAACATCAGCTCAGATTTTGGCACCACGTGTACTTCAGGGTTTAGGTTAGAGCAGGTAAATCATCGGGCACAAGTGTGCAGGAGCTGGGACACGGGATAGGATGTGATCACATACTAGTTTTGCTGCAGAGGACTCAGATGCTTACTTTGAGGGGCCAGGCTACCGAAGAAAGCTGATTGGCATATACCATTAAATGCTAGGTGCGCTGGATGCCCTGCCAGTGCGCTTGCGTACAATATTGCAGAACACGGAAGAGCCCAGCTCCAACATGTCTTGAGGCTTTGCAGAGCATGGAGAGCATTCTGTTCAACATTCACCGAGTAGTCAGCTCCATTAACACCACAGTGCCCGCCCACCCGCAACGTCATGGAACCTCTCCTGACGGCCTTCACAGCTGCCATGCAAGCTCAGAAGGCTGTCGTCTTGACTTTGGGGGCTACTGTTGATGAGGACTTGCAGAGCGTCATGTCATCCCTGTCCTGTGTTTTCCAGCAGAGCCATAGGAGAGTGGTCTTGGATCCGTGGGAGGGGTACTTGCTGCCGTCCCTTGGGGTGACTGTATGCCTGCTCCCCCTGCCACCCACTCTGCCAGTGCCCTTGTTAATGCCACAAAGCCAGCTGGCAAGACAGTTCACGTTGAGATGCCACAGCCTGCAACTGGGCCCTCAAGGTGCTGAGCTGGTTGAGATCATCCTCCACATCCATCTGAAGTGTCTTCAATAGAAGTTTAGCAGCCTTTCACCTCCCAAGCTGTAGCCACTGGTGAAACACTTTGTTGGAGCACTAGGATAGGAAAACGAGCACACAAGATAGGTACTAAAAGGATGAACAAGGATGATTTGTGTTTTGTTAATACTTGACAGTATTTGTTTGAGAAACTTTTTTTCTCTGGATTTGGTGTGTTGGTGTTTCTCTTACATAGAAACATAGAAGGTAGGAGTAGACCATTCGGCCCCTCGAGCCTGTTCTGCCATTTAATGAGATCATGGCTGATCATCCAAATTCAGTACCCTGTCCCTGCTTCCTCCCCATATCCCTTTAGCCTTAAGAAATATATCTAACTCCTTCTTGAATATATTTAATAAGTTGGCCTCAACTGCCTTCTGTGGTAGAGAATTCCACAGGTTCACCACTCTCTGGGTGAAGAAATTCCTCCTCATCTCTGTCCTAAATGGCTTACCCCTTATCCTTAGACTGTGACCCCTGGTTCTGGACTCCCCCGCCATCGGGAACATCCTTCCTGCATCTAGTCTGCCTAGTCCTGTTAGAATTTTATAAGTTTCAATGAGATCCCTTCTCATTCTTCTAAACTCTAGCGAATATAAGCCTAATCAACCCAATCTCTCCTCGTACGTCATTCCTGCCATCCCAGGTATCAGTCTGGTGAATCTTCGCTGCACTCCCTCCATGGCAAGAACATCCTTCCTCAGATAAGGCGACCAAAGCTGCACACACTACTCAAGGTGTGGTCTCACCAAGGCCCTGTACAACTGCAGCAAGACATCCTTGCTCCTGTACTCGAATCCTCTCGCTATGAAGGCCAACATACCATTTGCCGCCTTAACCACCCGCTGCACTTGCATGCTTACCTTCAGCGATTGGTGCACATATACAACCAGGTCTCGTTGCACTTCCCCTTTTCCCAATCTATTGCCGTTCAGATAATCTGTCTTCCTGTTTTTGCCACCAAAGTGGATAGCCTCGCATTTATCCACATTATACTTTTTGTAGTTTTTTTTATTCGTTTGGGGGATGTGGGCGTTGCTGGCAAGGTCAGCCTTTATTGCCCATCCCTAATTGCCCTTGAGAAGGTGATGGTGAGCTGCCTTCTTGAACCGCTGCAGTCCGTGTGGTTGAAGGTACTCCCACAGTGCTGTTAGGGAGAGAGTTCCAGGATTTTGACCCAGCGATGATGAAGGATCAGCGATATACTTCTAAGTCAGGATGGTGTGTGTCTTGGAGGGGAATGTGGAGGTGGTGGTGTTCCCATGCGCCTGCTGCCCGTGTCCTTCTAGGTGGTAGAGGTCGCGGGTTTGGGAGGTGTTGCCGAAGAAGCCTTGGCAAGTTGCTGCTGTGCATCTTGTAGATGGCACACACTGCAGCCACGGTATGCTGGTGGTAGAGGGAGTGAATGTTTAAGGTGGTGGATGGGGTGCCAATCAAATGGGCTGCTTTGTCCTGTATGGTGTCGAGCTTCTTGAGTGTCGTTGCAGCTGCACTCATCCAGGCAAGTGGAGAGTATTCCATCACACTCCATACTTGTGCCTTGTAGATGGTAGAAAGGCTTTGGGGAGTCAGGAAGCGAGACACTCGCTGCACAATACCTAGCCTCTGACCTGTTCTTGTTGCCACAGTATTTATGTGGCTAGTCCAGTTAGGTTTGTGGTCAATGGTGACCCCCAGGATGTTGATGGTGGGGGATTCGGTGATGGTAATGCCATTGAATGTCAAGGGGAGGTGGTTAGACTCTCGCTTGTTGGAGATAGTCATTGCCTGGCACTTCTGTGGTGCAAATGTTACCTGCCACTTATTGGCCCAAGCCTGAACGTCGTCCAGGTCTTGTTGCATGCGGGCATGGACTGCTTCATTATCTGAGGAGTTGTGAATGGCACTGAACACTGTGCAGTCATCAGCGAACATCCCCATTTCTGACCTTATGTTGGAGGGAAGGTCATTGAGGAAGCAGCTGAAGATGGTTGGGCCTAGGACACTGACCTGAGGAACTCCTGGGGCTGTGATGATTGACCTTCAATCACCACAACCATCTTCCTTTGTGCTAGTTATGACTCCAGCCAGTGGAGAGTTTTCCCCCTGATTCCCATTGACTTCAGTTTTACTCGGGCTCCTTGATGCCACACTCGGTCAAATGCTACCTTGATGTCAAGGGCAGTCACTCTCACCTCACCTCTGGAATTCAGCTCCTTTGTCCATGTTTGGACTAAGGCTGTAATGAGGTCGGGAGCAGAGTGGTCTTGGGGGAACCCAAACTAGCATCAGTGAGTAGGTTATTGGTGAGTAAGTGCTGCTTAATAGCACTGTCGATGACACCTTCCATCACTTTGCTGATGATTGAGAGTAGACTGATGGGGTGGTAATTGGCCGGATTGGATTTGTCCTGCTTTTTGTGAACCGGACATTCCTGGGCAGTTTTCCACATTGTTGGATAGATGCCAGTGTTGTAGCTGTACTGGAACAGCTTGGCTAGAGGCGCGGCTAGTTCTAGGGCACAAGTTGAGGGTAAGACTCAAAAGTCTGGACTGAGGAAGGCAATCGGATGGTGATAGTAAGGATAGTGGGACTGTTGGTGTATTAGGGATGGGAGGGATGATTTAAGTGAAACACTCCTTGATGAGCTGGTTTCTCAGGGCTCTGGCAGATGGGGACACTGGTGGGTGCGACCTCACGTCGTCCTCCTCTTCCTGCTCCTCCTATAATTGTTGCAGCCCAAATGGTGGTAAGGGCTGGTCGCTCATGATGGCAAAGTTGTGGAGCATGCAGCAGATGTTGACAAATCTGGATAGCAACTCGGTTGCACTGCAAAGCTCCTCTGGAATGGTCAGGCAGTGGAAGCATTGCTTCAGCACACCAATTATTTTCATGATGCTGTTGCTGGTGACAGCATGCCACAAACCAGCAACTAACCTGTAAGCACCGCATGATCCCATTAAATAACACCGGTGAGAGGTCCTTCCTGCGGTTCGCGCTGTGTGTTGCTGGGCGAGTTCGGCAGCTGGTGATTCATGCACAGAGCCATACCAAACTCGAAAATTGGTCCTGCAAGAACCTCGGGATCCTCATTTACATAACGTATTCAGCTCCTTAAATAATACAAGACGTGCGCTCCTGACTCCAACACAGTTGCCTATACCAATGTGGCAGGCGGCACACTTTCAGCTCGTACTGAGTGTGTGCTTCACGCCCGCCATATTGGAAATCTAGGAGGCCATTTAGCATCTTGAACAACAGGCGCTGCATGACCCAATTGCTCGGCAATTCTTTTCTATGCATGGTTCAAATTGAGTTCAAGTACCAACCTCTCTCCTGGTTCAAAAGCATCTGGCAAAGTTAACCCTGTCGAATCAGATTTGCCACATTTTCTCCTATGTGGCACAGTACCTCATCTCTGATTAGTGCTGGAAGATTTTCTTTAACTTCTTGACCTGGATTTGAATTGGCTGCAAGGTTAATTGCTTGCAGTATAGCTCCATGATGTCTTTTAAAGATCACATAAGGATGTTCCTAAGATATTCTGAAAGTAATGTTTGTAGTGAAAACAAAGCAAAAATAGCCAATATGATCTCGAGTATCAGAATAAATATTTTAGAAATACTGTACTTTAGCTGAACAAATAGAATTGTAAAAAGAAATATTCCCACAAGCTTACCTTGCCTTTAAGGCAACAAATTCAACATTTTACCTCTTCCCCAAGAAGTGTTTTGAGCCAATGGAGTGTGACTATTTCCATCTTCAGTCCCAGTAACCCCAATAATCTTCAGGTCCAGTATGAATACAGTTTATTATTTGTTTCTGAACGATGAAACCTGTGGTTGAAATAAGTTTCATGCAGCAGCAATTCACCCCAAAGCTGATTGGAGGCTTCGCTAATGGCACCTTTACATAGCAGGTACTACTGTAGGTTGACACCAATATTTGCTTTAGAATAAATTGGACCAACAGCACTGAGTTACACTGCTGGCTCTGTACTGTCCTGTATTCGTACAAAGCAAAGTTTGTCTCGAGCTCAAGTGATGTGAGACTACCTAGTCAAATTGCTGACTTCAAAGCACAGTTGGACTGAAGTTTCTGCAGTGGTGTGAAATGAAAAGCAAATTGGATTGAATCACTAACTGCTGCATAAATGGGTCCACAATTCAATACATTAATAAAGAAATGACACATGTGTTTAGCCAGCTGTTACAAAAATACTGGCAGTCTCTGCAAACATTATGTTGAAGCAGTTCCACTGTAGTAATTACAATAAATGTGACATTTCAGCTTCAATTAATTGACCAATTTCATAACCATAAAAATCAATAGAGCAATGTTATTAACATAAAAGGCACATTACTGATTATTTAATAATTTAGGGTCTGTTGAACTCTGAATTTTTTCATGGCTAGTATCTCTGCTGAGGGTTGATGACATTCTTATTTAAATGTATTGTGATTGTGGGCACTCCTGCTCGCTTACCTGGCGCTCTGTCCTGGATCCAACCATCTGATTCATAACCAGACTGTATAAGTAAGATCCAACCAACTGTGAATGGACACTATACATACTGAAATGAGCTCTGTGGCTACAATATTGCTGCACTCTTTGTTCTTAATCAAGCTGCTGGAATATAAATTTCATCTGAAACTGGTGGATAGGGCATTAGATTGTTTTTCCTTTTTAAGGATGATGATGGCAAAGGAATATTATGAGTAAGAACCTGACAACAGAACTCTTTAGCAAATGAACTAGACATTAAATTTATAAAAGAGGATTATAATATGTTCTCTGGGTACACTGGCCAAAAAAAGTCAAAGCTGTTAAGTCTGTGTGTTATAGTGATAATTACTACACCGACTACAAGAGTAAATTCAACAGGTCTTTACTGGTTGGAGGTCGGGACTATACTGAATACAATATTAATACACAGTGCTTATATACCGGTGTGGTCACCACCGGTATTACGTATACAGCAGCCAGAGAAAGTAGTACATCTCTTAAGGTGGAACAGGCTTAAGTTCTCTTAAGGTGGAACAGGTTACATACACCACAATCCTCCCTTTTTAGCTTAACAGTCAAATCCCCATTTAACATAACATAACATATATAACTTCAGGTATAGCAGTTCAAAGGTTCAGTCTCTCAGGAGGCTTTCTGATGCGGCTTGGATAACGCCTCTCAGTAGTCTCTGATTCTTGTTGTTGAGGTGCCTCCTCTATTTGGTTTCCAATGTATTGGGTGTCATCATCAGCAAGTACATTCCCTGCCGAGGTAGATGCCTCAGGTTCATTAACGTCTTCCACAGTTGTCTCTGTCACAACCATGGGTTCGACCCTTGCTCTCGACTCTACCAGTTGATCCGCATGACGCCTTATCACATTATGACCAATATCTACTGTGTACATCAGAGGTCCTTGTCTGGCCCGAATTGTTCCAGACTGCCATTTTTCGTTTCCATAGCCCCTTGCCAACACTGGTTGTCCTACGTCGAAAGTTCGAGTGGTCTTGTTGTTAATATGCCAAAACTGTTTGTTTTCCACTTCCCTCCGCACATTTGGTTTTAACAAGTCCAACTTGGACCGCAACCTCCTGTTATAAAACATCATGGCAGGACTTTGGTTAGTCACTGCATGATCGGCGTTTCGATATGACATCAGGAACTTGTCGACCTTGTGTTGCAGCGGAATCTGATCATCGTTCATGGCCTTAATTGCCTTTTTGAATTGTCTGGACAAATCTTTCAGCCAACCCGTTTGTCGCCGGATGATATGGGGCAGAGGTATAATGTTTTACTCCATTCTTCTTTAAGAATTGTCGGAATTCTTCCGATACAAACTGTGGTCCGTTGTCCGAACAGATCTGTTCTGGCAATCCGTTCCTTGCGAATATTGTTCGTAACACCGCAATTGTCTTTTCTGAAGTAGTGGTATTCATCTTGATGACTTCTGGCCATTTGGAATGTGCGTCCACCGCGATTAGGAACATGGAGTCCATGAATGGACCAGCAAAGTCAATGTGTACGCGTTGCCATGGGGCTGAAGGCCATTCCCATGGGTGTAGCGGTGCTATCGGAGGTGCATTTTGCACTTTTTGGCACCCGGCGCAGCTTTTCGTTAACTCCTCAATCTGTTGGTCAATACCCGGCCACCATACATAAGCCCTAGCAAGACTTTTCATTTTAACTCCCCCCCAGATGACCTTCATGCAGTTCGTTTAAAACTCTTTCCCTTAACTTGGGAGGAATAATCACTCTTGTCCTGTACATCAAGGTACCATGGCAGACGGACAGCTGGTCTCGCCTTGCCGAAAATGCCGGTAACAGAGGATCACCCCGTGTTGGCCATCCTTTCACTGTCACCTCGTAGACTCTGGACAGTGTTGGGTCATTCCTGGTTTCTCTTTCAATACTTGCATTGGTGACTGGTAAACACTCGATGATGGTCGAATGAAATAACTCAACAGGGTCAACTTTCGTCGTGTCTTCTTCAGGTAGTGGCAGGCGCGACAGCCCATCAGCATTGCCATGCTGTTTCGTACCTTTGAATTCTATTTGATATTGATGTGCCCCTAGGAAAAGAGACCATCTCTGGAGACGCTGCGCTGTCATCACCGAAACACCCTTCTTAGGGTTAAAAATGGATACCAACGGTTGATGGTCTGTCAGAAGTGTGAATTTTTGGCCCTGCAGGTAATGATTAAACTTCTTCACTCCCCATACAAGGCTAAGAGCCTCCCTATCGATCTGCGCATAGTTGCGCTCAGCGGAGGTCAATGATCTGGATGCAAACGCGACTGGCCTTTCCGTGCCACTTGGCAACTTGTGTGAGAGTACTGCCCCAATACCATATGGAGAAGCATCACAAGCCAACCGAATAGGCAGTGTCGGGTTGAAGTGAGCCAACACTTCCTCTGAGGTGATCAATTCTTTGCTTTTGCGAAATGCCTTCTTACAGTTTTCGCCCCATTCCCATGGTACCCCTTTCTGTAAAAGAGCGTTTAACGGGTGCAGTACCGTGGATAGATTTGGCAGAAATTTATGGTAATAGTTAATTAATCCTAGAAACGACCTCAACTGAGACATTCTCCGGAGCGGGAGCCCTTTACAACTGCCTCAATCTTGTCAGGAGACTTATGAAGCCCCTCCCGGTCAATGACATGGCCACAGTACGAGATCTGCTTCTGGAAGAACTCACATTTCTGCCGATTTACTCTAAGTCCATACTCTTTCAGTCTGTTGAGCACCAGTTCCAAGTTTGCGAGATGTTGTTCATCACCATCACCTGTAATCAGAATATCGTCCAGGTAACATTGTGTGCCTGGAATTCCCTGTAATACCTGCTCCATGGCCCTCTGCCAAATTGCTGGAGCCGATGCCACTCCAAAAACCAGCCTATTGTACCGGTACAACCCTCGATGCGTGTTGATCGTGAGGTATTGGCGTGACTCTTCCTCAACCTCCATCTGCAAGTACGCCTGCGCCGGGTCTATCTTGGTGAAGTGTTTCCCGCCAGACAATGAAGCGAAAATATCCTCAATCCGTGGAAGCGGATATTGCACCGTGTGAAGCACCGGATTAACGGTGATTTTGAAGTCTCCACAGATGCGAACCTTCCCTGGATCTCCTGGCTTGTTGCTCGCAGGACGTTTCATAACGGGAACAATGGGCGTAGCCCACTCACTCCAATCTACCTTAGACAGTACACCTGAACGTTCTAGTGCTTCCAGTTCCGCTTCAACAGTAGGTTGTATTGCATAGGGTACCGGTCTGGCTTTAAAAAATTTTGGTTCTGCATGTTCATCAATCTTGATGTTTGCCGTAATTCCTCTGTGTTCCCAGTCCCTGCTGGAACACCTCTTTAGCATCATCCAATATTCTGGACAATCGTTTAGGTTTGACATCTGTTTCCCCGGAATCTACCGTTAGTGCCTTCAAGGAGTGCCAGTCCATACTCATTTTCCTAATCCACTCCCGTCCTAGTAGTGGTGGACCTCCTTCAGGTAGCACATATAAGTCCATTACTTGGCTTTCTTCGCCCTTGTGGACCACTTCTACCTCTCTTTTTCCGATGGGGTACACTCTTTGCCCCGTGTATGTTTTCAATATAATCTCCGTATCCTGTAGGGGAATATGTTGGAATAACCTTCTGTAATCTTTCTTATTCATGACCGTCAATGCCGATCCAGTGTCCAATTCCATTTTTACTTGGACTCCTGCTATCTGAAGAGTGACCCAAATTGTCTGGAGATCTGCATCCTTACCAACGTTGTGTACTCTTAAGCTATCCAGTTCATTACTGCTAGGGTCTGGGTCTGAATCTGACTTCTGTTCGGTCAAACTGTTCTTTGTCACCTTGTGTACCGTTGCGTATTTTCCTTGCGGTGACTTTTTGTTGCTGGTCTTCTTTCCTGACCGGCATACTTTAGCTATGTGGCCAAGCCTGCCACACGTTCTGCATTCTTGGTTTTTAAACCAACACTGGTTCTGATCGTGCGTTGTCTTTCCACAACGATAACATTTGACAGAACTCAAACCCAATTTGTTTGTACCGAGTTCCGGTGACCGTAGCTGCATTACTGCCGTGCCTCTCGCTGCGGCTTCGTGTGCTGCTGCCATAGTGACCGCCTTCTCAAGCGTCAGCTCATTCTCCTCGAGCAGTCGCTTTTGTGTATCCTGTTTAAATAAACCACACACAAATTTATCTCGTAGTGCCTCTGTCAGTCCCGTTCCAAACTGACAATATTTTGCTAGCTTACGTAATTCCATCAAATATTCAGCATTGCTTTCATTCTGCAGCTGCCTTCTGTCGTAAAATTTAAATCGTTCTGCTAGCATCAGCGGCGTGGGGTTTAGATGATCTTTCAGGACAGTAACAATCTCATTGAACGTCTTATCCGCCGGTTCATCTGGTGATAACAGGTGTTTCAATTGCCCGTATGTCTTCGCACCCATTAAATTTAATAATGTTAGTGCTTTATCTGCATCAGGAATTTTATTTGCCTTACAATAATTTTGTATGTGTTCTACATACATGGCCCAATCTTCGATGTCACTATCAAAGGTATTAATGTTCCCATGTTTAGGCATCGTTGCAATTTATTGTATTTTTATGTTATCCAAGGTGGCGGCTTCCCGCTCTTGTCGTCGTCCTCCGCCCACAAAATGGCGGTTTTCCCGCGCTTGGCGGTCTTCAACCGTCCCCCGACGCTGTCTCCGCTTCACCGCGGCTCTCGCGCGTTCAGTTTCCCCAGACGCTGCGCCTTTTAGCCCGAATGCGGCCCTTATCTCCGGTCGCGATCGATGTCCCCGCGCTGCGCCTCTCGCTCGAAAGCGGCCCGGCCCTTATCTCCGGTCGCGATCGATCTCACCGCCCTTATTCCTCCGTCTTCCCAGCCCCGTCTGTACAGCCAACGCGGTTGACTTTCTGTCGCGTCGCTGCCCGGCTTACCCACCACCGAGGTAGAAAAGAAGAAAGCTGACAGTCGCTGATGGAGGCTTCGAGGTCAGGATGTCTTCTGCACTCCGGTTTCTCGATGCCTGCCGCTCGACGTGTCTTCCAGTAGGATGATGAGGGTGGAAACCTCTCTTCGACGTCCTGTCTGTGGACGAAGCCGCCGTGGAAATAACTGCCGCAGGGTAAGAATCGGACTCGTCGCCACTGTTAAGTCTGTGTGTTATAGTGATAATTACTACACAGACTACAAGAGTAAACTCAACAGGTCTTTACTGGTTGGAGGTCGGGACTATACTGAATACAATATTAATGCACAGTGCTTATATACCGGTGTGGTCACCACCGGTATTACGTATACAGCAGCCAGCGAAAGTAGTACATCTCTTAAGGTGGAACAGGCTTAAGTTCTCAAGGTGGAACAGGTTACATACACCACAAAAGCAAAGGCAACAAACCTTAAAATTCTATTTTAATGAGATTGTCTTTGGGGAAAAAAAGACCTGAAGAGAAGCTGACTGAGGGTGGTATTCGCATTATGTGGGATGCAATTATGTACAGTTGACTAACTGCTGTTTCCACTGTGTGGGAGTTCCAGTGTTTACTTAAATGATTCCTGGAAGAAGATTGTCAGATTGCTGATAGATATCTCAGTTTGGAGGAGTGTGTGGAGACTGACTAGCTCTGAGGTTATCCCCTTACCCTATGCATAAGCTTCTCAGCCTCGGCACAGAGCCATTAGCTATGGAGGCCTGGTCCAAGGTTTTCTTCGAGCTACTGGGGCTGTATGAGAGTAAAAACATGGGATGGAATTAACAAAATAATGACATTGCTGTGACTTTTATTGATCTGTGCCTTAAGGGGTTGCTAGAGCGGATTATTATTACAGACATAGTGAAGAACATACTACTGTAACCTACATTATCACATGGAAAAAACTGGATAAGTGGTCTGTGTCATATATCAATGAAAGATACTTGGTACGTGAACAGGAGTTTGCTACTAGGTGTCACAGCTGCAACATTTTTTTAACAATTCAAATAAACATGTTCTGCATTAAAGATGAAATAGAAATAAGTTATATACATTAAAAAGGATAGACTTGGAATAAGTTGTACATTAAGCAGGATAGAGTAGGAATAAGTTAGACATTTAAAAAGCTAGAATAGAAGTACAGTAATTGTATGTTTAAAAAGGATATATAGCCAGACATTCATCTGTGGTAAACCACAGTTACAACAGAGCAAGTTGATGCCATATTGATGTTTTCAGTAAGCATTTAAGACCTCCTCAAATATTAATATAGCTTAAGCCATTTTCATATTCATCAATGTTGAGCAATGCTTTCAGTGCACTACAACTGGACATCCATGAGGCGCTGTGGGCCATCGGCAGCAGCAGAATTGTATTCCACCACAATCTGTAACCTCATGGCCTGGCATAACCCTCACTCTACCATTACCAACAAGCCAGGGGACCAACCCTGGTTCAGTGAGGAGAGTAGAAGAGCATGTCAGGAGCAGCACCAGGTGTACCTAAAATTGAGGTGCCAACCTGGTGAAGCTACAACACTGGACTACATGCATGCTAAACAACGGAAGCAGCATGCTACAGACAGAGCTAAGCGATCCCACAACCAACAAATGCTGCCAACCAAAGTCCTGCCACATCCAGTCATCAATGGTGGTGGACAATTAAACAACTAACAGGAGGAGGAGGCTCCATGAACATCCCCATCCTCAATGATGGCGGAGCCAAGCATATGAGTGCAAAAGACAAGGCTGAAGTGTTTGCAACCATTTTGAGCTAGAAGTGCTGAGTGGATGATCCATCTCTGCCTTCTCCTGAGGTCCCCACCATCACAGAAGCCAATTTTCAGCCAATTCGATTCACTCCACATGATATACTATTGCATACCAAAAATAGTGGGGAACCAAGGGGCTAATGAGGGTGAGGAACTTGAAAGTAATTATCAGTAGAGAAAAAGTAATTGAGAAACTAATGGGACTAAAAGCTGACATCCCCAGGACCTGATGGCCTACATCCTAGGGTTCTAAAAGATGTGGCTGCAGAGATAGTGGATGCATTGGTTGTGATCTTCCAAAATTCCCTAGATTCTAGAACAGTCCCAGCGGATTAGAAGGTAGCAAATGTAACCCCACTATTCAAGAAAGGAGGGAGAGAGAAAACAGGGTACTTACAGGCCAGTTAGCCTGACATCAGTCATCGGGAAAATGCTGGAATCCATTATTAAGGAAGTGGTAACAGGGTACTTAGAATATCATAATATGATTAGGCAAAGTCAACTTGGTTTTATGAAAGGGAAATCGTGTTTGACATTTATTAGCGTTTTTTGAGGATGTAACTAGCAGGGTAGATAAAGGGGAACCAGTGGATGTAGTATATTTGAATTTCCAAAGGGCATTCGATAAGGTGCCACATAAAAGGTTGCGACACAAGATAAGGGCTCAAGGGGTTGGGGGTAATATATTAGCATGAATAGTGGATTGGTTAACAGACAGAAAACAGAGAGAAGGGATAAATGGGTCATTTTCCGGTTGGCAGGCTGTAACTAGTGGGGTGCCGCAAGGATCAGTGCTTGAGCCTCAGCTATTTACAATCTATATTAATGACTTGGATACATTGCACTCGGTCCCTTCATCTAAGTTTGCTGATGATACAAAATTAGGTGGGAAAGTAAGCTGTGAAGAGGACACAGAGAGCCTGCAAAGGAATAGAGACAGATTGAGCAGGCAATAAAGTGGCAGATGGAGTATAATGTGGGGAAATGTGAGGTTATTCACTTTGGTAGGAAGAATAGAAAAACCGAATATTGTTTAAATGGTGAGAAACTATTAAATATTAGTGTACAGAGAGATTTAGATGTCCTCGTACAGGAAACACAAAGTTAGCATGCAGGTACAGCAAGCAATTAGGAAGGCAAATGGCATGTTGGCCTTTATTGCAAGGGGGTTGGAGTACAAGAGTAAGTAAGTCTTACTAAAATTGTACAGGGCTTTGGTGAGACCATACCTGGAGTACTGTGCACAATTTTGGTCTCCCTCTCTGAGGAAGGACATTCTTGCCTTAGAGTTGGAGCAACAAAGGTTCACTAGATTGATCCATAAAGAAAAGAAGGACAGACTTGCATTTATACAGCGCCTTTCACAACCACCGGACAGCCCAAAGCGTGTGCAGCCAATGAAATCACTGTTGTAATGTAGGAAACGCGGCAGCCAATTTGCGCACAGCAACCTCTCACAAACAGCAATGTGATAATGACCAGATAATCCATTTTTGTTACGTTGATTGAGTGATAAATATTGGTCAGGACACTGGGGATAACTCCCCTGCTCTTCTTCGAAATAGTGCCATGGGATCTTTTACATCCACCTGGGAGAGCAGATGAGGCCTCGGTTTAACGTCTCATTCGAAAGACGACACCTCTGACATTACTGCACTGGAGTGTCAGCCTAGATTTTTGCGCTCAAGTCTCTGGAGTGGGACTTGAACCCACATCCTTCTGACTCAGAGGCGAGGGTGCTACCAACTCCATCACGGCTGACACATGGGATGAGAAGAGGGTGGTAGAGGCAGGAACCCTAACCACATTTAAAAAGCACTTGGATGTGCACTTGGGATGCTCTAACCTGCAGGGCTACGGACCAAGAGCTAGGAAGTGGGATTAGGCTGGATAGCTTTTTGTTGGCCAGCGCGGACGTGATGGGCCGAAATGGCCTCCTTCCATGCTGTAACTTTCTATGATTCTATGAGAAGGTTGTCCTATGAGGAGAGATTGAGTAGATTGAGCCTATACTCTCGAGTTTAGAAGAATGTGAGGCGATATTATTGAAACATAGGGGGAGAAATTCAGTTGGCTGCGCCACCCGTTAGCGCCTTAGGGCGCTAAGTGGGGCGCAAACCAGCTAGCGCCCGGGTGCGGCAATACCTGCGCCTCTCGCGAAATTGAGCGGACATTTAGCGGCGGTGCTAAACCGCAACGCCCGCTCAGCTGCGCACGCAGATCCTGACGTCATTTCAGAGTGCAACGCCCTTGGGGCGCCCCGGACCGGAAATTCAGTGGCGTCCCCCTCCTTTCCACTTGTCGCTCCCAACGACAGGTTGACTGGAACGGTTCCCAGTCGCTGTGGGGCTGGAGGGGCACTATTTAAAGGGGGCTCTTCCTGGCTTCTTTGTGGTAGCCATTTTTGGACCACTCCTGTGTGAGAGAGAGAGAGAGAGAGAGAGAGAGAGAGATTTGCAGAGAGACAAAGGGAGAGAGATTTCTGCATTGAGTCAGTGCTCGCTGAGGTACTTTTGGCTTCTGACCAGAACTTTGTAGTTGCTTTGCTTTTTCACTGGCATAACTTTGAGTGGCCACATACTATGGGGGCTGCAATGGATGGGAACGTCATGCTTCTCCATTACATTGAGAGGGCCAACAGGCGTCGGTACACGAGACCTTACGCTCCCAGGGTTTTCCGCCAACAGTTCTCGTACATCAATATGTCTGAGGAGCAGTGTTTTCGAAGGCTGCGATTCAGCAAGGAGGTGGTCACTGAGCTCTGCCACCTGCTTCAGCCAGATCTGCAGCCTCAACTGAGGAGCAGGACGTCTCTGTCGGTGGCAGTGAAGGTAACAGTGGCTCTCAACTTCTATGCCACCGGCTCCTTTCAATCCGCTACTGGGGACATTGCCAATACCTCCCAGTTCGCGGTGCATTGCTGCATCCATCAAGTCACGAATGCCCTCTTTAAAAGGAGACAACAGTACATCTCCTTCCCCATGACCCTGGACAAGCAGCAAGAGCACGCAATGGTCTTTGCAAGAATAGCGGGCTCCCCCATGGTGCAGGGCGCCATTGACTGCATGCATGTGGCTTTGCGGGCGTCGCAAGAGAATGCCGAGGATTTCCACAACCGAAAGGGGTTCCATTTGTTGAACATCCAGTTGGTCTGTGACCACAGACAGCTGATACTCGCTGTCAATGCCTGCTTTCTAGGCAGCAGCCACGACACCTTCATCCTGCGCCAGACTTCTGTGGCAGACCTTTTCGAGGCCCCAGCTCACCCAGGAGGTTGGCTTCTCGGGGACAAGGGCTATCCTCTGTGCACCTGGCTGATGACCCCGCTCCGTTTGCCCAGCACCCCTGCTGAAGAACGATACAATGAGAGCCATCAAGCTACCAGGAACATCGTTGAGCACACAATCTGCGTGCTCAAGCAACGGTTCCGCTGTCTGGACCATTCTGGAGGAGCCCTTCAGTACTCACTTGAGCGAGTCTCCCACTTCGTTGTTGTATGCTGCATAACCTGGCAATCCTCAGGACTCAGCCAATGCCACCAGACATTGGAGCACCAGCGGAGGAGGAGGAGCAGCAGCACCAAGACGGGAGGGAGGCACAAAGTGCAAGGGCCGTCCGTCAGCGGCTTATAGCAAGTCACTTCTAGGCCCCCTCTGAGGGAATGGCTTCTGCCATTAAAAGAACCTGAATGGAACCGTGCCGCAACCCCTAAGCCGGTCAAGGCAACAATTAGTTCAAAGAGCAAACATGCACATTCTGAATAAAGACACTTCTTTATTTAACAAACTGTGTACCCTTCCTGCATGACAAAGTAATAGAAAGAAACCCCCCAAAAAAAGTCAGTCACATAACTGGCTCTCACAACCTGGAGACAATGACCAAAACAGTAACAAAAATATGACCACGATCCTCGGCCTTCAATAAAACAATTAACAACATTTTGCCACACCTCCTACTTTTTGCCCTTCGAGGGTGATCTGCTTCGCTTGCGAGTTTGGCCCCTTCCCACCCTGCAGCTCCTCCGTAATGGGACCCCAGTGGCTGCAGCAAGGCTGGGGGAAGGCTGCTGAGTGTCAGAAATTGAGACTGCAGATGCCCTTTAGGGACGGCCTGGACCAGCTCTGGGCCTGGAGGGCCCAGCTGCTGACTGCTCCAACTCTGCATGGGCGGCAGCAGTCTGTCCTACAGGTAGTGGCAGCTGCAGTGGAGAAGTGACAGTGCTGGCAGCAGGAATGCTGTCATCCTGAGAGAGGATAGCAACTCCCTGTTCGGCCGACACACTGGCACTCCCACGGGGCAGCACTGCAGCATGCGGAGCGATCTGCTGAAGCACAGATTGCTGGCCTGCTGCGGCGCGGTGAGGGCCCCGGGGAATCCTGCCCGATCCAGCGAGGGTGGCAGCAGTCAGAGCTCGTGTGGCCTCAATCTGCGTCTGCATGAGACCAGCCACTGACTGCATTGCAGCACTTAACAATTGCGTGGCAGCCGCCTGTGCTGTGCCGACGTCCTGGACAATCCTTGCCTGTGCTGCACCGAAGTCTTGGACACTCCTTGCCAGTGACTCAATGGAATCTGGCATCCTTGCCACTGCAGCCATGAGCTCAGTGTGCCTGTGCTCCGCCTGGGCGCTCATTTCAGCGAGGAGCCGCACCTCTTCTGCGCTCACTGTAGCAGGACTCGAGGCCAGACTCTCCCTCTGGGGAGAAGGCCGCCGAGCTTCCCTACCCCCCTCGCGTTGCTGCAGCCCGCTGGGCCCCGGAGCTTCACCCTCCTCAGACCATTCCCCCCTGCTCCCCTCCAGGGAAGACGTGTCCCCATTATGGCCATGGGCTGCCTCGGTTGAGGGTGGCACTGATGGTCCAGCTTCCTCCTCGTTGCCGCCTTCAGAATCACTCACAGTGGCAGCTTGAGGGCCTGCCTCCTCACCTGGTGAATCAGCATCTGAAAGCAGGGAGGTACAAGAGTGGCTTTAGCGTGAGGACAGGGTGGCAGCAAGGGAGGCATGAGTGCTGCAATGTACTGATTTGGCTCGAAAGTGGCAAAGGATGCTGGTGTGAGGAACAAGTGGAAGGAGAGAGGTCAAAAAGGTGATGACCTTACCATTGCTGTGCATAACAGGGTCGGCATCTCCAGTGGCAACGGGGCCAATCATCCGGCCTGCCATAATCCGTTGGACTCGCTGCTCCAGATCGGTCAGGGCTTGAAGGTGAGGCCGGCCGGCCTCCCCCGGTCCGTTGCTGCTGCCTCCTATTATGCGCCAGCTTGCCCTGCAAGAGAAAGGATGGGCTCTGAGTACAGTGTGCAGCCCTGATCTTGGCTGCAATGCCTCCCATGGTCAAATAGCCCTTAGTGTGCTGAGTGTGCGTGTGAGTTTCTTGAAAGGGCCATAGGTGTTGGATGAGGGCTGGGCATTGGGGCTTTCAGGACCCTTTGGCCATAAAGTGAGGTCGAGATGCAGGGATGAAGAGGATTCTGAAAAGGGCACTCACCCTGACGACCCGAGTGAGGTCGTTGAACTTCTCCCTGCATTGCACAGGGGTGCTAGGCACCATGCTGCTGGAGGTCACTCTGTGAGCCACCTCCCTCCAAGCTTTTCGATAGTCGCTGGGCAGCGGCCTCCTGCCACTGTCCGGGTACAGGAGAGATCGCCTGTGCTCCACCGCGCCAACCAGCGCCTCTAAGGCCCCCTCGCTGAACCGCTGCTCTCGCTCCCTGGCCCCCTCCATGGTCCTTGGCTTAAGTATGTGGCAACGGGTCTGTCCAGGCCGAGATTCAGGGCTCCAATGCGCAGGGTGTGGCTGCAATTCAAGATTGACCCTCCCCTTTAAGAGCTGACCGGCGCCAGCGTGTCTGTGCAATCGCTAACTGGCCGCACCTGCGTTGCGCCCGCCCTCTGAGGTAGCACCTCGCTCCTCCGGCTTAACACCTTAAGACAGTCGTGCAGCGCCTGTTTTAGCGCTCCAAGCCCCTCCTGGGGCGAAGGAGGCCAATTTAGCAGTAGGTGGCGATAATTTGCGCCGGGCGCAAAATTTTGCGCCCAGCTGATACTTATGCCCCAAATGGGGCGATACCGAATTTCTCCCCCATAAGATTTTGAGGGGGATTGACAGGGTAGATGCTGAGATGTTGTTTCCCCTGGCTGGAGAGTCTAGAGCTAGGGGGCATAGTCTCAGGATAAGGGGTTGGCCATTTAAGACTGAGATGAAGAGGAATTTCTTCACTGAGGGTTGTGAATCTTTGGAATTCTCAACCCCAAAGGGCTGTGGATGCTGAATCGTTGAGTATATTCAAGGCTGAGATGGATAGATTTTTGGAATCGAAGAATATGGGGATCGGATGGGAAAGTGGAGTTGAGGTCGAAGATCAGCCATGATCTTATTGAATGGCAAAGCAGTCTCGAAGGGCCGTATGGCCTACTCCTGCTCCTAATTCTTATGTTCTTATATTGAGAAACTGCTGAGTGCACTGGATACAGCAAAGGCTATGGGCCCCGACAACATCCGGCTGTAGTGCTGAAGACTTGTGCTCCAGAACTAGCCGTGCCTCCAGCCAAGCTGTTCCAGTACAGCTACAACACTGGCATCTACTTGACAAAGTGGAAAATTGCCCATGTATGTGTCCTGTCCACAAAAAGCAGGACAAATCCAATCCAGCCAATTACTGCCCCATCAGTCTACTCAATCATCAGCAAAGTGATGGAAGGGGTCGTCGACAGTGCTATCAAGCGGCATTTAATCACCAATAACCTGCTCGTCGATGCTCAGTTTGGGGTCTGCCAGGACCACTCGGCGTCAGACCTCATTACAGTCTTGGTCCAAGCATGGACAAGAGGGCTGAATTACAGAGGTGAGGTGAGAGTGACTGCCCTTGACATCACGGCAGTATTTGATCGAGTGTGGCATCAAGGAGCCCTAGTAAAACTGAAGTCAATGGGAATCGGGGAAAACTATCTACTGACTGGAGTCATACCGAGCACAAAGGTATGTTGTGGTTATTGGAGGCCAATCATCACAGCCCCAGGATATCACTGCAGGAATTCTTCAGGGCAGTGTCCTAGGCCCAACCATCTTCAGCTGCTTCATCAATGACCTTCCCCCAACATAAGGTCAGAAGTGGGGATGTTCGTTGCTGATTGCATAGTGTTTATTTCCATTCGCAACTCCTCAGATAACGAAGCAGTCCATGCCTGCGTGCATCAAGACCTGAACAACATTCAGGCTTGGTCTGACAAGTGGCAAATAACATTCGCGCCACACAAAGTGCCCAGCATTGACCATCTCCAACAAGAGATAATCTAATCACCTCCCCATGACATTCAACAGTATTACCATTGTCTAATTCCCCCACCAACAATATGCTGGGGATCACCGTTAACCAAAAACTTAACTGGACCAGCCATATAAATACTGTGGCTACAAGAGCAGGCCAGAGGCTGGGTATTCTGCAGCAAGTGACTCACCTCCTGACTCCCCAAATCCTTTCCACCATCTACAAGACACAAGTCAGGGGTGTGATGGAATACTCTCCACTTGCCTTAATGAGTGCAGCTCCAACAACACGTGAGAAGCTCGACACCATCTAGGACAAAGCAACCCGCTTGATTGGCATCCCATCCACCATCTTAAACATTCACTCCCTCCACCACCGGCGCACCATGGCTGCAGTGTATACCATCTACAAGATGCACTGTGGGTTACGGGTATGTTTTACTGGCACTGCTACCTTCAGTTTAGTTGCAGAGCATTACATTATATTGTCAAATGCTCTGTGACTAAAATCGATAACATAATCGGTGAAAAATGGTTCAGTTGCCATTTGAAAAAAATACCCTAAATATAGAAGGTAAAGGCATTTCAGTGCTTTGGGATCTGTCAGTCTCCAGTGATGGAAAACTGTGAGACACTGCTACATTAGCCCTTGCTATTATATTGCAATGTGACTGTAACAAAGCTTCGTTCCATTTGGATTTGTCTTGAAGCTGTATTACAGCCCACTTTCACATCTTGCAGCCCTGGCCCCTCACTTCTGGACTTGATCATAGTTCCCCCCAGCCATAATTTTACTTTTCATTACTGCCATTTTTCACTTCCTCCAGCTCCAACAATCTGGTTTCTCCTGATCCTTATTTTACTTTCCCAAGTAATGATTTTTATGGTGCAGATTTACTGCTGCTTTTGTTTCATATCAGCTTCGTAATGGTTAAAAAGTGACAGTGTAACTCCAGTGCGGTGTTGAACATAGTTTAAAAATGCCCGGTTGGAGAGAAGCCATGGACCTCCTGGGGATTTATAAACTTACCGAGAGATATTTTAAACGTTCTTGAGAATGCAGACATTCCTGCTCTTGCTCTCATTACATCTAAAATGTGATGGCTGGGAGCAGAGCTTTGCATGTGTATTTAAGCTCTCTTCTGGTCTTGAGAGATTGATCAGTAGCCAGGCACTATAAATCACATGCTGCCGAGCTGTAATTGATTCAGTAGCTACCAGTCACAACTTGCATCTACTGCAACTACAATTTTGATCCAAAATGGAAGTCAAAGTTTCAAGTGATTTTTGTCTGCAATGGTTGAAGCTTTGAAGGCCTAATCCACAACTATGTTCCTTCATGCTTTATTTGTAAATAATCTAGTTGTCTCCCTGTGATGGACAGAAAATTGTAGCTCATACATCAGTGAAATATATGTCTTCAATTATTCCTCTTTCCCCCTCTCATCTACCGATCATTGGAAACTTGTAATCTGAGCCTAAAAATTCCCATGGAAACCTCCTGATGGCTTGTAGTATATTTATGTTAATATACTACAAGCCAAATGTATGTTGAATGTTTAAATGTCTTAATCCAAATGTACACTCTCGGGAGCCGCAAGCCTACATTTCGTTGTACTGCACTTGTGCACTAACAATGACAATAAAAGTTGATTTGATTTGATTTTGATCTGGGATAGAATGAAACCTCCATTTGCTCCTTGGATATGCCCCAACTATTCCAAATACTGAGGTCAGGGACATTAGCATATTTTTGGTGGGTATCTGTATAATTTGTGTACAATACTTGAAGGAGAAAAAAAATTGCAGGGATGTGGGGAAAGGGCAGGGGCGTGGAACTAACTGGATTGTTCTTCGAAAGAGTCGGCGCAGACTCGATGGACCCACTGGTCTCCTTCTGTGCTGCACTATTCTATGATTTTAATTGGGGCAGCAGTCGGGAAGGGATATGGGTGCAACACTTTTTCAGAGCAGAAATAGGGCTTCTGTGCTGACTAAAGATCTTTTTAAAAAAAAAAAAAAACTTTCTGAAGCCATTTGAATTTGCCAAAGGGATAACAGCCTCTGCTAATATTTGTGGCCCCACTTTCACCAGGAGCTGGTCCTGACAAGCAAGTACTCCTGCTTCATGAAGAAGGGGCAAATGAGGTGAAACTAGCAAAAATTCTGATGGAAAATGTCAGGCCACCAGCCCTGCCTCTGTCTGTGATGTCTGTACAGAAGGGGGTGAACTCGAGAAGTGGCTGTTACTTTAAAATATAAAAAGAAAGGAATGGAGGCCTGGCATAAGCAAATCCCAGTCCAATTTCCTCCCCCCTCTTGCTTAAACTTCATGGAGTACATTTGTTGCCCATGTTTCCTTCCTATTTGCAGTACTTTACACAGAAGACAGATAAAGACCAGCTGTTCCATCAGGCCTGACTTGTGCTGTCATGGTGTAACTTCTGCACACCATTGCTTCTATCTAACTCGCCCATTAGCCACAATCTCCTAGAATAGGCAAAATAACAGAAAAAACTCTGGGAAATTCCTCTCTGCTGCCAAAAGCAATAAAATAAATTCCAGGAGACCTAGGTGACTGGGAGATAAATTCCTCAGTACTCACCTACCTTTTATATGCAGTTACGTTTACCATACTCAGGAACCAGCCAACTCCCTTTTGAACGATTGCAGTGAGTCCACATGCTGGTAACTTTTCCTAGAGGTCGCGGAATCACTGAAAAAGAAGCACCACCTAACATTTAACCTATTTCTATGCTCATATAACATACGCGTGTTTCCTGGTCCCCTCTAACCTATCTAGCTTCAATGGCCTAGCCACATGGACTAAGGCTAATTTTTCACTATTTTAAAGGCCTCAATGAAATCTCCTCAAAGTCAATATGGTTTTCTAGAGTAGAAAATACCAGCTCTATACGCCTATTGTGTTAATTTAGTGATTTGAAACTGGGTATCAATCAAGTGGCCTTCCTCTGAACCTTTTCCAGGACCTCTATCACCCAATATATGAGAATACCAGAAGTGCAAACAGTATACCACATGAGGCCTGTCGAAGGCTTTGTACAGAGACAGAATAATATTTCTTACTCGTATTTAATTGTCATAGCACCCTTATTTACTTTTCTTTCCCATCCATCAGCCAGTTTCTTATCCATTCCCAAGATTTAACCTGAATCCCCACAGCTTTGAATTGAATTAGCAGTCTTTCACATGGAACTATGTCAGATGTCGGAAGTCTAGGTACATCAAATCTTGGGGATTTCTACAGTCCACTCAGTTTGTCAATTCCTCAACAAAGTCTAGGTGATTTGTCAGACTGGACCTTTCCCTTCTGAAACTATATTGGCTGCTCCTTACTAGATTATTTTTATACAGTTTTGCTCCTCATAATTGTTTCCATTATTTTACATGAAACTGAAGTAAGGCTAGTGGATCTGTTGTTGCCTTCAAACAATCAGATTCCAGGATGATGTTACCAGAGGTGAGCCAAGTTTTGGGACCATGTCTGTAATCTGATTTCTGATTGTTCAAGAAACCACCAATCACATTTTACTAAAATTACATTCTGATTCAACATCCATGATAATTTCCCATTCTTCCCTTCCTTGGTTAATCCTCTAACTGACTCTACTCCCTGTCTCCAAGGCTTTCTTCCAGTTCTGGAATTCACTGGCTGTCACCCATCAGGCCTGGACTTCAGCCCCACTGTGGGAGAAAGTAGAGGTATAATAGATGGGAGAGGAAGAAGTAGTACAGGTTCCCCATATCAGTAAAGGCTTAAAACCCTATTACTGCTATCATCGCAAAAATTATAACTGTTAAACTTTTTTTAAACAAAATCTCTTTGTCTTCTCAACCTCTCGCAGTCTTTAACATAGTTGACCACGCTATCCTCCTCCAACGCCTCTTCTCTGTCGTCCAGCTGAGTGGGACAGCCCTCACATAGTTCCACTATCCAACTGTAGCCAGACAATCTCCTGCAGTGGCTCTGGAGTCCCCCAAAGATCTGTCCTTGGCCGTCTTCTATGCCTCATCTACATGCTGTGGCTCGGTGACACCTTCCAAAGACTTGATGGTAGGCTCGGCATGTATCTTGACACCCAGCTCTACCTCACCACTATCTCTCAATCCATCCACTGGCCCTGTGTTGTCAGCCTGCTTGTCCAACATCCAGTCCTGAATGAGCTACAATTTCCTCCAATTAAACATTGGGAAGACCAAAGCCATTGTCTTCGGCTCTCCCACCCAACCTCCGTTCCCTCACCACCGATTTCATCCACCTCCACGGCCATTGTCTAAAGCTGAACTAGACTGTTCGCAACCTTGAAGCCCTATTTGACCCGAATGAGTTTCCAACACCATATCATCTCCATTGCAAAGACTGCCTATTTCCACCTCCATAACTGATTAATATGACTTGTTTAGACTGCTTGTTTTCTGTCTGCTTGCTGGTCTAATACTTTGGATGATATTGCCATAATTTAATCACACCTGGCATTATGATTGTACCAGAATAATAGCCCAGTCTGTTTTACTTTAATGGGGGGTAAATGGGTCTTGAGATAGTAATGCCTAATTTTACCTCATCATTAAATAGGTTCTGTACTGTGGTTTTTGGAGTAGGGGACAAAGCTGATTTACATAATTCGCTCATGTTTTAATCAACTGAGATTTTGCGTTCCATCATAGAACCAATACAACTATCATTTGATCTAGTCCTTGCTTAATAACCAATGAAATAATGTGATTCATTTTTTATGAATTAAAAAAAAAAAATTCATTCATAGGATGTGGGCGTCGCTGGCAAGGCCAGCATTTAATGCCCATCCCGAAATGCCCTTAAAATGGGTATTCAGAATTTTCTATGAATGCATTACTCATTCTGATTTTAAGAAAAATAAGTATCGTAAAATAAACAAAACTACACATACAAGGCTCTGAAAGCTGTGTAAAGTTAAATGATGGATCTGTCATGTATCATCCAAACAATTATTGTAGCAGTTGTGTCTGATTGTTACAACAACCTCTGGGAACAACCATGCTGAGGTGAAAAATTACAGTTTTGTTGTGCATTATTGAACAATTAAGTTAGTACGGATGCTTCATGACTGCTTTGCATTTTTATTTAAATTGGCAGCACAAGGAGTTGCAACTGCAAGAAATCCAATGGGTAATGGCAGATTTATATGGGCAGTAAGTTCACCGCAGATTTGTCACTCTTCATTAGGAATTGCTTGCTTGTATTGTTGGCAGTCAGCATTAAAGGTCTTCTAACGAGAGAGTTTGAGTGGTTGCATGACATTCTGAATAAGGTTATTAACATGAATAATTGTCTAAATTCATGTTTCAGCAATGATATCACTCATTTGCCATTTAAGGTGTAGCAGAAAAATCCAAATGAGGCAATGAGCTGTCAGATCTTCATGCAGAATGTCAATGAAGAATAGCAATATGACATTCTATTCCCAATTATCTACCTTTGAATGGAGCTCAGCAGAAACCTTGAGTGTTAGGAGATGGAATGCTTCCATGTTGGAGAAATCCTTTGTGTTGGTGAGCAAGAAATCCAGTTGTTTCTGTGTGATTAACTGGCGCTGAAGATTTTCACCCACTTTAATTCTCAGAATCTGCATGCATTTTACATTTCCTGCCAGCTGATTGAGAACCTCTGCTTTTCATCCTTTGCCTGCGGAGTATCCAAAAGGTTCTATTCTTTGGAAAAATGTATTGTGGCACTTTAGAGGCTCACTCAATGGTGTGGAAAATCTGTTGTCTGCACTCCGCACTCAACATCATGAAAGGGGCTGTTGAATTTACTCTCAATGCCTAAACACGGCCCGAAAGTCAATCAAAATGGACTTTGTATCTTTCAGTCCTTCAGTGAAAGTGCTGTATTTGTAATGACGTGGATGAGATGAGCTGGGCATGTTGCTTAGAGGCGATCTGGCTTGACATTGAGTTTTATTCCTCATGCATATTTGATCATGTAGAAAGCTAAGGTTTTACTGAACATTGCTACTTGTTCCCACTTTAGACCATGCTGTAATGTTGTCAATGCAACTGCTCACTGACTTTCTATTGGCAGATGAGAGGAATGTAATTTATGAATAAATCAGAACTGGCCTACTTGCTACACAATCAGAGAAGAAAAACGGGATTAGCAAGAGCAGCACAATCCAAAGCATTCTGAGAATCATTGAACACAATACATGACAATGTTGCTTTTGGTGTGATTAATTAGCTAACATACTGTTATTTTCACCTAGGTGTGGGATTATCTCCATTAGAAAGGTTTTTTGCTGCAGGGCAGTGCTTGTGTACAAAAACATCATTGAGCATTTAACCTAGATACAAAAATTGTCCGGCAAAGTGCACTATATCCAGTCGGCTATATTCTCTTTGTGTTACTTTTCCAATCAGAGCAAACGTGCATATGGCCTGCATATTGTCAATTACAAAAAGTTGAAATCTTTAAGCGAAAGCACTTTGGGGGCGAAATTCGGTTACGCCCTATTTGGGGCGGTAACTGAATTATAGAAACATAGAAACTTAGAAGATAGGAGCAGGAGTAGGCCATTCGGCCCCTCGAGCCTGCTCCACCATTTAATGAGATCATGGCTGATCATCCAAATTCAGTACCCTGTCCCTGCTTTCTCCCCATATCCCTTGATCCCTTTAGCCTCAAGAAATATATCTAACTCATTCTTGAATATATTTAATGAATTGGCCTCCACCACCCTCTGTGGCAGAGAATTCCACAGGTTCACCACTCTCTGGGTGAAGAAATTCCTCCTCATCTCAGTCCTAAATGGCTTACCCCTTATCCGTAGACTGTGACCCCTAGTTCTGGACTCCCCCGCCATCGGGAACATCCTTCCTGCATCTAGTCTGTCTAGTCCTGTTAGAATTTTACAAGTTTCAGTGAGATCCCCTCTCATTCTTCTAAACTCTAGCGAATATAAGCCCAATCTCTCCTCATACGTCATTCCTGCCATCCCAGGTATCAGTCTGGTGAATCTTTGCCGCACTCCCTCCATGGCAAGAACATCCTTCCTCAGATAAGGCGACCAAAACTGCACACACTACTCAAGGTGTGGTCTCACCAAGGCCCTGTACAACTGCAGCAAGACATCCTTGCTCCTGTACTCGAATCCTCTCGCTATGAAGGCCAACATACCATTTGCCTTCTTAACTGCCTGCTGCACCTGCACGCTTACCTTCAGCGACTGATGCACAAGGACACCCAGGTCTTGTTGCACTTCCCCTTCTCCCAATCGATTGCCGTTCAGATAATACTCTGCCTTCCTGTTTTTGCCACCAAAGTGGATAACCTCGCATTTATCCACATTATAATGCATCTGCCTAATCACCCAACCTGTCCAAATCATAATAAAGTTTCTCTGCATCTTCCTCGCAGCACACACGCCCACCCAGCTTTGTGTCGTCTGCAAACTTGGAGATATTACATCTAGGTCCCTCGTCTAGATCATTAATATATATTGTGAATAGCTGGGGTCCTAGGACCGATCCCTGCGGTACCCCACTAGTCACTGCCTGCCACTCGGAAAAAGACCCGTTTATTCTAACTCTTTGCTTTCTGTCTGCCAACCAGTTCTCTATCCAAGTCAGTACCTTACCCCCAATCCCATGTGCTTTAACTTTACACGCTAATCTCTTATGCGGGACCTTATCGAAAGCCTTCTGAAAGTCCAAATACACCACATCCACTGGTTCTCCCTTATCTATTCTACCAGTTACATCCTCAAAAAATTCCAGTTATCGCCAGAGATTTAGCACCTGGCGCGGAAGTACCGCTCCGGCCATGAAATTCGGCTTACCGCCCAGGCGAGGAAGCTGAGCACTACCTTGGGCACTCCACTTCCTCTTGGGGCGGTGTTGGGGGCGCAAAGTGCGGTAGCACCGGAGCGCTACACGGCCGCTCCACATAGTGCTGACGCGTTTCAGCGCCCCATCACTTCCGTTAAAGGGGAGGGACGCTGCGAGCTCTGCAGGGCCTCCGATGGCCCACACTAGCCCACCAGGGCGGCGTGGTGCCGTGGCTGCAGCCCAGCACCGAGACGCGGTGCCGGGCTGCACGATGGCGGCCACAGAACACGCCAAGGGCTGCCACGGAGGGCCGACCTTTAGGTTGGCCAAAAAAAATAAAATGGTGGAGCGGGTTGCGGCCGCACCTCCCTTTAATTAGCACCACACGAGTGGAGGTCGGCCCGGCTCGCGACCGGAGAGGCTGCCACTGACACCGCCCGCGGTAGCCTCGTGGGGTGCAGCCAAGTTTCTGCTGCAGGACGGTAAGGGGTCGCGGTGCACAGTGGTGACCTCATTGCCGGCGTCGCACGACTCGGCGCTATTGGCTAGCGCCCCGCCGAATTTCTCAGGAGGCGCTCGCCCCCGCCCAGGTGATGAGCCCTTTGCGCCCCGTTAGCGGCCCCCCCGAGGCACTAATGGCAGGCACAAAGGAGCCGAATTTTGCAGCCTTCGTTTCTTCCACCAGTGTCTGGTATTAATCCCCATAATATCTAAAGCTGTTATGAATCTAATAGTTTTTAATTACACTATTAGAAAATATATAGTTCCTCCAACCACTTTAGCATTGTACAACCAGTCAGCTAGTGTAATGTTCTTCTTTGGCCTATTTATTTGGATAATATTCAGCATCTGTATCACCAGTTAAGCTGTTGCTGTACCCTGGCATCCACGCTGTTTGTTTGCTGGTTTCAGGTGCATGCTCAGGTCGAAGCAATCATGAGATACTTCCCCATCAGATGTGAATGGTACTAGGGACCGAAGGGAGGCAAATCTACATTCAAAAACAATAAATCTCCAGAGATAGATGGTATTTATCCTAGAATGCTAATGGGGAGTGGGGAGAAGATTTGCGAGGCGCTAACTATCATTGAGAGTCAGGGAAACTAGGAAGGTACAAATAGATTGCAAACAGGCTAATGTGATAGTGGTGGGTAAAGTTTTAGAAACAATAATCAAGAAAAAAAATTAATGGGCACTTGGAGAGGTTTAAGCTAATTAAGGAGAGCCAACACGGATTTGTAAAAGGCAGATCGTGTTTGACTAATCCAATTGAATTTTTTGATGAATTAACAGGGAGGATTAATGAAGGGAATGCAATGGATGTTGTCTTCATGGATTTTAGGAAGGCGTTTGACAAAGTACCACATAGAAGATTGGTTAACAAAATTGAGGCTCATGGAATAGGTGGGTCAGTGGCAGCTTGGATAAGGAATTGGCTTAAGGACAGAAAACAGCGAGTTGTGGTAAATGGCTGTTTTTCAGACTGGAGGATGGTAGACAGTGGTGTTCCCCAAGGGTCAGTGCTGGGGCCACTGCTTTTTTTGATGTATATAAATGACCTGTATATTGGAATACAGAGTAGAATTTCTAAATTTGCTGATGACACCAAACTTGGGGGTGTGGCAAACAGTGAGGATGATACCAATCGACTGCAACAGGACATAGAAAGGCTAGCAAAATGGGCATACAAGTGGCAGATGGAATTTAATACAGAGAAGTGTGAGGTGATGCATTTTGGCAGAAGGAACAGGGAGAGGCAATATACACTTAATGGCACAGTTTTAAAGAATGTGCAGGGACAGAGGGACCTGGGAGTTAATGTGCATAGGTCCCTGAAGGTAGCAGGACATATTGAGAGAGTGGTTAACAAAGCATATAGGATCTTGGGCTTCATAAATAGAGATATTGAGTATAAAAGTAGAGAAGTTATGCTGAACCTTTATAAAGCGCTGGTTAGGTCACAACTGCAGTATTGCGTCCAGTTCTGGTCACCACACTTTAGGAAGGATGTGAAGGCCCTTGAGAGGGTGCAGAGGAAATTTACCAGACTGGTTCTGGGGATGGGGGATCTTAGCTACAAGGACAGGTTGGAGAAGCTGGATTTGTTTTCATTGGAGCAAAGGAGGTTGAGGGGTGATTTGAGGTGTACAAGATTATGATGGGTTTAGATAGGCTAGATGGGGAAAGGCTGTTCCCACTAGTTTTTTTATTTGCTTATAGGATCTGGGCATCACTGGCAAGGCCAGCATTTATTGCCCATCCTTAGTTGCCTTTGAGGAGGTGGTGGTGGTGAGCCGCCGCCTTGAACCACTGCAGTCCGTGTGGTGAAGGTACTCCCACAGTGTTTAGGTAGGGAGTCCCAGGATTTTGACCCAGCGACGATGAAGGATAGGCGATATACTTCTAAGTCAGGATGATGTGTGACTTGGAGGGGAACTTGGAGGTGGTGGCATTCCCATGCACCTGCTGCCCTTGTCCTTCTAGGTGAAGAGGTTGCGGGTTTGGGAGGTGCTGCCGAAGAAGGCTTGGCGATTTGCTGCAGTGCATCTTGTAGATGGTACACACTGCAGCCACGGTACGCCGGTGGTGGAGGGAGTGAATGTTTAAGGTGGTAGATGGGGTGCCAATCAAACGGGCTGCTTTGTCCTGGATGTTGTCGAGCTTGAAGTGTTGTTGCAGCTGCACTCATCCAGGCAAGTGGAGAGTATCCCATCACATTCCTTACTTGTGCCTTGTAGATGGTGGAAAGGCTTTGGAGAGTCAGGAGATGAGACACTCGCTGCAGAATACCTAGCCTCTGACCGGCTCTTGTTGCCACAGTATTTATGTGGCTAGCCCAGTTAAGTTTCTGGTCAATGGTGACCCCCAGGATGTTGATGGTGAGGGATTCGGTGATGGTAATGCCATTGAATGCCAAGGGGAGGTGGTTAGACACTCGCTTGTTGGAGATAGTCATTGCCTGGCACTTCCGTGGCGCGGATGTTACCTGCCACTTATCAGCCCAAGCCTGAACGTCGTCTAGGTCTTGTTGCATGCGGGCATGGACTGCTTCATTATCTGAGGAGTTGTGAATGGTGCTGAACACTGTGCAGTCATCAGTGAACACCCCCATTTCTGACCTTATGTTGGGGGAAGGCCATTGATGAAGCAGCTTTAGATGGTTGGGCCTAGGACACTGCCCTGAGGAATTCCTGCAGCGATGTCCTGGGGCTGTAATGATTGACCTTCAATCACCACAACCATCTTCCTTTGTGCTAGGTATGACTCCAGCCAGTGGAGCGTTTTCCCCCTGATTCCCATTGACTTCAGTTTTACTAGGGCTCCTTGATGCCACACTCGGTCAAATGCTGCCTTGATGTCAAGGGCAGTCACTCTCACCTCACCTCTGGAATTCAGCTCCTTTGTCCATGTTTGGACCAAGGCTGTAATGAGGTCGGGAGCCCAGTGGTCTTGGCGGAACCCAAACTGGGCATCAGTGAGTAGGTTATTGGTGAGTAACTGCCGCTTGATAGCACTGTCAATGACACCATCCATCACTTTGCTGATGATTGAGAGCAAACTGATGGGGCTGTATTTGACCGGGTTAGATTTGTCCTGCTTTTTGTGGACAGGACATACCTGGGCAGTTTTCCACATTGTTGGATAGATGCCAGTGTTGTAGCTGTACTGGAACAGCTTGGCTAGAGGCACGGCTAGTTCTGGAGCACAATTCTTCAGCACGATAGCCGGGGTGTTGTCGGGGCCCATAGCCTTTGCTGTATCCAGTGCGCTCAGCCGTTTCTTAATATCACGTGGAGTGAATCGAATTGGCTGAAGACTGGCTTCTGTGATGGTAGGGACCTCGGGACTATGCCGATATGGATCATCCACTTGGCACTTCTGGCTGAAGACGGTAGCAAATGCTTCAGCCTTGTGTTTTGCACTCACTTGCTGGGCTCCAGCATCATTGAAGATGTGGATATTCATGGAGCCTCCTCCTCCCGTTAGTTGTTTAATGGTCCACCAGCATTCACGACTGGATGTGGCAGGACTGCAGAGCTTTGATCTGATCCGTTGATTGTGGGATCGCTTAGCCCTGTCTATAGCATGCTGCTTCTGCTTTTTAGCATGCATTAGTCCTGTGTTGCAGCTTCCCCAGATTGGTACCTCATTTTTAGGTATGCCTGGTGCTGCTCCTGGCATGCTCTTCTCCACTCCTTATTGAACCAGGGTTGGTCCCCTGACTTGGTAATGATAGTGAGGGATATGCTGGGCCATGAGGTTACAGATTGTGGTGGAATACAATTCTTCTGCTGATGGCCCACAACGCCTCATGGTACAGTTGATGGTACAAGGACTAGGGGACACAGATTTAAGGTTTTGGGCAAGAGATACAGGGGGGATGTGAGATAAAAACTTTTTTACGCAGCGAGTGGTGATGACCTGGAATTTGCTGCCGACGGAAGTGGTGGAAGCGGAGACACTCAATGTTTTCAAGGGGAGACTGGAAGGTATTTGAGGGAAATAAACTTGAAGGGCTACGGGAATAGAGCGGGGGAATGGGACTGACTGGATTGCTCTCCCGGAAGCCAGCGTGGACTCGATGGACCGAATGGCCTCCTTTTGTGCCGTTATGACTCATATTCAAAAAGAGAGAAAATCAGATTCAGGCAACTACAGACCGATTAGTCTTATTTCAGTCCGGTGTAAAATAATGGAATTGATTTATCGGTTAGGTTGATTTGGCTATGATAAATTGACCCTTAGTGTTAGGGGATCAAATACGTGGGGTTACGGGGATAGGGTGGGATATGTGTCGGTGCAGGCTCGATGGGCCGAAATGGCTTCTATCTGCACTGTAGATTCTGTGATTCTGAGTATAAACTTGAAGATTATCTGTACAATAATAACTCAGTTAACAGCAGTCAACCTGGATTCTGAAGGGGAAGATCCTGCCATCCCACCTCCTTGACTTCTTTGAAGAAGTAACATTGAGGAAGCAGAGGAGATTTACCAAAATGATACCTGGGATGAGGGACTTGAGTTATGGGGAGAGACTAGAGCAGCTGAGATTGTTCTCCTTAGAGCAGAGAAGGATTAGAGGAGATTTAATGGAGGTGCTCAAAAATTTGAGGGGTTTGATAGAGTAAATGAGGAGAAACTTTCCACTGGCAGATGGGTTGGTAAACTGAGGACATAGATTTAAGATATTTGGCAAAAGAACCAGAGGAGATGAGAAGAATTTTTTTTACGCAATGTGTTATGATCTGGAATGCACTGTCTGAAAGGGCGCTGGAAGCAGATTCAATAGTAACTTCTTTTATTCGCTTATGGGATCTGGGCGTCGCTGGCAAGGCCAGCATTTATTGCCCATCCCTAGTTACCCTTGAGAAGGTGGTGGTGAGCCGCCGCCTTGAACCGCTGCTGTCTGTGTGGTGAAGGTACTCCCACAGTGCATAGCAGTTAGTTACAACTGAGTGACTTGATAGGCCATTTCCGAGGGCATTTAAGAGTTAACCACATTTCAAAGGCGATATATACTTAACAGTGACATCATCGGAGCATAACGTGCATAGTTAAAGAGGATCCTTCCGACTTGGGGTAGATGTCCTTGCGACCTGCAATTTAAAGTTGCAGTTGGTCAGATTGGGCAGGAAAGAAGTGCATACGTCCCCCTCTCCATTTTAACTGACCCCCAGTCTGGTTTCCACCAGGCAGGGGAAGTTAAAATTGAGGCCAATTTCTGAAACATTAACCTTCCTTTCTCTTTTCAGATGCTGATCAACCTCTTGTGAATTTCCAGAATTTTCTGGGGTTTTTTGATTTCTGGTAGCATTATCTCAATTTCCTGTGTTACATTTTTGAGTTTTGCTTCTGACTTAAAATGTATTGCTGCGAGAAAAATATTACTGAAATTATTTATCAGAATAAATATTGAAACTTTAGAATGTTCACTCAGAATACTGAATTTGATAATTAGAACCAATCTTTGATACCTACAGTAGTGTGTGCCCAAGGTCTGCAAGCCAAGGATAAAACGGGTTCCAGTGATCCTTATGTCACAGTTCAAGTTGGGAAGACTAAAAAACGTACCAAAACCATCTACGGGAACCTTAACCCGATCTGGGAGGAGAACTTCAACTTGTAAGTTGCTTTGAATTTCAAATAGGCATTTTACTTTCTTATTTGTTGCAATATATGTAAGTTTACTATCCAAAACAGATGGGCTTCTTCCTCCAGACACTTTTACCAGACCATAGAAGTTGACACTGGTGCATGAAAATGATTTTGAAATGTCGTTGCCACCTAACTTGATGAACACATCTCCTATCACTCTGTTCAAATCCCCCTTCATTCTAGTTTCTAGACTGCCCTGATCAAAGTTACCAGCAACCTGTGTAACTATGACCTGTGGTACGTTATTTCTTGTCCTCTTTGATCTCTCTTCAGTATTCAATGGGCTTGATCACACCATTCGTCCTCCAGAATCTCTCCACTTTAGTTCACCTCTGGTAATTCCCTCACTTGATTCCATTCCCACCAGACTTACCAGACCAACCGATCTGCAATGATTTTCTCTTGACCCCCTTCTATTTCGATATGCTGCCCCTCAGTGATGATATTCATATGCACAGGAATTATACGAATGCTGATGGTATCTCTCCTCCACAACCACTCTAGCTTCCATGACTTTGGCTGTGGTGTATGATTGCCTGAAGTTGTAGACCAACCCAAACTTGTTGCAGCTCACAGTTAGCAAGAGCAAAGCCACCCTGTTTGCCCTCGCTGCCAGAAGTTTCTGACCCTAATCCTCAATTCCATCTTCATTCCTGATACCTGTAGAAGCTCAACTTGCTGCACAACCTCAGTGTCCTGCTGGACCTGGAGCTTCAAACCACGCGTCCAGTACATTACCAAGACCACGATTTCCACCTCTGAAATATTGCCCATTTCCGTCCCCATCACTGAAACCCTCGTTTCAGGCCTTTGTCACCTCCGGACTCTACTAGGATGCTGCCTGGCCTGCTGAGTTCTTCCAGCATTTTCTGTTGTTATTTCTACTTATCCATTGCCCTCCTTGCCAGCCTCCCAAGTTCCCTCCTGCATAAATTCCAACTCATCCTGAATTCTGCTACACATATACTATCCCATACAAATTTCTGCTCAAAAATTATCACTATCCTGCTGATCTTTAATGGCTCAACATCCTCTGCATATCGGTCTTGAAATCCTCATCTATTAATCCTTTA
The DNA here is from genome assembly GCF_052327205.1 of Somniosus microcephalus. Taxonomy (NCBI): domain Eukaryota; kingdom Metazoa; phylum Chordata; class Chondrichthyes; order Squaliformes; family Somniosidae; genus Somniosus; species Somniosus microcephalus. Next base: position 29,802,995 of record NC_140999.1, on the reverse strand, counting down.
ATGACCCTTCTCCTGTACAGTTACAGCCTGCTTCAGCACTGCATCCCAGCTTTCATCCTCCACTCTCTCAAATCCTGTCTGTCTTTCTCCATTTAGATGGCATATTAAAACATCCCAAAATGCTTCACAGGAGTGTAAACAGACCAAAATTTACACCGAGCCAAAGGAAATATTAGGGCAGATAACTAAAAGGTCAAAGAGATAGGTACTAAGGAGCATTTTAAAGAAGGAGAGAGAGGCAGAGAAGTTTAGGGAGGGAATTTCAGGGCTTGGGACCGAGCTGCCTGACGGCACAGTCGGTTGTGGAGCTGGAGGAGGTTAGGGAGGGGCGAGACCCTGGAGGGATTTGAACACGGAGATGAGAATTTTAAAATCGAGGTGCTGGTGGACGGACGGGAGCCAATGTAGGTCAATGTGCACGAGTAATGGGTGAATGGCACTTGGTTTGAGTTAGGGTACGAGCAGCAGAGTTTATGGAGGGTAGAAGATGGGAGGCTGGCCAAGAGAGCATTGGAACGAATTATAACACAATCTTGTGGGGAAAAAATTCTCTTATTTAGTAATTTATGCTAAAAATGTAATACAAAATAATTTCATTTATAGTCCATTAACAACTAGTAGACATCTTTTTGAAATGAGTTTGAAATTAGCTTTTCTTAGTGAACATTTTGCATCTATCATTGGATCTCAGGTGGTCCGTTGAAAATACAGCAAGTGAAGAAAAGGCATTTCTCACAAGAAAAGAGGCCAAAGGGAAGTTAATCCAAATCAAGCTGCTTGCTTATAAAGTTCAGTCACACAGCAATATTAACTGAGGGCTGACAGCAGATCATCTGTCTGCTCTTTCGCAGTGGGACAATAGTGTGTGCTTCAGCAAAATCTAAAAGGAAAAATAAGTGAAACAGTAACCTTTCCTTTCAGTGGGCTGTTTGTTTTTAGACCATATTTATACTTGTAATACAGTCCACTAACCGCCTGCCTTCCAATCCCATTTGACCCTCTGCAGACCTGCTTCATGTGTTTCACCGACTCGGTCAAATCTTGGTGCCATTGTAATTCCTGCTCTCGGGGCTGGATGTTCCCTGCGGCGGCGCAATGGCAACGGGAGAGCTGGTTGGCGGGTTCCGGTCCCGCTCCCGTCTGCTGTCGCTCTCTGAAAATGATTTTCCGTAGATTGACCTGGTTAAGCCCGTCCTGCGGGGTTCCTGGCCAGTTAACAGGAAGCAGGCCTGATGATGTCATTTGATGACACATCATCAGCCGGCTTCCTTAAAGGGACCATGGCCACATTGATTTTGACAGTTGTGCTGTCAGTGCTCTGCAGCATTGAGGTGCTGCAAACACTGACGAGCACTGCACAGAGGTGCATGGCTGCACCCAGGCTCATGCATGACTCCCTCCAAATGCTTCTAGAGGGAGTCACAGTACGCAGGGAGATTCTATTCCCTTCCCATGGGTGGAAGAGACCTCCTCTGGAGATCAACGCAGTCTGATTGTGTCCTCCTGTGCAATGTGCAATCAGGGATGTCGTCAGGAGTCACTGGCTGCAGTGGCGCAAACCTTTCAATGATCTCTGTAGATCACCAAACGTTACTGCAAAGCCACACTCAAACTCACCCTGCTGTGCCACTCATCACATCCCCATCACTCAGCCTTCCCTACCCTACTCCTGCATATCCTTACTAACACCAACTTACCTTGCACCACCACCCATCCCTCTCTATCTACATTATCACTTCTCCATCTCATGAGCCACCCCTCTCACTCGCCCTCATCCTGCTGCAAGCATACCAACTAACACACAAGGGTAGGCACACTTGATTGGTTTAGCCAATGTTCATGTGAAGTTTCTGTTAATGTGTGTCAAACATTAAAATCTATATCTTCAACACTTCTGTGCGCACCTTGAGAAGTATCTTAGTGAGTTCCAGTGAATGTTGAGACATAACTTCCCCCCCCCCCCCCCCCCCCCCCCTCGGCTATTGTGATGAGGGTGAAAGAAATGGCTTGGACATTATAGGGATGCTTTATGGTGCAAATGTGGGATGGTGTCAACCTGGCGCATCATGTGGCAGTCAGGGTGTACAGCATCAAGTGAAGTAAATCTGGCCATGGCGATGCCATTGCTGGTCTCCTGGGCAGCAATGTTGTCAGGTGTTGATATCCTGTGCAGCATCAGGTGATGCTGGAGAATGTTGTTGTGCCTGGTGATGTTGGTGTGGGGGTTGATCGTGGAAGGAATCAGAGGACCAAGGTGAGATTTTTTTCCAAGGGCACTGATGTTGCTGGAATAGATGTCAGCTGCAGTTGAGATGACAGAAGCGATCTGTCATTGGTGAGAGAGATTGGTCCAATGCGTTGCCACTGGATATAGAGTTGGTTCTAAACACTTGCAAGCTACAGAAAGCTCTATATGTCTTACAAATGCAATAACCAACAGTTTGAGCTCTGAAAAATGAACAACTGCAACATGGTATCCTTTATACCACTTCTGCAGCTGTCAGGTTATCAGATAAATCAAAGCAGACTGAACTCATGACAGGGTGAGCTGGCGTGTTCCCCGAGCAGCGGGTAACCTGTGAGGAGCACGTAAAATTACAAAGTAGGCCCAAAATAGCATTAAATTGGCTGTTAACAAGCCATTTAATGATCTCAATTGTCTCCCCTGCCGCTTGGTGTTGGTCAGTTCTGCGCAGACGGACCCAACACCTGGGAGACTCGCGTGGAGGCGGGTTGACTGCGGGTTTCCTACCCGCTGTCAATCTTTGCCATTTTGACAGCGGACCCGCCTCCGAACCCACCCTCTGAGCGCTGGCAAAATCCAGCCCTCCGTATCTGAATGCAAAAACAAAACAAATTGGAAACTGAACTTTGTTGATTCAGAAAATAACAGTTGTTTTATTTCAGTGAATGTCACAATTCATCTGACCGAATAAAAGTACGAGTGTGGGATGAAGATGATGACATCAAATCACGGGTAAAACAAAGGTTTAAGAGGGAATCTGATGACTTTTTGGGACAGACCATCATTGAAGTTCGAACTCTAAGTGGAGAAATGGACGTCTGGTATAATTTAGGTTGGTATCAATGTTTAACTTTCCCGTGTTAGATATTTGTTCTGTATTGCCTCTAGACATCTCTAAATGGATAATAATTTGCATACAGTAATGCTACAATAATGACACAGCAGTGCTATAATATAGCATTCTCAAAATTAAACCATATTCAGCTTCTGTTTAAAGCTGTTTTCAGAGCTTTGGCATTTCATTAAAAAATATATATGATTTCTATTGCTTTTTCCTTCCACGAGTTTAAGCTGAAACACCGAGGCTAATAAATAACAAATGTTTAACAAGTTTTACATAGGAATGTACAGGACCAGAAAAAACAGCCACAGTCAATTGGGCTTTTCCCAAAATTTAGAAAACATTATTTGCCATTCCCTCTTATACCACCCTTTGCTCCCGTCGCCAAATACCCATCCACTCCTTCAATTTATGGACACAATCCCCCTCTACTGTCTCCCATGGATAGTCCATTCACCACCTTCTGTGTAAAGTGATTAAATCTAAACTGTTTTCAGGTCAAGTATAAATTTAGTACTGCTGTAATAAAGTTACACTCTCAGAAGTTTATGTTTGTAATCATTATGTTGCACTCATTTTTCATTTCAATTCAATATGAAATGCCTTGTAAACATTTTATTTGTGCTTTTCTTAACACTGTGAATGCTTAATTCAAAATTAACCCCTGCTACAACATGAAAAGCATTATTTTCTTTAGCTGTGCAATGCTAAATATAATGAAGAAGAATTAATCACATCATGTGCAAAACTCGCATGTTTAGGGTGGGTGAGGCAGCAGACTGGTGAACTTGTGTTCCAAGGCCATTAAAATATAGAATCATGGCGACCAGAATTCCAACAGCACCAATCCACCAAGGTGTTGAGACTTGAATGCAAATGCAGTGAAAGACACAGACTCCATCCAAAATCCCAAGGACAGGATCGCTAACATAGAGAGTGAGTGTTCTACTGAAGCCTTACAAAGACTTAATGGCAGAGTCCCTGGGATAGCCTGGAACATCATCCGGATGTGGCCCCTTAATGTAGGGGAGTGTGGGTGGAAGTCTTGCAAAGGTCCTCTTCACGGAAATTTACTTTGCATTTTATGTGGGGCGGAATCTCAGAGGAATAGGAAATATATAGGAGCTTAGTAGCAGGAATATGCCATTCAGCCCCTCGAGCCTGTTCTGTCATTCAAACAGATTATAGTTGATCTGTACTTCAACTCCAATTACTCACCTTTGATCCATATCCCTTGATGTCCTTACCTAAAAAAAAAAATCTATTGGTCTCAATCAAATTTCAATTGACACAACCTATTGGGAGAGAATTCCAAATTTCTACTACCCATTATGTGAAAAACTGCTTCTTGATTTCATTGGCCAAGCTCTAATTTTAAGCTTAGGTCCTCTTGTTCTGGATTCCCCCACCAGAAGTTTCTCTGTATCTACCCTATGGAATCCCTTTATCATTTTTATCAATTAGATTGCCCCGCAAACATTTAAACTCAATACAAGCCTCATAATTTAACTCTAAGTCCTGGAAAAATTCTGGTGAATCTGTAGTGCAGCCTGTCTAAGGCCAATATATGCTGCCTGAGGTGCGGTACCCAAAACTGAACTCCAGATGAGATCTGACTAAGGTTCTGTCCAACTGAAGAATGTACCTATGCACTCGTGTTTAGTGATTTGTGTACATATTATATAAATAGGGTTGTGCCCAAATTCCGTTCCTTCTCTGCCCTGGCACACACTTGGAATTTTGGGACAAGGAAGTGTTGCAGCACAGAAGAAGGCAATTTAAACCAATTTTGGTCCACCCACTTTACCCCTTGTGGAAAATCTTTGCTCTGTCCCCATTGATTCTCCACTGTCTTCTGCCAATTTTTCTTTCCAATTCATCTGGGCTAATTCCCTTTTAATCTTGTTGAAATTTGCTTTTTTCCCCAGTCAGGTACCTTTATAATTGTTTCCCTCCTTTTCATTTTGTATATTGAACCTAATTATGTTATGGTCGCTGTTTCAGATGTTTCCCCTGCATTACCTACTTGTCCCAATTATTTCTTTGAATTAGATCCATCGCTGCCTTGTCATTCGTTGGATTAAAAGCATACTGATACAGAAAGTAGTCATGAACACATTATAGAAAATTCTTTTGTCACTTAGATTACTTTTACCCCAGTCTATCTTTGGATAATTAAAATCACCCATTATTACACTGTGTTCTAGATTTGGCTGTCATTACTTTACCAAGTACTGTGAAAGTTTCCCACACCATCTTTCCCACTCACCTCCAGAGCAATGTGACGATGGCCATGAAAAAGTGGACACCTCAGACCAATCTCCACCCCTCCCATTGAATTAGGACAAGATGAGATGGCTAACATAGTGATATAACAGAGGAACATGAAAACATTGTCCACACATTCTCTATAGAAACTTTTTAAAAATGGTGCGGAATGCATTTTGCAGGCCTCAGAGTTAAGCTTTTAAAAATATGTTGAATTTTTTTATTTGTTTTCATTTCCTTTTTCAGTTACTGTTTTAGGGTCTGAATATTGGTGTCAAGGCAGTCAAAAGAAAATGCTACAAGACCTGAGATACATTACCATACAGGTTTTTATTTTTTAAAGTGTGTGCCTGTAGTGTACAAGCTTAAAGAGAAATTAAAGATCATATGCTAGTCTGCATTTCATCTACAAAGTTCAACACACAATATCCAACATAAAGTCATCAAAAACATTTTAATCAAGTTTTATTGATGACGACATTGAATGTTAATTAATTTACCTGTTTTAGTAGTTAAGAAAACAGCATCAGTCTTATTAGGGCTCTACCAGTAAACAAAAGTGTTTGTTAAACAATCTAAGAACTTGAAGTACAGGAAAGTAAATGCAGTACAGGTATGGTAAATATAAATAGAATTCTAGTCTAAACGAAATGATTAAAATACCATTTATATGCAAATAAAATAAGTACATATCGAATTCAGCATATCTAGGTTGTGGGGGCGGGGACATAGTGGTCTAGTATATTTGTGTATTTGCGCTTTGTGCTATGTGGGGGTATCATAGAAGTTTTCCAATTGTGAGTTCCTGATTTGCAATAGGCCACTCAGGGGAGGCACTGACCAGCAAGGAACACGTCTCAATACTGAGAGGGGGAATACTTAGAGAGCAAGTTGTTTAGCACGGTTATTGCCCATCACCTAGCATTTGGCAATGATGTAGTAATAGCTCACCCATCAACCTTTGTGGGAAATTATTTATTCTGTGTCGGAAGTTAAAGAAAGAAATAACCCTTTTTTAGTGTTTTAATAATTTTGTAAAATTAGAATCAATAAACCAGAACACTTGACTGTTTTAACTAAGTAGAATGTGGCAATCACATTTTAATAGCCTTCAAAAGACAGATGAAAGTGAGGTAGATGCACTCGCCTTTCTAAAATAGACTAGTAGATCTGCTGTGGCGTTGCTCACAAGTAGTCTGGGACATGGGCCACGGCGTGGAGCAGTCAAGCAGGGAATGAAATGCAGAGCCAGCCATGTGGAAATTGGAGCAGAATGTAAAGTCCTAGTGAAACTGGGTATGAAGTGGGATTAATTTTCTGTTACCTGGCAACTGAAAGCAGCAAAGTACAGAGCCTGAGGTGAGCCTGGCTGGATCGGAGAAAAACTCTGAGGTATAAGAAGGAGAAAGGCATAAATGAGGTTGAGCCCAGAGGTGGAAGGAATTGTGTGGCTCAGGTTGGGAAGAGATGGGTGGAGTTTAGAAAGGTCAAGTAGAGGCCAGTGAGACGAAGGATCGATGGTGATCCTTGAATTTGGGACTGTCGCCAGTACTGTAATAAACAAAATTAGTGAGTTTTCACATCTACACAGCCTCCTTTTCATCTCATTGGTTGACAGTGTTGTCAGTGAAATATGGTTGTACTTTTTTTGCAGAATGATTGGTTGACATCAGCACTCAGGAAAATAAACCAATAGCCATATCGGACACACAAAAAACTATATAAATACATCAATTGATATAGATTCATTTAGTTGATTAATGTAGCATTGGTCATTGTATGATGTTTGCCGATCTCACATTCAATTACATTACAATCTTCACAGTATCAATGATACTATGCGCTACTGAAAAATGCTACATTGTAAAAGATTAGCCTATTGACATAAAACCAAATTTGATGTGAATTTTGCTCACCGTGACAAGAAATTGTAAGACAATGGCCCAAAATTTGCGATCGGAGGCTTCCCATGGGCGGATGCCTCCGACCTGTAAAAAATCTACGAATTTACCTGGTCCGGGAGATATGGAGACTTGCGATCCTGGGCCTCTCCGGGTACCCGTGGGTAGAGGCCCACATTTCCCAGGGGTGCAGGCGGTTCATAAACGCCCCTGGGATCACGTGGGCCAGCCCAACCGATAAAAGAAGGGAATCCTCATTCATACTCGAGGGAGTTCCGTACGTACGGAATCCCCATAAGTATGAATGGGGATCACTTAAAAAATACACGAACACGTGAAATAATTTTTTTAATTACCTATTTAAAATTAATTAAACTGCCATTTAATTAAACAAAGTTTAAAAATTTTGGAGAAAAAAATTGTTTTAACGGAGCTAAAAATAAACGCCTTATTGGACAGGGTTTTTAATTACTGTATAAATGAGTGATAACATTTTATTTTTCTATTTTTTTTAAAAACACTTATGCTGTTAAAAGTAGGCCTTACGCCAGCTTTTACCAGGCATGAGAATTTCACGGGCATTCAGCGGGCAGAAGTTGGGCAAATGGCGCCCCTCTCCACCCACGGAGGCCCTTTTCCTGGGGATGCGGTGGATCTGTCAAGAAGATTCATGACAGATCGCAAGTTCCGGGTTTTAGCGCATGCACTTTGCAGGCCTAAACCCGGAACTTGCACGGCCCCTACGGGCGCGTATACGCCTCGTACGCACACGTAGGGGTCACAAAATACGGGCCATTAGTGAAAATCTGCTGTCAAGTTATTTAGCAGCTTACTTAATAGAGAGGGATTCTGATTATAAAATAATTTCCATGGTTGAGCACATTATTAATTACATTTTCCTGACAATAGAAATCAGTTTTAATGTCTAGTTTGTACTGGGCATAGCATCATCAAGTAAGTATCTTCTGGAAGAGAAGGACTTTTCTTGCACATACCATTCAAAGAATCTAAAATAATTCATGTCCATTTTTCTCTCTTAGGTTGTTAATATACCACAATGTGACATATTAACTGTCTAAGACAGTAGCCAACTAAATCCTTAATGATGGCACTCTTTCTGTGACTCCGTTTGCTCAAACAGATGCTTTAAGTATCGTAAAAAAACAAACTTTCTCTAAGTTCTCCTCAGCATATATGATCTTTAATTAGGTTGTGGTGCTGCTTAGTGTTCCTGCTGAAACAGAACTACTGTTTATTTTTTAAAGAGCTAGCGCTTAATCTTTGATCCATTCAAATGGTAAGAAACTTTGAATTCCTTTTTTTCATTACTTAAGCTCATTTTTACCTTCTGTCTATCTCAGCTCATAATATGCCCTGAATTCATTTTTGTGTAATATTTAAACATAAAGTACATCATACCACAAAGGCATTATGGTTTGACAAAAGTGACATGTTAACTGACCACTAGTTGGGCCCCGATGGAAATAAGCACGTTCTAGCAATTACACTCCAAAGTTTCTCTTGTATTGTTTTTGTTAATATTTGACAGGAATGCTCTAGAGGTTCTGGAAATAAAAGCGGCTAGTTATTACCACACCAATATGAGTGTTTATTCGGGCATGATAAAAAGAAGCACTTATTTATGCTTCAGTTAACTTTCTCAGCTGTGTGTAACCACATATTTTTGTCCACTTTATAATGATATTAACCAGCATAGCATTAACTGCTTTATCCACATCTCTTTTGGCAGGGGGTTGGTTGAGGGGGCGAAGGGATTATTTCTAACCTCAATCATGTTAATTTAATGATCATGGCCTTTAGTCCTGTCCAAAGTAAATAATTTTCCCACGTTTACAAATCCACTTTTTAGTATTTTAAAAACCTAGATTATGTCTCCTCTCAAACTTCTTTTCTCTGGTGAAAAAAATTCAATTCACTTAAGTCTCTCGCCATAATTCAGAGCTCTAAATCTTAGCAGCATCCTTGCTTTTTGAATTGTTTCCAACGTATCAGGGAGTAGATGATTTGCACTTTGGATATAGGTAGGTTTCTTTCTCTTTGAACTGTTTAAAGAACATATAAATTTCAAGTAAACTCTTCTGAATTTGGCAATAAACTAGACCAAGAATCAAGTGCTAAACTGTCACATCAGACTCCTTCTTGAAGTTATCAAGGAGCAAACACTTATTAATGCTTATACCAGCTGGTGTTGTTGGGAGTATTAAACCCTTTATTAGGTCACTGTAAAAATGTTATTACATTGTTTCAGCCATGTCAGCTTCCTTAAAATCACAAAAGTTATTAAAAAAAAGACTCGTGTGAATTTGACAGAGGTAATATATTTGTTAACCCAGTTTCTGTCGAATCAGCTGCCTCTTCCTCCATTTGTTCTCCACTACTGCTTCAGTCTTTTGAGAGAACACATTCGTTATCTCCTGAGATAAGAAGAAACTGGAGCAATACTTTGACAAATGCTAGGATGTTGTTGCAAAAAAAAAATCCCCTGATAAACTGTGAAGAAAAAGATATTCTGTAAAACCGAGCTACCTGCAGTATTTTTTTAAGCTTTCTTCTAATATCAAAACTTTTACTGGAATACACACGAAGCTCTTTGTTGAGTTAATACAGCACCCGAGTAATGTTTATCCTAACACTTTATTTTATGCGGATCTATTTGTATGTATTATTTAAAACAAAGGTCAATTAATTGTTCCACAATGTAAGAATGCAGAGTAATTTTTAATCAAAATTATTTAAAAGTTGTAAGGTAAATCATGCCTCCCATGTTGCCAGCAGTGAGCTGCACTCTAGAGGATCACAGGCCAAAGAATCAGGGCTACAGGTGCTGAATTTGCACTGTAATCAATTCTTCAATTTTAATTGATCTTTTGTTTCTAGTTATCAAACAAGTGGGTATTTAAGTTATTTTATTAGGCTGATATCTTTTGCAACAAGTGGTGGGCTGTGACATAACTTTTTGTATATTAAAAATACACTGAAATTGCCCTTTTTGAACATAATTTTAATAAAGATCAAAATGGTAAATTTGTTTCAGCCCCATGTGTTTAGTTGCTAAGGACATCGTGCTGAATAGAATTGTATATAACTCTTCATACTTGAGCTTGAAAAGATTAGTTAAGCAGTTCAGAATAAATTGTTGCTTGCTTTTATAAGATCAGTTCTATATAGCCTGCTTAAATATCATATAATCCAAGAATATCATTGTTTTTTCTATTTTAATATACAAACTTTAAGACCTGAAAAATAGTTCTTTCTCCAGTGCTACTTTTAGTTTTCTTCTGCCTATGCTAAAAGATGTAGGCTGGATATTTCTTTAATACAAAGAGGAATGTGCTGGTGTGCTTAGAGGAATGGTGCTAATTAGTCAAATTGTGTACACGGTAAACACACAGCCACAAAAGCCCTTCTGTAGCAGTGTATTAAAATATATAACTGTATAATCAAAATGTTCAATTGCTTATAAAATATATATGTGAATAGTAAAGAATTCCTAGTCAGAAGTTAAGCTAAAAAGAAAATGAAAACAATAAGGACTTTACTTGCTGATCTTTATAAAAAAAATTTTTTTTAAAAAGTACCAGAAGTTACATGTATTTTTCTTCCATTATTTAGATTTGTTTTTATTTGTCTTAATAGAAGTTTAATTCAAAATACTAGTGAGGACACAAACTTAAAGCAAAAACTGTGCCAAAATACAAAGACATAATAAAGGCATTTTACAAACTGAAAAATTCACTTGTGCAGTTCTCCAGTGATGGATATAATCATTTATAAATTTCCTATCTAGATGAATACACTTTCCCAATAGTATTCCTGTGATTCTCATTATGAAATTATAAATTCTTGGTCTAGTTGGGAGCTGCATGTCTTGAAATTATTTATTACTGTGCAAACCTGTTCTGTTTTTAAAAAAAAAAAGCCTGAAGAATTCGATTCAGAACTTAGCTAGAAATTTACTCATAATGTTTAACTTTTTTGTTTTGTGTTGATAATTTCCACATCCAGATAAGCGTACTGACAAATCTGCAGTGTCTGGTGCCATCCGGTTACATATTAGCGTGGAGATAAAAGGAGAAGAGAAAGTAGCACCCTACCATGTTCAGTACACATGTCTACATGAGGTAATGGATTAGCCACGAGTTATTAGATGAGCGTCTATGTTTTTCCTCCATGGGGAGTCCACTGATGTCTTGCAGACATCCTAGATATTGGCCCAAATTTTGCTGCAGTAATGACGGTGAAACTGTCAGTGTTTGCAGTCATTACCCCTCTGAAACTGACAGCAACTTACGGTTTTAGCACATGCGCTGGTAAACTCAGAAATCCAGAAGTTTCAGTCAGTTATTCCCTGCTCTGTGAAAGTTGCACTGTGTAACTCCCCAGAACCGGCAATCAATTCAAATCATCTTAAGGACGAAAACTTCCCCTATTACACTGGAATATTGCTGTTAAACCCCCCCCCCCCCAAGGTTAAGCCTTGTTGAAGGAGGTGTAACTGGGTTTTTAATGCCATATTGACTGCTGAACTACCGTTCTGGCCCTGAAAAACGAATTTTATATTTGTGGAATATCAATTTTTTTCCATTAACATGATTAAGAATTGCATGGTTTTTAATTTTTTTTTAAAGTTTGTTTGATATTTTAGCTTCTATCTTAATCCTATGTGTATGTCCCAATCTTTATTTCGCTGTCTAAAATTTATAAAAAAGTAAATTAGAATCTGTGCATTTTACTTCCTGGTTTGCTGTCTTGTGAGAATTCTTCAATGTGATTGGCTGTTCGGCCTGCTTGATGACATCATTGTTGCTGGACACTGGAGATTCGCTTGATTTGGCGCCAAATTCAAACAAAGGTTGGGAAAGCTGAAATTGATGCCACAGAGATTGCTATATCTTTGTGGGCAGCTTTCTTCGAGGTCAGCGGCAAGCGCTGTCGCTTTGCAGCTGACCGCAAATTCCAGGCCATTTTGTTTGTCAAGAACACAAGGGAAGAAAAATTCAGGATTAAAATCTTCAGCTACTGTGTTTCTCCCAGTGGTATATTTACTTTGGATGTATCCCACTGAAAAAGTGTACTTGGACATAAATAGCATCTTTTCTATAAGTCATGGGTACCTGATATTAGAGTTTTTTTTATAAATCCACAGAGATGTAGGTTGATTTACTGTAAGGTTTTGCTTCCAGGTTTCTGGCATGTCAGCAGTCCAGATGGGTCTTTTCCATCAGCGTATTGATCTCTGACAATTTTAAATGCAGTAATGAATAGATGAGGGTTATTCTTCTACCTATATTTTTGTATAAATGGCATTAAATGAAAATGTTTTATTTTTATGTTTATACATTTATTTGTATTTTTGTAATCAACTGTCAGTTGTCGCATGTTAAATTTATAGTGATTACATTACAATTATTATTTCAGTGTGGATGTCACCTATGTAGAACATCATGGCTATCAATGTCTCCCTCAACCAGCAACATTTTTGTTAGAACTGGCCATAAACGTCACATCACTTATTATTCTCAGTTTATAGCATCAGCTGGATTTCTTGATTAGGTTGCAGTCTAATTGCTCTTGGCTGAGTGTAATTTTCAAGATCTTTCTAACTTCATTGTTGAAGCTTGATTTTTTTTTTCCTGGAGAATTTGATCCTTTATTTCCTTCAGCATAAAATGTTGCTTTTGTTTTTGTGGCAATTTTGAGATTTTCACTGTAGTGTACAACTGATTATCACACCCAATTTATGCCAATATTCCGAGCCAGATTTAGTTGAGGTTGGTTAATGTAATGGTTCCATTTATATACTGTGGAGACTGTGGAGATTTTCACAAATTGGAAGGAACAAAGCAGCACATTTTCTCCTGCTCTCTCACAAATACCTTGTCCTGTATGGCAGTGGTTTTGTAGCTGTTTCAATATATGCATATATAATATATTGGCCCAGAAATTAGGTTCGGGGGCTTGCTGCGCGTGCAAGCCCCTGATGTGCACTTACCCGGCGCGCCGGCCGTTCTGCTCCCGGGACGCATGGAATTCCTTTTTTCAGTTGATTACTCCCGGGCAGCGTCTGACGTCACGCCGCCCAGGAGTGCAGCCAGCGCGAAGCCTCGAGCGCGGAGTGTAAGTGAGACACGCCCCTTGAGGTCTCCTTACCATAGGACACGCCCCCAATTTTTATCACAAGCTGCAAAGCATTTTTACATGCAGAGCAGCATTTTAAATAGGTTTTTTGTATTTTTATTAATCTTTTGCTAACTTTTATAAAGTTTTAAATACTTTTACATTATTTTGAAGAATGTGAAGTAGTTTTAAACAGAATTAAAGCGTAGTTATTTTGATGAGCCGGCTGGGATCACGTGAGCACTGGGCAACCAATGGGAGGTTGCAAAAGTTCATTCATGAGTTTGGTAGTAAGAACTGTCAAACTCATGAAAACTCAGGGCGCCCAAAACAGCACTTAAACTACAAATAAAAGTTAAAAAAACATCCCACTAAATAAATGAACTATGAATAACTGTAAAAAACTACTTCAAACAATTAATCAAATTTTTGAATTTTTTTTTTTAACAAATCGGGTCTAAAAATACACTTACCTTACTGTAAATTCTTTAAAAATAATAAACCTGTGGAAAAAAAAATTCTAAATTGTATTAATACACCACTTACCTTTTAAAACTAAGTACTTACGTCTGCTTTTTTCACGCGTAAAAACCGGAGGCCTTTACGCACGGGCAACTCTTTACAAAAAAAGGAATTTCAGCGCGCACGCGCTGCCTGAAACGTCGCACGCGTTCCGCCTCTTAACCCCTTGGTTCAGAGGACAGGAAATGCCGGTTTTCAGCGCATGCGCTATGCATCCTGAAAACCGGCACTTCCATCGGGCCCACGAGTGAGTATCCCGTCCGTACTCATGCGTTGGGACCTGAATTACTGTGCCAATAATTCCAGTGATACAATAATAGCCCTCACATAGCAATGCCTTAATTAAAAGTTTCAAACAAGTTTACATTTTGTATAAGCAGCATTAGTTATGATTCACTGCCAAAAGAATGTTATAATTTTTGTATACTTATACATACAGAATCAATTTCACTTCCTGACGGATATACAAAACAATGGAGTGGTGAAGATCCCAGATGCAAAAGGAGATGATGCGTGGAAGGTTTATTTTGATGAAACTGCCCAAGAAATAGTGGATGAGTTTGCAATGCGATTTGGTGTAGAATCCATTTATCAGGCTATGACGTAAGTTTATGCAGCTGTTTCAATGAGTATTTTTTGAAATAATGGGTTGTTAATGGTTTATCATTGAAATGGTCTGCTCACTGCTGGCAATTTGAATACAACATTAATGTTTACCCCTTCAATCAAGCACATCAGTGATTAAAAAATATTGTAGCGAGGCCCAATCAGAGGATTGTAAAATATGTCAACATTTTCACAAATATTACTATTTTACCTTCATTCCTACAACCAGCAGGAACTATTCTTAAACCACGACACTTCATGCCAGTAATATCATAAATAGTAGCCAATAGGTCCCTCAGTAAAAATGCTGATTGTAAGCATGTGGCATCACTTCGCACCATTGAAAGCCAAATCATTGGTTGCCAAGGATGTGACTGTCATTCTTGACAGTGTGGTTGCTAAGGGAATGTTTGTTGTTTGCCATATGAATTTCTGCCATGCATAGCCAAAAACAGTACAGCCAATGAAAATGTTATTTGAGTCCTCAGCGTAAACCTTTAGTTTCATATATTTAGCAAATCACCACTCCATAGCTTGGCAGCTCCAGCCATCACTCGCTTAATATTTCTGTTGCAGTTGCTGTTTTCTTAGTAAATTTCTCTGCCAATTGTTCTCCACTGTACACCTGTGTTGAAGGTGTTGACTGTTTTGCTGAGGTATAGGTATGATTAAGGCACCCTCTGGTTCCTTGCATAATTGCCCATTATTCAAGTGTATGTCTTAGTAGTAAGTGTCAGTAGGCTATTTCACTGTGGTGGGGAGCAGCACAGTCGAGCCTTATCCTGCCCTTATACAGTGTCCGTATGTGCATCTCCAACAGGGACCACTGTACTGCTAAGTTTCTGCCTCTAACCTAGGGCAATGATGCCAATTGTAGTGCCACTTATCACAGATCCAACTGAGATTATTTTAGCATAGATAGCACATAACTGGGACCTTTCAGGTTTCAATGATATCGCTCAGCTATTCATAGTTCAAACTACTATTGGGAGTGCATTTATCTTCAATAGATTTTGTATATTTAAAATACAAAATACAGATTAAAATTTAGAAAAAATTGCTCTTGCCTCTAACTATTGTATTTCTATTATACTTTTGTAGGCATTTTGCCTGCTTGTCTTCAAAGTACATGTGCCCTGGAGTACCAGCTGTAATGAGCACTCTGTTGGCAAATATCAATGCTTACTATGCGCATACCACTGCCTCTACCAATGTATCTGCCTCTGATCGTTTTTCAGCCTCCAATTTTGGGGTATGTATTAATAACAGGGCTGTAAATTTTTCACATTTTACATTGATTCTCTGAATGTGTAGTCTTCCAAAATTTTCTGTGAAGTTTTTGAAAATTCACCTCTAATTTAATTGACAAGGACTTAATTGAACGTGATATTGGGCAGCAAGATTGAAATTAGCTTGTATGCAATTTTTCTTTTCTGACTGCAAGGACTGTGAAATTTGAACCAAAATTCCATGGAAAATGTACAGCCTTAATTATTAGAACAGTATAAAAAATGTCAATTTGTTCATCTATAAATTATTTTTAATGGGAGCATTTATCTTGTATCTATCCACTGCCAGAAAGGCTAGAGTTAAAAACTGATGTTGATCTAATCTCACTCCTTCTACTGTACATAGGAAATAATTGTATTTTCTCCAAAGCATTGTAATAATTCACACTGGTAATTATGGCAGTCATCTGAAGTATTGCATAATATAATGTTTCTTGCTGTGCACTGCATTAATAATTGTTTTCAAATTATCTAATCAGTGATGAGATCAAGACGTACAAAATGAGAATACTAGACATGACAAATTGTGGACTCATTATCTGCCTGGAGTTTCCTCGGTGTATGCGCCCAGAGACGCGTGTAATCTGGGTGCAGTTGCGTGGCTTAAATGATTGCGGAATTTTGGGCATAAGTGAGTTACGTGCGTAATTACAATACACACAAGTCTCCTTCGTCTTTTATGGCCATCTAGCAAACCCTCTGCTCAAACGAATCTCCGCCCATAAAACTGGCCATGCCCAAATACGAGTAAGCTCCTATTGTGCTTGCTCAGAGTGTCTCCGCACGCAACCAGATTTTCAGGTGCAACAGGAAAGAAAGTCATCCTTCTGGCGTTTTATTGCAGTTTTATTAGTTTTTTTTCCATTTATCCTCACTGAGACCTGCTCTGTATTTTCTGTTTATTTTAAAGCATTTTTATGGCGTAAGTATAAGTCACATTAAAAATTAAAAAGCTTCCTTGATTGTAGGTTCCTAAACATGCTGTGCCAGGTGGGTATTGAATGATGGTTAAATGAGTTGAAACTTCAATTTTCATACTTAAAGAAGAAATAAATGGTGCAGGTTCAGCGCTTTCCTTGAGCCCCAATTGTTTCTACTGATTGACACCCATTTTAAGATTGGGTATATTCTAATGATTGGATGTAACTTGGCATTGACAAAATGGACACGCCATTGGATGCATTTTCATGCCTAACTTCGGGTTGCACCCATGGAGGAACCTCCATGGAATACTGGTGAAACTGTGCTACTTTTAATCAGAACAGATTCTTATGCAGAATAGAATTGGCGCATATGAGAGAGCCATCTTTCCAGTACAAAAGCCCTCAACACTGTCAATGTCCATCTAATGTTCTGGACCAACTTTGTAGCACTATTGTGCCAGTAATAAAGTGCCCTACACAAAGGCCTCTTCCCTCATGTGCACTGCACAGTAATGTGGCGCAATATGGTGATATTCTCTCAACTATCTTTTGTATGGAATGCAGGAAATATTCACCTTTCAGTGATTGTAACGCCACCTGACACAATTACTTAGATTAATGAACTGAAAAATTGAATAAATAGCATTTTTAATTTCTCGTGGCTTATATTAAATAATGATGCACCATGTCTTTAAACATAATTTGATTTCAGGCCTGTCGAATCAGACATGACTACATGCAAAGGGGGCAATGGACAGGTTGGGAGAAGAGGCTGATGGAGCCCCTCCCAGAGCTCCTAGATACCAGGGCCTCCCCCAGGGTTGATAAATCTGTGCCCTGGGAATACTACTTGGCATAACATCTCTGTTTTCAAAGCCATGATTCACAGTAAGCAATGCAACTGCTAGTATATATAAAAAGTCAGCATGCAATAACTAAGTGCCACTTAATTTCTGTAACACTTTCCCCATCAAACTTGTTGATTGCCTCAAAGTAAAACAGCAGCAAACCAGAATTCAGGAAGGAAGGATGGTATAAATCAAAAATAAGTAGCGAGGCTAGAGAACAGCTGATGAGAAACTCCTGAGGTCTTGTGAAAACAACCAATAAAGCAAACCTACCAGTAAGAGAAAGCAGGAGGTGAACCAATCAGGGTGTGGCAGAGGAGAGATTCAGCCAGGGATACAAGCAGGTTCAAGACTGTTGTGTTTGTACCGCTATACACAACTACATAAAATAATAAAGTAGCAGAGACTGAGAGTAACTTCAAGTGATCTTTACTGGGTAACTGGAACTTCGGCACTGACTATACAAATCGATACGCGTCTGTTATATACGCTCGCAACTAAGGATGTACATCCGCAAAACAAAGTAGTCCCTTCAATGTTGTATACATTACAAAGACTAAAATGAAGAGGGAGGGATCTGGCGAGTGCCACAGTCTGAATATGGTTAAGGGTTGGTGGATGCTGGAAAGCAATATGAAATAGGTAGCACTCTAATGCTGGAGAGGACCGTGTTACATGTTCCAGCTGAAGATGACCAGATACATTGAGACCGCCATTTCTCCTTGCTGCCCTGCTTGCTCATTGTGACAGCACCCACTGCTACAGCCACCCAGTTAAAATTTGGGGTCAGGCTCCCTCCCATCCACCCTCCCTATTTTCATTTCAGGCTGTGGGCTAATGCTATCCATTCCCACCCAGTTTCCTCATTCTGTGTCTGCCCCTCAGTTGAATTTTTGAAAATCGGGCTGACCACACCCCCACTTTCCATCGTACTGCCTACTCTGATCTCCTTAACCTGAACGCCATCAGTCATCCAGTCTCAACCACCCATGCCCTTCGTCATAGCCTTGGGCCTATTTCCACACATCCCCACCCCACAATCCAAAAAAAAATCACACCCTTCCCAACGAAACCTGGTCCCACACACCTTCATTGAAACTTTCCCCCCTCCCAGACCTGATACTATTTAAATTTTGCCCTTGAAAAGCTGAGTTCCTTTTGGGAAATGGCTATTAAAGTGCAAGGATAGGATTCCCTAAATGGCTTCCCTGAAACCTTAGGAATTCCTTGTTATCTAAAGTGTTTCTAGTTTAAGAGGAAGGGCTTCCCCAAAATAATTTCCACCATACCCACCCAGGGACATCAACATGCTTTTTGAAGTGCAGGGTGGAATTTTCCTTTCAATAACTTCCCCACAGCTTTGGGGAAAGTTGGCGCCCCGCCCCATAAATTGACTGGTAGCGCCCCCAAGCAGGAGGCAGGGCACTACTGGAAATACTCCACCTTCGTCCTGGGGCACTAACATTCAATATTGTGGTGCTACCATGCACGTATTACAGGCTTCCCTCCCCTGATTAAAGGGGAGGGGCCTAGCGTAGCGCGCACCGGGACCCTGCTGGACCGGGATGCCGGGAAAACAGCCCGGCACTCGAGCAAGCTAACGGAATTCATTCTCCTTCACCGCTCTTTCCCCTGTTCCCTACCCCACTCACCTCAAATGTACGTGCCTACCCCCCCCCCCTTCCTACCCCTTCCCATCTCGAGCACCCATGCCTTCCTACTCCTTGCCCTTCACCACTCTCATACCACCCAAAACTCATTCTTTTCCTCCTTTTCTTCCTGCTTTCCTACCACTTTTTACAGCTCCTTGCTCTGAACATCCATGTCTTCTCCTCACACTTACTCCCCTCACTACTACAGCCAAACAGCCATATCTTCTCCACCCCCCACCCCCATGCTTTACTGTCAACTTTTTGCTGTTTCTACCGCACATGCTCTCCACAACTGTTTGCCAGGCTCCAGCACACTAAACTCAACAATCCCACCCCAATCCACTAAATTTAACACTATATCCTCAATAATACTTAAACCCAGGACCCACCCACTACTGCTGATGAATCCCATCCAGCCTCAACCTGCTCCCCACTAGCTGGAACTGCAGATCACTTTTCATCATCCTCCTGTATAGCCTGGGCCTTAAGGTATTCAATTTTTATATCTTAAGAAACATCTATTAATAATCAAGGCCATTCATTCAAGATTTGCATGGAAAATAGTCAGAGCTGCTGAATTTAACCCCTGAAACACCAATAAATCCCAGAATACCATGCAATAAAAACAAAATTTCACACATTCAAATTGACATAAATCAGTGGTTCTGATATATTGTGCATTACACAACACTTTTTTTTAAAAAGCAACTTCTCTAACTCACCGTCAGCAATGTCATGGGAGATGTCAGGACAAAGCAGCCCATCCACCACCTTAAACATTCACTCCCTCCACCACCGGCGCACCGTGGCTGCAGTTTGTACCATCTACAAGATGCACTGCAGCAACTCGCCAAGGCTTCTTCAACAGCACCTCCCAAATCCGCGACCTCTTCCACCTAGAAGGACAAGGGCAGCAGGTGCATGGGAACACCATCACCTCCAGGTTCCCCTCCAAGTCACACACCATCCTGACTTGTAAATATATTGCCGATCCTTCATTGTCGCTGGGTCAAAATCCTGGCACTCCCTACCTAACAACACTGTGGGAGTACCTTCACCACACAGGCTGCAGCGGTTTAAGAAGGCGGCTTGCCACCACCTTTTCAAGGGAAATTAGGGACGGGCAATAAATGCTGGCCTTGTCAGCAATGCCCACATCCCATAAACGAATTAAAAAAAATTTAAAAAAAATTGCTAATATATTTGACATGCATCCATCATTCAGATGTTGGACAAGAACATTTCTGTGTCACACTTGAAAAAAATATTTTAAAAGCTAGCTGATCATTTTGAATGTACAGGTAATCTTCCCAACAATGCAAAATGCTTTCTATTTGATTTCAGAAGTTACACTTTATAAAAAAAAAAAAAAAAAGTAAAAAAAGCAACCTGACCACTAATTGACCTGAGGGTCTATCAAAAAATGATTTGATTCCAATTGACTTAGGAAGCATAACAACTACACTGCGAGGGATACACTTAGCAGCATATTTCACAATGCATTATATATGGCATAATGCTACTGTTCTTATAAAACAGCATGTCCTCCAGTCTACTGTGAGCAATGTCATGAGAGACCTGTTAGTATATTAAGAATATTAAACCACTGTTATGAACATTAACATGAAACACTTGAGAATTTCTTATGATAATTACGTACACAATAACTCACATTAAATCTTTCTTTAGCTGCTGGATCTTAATTCCAGTGTTGTGTATTCTATATGGAAAATGTGAAAGAGCAAATTATATCATGCTGTTCAACATACCTGGAACCTTGAGTTGTGTTCAGTTGAGCATTTTTCCACTTGTATCGCCCAGTGTCAACATTGAGGATTTCCAGGCCAGGTGTAGTATGGGTACATGCAGAATAGAAGTCCTGTATGCTTACCCCCAATTTCACTGCACCAGTGTGAGTCTATCCACTTTCTCACACCAGCCATTGCTATGACCTCTGAATAAGATTCCCAATTTCATGCCAGATTGTGACTAATTTTATGCTGTTGATCTCTGGACAATAGAAACTGGGTTGATGATGCCTAAATTTACTTCCGGTCCTTGCAGCCTCTAGAGAAGGGAAGCTTGAATTCTATTAGTCTCGGCTAGATTTCAATTTGGGTTCCAGAGTTGAATAGATAATTCCCTATGTTCAAGATTCTATGTACCATGAGAAGTGGGTTAAAATATTGGGAAAAAAATTATTTATATATTGTAAACTGAGCGACGAGCAAATTGGCATAGGGGAAATAAGATCGGAGAGATGAATGCGTGGCTCAAAGGTTGGTGTGGGAGAAATGGGTTTTGATTTATGGGGCACTGGCACCAGTACTGGGGAAAGAGGGAGTTGTTCTGTTGGGATGGGCTTTACTTGAACCATGCTGGGACCAGTGTCTTGGCGAATCAAATAACTAGAGCTATAGGTAGGGCTTTAAACTAAATAGAGTGAGGGGGGGGTTCAGGTGAGGGGAATACTGCAGGGTAGCAATAGGGGTAATGATAACCAGAGTGTGACAGGAAGGGACAGTGGGGGAGAAATTCAGTATCGCCCCGTTTTGGGGCGTAAGTATCGGCCGGGTGCGAAATTTTGCGCCCAGCGCAAATTATCGCCACCTACTGCTAAATTGGCTTCCTTCGCCCCAGGAGGTGCTTGGAGCGCTAAAACAGGCGCTGCACGACTGTCTTGAGGCGCTACCTCCGAGGGCGGGCGCAGCGCAGTTGCTGTCAGTTAGCGATTGCACACAGACACGCTGGCGCCGGTCAGCTCTTAAAGGGGAGGGTCGATCTTGAATTGCAGCCACACCCTGCGCATCGGAGCCCTGAATCTCGGCCTGGACAGACCTGTTGCCACATACTGAAGCCAAGGACCATGGAGAGGGCCAGGGAGCGAGCGCAGCGGTTCAGCGAGGGGACCTTGGAGGCTCTGGTTGGTGCGGTGGCGCGCAGGCGATCTCTCCTGTACCCGGACAGTGGCAGGAGGCCGCTGCCCAGCGACTATCGAAAAGCTTGGAGGGAGGTGGCTCACAGTGTGACCTCCAGCAGCATGGTGCCTAGGACCTCTGTGCAATGCAGGAAGAAGTTCCACGACCTCACTCGGGTCGTCAGGGTGAGTGCCCTTTTCAGAATTCTCTTCATCCCTGCATCTCGACCTCACTTTATGGCCAAAGGGTCCTGAAAGCCCCAATGCCCAGCACTCATCCAACACCTATGGCCCTTTCAGGAAACTCACACGCACATTTAGCACTTTGCACACTGTAAGGGATATTCGACCATGGGAGGCATTGCAGCCAAGATCAGGGCTGCGCACTGTACTCAGAGCCCGTCCTTTCTCTTGCAGGGCAAGCTGGTGCATAATAGGAGGCAGCAGTAATGGACCGGGGGAGGCTGGCCTCACCTTCAAGCACTGACCGATCTGGAGCAGCGAGTCCAACAGATTATGGCAGGCCGGATGCTTGGCCCCGTCGCCACTGGAGATGCCAACCCCGTTATGGACAGCAAGGGTAAGGTCATCACCTTTTTGACCTCTCTCCTTCCACTTGTTCCTCACCCCAGCATCCTTTGCCACTTTCGAGCCAAATCAGTACATCGCAGCACTCATGCCTCCCTTGCTGCCACCCTGTCCACACGCTAAAGCCACTCTTGTACCTCCCTGCTTTCAGATGCTGATTCACCAGGTGAGGAGGCGGGCCCTCAAGCTGCCACTGAGAGTGATTCTGAAGGCGACGACGCGGAGGAAGCCGGACCATCAGTGCCACCCTCAGCCGAGGCAGCCCATGGCCATAATGGGGACACACCTTCCCTGGAGGGGAGCAGGGGGGAATGGTCTGAGGAGAGTGAAACTCCGGGGCCCAGTGGGCTGCAGCAACGCGAGGGGGGTAGGGAAGCTCGGCGGCCTTCTCCCCGGAGGGAGAGTATGCCCTCGAGTCCTGCTACAGTGAGCGCAGAAGAGGTGCGGCTCCTCGCTGAAATGAGCGCCCAGGCGGAGCACAGGCACACTGAGCTCATGGCTGCAGTGGCAAGGATGCCAGATTCCATTGAGTCACTGGCAAGGAGTGTCCAGGACTTCGGCGCAGCACAGGCAAGGATTGCCCAGGACTTCGGCACAGCACAGGCGGCTGCCACGCAATTGCCAAGTGCTGCAATGCAGTCAGTGGCTGGTCTCATGCAGACGCAGATTGAGGCCACACGAGCACTGACTGCTGCCACCCTCGCTGGATCGGGCAGGATTCCCTGGGGCCCTCACCGCGCTGCAGCAGGCCAGCAATCTCTGCTCCAGCAGATTGCTCTGCATGCTGCAGTGCTGCCCCGTGGGAGTGCCAGTGTGTCGGCCGAACAGGGAGTTGCTGTCCTCTCTCAGGATGACAGCATTCCTGCTGCCAGCACTGTCACTTCTCCACTGCAACTGCCACTACCTGTAGGACAGACTGCTGCCGCCCATGCAGAGTTGGAGCAGTCAGCAGCCGGGCCCTCCAGGCCCAGAGCTGCTCCAGGCCGTCCCTCCAGGGCATCTGCAGTCTCAGTTTCTGACACTCGGCAGCCTTCCCCCAGCCTTGCTGCAGCCACTGGGGTCCCATTACAGAGGAGCTGCAGGGTGGGAAGGGGCGAATCTCGCAAGCGAAGCAGATCACCCTCGAAGGGCAAAAAGTAGGTGGTGTGGCAAAATGTTGTTAATTGTTTTATTGAAGGCCGAGGATCGTGGTCATATTTTTGTTACTGTTTTGGTCATTGTCTCCAGGTTGTGAGAGCCAGTTATGTGTCTCACTTTTATTTGGGGTTTCTTTCTATTACTTTGTCATGCAGGAAGGGTACACAGTTTGTGAAATAAAGAAGTGTCTTTATTCAGAATATGCATGTTTGCTCTTTGAACTAATTGTTGCCTTGACCGGCTTAGGGGTTGCGGCACGGTTCCATTCGGGTTCTTTGAATGGCAGAAGCCATTCCCTCAGAGGGGGCCTAGAAGCGACTTGCTATAAGCCGCTGACGGACGGCCCTTGCACTTTGTGCCTCCCTCCCGTCTTGGTGCTGCTGCTCCTCCTCCTCCTCCTTTGCTGGTGCTCCAATGTCTGGTGGCATTGGCTGAGTCCTGAGGATTGCCAGGTTATGCAGCATGCAGCACACAACAACGAAATGGGAGACTCGCTCAGGTGAGTACTGAAGGGCTCATCTGGAATGGTCCAGACAGCGGAACCGTTGCTTGAGCACGCCGATTATGTGCTCAACGATGTTCCTGGTAGCTTGATGGCTCTCATTGTATCGTTCTTCAGCAGGGGTGCTGGGTGAACGGAGCGGGGTCATCAGCCAGGTGCACAGAGGATAGCCCTTGTCCCCGAGAAGCCAGCCTCCTGGGTGAGCCGGGGCCTCAAAGGTCTGCCACAGAAGTCTGGCTCAGAATGAAGGCGTCGTGGCTGCTGCCTGGAAAGTGGGCATTGACAGCGAGTATCAGCTGTCTGTGGTCACAGACCAACTGGACGTTCAACGAATGGAACCCCTTTCGGTTGCGGAAATCCTCGGCATTCTCTTGCGGCGCCCGCAAAGCCACATGCGTGCAGTCAATGGCGCCCTGCACCATGGGGAAGCCCGCTATTCTTGCAAAGCCCATTGCGCGTTCTTGCTGCTTGTCCGGGGTCATGGGGAAAGAGATGTACTGTCGTCTCCTTTTAAAGAGTGCATTCGTGACTTGACGGATGCAGCAATGCACTGCGAACTGGGAGATATTGGCAATGTCCCCAGTAGTGGATTGAAAGGAGCCAGTGGCATAGAAGTTGAGAGCCACTGGTACCTTCACTGCCACCGACAGAGACGTCCTGCTCCTCAGTTGAGGCTGCAGATCTGGCTGAAGCAGGTGGCAGAGCTGAGTGACGCCCTCCTTGCTGAATCGCAGCCTCTGAAAACACTGCTCCTCAGACATATTGATGTATGAGAACTGTTGCCGGAAAACCCTGGGAGGGTAAGGTCTTGTGTGCCGACGCCTGTTGGCCCTCCTCCTTCTGACCATGATTGCCACTCTCTCTCTGCGTCTCTGTGCCCTCAATGTAATGGAGAAGCACGACGTTCCCATCCATTGCAGCCCCCATAGTATGTGGCCACTCAGTTATGCCGGTGAAAAAGCAAAGCAACTACAAAGTTCTGGTCAGAAGCCAAAAGTACCTCAGCGAGCGCTGACTCAGTGCAGAAATCTCTCTCCCTTTGTCTCTGCAAATCTCTCTCTCTCTCTCTCTCTCTCTCTCTCGGGAGTGGTCCAAAAATGGCTACCACAAAGAAGCCCCTTTAAACCGTGCCCCCACAGCGACTGGGAACCGTTCCAGTCAACCTGTCGTTGGAGCGACAGGCGGAAAGGAGGGGGACGCCACTGAATTTCCGGTCCAGGGCGCCCAAAGGGCGTTGTGGTGTATGTGCCTTTAAGAGCAATTGTGGTGTATGTGCCTTTAAGAGCCCCAGGTGTGCGTAATGCCGGTAATTGCCACTTGGGCTATATAAGCCTGTGTATTGTGTATATCCTTTAGAAACCCACCCCAGACTTGCTTAGTAAATACCTATGAACCAACTCCTGTCTTCAGTGTCTTTATCTACAAACGGACACTACAGTGGCGACGAAGTGGAAACGGACTTACCTGCAATTCGGCAGCACCTCAAGGACATCGATTCCTCCAGCGTCCAGAAGACTCAAGGAAGTAAGAGAAACTGTGGTTTCACCAGCTGGCCAAGCTGGTGACAGGTACTGCGCTAATCCTTCCTGGGCGTCAGGCTGGAGCTCCAGCGGCGGGCTCTACAGCTGAGGCAGGCAGCGAAATCGGAGGCAAGCAATAACGGACTGGGAGGGTGCACTCAAGAGACGGCCGGCGCGACAAGCAGGTCAGCGTTTAGACCTCCATCGGGAACGAGTCTCCAACAGTGAATAAACGGAAACTACAGTAAAACAGCGTTGTTATCGGTAGCAGCAGCGGGAAAGCGCGGGAAGCGCCATATCGTTGCTACAGAGAGAAAAAAAAAAAGCGCGGGAAGCGCCATATCTTTTCTGAAATGCCTAAATCTGGTAATATTGAGGCTTTTGATGGCGAAATAGAAGATTGGACCACATACGTGGAAAGAGTAGAGGTTTATTGCACTGCAAATGGAATAACAGATGAAAAAAAAGCTTCAGTACTTCTGAACTTAATGGGCGCGAAGACATACGGGCTGTTACGAAATTTAATCACTCCAGCCAAACCAAAGGACAAGACTTTTAAAGAAATTGTTGATACCCTGCAGGAGCATTTAAACCCAACACCGCTGCTGATAGCGGAACGATTCAAGTTCTTCAAGAGAAATCAACACAAGAATGAAAGTAACGCTGATTACCTAACCGAATTAAGAAAGCTATCAAAGTACTGCCAATTCGGAGCAGGACTATCGGATTATCTTCGAGACAAATTTGTTTGCGGTCTCTTAAGTGAAGGAACACAAAAAAGACTGCTTTCTGAAAAAGATTTAACATTGGACAAAGCTTTCAGTATGGCTGTATCATACGAAGCAGCAGCAAAAGGAGCTGCAGAGATACAACAAGAGACACAGGACTTCGGCACCCATAAAATGACACAGGAGTTCGGAAGATGTTATCGCTGCGGCAGATCCACCCATAACCAGAGGGACTGCTGGTTCAAGGGCAAAGCATGCAGGCAATGTGGTAAGATTGGACACATTGCACGGGTATGCCAATCTGGACAAAATAAATCCACTGACAGAAAACAAAAAATCAATAAAGAAAAGTACAGGAAGGTACAAATGATGACGGACAATAGCTCCGAAGACCAGAATAGCGATAGCGACTCTGGAAACAAGAGACTAAGCTGTCTCAAATTACATAATGTACTTGCCAAAGAGGATTACCAAACCATTTGGGTTACCCTCACAATAGCAGGGTCCCCAGTTAAAATGGAGCTAGATACAGGATCAGCTCTAACCGTAATAAATCGACGAGATTACGAGAGGCTATTTTCGCATATACCTCTAAAAGACACATCCATTATCTTAAAAACATATACTGGGCAGAAAGTCTACCCCAAAGGAAAAAGAAGGGTGCCTGTGGTATACAACGGCAAAGAAATACAAAAGTTGTATTTATACATTCTACAAGATGGTGGCCCACCGTTGTTGGGACGTGAATGGATAAGGAAGATACGTTTAGACTGGCACTCCATTCAGGCACTGACGGTGACCAGTAAGGAAAAAAACAATGATGACATCATACCTGAACGATTAAAAGACATCTTGGCCAACGCCAAAGAAGTGTTTCAAGAGAAACTAGGAACCTTGAAAGGCATCACCGCCTCAATAAAAGTGGAAGATACAGCAATTCCAAAATTTTTTAAGGCAAGACCGGTGCCATACGCAATACGTCCGGCAGTCGAGGCAGAGCTGAAGAATTTGGAAAAGGCAGGCGTATTATCCAAAATAGATTGGAGCGAATGGGCAACGCCCATCGTTCCAGTCATGAAAAAAACATTGAAAAATAACTCTGAGGAACAGAAAAAAATTTGCATCTGTGGGGACTTCAAGGTGACTGTAAACCCGGTCCTTCACACGGTACAGTATCCTCTTCCGAGGATAGAAGATATTTTCGCCTCACTATCCGGAGGGAAACGTTTCACAAAAATTGACTTGGCACAGGCATATCTACAGATGGAGGTTGAGGAGACCTCTAAAAAGTATCTCACAATAAACACACACAAAGGCCTGCACCAGTACAATCGACTGGTTTTTGGAATAGCATCAGCTCCAGCTATCTGGCAAAGAGCTATGGAGCAAGTCCTGCAAGGGATTCCGGGGACTCAATGCTACCTAGACGACATCCTTATAACAGGAGAAAACGACAACGAGCACCTTGCCAATTTGGAGCAGGTGCTCACTAGGCTGAAAGAACGGGGCCTACGAGCAAATCGCCCCAAGTGCGAATTTTTCCAAAATCAGATATCATATTGTGGCCACATAATTAATAAGGAAGGGTTGCATAAGTCACCTGAAAAAATTGAAACAGTTATAAAAGCCCCAGCACCTGAAAATGTTTCACAATTGAGGTCATTCCTGGGATTAATAAATTACTATCATAAATTTTTACCAAACTTATCAACTATTCTACACCCTCTTAATGATCTTCTACACACAGGAGTGATTTGGAAATGGAACGAAGACTGTAAACGTGCCTTCCATAAATGTAAAGACTTAATCACATCCGAGAAAGTTTTGGCTCATTACAACCCATCACTACCAATCAGACTGGCGTGCGATGTATCCCCTTACGGCATAGGAGCGGTATTGTCCCATAGATTCCCTGATGGCTCGGAACGGCCGATAGCTTTTGCGTCACGCTCATTGAACTCAGCTGAGCGTAACTATGCCCAGATAGACAGGGAAGCACTCAGCCTGGTATGGGGAGTGAAGAAATTCAACCATTACCTACACGGACAAAAATTTACCTTGCTGACTGACCATCAACCCCTCATCTCCATATTCAACCCTAAAAAAGGTGTCCCCATTATGACGGCACAAAGACTACAGAGGTGGTCCCTTTTTCTAGGGGCACACCAATACAACATTGAATACAAAGGGTCAAAACAGCATGGGAATGCTAATGGTTTATCACGCCTACCGTTGCCAACGATAGAAGAGGCACCTACAGTAGACCCAGTAGAGATATTCCACTCTACCATAGTGGAATGTCTACCGGTGACAAATTCTGCCATTGAAAGGGAGACAAGAAATGACCCTACTCTCTCACGGGTCTACGATTTAACAGTGAAGGGATGGCCAGCACATGGCGAACCACTGTTGCCAGCATTCTCGCAAAGAAGAGAACAGCTGTCAGTGTGCCGAGGAACCTTGATGTGTGGATCCAGAGTGGTGATTCCACCCAAACTCCAGGATAAAGTGCTAAAGGAGCTTCACGAGGGGCATCTGGGTGGAGTGAAAATGAAGAACCTAGCTAGGGCGTTTGTATGGTGGCCAGGTATCGATGGAGACATCGAAGACATGACCAAGAGCTGCCTAGGATGCCAGAAGGTCCAAAATGCTCCGCCACAGGCCCCTCTACATCCATGGGAGTGGCCCTCATCTCCCTGGCAAAGGGTGCACATCGACTTTGCTGGTCCATTTATGGACTCAATGTTCTTAATTGCAGTTGATGCACACTCCAAGTGGCCGGAGGTAATAAAGATGTCCTCCACCACCACGGAAAAAACCATCACAGTATTAAGGACCATATTTGCCAGGAATGGGCTGCCGGAACAGATATGTTCTGATAATGGACCGCAATTTGTGTCCGAAGAATTCAGAAAGTTCTTAAAGAACAATGGGGTAAAGCACTACACGTCCGCCCCATACCATCCCGCCACCAATGGATTGGCTGAAAGGTTTGTCCAGACCTTCAAGAAGGCCATCAAGGCCATGGGTAATGAAGACATAAAACTTCAGCACAAGGTGGATAACTTCTTATTTGCATATAGGAATGCAACGCATGATGTTCTACAATAGAAACCTAAGATGCCGGCTGGATTTGGTCAAGCCCAACATCCGAAGGGACGTGGAGAACCGGCAGTTTCAGGGCATGAATGAAAGGCCAACTAGGGCCTTCCAGATAGGCCAACCGGTTTTGGCCCGGGACTACCGTACCGAGAAATGGCAGCCTGGAACTATCTGCACACGACTAGGACCACTGATGTATACCGTGGACATCGGAGAAAGCATAATAAGGCGCCATGCTGACCAAATCATCAAGTCATCCGAAAAGGGACAACCTGCACCACCACTCTATACATCTAACGATGAAGTAGAGATACCCATATCTACCTCCGATCCAGTGATACTGGAACCCGATGAACCCGACACTGGCCTTCAAGCCGAATCAGCCTTGCCAGAAGAACCTACTACACCACCAGAAACTACTACACCCCCGAGGCGTTATCCGGACCGAGTCAGGAAGCCTCCTGAGAGACTAACTTATAATTAATTAATACAGCAATGTATATTATTTTGCATATAACATGTAATTAATAATTACTTAAAATATGATGTACTAGTTAGCTAGAAGGGGAGGAATTGTGTATGTGCCTTTAAGAGCAATTGTGGTGTATGTGCCTTTAAGAGCCCCAGGTGTGCGTAATGCCGGTAACTGCCACTTGGGCTATATAAGCCTGTGTATTGTGTATATCCTTTAGAACCCCCCCCCCCCCAGACTTGCTTAGTAAATACCTATGAACCAACTCCTGTCTTCAGTGTCTTTATCTACACACGGACACTACACCAGTAGATGTAGTGGATTTGTATTTCCAGAAGGCATTCGATAAGGTGCCACATAAAAGGTTGCTATACAAGATAAGAGCTCATGGGGTTAGCGGTAATATATTAGCATGGATAGAGGATTGGCTAACTAACAGGAAACAGAGAGTCGGGATAAATGGGTAATTTTCAGGTTGGCAAACGATAACTAGTGGGGTGCCACAGGGATCAGTGCTGGGGCTTCAGCTGTTTACAATCTATATTAATGACTTGGATGAAGGGACCGAGTGTAATGTAGTCAGATTTGCTGCTGATATAAAGATAGGTGGGAAAGCAAGTTGTGAAGAGGACACAAATAATCTGCAAAGGGATATAGATAGATTAAGTGAGTGGGCAAAAAATTGGCAGATGGAGTATAATGTGGGAAAGTGTGAGGTTATCCACTTTGGTAGGAAAAATAAAAAAGCAAATTATTATTTAAATGGAGAGAGACTACAAAATGCTGCGGTACAGAGGGATCTGGGGGTCCTCATACATGAAACACAAAAAGTTAGCATGCAGGTACAGCAAGTAATTAGGAAGGCAAATGGAATGTTGGCCTTTATTGCTGGGGGATGGAGTATAAAAGTAGGGAAGCCTTGCTACAACTGTACAGGGCGTTGGTGAGACCACACCTGGAGTACTGCGTACAGTTTTGGTCTCCTTATCTAAGGAGGGATATACTTGCATTGGAGGCAGTTCAGAGAAGGTTCACTAGGTTGATTCCTGAGGTGAAGGGGTTGTCTTTTGAAGAAAGGTTGGGCCTATACTCATTGGAGTTTGGAAGAATGAGAGGTGATCTTATTGAAATGTGTAAGATTCTGAGGGGGCTTGACAGGGTAGATGCAGAGAAGCTGTTTCCCCTCATGGGGGAATCTAGAACTAGGGGGCATAGATTCAGAATAAGGTGTCGCCCATTTAAAACGGAGATGAGGGGCTCAATTTTAACTCAGCCGTCAGGCGGGCTTTGAGGCGTGTGGGGGGTTAAAATCGCAAAACCTGGGGGCCGGGACCCCCCCGGCCTGGTTCCTGACACCTAGCCATTTTAACCCAGGCATGTCTGATGGTCCCGAATCAGTCCCGCCTGCAACAGGCGGGACTGGTCTTTACGGCCCTTAAACAGCAATAATTGGCCTTTATAATCCCATTTTAACAGGCCCTTGCCTGTTTAACCCTTTTCCCACGTAAAACACGCCTGGTGGGGAATCACGCCTGTGAAACCTGGCGTGAGCACTATTGGCTTGCTGACTATCAGCTGCAGGTCAACCATTAAAGAGGAGATTTGATCAGTCATCATTTGCAGGTGGCAAGACTTTGTTGTCTCAGGCCTGGGGCAACTTTTACCAGGCTTAACCACACCTGTGGAAGGTTGGAGCCTCACACACTTCTCTAGTGTGACGTCCTGCGAAACCCCTCTCGCCACCCTCACTCAGTGCTTCCTCAACTGAGGCATCTACCAGAAGCATGGGAGGCCTTTTTTTCCTTCCCTTCTTGGCATTAGAGGACCAGCAGCAGAACCAGGAACAACAGCAGCAACAGCAGGAGCGACAGGCTGCTGCTCACCCACCTGAGGCAGCACAGGCCAGAAGGGGCCAGCGCATGGAAGCCCGTCGGCGCAGCAGATACCCCCCAAACAGGGTCTACAGACGCAGGGTCAGCTACCTCAACATAACTGAGCAGCAGTGCCAAAGGCAGCTCCGACAGGTAGTGACTGACATCTGCGCAATGATACAGCAAGACCTGCTGCCCAGAGGACCAGGTGGACATTCCTTACCAGTGGCCATCAAAGTCACCACCGCACTCAACTTTTTGGCCTCAGGCTCATTCCAGGGATCATCAGCGGCATCTCCTAGTTGGCCGCACACACTTGCATCACACAGGTAACCGCTGCCCTCTTTGCCCTTGCGCACAATCACATCCATTTCACCAGGGATCGCGCAAATGTGACGGCGCGAGCGGTTGGATTAGCTCATCTGGCAGACTTTCCAAGGGTGCAGGGCGTCATTGACTGCACACGTGGCCCTTGGGGCACCCCACCGCAATCCAGGAATTTTTGTCAACCGCAAGGGCTTCCACTCCCTTAACGTTCAGCTGGTGTGTGACCACAAGAAGGAGATTTTGCATGTTTGTGCCATGTACCCTGGCAGTTGCCATGACTCCTTCATACTGCGCCAGTCTAGTGTGCCTCCGCTATTCAGGCCGCCAGACCAACTTCACGGATGGCTACTTGGAGACAAGGGCTATCCCCTGAGGACTTGGCTAATGACGCTGTTCAGGAGGCCAGCCAACGAAGCTGAGGAGTGCTACAACTCCAGCCACATTTCCACCAGATCCATAATCGAGCAACCCATCGGCTTGCTGAAGATGCGCTTCAGATGCCTGGATAGATCAGGTGGAGCCCTACAGTACTCAGCAGCCAGGGTCTCCAGAATCGTCGTGGTTTGCTGTGCACTCCACAACATGGCACAGCGTCGTCGCTTGCAGATTCCTGAGGACCAAGTGGCTCCTCACACCCTCCTCAGATGATGAGGAGGAGTAGGAGGGCGAAAACGAGCATCCTGCAGAGGCCCATCAACCAGCGGCAGCATTACGCGAGAACATTGCTGCCCAGGATGCAAGAAACGCACTCATCCTGGCCAGATTTGCTTAGCCTAGTAAATCAAACTCTTTTGCCTCGCAGCTTCTTACCTGAGCATCGACAATGGCCAAACCCTGCGGATTCCGAGCTATTTGACCCGCATCCTGACAACTGCAAGTAATCCTAAGCCCTCAAAGTGAAAGCCCCATTCGCGAAATGACACACGCCAGAACTGCAGCAGTTGCCATCAGAATTTTTATGCAAAACAAACAACTGATGGCATTTTTACAAAATACACACACCATTTCACCCAAGTGACTACCCCTGTGACTATTTGTGCTTTATTTTCCTCTTGCGCGTGCTCCTACATAGTGGTTCCCCTGTGGCTTCAGCAGATGTGGAGGCCCCTTGCTGCTGCTCCTGTCTCGACACCTTTGGCGGGCGTCCTTTGGGGTGGCGAGCCTGTGAGGGCTCATCAGCAGTCTGTTGCTTCTGCGGCTGTGCAGGAGTTGAGATGTCTCTCTCAGTTGGGTGTGGACTCCGGTGGAGCTCTAACCGAGGGCTCTGCAGTGGCATGGAAGTGTGAGCGCTTGGAGAGGGGCCCCCACTTCCTTGAGGTCTGCCACCAACCTCCCTCTCATGGGTCAGGTCCCTCTAAGTGCCTGCAAGTGGCTTGAGAGCACCTTGCTGCACATCAGGGGGGCCATGGGGACCCGTCTCTGCAATGGCAGTCCTACTCAGAAGGACTTCCATGAAGGTCTGGTTTCTCTGTTCAATAGATGCCCATCGCTCCTCAAGAGATGTCATTCTATTCTGAACACTCACCATGTTTTCCATACCCTGGCGACTAACCTCCTCCATGGCCGTAGCCCTCCTCTCCTCTACCATAGCCATCCTCTTCTCTACGGTAGCCAGCCTTACCATGGAGGCAGCAATCATTTCCACGTAGGTAGCCATCCTTTCCGTGTTCATGCGTTCATGCGCCACTGACTCCACAAAGGCTCTGCTCATGTTCGCTATGGACTCTTCCATTCGCTCCACACTCGCAGCGACCCTAGAGACAAAACCTGCCAGAGACTCCTGTCCTGGCTCTCGCTCTCCTGTTGTGAGCTCTCTCTTCCTGCAATGAGGGAGACAAGTGGAGGTTGAGTGAGAATGAAGGAGTGAGTGCAGAGATTGCATAGCATAGATACTTAGAAGGAGACAAAGATGGAGTGAGGTTGCAAGACCAAGGGCCCTCCCTGTGTGTTGTCAGTTGTGTTCAAAGCATCAGAGTGAGAGGGAGTGTGAGGGCTGCATGGTCGAATAGTTAGGTGAATGTGAGCATAGAGAGAGAGGGAATGGCTAAGGGTGCATGGATGTGAGTGTCAAGTGGGATGTAGAGGAAGAGATTGCTAAAGCTGAGTGCTGGTGAGGAAAGGCAATGGGGATCAGATTGAGGGTGATGGAAACTTCATACCTACTTTTCCAGTGCGATGAAGGTCATGGAATATTTTCCTGCACTGCATCCAGGTGCGCCATGTGAGCCCCAAGGAGTTGACTGCCCCAGCCACCTGTAGCCACACAGCCTTGGCCTGACTGGGAGGCCTCTTCCTCCCTGAAGAAGGGAACAGGACCTCCCTGTGGGCCCTAGCACCATCCAGTAATGCCTGGAGTGAAGCCTCATCAAATTTTGGGGCAGCTCTTGCCCTCCTGCTGGCCATTGCTCCTGCAGGCTCCCATGCCATCTTAATGGTAAAGTTTGGAAACCTGCAGAAGATGCAAGGCTTGCTGTGGACCTTAAAAGCAGCAGCAATGATGACGTCATATTCTGCGACTTTCTGACTGGAAATACTCAATTGCCAAGGGTTCCCACACGTTGGAAATCAATTGGCCAATTGAGTTAAAATTGCATCAATCTCACAGACCCATTTAGATTCGTGTGGGAAACACTAAATTTGGGGAACCCAACAATTCCCCGCAACTGAGTTAAAATTGACCCCAAGGAATTTTTTTCTTCTCAGAGGGTCATGAATCTTTGGAATTCTCTGCCCCAGAGAGCTGTGGAGGCTGGGTCATTGAATATATTTAAGTTGGAGAAGGACAGATTTTTGAACAATAAGGGAGTCAGGGGTTATGGGGAGCAGAGTTGAGGCCAAGACCAGATCAGTCATGATCTTATTGCACAGTGGAGCAGGCTCGAGGGGCCAAATGGCCTACTCCAGCTCCTATTAACAGGAAACTTTGTGTTATCCGGAGGCTAACTGTCCGGAATGCTCGAGACACCGGCAAAAATCAGGAGCCGTTTCGTTAGGTTTTTTTTCTTCTCGTTGCTTTTTTCTCAACAGTCAAGCTCTGCAAGGTCTCGCTGAAGCTGTTGCTAAGCTACAGAGACGCTTGGACTGTTTAGAAGGGTTTGTTGACAGATACGGAAGCTTTTGAGCTCCGTATGTTTCAACATTAGCGCTGGTTTGTCCGGCAGTTTTGAGGGAACGGCAACAGCTCGGTCCCGTCGGTGCCGGATAGCGCAAAGTTTCCTGTATTATGTTCTTATGTAAATTTTATATCATGATAGAATCTGAAGTGTAGAATGTGTTCTGCTGAAGTCCCAAACAATTGTCAGCTGATAAATCTTATAGCCATTTATTGACGACCCTACCACCACATTATAACTCGTTATTATACTGACAGTCACTTTGTAAATTAGTTCCCAGTAAAATAACCAATTAGCTGTTCTGTTTTTAGAGACTTGGTTCTCCCTTCCTCCCACACATTAAGATTTAAATCGATGTGCTGTAAAAACATAGGTGTTTAGAAAGGTTAATTAAAATTTTATAGCTGATTTGCATTCTATTCTATCTGGATTTATACAGCTACTGAAAATGCACCGTAATCATTCTGAAAATTACAGTAATAATTTATAAAGACACAATACTTAGGACATGATCTGTTAATGAATAATTTATGAATTACATACCACCTTAATAAAAGCAAATTAACTATTTTAGCCACTGAATTTGGTAGTTTAAGATGAACATTCTTTGTTACTTCATAGCTTGAGTCTCAAAATTTGCAATTAAAAATATGTATGTATTGGGAGAAAATCAGATGTATAATATGAATTATTTTGACACCCTGAAGACTGAGGCCCCTGATAGCTGGGGTTAATAATCCATACTGAAGACAAAATAAACCACTATTATGGTTTAAGACAGCCAATATGCCTTGCCATATTTGCAAGGACTGCCTTTCCAATTGTTCTGGTGTAATTCTCATTCTTCCATAGATCTGATCCTCTCTACACTGCTAGAGAGCAAATAATAAAAATGACAACAGAGAAGGTCATAGACTTAGGTAGCAGTGGGGAAATTAAAAACCAGAGCGTGTCAGGAAGGGGCAGAAGGTATGGAGTAAAAGGTAAAGTAATAAAAAGGGCAAAAGCAGGAACTAAGTGTCACAAAACATATTTGAAAGTTCTCTATCTGAATGCACGTAGCATTCGTAACAAAATAGACGAGTTAATGGCACAAATAACTACATATGGGTATGATCTTGTGGCCATTACAGAAACATGGCTGCAGGGTGACAATGCCTGGGAATTAAACATACCAGGTTATTTAACGATCAGGAAGGACAGGCAGGAAGGAAGGGGAGGTGGGGTGGCTATGTTAATAAAGGAAGGAATCACTGTAATACAGAGAAATGATATTGGGTCAAAAGATCAGGATAATGAAACAGTTTGGGTGGAGGTAAGGAATAATAAGGGGAAAAAAACACTAGTGGGCGTAGTCTATAGGCCTCCGAACAGTTGCAACTCTGTTGGACGGAGTATCCATCAGGAAATAGTTGAGGCTTGTAATAAGGGAACATCTATAATTGTGGTGGATTTTAACTATCATATTAATTGGACAAATCAAATTGGGCAGGGCTGCCTTGAGGATGAGTTCATTGAGTGTATTAGGGATGGGTTTCTTGAGCAGTATGTAACTGAACCGACCAGGGGGCAAGCAACCTTGGATCTGGTCCTGTGTAACAAGACAGGATTAATTAATAATGTCCTAGTAAAGGATCCCCTTGGAATGAGTGACCATAACATGGTTGAATTCCATATTCAATTAGAGGGTGAGAAGGTTGGATCTCAAACAAGCGTGCTAAGCTTGAATAAAGGAGACTATGAAGGTATGAGAGCGGAATTGAGTAGAGTGGATTGGGAAAATAGATTAAAGGGTAAGACGATACATGATCAGTGGTGTACATTTAAGGAGTTATTTTACAACTTCCAAAAAATATATATTCCACTGAGAAGAAAAGGGTTTAAAAGAAAAGACAGCCATCCGTGGCTAAGTAAAGAAATTAAGGATAGTATTCGACTAAAAACAAGGGCATATAAGGTAGCCAAATCCAGTGGGAGGATAGAGGATTGGGAAAACTTTAAAAGACAGCAAAAAATAACAAAAAGATTGATTAAGAAAGGGAGGATAGATTACGAAAGTAAATTAGCAAAAAATATAAAAACAGATAGTAAGAGTTTTTATAGTTATATAAAAAGAAAAAGGGTGGCTAAAGTAAATGTTGGTCCCTTAGAGGATGAGACCGGGAAATTAATGGTGGGAAATATGGAGATGGCAAAAACACTGAATATTTTGTATCAGTCTTTACAGTAGAAGACACTAAGATTATCCCAACACTGGACAAACAGGGAGCTAAACACGATCAAAATCACTAAGGAAGTGGTACTCGGTAAAATAATGGGACTCAAGGCGAATAAATCACCTGGACCTGATGGCTTTCATCCTAGGGTCTTGAGGGAAGTGGCGGTAGGGATTGTGGGTGCATTGGTAATTTTCCAAAACTCCCTGGACTCAGCAAAGGTCCCGGCAGACTGGAAAACTGCTAATGTAACGCCCTTATTTAAAAAGGGCAGTAGACAGAAGGCTGGAAACTATAGACTGGTTAGCCTGTCATCTGTGGTAGGTAAAATATTGGAGTCCATTATTAAGGAGACAGTAACAGGACATTTGGATAATCATAATTTAATAGGACAAAGTCAGCATGGTTTTATGAAGGGGAAGTCATGTTTGACAAATTTGCTGGAGTTCTTTGAGGAAGTAACATATAGGGTGGATAAAGGGGAACCAGTGGACGTAGTGTATTTAGACTTCCAAAAGGCATTTGACAAGGTGCCACACAAAAGATTATTGCTTAAGATAAAAAAATCACGGGATTGGGGGTAATATTCTGGCATGGATAGAGGATTGGCTATCTAACAGAAGGCAGAGAGTTGGGATAAATGGTTCATTCTCAGACTGGCAATCAGTAACTAGTGGTGTTCCGCAGGGGTCCGTGCTGGGTCCCCAACTCTTTACAATCTATATTAACGATTTGGAGGAGGGGACCGAGTGTAACATATCAAAGTTTGCAGATGATACTAAGATGGGAGGGAAAGTAGTGAGTGAGGAGGACATAAAAAACCTGCAAGGGGACATAGACAGGCTAAGTAAGTGGGCAGAGATTTGGCAGATGGAATACAATACTGGAAAGTGTGAGGTTATGCACTTTGGCAGGAAAAATCGTAGAGCAAGTTATTATCTTAATGGCAAGAAACTGGAAAGTACTGAAGTACAAAGGGATCTAGGGGTCCTGGTGCACGAAACTCAAAAGGTTAGTATGCAGGTGCAGCAAGTGATTAAGAAGGCCAATGGAATGTTGGCTTTCATTGCTAGGGGGATAGAATATAAAAATAGGGAGGTATTGCTTCAGTTGTACAAGGTATTGGTGAGACCGCACCTGGAATACTGCATACAGTTTTGGTGTCCATACTTAAGAAAAGACATACTTGCTCTCGAGTCAGTACAAAGAAGGCTCACTCGGTTAATCCCGGGGATGAGGGGATGGACATATGAGGAGAGGTTGAGTAGATTGGGACTCTACTCATTGGAGTTCAGAAGAATGAGAGGCGATCTTATTGAAACATATAAGATTGTGAAGGGGTTGGATCGGGTGGATGTGGGGAGGATGTTTCCAATGGGTGAAACTAGAACTAGGGGGCATAGTCTTAGAATAAGGGGCTGCTCTTTCAAAACTGAGATGAGGAGGAACTACTTCACTCGGAGGGTGGTAGGTCCATGGAATATGCTGCCCCAAAAAGCTGTAGAAGCTACATCATTGCATAAATTTAAAACAGAAATAGACAGTTTCCTAGAAGTAAAGAGAATTAAGGGTTACGGGGAGCGGGCAGGAATTTGGACATGAGTCTAGGTTCGGATCGGTCATGGCCCTGTGGGTAGCGGAGCGGGCCCAGGGGCTGTGTAGCCTGCTCCTGCTCCTATTTCGTGTGTCTAATTCTGTTAGATTCAGGAGATGGTTCTGTGATAGTAGATTGGCGGTTAGGATCAGATCAGCCATGATCTTATTGAATGGCGGAGCAGGCTCGAGGGGCCGATTGGCCCACTCCTGCTCCTATTTCTTATGTTCTTATGTAAAAATTACTTCGAGTTACCGTTTAAGATATTTTGTGACATCTTGGGCATCAGTCATGTGACCAATCCCACCCTTAATTTTACTGGGGCAGATTTCTGTAGCAGATGAACTGTTGGGTATTCATGGTGGCTGAGGTGAAGTAGAGGATCATATATTCTCAGATTTTTATTCTCCTCTTCAGAAATTTGAGATAGAAGAACATCTTCACTGTGTGGATGATTGTGGTGCTCTAGCTAGTTACTGTATATGGAACATACCAAATCTCTCCAACAATCTGAGCAGCTGTTTATTTTATGCCTGTCACTAAAACATGGCTTCCCAGGTGGCTTCTTGAATGTATATTACTTTGCTGCCATGTAACTGGCAGGAAACAACATTAAAAGTCATTCCATAACTGCATTTTGGGTATTCCTGAAACAAGTGTCCCTAGATAATATACATTGGGTAACTGTGGTAAAATAGGACACTTTGGTATTATTATTTATGACTTCAGATAAGCTGTGTAAATGTGATTTTAAAAATTGGCTTTAGTCAACTCTATCTCTGGGTGAAGTTTATTGTTTCTTTGACAATGGTGCACTTAACTGGCTGCACCGAGGCAATGGGACATGTCTGTCCTGAGTAACCTCTCATTGCTTGCCTAAACACCTTTGTTCAGAAATTAATTGTGAAAAGTTGCTGTTTGAAATGTTAATGTCAGATGTAGCCCCCAGGTAAGTGGTTAAACGGTGAGCATCCTCCACGCATCTATTCTGCCATCCCTCAGGCATTGAAGAAATTGCAACAACACAAAATGTCATCTTCAGAAAATATCTTTGGATAAAATTAACTGATGCTCCAGGGCAAAGTACGTCCTTATGTGTGGGAACAGCGTGAGTCACATAGGGATGTAGCCAATATCACAATTCATCTTAAAAAGGGTGGTCATCCTTTTATGTGACTTTCCCAATATGTTGTGGCCTGATGCTGGTCCATTCTAACATTGTATGGAGGATGCTTCTTGGAAGAAGGTAAATTATCTTTCATTTAACGACTTGTTCACTGGTTTCTAGTGCGTCAGTGAGTAACACCTGTTAATGAGTGTTAATGAACCTTCGTAACAGTTTGAATATCTGAAAACACAATCACATCGGGAGGTTTCTTTTAGCCTTTAGAGGTTTGCTGGTGATCTCATACTTCGTCTTGTACAGAGCTGTAC
Source organism: Somniosus microcephalus (assembly GCF_052327205.1). Taxonomy (NCBI): domain Eukaryota; kingdom Metazoa; phylum Chordata; class Chondrichthyes; order Squaliformes; family Somniosidae; genus Somniosus; species Somniosus microcephalus. The sequence goes on along the minus strand of NC_140999.1, from coordinate 29,762,241 downwards.
AAGCTGAAAGAATGCATACTGTTTTAAAGATATCTGTTATAGCAGAGTGATGGAGATGAAACACATGTCATTTGAACAAACTGAATATTTTTTGAAATTGTCCAAGCAGTATATTAGTGCATTGCCTTGAGTTAAAACACTTTAATGCCCATATTACCTATTTATTCATGTTTTTATCTTAAATAAGACAAATCATGTATAAAAATTATTTATGGTTTAATAGTGCCAGAGATGAAATAATCACTTAAAATTTAAAATAAATGTTATACAATAAATGAGACAAAATCATATATGTTGACTTTAAAAGAATACTATACATGTTGCTGCAGAACATGATGGTTAATGTTCCACTGTAGATTCCCAGTAGAGTTTCAGGTGTGTGAAACATGTGGGGAAGCTGCAAAAAAAAAAGTCAGTGCCGTACCATAGTGTGTAGCAATTATGTGTACAAGTCATGGTTCTAATTTTTTAACTGCTCTGTCGAGATGAATGACTGAGCACCGATTCTGTTCAGAATAATCTGTTCCAAATGACTTCTTTTGATTGAGATGATATACTAACTATTACTTAGATATGCAGATCATTACAGAGAGCTAACTGCATATTTTAACATAATGGGGCAGATTTTGTTTCCAACGAAATCAATGGAAATGAAAATTGGATGGTTTCTAAAAGAGGCAGCTGATCCGTGACAGCCAGCCGAGAAGGTTGAAAATCTACCCTCATGTTTCAAATCAGTGTTGAAATGTTTCTGTTATTTCTTGCAGAAAGAGAGGTTTGTAAAACTTCTGGACCAACTGCACAATTCTCTTCGTATTGATCTGTCAATGTATAGGGTGAGTTTTGACACAAAATATCATCTTTTAATTCTGCTTAGATGAAAAAAAATTATGTCATGAATAAAAGTCCTGATTAGAAATGAAAAATTTATGCAGTACAAAAGATACTGTGTTAATGTCATTCATTTTTTGGGGGTTACCTAAATTTTACTGGTTTGAGACAAATAGGAAACAAACTGCAATAAAGGAAAATATAGTTGCAAAGGAGAAATAAGCATCTAGTTTAGACCTTCAGGTTTGGCATCCCAGAATGAGATGCTCATTTGCGTGTTTGGGCTTCTGTTGGTGCAATATTCTTTTCATTGCAGGATTAATCTACTGCATTGACTAAATTGACACTGAAATATAAAGTGTTAAACAAGTTGTCATGCATATATATTGCGCCTAACTGTTCCCAGCAGTTCCACGTCTATTGTACTATATGTGTATGTAAGAGAGTTGTAGCAGTACAAAAAGAGGTTAATGTAGACCTCCGGCTAACCTTCCAGGTTGCTGATCATCACTAATGGAAAGGGATATTGGCAGTCTTAATTTCTTGGTAAGCTCAAACTGACAGCAGGAAATTGCGTACGCCTGTTTGAACTGAAAGGGCTGTGTCAGGAATCAGATATCCAGAATGGAGATACCATTTCATGTCAGACTAAGGTAATTGTACCAAAGCTGAAGTTAAAGTCATACCGTTGAGACAATATTAACATTTTTATTAATTATTTATTCTAAGGTGACCCATAAAGTAGCATATTTACTTTGAGCATATTTGTTCTCAATTTAAACCTAAAGTTTACAGTTGTGTTACACAACCAAAAAGTTATGTATACATCCCAATCCGCAACTCTCCAATTTAGGCCGGCTGCCTTCAGCGACCCTCTGGTAAGTCTGGGGAGGTGGTGAGGGGCTAATGCAGTCCAGCAGCAGCCCACAGTATTGCTGTGAAGCCAGGAGGAGAACTCCTGCTCCTCCCAGCTCCACAAAAAGGTACGTTTTTTAAAAAAGCGTACCTTTTTGTTGGCGGCCTCCAGCGATCCCTTTGAGGACCACTGGTTAGGCCGCCGAAGCACCTAAATAACTGAGTGGAGCCACGCTCCTCTTGATGCTAACCAGTTTCAAGATTGGGTTAGGGCCTGCATTAGCATTTGCAAGGGGACTAATGCATATTTTAGACAATATGGGGTTGGACATATTTCAAGCTCCCTTGGCTCACAGGACACAACATCATGAAATTGGTGCTTTTTGCCTCAGTTTTGCACTGAAAAACGGGTGCAGTGGGGTTCAATTTCCAGGCCATAAAGTAGAGTCTTATTGTACGGTGGAGCCTCTTCCCTTCTACAAGAGGTTACTATAAATTCTTGCACTTTTTGTGTCGTGACTGAATCTACTCTACTGTAGCATATTAAATGAATCAAAACATGCATTTATTATGTCTGTGAATGATTGAGACACGGACAGCAGGAGTTGAACAAAACACGTCTTTACTGATGGAAGTCAATAGTGAAACTGAAACAACAGAGGCTCACTAGCGCCTTTTATACAGGGGTGGTTACTGCAGTCTGAGACCAGTTATTCTCTTAAAGGTACATACACAACAATTCCTCCCCTTTTAGATAAACAGTACATAACATTCATTTAACAACTAAATGATAACTAATTACAATCACAATTACGGTTGCTAGATACATTGGTTAAGTTTAAGCAATTATAAGTTCAGTCTTTGAGGAGGCTTCCTGATTCTGTCTGGATAACGCCTCTTTGGGGTATCAGGTTCTTCTGGCAATGTTGAGTCGGGATCAATGTCGTTGTTTGGTTCATCTTCCAATATTACCGGTTCTGCGGTAGCTGCAATTGGCACGTCGATTTCATTACCAGGTGTATCAGATCATGTTGTGGAGTTGACGTTTTCCAGTGACTCTAGAATCTGGTCAGCATGGCGTCTTACAATGCTCTCTCTAACGTCCACGGTATACATGAGAGGTCCTTGCCGTGTACAAATCGTTCCTGGCTGCTATTTCTCAGTGCGGTAGTCCCGGGCCAAAACTGGTTGACCTATCTTAAAACTCCTGGTCGGCCTTTCATTCATATTCTGAAACTGCCTGTTCTCCACATCTCGTCGGACGTTTGGCTTAACCAAATCCAAGCGGCATTGTAGTCTTCGATTGAAGAACATCATGGCCGGAGTTTGGTTGGTGACTGCATGTGTCGCATTCCGGTAGGCAAACAAGAAGTTGTCCACCTTGTGTTGTAGGGGTATATCTTCATTACACATTGCCTTGATAGCCTTCTTGAATGTTTGGACAAACCTCTCGGCCAATCCATTAGTGGCTGGATGATATGGGGCAGATGTGTAATGCTTAACACCATTGTTCTTTAAGAACCTCCGGAACTCTTCAGACACAAACTCTGGTCCATTGTCAGAGCAAATCTGTTCAGGCAGCCCATTCCTGGCGAATATGGTTCGTAAAACTGCGATAGTTTTTTCCGTGGTGGTTGAGGACATTTTTATTACCTCTGGCCACTTTGTGCATCCACCGCAATTAAAAACATCGAGTCCATGAAGGGACCAGCAAAATCAATGTGCACCCTTTGCCATGGAGATGAGGGCCACTCCCATGGATGCAGAAGAGCTTGTGGTGGGGCGTTTTGGACCTTCTGGCATCCTGCACAGCTCTTGGTCATCTCTTCGATTTCTCTATCGATTCCCGGCCACCACACAAACGCTCTGGCTAAGTTCTTCATTTTTACCCCACCCAGATGACCCTCATGAAGCTCATTGAGCACTCTATCCGTCAACTTGTGTGGATCCAGAGTAGTAATTCCACCTATCAAGGTTCCTCTGCACACTGACAGCTGTTCTCTTCTCGGCAAGAATGCTGGCAGCAGTGGTTCGCCATGTGCTGGCCATCCCTTCACCGTTAAATCATAGACCCGTGATAGCGTCGGGTCATTCCGTGTTTCCTTTTCTATGTTTGCATTCGTCACAGGGAGACATTCGACTATGGTCGAGTGGAATAACTCCATTGGATCCACTGCAAGGTCGTCTTCTTCCACCGTCTGCAACGGTAGGCGTGACAATCCATCAGCATTTCCATGCTGTTTAGTTCCTTTGTACTCGATGTCATATTGGTGTGCCCCTAGGAAAAGGGACCACCTCTGCAGCCGTTGTGCTGTCATTATCGGTACGCCCTTCTGAGGGTTGAAAATGGAGACAAGAGGTTGATGATCGGTTAGTAGAGTAAATTTTTGACCGCGCAGGTAGTGATTGAACTTCTTCACCCCCCACACTAGGCTGAGGACCTCTGTCAATCTGGGCGTAGTTACGCTCGGCAGAAGTTAACGAGCATGACGCAAAAGCTATCGGCCTCTCTAAACCATCAAGGAATTTATGTGACAGTACCACCCCAATGCCGTAGGGAGACGCATCACACGCCAGTCTGATCGGCAGTGCTGGGTTGTAGTGAGCCAATACTTCCCTTGAAGTGATTAAGTCCTTACTCTTCTGAAAGGCCCGCTTACAATCATCGCTCCATTTCCATGCTACCCCCGTTCGTAGCAGGGCGTTCAGTGGGTGCAGAATTGTCGACAAATTCGGCAAAAACTTATGATAGTAATTCACCAATCCGAGGAATGACCTCAGTTGCGACACATTTTCAGGCGCTGGGGCCTTAACAACCGCTTCAATTTTGTCAGGGGACTTATGTAACCCCTCTTCATCAATCACGTGGCCACAATACGATATCTGTTTCTTAAAAAATTCGCACTTGGGGTGGTTGGCTCGCAGCCCATGTTCCCGTAGTCTAGTGAGCACCTGTTCTAGGTTGTTAAGGTGTTCACTGTCATCTTCACCTGTCACAAGGATGTCGTCCAAGTAACACTGAGTCCCCGGAATCCCTTGCAGGACTTGTTCCATCGCTCTTTGCCATATCGCTGGAGCCGATGCTACTCCGAATACCAATCGATGATACTGGTAAAGACCTTTGTGAGTGTTTATCGTGAGATACTTCCTAGAGGACTCTTCAACCTCCATCTGCAAATATGCTTGTGCTAGGTCAATTTTTGTAAAACGCTTCCCTCCAGACAGTGAGGCGAAGATGTCTTCTATCCTTGGAAGAGGATATTGTACTGTGTGAAGGACTGGGTTCACCGTCACCTTGAAATCCCCACAGATGCGAATCTTCCTTGGCTCCCCGGACTTATTGCTTAACGTTTTCTTCATGACAAGAACGATGGGTGTCGCCCACTCGCTCCAGTCGACCTTAGACAACACGCCTGCCTTCTCCAGATTCTCCAGCTCTGCCTCGACGTCTGGGCGAATTGCATATGGTACCGGTCTTGCTTTGAAAAACTTGGGAACTGCATTCTCTTCTATTTTTATCGAGGCAGTTACGCCTTTAAGCGTGCCCAGTTCTTGTTGAAATACCTCTTTGGCGTTAGCTAAGATTGTTGACAATCGTCCAGGAGTGACGTCTTCATCTTTTTTACCGTCCACCGTCATTGCATGAATGGAGTGCCAATCTAAGTTTATCTTCCTGATCCATTCACGTCCCAATAACGGTGGTCCACCATTTGGCAGTATGTAGAGATACAATATCCGTATTTTCTTGCCGTTGTATTCGACAGGCACCCTTATTTTTCCTCTGGGGTATACTTTTTGCCCCGTATACGTCGTCAAGACGATGGATGTCTCTCTCAAGGGTATGTGTGAAAATAGCCGCTCGTAGTCTCGTCGATTCATGACGGTTAGCGCTGATCCTGTATCCAGTTCCATTTTAACTTGGGACCCTGCTATCGTGAGGGTGACCCAAATGGTTCGGTGATCCTCTTTTGCGATTACATTGTGAAGTTTGAGACAGCTTAGTCTCCTGTTCCCGGATTCACTATCGCTCATCTGGTCTTCGGAACTACTGTCCGTCATCTTTTGTACTTTCTTGTACGGTTCCTTAGTAGCCTTTTTGTTGTCGCTGGTCTTCTTCCCAGACCTGCAAACTCGTGCAATGTGTCCCATCTTCCCGCATTGCCTGCATATTTTGTCTTTGGACCAGCAGTCCTTCTGGTCATGGTTAGTTCTGCCGCAGCGATAACATTTTACAAATCCCTGTGTCATTTCGTGGGTGCCGTATTCCTGTGGTTTTTGTTGAATTTCTGCAGCTCCCCTGGCTGCTGCTTCATACGATACTGCCACGCTGAAAGCCTTATCTAGCGTCAGCTCTTTCTCTGAGAGTAACTTCTTCTGTGTTCCTTCACTCAGGAGTCCACAGACAAATTTGTCCCGTAGAGTATCTGCCAGTCCTGCTCCGAACTGGCAGTGCTTTGATAGCTTGCGTAGTTCCGTAAGGTACTCAGCATTGCTCTCATCTTTATGCTGAATTCTCCTGTGGAATTTAAATCTTTCTGCTATCAACAGCGGTGCAGGGTTTAGGTGTTCCTGTAGGACAGCAACAATTTCCTTAAAACTCTTCGCCTTCGGTTTGGCTGGAGTAATCAGGTCCCGCAATAGGCCGTACGTTCTAGCGCCCATTAAGTTTAGCAATATCGATGCCTTTTTCTCCTCCGCTATTTCATTTGCCTCGAAATATACCTCGACTCTTTCCACATACGTGGTCCAGTCCTCTCTTGTATTATCAAAAGCAGTGATACAGCCAGTCTTCGGCATCTTGCAAATCTAAAATGGCGCCTCCCGCGCTTTGCCTTCTTCCCCGCTGTTGTTAGCGCTGCTTTCCGCGGTTCCCATTGCAACCTGCAGCTCCTCGCGGTTTCTTGCGCGTTTAATATTTCTTTTTTTATTATTTTCCCGTCGTGGAACAACCCTGTGGGACTCTTGCCTCCCTCTTCGCGGGTCTATACGCAGCCCGGCTTCGTAGCACCGGCCGCGCCGTGTGCTCCACCCTCTCTCTCTCTTCCCGACAACACTGCTCGGCCCCGTTGCAAACCACCCGCTCGAGTTCGCGACCGCCGCAGCCCAGGAAGGATCAGTGCACTACCTGCCACCAGCCCGATTAGCTGAAGCACCGTCGACAGGAACCAGGCCCCGCTTCCGACAGCTTCTCCAGCAATCTTCAACTCCGCAAACACAGGGGCGGATGCCCACTGTCGACGCCTGTTTCTACTGCCTCTTACTTACTTTTCTTTCTGGCCTCGACCTCTGCTCACTTCGCTGTAGGAATGGATCCCAGGAGGTGGTGCAGACTGTAGGTAGGTTCGTATCTGCTCGTCGCCAGTATTATGTCCGTGAATGATTGAGACACGGACAGCAGGAGTTGAACAAAACACGTCTTTACTGATGGAAGTCAATAGTGAAACTGAAACAACAGAGGCTCACTAGCGCCTTTTATACAGGGGTGGTCACTGCCGGTACTGCAGTCTGAGACCAGTTATTCTCTTAAAGGTACATACACAACAGCATTCAGTTGTCTTACACAGCCAGTGTTTTGCTGCAGCAAGTTTACTTCATATCATACAATTGTAATATTATTACCATAAATTGTAATATCGCCTCCTCCATGCACGAGGGGGTAGAAGTGTTATCTGATAGAATAGAGAAGCCTCGTTTAATAACTGAAGGCTAATTTAATGATTCATAGACTTAGCCATCTGCACATAATTTACTTCTGTGGCATGAGTTACATCTAGGGCATTGGGATAGATGGAATAAAAAGTATGGTTAGGATTAATACATAAAAAGAGCTATGAAAGTCAGACTACCTGAAACTTAGACCAGATGAAAATACAAAAAAAATGTTTGCTCTGTTTGAGTTTGTTCCATGGTACAAGAATGCTGATATATGGGGGTCGATTTTCCTGAAGCTGTCGGGAAGAAGGCGGGACTACAACTTTCGGGTTTTAGACCCGCCTACTTCAACGCCCGGCCAATCCGTGCGATTTTCCCTTGATTGACCTTGTTGAGCCCGCCCAGCGGGCTCAGCAGGCCAATTAAGGGCCACCCGGCAACAGGTGACGTCACAGACTGCAATTTCATCTGTCAAGAGTTCTTGACAGATGAAATATCAGTGTTTCACAGCTGTTTGAAGCTGTGAAACACTGACAGTCTGAGTTCTAACATGAGTCCTTCTGCACAGACTCAGTTAGAACTCTCAGCAGCACTCAAAGCTGAAGGCTGTCATTTTTCACAGATCGCAGCCATTCAACTTTAAGTGCCGGCTGAGTGATGGGCTCCCGACGGCTACAGGAAGAAAGGCTGTTAAGGTAAGTACAGGTAAGTAAAAGTTCTTTAAACACTTTAGACACACCAAACACACTTACCTTTGCACTCATGCACCCATCACTCACCTGAGCACCGACATCGCGACCCCTCCAACTCCTTCAACCCAATGGCCCGCCTGCTCTAACCTGGCGTTGTTTGGAGCCGTCGGGAATCCGACACGAAACCCCTCAAAATACGGATTAGGCTAAAAACTGCCTGTTAACAGGCAGTTAATTGGCACTAATCCCTTCCCGCCTGGTTTCGGCGGGTCCCAGTGCGGGGCGGGTACCCGCCGCCCCTGAAACTTGCGTGGGGCGGGATGGTGTCGGGACCCCCGAATTTGGGATTTTCCTCCCCACACACCTGAAACCCCGCCTGACGGCTCCAGGAAAATTGACCCCACGGAGTTGAAATACTGAACTCCTGGATTGTACCCAATTAGATTGTGCTCTATACTTTGTAATGCTACTAAGATTTGCATGGATTTGTTCTATTTTATATTCGAATGTAGTTTTGAAATTGCAGATAAAATACTTCCTTTTAAACAGAATAATTTCCCAGCAAGCAGTCCTGAAAGACTACAAGATTTGAAGTCTACAGTTGATCTTTTGACCAGTATAACCTTCTTTCGAATGAAGGTAGGTTAATCAGTATAATATAATATTTATCTAATACTGTACAGTTGACATGGTTTGGAACTGAGAAAAATGCAGCTTGAGTATCAAATACATAGAAAACATAGAAACATAGAAGATAGGAGCAGGAGTAGGCCATTCGGCCCTTCGAGCCTGCTCCGCCATTCAACGAGATCATGGCTGATCATCCAAACCCTAGCACCCGGTCCCTACACCGACAGCCATCCCACCCAAGCCCTATCCTCGTAACCCCAGGTATTTAATCCCCCCTAACACTAAGGACCAATTTTTATCATGGCCAATCAACCTAACCCGCACAAATACTGTCACAACATTAAAACATGTTGGCCTGAAGTTTCTGCTAGGTTGCGCTCCATTCGCCTAAAATTGGCCAGGCCGGCGCAAAAGATCGAGGAATTTCTAGCACAAATTACGTCCAGCGCAAATCAAGTTTATGCATCTTCAATCCTTGCGCTAGTTTAAAAACATTGCACTGGAAGCTGGCCCCGCCCACAAAACTGGCCACACCCCCAGTTCGAATTAATCACCATGCAGAGTTTCCACTAATTGCGTCTGATTGCGGGCCTTCAAAGAGGTTCTTGATATTAAGATTTTTTTAGGTGCAAGGGCACTGGTAGGCACCTTTTTAAAAAGAAAAAAAAAACTTTAAATTTTTTTAATTTATTAAGAAACTGACTATTGTACACCAATTTAAAATCAGGTTACTCACAAGTGGTGGACTCTGATTAAAAATGCATATATTTTGTGATAAACCCATTTTTAGCTGTATTAATAAAACTGCACCAGGTTACCACTCTTAAATATATCAAGGAATATTTTTTAATGCAAAATTTAAAAAAAATTACATTCTAAATCTATCCAAGGCACTGTTCCTTTTGGAGATTGTAAAAATATTTAAATTGTGTAGGCGGGATCTACACATTAAAAAAGATCCAATGTGAACATTAAGAATAAGGAAATGTAGACATTTAGGAGATGGAATGTATATATTAAAAGCCTTGGGATATGGATTAAGCAAATTTGGGTTGGAGTGAAAATTAAATGGAAGCTGGGGAAATCCACTCCGATTAGTGTGTGTGGTGACTTCCTGAGGTATTATTGTGCCTCGTGATTTCTTGATTACACAATCAAAAAGGTTAGAGCAGTCCATGGAGAACATGGGATTGAAGATGCATTTGTTCCTCAACTATAGGAACAACATATTGTTTTCTTTAAAGCAAGAAAAATTCAGCTGTGAAAGATTTTCAGTTTTGCATAACGATTCTTATATATGTAAAAATCTACAGTGTGATACTGAGGGAGTGCTGCCTGTTGAAGGTATTAAGGAAGTACAGAACAATGTCTTACAATTTTGTAATATTTTAAGACTTATTTCATTCTCTCTCTTTTCTTAGGTCCAGGAACTGCAGAGCCCACCACGGGCCAGTCAAGTAGTGAAAGATTGTGTAAAAGCTTGTCTGAATTCCACTTATGAATACATCTTCAATAACTGCCATGAACTGTACAGCCGAGAATATCAGACAGATCCAGTAAGTTCGTATCCTATTTGTAAGTTTAATTATTTGATTCAGAGTAGGAAATTCTACAAGGATTCAACAAAGTTTTTTTTTATAATTTGATATGCAGCCTTTATTTTTACTTTGATGTCTAACTATTCCCTTTTCCTGACATACATAGTTTAGAATGTAATGGGGCTTAATTAGTGTGAAGGGAAGCGAACCCTTCCAGCCCTGCTCATACTTTGCACTGTGACAGAAATAGCATAACAGAACTGCACTTAGATGAAATTTAAATTAATTTACTGTAGCATGTTCATTAAAATACCAGGATACTTTAGAAAGGCATGTACATTAATAAAATTATCAGTAGCTGACCTCCGCATTCAGGGATCCTGTTGGCATGGTCCTATTCCATTAAAAAAAACAATTAGATGATTCAGAGTGATATGTTTTCAGATGTTCGAAGTTCCCTTAAGGCTGCTTTTATAACTTTGTAATTTTGAGCCATGTACCAGATCAACATCGGCCTGGCACCCTTAGCATTATGGGCAAGTGAAACCTCTTCAAATAGGTGGTTTCTCAGCTGTCTGGCTTTGCATCAGGTAAAGTATAACTCAGAATGATGACAATAAGACATTTATCCCATGAGGCTGTTTTTTTTTTTGGCATCCAGTCTGTGTTCATGTGTTTCCTTGAAAAATGGTAATTGTAGTCCAGAGACAGTGGGAGTAATTTTAATTCCCATAAACGGGTGGGTCAGGGGCGGGTGAGATGTAAAACTGCACCATACTGAATGTTTCCAAGAATTGCCTAAAGAAAGCTGCAAGGATTTTATATGGTTTTTGTTAAATAAAACAGATCAGTTCATATAGTATGTAAGTTTGGTCATTTTATATTATTAGTATCTTGCTGGGGTTTTTTTTGCTTCTGTATACTATTCCTGTAATTTGTTGCAGTAAGCTTGTTAAAATGGATAAAATCTTATACACATTAGTCTGGTGGCATGTTGTTTTGTTTTCAGAAATGACAGGAAAATGTGTTCTGACTATCTCTGCACAGCCAAATCCTGCTCTTACTCCAGCATCATCCTGGAGCAGAGATAATCCCAAACGCCTCAGCAACAAATAACCCTTTCCTCTCACCTTCATTTCCAAAGCCAAATACAAGCAGCTGATGGACTTTTTTGTCTCAAAAATCAAAACTATCCATGTAGCTATATCTGCTGCCACCGCCTCGTCCTTATCTATAAGCCCATCTATAACTTTTCCCAATCCTAGTTTTGCAGCTTTCTCCAGCATTACACTCCAGACCAAATCCTTCAGTCCTCTGACATGGCTCCTACACATTTCCCATCCTTCTGCTTCATGCTGTGGGAGAGCCTTCAACTGTCTTGGCTCTACTATCTGGAACTCCCTCCCTAATCCCTCCAGTCTTGCTATTTCTCTGCCATTCTTTAAAAACCTCCTCAGAACCTTTCTTTTCACCCATGCTTTTGATCATCTCTCCTAACTTGTCCACGAATGAACAGCATACATTTCTCCCATGTGAAATGCCTTGGGATATTTTTTCGACATTAATGATGCTAAATAAATGCAAGGTACTACGGTCCAGGTGCTGTCCCAATACCTTGTCTTATGCCTAACACAAGGTTCCATTTCTGCAGGGAAGCTCGCGCTTCTTGTGAACAAAAATGTGACCTTATGTTCAAAGTAATTTGCAAGGTGGTGTACCCGGAGTGAAAAATAAATCCCCATACTGCTGATAGGCTCATTAAACAGTATCAGACACATTCGACTCTTGGGGGTCGATTTTCATTAAGCTGTCGGAAAGGAGGCGGGACTACAACTTTTGGGTTTTAGTCCCGCCCACATCAACGTCCGGCCAATCCACACGATTTTCCCTTAATTGACCTTGTTGAGCCCGCCCAGCGGGCTCAGCAGGCCAATTAAGGGCCACCTGACAACAGGTGACGTCACAGACTGAAATTTCATCTGTCAAGAGGTCTTGACAGATGAAATATCAGTGTTTCACAGCTGTTTGAAGCTGTCAAACACTGACAGTCTTACTTCTAACCTGAGTCCTTCTACACAGACTCGGTTAGAACTCTCACCGGCAATGAAAGCTGAAGGCTGTTACTTTTGACAGCTCGCAGCCATTTTGCTTTCAGTGCCGGCTGAGTGATGGACTCCCGAAACCTAGAGGAGGAAGGGCTGTGAAGGTAAGTACAGGTAATTTAAACTTCTTTACACACTTTAGACACACCAAACACACTTACCTTTGCACTCATGCACCCATCACTCACCTGAACACCGACATCGCGACCCCGCCAAGTCCTTCAACCTGACAGCCCGCCTGCTCTAACCTGGCGTGGTTTGGAGCTGTCAGGAATCCCACACGACACCCCTCAAAATAGGGATTAGGCTAAAAACTGCCTGTTAACTGCAGGAAACTTTCGTTTAACCGGAGGTTAAATGTCCAGAACGCTCTATCTACCGGCAAAATTCAGGAGTCGGTTCAGATAAGTTTTTTTAGTTTTTGTTGCTTTTTTTTCTCCAGTCGAGGCTCTGCAAGCGTCTAGCTGAAGCTGTTGCTTAGCTACAGAGACGCTTGCAAGCTGCGCCGTCTGTTTTGAGGCTGTTGCTATGCAACAGGGTTTGTTGCTAGATACAGAGCTCAGAAGCTCCGTATGTTTTAACATTACTGCTCGTTTCTCCGGCAGTTTTGTTCCACCGGCAACAGCTCGGTCCCGTCAGTGCCGGATATCCGAGAGTTTCCTGTACCTGTTAATAGGCAGTTAATTGGCACTAATCCCTTCCCGCCTCGGGTCGGCGGGTCCCAGTGCAGGGCGGGTACCCGCCTCCTCTGAAACTTACGTGGAGGCGGGTTTTGGGCGGGATGGTGTCGGGACCCCCGAATTCGGGATTTTTGACCCCTGCCCGCCTAAAAGCCCGCCTCACGGCACACTGAAAATCTAGGCCTTAGTTTCTTTGACTGACTGATAAATAATACTATAATAGACGGTATATCTCGGCTATAAACTACAAATCACGTTTGTTAATAATTAGAGAAATAAAAGCAAGCACAGCAGATTTCTCCAAGTTTTAATATTTCACACAATCTTCCTGTGCCTTTTTCAAAATAATAATCATCTATACCATCCAGATGAGAATACGTTGGCATGTATTTGATGTAACATGTTTATTTTCTTTCACTGTAACTTTTAATTCTGTACTTTGTGATCAATGATTAAGCTAATTTAATGGACTGTTCTTCCTTTCAATGGTGTTGCTTCCTGTAAGCAGACCTCATGGCCCAGAATCTACAGCCTCTTGGATTTCTGCCCAGCAAGGGATCTCATACTTTGAGTCACATACATCCTTGTTTACGAGTGTGCTCTGCATTCTTGTTGTTTCTCCTAGTTGTTCTCCTAGATGTAAATACCTATACAACACAGAGTTTGTTTTAGGCTCCAAATTGAATTACTTGATTTATTTACTGTAACCTTAACAAGTAAAAGCATAGAACAGCACAATTTTACACAATGACTAGCTACTAAATTCCCAGACCTTTGATGATGTCCTCTGCTTCTTTAGAAGTAAAAGGTAAATAGTCTTTTCCACAAGTCTATCTCACATTTCAGTGCAAACTTCCGCATAGTTCCTGAAAATGTTTTGTGTCTTGTCCCTTTCCTTCTTTTCTCACTGCTCAGCTGTCTTCAAACCTGGGGTTTACATGTTCTATTTTCTTTTTAATTTGCCTAGAGATAACAGAAAATCCACGTGTATATAGAAATGCGGAAGTCTTACTTGTTTGTTCATGTGTCTCTCTGGCACTGTCTGTTCCAGAATGAATTATGTACAGAATGGGTATCATTCACACCTCTGAAAATGTTCTTCCTGGTTCGATATATTAAACCAGTCAAGAACATAGATCATTTACGACAGTACAGACATTCTGGCACCTGTCGACCATCTTGGAGGCATACGATAAAGCCTGCTTTAGCTTTATATTTGTACAGAGAACATATGATCTGTACAAGGCTACACTTACTCACATCTATACTTGTACAATGACATGACCTCTGAACCTGTCTCATATTTATAAAACATCTTCCCAAAAGTGTTTACTGTCTTAAAACCAGTGAACAATAAGCAGTTAAGTATCAATTGAAATGCCTTAAGAATTTTTGCTGATATCTATTTGTAAAATTATAATGACCAGTCAATAAACTGAACATCTAACATCTATTTTCTATGGTTAACTATAAAATATCATTATTGAGCATTGATTTGCTGTACAACTTGCAGGATATGTCACCTTCTATAGTCTCTCAATGTTAACATGTCTCATCTCTGTAAACAACATTCCATTTTTCCAAACGATGAGTTTGGGTATCAGGAACTTTGTGTCGCATAACAAAGCTACAGTCTTCAACAATTTTCTTGCATGTACCAATCGTTTGACTTATACATACTAACCGAATTTATGCAGAGCATTGTCACGAAGTGTAAATTTTATACTTTTCTGATGATGAAACTGGGAAAAGACTTCTTTGGTTGACATTGCAGTTTAACAAAAGTTGCAGTTACATTAATAAATAATCACTAGTCCATACAAAAAATGACACTTGATTTATGAAAAATAATCTTGTAAAGGTTTCCGTGCAAGAGGCAATTAAATGCCATCTATGTTAGTCATGTTCTAATGCAATATATTTCAATATACAGAATGGGAGGAAAAATCTAACACCTGGGTAGGCAGTGACAATTTTAAAATTAGAACCATCCATCATTGAAGGTCTAGAAGTAGGCAAGATCAGCGCTTTGATGTAACACTCACCACAATAACACTTTTAGTTGGTGTGTATTTTTAGGTTAGCTACTAAAAATAAGACAATTTGTGTACCCATCAGAAAAACTTTTTCTTTTAATCCCACAGAATAAAAAAGCTGAGGTTCCTCCAGAGGAGCAAGGGCCAAGCATCAGAAATTTGGACTTTTGGTCCAAACTTATCACACTCATTGTTTCAATCATAGAAGAGGACAAGAATTCATATACACATTGTCTCAACCAGTAAGTATCTCTGTATTTATAATTTTTAGTTTTCAGAAGACAGAAATACTGTATTATATGTGTTATAAAATCCAGTGCGTATGTTGCACCTTCAAGCAGGTGTTTAATTGCCTGTCAACCTAAGATTGTAGCTTTTGCTAGTCGACCATCTGCCACAGGAGTCAGGGGAAGGGGAAAGAATGAGATTTTTGTTTTCAATATGTTGATGAAGTGCAGATGTTTTTAGCCCAGTGTCTTTGGGCTTCTTCAACTGTAGCAATATTTAACTTTAAAAGTAATTGGTAGAAATTCCTCTTTATGCTTAATTGCTCAATCTCTTAATCTATTGATTGACAACAACAACTTGCATTTATATAGTGCCTTTAATGCAGAACATTGTCAAAAGGTGCTTCACAGAGGTGTACTCAGACAAAATGTTTGCCATTCTTGACCTTTTAAAAGAAGGATTCTTTCAGAGTATCACATACTGTATACATGTAGGCATTGGGAATAATGAAATTCCCCAAATGAATGGAAAATCACAGGCTGCACACCCATGATGTCGTGATATGTGAGTGGGAAAGGCCGGTTGTATTCAAGATCGTTAAATGGAGTTATTTTTTAAGTTTAGTGTCTTTTGCATGATTAGTCTGATCCCTGAAACTAGCTAATTTAATGTTCGAGACAAATTTTTGAATACAACCGGCCTTTCCCACTCGCATATCAGGACATTATGGGTGTGCAACCTATGATTTTCCATTCATTTGGGGAATTTCATTATTCCCAATGCCTACATGTATATGTGATACTCTGAAAGAATCCTTCTTTTAAAAGGTCAAGCATGTCTGTCTCCTCAACTTCTAATCTTTTGAGAAGAATGTAGACAGTGTTAATACCCTCTACCATGCCATGAATTGCAGTTCAACCGAGGTGTCAGCAGACAGACCATAATTGGTTGATAACAGCTACTTGAAACAAACAAATGCATATCAGATGAGGCTTTCTGTTGGGTCCACGAAGTTCCTTTGTGAGTAGAGAAACACTTTCAGATGAAGATTGGCAGTGTTAAGGGCCTAGCAGAACCTACTGGGCATTAATTGTAAGCTCTTGACTCATTTCAGCACAGTGAAGAGAAGGTAGTTGCAACTGATGAGCATACTTAGTCCAACGCATCCTGGGGTGGTGTAGCTGACTTCTTGGTTTCCCTAAACTGGTCAGATCATTAAACTTCCAGCGGCTGTCTAACAGGTTGTACAGGTGGCCCTAACTGACCAAGCTACCTACCTCCACTGTGCTTGGGCAATTCCTATGACCGGCCCCCTCCCCCTCATCTCAAGCAGGATCCCTTGTAAGGTACCCAATCCTCCTAGGATTTTCCTGGAATTAGGGGTTCCTATCCCGAGCACTGCCTCCAGCAACCTGGGAGATCAGCGATGTAAATTTCCTGCACATTTAAACTGCATTCATTTTAAACAGAATAATTTCCCTGCCTTTTCCACGGAGCTTATCACCAGCCACTGCTCGGAGCCAGCACCCGCAGAGAGTCGCGACCTGGTTGGGGGGGGTTGGAAATCGGGGGGAGGTTTCTGAAATTGGGGGGGACGGGGCCTTGAGTGTGGCAGGGGGAATGAGGGTTCAGGGGAATGGGGGTTGGGGCGAGAGGGCGACTGGGAATGGGGTAGACGCAGGGTCCAGCATTTCCCACAGAGCCGGGAGCAGCAGCAGCAAGGTGGTGAGTGGGAGCGGCACAGAGAGGAGCAGCCAGTTAAAGGGATAAGTGAAACCTGGGGACTTTACTGTGGGTAAACAGTGAAAGATTGTTTCCACTGGTGGGCGAATGGGGAACTAGGGAACAGAAACTAAGGATTCTCACTGGAAGAAAAAAGGGGGAAGTGAGGTGGAAGGCTCTTGACTTGAGTGCTATTAGACCTTAGGATTTTTCACCACATGTGGCTATTGAGATAGAGACTTGGGGATCGATTTTCCTGGAGCCGTCAGGCGGGGTTTCAGGCGTGTGGGGGGGGGGGGGAATCCCAAATTCGGGGGTCCCGACACCATCCCGCCCAAAACTTCGCTCCACACAAGTTTCAGAGGCGGAGGGTACCCGCCCCGCACTGGGACCCGCCGACCCCAGACAGGAAGGGATTAGTGCCAATTAACTGCCTGTTAACAGGCAGTTTTTAGCCTAATCCGTATTTTGAGGGGTGTCGTGTGGGATTCCCGACGGCTCCAAACCACGCCAGGTTAGAGCAGGCGGGCCGTCGGGTTGAAGGAGTTGGAGGGGTCGTGATGTCGGTGTTCAGGTGAGTGATGGGTGCATGAGTGCAAAGGTAAGTGTGTTTGGTGTGTCTAAAGTGTGTAAAGAACTTTTACTTACCTGTACTTGCCTTAACAGCCTTTCTTCCTGTAGGCGTCGGGAGCGCATCACTCAGCCGGCACTTAAAGCTGAATGGCTGCGATCTGTGGAAAGTGACAGCCTTCAGCTTTGAGTGCTGCTGAGAGTTCTAACTGAGTCTGTGCAGAAGGACTCATGTTAGAACTCAGACTGTCAGTGTTTGGCAGCTTCAAACAGCTGTGAAACACTGATATTTCATCTGTCAAAATCTCTTGACAGATGAAATTTCAGTCTGTGACGTCACCTGTTGCCAGATGGCCCTTAATTGGCCTGCTGAGCCCGCTGGGCGGGCTCAACAAGGTCAATCAAGGGAAAATCACGCGGATTGGCCGGACGTCGATGTAGGTGGGTCTAAAACCCGAAAGTTATAGTCCCGCCTTCTTCCCGACAGCTTCAGGAAAATCGACCCCTTAAACTTAATTTCAAAGGGAAGGGTATAAATATTTGCTCACATGATCAGGCAATACATGGTCAAGCATCACATGATCAGATGCCATGTGGTCAGAATGTCACGTGATCAAACCTCCAGGAATGCCTCCAATCACAGTTGGCAATCCTAATCTCTTCTCGTCCTAATTTGGGCCAGAATCATTTCATACTCTTAGCAATGTGAGTGCTCAGTGCCCTGTAACTGACCTCTGACATTCAGTGAACAAAGTTTCCCCTCCTTCCAAACAAAACTGGTCCTAAAGAAGCCAGGCCTTTAAAGCAGCTGCAGGCATTTAAATCATGCAGCTCTTGCCATTCCCCCTCCCCATTTTAAGTTGACAATCACAGGGAGCAATGCCAATACCCCCAAAAATTCACTGAGTTCATTGGTGAATCTTCCGCCCCCCCTCCCCCCCCCCCCCCCCCCCCCCCCCAAATGATCAAGTCACGCAGGTAAATCTAGCCCATGATGTTTGGAATAATCTGTAGAGTGGCTTTTCATATGTTCTTATGAAGATTTGCCAATTGACTGAGGCACCAGAGGGTGATCAACACTTGAGTTGTATCCCAGCACAAGTTAGTGCCTGCAGCAGAGAAGAGAAGAAAATTGAAGAGTAATAGAATGAAAAAAAGTACTTTTCCTTTTTTCATATGCACTTGTGTTCGTATATGCTAGCCCCATTAATTAAGTAAAAGTGGTAACTGCTTCTTGTAGTATTCAATTCCTATGGAAGTAGGTTATGCTAAAATTGAGGATATATACATTTCCATTTATAATTGTGAAGTTCGACTTAACATATTGTACTTTTATGTTTGATTATTTATCAAGTACTTTGTGACGTAAGAAAACTACTAGGCACTTGGTCTAAGTATTAAACAAGGCTTTAATCAACTGTTTTTCAACATGGAGATCTAGTTGTGTCCTTCACTAGTTCCTGTTAAAGAATGTCCTGAGCAAGCTGGGCCCATGCCCGAGTATTTATACTCTTCCTGGACAGCGCCACCAGCAGGCCTCCAGTATCATTTCATAAGTCATTTCCACATGAATGACAAGATTCATGTCACTTTGTCCTTTTATTGTTTCATTCTGACATGCATTCTATTTTTTCTTTTAGGTTTCCACAGGAACTGAATGTGGGAAAGATAAGTGCAGAAGTGATGTGGAACCTTTTTGCCCAGGACATGAAATATGCAATGGAAGGTTATACTATTTCTATTGTATTTTTGACTTACAAATTTGAAGTTTATCTTTTTCTCTTTATTTATTGGTATGATGACTAGTTGCTTGTCTATTTTATGAAAAAATCTTTTACATTTATCCTATCTATAATATATTAAAAACCTTGTGCCTGCATGCACTTCCCTTGTAGGGAAAAAAGGCACAATATAATTTTATTCTTCACTTGATTTGGGAAAATACCTTTTTTATCCCTACATGATCAAAATGTTATATTTAATTTATTGGGCCCTTTGTCCTAATAAGCTCCAGGCATAAATCATGGCTTTATAAAAAGACAATTTATTACATATCAGGAAAACACAAACCTAGGATCAAACAATATCTACAGTCCATACTCAGTTAGGAGTTAAGGAGCTTCAAGATATTTTAGAATTGCTTTAATGATAAGGAAAACTTCCTGATTTCAAAATGAATACCCTTAGTAGAGAAAAAGGGCATATACCATACAAACTCCATAACAAAGTTTTAAGTATACTTAGGGTTTGCTCAGGCTTTGATGTCTGTTGAGGCCTTGTTGTTGTCTCGATGCCAGCGGGGTAGTACAGTAGCAGATGTTCGTTTCTTGGGATCAGGACAGTCATGGAAGGAGGTAGGCTGGAAGAAGCAGCAGTCAGAGAGGGAGAGCTTGATTGGGATCACACTTTTGGGGCAGTTGTTTGCCACCGATAGGCTTCTTTGAATACAGCTCAGGAATTGATTGACATTCCCTTTATCCTTTGTCTTTGTGGTTCAGTTATGCAGATTTCTATGGTGATCAGTCCTTCTATTGTATCAGTCATAAGACGTGACTCAGCAGTCATTTTGACTTCAGCTGGTCCGGAGCCAATTTATTTTTCCTTTTTATGCAAAACTTTATTCATTAAATAATTTTTTTACTACACTCTCCAAAAACCATACTCCTCTTCTCGCATTTATAATGAAAACTGCCTGTATAAACCTGTCACACTGTAATTACATCCTCCTACCATTGGTGCTATTTTAGTGCACATCTCCATACCTCCACCTGTACTGCAGAGAAACTCCTATAGGAACAAGGAGTAAGCCATTCAGCCCCTCGAGCCTGTACTGCCACTAAATTAGATCATGACTGATCTGTAGCTTAACTCCATCTACCCGCCTTGATTTCGTAACCCTTATTAATACCCTTGTCTAACAAAAATCTATCAATCTCAGTTTTGAAATCTTCAGTTGACCTAGCCTCAATAGCTTTTTGGCGAAGAGAGTTCCAGATTTCCCTTTGTGTGAAGAAGTGCTTTCTGACATCATTCCTGAATGACCTAGCTCTAATTTTAAGGCTATGCCCCCTTGTTCTGGACTCTCCTACCAGTTGAAATGGCTTCTCTCTATCTACACTATCAAATTCTTTAATCATCTCGCATAGCATTACATCGTATTTACAGCACAGAAACAGGCTATTCGGCCCAACAGGTCCATGCAGGTGTTAATGCTCCACACGACTCTCCTCCCACCCTTCTTCATCTAACTCCCATCAAGATATCCTTCTATTCCTTTCTCCCTCATGTGTTTGCCTAGCTTCCCCTTAATTGCATCTATGCTAGTTGCCTCAACTACTCCTTGTGGTAGTAGTTCCACATTCTAACCACTCTGGGTAAAGAACTTTCTTCTGAATTCGCTGTTGGATTTATTAGTGACTATTTTATATTTACGGCCCCTAGTTCTAGTCTCTCCTGCAAGTGGAAACATCTTCTCTATGTCTACCCTGCCAAACCCTTTCAGAATCTTAAAGACCTCAGTTACCCCTCAGTCTTTTTTCTAGAAAAAACAGCCCCAGCCTGTTCAATCTTTCCTGACAGGTATAACACCTCATTTCTGGAATCGTCCTAGTAAATCTTTTTTGCACCTTCTCCAATGCCTCTGTATCCTTTTTATAATATGGAGACCAGAACTGTTCACAGTACTCTTAAGTGTGGCCTAACTAAAGTTCTATACATATTTAACATAACTTCTCTGCTTTTCAATTTTATCCCTCTAGAAATGAACCCTAGTGTTTTGTTTGCTTTTTCTAATGGCCTTATTAACCTGCGTCACTACTTTTAGTGATTTGTGTATTTGTACCCCCAGATCCCTCTGCTTCACTGCCTCATTTAGACACTTATTTTCCAAGGAGTATGTGGCCTCCTTATTCCTCCTACCAAAATGTACCACCTCGCACTTTTCTATATTGAAGTTCATTTGCAAATTACATGGCCATTCTGCAAGTTTATTAATATCTTCCTGTATTTTGTCGCAGTCCTCATCTGTGTTAACTATACCCCCAATTTGGTGTCACCCACAAATTTTGAAATTGTACTTCTGTTTCCCGACTCCACATCGTTTATGTAAATCGTGAACAAAAGTGTTCCCAGCACCGATCACTGATCCTTGTGGAACACCACTTCCCACCTTTTGCCAGCCTGAGTAGCTACCTTTAACCCCATTCACCCGGAACAGGGGTTTTCTGTTTTGTAACCAGCTTGTTAGCCATTCTGCTAATTGTCCTCTCACGCCACGTATTCTGACATGAGTCAACTACTTATCAAAGGCCTTTTGAAAATTCAAATATATTGGGCTGAAAATTGAGTAGCGCCCCAATTGAGACGCTAACTTTGCACCCCGGAAAAATTAGCGCCCCCGCGCCGGAAATTGAGTGGTTGCACCCCAAGAGGGAAGCGGGGCGCTACTGGAAGCGCCCCGCCTCCCTCTTGGGGCGCTGCGAGTGAATATCGTGGCGCTACGTGCCGCAGCGCCACACACTGCGGCAGGTCGCGCTGCGGTATTGCAGGCCTTCCTCCCCTTCTTAAAGGAGAGGGGCCTTGTGTAGCACGACCTGGGGCCCAGCTGGGCCCCCGGGGATCGGGAGTGCCGGCAAAAGAGCCCGGCACCCAAGAGAAGTGCTGGGCTCTTGGAGCGCAGCTGGCACTCTGCGGGGGGGCGCGGGGGTTCAGGAGGCCAGGGATGGGAGCGCAGGCAGGTGCTGGCAGGCGGCCAGCAACAAAAATGGCCACCCCGCACCTCGCCTTTAAATTGCGCCTTCCCGGCCGCAGGTACGTCACCCTGACCCTGTCGGACATAGCGTCCGGCGGTAAATCAGGTGGCGCTCCCGAAGATCGCGGCCGGGGCGTGAGCGGGACGCTGCGCACACCAATGACGTCATCGCCAGCGGCGCAGTGCTACCGGTCAGCGCCACCACTAACCTCCCGCTGAATTTGGTGGGAGGCGTGGGCAATGCCACGCCTGGGCGCTAGTTGGTTTGTGCCCCACTTAGCGCCCTCTTAAGGCGCTAACGGGTGGCGCAACCAACTGAATTTTTCCCCCATTATGTCTACTGCGTTACCCTTGTATACTCTCAGTTACTTCTTCAAAGAATTCAATAAGGTCGGTCAAGCATGACCTTCCCTTTTGAAATCAGTGCTGACTTTTTTATTATATTTTTAGTTTCTAGATGTTTTTCTATTATATCTTTGACTAAGGATCCTATTCTCTTTCCTACCACCGACGCTCTGCTAATTAACCTATAGTTTCCTGGACTTGTTCTATCTCCCTTTTTAAATACAGGAATCACATTAGCTGTCTGCCAGTCCTCAGGCACTATTCCCTTTTCTGATTAATTTTTCTATATATGTAATAGTCCCTCTGCTATCTCTTCTCTAACTTCTTCTAGCATGTGTGGAGGCAATTCACCCAGAACAGGGGTTTTATCCTCTTAAGTTTGATTTAGTTTATCAATTATCTCCCCCTTTCCATCTTAAATGTCTTTATATCTTTTTTGATCACTTCTAATGCCATGCCCACCATGTTCATCTCCCCTGAAGCAAAGTAATTATTTAATGTTTCTGCCCCTTCACTGTCATTACCTGTGAGTTTATCATGTATCTCTTAGTGGCCCTATCCCTATCCAGATTTTTCTTTTGTCATTTCTGTGTCTGTAGAATACTTCACTATTTCTTTTTATATTCCTTGTTGATTTAATTTTGTAGTTTCTCTTTGGCTTCCTAATTGTTTTTTGACTGCTTTTCTAAACTTCTCGTCTTCCATTTTGCCATCCTCTCCTTTGTTGTCTATGCACTTGGGGCTGGATTTTACCAGCCCTGAGGAGGCAGGTTTGGAGGCGGCACTGCTGGGAAAATACCAAAAAATGGGAGCAAGCCTCAAACCCACTCCCAACCCGCCTCCAACCAATCTTCCCGGGAGTCGGGTCCCCGATTAGCGCAGGGCTCTGACTCCTAGTGGCGGGAAGAGGATTATAGCCACTTAACTGCCTGTTAACAGGCAGTTAAGAGGCTTTTTCCTATATTTTGACTGCTGCTGCGGGCTTCCCGACGTTGGGGAATCCCGCCAGGGTAAGTGAGGCGTTCTGTGGGTCTGTTGTTATGTTGGTGTTTGGATGACTGCTGCAGAAGTGGTGTTTAAGGATGCAATGGGACACTGGTTAGTACCAGAGGTAAGGACTTTTTGTGAAAGTCATTTTTAATGTGTTTAGATGTTTCTGCAGGTGACGAGCTGTGAAGTGTTTGTGTAACCTCATCTCATCAGGAGAAGTGACAGATGGCTTCTGCAATCTCAGCTGCAGCTGCCATCTGTTTTATCCTAAGGAGAGAGTAATTGGAGAGCCTGGATGCAAGGGCTCACCTTTGGACAGTGATTGTCAGTGTTTGACAGCACCTCAATGCTGTCAAACACTGTCAAATCATCTGTCAAACAAGTGTGGTGCATGTGCCTTTAAGAAAACCGGCAGATGAAGCGTCATCAACTGACGTCATCTGACACCGGCTTTTCCTTAATTGGCCGGCAAGCCCGCAGGGCGGGCTTAACCAGGCCAATCAGGGCAAAATAGCATCTGTTTGTCAGACGACGCTGGGGGCGGGACTGGAACCCGAAAACCAGCAGTCCCGCCTGGAAGGTAAGATTCCACCCTTAGTGTCTGCCTTTTTCTTTCTTTTTAATTTTGCCCTAATTTCTTTATTCATCCATGGTTTGTCATTACTGGCTGGTCTGTTCTTGCTTTTAAGTGGGATATATTTCTCCTGGACTTTCTTGATCACTGTTTTAAATGTTTCCCACTGCTCTTTTTTTTTGTCAGTAGGTTTTTCCAGTTTATTTTCACTAGTTCCATTCTCACCCCCTTAAAATCAGCTTTTTTCCAATTTATAACTTTTGTCTTTGTTTTATGACCTTCTCGATCTTTATCTTAAACCTTATTATGTTGTGATCGCTGTTGCCTAGACCCCCTATGCTTACTTCTCTTATCTGTTCTGGTTCATTTCCCATTACTAGATCCAGCAGTGCCCCCTCTTTTGTTGGGCTTTTTAGATACTGGGTAAGAAAGAAGTCCTGCACACATTGTAAAAACTCCATTACCTGTACTCCTTTCGCTACCTCTTACCAGTTTATTTGGGGGTAGTTATCATCTCCCATTATTATTCTATTGTGGCGGAGCCACTAAGGGACTCCGATCAATTGTATATAATTCCCTTTAATAATATGTTAGCTACAGCCTGAGTCTGTATCTTTGTTTTCACTGTTTACATGTACAGAGCGCGATCGCTTTAATAGCGCGGGTAAACGCGATGACGTCACGCCGTTCATCACGTGATCCCCCACCGGCGGGAAAAACGTGATGACGTCAGCCACGGGACCGCCCAAGCAGTCCTCGTGGAGCCTCCGAACTGACTAGACCTATATTCGATGTTCTCCTGTAGTTATCCGTTAAACTGTTAGTTTTCATTAAACCTTGTTTATTTGATCGCCTGAGTGGACCTCAGTCTTTTGGATAGGAACTAGACATTCCTACATTGGTGACCCCGATTTTTGCGAACAGATTTCGCAGAAGTTACTGAACATGGAATCGAACGCCGTTGCTTTGAAGCTGCCACAGTTCTGGGAGCAACAGCCAGCCGCGTGGTTCATCCAGGCTGAAGCCCAGTTCGCAATCAGGAACATCGTTGCGGATCAGACCCGTTACTATCACGTGGTCTCCGCCCTTGACAGCGCCACAGCCTCGCGGATCGTCAGCCTGCTTGGTAATCCACCAGAAGATCGCAAGTATGACACGATAAAGGCGTGGTTGTTACAGGTCTAAAGGCTCACGAAGTCGGAGCGCGCCCGCCTGGCCTCGGGGACTCCAAGCCGTCCGAGCTCATGAGCCAAATGCTCACGCTCCTGGGCTCCGAACCGGAATGCTTCCTCTTCAGGGAGCTATCCCTCAGCCAGCTACCGGAGCAAGTTCAGGCTGCCCTAGCCAGGTCGGAAGTCACAGACTGCGCAGAGCTGGCTGCCGAAGCGGACAAGATCTTCGCGGTGACACAGCAGTACTGCGCTGCCACGAGGCGCCCATCCCCCACAGACGCTGCTCCAGCCCCATAACCTGCGGGGTTGTGCTTCTACCATGCCCGTTTTGGCGCGAAAGCTAGATGCTGCCGCCCTCCCTGCAGCTTTTTGCTCAAAAAAATAAATAAATAAATAAAAAATTAAAAAAAACTACAGCCACCCTGTCGAAAGAGGACCGGTTATAACGAGCGCCCCGCGGCTGTGATGGCAATCGGTAATTCGGGAAAACTCCTCTTCATCAACGACTCCCTATCTGGTCGACGTTTCCTCTGCGACACCGGGGCGCAGTGTAGCATCCTACCCGCATCAAATCTTGATCTACAAGCCGGGGGGGCACAGCCCCTCCCTCGAGGCGGCTAATGTCAGGGCCATTCGGACCTTCGGAAGATGGCGGGTCCAGGTGTGCTTCGGCGGCCAGCGGTTTTACTGGGATTTCATCACGGCCAAAGTCTCTCAAGCCATCCTCGGGGCGGATTTTTTGTGCGCCAACGGCCTCCTGGTGGATGTACGGCACCGCCGGTTGATCAATGCGGCCACTTTTCACTCCATCCCGTGCCACCGCGGTAACCCCGTGGCGCGCACGGTCTCCTGTGCGTTCCCACCTCCGGATGACTTCACTCGCCTCCTCGGAAATTTCCCAGACCTGACCAGACCCACCTTCTCTTCCACGGCCACGAAACATGGTGTCGAACATCACATCACCACTACTGGCTCCCTGGTCTACGCACGGGCCCGGCGCCTCGAACCTGGCAAGCTCGCGGCTGCGAAAGCGGAGTTCGACACGATGGAGCGGCTAGGGATTATTCGCCGGTCGAATAGTCCCTGGTCTTCGCCTCTCCACATTGTTCCGAAACCTGATGGCGGCCTTGCGGCGACTACCAACGCCTGAACGACGCCACTACTCCTGATCGGTACCCGATCCCTCATATTCAGGATTTCTCTGCCCATTTGGCGGGAAATACCATTTTTTCAAAAGTCGACCTTGTCCGTGGCTACCACCAGGTCCCCGTACACCCACAAGACGTCCCGAAAACTGCAGTCATCACCCCATTCGGCCTGTTTGAATTTCTGCGGATGCCGTTTGGATTGAAGAACGCTGCACAGGCTTTCCAGCGCTTGATGGACTCCGTGCTTCGGGACCTCAAGTTTCTATTCGTCTACCTCGATGACATCCTCATCGCCAGCCCTAATAAAGAGGAGCACATCTGCCATTTGCGCACCCTCTTTAGACGCCTCAGTCAACACGGCTTGATCATCAACTCGGCCAAGTGCCAGTTCGGCCTGCAGAAGATTGATTTCTTAGGCCACCGCATCACATCGGACGGCGCCATTCCCCTGCAAACGAAGGTGGAGGCAGCTACTTCGTTCCCGCGCCCGCAGACCATCAAGGCCCTGCAGGAGTTCCTCTGGATGGTAAATTTTTATCACTGGTTCGTCCCTAATGCAGCTCTGCTCATGCAGCCCCTGTACGAGGCCCTCAAGGGCAAGTCTGGCAAGGATCCGATTAGCTGGACAGGCGACATGGACCGGGCGTTCGTCGACACAAAAGGCGCTTTAGCCAACGCAACCATGCTGGCGCACCCGCTGCCAGGTGCCACCATCGCCCTTACCACCGACGCGTCAGACTACGCCATCGGCGCAGTGCAGGAACAGTGGGTGCATGGGACGTGGCAACCGCTGGCGTTTTTCAGCTGTCAACTACGGCGAAACGAACGGAAGTACAGCACGTTCGACTGGGAGTTGCTGGCCCTTTTTCTGGCCATCTGCCATTTCCGGTTCTTGCTACAGGGGCGTCCGTTCACGGCTTTTGTAGGCCATAAGCCACTAACGTTCGCTATGGCCAAGACCGCCGAACCGTGGTCAGCTCGGCAACAACGTCAGTTGACGTTTATCTCAGAATTCACCACTGACATTCAGCATATGTCCGGTAAGGACAACCTGGTGGCGGATTGCCTCTCCTGCGCAACCGTTCATGCAGTCCAGCTCGGCATCGACTATGCCCTCATGGCTGCGGATCAAGCCTCGGATCCGGAAGTCCAATCTTACAGAACCAACCCCTCTGGCCTCCAAGCGGCCGACGTCAAATTCCATGCCGCGGGCACTACGCTACTCTGCGACATCTCCGTAGGAGATCCTCGCCCTATCGTCCCGGTTGCCTGGCGCCGAAAAGTTTTTGACACCATACACGGGTTGTCGCACCCTGGCATGAAGGCCTCGCAACGGCTGATGTCGTCCAAATTCGTGTGGCGGGGCATGCACATGGATGTCCGCGACTGGGCCAACACCTGCGTGGTCTGCCAAAAGGCCAAGGTGCAGTGTCACGTCAAGGCTTCATTGGCCACTTTCGCTGTTCAGGAATGTAGGTTTGATCATGTGCATGTGGACCTGGTGGGGCCACTTCCGCTTTCGCACGGGTTTACTCATCTTCTTACAATGGTGGACCGCACCACTCGATGGCCGGAGGCGGTTCCTTTTGTCATCCACCACTTCCGCAGACGTCGCCAGGGCATTCATCTCCTCTTGGGTCACCCGTTTCAGGGTACCGGCGGACATCTCGTCTGATCGTGGGCCGCAGTTTTCTTCGGAGTTCTGGAACGCTGTGGCTCGGGCTCGGCGTCAAGCTACATCGCACCACTGCCTACCATCCACAGGCGAACGGCCTGTGCGAACGCTTCCACAGGTCGCTCAAGGCAGCACTGCGAGCCAGCCTTCAAGGTGCGGGCTGGGTGGACAGGCTTCCATGGGTCCTTTTGGGTCTTCGTATGGCGCCTAAAGAAGATCTTCAATCGTCCACGGCAGAGCTCGTATATGGCCAGCCGCTACGCGTACCAGGGGATTTCCTTCCGACTCCAACAGAGCCATGGTCCGCATCCCAGCAGCTCATCAGCCATCAGGAGACGGCCAGAAGTTTCGCTCCAGTGCCTACGTCACATCACGGCTTGCAGAGCTCCCACGTCCCAGCTGAGCTGAAGAACGCCGACTACGTGTTTATCCGCCACGACGCTCGTCGGGACTCGCTCAAACCCCCTTACACTGGTCCTTTCCGCGTGATAGAGCCGGGAGACAAATCTTTTTCGGTCGATGTCGGAGGTAAACCGGACCACATTTCGGTTGACCGGTTGAAGCCGGCTCACTTGGACCTTGACCGCCCAGTCGAGATCGCACAACCGCCGAAACGTGGCCGACCGCCCACAGTCGCTGTGCCAGATCAAATGCAATCGCCCGCCGTCCATCAGCTACCACTTCAAGGCTACAGAAGTCGATCTGACAGGCTTGTCAGGCCTCCTCGCCGTTTTACTTTTGCTATTAAAGACAATTCTGGGGGGGCGCATGTGGCGGAGCCGCTAAGGGACTCCGATCAATTGTATATAATTCCCTTTAATAATATGTTAGCTACAGCCTGAGTCTGTATCTTTGTTTTCACTGTTTACATGTACAGAGCGCGATCACTTTAATAGCGCGGGTAAACGCGATGACGTCACGCCGTTCATCACGTGATCCCCCACCGGCGGGAAAAACGTGATGTCAGCCACGGGACCGCCCAAGCAGTCCTCGTGGAGCCTCCGAACTGACTAGACCTATATTCGATGTTCTCCTGTAGTTATCCGTTAAACTCTGTTAGTTTTCATTAAACCTCGTTTATTTGATCGCCTGAGTGGACCTCAGTCTTTTGGATAGGAACTAGACATTCCTACACTATATCTTTTACTCAGTTCACATATTTGCTTGCATAGTTCTTCCTCCGCCACCTTTCCACTATCTTAAACACTTCAATTAGATCACCCCTTAATCTTCTATATTCAAGAGACTACAAGCCTAGTTTATGAAACTTGTCCTCGTAATTTAACCCTTTTACCCTCGGTATCATTCTGGTGAATCTGAGCTGCATCCACTCCAAGGCCAATATATCCTTCCTCAGATGCAGTGCCCAGAACTGAATTCAGTACTCCAGATGGGGTCTAACCAGAGTTCTGTACAGCTGTAACATAACTTCTACCCTTTTAAATTTCAGCCCTCTTGAGATAGCCAACATTCTATTAGCCTTTTTAAAAAAATAAAAAAATTTTTTTTTTTTAATTGTACCTGATTTCAGTACTTGAAACCTTAAATATCTCTGCTCGTCCACAGTTCCTGGCTTGTCACCATTTAGAAAATACTCTGATCTATCTTTCTTAGGTCCAAAGTGGATGATCTCACATTGGACTCCATCTGCCATAGTTTTGCTCACTCACTTAATCTATCAATGTCCCTTTGCAACTTTCTGCTCTCCTCTACATCTACGCTATTTACTGTGTCACCTAACTTAGTGTCATCAGCAAACTTAGATATATGGCTCTCTCTTCTTTCATCCAAATCATTTATAAATATAGTGAAAAGCTGTGGCCCCAGTACAGATCCTTGAAGGACACCACTAGTCACAATTTGAATATATACCCATTATCCCTACTCTCTTTCTTCTACCTCCTAACCAATTCCCTATTCAAGCCAATAGGTTGCCTCCAATTCCATGCACTCATTTTTGTTAACCATCTTTTATGTGGTACCTTGTTGAATGCCTTTTGGAAGTCCATATAAATAACATCCATAGAATACTCCCTTATCTACCACGTTAGTTACTTCCTCAAAAAATTCACCGAGTATCATTGATTTACCCTTTATAAATCCATGCTGGCTCTCTGATCAGCTCATATTTGTCCAAATGCTCAGTCACTCTGTCCTTAATAACTGATTCGAGTAAGTTCCTGACAACTGACATTAGACTCATGGGCCTATAATTTCCTAATTTATCTCTCTTGCCCTTAAATGCTAGTAGGTTGCATCAGTCCCTAATGGTAAAGTACAAGAGAAAATGCAAACTGATTCTTTTCTTATTAATATTTTAAGTCATTAAAAAATTCAATTTACAGATGTTTATAATTAGCACTTTGTTAAGTCTATGCAACTAAGTTTTCTAAAATCTATAGTACTCATCAAAGTAAATAGCTCCAACTGAAATGTATGGGAGGCAGTTCAGAGGCAGTTCAGAGACAGTTCACTCAGTTGATTCCTGAGATGAGGGAGTTGACTTATGAAGAAAAGGTTGAGCAGGCTGGGCCTATACTCATTGGAATTTAGAAGAATGAGAGGTGATCTTATTGAAACATATAAGATACTGAGGGGGCTCGACAAGGTAGATGCAGAGCAGATGTTTCCTCTCGTGGGGAAATCTAGAACTCGGGGGCATAGTTTCAGAATAAAGGGTCGCCCTTTTAGAACTGAGATGAGGAGGAATTTCTTTGAGGGCCGTAAATCTGTGGAATTCTCTGCTCCAGAGAGCTGTGGAGGTTTGGTCATTAAATACATTTAAGGTGGAGTTGACAAATTTTTGCAAGATAAGGGAGTGAAAGGTTATGGAGAGCTGGCAGGGAAGTGGCTTTGAGCCCAAGATCAGCAATGATCTTATTGAATGGCGGCGCAGGCTTGAGGGGCCAAGTGGCCTATTCCTGCGCCTATTTCTTATGTTCTTATGTAAGTCTTTTGAATTTTTACACAATTAAAATGGAAAGTTTATTACCCTCCATAAACTTGAAGTCATCCAAATCTCTGCTGCCTGTATCCTATTCGCACCAAGTCCCATTCGCCCATCACCCCTGTGCTCACTGATCTACGTTGGCGCCCAGTTAAGAAACATCTCTGGATTAAAATTCTGAACCTTGTCTTCAAAATCGGGTGGGATATGTGTCGGTGCAGGCTCGATGGGCCGAAATGGCCTCTATCTGCACTGTGGGGTTTCTGTGATTTCTGTGAACTCTACGAAATATCTGCACTCCTCCAATTCCGGCCTCTTGAGCATCCCCGATTTTAATTGCTCCACCATTGGTGGCCGTGCTTTCAGCTGCCAAGGCCCTAAGCTCTGGAATTCCCTCCCTAAATCTTTCCGTGTCTCTACCTCACTTTCTTCCTTTAAGACGCTCCTTAAATCCTACCTCCTTTCTGCCCTAATATATCCTTATGTGGCTCAGTGTCAAATTTTGTTTGATAACACTCCTGTGAAGCGCCTTGAGACGTTTTATTATGTTAAAGGCGCTATATAAATACAAGTTGTTTTTGTTACTGAAAATGTGCATATTTTTTGTTTATGCTTCAGTCTGATTGCATTCCCTGTGCAATTTGAGAACGCAAGCTGAGACTTGTAATTGTAGAAACAGAAAGGAACCTTTCTCCACATTTAAATTTATTGTATTGGCTTTTTGAACAGGACTGTGTGGATTTGGTGTGTCAATCAACTGTCATCTCCATTAGCAAGGCAGGTTTGAACTTGGCAAAGATCAACGTCCCTACTTATCTGCTATGTGTAAGCAAGGTCATTTCGGAAGGGGATTATCATCTGTCAACATAAGCTTTTGTTTCTTTTTGGATGTCACTAAGGACTAGCATATTACTCTTTTACAACCCACTATTTAAATGATTGCCAGCTTCCTCCAAAGCTTAATAATACAGCATCCAATGAAGCACTAAACCATATAGCCCAGAGGTCCTGGGTTCCATTCCCAGCCTGTACTCAGTTAGGTGGTTGCAGCTGAGGCAGAAATTGAAATGCCACTAACCAGTCAGAGCTATCGGAGAGAGGGTGGTCACCAGAGACAAAAAAGATCAAGGTGAAGCAGAGAGAGATATTGACGAGAGCAATCAGCCAGTGAAAGAAAGGTTAACCAAAAGGATCAGCCAGAAAGGGAGAAATTAACAAGAGGCCAGCCACAGAGTGAGAACAAGAGAGAATATCTAAGGTTCAGCCAGAGAGAGAAAGAGATTAACCAGGCCTGAAAGAAAGATGCCTGCATGTGGTGCTTGTGCAGGAGGATTGGGGGGCAGAGGGAACAGATTGCCTGGTGTGTACAAACTTCAAGTTGCTAGCTACAGACTGCAAAGTTATGGGGTAATTTTCACTGAGTATTGGTGGATAACTGGTGGTGCGGATTGGCCGCCTGTTACACACACTGCCCGATCTGCAACAGTCAGTTTTCTGCGCATACCCAGAGTGAAAATTAATTCATGAGGTAGGTCCCAATTGGACGGGAAGAGCAGTACTGCACTGCTGAATATTAATGCTGCTGTCCCACCCTGGATATTTTTAGAGAGGCATCAAGGTAGAGAGGCAAAAATTGAGAAAATGAAAAGAAGACAAAGAGTAAAGGAGTGCAAGAAGGATCAGAAATGAGAGAGGAGGGGAGTGAAAGAAGGGCAGAAGTGAGGTGGTGGATGTTCAAGGACTTCTAGAAATGCAAAGGTAATTTAATCCTACACAGCTCACTCACTAAATGTGACGCACAGATCCAGACTATCTAAAAGGTTGGACACCCCTCTCCTAGGCCATTGACACTTTCCTCAATAACACTTCTATTATACTTCATCAATCTGAGTTTCAAGCTATAAGGGGGCGATTTTGCCAGCCCTAGGAAGGCGGGCAAGGAGGTGGGACTGCCGGGAAAATGGCAGAATCTGGGAGCGGGTACCCATCCCACCTCCAACCCGCCTCTGTGCCATCTTCCCAAGAGGCTGGTACCCGACCCGCGCTGGGAGCCGCCGCCTCAAGGCGGGAAGGGGATTGGTGCCAATTAACTGCCAGTTAACAGGCAGTTTTTTTGAGAATCCCTATTTTCAGCCCTGAAGTGCGGGCTTCCCGATGGCTCCGAACCACGCCAGGGCCGTCGGTCTGCGGGGGTCGGAGGGGTCGAGAGGGGTGTGCAGGTGAGTGATGGGTGCAAGTGTGGAGAGATGAGTGCATGAGGCGAGTGTAAAGTGTTTTAATAAGTTTTACTTACCTTTACTTCTCCCTGCAGGCTTCATCCCTTCAGGTCTCGGAAGTCCCTCAGCTCACCAGCACAGAAAGCAGAATGGTCGCTGAACTGTCAAAAGCTGCAGCCTTCTGCTTTCTGCTCAGGAGAGATCTGAGTGGAAGTGCTCAACTTAAAGGACAGATCGTCAGTGTTTGACAGCTTCACAGAGCCGTCAAACGCTGACATTTCATCTGTCAAAAGCTCTTGACAGATGAAACGTCACTCGCTGACGTCACCTGTAACCAGCTTTCCCTTAATTGGCCTGCTAAGCCTGCTGGGCGGGCTTAACAAGGTCAATCAAGGGAAAATAGTGTGGGTTGACCACAAGTCGATGGAGGTGGGACTAAAACCCGACAAGTGGGAGTCCCACCTCCAAAAGCTCCCCATTGAGAAAATCCAGCCCTTAATATCAAAATTGTGTTTGCTATCAATCTATTGTTTCAGGATAGGTATTGATTGCAGGACAAACATAGATGGTAACTTCTGTCAGACTTTATATCCTTCATGTTTTGTCAATGCTTCCTTTGAAGATTGAAAGAGAGTGAGTTTATGGCTTGGAAGCGCTAATTGTCCAGAACAGCCTTAATGACTTGCACTAGGAACACATGTCTCTGCCATCTGAGAGTTTCGATTTGTATTCAAACAAGCCTGTTAACTGTGATTTATAAAGTTACCCTTTGACACCAAAATATTCTTTGGTATTGCATTGAATGATAATTTATGACTGAAAAATACTATGGGCCCAAAGTTGCTGGGATCCTGCTGCATTGTTGGAAGTGTGGTAGACTGGCACTTCTGGCTGTCTCCTGTAAAGGCCACTGACCCAGTCCCAAATCCCAGGGATTGGTTCATTTTAATATTCCAGACATAAAGCGATATATACATTTTATATTATATATTAAGTATCATTGTCTACATAGGCAGTCTGTGGTTACACTTGATCTACTCTATATCTGTATTTTAATTGCACTAGAATTCAAATTTAGATAACTATCATCCTTTGGCAATCCATTAGTGTATAGTGCAAACTTTTCACAATAAGTAATAATATTTACATAAGAGAAGTAAAGCCGAGTACTTTTTTCCCCAAATTTGCCCCCATTTTATAGAGGAAAATAATATGCTTACGAGAATTTACTTGGATATTTAAAAAAATCTGATTTATTACCAGCCTGGAAAACTTCAAGTTGAGTCACTCTGCTTAGAGTTTTGGGAGCATGCTGTGCATCCTGGTGGGGCTTCAATGGAAAGTGTGGAGATAGCAACTTCAGTCCCAGTAAGATCCCCCTCTGAAGTTGTGGGACCCCAGAAAACCAAACTATTGACGGGGAAATTTGCATCCAATATTCTTTGTAGCACAGAATTCCCAACGGGATTAATCTGGCCTTTCTCCCTCCCATTACCACCATAAATCAAAAATAATATAGACGGTGTGGACTGTAATTTGCATTAAATAATGGTGAAAAGTTCTCTCTTTCATGACCTTAATGCAACAAATATGTCGTACCAGATGTGAGGTGACAATAATAAAAAATTTGTATTTATTGGTTTGCAGGCCTCTAGAAAAGCAACTTAATCCATTGCTTTTGCACTAGTCTTCCACCTAGACGTAAAGTGATATGGGAGAGTTGCATATTAACAATACAAAAATATATTAGAGTGCATGCTGCAAGAATCTTTTGCTTAAAAAAAAGTACAAAAGACACCTTAGTTTTTGATGGTGACGTTATAATTTCACCTACAGAATAAAGCAATTTATTTATGCAGTCCCAGAAAATAAAAATAAAATAAAAGTAGGTAGAATTTTGGAGCCCAGAACAGATAAGCTGTGCAAACACACTCTAGGTTACAGTATATAATGTACAGTAGCGTGTTGGGAAAGGGAAAACGAGACCAAACGCAGATTGGGTGACCGCTTTGCAGAACACCTCCGTTCAGTCCGTAAGGGTGACCCTGAGCTTCGGTCGCCTGTCATTTCAATTCACCATTCCATTCCCACTCAGACCTCACCATCTGCGGCCTCTTGCATTGTTCCACGGAAGCTCAGCGTAAGCTCGAGGAACAACACCTCATCTTCCGATTAGGCACTTTACAGCCTTCCGGACTCAATATCGAGTTCAACAATTTCAGATCATAACCTTGGCCCCTATTATATTTTTATATTTTTTATCCACACTTTTGGTTTGTGCCTTTTCCCCTTTTTTTTTCTCTCTCCCACATGGCAGCTGTCTTTCACTCTGCCAGCGCATTTCACACTTTATCTAAAGCCATTGTTTGCTTCTTTACCTGTCCTATTACCATCTCGTCTCACCTTGAATATCTCTTCATGTCTCTTCCTTCATCCCCTCCCCCATTTCACAGCCCCCAAACTGCCTTTTAATCTGTTTCATTTCCTGCCTTTTTTTTCTCAGTTCTGAAGAAGGGTTTCGACCTGAAACGTTGACTCTGTTTCTCTCCACAGATGTTGCCTGGCCGCCTGAGTTTTTCCAGCGTTTTCTGTTTTTATTTAATATTACATAACCTGATTTCAACCATTTTATTTCTGATATTTTAGTTTTGCATCCAATAGTATTCAACAAGGTATCTGATAGTAGATTTTTTTTTAATGCAGAAAATTGTTAAATTCCCTAATTAAGAGCATTCACTGTGAACAGCTGTAAAATGTCACTTTAAATACCTCCTGGACTAATCCCTGACAGTTCTATTAATCTTCCTACTATCTGAAATGTCCTTCATCCTTCTGTAATGATAGTTTCAGAGCCTCCTGCAGTGTAAATCTGTTACCTGGTATGAGAACCGATTATCACTGGCAATCAACTTATCTTCTAGCTTCCAAACTGTAAGAGCTACTGCTGATGAAATAATAGTTGGCTAATCAGGCAAAGTTCCATTTAGTTCTAAATTTTATCTGTGTTCTGGTATCTCTGAAACCTTTATCACAGTATCTTGAGTTACTAGAGTATATTGATGTGAAAAAATTGACACACATGAGAGAGTTTCTGTAACAGGACAGTCAAAAACATTGCCAGAAAGAGACTTGAATGCATGCTAAATGTCAGACTTTTATCACGTCATACTTTACAAAGGTGTCACACGTCGGCATTGCGCATTAGGCAGAAATTAGTGATTGGCTGAAATGAAGACTTGTCTGTTAAATAGCCAATCAAATATCAGAGACTGCTGGCAAATCAGAAGCTGTTAGATTCAGTCAGTAAGTACCAATGAGAACAGAGAAAGCAGCAGGAGATTATCCATTCACATTTTTCAGTTTGCTTTCTTTCAAAGTTATTAATCTGGAATTGGCAAATAGCACTCAGTGTCAGAAATGGAAAGGTGTTCGATTCCCCAGCACTGATATACCACACCTTAAGCAAACCACCTTCAAAAATGTAAAAAAAAAGAAAAATAGTTTGCTTTCCAATTGTAACACCTGAAAAAAATAACCTGGATCACACTTGCCTCTTACTAGTGATAAATGATAGCATACAGGCCAAGATTTTCTGCTGGAGTTTTGCCAGTTCCCTGGTATCTCTCCAGTGATGAGAGCAGGAAGTCCTTCAGCAGATGTCCCTCTGGAAGCCCACCTAGGTTATCATCCATACGCTGGAAAACCAGCAAAGTCCTACCACAGGCTACTTGTATTTGGCTGTGAAAATATTGGGTAATACCTGAGCAGCTTCCATTGTTGCAGAGCTGATCTATTTTAACTCTGCCCAGTCCAAGATAATAGATCTGTTTTTAAAGCACCTTTAAGTTCAATATATGTCAACTAAGGCTGTAATTATCCTGCAGTATTGGTCTCGTCAGTATTTGTGGGGCATAATGTGCATTCGGCAGACTAAAGTTTTACTGCTCAGTGCTCATCCCTCCAGTAAGGTTAGTGACTAAAGAGCTTGGCACTCAAACAGGTGGTTAATTTTTTATGCTACCAGGGTGTAAATTAGACTGTCTGCTTTTTCATTACATTAAAAACATTCTAACAATGCTTTAAAAGTTAGGAGGCATTGATTATGTCAGATTATCAACTATTGCTCCAAAAAAGAACAATAGACTGGCTGTCCACTTTCAAAATGTGTCTTTGCACCAAGCTTGATTTAAAATGTACCTGGTGCAAACTCAAAATGGTGTGAGAATGCCAACTGGCAGGGCTTTCACACCATTTGGCTTAAAACTGCTTTTATATTGGTCTTTTAATTTGGAATCTTGAGAGCCAGCAGCCAGCATTAATGCTGTTACAAATCCATTAACTGGATTGACAAGTCTGCAGACGAGCAATGGAAAATGGATTTAACAGCATAAACACAGAGAGCTGGTTCACAGTTGCAGGGATCCCAAAATCTGAATTAAAAATAGACCAACATAAAAGCAACTGAAGTGCACTCAGATACGTGATTGGAATCTGACTCCAGAGTTATACTGCCATTTGAGTACCTGAAACTCATTTGTATCAGTGCAAAAGTAACAGTATAACTAACGTAAGTGCTATGATTACTTCTACATATGTGCATTTCTTCAATTCCAGTTTACTTGTATTAAAACATTCCAGAGAATTTTTTTGCAGATGTCCTGCAGTATGGGTGCATTCCAGAAACTGTAGAGGGTATTCAGTGCTGAAAATGTTAAGCAGTCTGAACTGGTAGCTGAGTGTTGAACACAACATCTACTTCACTGACTAATCCAGTAGCATTTCCAGAGATCCAGACTAAGCTATTGCCATTATGAAATAATCTTATTGTTTAATGCCTTTAATAAGGTTGAATGCTTCTAGCTGGTTTTGAAATTCTATATCTAGAGATTTATCACTGGCTTCAAATCAAGTTATACTGAAATAATTGTGCATTTAGTGTAATTGAGAATATCTTGATCACTTTTTACTATTGAGTTGGGGGGGGAAGTCTTATTATGACATAAAACACATTACACTTTATTTTAAGTTTGTGTTGTGCTCAGTGAAGCATATTAGCAATATATAGCAAGGGATCATTTTCTCTGTATTGACAACTGAGCATCAATTTGCAAGCTTTCAATACATATTAAAGGGATAAAGTGCATGGGATAAAAATAATACCCTTCCATTGTCTCTTCATTGCCATTGGCTAACGATATGAAGACTTTTATCGCTTCACTTTAGTCGTTTCTGAGGAGTAATTAATCGGTGGGCCTTTGGGAGTTGACCATCTGCTTCCTCTTGGTTATAAATCTGAAATCTCAAAATAAATGTTCACGATGAGTGTTAATTATATGAATCTTCAGGAAAAACTCAAACTTCCAATTCGCAATTTATAATTTTACTAATTTTTATCCTTTTTTTTCAGAAAATGTCATCTGTTTTAGCATTTTAAGAGAGAATTGCATTTTAAATATTTGAGTTATATTGGAAAATGTTCTGGTCGAGCAGTTTTCTGATTAGATATGGGTAGCAAGTAGTGAGAATGATGATGCTTCAAAGAAATGAAGCTGTCACAAATAATAGCATAGTTCAGATTTATTTTAAATTTAAGCAGTGAACAGGTTAATGAAATCAGCATCAGAAAAATGTTCATAACCTCTCAGCAGAAGATGATTTTTCCCTACCCAAAAACCAGGAGGAAATTGCTTCAGTATAAATAAAGTGCATTTCAGAATCATGAATGTAATTGTAATGTAAAATTACTTGCAGCCTAGTGATAATGTAAAGATATTTGGGAGCATTCCTTGGCCTGAGACTGCAATTCTATTGTGATCTGCTTGAAGGGAAGGCTGGGGAGGTACTTTCTGTTTAAAGTACTTCCCCATAGCTCTTCAAAAAATGCATATAACACTATTTACTATCTTCTAGAAAATATTTAGTCAATTTATCAGAGAGTTTTCAGGCTGATTGGGACTGGCACTTTGGATTTCTGCTTTCTTCCTGAGCCATAGATTACAAGGATGGCCCGCATTATTCCTGTGAGTCATAAATTGAAATTTAAGTGGCTCTGAAGGGGAGAGTAGATACCTCGGGTGCCATCCACATAAGCCTGAAAATAGCCGTTGACTTCAATTAGCAGCCTGCAGGACCAATCCCAAGACACTCCGATGACGGAAATAATACTACTGGCAGCAGTTACCCAGCTGGCTCAGCCCTGGCTGCAGCAGCACTGGGACTATTTTGTTATATGGAGTATTTGATCAGCTGTATCTGTACGTCTAACCTTCAGTACCATTCTTACCCAGATATTTATGCAATTTTTTTAAAAGGCATTAACATAACAGTAAACTACTTTTACTGAGAGTCTGCCCTTCACATCTGCTTCATTTTAGGGAAAGAAAAATTCTTCTAATCTCTAGTTTTGCTTAAAGCTTGTTATTTTTATACCCAAGGATGTCCAATCTGTGATCACAAAATTAAATAACCTGTAAAAATGCATCTGTCATTTAAATTGTTCCAAACCTTACGATTAGCCTGTAATGTAAATAAAATTAAGCTCCATTTATTTATTTTTGGGTGGGGTGTTCAGAAGGATTTATTTTTGGGTGATATAACTAAAGCACTGGTAATGAGTTCGTGAAGATTGTAATATCAGTCATCAATTTGTCAGAAAAATCACAGATTACGTGGGGGGAAAGCTTTGGGATAAACTAAGCCTAACATTGCCAAAAATAATAATCTTTGTAACAACCCACCCCAATCTGGAGAAACCATGGGTGAAGTCTACCAACATAAAAGCAATGCAGTGTTCAAATGCAGCATCGGTACAAACACTTGGCAGCCCTCACTGTTCTGGGCTACTGGGATATCACTGCAATGACATCTGTAACTTCTTGCATCATGGTGTTGACATCTGTCCTGCATTTGGACTTTTGCACATCCTGAGCCACCATCTGTTCCTTGTCTATTTTTTAATCTGTGCCACTCTACTGTGGCTGTAGTGCAATTGAGGCTCAGATTGTTGTAGTGGTATATGAAGAAAAGCATACTGAGGTTTCTCAGGGCTCCAGTTTAAACAAGGTGATTGGCCTTCATTTATCATTAACTAACTCAGCAGGTGTTCACACTTAAGGAGAAGTGTGATGCGGCAGGTTTTGTGTTGAACTAAAATTTGAAGGATAATGTGTAAAATATTTAAAATGTTAAGATATGATTTATTTTCATTTTGGAACTGAGATGAAATTATGAACTTCCCATGATCCAACCTATTTACTACCTAAGCCAATAAATGTGTTTATAGCAGATTTTATCTGCATTTAAGTTCAGTATTTTTCTCAACTACACTGTTTTGTTTATTTAGAGACAATTAGGCACAGATGGAATGTTTTCTCCCACTGAAATAAAGCTGTTGTGCCCAGGGCAGGTTTTTGCTGCTAGTTATTTTCAACGCCGAGCGCATTCTCAGTGTTCAGGAAATAC
Source organism: Somniosus microcephalus (assembly GCF_052327205.1). Classification (NCBI taxonomy): domain Eukaryota; kingdom Metazoa; phylum Chordata; class Chondrichthyes; order Squaliformes; family Somniosidae; genus Somniosus; species Somniosus microcephalus. The sequence continues at coordinate 29,721,427 of NC_140999.1, read as the reverse complement.
TGTTAGACTGTTCACAATCTAATTGGATTTTGAATGGAAGCCAAATACAATGCAGCAGGTCATAAAGGACATGGTACAAAACAAGAGTATAGTTTGGGTAATAAATTGAATATAATGTACCAGGCATAGACGTATTCACTTATTAACAATTACATCTAATTGTATACAGTTAGCAAGAAGTGACTGTTGCCCACATAACAGCTATTTCACTTCAAGTAATTAATTGCATAAAAGCTCTTTGAGGCTTTTGCCCTTAAAGGTGTTGTACAATTGCAAGTATTGTAGCAAAAACAAATACAAATGATGCAGAAAAATTGTTTGTTTTCTTTGTTTTATTTGACAGAAATATTACATAGTAAGCATTAATTAAAACACAGTTGGATCATTTGACTCTATAGCAATACTTTGCAATTCCATTGCAAACTTACCATTTTTTTGTCTTTCAGAACATGAAAAGCACAGACTCTGCAAAAGTGCAGATTACATGAATTTACACTTCAAAGTGAAGTGGCTGTATAATGAGTATGTAAAGGACCTGCCAGCTTTCAAGAATTCAGTCCCAGAGTACCCAGCGTAAGTGCTCCTCTAATCAATTCAGAAATGTAACTCCCAGTTTAGTCAATGTTAGGGTAGAATTGCTGTGAAAAACCTTACTTAGATGGTACTAAAGTTTCATTAATTAAGGCACTTTTATATTGGTGCTTGGGCGAGCAGTGCTGCAACTGCCTCTTCCTTTGTTACTTCACCTGTGTGCCTCAGATCCTCACTCCAATCTCCACTCCCAGGACTTAAACATAAAAAAAGTTCCTGGCATTGTCGAAACTACAGAGTTTCCCATGTTTATATTATAGTGTGCTGGCAGCAAAGGTGCTGCAATCCTGCCACTGATGCTGCACTACAAAAGTGTCTTTACATGAGAATAACTCAGTGGTGCAGGTTTTACACATGAATTTCAGGTCTAAAGTAGCTTCATTTACCCACAGTTACTTACCTGAAAACAGACATTGCCTAAATAATTGAGTAACACCCTGCCATCAGAAACGAGAAGCAGCTGTGAAATGTAGGTGTGCAAGTATAGATGTAAAGGAAAACTAAAAGTGGGAAATGTGAATAAAAATAGAAAATGCTAGAACTAAACAGCACTTCAATCCGTATCTGAACGAGAAAGACAGATTATCACAACTTTTTGAGTGAGACCCTTCCTCAAAACCCTAATGTAATGAAAGCCACAGTTCCTCTTTCATTTGAAAACTTGGTTTACATTTGTCTGCCTTGCAGCAGCACAGTTATTTGGACTCCGGTTCTAACTTAAGTCACTGCGTGGGCTAGCATAGCACTTTCTTCATTATAAATGTATGAAGCAAGCAACTATATCAGACTGGGGGAAAAACGCCTCCAGATTTGCTAAATTAACTTCTATTTGGCAACGTTTGACGAGTTCACTACCGGTTGCCAGTAAATAATTCCAAATGCTATTTAGAAATTGCTAATAAAATTGTACCAGTTCAGAATTAAATAGTGCTGTCAAATCCTACAATGAAAAATTGTAAATCAGCAAATACTAAGTGTACAAAAATAATGTTTAAGTTCTTTGTGTAGTTACAGAAAATTATTTTACTAAACTGCTATTATAAACCAATAACAGTTGAGTAAAATAATGTTTATTTAATTTTGCACACAGGAAAAATACCCTAATCCTTGGCATTTCTTCAGAATGAAAATACAATGAGGATTCTTTATATATAAAAAAAATCATAGGTAACTTCAAATTAATACACAATCTATGTTTTACATAGTTCTATAATTCTACTTTTATATTCAGCATGTCTTTTTAAGACTAACTTTTTATCATTTGAGGGGCAAATAATCAGCAAACATATAAACTGACCAAAGGTATGACAGCTGTCATCACTACCATGAATGAGAGACTAGAGCTGGAACGATCACAAAACTAAACCACACTCTATGCAGCCCTCAGTAGATTTTAGAATGTACTCCACCCACCAGTTAAGTCATTAACATCAAAAATATTGGCCCTGAATTTGCGGTCGGAGGCGTACCTCCATTTATGAACGGAATCCCCAATAAACCCTACTGGAAGCCACAAATAACTAAACAATTTAGACAGCTGTAATAAAAATAAATGTTTTGATTTTCAAATTTAATTAAAAAGTCCCTTCAGTACAGCAAATAAAATAAAAAATTTAATTTTTTGAAAAATAATTTTAAAACATTTTAATCCGGGCCAATATTTGGTGTGTTTGCATAATTTTTTATTTAAAAATTTTTAATTTAAGATTTATAATAACCCTTACACTGGTGAAAGCAGGCCCAGGACTAAAAGTTTTGTGGGCAATTGCTGGGCAGTAGTTGAGCAAATAGCCCAGCTCTGCGGCAACGAAAGTGAATTTCTAGTCAGTTCGTAGGATCGGTTAAGGCATACCTTGACAGATCGCAAGTTCCGGGTTTTCGCGCATGCGGAAACCCGGAACTTGCGGGGTCTTTCAGAAGGCTTATGACGGTGTACACTGAGCGTACGCTGTCACAGGGACCGTAAATTCCGGCCCATTGTTATACATCTTTCAACAGCTCTTTGGTCACTGTCTGCTGCTCATGAGATAATAAAAATGGGGATCAGGCAGCCATGAAACATTTGTTGCTTCATGACAGAGTAGAGGACACAATGTGGAGGACTACACTGAGATACAGGAAGACAGACACGCCTGCAGAGTGGGTGGATAAATGGCAAATTCAATTCAAAATAGTGAAGTGTGAAATGGTTCATTTTTGTTGGGAGGAATAAGGAGGCTACTTATTCCTTGGAATTTAAAAAACTAAATGGAGCAGAGAAGTCGAGGGATATGGGGATCGGACGGGAAAGTGGAGTTGAGATCCAAGATCAGCCATGATCTTATTGAATGGTGGAGTGGCTCGAGGGGCCATATGGCCTACTACTCCTCCCAATTCTTATAAAGAAATTCAGAAATACAGATACATAAAGCACTAAAAAGTAGCAACACAAGTTGATAAGGCCATAAAGAGTGCAAACAAAGTATTGGGGTTAATTTCTAGACTGCAATCTGGCTGGCTGCGGGTGGAAAACGGAGGCTTCCCATTCAAATCAGGCCCTGCTGTTAAATTCAGCAGGGCCAGCAGGAAACCCATTCTCCCGGGTTTCCCGACTGCCTTGGAGCCCCCCAACCCGCCTTCTCCATTAAAATTCAGCCCTAAGTAATTCTCTCTGGCTGAACTGTCTTCAGGAGCATGTCAACCCTTGCTCTACCAGTGGGTTCTACAACTTGCTAGCATAACAGCAGAATATACTACAAGCCATAAATAATAGGAGATCTGATGTCCTACCCATTGGAAGACCAGACAAACAGCTGTTTGCCCTTGTGTTCATATTAGCTTTAATGGATGGAAATAAACCTGGAAAACTGAATGTGAAATCAGCAGGTAATAATTGCCCAGTGAAAAATCCATGCCAGATGTTCTCTTTATCTCTGTCTGCTTTCTTCTATATTAGGTTATAAACATTATCATTTAAATAGTTTTGTTCTTCATCTTTTCTGATGAAGAGTCTCTCATGAAATATTGTTAATCTGTCTTTCTCTCTTAGATGCTGACGAACCCACTCTGTGTTTCCAGCATTTTCTGTTTTTATTTTTGTTTAACAGGCTCCATTTAGTGTATTCAGTAAGAAATCTTTCAAGTGAAGCAGTTAAACACTGCAAAATGCAATCATTTCCTCTTAATAATTTGACTGAAATTAGCTGAATCTTTTGATTTTAATGTAGAATGAAATTCCAATTACCCCTGTATTATATTGATTTGTTTCCCTGAAGTAATTTGTTCTTTCCTCTTATCAATTCACAGCTGCTTATGGACTATATTGATTGTGAAGGAAGTGCATAACATATTTCTAAAATATAAGTAGTACTAAAATATGAAACTGTTTTTCCACAGCTGGTTTGAACCATTTGTTATACAGTGGTTGGATGAGAACGAAGAGGTATCCAGAGACTTCCTGCATGGAGCACTGGAACGAGACAAGAAGGATGGTGTAAGACAATTTGCTTCTACTACTGCATGAACTGACTGACTGTATTTGAATGTACAGAGAAATTGGTTTTATTTATTTTACTTGGGGAGATGCTGATTTGGCAGCAGATGTAGAATCATACAGCACAGAAGGAGGCCATTCTGCCCATCGTGCCTGTACCAAATCTTTGAAAGAGGTATCCAACTAGTCCCACTACCCTGCTCTTTCCCCATTGCCCTACAATTCCTTCCCCTTCAAGTATTTATCCAATTCCCTTTTGAAAGTTACTATTGACTCTGCTTTGACGACCCTTTCAGGCAGTGCATTCCAGATCATAACTGTATATCTTGGCCTAGATATTGCTGTGATAGCTTTGTGACACGTGATCTGGGGAGAGGCAGCACTTCCGTTTACCACACAATTGTGCCCTTCATGCCATCCCAAATCCTGGGGTCAGGGTATTAACATATTTTCAATGATCACCCACACCATTTTTAACATTACTAGGTGTGCACCTTAGTGTTTGGAGCAGGGGGGTGGAGCGGGGCGGGGGGGGAAGGAATATCACTGCGGCACCTTGCCACAATGTAAGTAGGCCAGCTGTGCCACCTGAGATTCCTCACAAAATTTGAAACCCTTCACTGTAAATCTTGCTACTTGTCCAATGGCAATCGATCGCCATAGGGAAACCAGTGTTGGAAAAGAAGATGGGCCCCACTTCAGTCAGGATCTGTATAGTTGCTTCATGCAGATTTACTTAGCACTGCGGGCAAGGGAGGCAAAACTGGCAGGAATTTTGGCAGTCCTGCCTCTGTCATGTCTCCACAGAAGTGGGCAGATGAAAGAAGAACCCAACCTTACTTTCAGTGGAATTTTTCTCAATCCAGAAAAAGGATTGGAGACCCAGGATAACTGGGTCTTGCTCCAAATTTGTCTCCAGCTCACCCAGATACTGGTGGCTTTGCATCATCAGGGCCCAGGAATTTTAGGGCTATTGGTCTTGTTTGTAAGTGGGGCAAAAAATTCTCTTAAGTTAATGTTTTACATACCATATATTAATAATGCTGAGATCAGATATATTTCTCAAATTTAAAAATTTCCTTTTAAAAGATTCAAGTTGACTAATTTTTATGCCATGTGGATTAAGTTGTTATCGACACCTGCTGGGAGCTCCTACCATTATTTGGATGACCATTAAACAATAAGGATTTAATACAAAAAATCCATCACACCACTCCCCACCCCCGCAGCAATCTCGCAATCTCACAATCTCCTGGAAGAGGCAACAACCAAGAGTGGAAAAGCTTTAGACTAATTTTGGAAATACTCTGGGAATTTCCTATCTGGCCCACAAAGCTGATTAAGCTTGCTATAGCAGACCACGATGAATGATGGTACTAGCCCCATTGACCCACCTGCCTTCCAAAAGTAAAGGGCCTAGAATTTCAGTGGTGTTAGCGCCCACTTAGCGCCTAAAGAGGTCTTTAGCGCCGGCGCTGTTGGTAGCCTGGAATTCAGTGTAGCGCAAATGGTGGCGTTAGCCGGTAGCGCTGCGCCGGCACCGATGACGTCATCGGTGTGCGCAGCGCCCCGGTTCCAACGCGATTCCGGCCCAACGCCCAAATTCACTTGCCGCCGCCTCACCCGTAGCGGGCGCAAGGAGCGTTTGTAAAACGGGGCCTTGCAGCTCCGAAAGGCCGGGGCGTAAAGGTGGAGATGCGGCCGTCCGCTTTCCCGGCGGCCGCTTGGCCGCTCCTTCCTCCCCGGACTCCCACACCACCCCCCCGCGGCATTGGTGTCTGACCCCCGCGAGCCCGGCACTTCTCCGTGGTGCCGGGCTCATTTGCCGGGGGAATCCAGCGGCGATCTCACGGCTGCAGGCAGCTCCTCCTTAAGAGAAGGAGGAGGCCTGCAGCACCCCAGCCTGCCGCACCGCATCGGGTGGCGCAGCGGCAGCTGGACGCCTGAAACTGACTTTCAGCGCCCCAAGCGAGGCGGCCAAACCCTGCAATAGCGCCCGCCTCCCTCTTGGGGCGCTGCAACTGAATTTCAGGCGGGCGCTACGGGAATCCGGGCGAGCGCTAAATTTCGGGCGCTAAAGATCTGGCGCGGCGATAGCGAAATTCTAGGCCAAGGTGTTTACCACTTGCAGGAACTCGTCCAACTCCCTTTTGAAAGCCTGCAGTGAATCAGCATTCACTGCACGTGCCAGCATTTTATTCCAAAGGTCGACAAACATCTTGCCTAACTATGCTTTTGTAACTTGTGCTTATATCCCCAGGACCTCTTTAACCTGTTTAACTTAAATAGTCTATCAATGTGTCCGAATCTAATCCCTTCATTATTTTAAAGAACTCAGTCATATCTTCTTGAAGTCTTTGCTTTTCCAAAGTAAAAGCCCCCAGCTCTCTAAGCCTGTCCCTCTAACTAAAGGCTCTTAAACTGGGTATCAATTGAGTGGCTTTACTCTGAACTTTTTCCAACACTTTGATATCCCTCACCATGTAAGGAGACCAAACTGGACAAGAAAGGACAGTACAGTACTTTTTATTTTATAGTTAATTGTCTTTGCAATACATTGAGACACCCTATTTGCTTTCACAATAGCCTTGAGATACTGGTTATGAAACTTTAATGAATCATGCACTGTAACCCCCAGGTCCTTCTCTTGCCCAGCAACCTAGAGCACACAATCCTGTATGATGTATGCATGCTTGGAACTGCCACTACTCAAGTGGTTCCCCCTCAGGTTTCCCCTTCTTGATTGCTATTCTGCTGGAAAGTGTGAATGCCAAGAGAAAATGGGATCATGCTCAACAAAAATGGTTGAATTATCTGCTGACACAAAGGGCTGGATTTTCATTCAGCAGTCGGGAAGGAGGCGGGACTATAACTTTCGGGTTTTAGTCCTGCCTCTATCGACGTCCGGCCAATCCACGCGATTTTCCCTTGATTGACCTTGTTGAGCCTGCTCAGCAGGCCAATTAAGGGCCACCCGGCAACAGGTGACGTCACAGACTGAAATTTCATCTGTCAAGAGGTGTTGACAGATGAAATATCAGTGTTTCACAGCTGTTTGAAGCTGTCAAACACTGACAGTCTGACTTCTAACCTGAGTCCTCCTTCACAGACTCAGTTAGAACTCTCACCGGCACTGAAAGCTGAAGGCTGTCACTTTAGACAGATCGCAGCCATTCTGCTTTCAGTGCCGGCTGAGTGATGGACTCCCGACGCCTAGAGGAAGAAAGGCTGTTAAGGTAAGTACAGGTAATTTAAACTTCTTTACACACTTTAGACACACCAAACACACTTACCTTTGCACTCATGCACCCATCACTCACCTGAACACCGACATCGCGACCCCTCCAAGTCCTTCAACTCGACGGCCCGCCTGCTCTAACCTGGCGTGGTTTAGAGCCGTCGGGAATCCCACACTACACCCCTCAAAATAGGGATTAGACTAAAAACTGCCTCCTTTGAAACTTACGTGGAGGCGGGTTTTGGGCGGGATGGTGTCGGGACCCCCGAATTCAGGATTTTTGCCCCCCGCACGCCTAAAAGCCCGCCTCACGGCACAGTGAAAATCTAGGCCAAACTATCTAGACTAACACAGGAAGAATAGTCACTTGGATGCGGTACTGGAAAGTCTTGCTTCTGGAACCATGCCCCATTATAGGCCCATCAACTTTGGGCTGCAGGTAGGAGAGGAAAAAAGAAAAAAAAACAGAGAAACAATTATTAGTGCACTATTTATGATCTGTTCGGGAAATTCAGCCCCAATGTGTGACTGACAGAGGCTTGCAATTGGTAGCAACAACTCGTGTTTATATAACACATTTTGCATAGAAAAATGTCCTGAGGCATTTCACAGAGAATATGGGGGGAAAAAAGATGATGACCAAAAATAAATATTTGAAGTGATGACCAAAAGCTTGGTCAAAGAGGTGGGTTTTAAGGAGAGCCTTAAAGAAGGAGAGGGAGGGGGTGGCATGGCTGCGTTACAGAAAGTAAAGGAAAGAAGGACCTGCGTGGGGCCTAGAGAAAAAAAAGGAGACAGCGGTAATGGGCTTGTATCTGGAGCCGCAGGCAAATGCATACACAAACGGATTAGATAGGCAACAATGTTAGGCTGTATAAATCATTTCTCATCTTTATTCAAACAAATAGAAAGTTACTTTTACCGTACTATATATGTTTTAGTGGCCTAAAAGCAAGAGCAAACTCAGCATCAATAAACTAATAAAGGATGATTTGTTGCCATAGATAGAATCCCAGCTTCTTGGTATGAATGGGAAGAGCATATAGTTCATATTTTCATATTAAATAAAAGTTAGACGTTCACTTCCACTGTGTCTGTCTTTTTATTATAGGTATGTAGAAGACTTTCTTTGTCATTTTTTAAATTGACCTTTTTTTTGTTTTATTATTAAATGTTTCTTATGAAATTGGCAAGTGAGTGCAGTAACCTTACAATAAACCAATATTTTTCACTTGAATGAGAATGTCAGTATTGTTTAGGCAATTTAGATTTATCAGAATTGCTATTACTTAGTTAGTAAATTCAAATACCTCTGTCATATTTATTTATGTAATAATGTGACAAGGAATCCAAGATTCCCTCAATAGAAAATGCAGTGTAATCATTCCATGCATTGTATAGATTAGAAGTGTCTACAGTCAATGCCCTCAATTCCTGTACTAACTGGTTAAATATTTTTTTAATACTATTTGATCTCTCCTGATACTGCTTATATACAAAATGTACCAGTTTATAATAACACATCAGAAGTTATAAACAAATAAATTCAGAGGAAATTAATTATTGTAGTCAGGAACGCACTGACTTATAAAGTACACTTAATAAATGAATTAAAAAAATTAGTGAGTAACGTAATTATAAAATGCAAGTTACATTCTGTAAATATGTTAATTATCAAATGCATTCAGTAACTGAATTATATATATAATTCAGTCAGCAAATTAATTGTGACGTTTAGTGATTAAGATAATTAAAATTAGTAAATAATTAAATTTAGTAAATAATTAATTCGGGAAGTAAATTATGGTGTAATTAATCAATAATAAAATATGGTTAGTAACTGATGGTTCCTGCTGTTTTGTTTCAGAGGCATAAATTTTGTATGGAATATGGCACTTTCAGTAGCAATCCCATTCATCTTCAGTATCAAGGCAATAACTTAAATTTAGATCTGAAATGTTGACTACAGATATCTCAGGTTCCATAACATGATGCAGCTAGTAACACACTTTCCATGGAACAAAATGACCTAGGGATGAGACCGCAGCAGATCAAGTCAAGGCTCAGAAGATGCCAGATCAGGAGGGAGGACCTAGATGGTGCGGAACAGGTTTAAGTCTGGACTCGGGGAGTGGCAGATCAGAGGTCTTTACTTGAGAGTGGCTGATCAGGAGTCCGGACATGAATGGCAGATTAGGAGTTAGATCTTTTAAGGGTCAGAAATTTTGTATCAAATGGGCAGGAAGAGGATGGTGCATGTGTTCTGGTGGAGGCCTGTGTATGTATTGTGGCAGGCAGCTGCAAAATGGCTCTTGGGAATTATAATCTAGTTGGAGGCTTTTCTTTACATAATGTATGTGCTGTGAAGTCAGATTCAGGACCCAAGCCCCAATGGATTGCATAGAGAAGTTAATAGAGGGATTAGAAAATGGAATTGGTCAATTGATTGGTTTTTTGATATGATTTTTTTTTAACAGAATTATTTAATTTTTGTGTTTATTATGACTCGTTTTATTTTTAGAGCTATATTATGGCTAGGGAGCGAAAATGGTAACTCAGAAAATTTTGAAAATGAATTATGATTTGGGTGCTTTGTGGTGGATGCTGGCAGTTAATTGGTTACTTTACAGTGCATGAATTGACCAAGATCCTCCTCTTTGGCGGCTTTGCTGCCATAAGTATGGTGAGGTGGGACGTCTACCCATCCAACAAATAGGCTACAGACCCCAGCGAATTGTGGGCTTCCAGCAGCATGTGACATCACTCTTTCATTACTACCCTATTTGGACACGTGAGATGTGGGAAGAAATGGGCAGAGCCCTGTGAGACAGGTCCCTGCCTAATAATCCACTCCCACCAGCTCCATTGTTTTCTGAATATTTAGTGAATGGGACATTTATACCCTTCAGCAAGCTTTTTATCCTACAGCCAAATAATTCCCCATGCTCTGCAAATACTTTAGCACTATGGATACAGGCTTTGTACTAAAAACAATAGATTGTAATATTCATTTGGTAATATATTGTGCAAATAATATTCTTGCACTGGATTTAAGTAAACTTTAAATTCTGTACTATGTCCCTTTAAAAAGGAGACACAACTATAACTTTTATTTTGTGCTCTACTAACAAAAACCCCCCAAAAATTACAGCCTTTTATGTGAGACTTAAAATTTCTATTTAATTCTGCTACCTGTCACCTACTTGTGTTTGCCTTTCCAAGCAGAAGCCAAGCGGAAGGAGCGCACGTCAACCCAAGCACCCCACCCACCCACCTCTTCAACCACCATCTGGCCCACCTGTGACAGAGTCTGTAGGTCCCACATTGGACTCATCAGTCACCTGAGAACTCATTTTTAGTGTGGAAGCAAGTCCTCCTCGGTTCCGAGGGACTGCCTAAGAAGATGACTTGTGTTTGCACTTGTACTTGTTTTGTTTGGGAGCAGGAAGATGAAAATCAAAGTAATTTTCTTTGTTTTTAATCACAGTTCCAACAAACATCAGAGCATGCCCTCTTCTCCTGTTCTGTGGTGGATGTGTTCTCACAATTGAACCAGAGTTTTGAAATCATTAAGAAGCTGGAGTGCCCTGATCCTCGGATAGTGGGACATTATATGAGAAGATTTGCCAAGGTAAAGAATGAGCATTTGTGAGGAAATTAGGTGAAAAGACATCTTGCTAATTAACATAAAATTGCTGTAAAGTCAAAATTCAGTTTTATTATCAATCAAAATGTTTTCATATATTGAATTCAAAGATGGAACTTGCTCTTGTGGTATTAAACATTTGATACGTATTAGCCTAGATTTTGTTATTGTAGCCCCAGGGTTCCTGCCCGTTTGGTGGCAGTGCAGGCTTTGCATCTGTCTGTCTCCCAGAACCCTCACCCTCATATAGCTCTTCTCGGGCCAGCCTCACTTTCTTGTTCACAGTGGGCTCCCAGCAATCCTTCTGGTGCCACTGAGTCACCTGCTTCGGGTTATGGGGGGTGGTGGGTGGGTGGGGATGGAGAGGAAAATCGTCGTGACCCTGCTGCAGGACACCTTGGTCAGTGGTTCCTGGGGTGCAATGACAAAAACAATTATAAAAAAAAAGTCTTGCCTAATGCAGTCGATCACCCTGTAATCAATTGGACTAGGTTTGGCAGGCAATTAAATTTTATAGCATACCTCCCCCCACCCTCCGCCTACTGCCTTAGAAATGCTGGATGCCTGACACCCAGCATTGTTGAAGCCTTTAATGATGAGAAATGTGTCAGGATAATAATGGGAATACATCATTTATCATTTAAATGTGTCAAACGTGGATGGGCATATTCAACGTTCACTGTCACTTCCAGATGAAAGTCCCTGAAATGGCAACAGGTGCTGGGGAGTTTATGGAACAGCTCTCTGCCACAAAACGGGTGGAAAAAAGTAGGGAAACCTGGGCCATTTTGTCTGGAAACCTCATAAAAAGCTGTGATGTATGATTTCCTTCATTAATGTGGGACCCATAAAAATTGATCGTTCCAACAGAGCATTGTGCTATGTCTGAGATCTAGCATTACCGTACTCTATTAACATGAAAAAAAGCTAAAACTCTCTCATTGAGGTTTGCCGGACTGAACACATGGTACTTTAATATAACTCGTGTTTTTTAAACCTTATAGCAAAAATATGAGGCAGACATGATATTTAGCCAGGAAAATGATGAGAAACTTCGAATAAATTGCACACTGGCTCAGCATTTCAATATCTGCCATTTTTTTGTCATCCTTTCAATGGTTTTAAAAAATAAGACAAACTCTTGTGTTTCTCACAAAATTATTTTCTTTTCCAGACTATCAGCAATGTGCTACTGCAGTATGCCGAGATAATAGCTAAAGATTATGCATCATACTGTTCGAAGGAGAAAGTGGTAACTATATATATATATTTTTACTGTAACACACAAGCACCCTATAATAATATTAGATTAAAATAATGTTGTAAAGAGAAAAGGTGGGTTAATGTTTTGGATGCAAAACTGGTGTTTCCTCTTTACAGATACCAACAAGCCTGATCTGTATTTATACATGTCCTGGCTAAAATTTATCCCTCAACCAACGTCACTAAAAACAGATTATCTGGTCATTATCACATTTCTGTTTGTGGGACCTTGCTGTGTTAAATTGGCTGCTGCGTTTCCTACATTACAACAGTGACTACGCTTCAAAAGTACTTAATTGGCTGTGAAATGCTTTGGGATGACCTGAGGTCATGAAAGGCGCTATATAAATACAAGTTTTTTCTTTCTTTCCAACATTTCTGTTTTTATTTCAGATTTCCAGTATTTGCAGTTTTTCCTTCTGTCATCTGTTGCCAATCCCTTTTACATAGGTGCAGACGTCATCTGTTACTATTCCATAAGGAACAATTTAGTTCCTTTTACAAGTCTTAATCTCTTTTTTTGATGTGCATTCACAAATAAATCCCATGCACACCACACTGCTCCTTGTCTAAAACTTCTGTCATTTGTGGGCTCTTGCAACATCCGTTCTGCCGTGTCTTACTGTACCTCTTAAGCCTGCCTTCCCTTTTTATTATTTCTATCATTTTCTTATCTGTTTCTATCTTTCTTCATTTTTTATATTTGTTTTATGTTCTCCATTCAGCTAATAAATGTGTTGTGGTAATATAAGGTTCTACTGCATAACAAAATGGCAGTGTTGCACTTTATTCACGAGAATGTAAAAAATAATAAGGAATCGTCTCTGCATTCCTTGCTTACTAGTTTACAAAATGCAACAGCAGAAACTTGGTTCAAATTCTCTTGGAAGCCATTGTGTGCTAGGGAAACAAACATTTTTAAAAGTTACGAAAAGGTTTAACTATCAAACACTTTCAGGAATTAAAAATGCAGAAGGCTATGGGAAATCTATGACTCGCTCATTAGCATCTCAGTGCAATTTCACAAAATGTTTTAATGTACTTAGGAATGATCGAGGAGAACCTCGTAAGGCATGCCCTATTATTCTGTTTGTCTCCAGCATCATGCTAGTGTTCTGCCATCTCATATTTTAAAAGGGATCAAAATTTAGTACTTGACTAGATACAGATCCCATCTGCTTTACACCTTGTGAGACAAATATGTAGATGAGAAACATGGCAAAGGAATCCAGGCACCTGTTTAAGAACGTAAGAAATAGGAGCAGGAGTAGGCATACGTCCCCTCGAGCCTGCTCCGCCATTCAATAAGATTATGGCTGATCTTTGACATCAACGCCACGTTCCCGCCTGATCCCCATATCTTTATTTTGAAAATTACCTGTTTAAATGTTGTGCAGAAGTTACTTGTGAGTGGCTGTAACTGTATAAAAATGTTGTCCCTTTATAGTTTATGCCAATATTTGTCTTGTGATATTGTCCTGAAAATAATCATTTATATTTTAATACAATTTTGTTATTTTCCTTTGCTTGTTTGGTGGCTGAAATATTTATCTGTAATATCCCCTTAAAAATACTGTCGCTGTTCACTAGTCAATAATTGTTCAATCATTCAGAAACGCAAACTAATTCTATACATTTTTTTATATATAATTCTATAGAATTTTAAGATCCTTTTTGACATCAATATTTGTAATTGTGAATTATGACAAATAAAATTGATTGATATATAAGCCTTTAAAATATATTTCATTAATTTATATAGATATGTCAATTTTTAACATTTCTTTTCATTTGAAAGTAAAAGGCTGTAACTATAAAAATTATTACTCATAATATCATGTTAAACCTTTTGTAGCCATGTATCCTGATGAACAACATCCAGCAGCTTCGAGTACAACTGGAGAAGATGTTTGAAGCGATGGGAGGAAAAGATGTAAGACCCTGAAATTCTCAATTTATTTTTACTTTTAAATGTTTTGGAGTTAATAATTTATGGAATTATGTTAATTTTGGCCCTAAATTTCCTTGATGTCTAGCACCGTTATAGTGCCAGAAAATAATGCCATTTACTAGCTGGGGGGCAGCATGGAAACTTCCTCCTTAAGAACATTTGCATATGAGCAGGTGTTGGTTCTGAGATAATTATCGTGTATAATAAGTGTAAGCAGCTGAAACCCCAGGAAATTTGAGTGCCATAATGGTGCGACACTGAAAACCTCTGTCTTCAGCACAACCCTGCGACACTAACAGGTAAGGTTGTGCTTCAGGTGTTTCCTCTTAGTTCTGCTCAAATCTCTCCACGGCATCTCCAACACACATCTTTAATCTATGTTGGCAGCAATGTAGCAATACAGGCATCATCTGTGCCCACTAGACAAGCAGGCAGAAGAGGTGGAACTGAGAAATACCATGGGGCAGAAAATGTTAGTGGGAGTGGTATATAGACCTCCAAACAGTAATGCAGAGGTTGGGGATGGCATTAAAAGGGAAATTAGAGAAGCGTGCAATAAGGGCACAGCAGTCATCATGGGTGACTTTAATTTACATATAGATTGGGCTAACCAAATTAGTAACAATACTGTGGAGGAGGAATTCCTGGAGTGTTTACGGGATGGTTTCCTGGACCAATATGTCACGGAACCAACCAGAGATCAGGCCATCTTAGACTGGGTATTATGTAACGAGAAAGGATTAATTAGCAATCTTGTTGTACGAGGCCCCTTGGGTCGGAGCGATCATAATATGATCGAATTCTTCATTAAGATGGAGAATGAAGTAGTTGACTCGGAGACTAGGGTCCTGAATTTAAATAAAGGAAACTACGATGGTCTGAGGCGTGAGTTGGGTAGGATTGATTGGGGAATGTCACTCAGAGGGTTGACGGTGGCTAGGCAATGGCAAACATTCAAAGACCGCATGGATGAACTACAGAATTTGTTCATCCCAGTTTGGCATGAAAATAAAACAAAAAAGGTGACTCATCCGTGGTTAACCAGGGAAATTAGGGATAGCATAAGATCCAAGGAGAGGACATATAAATTGGCCAGAAAAAGCAGTAAAACTGAGGATTGGGAGCAGTTTAGGATTCGACAAAGGGATTAATTAAGAAGGGGAAAATAGAATATGAGAGTAAGCTTGCAGTGAACGTAAAAACTGACTCAAAGCTTTTATAGATATGTGAAGAGAAAAAGATTGGTGAAGTTAAGCGTGGGTCCCTTGCAGTCAGAATCAGGGGAATTTATAATGGGGAACAAAGAAATAGCAGACCAATTAGAGGAAACTTTGTTATATCCGGCACCGACGGGACCGAGCTGTTGCCGATTTATCAAAGCTGCCGGACATACCAGCGTTAATGTTGAAGCATACGGAGATTTGCAGCTCCGTATCTGGCAACAAACACTGTTGCTTAGCAACAGCTTCTAAACAGTCGACCGTACCTTTAGAAGCGTCCCTGTAGCTTAGCAACAGCTTCAGAGTGACTTTGCAGAGCCTGACTGTTGAAAAAAAAAAGCCACGAGAAGAAGAAAAAGCCACGAGAAGAAAAAAAAAAAAAAAAAAACGGCTCCTGATTTCTGCCGGTAGGATCGAGGTTTCCGGACATACAACCTCCGGATAAACCAAAGTTTCCTGTAAATACATATTTTGGTTCTGTCTTCACAAAGGAAGACACAAATAACCTCCCAGAGATGTCGGGGAACATGGGGTCTGATGAAAGGGAGGAACTGAAAGAAAGCAGTATTTATAGGGAAATGGTGTTAGGGAAATTGAGGGGATTGAAGGCGGATAAATCCCCAGGGCCTGATAATCTACATCCTAGGGTACTTAAGGAAGTGGCCCTAGAAATAGTAGATGCATTGCTGACCATCTTCCAACATTCAATGGAACCTGGAACAGTACCCATGGATTGGAAGGTAGCTAATGTTACCCCACTATTCAAAAAAGGTGGTAGAGAGAAAACGGGGAATTACAGACATCGGTAGTGGGGAAAATGCTAGAGTCCATTATAAAAGATGTAATAGCAGAGCACTTGGAAAACAGTGACAGGATCGGACAAAGTCAACATGGATTTACAAAAGGTAAATCATGCTTGACTAATCTACTGGAATTTTTTGAGGATGTAACTGGTAAAATAGATAAGGGAGAACCAGTGGATGTGGTGTATTTGGACTTTCAGAAGGCTTTGATAAGGTCCCGCATAAGAGATTAGCGTGTAAAGTTAAGGCACATGGGATTGGGGGCAACCTAAAAACTGTACTACCGAAATTCCACCAGAATGTTTCCTGCCCCACAAGAGGGGAGAACACTCTGGATCAAGTCTACACGAGTATTGTAGACGCTTATAAGGCCATTCCCTGCCCCCACCTTGGGAAGTCTGACCACCTCTCCCTGTTTCTAGCCCCGGCATACAAACCGCTCATCAAAAGAGGGAGAACATCAGTGAGAGCAGTGAAAGTATGGCCAGAGGGGGCAGTATCGGAGCTTCAGGATTGCTTCGAACGCACTGATTGGGGCATGTTTGCCCATAATGACATCGAGGAATACGCATCCACAGTGCTGTTCTACATTAACAGCTGCGTCGAGGTCGTCACGACCCATAAAAATATCAGGACATACCCCAACCAGAAACCCTGGATGAACGGAGAGGTCCGCTCACTGTTGAAAGCACGCGATGCAGCATTTAAATCTGGCGACGCGGCGCCTTACAGTGCAGCTAGGACCAACCTAAAAAAGGGGATCAGGACTGCCAAAAGGAAACAGACACTGCAGATAGAGGATCACTTCCGCAACAACTCGGACCCCCGGCGCATGTGGCAAGGCATCCAGTCCATCACTGACTACAAGGGCAAAAACACCAGCCCCCCCCGGTTAGCGATGCCTCCCTTCCGGAGGAGCTTAACAACTTCTACGCTCGCTTCGACAGGGACAACAGGGAGCCGGCTACCAAAGCCTTGCCACCCCCGGAAGACCAGGTGCTCACTCTGTCGACCTCTGACGTAAGGGGTGTTCTACGCGGAGTGAACACACGTAAGGCTGCTGGACCGGATAGCATCCCTGGACGGGTACTCATGGAATGTGATCAGCTGGCTGATGTCTTCACCGCCATCTTCAATCTGTCATTGGCCCAGGCAGTAGTCCCTACATGCTTCAAGACCGCTACCATTATCCCTGTGCCAAAACAAACGGCTGTGACGTGCCTGAACGACTATCGACCTGTCGCACTCTCACCCATCATAATGAAGTGTTTCGAGAGACTGGTCCTGGCTCACATCAAAGCCAGTGTTCCCGCCTCTCTTGACCAACACCAGTTTGCCTATCGTGCAAACAGATCAACGGAGGATGCAATCACAACTGCTCTACACTCGGCACTGAATCACCTAGATGGTAAAGAGACCTACATCAGAATGCTGTTCATAGACTACAGCTCAGCATTCAACACTCGTCCCCAACAAGCTGGCCACCAAACTCTTGGCCTGAACACTTCCCTCTGCAACTGGACCCTGGACTTCCTAACAAACAGACCCCAGTCTGTCAAATTAGGTAACCACACCTTCCCCCCCCCCCCCCCCCCCCCCGACCCTAAACATGGGGGCCCCACAAGGATGTGTGCTGAGCCCCCTCCTCTACTCCCTCTTCACCCACGACTGTGTGGCTGTTCATGGTTCCAACACCATCATCAAGTTTGCGGATGATACCACGGTAGTAGGCCAGATCACCAACAACGATGAGTCAGCCTACAGGGAGGAGGTCCAGCATCTCGTGAAGTGGTGCGCCGATAACAACCTGGCCCTTAACATCAAGAAAACCAAAGAAATCATTGTGGACTTCAGGAAGTCTAAAGGCGGAAGTCACACCCCCATCCACATCAATGGGGCTGTGGTGGAAAGGGTGGACAGCTTTAAGTTCCTCGGAGTCCACGTCACGGAAGACCTCTCCTGGTCCCTCAATACCTCCTCTCTGGTGAAGAAGGCCCAGCAGCGCCTATATTTCCTAAGGAGGCTGAAGGGATGTAACCTGTCACCCCTGATCCTCTCTAACTTTTACCGCTGCACAATAGAGAGCATCCTGACAAACTGTATCACAGTATGGAATGGCAGCTGTAGCTACTATGACCGGAAAGCCCTGCAGCGGGTAGTCAAAACTGCCCAACGCATTACCGGCACCCGGCTACCGACCATAGAGCACATATACCAGAAACGCTGTCTACGGAGGTCACGGTCCATCATCAAAGACCCTACCCACCCCAGCCACAGTCTGTTCGCCCTCCTGCCATCTGGGAGATGCTACAGATGCATTCACACCCGTACGACCAGATTTAGGAACAGCTTCTTTCCCAGGGCTGTCATCCTACTGAACTCCACAAATAAACTCTAAAGCCTGCACATCTGCCAATGCACTTTATTATCATTATGTTTATGTTAATGTATTACAAGCCAAATGTATGTTGAATGTTTAAATGTCTTAATCTAAATGTACACTCTCGGGAGCCGCAAGCCTACATTTCGTTGTACTGCACTTGTGCACTAACAATGACAATAAAAGTTGATTTGATTTGATTTGAAGGTATTGACTTGGATAGAGAACTGGTTGGCAGACAGAAAGCAAAGAGTTGGAATAAACGGGTCTTTTTCCGAGTGGCAGGCACTGACTAGTGGGGTACCGCAGGGACCCCAGCTATTCACAATATATATTAATGATCTAGACAAGGGAACTAGATGTAATATCTCCAAATTTGCAGACAACACAAAGCTGGGTGGGCGTGTGTGCTGTGAGGAGGATGCCGAAAAACTCCAGGATGATTTGGACAGGTTGGGTGATTGGGCAAAAGCATGGCAGATGCAATATAACGTGGATAAATGCGAGGTTATCCACTTTGGTGGCAAAAACAGGAAGGCAGATTATTATCTGAATCTGAATGGCAATAGATTGGGAGAAGGAGAAGTGCAACGAGACCTGGGTATCCTTGTGCACCAGTCGCTGAAGGTAAGCATGCAGGTGCAGCAGGCGGTTAAGAAGGCAAATGGTATGTTGGCCCTCGTAGCCAGAGGGTTTGAGTACAGGAACAAGGATGTCTTGCTGCAGTTGTACAGGGCCTTGGTGAGACCACATCTTGAGTATTGTGCGCAGTTTTGGTTGCCTTATCTGAGGAAGGATGTTCTTGCCATGGAAGGAGTTCAGCGAAGATTCACCAGGCTGATACCTGGGATGGCAGGAATGACGTATGAGGAGAGATTGGGACGATTGGGCTTGTACTCGCTGGAGTTTAGAAGAATGAGAGGGGATCTCATTGAAACTTATAAAATTCTGACAGGACTGGACAGACTAGATGCAGGAAGGATGTTCCCGATGGTCAGGGAGTCCAGAACCAGGGGTCACAGCCTAAGGATAAGGGGTAGGCCATTTAGGACAGAAATGAGGAGGAATTTCTTCACCCAGAGAGTGGTGAACCTGTGGAATTTTCTACCACAGAAGGCAGTAGAAGCCAGTTCATTAAATATATTCAAGAAGGAGCTGGATATATTTCTTAAGGCTAACGAGATCCAGGGGTATGGGGAGAAAGCAGGGACCGGGTACTAAAATTGGATAATCAGCCATGATTGCATTGAATGGCAGAGCAGACTCGAAGGGCTGAATGGCCTACTCCTGCTCCTATCTTCTATGTCTCTATCTTCGATGTTTCTATGGAAGCAAGAGAACAGTGAAGTTCTAGGTGGTGGACCTCGAGACAAAGCTTCCTGGGACTATGGTCCAGAAGCCTGGTAAGCCGCGCTGCCTTGAGAGAGGTGGCACTGTCAACCAACTCCCTTTGTAGAGCAGTGCAGGAAAAAGTTCAATGAACTACCCGATCTGACATGGTAAGGCAGTCACATTGATTTTCCTTTTTTCCTTTCCCACCCTGGGCACCACCGCACTCTTCACCCTCTTAATGCAACACTCACACTCCTAACCTCTCACACCGCACTCTGGTTAAAGGCACCTACAAACTTCAGGGCCTGCACTATGGCTACACACCTCCCTAACACACAACAGCTTTGCGCAACCTCCAAGACACCATCCTCCACTCCAACATCTTCACACCCTACATCTCTCACTTCATCTCTCTCATCACAATCGCCACACACTCTTCCGCTGCCAGCCTTACCCTTATTTACTTAAATCATTGCAGAAGAAACTGGCGCGCAACGCAAAGCCACTGGAAGGGGCAACCAACAGTGAACCCCCCACCCCATGAGGAGAAGCTCATGGTCCTTGTGGGGACACACTATACACCTCACCTGCACCTGAGGGGAGTAACTCAACAACTACAATGTTGTCCTACCAGCCCTAACTGCATACATACACATTCACCCTTCCATTCCCTTGCCTCTTCATCCCAAGGGGAGTCAAGCTCACTTCTCAAAATCTACTATGCTTTCCTGCAAATCCATCACAGCTACAGGAAGAGGAGGAGCAAGAGGACCTGGGTGCATCGTTTGACCTAGTGCCTAATGAGATGAATGAGGACAAGAAGCCTTGGCATCAGGGAGAGCCAAGCTATCCCGGCCTGTCCACCTCTGGCCCAAACCCCTCATCCAGATTACCATCTGCGTCACTCGACACTGGCTTCCTCTCTCCCAGGCACCAGCTCATGGAGTTTCACTCAGTGAGAATTTATATAGCGATAGTGAGGAATTACCACCAGGTGAGTCACTGAGCATGGTGGAACCGGCAGGGTCGGAGGTGGATGAAGATGTGCGGAGGCAGAGGAGAAGGCTGCCAATGCCTTCAGAGTTGTGGGACCCAGAACTCATGGGTACTCGACTCAAAAGAAGTATGTTGGAGGAACATCAAACCTATGTGCAGGCTCTGAGGACAATTCTCCAGGATGTGTGGCAGTTGAACCGTGGCTGTCGAATCTACATTTCTCCTTTGTGGTAATATCTCGGAAGGCTTCTCTTCCTTGCAGGCAACAATGCGGCAAATGGCAGCTACAGCGGAGCCCCTGATGAGAGGCAGCCAGGGACCAGTGGAGCCTTCCACCTCCATAGACTCACAGACTACAGCAATGGGGGCAATTGGGGACAGATTGGAGCGCAGCATTGATTGCAGCCTCCAGACCGTGGCCACTGTCGTTTCTCAGCTGGGCAGACCTCCTAGCTGCCATTAGTGGGGCTGCAGATCCAGGTCCCAGTGGAATGGCAGCAGCTGGAGTCCTTGTGCCAGATACTGTCGTGTCTCAGGACAGCAGCACATGCCAGGATTCTGGCAGCTCCCCCCCGGTATTTCGGCGTATGGTTGCAGGCGACATCAGGCTGCCCAGGAGCACCCTCCAGAGATGCAGCCAGCAGAAACTTCCTCTCGGGAACCAACTGCCATGAGTCGAGGTCCACCTCAGTCTAATGGCCCTTTTGTACAGCATGAGGGGGCCAACCACCCCTCAAGCTACAGGCCTGAGGGAGCACTTAAAACATAGCACACGGATAGGGATAGGAGGTAGGAGTGCACGGTTAGACACGAGGAGAGACCACGGTGCTAAGAAAGAGTAGGAACAATTTTTTTTTTCAATAAATAAACGTAATGTGTTGTTCAGAATGCACTGTACAGTTATCTTGTGCTTTGTTACTTATGGTTATGATAACCTTTAAGGAAAGAGAGCACTCATTTGGTGTGGCATTTTTCACTCGGGTGATGCTTCGTGGCAAAGTCGAGTTGGGCCAAAGAGGTCCGTTCTGGTGTCATCTGAGAGGGAGATAGAAGAGGTAAGGCTGAGTTGATGCCACTGCTGTCCATCAGTCGATGAAGAAGTCTTGCAGAATCTGCCCTCTATGCCCCTTGTAACGGCAACTGAGAACACAGCCTAGTTTGTATCACAGATGAGTGGTTTGACATGGGAATGCCACCCCTTCCTATTCATGCACATCAGTAGCTGCTTGGTTGGTTGGCACCTTCAACGCCACATGCATGCCATCGTGGCACCCTACACTCTGACAGCTCCTTGGTTAATGCTGCACAGATGCCCTGTGGTAAACTGGCAGGATCCGAAGCAGTAAAAGTTAAGGGCTGCTGTCACTTTAATTGCCACGGCTAGAGCAGGTCCGGCAGTGGAGAAAATTTGCAGCTCGTTGGATGAAGTAGCAGTGATGCCCAATGGCACCCTTAGAGAGACACAGCTGTGGGATGCACAACTCCTCGGAGAGGTCCTCTTATGACCAGTACAGCCTGTACACATGGTACGGGCAATACCCGGTGGGCGTTTGACCTCTGCTATGCTGCCTGATTTTCCTGGCCTGGACACGCCGCTGCTGCAACTCCTCCTCTGTTATGTTGTGCCCATGGGGAAAGCCATCCCTTGCTTAAAGTCGGTCTAAAGTCGATCTGAGTGCGGGTTTGGTGCTGGGGGAAGTCGGGGGTTTTCCAAATATTTTTTCTGGGAAAAGTGGAAAGTACTGTGATAAAATGAAGTGCAGGTGTCAGTGATTACAAAACATGAAGGAAGAGGTTAAAAATAGTTCCTTGGCAGCCTGTAATCAGTAAGTGAAGTTGGTGCCCTCTTCAGCTCACCAACTCCTCACTTACACTTGTCTGAAATGCTGCACCTGTTTTTTGGGTCTAAAGTAACACCGATTGCAGGACTGGCATTAACCCAGGAAACTTCCGTGTACTTGAATAATTAAGCTATGGAAATGTAACCTGAGGAGCTTTGACGTACGTTACATTGACACTTGAGGAAATTTGTCTTTAGTGCAGTAACAGGCATAAGTGGCGTAATGCACTAAAACACAAATTTCCTCGCTCTTATCGGCGCTATAACGGCATAACTACAGCATTATGCCAAAGATCGTGAGGAATTTCACCCCCTTTGCTTTATTTAATCAAAATTATTTTCATGTGTTATCTTTTGAGTTCAAAATAGTTGTACGCATCCCCGCTTCTAAGCAGTTATTTTAACCAAAAATAATGATGTGAAAGTTTAAACCGCTTCTTGTGTACTTTTCCTGTGTATTGTCAAAATCAGAACAGAAAAAAAAACATAACATAGAAAGAAAACTGTGGAAGCATTGGAGTAGAGGTGCTATTTGTTGCATAAAAAATAAATACTGTCTCCTAGGCTGGTTATTATTCATGGTTAACTTGTACTGAAAAAGCATCACTCTTCAGGACTGCGCGCAGCGATTGCTTTTGATTTGGAGTGCCAAGTCAAGACAAGACTGACCTAGATTTAACTAAAGTATAATTATTAGTGATGAGCTTAGTGTCATTTTATTTGTATGGT
Source organism: Somniosus microcephalus (assembly GCF_052327205.1). NCBI lineage: Eukaryota > Metazoa > Chordata > Chondrichthyes > Squaliformes > Somniosidae > Somniosus > Somniosus microcephalus. The sequence continues at coordinate 29,697,966 of NC_140999.1, read as the reverse complement.
CAGGTATTAGTCTTTCATTCAAGAGGTGCATTGATGCGTGTTGTTTAGTGGTACTCTTACTATTCATCTCCTAGATTGCACACTCTGCATTTTACACACAATCCAGGACAGTACTTCAGCTTCAGGATTTCTCATTGATATATTGGTCTGTGGTTCACTTGTGCAGTTAAGAAAAAGACATAAGCCTGTAAGAAAGCATAGAATGAGATAAGACCATTTAGCCCATCTTGCCTGTTGCTTCTGACCATCTACAGTCCATTTTTTTAAATTCTCCACTCATTTCCTCTCCTACCCACCATGTTTATCTTGGCTAGTAATTTTCTGAACGACTGCAGTGTATACATTGAATACCTGTCTGTATTTTCAGCTGAATGCTGAAGCCAGTGACATTTTAAAAGAGCTGCAGATAAAACTCAATAATGTGCTGGATGATCTCAGCAGGGTGTTTGCATTAAGGTAAGGATTTTAACATGCTTGTAATATTTAAGGCACATCTGCAATTAAATATAGTCAGGCACTGGCCACCTTTTATCGGACAAAGATTGTTTTAAGCGATCAGTAATTTCAAAACCAAAAGTTTCATGCCAAACCTACTAATGTACATTTGGTAGTTTGTTAGTCTGGTGTTCTAACGGAAAGTGCCTAACTGTTAAAAGTCCTACAGCAAACCGCTGTAGTAGGGCTAGACAATACAATATGCAGAGATAGAAATTTTGATATCTACCACTGACGAATTGTCTTTATAACCAGCAAAAATGTTTTAATGATGTTAACTAATAGGTAATATGTCCAGTGAGTTAATGACAGTTCCATTGGGATAAGAAATTCTGATAATTTATTTTAATTATAATGACTATAAAAATACAATTTTTTAATGTTTTACTTGCACTTTAACCCTTACAAAGAAAATTAATGTTGTAACAAAAAAGATGCCAGAGCCTAATGTACAGTGTTTTACATCTTTAGCTTTGCTTGTTTTAAAGTATGATTTATTTCTAATGTCGTGCTTGACTCTCTTTGGTACTTTCAGTTTTCAACCTCACATTGAGGAATGTGTGAAGCAGATGGGAGATTTTCTCAGCCAGGTGAAAGGAACTGGAAATGTCCCTGCCAGCACTTGTAACAGTGTGGCTCAGGATGCTGACAATGTTCTCCAACCACTCATGGACCTGCTGGATAGCAAGTTAGTCAGGGTTTTCTGCATTTTTAATTTAGAATGTTTGTTGAGCATGTCGTTGGCTCTTGAGCGAGTAGTCTTGAACCCTACTCACCCGCTTTCAAAATTACAGCTAATATGTTTTCATTAAGTCAATGGAAGCAAGAATCAGGAGAGGTGTATAACAGGTGAATTAGCAACATTGCCAAAGGTCAAAATTACCCCAGTTGGGTCTAGTGGAAGAAAGACATCACACCACGTTGACATGTAGTCATGATACCTAGCCACTTCCATTAGCATTACAAAACAAATTAACTAAATTGAATTTAAGATTGAAGGAAGCCTTGGTGTTCCTCCAGCATGTTGGCCATTGTAAAATGAAGAAAAGAATGGGATGGGATCTATTTTGACTCTTATCTATTTAAAGTTTTATAATATTACAGGGGAGGATTTAAGTTTCATTACATCTACCCTCCCAGTCAGAATATTGCATGGTGTGGTGACTCTGAAAAAGGGAAGATTTTTAAATTATATTTAAAGGTATATTAGGTACCTGATTATAAATGCACCAGGAGCATATTCTAATAGGTATTGGCCGTGGCTTAGTGGTAACACTGTCGCCTCTGAGTCAGAAGGTTGTGGGTTCAAGTCCCACTCAAAAGACTTGAGCACAAAATATAGGTTGACACTCCAGTGCAGTACTAGGGAATGCTGCAATGTTGGCGGGCCGTCTTTCAGATGAGATGTTAAACCAGGGCACTGTCTGCCCTTTCAGGTGAACATAAAAGATCCCATGGCACTATTTTGAAAAGGAGCAGTGGTGTTCTTCCAGGTGTCCTAGCCAATATTTATCCCTCAACCAACATCAATAAAAAAACAGATGATCTGGTCATTATCACATTGCTGTTTATGGGCCTTGCCATGTTTCCTACGTTACAACATTGACCACACATCAAAAAATATTTAATTGGCTGTAAAGCGCTTTGGAACATCCTGAGGTTGTGAAACGCTCTATATAAATGGAAGTTCTTTATTTCTTTATTATGACAATAAGGGGGAAAACAGCCTTAATAAGTTTAAGTTGTATTTCTTAAAGCAGTGGAAACTACTGTTCTTTAGTTGCAAAGCCATTCTGACCCCATATCCTCTCCATCACCAAGATTGCTTACTTCCACCTCCCTAATATTGCATGTCCCCTGCCTCAGCCCATCAGCTGCTGAAACCCTCATCCTTTGTTACCTCCAGAATCGACTATTCTAATGCTCTCTAGGTTGGCCTTCCAGCCTCCGTAAACTTCAGCTCATTCTAAACTCTGCTGCCCATATCCTATCTTGCGCCAAGTCCCGTTCAACTATTACCCCTGTGTTCTCTGACCTACATTGGCTCCCAGTCCGGCAACGCCTCAAATTTAAAATTCTCATCCTTGTGTTCAAATCCCTGCATGGCATCACCCCTCTCTATCTCTGTAACCTTCTCCAGCCCTACAACCCTCCGAGATCTCTGCTCTCCTCCACAACCTCGATTTCCATCGCCGCACCATTGGCGGCCATTTCTTCAGCTGCCTAGGCCCTAAGTTCTGGATTTCCCTACCTAAACCTCCCCGCCTCACTACCTCTCTCTTCTGCTTTAAGACGCTCTTTAAAACCTAACTCCTTGACCAAGCTTGTAGTCACCTATCCTGATACTCTTTGTGGTTCAATGTCAAATTTTGTTTGATAACACAGCTATGAAGTGCCTTGGGATGTTTTTCTAAGTTGAAGGCGCTATATAAATGCAAGTTGTAGTTGTTAGTTTGAATATTGGTACGTGTGTTTTCTTCCTCTTCCAGTTTTTCACTCTTTGCAAAGATCTGTGAAAAAACTGTGTTGAAGCGCGTCCTAAAAGAATTATGGAAGATTGTAATGAACACAATGGAGAAAACTATTGTCCTACCGCCTTTAACTGATCAAACAGTAAGTAGCAGCTTCTGCATTTAAATCAGTACTTTTAGCTTAGTGAGACTACACAGCAAATTAATGGATTGATCTATCATGTCTGTAGAAAGATAAAATGACCAGTCATGTTCATTTTAAAATATCATGTATTGTTACCAATCTCCATACTGCGTATTAATAAGTTACCTAAAAATCCAGTTTATGCTTTATTACAAGTCAAGAAGGTGCAGTAAATACATTTGATAAAATTTATATGGGAACAAAAACTCACCACATGGATTGGGCTGGTCGTCTTGATACCTCCTAGTGCATGAGCTGAATTGGGGCATTGGTCAATGTAACTGCTAGAAGTGTGCATTCTGTTCCAATCATTGTAAGCATTGTTTTTATTCACCAATGTTAAAAGTGTGATGGAAATAAAGCACGACAGACTATTTCTCAGGAGCTTGGCTTGGGTAAAGGTGTGGGGGAAAAACATTGCTAATCTAAATTAATTTCCAATAGATATTCTGCTATGTGTACAAGCAAGCATTTAAATCTATTATAATTGAATATGTCCTCCTTGCAACAAAAAAAATTGTGCATTTAAAAAAATATTTCAATATTAATTGCTTAGCAGACAATAATTAACATCCATGAAGACCTTTGACATTTTTTGTTCAGAGTGCGTTGTATGGGCACAGATACAATGTACTGTATGTTTATTTTGTAAATCCTTTTTTTTTATTAAACAATGTAATCCGGGCAAAAACATTTTTTTAAACTTTCAAATTCTTACAAAAATGGTCTGTATTGACAGCACTTTTACTGTTTTTTAATAATTAAAACCTTCAGATCTCAGTCTATATGTTTTTGTAATCTAACCAAAGGGTTCTAGGATCTAACAGTTTTCTTTAACAGGGTTGTGAAATCAACTGATTTGAAAAGTTGCATTAAATTAGAAAAGTAATAGTAATATGCTGGTCTGATTATCATTTTCTTTAATTGTTCTGCTCTCTGATAATGGCAGATGATTGTAAGTACAGCACTATGTGTCTGTCTGTCTGTCTGCTGTGCGTTCAGTAGAATCAGCCAGTATTGTTGTGTGTGGCTGCGCTCGTCAGTGTATGCTGCCACAAGCTGGTGCACATGGCTGACTCTGGTTAATAATACTACGTTTGCTAGGCTCCCGTTCCTGAAGTTTCCCTTGTTTTGTCACTTGAATGTTTGCTCCTTTGGATTTAAAAAGTTTGTTAGAAGTGTGTTGTATGTTTACAGCTCAATGCTGGATGTGCATATCAAGGAAATGTCCATCTAAGTAAAAGCTAACTGCTTGTCTTTGTTGAAATGTTATTACGTGTATCAGTTGCTACCACTGTTTAATTAACAGCTGCAGTATATGTGTTTTGAACCTTTTGGCTGATTCTTTTTCTGCAAGCGATACCCTTTCAGAGATACCAGGCTGAAATGCATCTGCAGTCATGTTTTGTTCATTATTCATAATAAGAGCTGCTAACTATGTGCTGCAATCTTATTCCAAAATTGTTTTCTAAATTTAGTTCAAATATGACATCCTGTGCTCTTAGTTGCTTTGATTATTCATGTTGAATAATAAGTTTAATAGTTAAAACATTAGAATAATTTAATCGCAGATTAGAAATAAATACAATTATTGCTTATCTGTCTTAGTCATCAGGATGGTTATCACAAGCTGCTGTAACTGAAAGGCACGGGCTTCCCCTTCCCTCACCACACTTTTTTTCCTTTTACTCCCATCTCTTTGTGGCATACAATTCTACAGACCCCCAGCAGCTCTCCGACACCTAACCCAAGTAATCGTTTATCATGTGTAAGAATAGGTAGTGAGCATATGTAGGCTATTGGACATTGGAAGGCACTGTTCTCACCTGATGCCCACAGACAATACAGTAAACTTGAAATCTGTAAAAAGTGATATCAAGCACACATCATGGGCAGTAAATTCAAATTTGGCATGAAAATCAAAAGGGAAACCCAAATGTTGTGTAGTACGCACACATGTATAGCCACTTGGGTGTACATATTGCAACTGTAAAATCACGTGCACCTTCTGGAAATTTTAGCAGTACTGTTTGACGTTCTTATTTATTTTTAAAGCATAATTTCCATAGGCCTGCCCAGTTGTACAGAACTTGTGATGCCTGTTTTTAAAAAAAAAAAAAAAAAAATCCTCTAAGTAAATACCAGTAATTGTTTCATATGATCGCTGTAACAGGATCTTGTAGAACAACATGAATTTCTGAGATGCATGATGGACACATTTTTGAATGCTGTGTTCAGATTAACCTACCAAAGTTAGTCAGCTGGTATCAGTAAAAGTAATCCTGAAGCTATTGGATTGTCGCAAAAACCTAACTTCTGCAAAAAGCTTAAAACCTGAAGCCTCCACATCTGTCTAACAATTTAGCTCATTAGCCATAATGAAGATAGATTAATAGTAATTCTTGGTAAATTTAACATTACAACCTTTACCCCAATATATTAATCTTACTAATAAAGGCTACAGACCTTTGTGAGGATACCTGTAAGTTAAATCATCCCTCTTACAAATAATAGTTTTGATGTTTTGTCATGATGCAAAAGAAATTTATCACAATGCATTAAGATTAAATTCTGATAAGTATGTGCACACTTTAGTGGCATTGCATTTGACTCTCAATCAACCAGAGTTTGAATCTGAGCATTCACCCTGATTTTTATAGACTTTTCTTATCAGGAAAATGTCAGCATTTCTGATCCAGACTGTTAGATAAAGAAAACTTTGTGTGGCACTTAATCCTGGAGAAGGAGGAAATATGTTATTAGCTCCTGTCCAGCAGTGCAGAAATACACCTAAAATGGCCAATTATGGACAGTGGGCAAGGAGAAACTGGAGACTCAAACTATTCATTCCTCTCCGCATATAATCTGTAAGAGGAAGGAATTAACTTGCAGATATCCTTACAAAAGTCTGTAACCTTTATTAGTAAGATGTAGCGGTTAGTGTAGATCGCCACTAAATAAGAGAGTTTGACTTCGACGAACTATTAACAAGTTGTTTATTTACAGGAACAGACTAATTACATCAGGTAAGATGGCAGGTAAGATGGCTGACTGTAGGAGCACCGTGGTATAGGTCTTGTCCCAGCGGGGACTCCACGAGGAATTAGTTCGCAGTCCTGTGGAGAGCGTGATGACGTCATCACGCTCTGCTGTGTGTTCCCACGCTTTGGGCGTCACGTGACCGCGTCGTGATGTCAGCACATTCGCGTGCGCTTAGGCGGTCCCGTGACCTGCGCCGTTGCTTCGGTGCATCTCCTCGGCACGGAGGCTGGCCGTTGAGGCCGAGGTCGCGAAGCCAGGCTGTGCCGGCGGGAGCGGGAGATCGCGTCGCTCCCGTCGGCTGGCCGATGCGGCCGAAGTTGCGGTAGGCCGGGCTGTGCCGGCGGCCGTCTCGGAAGACCGAGTCGGGCCGGCGCGCATGTGTCACGTGATGCATGACGTCAGCGCGTTAGGTCGCCTCTTAAAGGGGCAACGGCCCAACAGGTAAGTTAAAGGGGTAACAGCCCTAACTGGTAAGTAATACAATTAAGTAAATTAAATACATACAGTTAGGTAAGTTATACATGCATAAATAAGTTAAACTAAAGAAAGGTAAGTTATACATGCATAAGTTAAGTTAAAGAGAATTATGTATCTCAATGTAAAGGACAACCCGTGGGACCGCTACACAGGCCCCCCCAGAATTCACTTTAACGAAAGTCCAAGGATGAGATGGTCTGACGAGCTGGTGATGCTGTCTCGACTTGGTAGGCGAGGTATAAAAATAATGCTAGTTAGCGGATCCTTGCGCGCGTCATGGCGAATAAAACGTATCCGTCAGGCGAAGGACCATAGTAACGTGCGAAACAGCAGGCCTTGTCAGAGTGACGGGCAGGTTGGGCGGATGCGGGCGATGTCTCCGTTGGCTGGTGAGCGAAACCTTCGGGAGGCTGGAACGCACGGAACGGTGCGTGCCATAGTGCTACGACGTGAACACAACGGAGGGTGAAGAGTTGCTGCGTTGATCAGTGATCGGTGAGGCTAGCAACTTTCACGTGGCTGATCGCGGCCGCAGGATGCCCGTTGGACCCGTCCTCTGTGTGCAGCTTCAGTCGACGTTTGCGTTTAAGGGAAAACTGGAGAAAGGGCGGCAACGGTCCAGGTTGTTGTTGCTTTCAGGAGGGGTTAACTCTGCCTGGAGGGCGGCAACACTTGTAACTGTTGTAAATTTAGGAGAAAACAGCCGGGAGGGCGACACGCTTTTTGTTCACGCCGAATCGTGTAGTAGGTAACACAACCAGCAGGCTGAAGGGCTGGTGCGTCGTCGGCGGAGAAGGAGTCGTCTGTGTTCACGAGGGATGGGTTCTCGTGGTTCGCGAGGGATGGGTCCTCGTGCGCGAGGGGTGCGTCCTCGTGTTTTGCGGGGGTGAGTCCTCATGGTATCCCCGCGGGGCGCGCTCCGATCTTGTAGGCCCGAACATGCTGTACCCCGCGCTTGGAGAGATGTATACTTGCTGTTGCTTTGGATGTAGAGGCGGACGATCCGTGTGGCGGTAGAAGAGTCGAATACGGAGACTGAGCACGTGCGTGGTCTGTGCCGCATCGATGTTCTCGGCGAACAGGGCTTCTACCTGCATAAAGCACGAGGGAGTCCGTAGCTCCCTGGATTGTGGTAGCAACAGCAGAACGGCTGATGCTTCCATTGCATGCTTCGTTTGTGAAAAACGTTCACAAACCCACCAATTGTAGCGCTGGTGGACGACGGTTGCCGTTGGTCGTGCTCTACTTCTATGAAATTGTTCATGAAAAACAGGCTCACCTCCAAGCTGCGCTTCCATTGCGAAGACGTTTGCAAGGACGGGGTCGCTTTTGGTGGAATCGGTGTTAGGCGGTTGCTGTTCCGTGGTTGTTCGTCGGTTGTGCGTTGGTCGTCTTGAGTGAAGACGAGGTTCAGGCGCGCATTGCTACCGTGAAAATCGTTCACGGATACGGGTTCACCAATTGTAGTGTTGGAATTGATGAGCTCCCGTACTCACGTCGGGGTCACCAATGTAGCGGTTTGTGTAGATCGCCACTAAATAAGAGAGTTTGACTTCGACGAACTATTAACAAGTTGTTTATTTACAGGAGCAGACTAATTACATGAGGTAAGATGGCTGACTGTAGGAGCACCGTGGTATAGGTCTTGTCCCAGCGGGGACTCCACGAGGAATTAGTTCGCAGTCCTGTGGAGAGCGTGATGACGTCATCACGCTCTGCTGTGTGTTCCCGCGCTTTGGGCGTCACGTGACCGCGTCGTGATGTCAGCACGTTCGCGTGCGCTTAGGCGGTCCCGTGACCTGCGCCGTTGCTTCGGTGCATCTCCCCGGCACGGAGGCTGGCCGTTGAGGCCGAGGTCGCGAAGCCAGGCTGTGCCGGCGCTTGCCGCGGGAGCGGGAGATCGCGTCGCTCCCGTCGGCTGGCCGATGCGGCCGAAGTTGCGGTAGGCCGGGCTGTGCCGGCGGCCGTCTTGGAAGACCGAGTCGGGCCGGCGGCCGGCGCGCATGTGTCACGTGATGCATGACGTCAGCGCGTTAGGTCGCCTCTTAAAGGGGCAACGGCCCAACAGGTAGGTTAAAGGGGTAACAGCCCTAACTGGTAAGTAATACAATTAAGTAAATTAAATACATAGTTAGGTAAGTTATACATGCATAAGTTAAGTTAAAGAGAATTATGTATCTCAATGTAAAGGACAACCCGTGGGACCGCTACAAAGATTTATATATTGGGTTAAAAGGTGTAACATTAAATTGCCCCTGAGAATTGCCATTAATTTATCTTCATTATGGCTAATAAGCAAAATTGTTAGGCAGGTGTGGAAGCTTCAGGCTTCGGAAGCTTTTTGGCAATGTAGATTTTGATTGTACGGAAAGTTGAAGCTGATGCTATGCATAATTTCACAAGCGAAACCAGACACGGGAACTATGTATTTGGTTCATTCTGAGATTTGGTGGCTGAGTGTTTATAAACATAGAAGATAGGAGCAGGAGTAGGCCATTTGGCCCCTCGAGCCTGCTCCGCCATTCAATGAGATCATGGCTGATCATCCAAATTCAATACCCTGTCCCTGCCTTCTCCCCATATCCCTTGATCCCTTTAGCCTTAAGAAATATATCCAACTTCTTCTTGAATATGTTTAATGAACTGGCCTCCACCGCCCTCTGTGGCAGAGAATTCCACAGGTTCACCACTCTTTGGGTGAAGAAATTCCTCCTCATCTCAGTCCTAAATGGCTTACCCCTTATCCTTAGACTATGACCCCTGGTTCTGGACTCCCCGGCCATCGGGAACATCCTTCCTGCATCTTGTCTGTCCAGGCCTGACAGAATTTTATAGGTTTCAATGAGATCCCCCCTCAATCTTCTAAACTCCAGTGAGTATAAGCCCAATCGACACAATCTCTCCCCAGGGTCCAAACACAGGATTTGGAGAGTTAAACGCAGGAAGATAACAGGACATTTACCTTATTGGGGCAGTAATTCGGGTCGGTGGCTTGCCGCACGTGCAAGCCCCCGATATGCACTTACCCGACATGCCTGCCGTTCACCTCCAGGGACGCCTGGAATTCCATTTTGAAACAGAAGAATCCCGGGCAGCGTTTGACGTCACGCCGCCCAGGAGTGCAGCCAGCGCGAAGCCTGGAGCGTGCTGTGCAAGTGAGACACGCCCCTTAAGGTCTCATTGTAGTAGGACACACCCCCAATCTCTCCAAGCAGCTGCAGAGGACTTTGTAGTTACACAGCTGCAGGGAAAGTAAGTTATTTGCTATTTTATGAATGTTTTGTGAACTTTTATAAAATTTTAAAAACGTTTACATTATTTTGAAGAATCTGAAGTAGTTTTAAACAGAATTAAAGCAATTTAAAGACTTTTAAAAGCCCTAAGAATTTTTTTAATTCCATTTATTTATTTAGCAATGTCGTCGTCATACGTGTCTTCACACTGTTCCCTTTGGGGAACTGTATGAAGTGGTGGAAGGATTTATGGCCGTGATTAACGCTCATTCCGTGACCGTAACCATCTTTGAACCAGCCATTAGGGTGGTTAGTCCTATGGCGGGAGGGTTTTACGGGCTCCCACAAGCTATACAAGGAGGGGGGGCCACCCACACCCACGGACGCAAATATCCCGCTGGATGTCAACCCAGAATTTAGAGCCGGAGCGCCGACTCCACTTGCTGGGACTGTGTGGAGCGGGGTTCGAAACCCTACCCCGTCTGGCCCAGCGGCGGGGATCCTACCGCTACGCCAAAGGCCCAATCCGATTAGCAACGTGAAATGGCTGGAATGAGCACAATTCACGGCATTAAAAGAACTCACAATTGAACTGATGATGACCTCCGCAATCTCCTCAACGAGGTGGAGGCGCAGCGCCTGCTCATCATTGGTAATGAGAAGTCAAAGGCGCTGCAAAAAGGACAGATGATAGCTTGGTCTTTCAAGTGGCAGCATAGGGCTCCAGTCACGGGGAGGGAAAAGGCGCAGGAAACGTATGGGTGTCACCTTTTGCGCGGAGTGGGCCTTTTGCGTAGCGGTAAGCATCCCCGCCGCTGGGCCAGAAGGAGTAGGGTTTCGAACCCCGCTCCAGACAGTCCCGGCAAGTGGAGTCGGAGCTCCAACTATAAATTCTGGGTGGACATCCAGCGGGATACTTGCGGGTGTGGGTGGCCCCCCCCTCAGATGGGTTGTGGGAGCCCGTAAAACCCTCACGCCATAGGACTAACCACCCTAATGGCTGGTATGAAGATGGTTATGGTCACGGAAGGAGCGTTAACGTGGCCAGAAATCCTTCCACCACTTCATACAGTTCCCGAAAGGGAACAGTGTGAGGATACGTACGACGATGACCTCTTGCGCAATGCACCTCCTTGGACCCTCAGTCGCAGATGCGAGGGGGCAAATCGTGCAATTGTTAAATTTCTCATTTTATTGACATGTAAAATGTTGGCCCAGTAATTCCCTTCCAAACGCGCGAGTACGGTCGGGGTACTTACGCGCCTGGCCGGAGGAAATGCCGGTTTTCAGCATGCACAGCGCATGCGGGGAAAACCGGCATTTCCTGTCCTCTGAACGAAGGGGTTCAGAGGCAGAACGCGTGCAACTGTACAGGCAGCGCGTGCGCAGTAAAATTCGCCGCTTTCATTCATGCTTTCAGTGAGGTCAAGTCCTTACAACTTACACATGAAAAAAGCATGAGTACAGTTGCTCCATAGGCTGCGGAGGAAGATATTTCTTATCGTGGAGCTTCTGAAAGGCAATATTTTTGTTTGGGAAAGGGAGGAAAATTATTTTAAGAAATGCTGAGGTAAGTTTTAAAATTTATTTTTGTTTTTTAAAAAGAGTTTTCAGTACTGTAGGTAGAAGGATCAATTGTGGCTATGTGAATTGGATTTGCTGTGTTTATTAAATGTAAAAATGACTCCAACATTTTTAAGAAAGAAACTTTTCATCAGTAATATATTCTTTTAAGTAATTATGTATGTATGTCTATATATTCCTTTGCGTGTATGTATATATTCCTTTACTTATGTGTATGAATGTATGTATTTAATTATGACTTTCAGAGAAAGTAACTTATTGGAAAATCATAATTAAAATTTTAAGAAATGCTGAGGTAAGTTTTAAAGTTTAAATTTTTTTTTTTTTAAACGGGTTTTCAGTACGGTAGTAGAAGGAGCAATTGTAGGAATAAAGGAATATATGCGGACATACATTTACTTATTACTGATGAAAAGTTTCTTTCTTAAAAGTGTTGGAAATGTTACATTACTCATTTTAGAACACTCATTTTCACACAGCCACAATTGCTCCTTCTACTACTGTACTGAAAACCCGTTTTTAAAAAAATAAAAAAAAATTTAAACTTTAAAACTTACCTCAGCATTTCTTAAAATAACTTTCCTCCCTTTCCCAAACAAAAATATTGCCTTTCAGAAGCTCCACGATAAAATATATCTTCCTCCGCAGCCTTGGAGCAACTTTACACATGCTTTTTTCAAGTGTAACTTGTAAGGACTTACCCTCACTGAATCCATGAATGAAATCGACGAAGTTCACTGCGCAAACGCTGCCTGTGCAGTCGCACGCGCTGTGCCTCTGAACCCCTTCGTTCAGAGGACTGGAAATGCCGGTTTTCTCCGCATGCGCTGTGCATGCTGAACGCCGGCATTTCCTCCAGCCAGACGCGTGAGTACCCCGACCGTACTCACGCGTTCAGAGAGGAATTACTGGGCCATTGTCTTACTGCATAGGTTACTGAGCGATTTTTTTTTTTTTTTTTTTTTTTTTTAAATAAAAGAGAAGTTTTGAATTTCTGAGTTTGTTGAATTTCTGAGTTTGTTGCATTATTCCCGAGTCACAATAAATCATGTAAGTGCTCCCGCCAAACCAACGAAACGCTGAAGCTTTCAGGCCTAAAGCTGGCCAGCAATCTTGATGAGATTGCTTTATGTGCATTTCTGTCTAAGAAGTAATGATTTTGTGCTCAGTTTTTTATCTTTGTCCTTCAGGAACAAAGCTTAATCAAAGAACAATAATATCTTTGTCAAAATGACAATAATATATTTTCCATACTGCCATAAAGTTACAAAACCTGTTGTTTTGCTTTAGGTCAGATATAAAAACTGTATTGTATTAGATCATTATCTCTGAACCAATAATTATGAGACATGAGTTTGAACTTTGTCCAGACAGAATGGATTTCACTCTGATGCATGATGGTGGCCATACATGAAATGATTTGGGAAGGCTCAATCTTTATTCCAGTGGATAAAGAGAGAGATTAAAGCTAAACTGAAGAAAACATGATAAAGTTGGGGCTAATAAATGTCAGCCTTGGCTGAGTGTTCGCATTCTTACCTTTTCAAATAGAGGGTCATGGGTTCAAGGCTCTAGGGGGTTTTGCTTTGGGGTTTGTGTCTGGCCAGTCAGGCGTATCTGAGCTGCTCCAGCCCCGTGCGGTTCGAATCGCTTCCCCTCTGGTTCTGACCACTGGACTTATTACGAGCAGTGATATAAACAAAACGAGACCAGTGGTTTGGTGCAAAGAAAACCAATGTTTCTTAAAAATAGAGAAAAATAAACACTATACAGAGAAAATCAGTATGTATGTAACACAATTACACTTAGCGGGGGAGGAGAAACGGACACATCGAGGGAAAATGACACACATGACAATTTTAGCAATCCCCTTAGCATAAGAACATAAGAAATAGGAGCAGGAGTAGGCTAATCGGCCCCGCGAGCCTGCTCCGCCACCCTTTACACCTATCTATGTTGTTTTGTGATGGGCCAGAAAGTTTATGCTCACCAGTCTCGGATGCTAGGACGCCTGCTCCGTGCCCCATTGCCTGCGGATGTCTTTTGGGTTTTCACCGCCCAGAGCAGAGATACCCCAGTCATTCAAATGTAACTGCTGGTATCCTGCTTCCCGGGACGGGCTCTTCGTCGTCGATCTTCTTGATGGTAAGGCAGGGCACCGGAGTCCAGGCGAGAGAGAGAGAGAGAGAGATGGCTTCCCGAGGGACTACTTATAACCCTTTCTGGGAGCCCTTATCACTCGCCAGATCAGCTTGTTTCTTTGTCTGACCTGGACGTGTTGAAGTCTATACAAAGGAAACCGTTCTGGGCCCATCGACCTGGATGGCCGGTTAATCGGTTTTTAAACGTCCCATAAGTGTTTTCCTTTGTGTAACTGGTCTTGTGATGGGGCCATTCCAGTTTTAATGCCCCGTTGATCGTTTCCAAAGTGTTGAAGTCAGCTAACGAAGGTCTGAAAGCAGCTATTACCCGTTGATTATCTGTGCAAACAGCCTTGATGGGTTTTAATCAGAGGCCCAAATGCCACTGTTTGCTTGTGGCAGGCAGTGACTAGTGGGGTACCGCAAGGATCGGTCCTAGGACCCCATCTGTTCACAATATATATTAATGATCTGGACGAGGGAATTGGATGTAATATCTCCAAATTTGCAGACAACACAAAGCTGGGTGGGAGGGTAAGCTGTGAGTAGGATGTTGTGAAACTCCAGTACGATTTGGACAGGTTGGGTGATTGGGCAGAAACATGGCAAATGCACTATAATGTGGATAAATGTTAGGTTATCCACTTTGGTGGCAAAAACAGGAAGGCAGATTATTATTTGAATGGCAATAGATTGGGAGAAGGGGAAGTGCAAAGAGACCTGGGTGTTCTTGTGCACCAGTCGTTGAAGGTAAGCATGCAGGTGCAGCAGGCGGTTAAGAAGGCAAATGGTATGTTGGCCTTCGTAGCAAGAGGGTTCGAGTACAGGAACAAGGATGTCTTGCTACAGATGTACAGGGCCTTGGTGAGACCGCACCTTGAGAATTGTGTGCAGTTTTGGTCACCTTACCTGAGGAAGGACGTTCTTGCCATGGAGGGAGTGCAGCGAAGATTCACCAGGCTGATACCTGGGATGGCAGGAATGACGTACGAGGAGAGATTGTCGATTGGGCTTATACTCACTGGAGTTTAGAAGATTGAGAGGGGATCTCATCGAAACCTATAAAATTCTGTCAGGTCTGGACAGACTAGATGCAGGAAGGATGTTCCTGATGGCTGGGGAGTCCAGAACCAGGGGTCATAGTCTAAGGATAAGGGGTAAGCCATTTAGGACTGAAATGAGGAGGAATTTCTTCACCCAAAGAGTGGTGAACCTGTGGAATTCTCTGCCACAGAGGGCGGTGGAGGCCAGTTCATTAAATATATTCAAGAAAGAGTTGGATATATTTCTTGAGGCTAAAGGGATCAAGGGATATGGGGAGAAGGCAGGGACAGGGTACTGAATTTGGGTGATCAGCCATGATCTCATTGAATGGCGGAGCAGGCTCGAAGGGCCAAATGGCCTACTCCTGCTCCTATCTTCTGTGTTTCTATACATAAATGCAGAAGGCCTGTCTTCCTTCTAATTTCTGGAACATTCCTTCTTTGTCAGTCCAAATCTGAACTTTGCAGGCCTTGACCATGAGGTTGACCGTAGCCATCTTGTTGGGCCCTGGAGCCCTGGATTTTAAACTCAGTCCAGCCAGGGTTTCTCCAATAAGCCAGAAGTAAATCTTCAGGGGAGACATGAAATTTGCAAATCCTTTCAGTCCCCCCTAGGATACTGAAACTTGCTTGAAGTATTCAATCAAGGTGAGCAAATTTCTGACCCCCCACAAACAACCTTCCCCTATATTTATTTATCCACAATCCCGCGACATATACATTCCCCTTACTTAGAGAAAACTACAGTGCACGACAGGCATCTATCGATAGAAGCCAATTACTATCTGTTACAATAATCCAAGCATGGAGGGGGTCCAACACCCCTGCACTACTTGGGACATCATAGAACTTCACTTCAACACACAACCTTTAATCAGAAAAAAACATATTTATTAAAAATAACGAGCAAAAGCAAAACGAGCTTTATTAAAATAATAAACGGATCTGCCATCATTCGGCAGTGATTTTGCACAAAGCTCACACGGGTGTTTCTTCTTCCACCTGGGCATACTGGTCCTTCCGCAACCCTTTTACTTTAAATTCTACCCCAGGACCCTTTCTCCTACACTGGACACAGACCAGGTAGAGGACGATCCCTAGCTGGCAGACTACCAAGATGTGGGACACCATTCGAATCCAGGAGGGGACCTCTATACTCTCAAAAACGTCCCACCAGGGCGGGGTCATGATATCTAAAATGTCGGCCCCTATCTGTACAGTCTTTTGTTCCAAAGTGTAGAAGTGCTTTTGCGATACTAGGACGGCTTTTAATAATTTGGTAAGGTGCTCTGGGAGAGGGGGAATCGGGTAACCGAAATGGGCGACATATTTCTGGAGGTGAGTAAAATTCTCCTCCACAGTGAGGTGAACAGTGGATGGTTCAGGAATGGGGACAATTCGTACCTGTGCCACTTGAACTTCTGCCTCGGGTTTGAAGCAGAAACTGCTGTCACTCACCGCGCACCAGCTGTGCTGTCCGTGCTGGTAGTGAGATGCTCCTGTGGTGACGCAATATGTCCCACCTCCTATATATGCAACTGTAATGTATATACCTTTAAGGGGGGAACTCTGTTTTACAGCTCATGTATACTGCAGTACCGGCAGTGACCACACCT
Organism: Somniosus microcephalus; assembly: GCF_052327205.1. Taxonomy (NCBI): domain Eukaryota; kingdom Metazoa; phylum Chordata; class Chondrichthyes; order Squaliformes; family Somniosidae; genus Somniosus; species Somniosus microcephalus. Next base: position 29,681,680 of record NC_140999.1, on the reverse strand, counting down.
GTATATAGCACTGAGTAGTAATCTGTACAGATCAGTTCCCGTGTGAGCCACGTTGAGTAAACACCTGTTGTACCGTTCTCCTGCAGTCTGTGTCTTATACACAGACACAACATTGGCGACAAGGCAAGTTCGAACCTACCTGCAACTCTGCATCACCTCCTGGGGATTCGTTCCTGGAGATCAGTGGATTGGAGGTCAAGGCCAGAGACTCGGGCGTCGACCACGGGCAACCGCCCAGTCATCCAGCAGAGACTCGAGAATTGCGGGGGAGGCTGTCGAGAGCCAGGCTTGGCTTTCCAGTCGAGGTGGTCCAGCGAAACGGGCTGGCAATAGGTAGTGCGCAGACCCTTCCCGGACAGCGGCGGGTTAGAGCCCGACCGAGCGGCACAGCAAAGGGCTGAGCAGCGTCGACGGAGAGAGAGAGGGCAGAGCGCACAGCCGGAGTTCAGGGGCCGAGTAGCGTCGAAGAGAGGGAGAGAGACGCGCAGAAATCCGCGAGGCGCCGCCATTGCCACGAGGACCGCCGAGAGCGGCGTTGGCAGCAACGCAGGAGAAGCGCGCAAAACCTACAGGGCGCCGCCATTGCCACGAGAACTGGCAGCAGCGGGGGAGGAAGGAAAGCGCGGGAGGCGCCATTTTAAGCCATTGGGAGACGCCATTTTAAACCACACCCAAAATGCCGAAGAGTGGGAGTATCACCGCGTTTGACAATGAAGTTGAAGATTGGACTACATATGTTGAACGAATAGAGATAGACTGCAAGGCAAATGAGGTGTCGGATGACAAGAAAGCGTCGGTATTGTTAAATTTAATGGGTGCAAAGATGTATGGTTTATTACGAAATCTAGTAACCCCAACGAAGCCAATGGAAAAGAGTTTTGAAGACATAGTAACGATACTACAGGAACATTTATACCCCACACCACTGCTGATAGCAGAAAGATTCAAGTTTCACAAACGGAACCAGCATAAGGATGAAAGCAATGCTGATTATTTAACAGAACTGCGCAAACTATCGAAACACTGCCAGTTTGGAGCGGGACTGGCAGATACCTTAATGGACAAGTTTGTGTGTGGGCTTCAAAGTGAAGGAACCCAGAAACGGCTTTTATCTGAAAAGGACCTTACGCTGGAAAAGGCTTTCAGCATTGCGGTATCAGACTGGCAATCAGTAACCAGTGGTGTTCCGCAGGGGTCAGTGCTGGGTCCCCAACTCTTTACAATCTATATTAACGATTTGGAGGAGGGGACCGAGTGTAACATATCAAAGTTTGCAGATGATACTAAGATGGGAGGGAAAGTAGTGAGTGAGGAGGACATAAAAAACCTGCAAGGGGACATAGACAGGCTAAGTAAGTGGGCAGAGATTTGGCAGATGGAATACAATACTGGAAAGTGTGAGGTTATGCACTTTGGCAGGAAAAATCGTAGAGCAAGTTATTATCTTAATGGCAAGAAACTGGAAAGTACTGAAGTACAAAGGGATCTAGGGGTCCTGGTGCACGAAACTCAAAAGGTTAGTATGCAGGTGCAGCAAGTGATTAAGAAGGCCAATGGAATGTTGGCTTTCATTGCTAGGGGGATAGAATATAAAAATAGGGAGGTATTGCTTCAGTTGTACAAGGTATTGGTGAGACCGCACCTGGAATACTGCATACAGTTTTGGTATCCATACTTAAGAAAAGACATACTTGCTCTCGAGTCAGTACAAAGAAGGTTCACTCGGTTAATCCCGGGGATGAGGGGATGGACATATGAGGAGAGGTTGAGTAGATTGGGACTCTACTCATTGGAGTTCAGAAGAATGAGAGGCGATCTTATTGAAACACATAAGATTGTGAAGGGGTTGGATCGGGTGGATGCAGGGAGGATGTTCCAGATGATGGGTGAAACTAGGACTGGGGGCATAGTCTTAGAATAAGGGGCTGCTCTTTCAAAATTGAGATGAGGAGGAACTACTTCACTCAGAGGGTGGTAGGTCCATGGAATATGCTGCCCCAAAAAGCTGTCAAAGCTACATCATTACATATATTTAAAACAGAAATAGACAGTTTCCTAGAAGAAAAGGGAATTAAGGGTTACGGGGAGCGGGCAGGAATTTGGACATGAGTCTAGGTTCGGATCGGTCATGGCCCTGTGGGTAGCGGAGCGGGCCCAGGGACCGTGTAGCCTGATCCTGCTCCTGTTTCGTGTGTCTAATTCTGTTAGATTCAGGAGATAGTCCTGTCATAGTGGATTGGCGGTTAGAATCAGATCAGCCATGATCTTATTGAATGGCGGAGCAGGCTCGAGAGGCCAATTGGCCTACTCCTGCTCCTATTTCTTATGTTCTTATATGAAGCAGCAGCACGGGGCGCTGCAGAGATACAACAGAGACCGCAAGAATATGGCACAAACGAAATGTCATATGAAACAGAGAAGTGCTATCGCTGCGGCAGAACAACACACGACCAGAATGATTGCTGGTTCAAAGACAAAGTGTGCAGACAGTGTGGAAAAGTAGGACACATAGCACGAGTCTGCAGGTCGGGAAAGAAAACCAGCAATAAGAAACCTACCAAGGAAAAGTACAAGAAGGTACATAAGATGACGGAGAATAGTTCAGATGAACAAAAGAGTGATAACGACTCCGAAAGCAGGGAACTGAGTTGTCTGAAACTACATAATGTGATCACAACGGAGGATCACCAAACCATTTGGGTCACTCTCAAGATAGCAGGAGTCCAGGTAAAGATGGAATTGGACACAGGATCAGCCCTAACAGTCATAAACCGACGGGACTACGAGCGGCTATTCTCACACATACCCTTGAGAGACACAAAATTATTTTGAAGACGTACACGGGGCAAAAAGTCTACCCCAAAGGAAAAATAAGGGTGACCGTTATATATAACGGTAAGGAAACACCAAAACTAGACCTGTATGTATTGCAAGATGGAGGACCACCATTACTGGGACGTGAATGGATCCGGAAAATACAACTGGATTGGCATTCCATACAGGCACTGACTGTGGCTGACAAAAAGGATGACGACGTCACACCTGGGCGACTGTCAAAGATCCTAACTGACGCGAAAGAAGTGTTCCAGCAAGGACTCGGAACACTAAAAGGCATGACAGCGACGATTAAAATTGAAGAAAACGCAAGCCCAAAATTTAAGGCCAGACCGGTACCTTATCCGATCCGCCCAGCTGTCGAAGCAGAGCTGGAGAGTCTGGAACGTTCAGGTGTACTATCCAAGGTAGACTGGAGCGAGTGAGCTACACCCATCGTCCCTGTGATGAAAAAGTCGTTGAGCAGCACGCCTGGGGATCCAAGGAAGGCTCGCATCTGTGGGGACTTTAAGGTAACGGTGAACCCGGTCCTTCACCGTACAATATCCACTTCCGCGGATTGAAGATATTTTCGCCTCGCTATCTGGAGGGAAACGCTTCACTAAGATTGATCTGGCCCAGGCGTATCTGCAAATGGAGGTAGAAGAAGCATCAAAAAAATACCTCACAATCAACACCCATAAAGGTCTCTACCAATACAACCGGCTGGTATTCGGGGTAGCATCAGCTCCGGCTATTTGGCAGAGGGCAATGGAACAAGTCCTGCAAGGGATCCCAGGGACCCAGTGTTATTTGGACGACATCCTGATCACGGGCAAAAATGACAGTGATCACCTTGCCAACCTGGAGCAGGTGCTCACTAGATTGCAGGAATATGGGCTCCGAGCTAACCGCCCCAAATGCGAGTTTTTTAGAAAACAGATCTCGTATTGTGGCCACGTTATCGATAACGAGGGGTTACATAAGTCCCCAGAGAAGATTGAGGCAGTAGTCAAGGCTCCAGCACCGGAAAATGTGTCACAACTGAGGTCGTTCCTCGGGCTGGTAAACTACTACCATAAGTTCTTGCCAAATTTGTCTACAATACTACACCCACTGAACACCCTACTGCAAACTGGGGTGCCATGGAAGTGGAGTGACGAATGTAGACGAGCTTTCCAGAAGAGCAAAACACTAATCACATCGAAAGAGGTATTGGCCCATTACAACCCAGCATTACCAATTCGGTTGGCATGTGATGCGTCACCCTACGGCATTGGAGCGGTGCTGTCGCACAAATTCTCGGACGGCTCAGAGAGGCCAATAGCCTTTGCGTCACGATCACTAACCTCAGCCGAGCGTAACTACGCCCAGATTGACAGGGAGGCCTAGTGTGGGGAGTGAAAAAGTTCAATCACTATCTGCACGGGCAGAAATTCACCTTGCTGACTGATCACCAGCCTCTTGTCTCCATTTTTAATCGTTCTGGTGATGACTGCGCAACGACTACAAAGATGGTCACTTTTTCTAGGGGCGCACCACTATGAGATTGAATATAAGGGCATGAAACAGCATGGAAATGCTGATGGGCTATCACGCCTGCCACTGCCTACTGCGGAGGAAGCACCAGCAGTGGATCCTGTCGAAATATTCCATTCGACTATAGTTGAATACCTACCGGTAACTAACGCTTGTATCAAAAAGGAAACCCGAAATGACCCGACACTGTCTCGGGTATATGATTTGACGGTGAAGGGATGGCCAGCACATGGCGACTCACTGTTGCCAGCATTCTCGACAAGGAGAGAACAGCTGTCAGTGTGCCGGGGGACCTTGATGTGTGGATCCCGAGTGGTAATTCCACCCAAGTTAAGGGATAGAGTGCTCAATGAGCGTCATCTGGGAGGGGTAAAAATGAAAAGCCTAGCCAGGGCTTATGTGTGGTGGCCGGGAATCGATAAACAAATCGAGGACCTGACCAAGAGCTGCTCAGGATGCCAGAAAGTCCAAAATGCACCACCACAGGCCCCTCTACACCCATGGGAGTGGCCCTCATCTCCATGGCAACGGGTGCATATTGATTTTGCTGGTCCATTCATGGACTCAATGTTTTTAATAGCCGTGGATGCGCACTCGAAATGGCCTGAAGTCATCAAAATGTCCTCCACCACCACGGAGAAAACTATTGCAGTCCTACGGACCATTTTTGCCAGGAATGGCTTGCCAGAACAGATTTGCTCTGACAACGGACCACAGTTTGTGTCCGAAGAGTTCCGGAGGTTCTTGAAAAAGAATGGGGTAAGGCATTACACATCCGCCCCGTATCATCCAGCCACAAATGGATTGGCTGAGAGGTTCGTACAAACCTTTAAGAAGGCAATAAAGGCTATGTACAATGACAACATTCCGCTGCAGCACAAGGTGGACAATTTCTTGTTCGCCTACCGGAATGTGACACATGCAGTCACCAACCAGGCCCCAGCCATGATGTTCTTTAACCGAAGGTTAAGATCTCGCCTGGATTTGCTCAGACCAAACGTACGAAGAGATGTTGCGAGTAAGCAATTCCAGCACATCCATGAGAAGCCAACAAGGAGCTTCAATGTAGGGCAACCAGTCTTAGCCCGCGACTACCGAACAGAAAAATGGCAGCCAGGAACGATATGCACACGGCAGGGCCCACTAATGTACACAGTGGACGTTGGGGAGAGCATCGTGAGACGCCATGCTGACCAGATCCTAGAGTCACAGGAACAAGTCAACCCCATGCCTTGCCCATACGTACCTGGTGACGAACCCGACGTACAGGTCGCATCTACCCCAGAAATAGTAGCATCGGAAGCTGATGAACCAACCGACGACAGGGGGCCAGAATCGCCTCCGCACCAAGAGCAAGACACTCGGGAAAGGCGCTATCCAGAAAGGATCAGGAAGCCTCCCCAAAGACTGAATATATAAATAGACTATTTTCAGCTAATGTTGCATGTTAAAAGTGTTAATTGTAATTAGTTTGATATTTAATTGTTAAATGAGTGTTATGGTACTGTTAATCTAAAAGGGGAGGAATTGTAATGTATATACCTTTAAGGGGGGGAACTATGTTTTACAGCTCATGTATACTGCAGTACCGGCAGTGACCACACCTGTATATAGCACTGAGTAGTAATCTGTACAGATCAGTTTCCGTGTGAGCCACGTTGAGTAAACACCTGTTGTACCGTTCTCCTGCAGTCTGTGTCTTATACACAGACACAACAGCTACCTGTGGGGGAACATGGCCTTGTGCCATGGCTTCCATGGTACAATTTATAGGTTTCGCGTCAGCAGCTCTGAACCCGCATTGTGGTTTTGAATGGGCATTCAAGTGCTGGGGACACAGGATGATGTGTGCTCCCCGGCTACAGCACCCCGAGAGGTCAGTACCCATCATAGCATGCTCCCACTTTATGACATAGGGCGGGACCGCTGCAAAACGAATGTGTGCACCCCCTTGAATGACTCCAATGTTCTCCACCCTGTATACCGGGGCGGGTCGGGCTGTCCTACCCATAACCGGTATTCTGACTACTATTCCCATAATTGGTAAAGTTCTCTGCATCCCGTTCGCCGCTCCCATCGATCGCTATCGGTGCTGTGTCTCCGGAACACCCATAGAGGTGGGAATCCTCCACGTCACCTCTCCTTCCGAAGCTCAGTCCTATCAGGGCGAGTAGGATTACGCCCCCCTTCATTCTGTAAATTTTCATGTAACAGATGTAGAAGCACACAGCCAGGTTCCCTAGAGATTCGCTGGCTTGGGTGAAGCATGGTCGGGTCTTGTGACCTCGACTCAAATGTACACACTCTGAGCAGATTACTTAAAACTAACCATCACCTTAATTAGAATTAAATTAAACACCCTAAACTTAACACTATATAAACGTAAAAATTAAACTACCTAAACTATATACATCCGCCGCCCGTCTCCAGGCGACCAGCCTAATCCCTGTTTGGGCTGCTACAGGCTGCTCCCTGTGGCGTGGCTGCACTGATCTCTACTCCTGGTCCCTCGCAGCTTATGGCTGCTGGCTGGGGACCTCTGTCTCTCGGCTTCTCTGACACGGGAGACCGTCCTTTTTAACTGAAGAGCCGGTGACCATACTTTTCTGGGCTGGGGTGGAGATCTCCTGGGGAGTGCTACCAGTGGGAGCACCCTGGCGAGCGGACCCTTGGCTCGGGTCACAGTCCTCGCTGGCTGGGGGCCTTCTCCCTCGGGTCCCTTCCCTCCCAAACCTGAACTGGGGATGGGCAATCCCTCGCCGGCGGCTGAGGGTCTTCCCCTCCAGGCTCAAAACCTGAACTGGGGACGGGCAATCCCTCGCCGGCGACTGAAGGTCTTCCCCTCCAGGCTCAAAACCTGGTTCGGGCTCGGGGCCATCTGATTCGGGCTCCCTCTCCTCGGAATCCCATAGGAGAGGGGGAGTGGTCTGGACAAAGTGCTGGGGAACTTCTCCCTTGACGCACGTGACTGCGCCTGTGTGTGCGCGCCCACTGCGGGCTGAGGATTTCTAACCTCGGGTTGGCTCCCAGCTGCCTGCTTAAACAGCTCACACTGGTCATGAACCATTTTAAAAACCCTTAGCTGACCCTCTAAACTGCCAGCCCTCGCTGTTAACCTAGCGTTCTCCTCCCTTAAAGCCTGCTCAACTAACTTAGCCTCCGCAACCTGGCACCGCAGGTATTCCTCCATTTTACAGGAGGTCTCTTCCTGTGCGTGTCTTTCTGGGGGACACAGGTCGACAGCCTGCGCTGGCTCTAGTCATTGCTGTGGGTTGTATGGGATTACAACACCGGTGGTGGCTGCTATTTTCCCCTGGTTGGTCAGGAAGAAAGATCGTATCGACTCCAAGAGTGGCTCGATCGCAGCGGGAGGGATACCTAGCTCTGCCTTTTGGGCTGGGGCTGATGAATTCTTTCCCTTATCCTCCTTCCAGGGATACTTACAATCCTTGCGCCAGTGGCCGGCCTTCCCGCACCCGTAACAGTTTAACTTAGTCTGGGAGGGACGGTTCCCCTCCTGGTGCCACTCTTTCTTACTCTGGCTCCCAGGTTTAACCTCATGGACTTTTCCCTTGGGTTGGGGTGTCTCGATACCCCTCATATTTTTAATGCTGTAGTGAGCTGGCGGATCACCGTTTCCTCGGTGGTCTGGGGGCTACTGGGGTCAAACCAGGCCACAGCCTGGGCTCGGATTTGGGGCAGGCAGTTTGTCATTAGACAATGGAGCCAGTGGGTCAATTGAACTTGGTTCAGTAATGCCTGCGCTGGCATTCCCGGGCATGCGCTCCGGTAGACTGGCCACAGCCTGTCTGCGAACGCCTGCGGGGACTCCCCTGGGAGCTGTACTGTTTTTTTCCACCCGGGCGAACATACTACCGTCATTGAGTCCCATGGCCTCCAATATCTCATTCCTCAAATCCTCATAATCCTTCTGCCCCTTTTTACATTCATCAGATAGGGTCTGGAGGAGATTACTCCCCAGAGAAAACAGCAGCATCTTAGCTTGCTCTGCGTCATCGACGCACGCTGCCTGCTCTATCTCCCTGAAGTGCAGAGAGGAGTCTCCCTTTTCGGTGAGCTTGGGGATGTGGCTAACCATGGCCCTGAGCTGTTGGGTGCCATGCGGCACCACAAACTGATTTTGGATGGCCCCTGGGTCCTTGTCATCAACGGGCGGGCCGTACCTCCGTTGTCGGAGGGGGTACACCGGTCCTGGTCCCGGCCTATCTAGCGGGGCCTGCTGTGCTTCCCCTACCACTTCATCCTCCACCCCCCCTTGCTTCCAGACCTCCTGAAAACTCGGAGCTATGGGTGGCGGCCGTGGGACCTCTTATTCCCTAGCCAACTTTGTCCTGGGTGCTGCCTGTGGGACGGTTCGGTTTGGGTTGCCGGTAAAGTCCGATTGGCCCGCCTTCGGGCTGATGAGGCATATCATCCCCTTCGCCCTCGACAAGGCCACGCCCAAGCTTTCTATCTCCTCCCTACAGGGCCTGTGATCTGCCTCCTGGAACCCCCGGTTGCAGGCTAGCTTATATGCTGCCTTTACCTCCCTTACTTTCTCCTCCTGCTCTTTTAATTTTTGGGTAAGGTCGCAAATTGCGTCCTGCTGCCCCTCGCCTCTCTAACCTGGTATTCTAAGTGCACCATCTTGCGCCTAGCGCTGGCTTTACTTTCAGCGGTCTGGTACTCCAGGCGCTCTACCCTTGCCTGATGTTCCCGTTACACCTCGACGGCCCGGGCCTCCAGACACTCTACTTTTGCCTGGTGTTCCTTGGCCGTCTGCGCTCTTTCTTGGCTTAAAGCCTGAAGCGCCACTAGCACCTTCTCTTCCGCTGCAACCTTATCCTGCATTTCTAGGGCCAATTTCTTGAGCTTGGCAGCCTGCGCTGCTACAACACTGTCCAGCACTAGGACTTGTTTCTTATAACACATTAACCAGACTGCCTTTTCAATTGCCCTCTTATGCTGTTTACTCGCCGTCCACTGGGCGGCGGCGTCTATGGGACGCTCGGCCTTTAATATAGCGCCCACCCATTTCTTGGCGATATTAACCTTTCTACACACATAAGTGGACAACCTCTCTTCCATTGCGGTTTCTCCCTCTGCACCACTGTCTGTTATATCGCATACTGTTGCCGATGTCCTTGCCACGGTCGCCATTTCTGTAGGGGGTTTTGGTTTGGGGTTTGTGCCTGGCCAGTCAGGCGTATCTGAGCTGCTCCAGCCCCGTGCGGTTCGAATCGCTTCCCCTCTGGTTCTGACCACCGGACTTATTACGAGCAGCGATATAAACAAAACGAGACCAGTGGTTTGGTGCAAAGAAAACCAATGTTCATTAAAAATAGAGAAAAATAAACACTATACAGAGAAAATCAGTATGTATGTAACACAATTACACTTAGCGGGGAAGGAGAAACGGACACATCGAGGGAAAATGACTCAAATGACAATTTTAGCAATCCCCTTAACTCCCACCCTTTACACCTATCTAAGTTGTCTTGTGATGGGCCAGAAAGTTTATGCTCACCAGTCTCGGATGTTGGGACGCCTGCTCCGTGCCCCGTTGCCTGCCGATGTCTTTGGGGTTTTCACTGCCCAGAGCAGAGATACCCCAGTGATTCAAATGTAACTGCCGGTATCCTGCTTCCTGGGACGGGCTCTTCATTGTCGATCTTCTTGATGGTAAGGCAGGGCACCGGAGTTCAGGCAAGAGAGAGAGAGAGAAATATGGCTTCCCGAGGGACTACTTATACCCCTTTCTGGGAGCCCTTATCACTCGCCAGATCAGCCTGTTTCTTTGTCTGACCTGGACATGTTGAAGATGAAACAAAGGAAAACGATCTGGGCCCATCGACCTGGATGGCCGGCTAATCGGTTTTTAAACGTCTCGTAAGTGTTTCCCTTTGTCTAACTGGTCTTGAGATGGGGCCACTCCAGTTTGAATGCCCCGTTGATCGTTTTCAAACAGTGTTGATGTCAGCTAACGAAGGTCTGAATGCAGCTATTACACGTTGATTGCCTGTGCAAACGGCCTTGATGGGTTTTAATCAGAGGCCTGAATGCCACTGGTTTGCTTCTCATACATAAATGCAGAAGGCCTGTCTGACTTCTAATTTTTGGAACATTCCTCCTTTGTCAGTCCAAACCTGAACTTTGCAGGCCTTGGCCATGAGGTTGACCGTAGCCATCTTGTTGGGCCCTGGAGCCCTGGATTTTAAACTCAGTCCAGCCAGGGTTTCTCCAATAAGCCAGAAGTAAATCTTCAGGGGAGACATGAAATTTGCGAATCCTTTCAAGGCCCACTCCAGAAACTTGAGCACATGATCTAGGCTGACACTTCAGTGCAATACTGAGGGAGTCAGAGGTGCTGTCTTTCAAATGAGACATTAAACCGAGCCCCCAACTGCCTGCATATAAGATTCTATGGTGCTATTTAAAGAAGAGCAGGGAGTTCTCCCAGAGCGCTAGACAACATTTATTCCTCAATCAACATAAGCTAGTACAGATTTTTTGATCATCTGTCTCAAAGCTGTTTTTGGAACCTTAACGTGTGCAAATTGGCTGCTGTGTTTGCCTACATTACAACAGTGACTATACTTCAAAAGTACTTTTTTGGCTGTGAAGCACTTTGGGATATCCTAAACACGCGAAAGGTGTTATATTAATGCAAATTCTTTCTTACTAAGAATAATAAGGGATATAGAAAGTGTAGTATGGCAGTGAAAAGGGAGATTAGAAGAGAATATGAAAAAAGGCTAGCAGATATAACCTAAAAGGAAATAGGGTTTTTATTATAATATAAAAAATAAAAGAATAGTTAGAGAGGATAGGACCTCATGGGGATCATGATGGAGGGAGTCTAATTGTGGAAGATCAAGGTATGACGGAATTATGAAATAAATATGTTACATTCTTTTTTCCACCATCATTTGTAAAAACAGCGTATGTGTACTAGCTCTGTAATCTCCTTCAGCCCCACAACCCCCCAATGTATCTGCGCTCCTCTAATTCTGCCCTCTTGAGCATCCCTGATAATCACTCAACCTTTGATGGTCGTGCCTTCTGTTGCCTCTGCCCTAAGCTCTGGAATTCTCTCCCTAAACCTCTCCACCTTTCTACCTCTCTTTCCTCCTTTAAGACGCTCCTTAAAATCTACCTCTTTGACCTGCCCTAATTTATCCTTATATGGATCGGAGTCAAATTTGTTGTTTTAAAATACTCCTGTGCAGCGCCTTGGGACGTTTTACTATGTTAAAGCGCTATATAAATACAAGTTGTTCTTGTTGTAGAGAAGGATATGGGCCAATTATCACATAACTTTAGAAAGAAATTGGTTCTGAAAAAGTTAGCAGAAGTCAAGGTGTATGTCACTGGGCCTTGATTGAATGCATCCTAGGCTGCTGAGTAGCAATGTATCACCCTTGTTGACGAAGGGAGGAGAAGGATAGCTAAAGATTAGTTAGTTTAATGTCATTTGTTGGCAAATTCTTGTGAAGGGAGGAATTTTACCCCCCCCCCCCAACGACGAGCAGGAGAGGGTTGGTGGTTAAACATTTTAAATCGCGGAATGTGGATCCAACCCGCCGCATATGTGCCTGCTGACTGACCTGCTCTCAAGAGGCGGGACAGTATATTCTAATATTTAAATCAGGCTCCCACAGTATAGTTGGGAGCTTGATTTAAATTTAACCCTGGCCGGCTGGGTTTCCCAAGGCTCGGGAAACCTGGCAGCTAAATGGAGACGGGAACTGCTGGATCAAGCAGATAAGTGCGTTTTATAGCAGGAGTGCTCCCCCGGCCCCTCAACCAAACTTTCTGTCGCAATCTTTGCCAACCCTCTTCAACCCGCGATCTTTCCTGATTACTAGGGATTATCCCCAATGGGCCTGTCGATCTGGTCAGCTGGGAAACGGAATTTTAAAAAATGATAGAGGTGTTGCCATTAAATTCGGCAGGACCTCCCCTTCCCGGGATTTCCGGGTTACCTCCCACCCGCAACGCGCACTCTCTCCACCTCCCTGTAAATACCAGGACCTTGGAATCCATAATTCAAGATAAAATTAGCCAGTATTTAGAAATGCATGTATTAATCAAGGACAGCCAGCGCAGATTTATTTAAGGTAAATCATGTTTGGAAGTAGTTTTTGAAGATATGACCGGATGAAGGGAATGAATTGTTGTAGTTTCAGAAGATGTTCAATAAGTTGTCAGCCGTAACTCAGTGAGGAGAGAGATTGGGAGAAATGTCTTTGCACAGAGGATTGTTGGAACATGGAATGGTTTGCCATATCGAGTGATTGAGGCAGAGACCATTGCATCTTATAAGGGAAATTTAGATATATATTTGAAGCAGAGGAAGATACACAGCTATAAAAGCAAATGTTTTATTTTCATGAGGTGAAAGCAGGGCAGTGGGATTAGTTTTGGATTGCTCTAGCATAGAGCGGGCACAGATACAATGGGCTGTATAGTTTCCTGTGCTGTAAACTTATACGGTTCTAAAACTGGTCTCAAATTTGTGACAAGTCAAATTTTCCTACTTGAATAAAATGTTGGAAATAGTTGTCACACAAGCAGTTTGAGTACTCTTCAAGGGCCTTGTTTGAGACTTATAGAGAATGTTGTGTATTACGAAATGATCTGACTGTTCAATACTATTGCAATAATTGTTTTATATGGATTTCATTACACCTTTCCCATGTTTAGTTGGAGTGCTTAACTCAGTCATAGGCACCATAAGAGTTGATATTTGTAAGATCTGAAATGGTATTTCTCTCCATTACACTATCACTCGAGCAAAGTGGGGAAAAAAAGTGTTCCATTCCCAACAATGTCATCTGTTAGCTTGAAGACCACAATACAAATCAAGAGACAACTAAAAGAATAAACGATAATTCTCTTGTATGGGTTGTAGCATTTATCCAATAACAAAGTTTCAAAACATCCGCAACCTTCACCCAGTGATGCATCTCATAAGCCTAGAAATGCCTTCATAAAATTAGCCAATGAAAGTTTAATATATTTGTATTTTAACTGAGGTGTTAACCCATTTATCGCAATCATTTACCCTTCCCAGACTAAACAAATAATGATGCATGTTAAATGATTAACATGGAAGATACCTACAGGTATCCTGAACACACACAACATTTAAGAGGGATTTATTTCAAAAATACAAATGCTTCATACAACGTGGGAAAAATATATATGCGTAAACTTGAGGTCATCCAAAACTCGGCTGCCCGTGTCCTAACTCACACCAAGTCCTGTTCACCCATCACCCCTATGCTCGCTGACCTACTCCCGGTTAAGCAACGCCTCGATTTAAAATTCTCATCCTTATTTTTAAATCCCTCCATGGCCTCGCCCCTCCCCATCTTAATTAAGGAGTCAATTACTGCTGTAAGGAGGGATGATATATTAGCGGGTTCCTCTGATGAGGCCATATGGGTAGAACTTAAAAACAAAAAGGGGGCAAGCACTTTGCTGGGAGTGTACTATAGGCCCCCAAACAGTCAGGGGGAGATAGAGGAACAGATATGTAGGCAAATCTCAGAAGTGCGAAAATAATAGGGTAATAATAGTGGGGGATTTCAACTTCCCCAATATTAATTGGGATAGTCAGAGTGTGAAAGGCTTAGAGGGTGCAGAATTCTTAAAGTGCATCCAGGAGAGCTTTTTGAGCCAGCGTGTAGAAAGCCCTACAAGAGAGGGGGCGGTACTGGACCTAATTCTAGGGAATGTAGCCGGGCAAGTGGTGGAAGTGTCAGTAGGAGAGCATTTTGGCGACAGTGACCATAATTCGGTGAGATTTAAGGTGGTCATGGAAAAAGACAAAGACAGCCCGGAAATAAGGGTTCTAAATTGGGGGAAGGCCGATTTTAATATGATAAGGCAGGATCTGGCCAAAGTGGACTGGGAGCAGCTACTTATAGGAAAATCCACATCAAAGCAGTGGGAGACTTTCAGAAGGGAAATAGAGAGAGTACAACGCCAACATGTTCCCGTAAAGGTCAAGGGTGGTACCAACAAGCAAAGGGAACCTTGGATGACAAGGGATATACAAAAATGCATTAGGAAAAAAATGGGGGCTTTTGGCAGTTACAAAAGACTAAAGACGGAGGAAGCCCCAGAGGAGTATAAAAAGTGCAGGGGCATACTTAAAAAAGAAATTAGGAGAGCGAGGAGGGGCCATGAAATAACACTGGCGAGCAAAATAAAGGAAAATCCTAAGATGTTTTATAAGCATATTAAGGGCAAGAGGATAACCAGGGAAAGGGTAGGGCCCATTAGGGACCAAAGTGGCCATCTGTGTGTAGAGCCAGATGATGTAGGCGGTGTTTTAAATGAATTTTTTGCATCTGTGTTCACTATGGAGGAAGACGATGTAGACATAGAAATCGGGCAAGGGGACTGTGATATACTTGAACATATTAGCATCGAGAGGGAGGAGGTACTAGCGGTTTTAGCAGGCCAAAAAGTGGATAAATCCCCAGGCCCGGACGAAATGTATCCCAGGCTGCTGTGTGAGGCAAAGGAGGAGATTGCAGGGGCTCTGACACAAATTTTCAGAACCTCTCTGGCCACAGGGGATGTACCAGAGGACTGGAGAACAGCTAACGTAGTACCATTATTCAAGAAGGGTAGCAGGGATAAACCAGGGAATTACAGGCCAGTGAGCCTAACATCTGTGGTAGGGAAATTATTGGAAAAAATTCTGAGGGACAAAATTAGTCTCCACTTGGAGAGGCAAGGATTAATCGGGGATAGTCAGCATGGCTTTGTCAAGGGTAAATCATGTCTGACCAATCTGATTGAATTTTTCGAGGGGGTGACAAGGTGTGTGGATGAGGGAAATGCTGTGGATGTGGTATACATGGACTTCAGTAAGGCTTTTGACAAAGTCCCGCATAGGAGACTGGTCAAGAAGGTAAGAGCCCATGGGATCCAGGGTGCCTTGGCACGTTGGATCCTAAACTGGCTGAGTGGCAGGAGGCAGAGGGTGATGGTCGAAGGTTGCTTTTGTGACTGGAAGCCTGTGTCCAGTGGGGTACCTCAGGGATCGGTGCTGGGTCCCTTGCTGTTTGTGATCTACATAAATGATTTGGATGAGAATGTAAAAGGTATGATCAGTAAGTTTGCAGATGACACAAAAATTGGTGGGGTGGTAAATTGCGAGGAGGAAAGCCTCAGGCTACAGGACGATATAAACGGGTTGGTCAGATGGGCGGAAAAGTGGCAAATGGAATTTAACCCTGAAAAGTGCGAAGTGATGCATTTTGGACGGACAAATAAGGCAAGGGAATACACAATGAGTGGTAGGGCCCTAGGAAGCACAGAGGGTCAGAGGGACCTTGGTGTACATGTACATAGATCCCTGAAGGCAGCGGATCAGGTAGATAAGGTGGTTAAAAAGGCATATGGGATACTTGCCTTCATTAGCCAAGGCATAGAATAGAAGAGCAGGGAGGTTATGATGGAGCTGTACAAAACGCTGGTAAGGCCACAGCTGGAGTACTGTGTGCAGTTCTGGTCGCCTCACTATAGGAAGGATGTGATTGCTTTGGAGAGGGTGCAGAGAAGATTCACCAGGATGTTACCTGGGATGGAGCGCCTCAGCTATGAAGAAAGACTAAACAGGCTGGGGTTGTTTTCCTTGGAGCAAAGAAGGCTGAGGGGGGACCTGATTGAGGTGTACAAAATGATGAGGGGCATAGATAGGGTAGATAAAGAGGAACTTTTCCCCTTAGTAGGGGGGGTCAATAACAAGGGGGCATAGATTCAAGGTAAGGGGCAGGAGGTTTAGAGGTGATTTGAGGAGGAACTTTTTCACCCAGAGGGTGGTTGGAGTCTGGAACTCACTGCCTGAAAGGGTGGTAGAGGCAGGAACCCTCATAACATTCAAGAAGCATTTGGATGAGCACTTGAAATGCCATTGCATACAAGGCTATGGACCAAATGCTGGAAAATGGGATTAGATTGGACAGGGCTTGATGGACGGCGCAGACACGATGGGCCGAAGGGCCTCTTTCTGTGCTGTATAACTCTATATGACTCTGTTATCTCCTCCAGCCCCACAATCCTCTTTCTCCCTCTCTTTCCCCCCCCTCCCCCCCCTATGCTGTGCTCCTCTAATTCTGGCCTCTTGAGCATCCCTGATTTTAATTGCTCAACCATTGGTTGCTGTGTCTTCAGCTGCCTAGGCCCTAAGTTCTGGAATTCCCTTCCTAAACCTCTCCGCCTCTCTACCTCTTTCCTCCTTTAAGAAGCTCCTTAAAACCCACCTCTTTGGCCAAGTTTTTGGTCACCTGCCCTAATTTCTCCTTATGTGGTTCTGTGTCCAATGTTGTTTTATAGCACTCCTGTGCAGTGCCTTGTGACGTTTTACTATATAAATATAAGTTGTTATTGTTGTATGCAAGTGGGTAGCGAGAGACAAATTTAAGCATCTCCGAGGGAACATTTATTTTGTCTCCAAAGATTCACTCAAATTACTAGTTTCCAGACATTGACAATGAGAAACAAATTTGGCTTGGTCAGATCACAGGAAGCCCTGCAACTACAATTATGTGCTCATTAGCAATTCAAAACACTGATCCTTGTCTAAATTCTGTTTAAATTGACAGACAAGAGAACACACATTTGTGACACACATGATTAACCATAAGGACAGAGGATAAAGTGACTTAGATTGGAAGGGGAAAATATTTTTTATAAACTGTCATCAGTAGATTCTTGCCAGTAGGCAAGCAGATGAAACACTTTATGACAGAAATTTCCATTGATTAAGAGAAGCGTTTAATTGCTCTAGTGGGCTAAATAAGGAAAGTTTTGCCAATTGCACATAGTCGTAATATTCATCACAAGATTGTTATTCAATTCATTTATGTGGTAATGGTATTGCTACATCAGAGTTTTTCAGTATAAACATTATAGAAATGTACACTGCATGTGTTGCATTGTATGATTTTTTGGGGGTTAATCTAAATAGTAACTTAAGCCTGAATTTGCAACCTAGTTTTTGCACTGCAATCTTACCACCTACTATGTTTTGTAATCACTTCGTATATCTTTAATTATCAGGTATTTAAGGTAGATTTCTCTGATTTTATCATTTCTCATTGTGAAACTCTCTCTAAATATAAGTGGTCACCACTGTGAATTTTTGTTAACTTTTTGCATTTAATTGATGAGCAATATGTGAAAAGTAATGAATATTCTCTTTTCAGGGAAGGGTGAAGCTTGTCTGTCACAGCGATGTAAGAAAATAATTCAGTGTTGAATGTGTCTGTGACTGTATTTTGAAATGTTTTGTGCAGTGCAAACTTGTTACAGTTGTTTTTTAAACTGTTATTTTAGCTGAGTTTTGGCATTCATTTTTTTTTGTCTTTTCTGCTCCAAAGGGCACACAGCTTATTTTCAATGCTGCAAAAGAACTGGGGCAGCTTTCAAAGCTAAAGGTAGGAGTGTAATGCATCTTAATCCACACCATTACCCCTGTGACATACAATCATCTATCTAGTGAAGTGGCTTCTAGTATTCCTGTTGCTCGGTGAACATTATGATTCCAGCCCATAGTACAAAATGAGCACAATTTATTCCACCAATTTTGCTGTGTGTCTTAATTTACTAAGAGTACAAATGCTTTCTAAACTTAAAAACTAAGCATAAAAATGTAGCGGTACCGTGTCTCTCTCTAGTTTCTCTCCTATCTCCCCTCATGGCCTATCTCCAAGCTCATCTTATCCATGTACAGGAAACTTTCTGGTATCCGGCACTGACGGGACTGAGCTGGTGCCGTACCATCAAAACTGCCGTAGAAACCCGTGCTAATGTTAAAACATACGGAGCTTTTGAGCTCCGTGTGAATCAACAAACCCTGTTGCTTAGCAACAGCTTCAAAACAGTCAGCTGCAGCTTAAAAGCGTCTCTGTAGCTAAGCAACAGCTTCAGCTAGACCTTGCAGAGCCTGACTGGGGAAAAAAGCAATGAGAAGTAAAAAAAACTTATAGGAAACGGCTCCTGAATTTTGCCGGTAGATAGAGCTTTCCAGACATTTAACCTCTGGTTAAACGAAAGTTTCCTGTATTAAAATGTATATTCTGTTAGCTTGTTTTATTTGTAGGTAATAGGTAAATTATAACAACCTCCTGCTCGCTTGACCCTAATCCCACTAAACTGTTGGCCACCCAACTTTCCTTCTTGGCCACCATGCTAGCTGATCCCATATCCTCTCCAACACAGACCGCCGATATCCACCTTCGTCACATGATCCATCTGCTGCTGAAACTCTCATGCATGCTTTTGTCACCTCCAGTCTATTCCAGTGTGCTCCTCACTGGTCTCCCATGCTCAGTAAACTCCAGCTCATTCAAATCTCTGCTGCCTGTAACCTATCCTGCAGCAAGTCTCACTCACCCATCACTCCTGTTCTTGTTGAGCTACATTGGCTCCTGATCCCCAACACCTCCAATTCAAAATTCTCATCCTCATGCTTAAATCTCTTCATGGCCTTGCCCCTCCCTATCTCTGTAACCTCCTCCAGCCCTACAATGGTAACGGTTGATAACCGTAAAAGTGCACCAAAAAATTACATTTGAAACTCAACAATATCTTTAGTATATAGAAAATAAAGACCCAATACTTAGTAGAGGATATAGGTCATTGTTTTGGAAGAAGGAAATGGTTACAATTGGAATGAGAAATTTAGTGTTAGTAATATGATTTTTTTTAAGTCATCTTAAACTTTTGTTTTGATACTGATTTATAAAGTCTGATTGTACTTTCAGGATCATATGGTCAGAGAAGAAGCCAAAAGTCTTTCCCCCAAGCAGTGTGCTGTAGTGGAGCTTGCACTGGATACTATTAAGGTAACAAAGTGTTGTATTTCAGTAAACATTTGATATTTATAGTTTCTGTTCATAAATGTACTTACTAGTCAAATCTGTATTGATTATTATGAGGCAGCACAATGAAGTATAGAAATTCCACAGGGTGCACACAAAATTAACCAGAGTAAACAGTCTGTGGGAGCATAAAACAATCGGTAAAATACTTAGCATAAGAGAGAGTGATTCAGTAATAGAGTGGTAACTGAGTCAGATTATATTCAAATTTCTGTAGCACATATTTCAATCCAGTTTTTATTTACTGCACACTGGTACAATGTATCAATATGAAAATTAGAACCTCTTAACCATGGCTAAACAGATCAACTGTAGACTTTATACACTGGACTTATGCAATTTCATACCTATTTGTCCTTCAGTTATCATACACATTGGGGGGAATTTTAACTTTAAAAAAAAAAACGGGTGCGTTGGGATAGTTAGTGTTAAAAATGTGAATTCGACCTGAATCTACCCATGGACGGGGGCGGGCAACCAATCCGCTGCCATGACGCGGGCCGTCTATTTCAATATTATAATGAGGCTGGAAGCCTCTTTAATCTCCATTTTGTGTTTAACTGCATGTGGACGGTGTTATGTTCATTAATAAATAGACATTCTTATTATGAACACAGCTAGCTTTTGCTAGTTATTTTATTGAGCACATGTGGACTTGTACAGCATCTTGTAGAGGCTTCTATCTTGACTGCTGCCTTGTGGGTAGCCTAGTGCCTCATGGGTAATGTAGTCTTAATATCATACAGCTGGGTAGTGTAGTCTTATACATACAGCTATATACAGCTCTACTGCTCCACCTAGTGTCCACCACAGAATGACATGTTATTGATCGTTACATCCCCCTTTCTTTGAGGTTTAACAAAATCAATATCAATCAACTTTCAAGAAAACAATAAAGATAATATCAGTAACACTTTTGTTAGTGCTCTATAAACATACACATTTTCAAAGCTTTACATTGTACTCAAAGATTAAGTCTATCAGGCTCTTTTACTTCACGTGTGGATCTTCTCAACACGGGTAAGTCTGATGTGTCTTCATGAGATTGTTCTGGCGGTGAATGACAAGATGCAGTTGCGGCATTGTCATCAATCTGCTCTTGTATAGATCGAGGTCTCCTTGCGATCTTTGCTTGGAGAGGGCTTCAGTGTTTCCTTCACTCTTCATGCCATAACTCTCAATGTAGTCAATGCACTCTCGAAAAACTGCTGGCAGCAGGATCCCATCATACAGCATAGTCCTCTCAGCAGCCTCGGCTAATGG
The DNA here is from genome assembly GCF_052327205.1 of Somniosus microcephalus. Lineage (NCBI taxonomy): Eukaryota > Metazoa > Chordata > Chondrichthyes > Squaliformes > Somniosidae > Somniosus > Somniosus microcephalus. Next base: position 29,661,158 of record NC_140999.1, on the reverse strand, counting down.
AACACCAAAGATTGGCCTGAGGGAAGAAGGAGTATCTACCGGAACTGCTTCCTGCTCTGGTGCAGGCTTCTTCTTTTTCTTTTTCTCTTTCCACTGCTTAACATCATCTGCTGCGGTTATATCTTTGGACTTTTTCTCCTTGTGTTTTTCCTCTTTGTTCTTTTCTTCCTTTGGCTTCTCTTTGACCTTAAAGTCTTTTTCTTTCTTCTTGGAGAAACTAGGCTTTTTGAAGACATGGATACCCTTTGGCCTTTTCATCCTTGATGGGCTCTCTGCTTCATCACCTGAGTCATCTGGTCTGCTTATGGCACAGTTTATACGGTAGACTCTCTTGACCAGTTCTAAGTCTTCACAAGCTTTGTCACCTAGTATCGAATCAAGTCTTTCAGCCACAACAGAAAACATGAGATGATGCACTTTGTCTTTGACTGTCACTTTAAGTCTGCATACACCTAAGCTATCTATTTTCTGTCCATTATAGCTCTTCAGTAGTACTGACTTTTTCTGTATTTTGGGCTTTTCTTTCATATTTTTTATGTCACTCATACTGATTGTTTGTTTTTGCCCCAGTTTCAATGTAACTAATGCTCCATTTATCTGCAGTGGGATCATCCATTTGTCCACTTTTACTGCATTGACTTTATGTTCAGCATTGTCCATTTCTGAGGGCTGCACATTTTCTGTATCCTTTTTGATATTGTCACATGACACCATTCCTACAAAAAATGTCTCACTTAAATCAATGTCCTCAATTACATTAACTCGTTGCCCTTTCTTTGTTTTTACTTTTAAAAAGCATTGTTTGGCAAAGTGATTCTTTCCATTACACTTTGTGCACATTTTTCCAAACGCTGGGCATTGTCTTAACTGGTGTTTGTAACCACAGCGTTTACAATTAAAAATTTCATCCTCCGATTGCTTTTCATTTCTGTTCTGCCCACGTTTCTTCCCCTTGTAGGACACAGCACCGACAGCAGCATTTTCACTCATTACAATCGCATCATTATTGATTTCACTGAAAGTCTTCGCGTGCTTTCGAGCTAGCTCGCTGGCTTGGCATATTTTCACCGCATTTTCCAAATTTAGTTCGGTTTCTCTCAAAAGACGTTCCCTGACTTTTTTTATCATGAATACCAAACACAATCTGGTCACGAATCATGGATGATTTCAGCTCAGAGAAATTACATGTCTGTGCTTTCAGTTTCAGATCAGTTATAAAGCTATCAAAAGTCTCATTTTGCTGCTGTGTCTGAGAACAGAAGATGTATCTTTCATAGGTCTCATTCTTTTTGGGAGAGCAATGTGCATCAAATTTTTTTAGCACATCTTCTAATTTTTCTCTGTTCTCCACTGGATTAAATACAAATGTATTAAATACCTCTATCGCCTGTGGGCCTGCAACCGTAAGCAGCAACGCTATCTTCCTTGCGTCTGGCTTCGTACCGAATCCGATGGCTGCAATGTAGAGTTCAAATTGCTGTTTAAAAGTCTGCCAGTTGTAGTCTATTTTTTCTGTGAGATTCAAATGCTCTGGTGGCTTCAAATTCTCCATGTCGCTTTTCACAATTTTCAGCAGATCTTCACCACCCTGGTACCATGTTATCACAATCACAGAATCACAGAAACCCCACCGTGCAGATAAAGGCCATTTTCGGCCCATCGAGCCTGCACCGACACATATCCCACCCGATCCCCGTAACCCCTACACCAACACATATCCCACCCTATCCCCGTAACCCCACGTATTTAATCCCCCTAACACTAAGGGTCAATTTATCATAGCCAATCAACCTAACCCGCACATCTTTGGACTGTGGGAGGAAACCCACGCAAACACGGGGAGAATGTGCAAACTCCACACAGACAGTCACCCGAGGCCGGATTCGAACCCGGGTCTCTGGCGCTGTGAGTGCCTTTACACCTGCCTCCTGGATTCAGGGTCCCTGCTTAACCCACCCCCGCGACTGGAGACCCCCCCCACCCACCCCGGCCAGTCCGCCGCTTTCACCCGCCCCAGGGCTCTGAGGCCTCCCCTGCTCCTCCAGCCTTCCCCGTGCTTCTCCCAGCCCTGAACTTCTGCAGACCGCCTCCTCACCTGCTTCTCCGGCCGCCCAGCGATCCTCGGCAGAATACACCCCCACCCCCCCCCCCCCCCGCTGTCCCAGCTGACCCCGACTCCTGATCTTCCTCGCAACCCCGCCCGCCCCCCACCCCCAGCCCTGATACTTCTCCAGCTGCTGCCCGGCCCCCGATCTTCCGCATGGCTGCCACCCGATCTTCCTCGCACCTGCTCCCTTCCCCCCCTGCCCACCACATGCTCCTCCGGCTGCCCCGCGATCCCTCCCTCCCTCCTTCCTCTGTGCAGCCTAGTGCCGTAAGCCCACCCACCCGCAGTCAGCCTCTCAATCTGGTTGGCTACCGGTGGAAAATGGAGGCTTTCCATGCAAATCAGGCCCTGCGGGGAAAACCATTCTCCCGGGTTTACCGCCCGCCTCGGAGCCCCCCGCCCCCCCCCAACCCGCCTTCCCCATTAAAATCCAGCCCTTTGTTTTTATGTCTGATTTTTTTTAAAATGATTTAATTTCTTCTTTCTTTCTTACTTGTATTGTTACACTGAATAAATGTAATTTTTTTTTTGTTTTAATTTTGTATTATTTTTGTTTCCTTATTCTTGATGTCCTTGTAGTAAAATGGAGGTCAAAAACAATACTGGTCATCTAGCATTTGAACCCAGCCTCAAATTCCGAGCCATCTTGACTGAGGCTCTCCCAATTTGGACAGTGAGTGTTCTGACCAGTACTGGCAGATTAAGCTTATTTGGGGTTTACAAGGCCATTCAACCAATCAGATGATTAACTGGTCAATGAATTCTACACTATGGATATGGTAGTTTTAGCAAAGGTACCTATAGAATGTGATTGATGGATTTCATATAGTGATTCAGTCCTTTGTAAATCACTGTAATGAAATAATAAATGATTGTGTGATTCCACTGTCCTTTATGTGATTAGATTTGTGTACTTTGCCCTGTAAAAGCCTCTGATAGTAAATTGCCTCCTGTAACTGTCTTCCCTGACAACTGCCAAGTATTCACTCCATTTTCAAAGCACTTTGAATAATAATTTTGTTTTCCTGGTATATTTAATGGTGCTTTGACTCATCCCAAACCATGACAGTGATACAATAAATTACTTTAAAGAAGCTATGCCTTGTAATATTGCTGAACGAATTAAATCGTTAATCTTGTAGGTACTAATTTTTAATTGTGTTTTTATTAATGTCATTTAAAGTTCTGAAATGATGGCAAATAGCCCATTTTTAATTGGATGCTCTGTGACATGGAAGAGTGGGTGATGCCACTGAAAACTCTTGCCGTGGGATCCACATAGAAATTACAACATGGAAACAGACTATTCAACCCAACCAGTCCATGTTAGCATTTGCCCTCCACACGAGTAAATTATTCTAATCATATTTCCCCCCATTTCCATTTCCCTTCATTCGCCTATCCAATCTAATTTTGAATGTTGACATAGTTTCTGCCTCAATACTCACCCTGAAAGTGAATTCCATAGTCTCTCAACTCTCTGTAAAGAAGTTTCTCCTGTCTGTTCTAAATCTCTTACATTTAATCTTGTACCTACAGCCCTTTTTCTTGCGATCTCAGCTACTGGAAATGGTCTGCTTCTATCTACCCTGTCATATGCTTTCATAATTTTAAACACCTATCTCCATATCGCCCCCATAATCTATGTTGGTCTAATGAAATAGCCCCAATTTGTTACAGCCTTATCAACCAGAGCCTTTAATGTCATGTGAACCCCCAAAATCCTTTGCTCTTCCACAGCACTGAGCCTGATAGTCAACCCGTTAAAACTTTTTAATTACCAAATTAAACTATGCCCTTTGTAAGGCTAGAACACGTTTTAGTTCCCTCCATGCTGAGATGAAACGCATGAAACTACAACAACAAATTGTGTGTGTGTTTATAGCGAATTTAACGTAGTAAAACATCCCAAGATGCTTCACAGGAGCGTTATCAAGCAAAATTTGACACCAAGCCACATGTGATATTAAGGGAAATGAGAGGTAGGTTTTAAGGAGCATATTAAAGGACGAAAGAGAGGCGGAGAGGTTTAGGGAGGGAATTCCAGAGCCTAGTGCCTCAGCAGCTGAATGCATGGCCTCCAGTGTTGGAGCGATTGAAATCGGGGATGCGCAAGAGGCCAGAATTGGAGGAGTACAGATATCTGCGGGTTGGAGGGCTGGAAGTGGTTACAGAGATAGGGAGGGGCGAGACCATGGAGGGATTTCAAAACAAGGATGAGAATTTTTAAATCGAGGCGTTACTCAACCAGGAGCCAGTGTAAGTCAGTGAGCGCAAGGATGATGGGTGAACGGGACTTGGTGCAGGTTAGGACACGGGCCACAGAGTTTTGGATAAATTCAAGTTTATGGAGGGTGGAAGATGGGAGGCTGGCCAGGAGTGTGTTGGAATAGTCAAGTCTAGAGATAACAATGGCATGGATGAGGGTTTCAGCAGCAGATAAGCTGAATCAGGGTCAGAGTCGGGCAATGTTACGGAGGTGGTCTTAGTGATGACACGGATATGAGGTCCGAAGCTCATCTCGGGGTCAAAAATTACACCAAGGTTACGAACAGTCTGGTTCAGCCTCAGACAGTTGCCAGGGCGAGGGATGGAGCCGGTGGCTAGGAAACAGATTTTGTGGCGGGGACCGAAGATATTGGCATTGGTCTTCCCAATATTTTAGTTGGAGGGAATTTCTGCTCATCCAGTACTGGATATCGGACAACCAGTCTGACAATTTAGAGACAGTGGAGGGGTCGAGTGAGGTGGTGGTGAGGTAGAGCTGGGTGTCGTCAGCATACATATGGAACCTGACATGTTTTCAGATGATGTCGCCGAGGAGCAGCATGTCGATGAGAAATAGGAGGGAGCCAAGGATAGATCCTTGGGGGACTCCAGAGGCAAGAGCGGGAAGAGAAGCCATTGCAGGTTACCCTCTGGCTACAACTGGATAGATAAGAGAACCAGGCGAGTGCAGTCCCACCCAGCTGGACAATGAAGGAAAGGTGTTGGAGGAGGGTGGTGTGGTCAACCGTGTCAATGGCTGCAGACAGGTCAAGAAGGACGTGGAGGGATAGTTTACCACAGTCACATAGGATGTCATTTGTGTCTTTGATAGGAGCAGTTTCGGTACTGTGGCAGGGGCAGAAACCTGATTGGAGGGATTCAAACACGGAGTTCTGGGAAAGATGCGTTCGGATTTGCGAAGTGATAGCACATTCAAGGACTTTGGCGAGGAAGGGGAGGTTAGAGATGGGGCGGTAGTTTGCAAGGTCAGAGGGGTCAAGGTTTGTTTTTTTGAAGAGAGGATTGATGACAGCAGATTTGAACGGGAGGGGGATAGTACCTGAGGGGAGAGAACTGTTAACAATATCAGCTAACATGGGGGCCAGGGAGTGAAGTTGCGTGGTCAGCATTTTAGTGGGAATAAGGTCGAGGGAGCAGGAGGTGGGTTTCACGGACAAGATGAGCTCGGAGAGGGCATGAGGGGAGATAGGAGGAAAAACTAGAGAAAGATGCAAATTTAGGGCTAGGGCAGGAGGGAACCTTAGAGGAAGTTTGGCCCGATAGGCTAGTATGTACTCCGTACATACAGAACTGTTAAAAGTATGAATGGGGGTTCCCTTTTATTGGTTGGACCAGCCCACGTGATCCCAGGAGCGCCTACGAACTGCTTGCGCCCCTGGGATACGTGGGGCTCTGCCCGCGCGGACCTGGAGAGGCCCAGGATCGCAAGCCTCTGTACCTCCCGGGCCACCAGGTACTTTCGTAGACATTTTGCAGGTTGGAGGCGTCCGCCCGCGGGAAGCCTCTGATCGCAAATGTTGGCCCAATGTGAGCAGCAAGGCCACGTGAGATGACAAGGTCAAGGGGGGTGGCTGTGAATATGGGATGGGGAGTTTATAGGGAGGGGGAGTTGAAAGGAGGATGGAAGGGCAGTGAACCCAGGAGAGAGAGCATGATGTTGAGATGGAGGACTAAAAAGAACACATCGAAATCATTATAATTTCACCTTTTTATGTGTTATATAAAAACTATCTAGGGAGAAGCTCAGAAGGAGCCTATTTGGCCCATTAGCCCTGTTCAGGTGCTACCTCCACATTGCAGCTATTTACTGTAAACCCATTTCCCTGTTGTTGCATTATTAACATTTTTTCTTCAAGTGTTTATCTAATTCTCTGTCAAATATTGCAATTGACTTTGCTTTATCAATACAATTTCAGGCAGCCCTTGTAATGCAGGTAATAGCACATGTTAACCAAAAAGAGTAATTGTCCATAGTTAGCCTGGTTTGCTATCTCGTATGAAACTTTAATTTCGTGATCTTCAAATGTGATTCATGGAGCTGACTGAGTGTCTTTAATGATTCAGCAATATTTCCATGCGGGTGGAGTTGGCCTGAAGAAGACCTTCTTAGAAAAGAGCCCAGATCTACAATCTCTACGGTATGCTCTGTCGCTCTACACACAGGCTACTGACACCCTTATTAAAACATTTATCCAGTCTCAGTCATCTCAGGGTAAGTACTGCTTCAGTCAATCTGCCTTGTTCGCTAGATGCATGTTAGCTGCCATACAGCTTTATCGTTTTGGTATGTTTTTATTGTATATTCTGTAACAATTAGATCATTTTAACTGATATTGTAGACTAATTATTGTGAAGGATCAATATAACTGACCACAAGAGTAGGTATTCATGAATGTTAAAAGCCTACATTCCTGGAACAAAATGTATCAGTGCAAAATAAGCACAAGAAATCCTTTAACAGCCTTTGTTGGTTTGTCCATGCTCCTGCTTTGAAGCTCCTTGTTTAATCAACTCTGTCCCTTACTCCAACACACTTGCACTGAAATATTCATTATCACCATAACAGCACAGTGGCATTTATATCAGTGATTTATGAGTGAAATGTTTCCAATCTAAAATAATAGAGAAATCTAGGAATATATGTATTTACCTATCTAATGTACTACGTATTAATAGGCTACTATGCTAAATTTCATTAGGAAACAACTTGATTTCCATAAGTGCCAGGATTATGGATCATCAAGTGTCCCATTATATTCGAAGCAGTTATGCCAGAGAAATAGCTGCAACTATTATGCTTTATTGGGGACACTAGTTGCTGTCAAATGCCACCAACTCTGTAGAGTTGGGATTAATTTATTTTGCGAAGCATGCCAGTTGCATATAAATAATAATTCAGCAAGGCAATTTTTTCCCTTGAATATGCTGTTAGTCTGCTCTTGTCGAAGGTCTAATTTACAATCTTTAATTAATTTAATTAATTCGGTGTTACGTTCTTATACCTTTTATGTTATATTTATTTGTAAAAAATGAGACGAGCAGCCCTAATAAGAGGGGCCTTCACACTACAGTTGGTTTAGAGTAGATGCAAGCAGTAAAATCTGACAAAACAGCAAACCTCTATATATAGTTATTTGCTGACTGTCCAATCCTATTTCTGATTTTAGAATTAATAACTACATTTTTTCAATATTTATTGAAATATTTGATATTCTTTGGGCCCTTAGAGTTTCCACTTGGGCGCTATTGGCGATTCACTGTTATTGCCCTTATGAAACTGACCGCAACTTCAGGATGTAGCACATGAGCATCTAAACGTGAAAATCCTGAAGTTGTGGTCAGTTATTTACTGCTCTGACACTGGCTGCGGTGTCTTTCCCCTCCCCCCTCACTTCCCCCCCTCTCCCCCCTCCCCCCCCTCCTCTCCCCCCTCCCCCCCTCTCCTCTCCCCCCTCCCCCCACTCCTCTCCCCCCCCACCCCCTCTCCTCTCCCCCCCACCCCCTCTCCTCTCCCCCCTACCCCTCTCCTCTCCCCCCTCTCCTCTCCCCCCTCCCCCCCTCTCCTCTCCCCCCTCCCCCCCTCTCCTCTCCCCCCTCCCCCCACCCCCCTCTCCTCTCCCCCCCCCCCCCTCTCCCCACCCCCCTCTCCTCTCCCCCCTCTCCTCTCCCCCCCCTCTCCTCTCCCCCCCCTCTCCTCTCCCCTCTCCTCCCTCCCCCCTCTCCTCTCGCCCCTCCCTCCCCTCACCCCTCCCCTCCCTCCCTCCCTCCCCTCCACCTCCCCTCCCTCCATCCCCCCCTCCTCCCCTCCCCAAGTTTGCTGATGATACAAAGCTGAGTGAGAATGTAAGTTGTGAGGAGGATGCAAGGAGGCTTCATGGGAATAGAGACAGGCTAAGTGAGTGGGCAAGAATATGGCAAATGGAATATAAAGTTGGAAATGTGAATTTATCCACTTTGGTAGGAAAAATAGAAAAGCAGGGTATTTTTTAAATGGTGGGAAGTTGGGAAATGTTGGTGTTCAGAGGGACCTGGGTGTCCTTGTACATGAATCACTGAAAGTTAACATTCAGGTACAGCAAGCAATTAGGAAAGCAAATGGTATGTTGGCCTTTATTACAAGAGGATTTGAGTATAAGAGTAAAAGGGCAGGATTTTCATTGGGCTGTGGAGGCGGGATTGGAGGCGTGTGGGAGGTTAAAATCTCAATCGGGGGGCATGAACCCATCTCGCCCCCAACCCGCCTCCATGCCAGTTTCAAAGAAGGCGGATACCCGACCTGTGCTGGGACCCACCTCCCCGAGGCGGGAAGGGGATTCGTGCCAATTAACTGCCTGTTAACAGGTAGTTAACGGGCAGTTTTTAGCCTAATCCCTATTTTTATTGCTGAAGTGTGGGATTCCCGACGGCTCCAAACCACGCCAAGTTAACATAGACATAGAAACATAGAAGATAGGAGCAGGAGTAGGCCATTCGGCCCTTCGAGCCTGCTCCGCCATTCAATGAGATCATGGCTGATCATTCAAATTCAGTACCCTGTCCCTGCCTTCTCCCCATATCCCTTGATCCCTTTAGCCTTAAGAAATATATCCAACTCTTTCTTGAATATATTTAATGAACTGGCCTCCACCGCCCTCTGTGGCAGAGAATTCCACAGGTTCACCACTCTCTGGGTGAAGAAATTCCTCCTCATTTCAGTCCTAAATGTCCTACCCCTTATCCTTTAGACTATGACCCCTGGTTCTGGACTCCCTGACCATCGGGAACAGCCTTCCTGCATCTAGTCTGTCTAGGCCTGACAGAATTTTATAGGTTTCGATGAGATCCCCTCTCAATCTTCTAAACTCCAGTGAGTATAAGCCCAATCGACACAATCTCTCCTCATACGTCATTCCTGCCATCCCAGGTATCAGCCTGGTGAATCTTCGCTGCACTCCTTCCATGGCAAGAACGTCCTTCCTCAGATAAGGCGACCAAAACTGCACACAATACTCAAGGTGCGGTCTCACCAAGGCCCTGTACAACTGCAGCAAGACATCCTTGTTCCTGTACTTGAACCCTCTTGCTACGAAGGCCAACATACCATTTGCCTTCTTAACCGCCTGCTGCACCTGCATGCTTACCTTCAGTGACTGGTGCACAAGAACACCCAGGTCTCTTTGCACTTCCCCTTCTCCCAATCTATTGCCATTCAAATAATAATGTGCCTTCCTGTTTTTGCCACCAAAGTGGATAACCTCACATTTATCCACATTATAGTGCATTTGCCATGTTTCTGCCCAATCACCTAACCTGTCCAAATCGTACTGGAGTTTCATGACATCTTCCTCGCAGCATACCCTCCCACCCAGCTTTGTGTCGTCTGCAAATTTGGAGATATTACATCCAATTCCCTCGTCCAGATCATTAATATATATTGTGAACAGCTGGGGTCCTAGGACCGATCCTTGCGGTACCCCACTAGTCACTGCCGGCCACTTGGAAAATGACCCATTTATTCCATTTAACGAGGCGGACCATCGGGTTGGAGGGTTCGAGATGTTCGGTGTTCAGGTGAGTGATGGGTGCATGAGTTCAGAGGGAAGTGTGTTTGGTGTATTTAAAGAAGTTTTACTTACCTTTACAGCCTTCCTTCCTTCATGTCTCGGGAGTCCCTCATCTCACCGGCACAGAAAGCAGAATAGCCGCGAGCTGCCAAAAGTTGCAGCATTCAGCTTTCTGTTCTGGAGAGATCTCTAAATCAGCCTGAGAGGAAGGTATTAACTTGGAGTACAGATTGTCAGTGTTTGACAGCTTCAAACAGCTGTCAAATGCTGATATTTCATCTGTCAAAAGCTTTTGACAGATGAAATGTCAATCTGTGACGTCACTTGTTGCTGGGTGGCCCTTAATTGGCCTGCTGAGCCCGCTTGGCAGGCTCAACAAGGTCAATCAAGTCAAAATCGTGTGGGTTGGCCACAACTCGATGGAGGCGGGACTACAACCTCCTACACGCCGCCTCAATGAAAATCCAGCCCCAGGTGTCTTACTGCAATTATATAGGGCCCCGGTGAGACCACACCTGGAGTATTGTGTACAGTTTTGGTCTCCTTACCTAAGGAAGGATATACTTGCCATAGAGGGAGTGCAATGAAGATTCACCAGCCTGGTTCCTTGGATGGGAGTTGGGGGGGGGGGGATTGTCCTATGAGGAGATATTGAGTAGACTAGGCCTATATTCTCTGGCATTTAGAAGAATGAGAGGTGATCTCATTGAAACATATCAAATTCTTACAGGGCTTGACAGGGTAGATGCAGGGAGGGTGTTTCCCCTGGCTGGGGAGTCTGGACCCAGGGGTCACAGTCTCAGAATAAGGGGTCGGCCATTTAGGACTGAGATGAGGAGAAATTTCTTCACTGAGGGTGGTGAATCTTTGGAATTCTCTACCCCAGAGGGCTGTGGAGGCTCAGTCGTTGAGTATATTCAAGACAGAGATTGTTAGATTTTTGAATATTAAGGGAATCGAGGGCTACGGGGATAGTTCAGGAAAGTGGAGATGAGGTAGAAGATCAGCCATGATCTTATTGAATGGCGGAGCAGGCTCGAATGGCCTACTCCTGCTCATATTTCTTATGTTCTTATAGAAAGCTAGTATTGTCGTTAAAAACCCATCTGGTCCTTTAGGGAAGGAAATCTGCAGTCCATACCCAGTCTGGCCTACATGTGACTCCAGACCCACAGCAATGTGGTTGACTCTTAATTGCCCTCTGAGCAAGCCACTCAGTTGTATTCAAGAAGGCGGGGCTCACCACCATCTTCTCGAGGGCAATTAGGGATGGGTAATAAATGCTGGCTTTGCCGGCAACATCCATATCCTGTGACTGAATTAAAAAAAGATCGCCAGATCTCTGTGGGCCTTTGCTTCGTCGCTGACTGCAAATTCCGGGCTGTAATTTTTTTTTAAATTTGCTTTAAAAGATATATATATATATATATATCTCCTTGATAAAGTTTTAATAACATAGCTGAAAATGGGTTTATCATGAAAAATAAGCATTTTAAATCACAGTGTCAATCCACCACCTGTGAGTAACCTGATTTTAAATCTGTGAAAATGACTTAAAATATATACAAAACTATTTTTTAGTTAGATTGAGGTACAGTAGTCAGTTCCTTAGTAAATTAAAAGTCATTCAAAAATCTTTCAAAACGTACCTATTACTGTAGTGTCCTTGCGCCCAAAAGATCCAGCTTAATTTTTAGAGCCGCCTCAACGGCGTGCAATTAGCGGAAACTCCCAGTGGTGATTAATTCACCCGGGGGGCGTGGCCAGTTTTGTGGGCCTGCTTCTAGCGCGTCATTTTTAAAACTAGCGCAAAAGATCACAGGAAACTCGAGTTGCGCTCAATGCAATTTGTGCTTAAAAATTCTGTGATCTTTTGGGCCGATTGCGACACAAACCAGCGCAATTAAGCAGAAGCTGCAGGCCATAATATTTACCAGGCATAGCATAATGTTGGGAACATGGAGTAATAACAAATATTAATCAAACGATATGCATTCAGTAACTAGAAAATAAATTAATTACCAAATGTGGCTAAGTTTGTTATTACCAGAGCACGCTGAAGGAAATTTCAATAACATCCACCCCTAGAATTACCCTGTTCTAAGTGAAACACTAGACCATTAATACCAATTTTTTACTTCAACACTCTGAGGCCTTGAAATTATGCTCAACATGTTCATGTGAAATTTCTTTGCTGTTTCACAGAGGTATTGGCCCATTTATTTAATTGGGGTAATGTTTTCATTTAAAATAGTAGACAAAGGAATTGTTAAGTGTTTGTACACTATTATTCGTGCAGCATAATTTCAAAGCCCAATGGTTTGAGAGGCAGATATTGTATGATGAAACCGGATTTGGGATAAGGTACAACACACAGTGCCAGAAATGTTGCTTTGACTATGGATGCAGGCCAAATACACAGAAGGTGAGGGAAATCTTACATTGCACTAGGCCGATGGTGGGCAAAATCTGACCCGCCAATGGATTCAATCCGGCCCGCCAAAGCCTGGCTTTGAGGCTGAACGTCCACAGCACCTGACCCCGCCCTATGTAACGTCCGGAGACGGGTCATTGTCTCCGAGGCAGCAGGGGAGTCCAGCAATGGGCCTTCGAGACGGTAGGCGCAGCTACGGAGATCGGCGGCTGAGGTGGACAGAAAGCAGCCGGGAGTCGCGGATTGAGCCACGGCCCCTCGGGTGAGGGCCTTTTACCGACGGTCTTTGTTTTTGTTTTTGCCTCTTGATGGAGGTGTGCAACTCTGAAAGTCAGTCACACTAGAAATGAAATCCACTTTTATCTCCATTGCTTATTTAACTGCAACCAATTCCAACTATCCCTTCATAACAAATCACGTGTATTGCCAGGCCGAGCAAGAGCTCAGGCATGAGCTCATAAACAGGGGAAAAAAAAATATTTTTCTTGTCAGTTGTGGTTGAAATTTATTTGACGTGTATAAAAAGTATCAGGTGGTGAAACCCATCCCCTCTTTTTTTTCCTTTTTTAAAAGAAAAGATATTTTCTTTCCTTCCACTTTTGGTCTTTGTGGTCTATACTATTTGTTCAAGTTATAAAGCAGTGTATTCGCAAATAATCCACCCATGCATCAGAGAGAGCAATAATTCATCAAGCTTTGCTGATATGGTGACTTGACCAAAAAGAGCGCAGGTTGACATTTAATGAGGTCAAATTAAGAGCCTGTGTATAGGATAAATAAACCAAACCCCTTAAGGTAACACTGCTCCACAGTTAAACCTGTCCCAGTTTGAACCTTTTAAGTATCCCCGTCCCAAAAACAAATAGCAATAATCCAAGTACAATTAACAATTTGGACATAGAAGTTCAGGACAGGCTGAAAGGGCCCAAAACAAATAAATCCCAGTGTTGGATGGCGTTTATTCCCAATTACTAAGAGAGACTAAGAGACATGTTGAGCACTGTTTCCAATTCTAGTCACCAACACAAGGCAAGCATTCAAATCCTGAACAAAAAAGGCACAAGAAAACCAGTAGTGTTAGAGAACTAAAATATTAGGAAAGACGGGTGAAATTTGAGCTTTACAACCTTGAAAGGAGGTGACTAAAAGATGATCTTATAGAGTTGTATAAAGTAAACAATATAGAAAAAGTTGGTCTGGAATACAGTACTATAAATTAAACTGTGACTGTAGGCCATTGGGACACAGATTTGAACAAATAAAAGACTAATTTTGGACTGATGACAGGAAGTTCTTCACATTTTTAGTGGTCAACACATGAAATGGGCTTCTGGGTAGATAGCAGAGGTGAAAATCCTGGAAACATTTGGGCAACAGTTAAATGTTGTAGGGGTACCGTAGGGTCTTTCTCAATACATGAACAAAGATGGTCCAAATAGCCTTCCTCATCTGAATGTAATGATATGCGATGCATTGCTAAGATTCACAATGAATAGGAAGGTGGCTTTTATAATACAAAATACAGCATGGGGAAAACCCATATGTTAGAACAAAGAAGTTAGTTTTAATTCATAGTAAACTGGAAGGGTGTATAAGCTATAGGAAAAGCATATAAGTGTAGATGAATGAATTGATCATAGATTTCAGTCGCAGTGAAGCGTTACGAATGTTCTCGTGTAACTATGCTTGTGTTGGAGTACATGCAACCAGTAAGGTCTGAGATGCCAGGAGTGAAAAGCTTCAACTTGTACAAACACCTACCAACAGTAGCCTGTTGACTGTCCAATCCTATTTCTTATTTAAAGGAGCTTTTTTTTTTGCAAATGAGTAATCATAGCTCGTACTGTGAATGTTTTTCAAGTGATTGCTGCTGTGCTTTTCTTCCTTAGTGTCTTAAAGTTCTGATCTAAACAGGCTCAGGCGATGGAAATGTGTTGCATGTTGAGACCAAGCCCCACAGTTGTGTGAAAATGTGTCTAGAATTAAACAGTTTAGAAAAAAAGTCAGAGAGGAAATTACTGCTATTTTAAAATATTATTGGTTGCCTGTATTTCTGATCTGTTCTGCTTACCTTGTTTATGTACAGAAATACATTTTTCTAAAAAAAAATAACAATTGTTATTCACAGCCTAATTTGTTTGATATTTGTACTTAGCTAATTTAGCTACCCTCTTTTGTCAACTGTAAATCAAATCATTAAGGTCTCCGGCTGTAGAACTACCGTTGCTTAACCATGGTCAGTACTGTACCATTCAATAACTAATTGAAATTTGATTGCATGTAGAATTTTGTGTCATCTTTTTTGCTGAGCAAGTGAGTAACCCTATAATTTTCAAGTTTAAAAGCTGATTTCACAGACACATATTTTAACCAAGTCCCATTGAATCCACAGAGTGACTAACATTTGTGTAGTTAGTCATATATTTTAGACCGCAGGACTGTTTCAATAGTTTGTCGGTAGATGCAGTGAAACAAATATTGTATAAATGTTCAGATCCTAATACGGGCCAATTCCACAACACTTTTCCCAATAACCTAAATATTTTATTTGAACAAATGGATCATCAGTGATAAACAGATGGGACCAGCTGTGCCACAGGATAACCACAGCAGCTGGTTCATTTCAGATCGAACTTCAGATCTACAGCTCAGCTTACCTATGAGTTCCAGCAGCTATTAAAGCTGTTTTAGCACACAGATGTAATTGCCAACTCGTGATTTTTTTCCCCCCCAATATTACGGCAGGTTTGGTCAAAGAGGTAGGTTTTTAGGACCAGCCCGTCCAACGGAGGATAGCGAGGTTTAGGGAGGGGTTTCCAGAGCCTAGGGCCCAGGCAGCTGAAGAAACGGCCGCCAATGGTGGAGCGATTCAAATCGGGAATGAGCAAGAGGCTCGAATTGGAGGAGAGCAGAGATATTGGAGAATTGTATGCTGGTGGAGCTTACAGTGATAGGGAGGGGCTAGGCCATGGAGGGGTTGCCAGACCGGGAACCACTGTAGGTCAGTGAGCACAGAGGTGATAGGTGAATGGGACTTGATGCGAGTTAGGATAAGGGCAGCAGAGCTTTGGATGAGCTCAAGTTTATGGAGGAGGGGAGACCAGCCAGGAGAACATTGGAATAGTCAAGTCTAGAGGTATCAAAAACACGTATGAGGATTTCAGCAGCAGCTGAGCTGAGGTAGTGACGGAAATGGATGATGATACAGAGTTGGCAGTAAGTGGTCTTGGTGATAGAGCAGATATGTGCGGATGCTCACCTTAGGGTCAAATAGGATGGCAAGGTTGCGAGCGGTCTGGTTCAGCTTCAGATGGTGACCAGGGAGTGGGATGGAGTTTGTAGCAGGGACTGAAGAGTTGGTCTTCCCAATATTCAGTTGGCGGAAATTTCTGCTCATCCAGGACTGGAGGATGTCTGACGAGCAGCGTGACAAATAAGAGACAGTGGAGGGATTGAGAGAGGTGGTGCTGAGGTAGGGCTGGGTGTCATCAGTGTACATGTGGTTTTCAGATGATGTCGCCGAGGGGCAGCATGTAGATGAGAAATAGAAGGGGATAAAGGATAGATCCTTGGGGTACTCCAGAGGTAACGATGCAGGAATGGGAAGAGAAGCCATTGCAGGTGATTCTCTGGCTATGACTGGATAGATAAGAATGGAACCAGGCGAGGGCAGTCCCACCCAGCTGGATGACAGAGGAGAGGTGTTGGAGGAGGATGGTGTGGTCAACCGTATCAAAGGCTGCAGATAAGTCAAGAAGAATGAAGGAAGATAGTTTACCACGGTCAGTCGCATTGGATGTCATTTGTGACTGATAACCTACCTCACATCAATGGG
The DNA here is from genome assembly GCF_052327205.1 of Somniosus microcephalus. Taxonomy (NCBI): domain Eukaryota; kingdom Metazoa; phylum Chordata; class Chondrichthyes; order Squaliformes; family Somniosidae; genus Somniosus; species Somniosus microcephalus. The sequence goes on along the minus strand of NC_140999.1, from coordinate 29,644,950 downwards.
GATTAATGTTTTCGCACTTGGATTTAAATATGAAATTAGTTTGGCCTGCCTCTGTAGTGCTCTGTTCTCATAATTTGCAAGCACAAGGCTGCTCCTGATTCTGCATTAATTGCCACTAAATTGACATCATCTTAAGCTGATGCAGGTATAAGAAATGGAGGTCAACCTTGTGCAACATGATATGATGTTGCACAAGTTTAATGGCTTTGGTACATTGTGGCAGATTAGCAGGAATTTCACCCTGCATTTAACGTGGGCTTTTTTTTTGCAAAGTGGTAGTGAAACTAACATTGCCGATGTTTTATGTATAGCGTGCAGTGCATTTCAATGTCGATATGGATATATATGTTGAGTGTGATCACAATTTAGTCATTGTTCATTGTTTTGTATCAAAGTGTGCTGCTGAAATGTTAGTTCTATGCAGTCAAACTCTGCCAAGATCACCACACTATTGAACATGGATTGTAAATGGTAATTCATCTCAGGAATTAAATATTATCAATATATTGGGACATAACAAAAGTAAAGCAAAATCTTATCAGAGATAATCATGCTTAGTTTGCATCCCATTACTGTGACAAAAACATAACTAATGTCATAATGCACAATGTATAATCTTTTGTCCTAAATTATAATGCTGTTTAAAGGTCAGTTGACAAGGTTTTATAGTTTCCCAATAAAAGTTGATCTTTAGCATCTGTATTTTTTTTTATATAACTTTAATGTTCAAATTTGTTTTTGTACATCAGGTTAGGGGGAAATGTGGAAAACAATATTTTTTTACAAGTAAAACCTGACAGATTGACTTAGTTTTATTTTTGCAATAATTCCATAGTTCCCTAATTATTTTTCAGATTAAAATCAAATATATATTCTATTCGACCCAGCTAAATTCTGATAAGATCACCCCAAATTTACCAAGTAAAACAGGGATTGTCAATAGTAATTAGTCGAGAGGTTTTTTTGTTATAATACGTATGTGTAATAGTGAACCTTGAGCATATATTTTGGAAAGTTAGTTTTCTTATTGATGTAGCTGATATTGTATGATGCATTGGAATATATTTACTGAATTTCTCCATATTCTGAAATATTAGTGTTTATATCTGGGAACGTCTATCCACTATGTTTGCTCCCAAACTGCTACTAAATATTATTTTGAAAGCTTAAAGTATGGTAGTAAGGGCTAGGTATCAGTCTCCCCCTTATGTAACATTGAGGGATTATCGAGCAATTCATGATTATATACATATTTAATTGAATTAACCTGGAAAACGGGTGAACGATTAATTTGATCCTATAAATATCCATACTAATAGGATGTTGCAACCAAGCATTCTTTTAACAATACATCAACTCTAACACCACGTGAACCAATCAATAATGCGGACTTAAAAACAAGGTAACAAAAATGTGAAATGGCTTCTTTATTCAGATTCTCAACATTGTCATTTGACCTTTACAGACCTTTGGCTCAAAGTGGTAGTATCTGTGTGGCTAGAACTGTTTTCTCTGATATTCTTCATTTGTCTAAAGATGTTTGTTCGGACAACTGATGCGTCTGTCTACTGTGCGTATTCTCACTTCAATTTCTTCTTCCTTTCATTTTCGCCTGCCGTCTGGCTTTGATTTCACAACTCAGTGCATGGTGGGAAGGGTATTAGGTTTACCCATAGCGAGGAGGTTTATCCTGAAAAGGGTACGTTCGAGCAGAATGTTGCCGTTCATGGCAGCATTAGAATGTCTGGGCTTGAAACAACTGTTCAGTTGATGCCAAAGTGGGACTTTCAAGAATCTAGTACTAAGCATCCCAAATTGAGCAGTCCTTGTGCATGTTTTTGTAGCAAGCAGCTTCCTACAGAAAGTCAACACAATGTAGCAGTTTGCTTGTTACAATTGTAATTATGGAGGACTTTTTCATTTGGGTAAAAGGAAAGGTTTTTGCAAGACCCTGAAATGGAATTGCCTCTGAAATAATATATTCAGTTTGTAAGGAGAGAGAAAAAAAAAAATCAAGGTTTGGATATTTGGCGAGGAGCAGAAGCTCTTGCATGATCTACAAAATCTATTGTTTTCGACCAGTAATCACAACTTGGATATATTGTCTAATTTTAATTGCAATTTGGCTCCCAACAAACTGAATTAATGTGTTTGTCATGCGGATTCGAATGTGGGCTGGTGTCTGTTATTTTTAATTGCATCAAACTCACCACAGCAGAACCAGTGGCATCATGATGGCTGAAATTTTGCTTGCACTGGGCCAATGGGGGAGGAAACCTATTTCAATTGGATGAGTTTAAGCATGTAACTCATTGGGCTGTCCCAGTTACTAAATTAAGCCCTTCACCAGGGCTCACTTCGCACACAGTGAGTCTTGCACTGAATGCTGTATATACAGTTCATTATCACCATTAAATGGGCTTTTAAATTTTAAATCTCTGCAATTTCACAGGATCTGGTGTGGATGATCCAGTAGGAGAAGTGTCTGTCCATGTAGAGCTTTTCACACATCCAGGAACTGGAGAGCACAAAATCACAGTTAAAGGTTAGTTAGAATGAGTATCACCCACACCCTAACTTTTTTTGGTATTCATGGAATTATAATAAAGTTAAAAGCTGTGTCCTCCAGATATCTTATAGGTGTCCGTAATATGTGTAACAACCCAATTGCTAAATTTTCTGCAGCAACTTTTGATATAAACATCAGTTTCATTAAGGTCGCAGCGTGAAAAGCATTTAACAAGATGTCCAAGCTGTATTGGCTTGACTTCTGTCAAATTCCAAATCCTATGGGAAGTAGCCTTTTAGAATGAAAATAGAGTCTTGTAAACTGAACAAATGTGCAAATGCTATATAATAAATGTTAAACTTGTGTTGTACACTTAACATGTTCAATAATACTTGCCATCTCTTGTACTGTAACAAAGCAGCTAGATTGCTGAAACTTTTCTACTGCTCATTTTTGAATTGAGAGCGGAGGCTTGTTTTTTTTGTTTAGATACAATTTTGCCAAAGATATTTTTTTTGTATTTGAAAACACTTAAGTAGCCCATCCATCCTGCTCTCTGTCCTCATTCTCATTTCAGAAATAAAATCAACAATGTCATATGGCATTGGGTTTGCCCAGGAACTGAGACATCTTAGTTACCTTACTTTTTGCAGGAAAAAATATTTCTCGTGATCTATATAAACGCTTCCTGAGTAGAGGAATAACAAATATTTTTTAAACTAGACAAAAGGAAGTGTAGTAATAAGAGAAAGTGATTTGCCTCACTTTTATAAAATAAACAGGTTGTGTGTTTTAAACCAGCCTTCTCACCAAATCTTAGTAAAGGACCATAATCCCAAGCAGTGATTTGTTGGCAAGGTTGAAGTGCACTGGGGACTAGAAAGATGAAGCTAGAGCGGTCAACATTGTAGGCGAAAGATTTTCAATCACAAGTCAGCCACATTCCCGAGATGTGATATGATTAAAAGTGACGAGCTGCATCGATCACACTCGCAAGGGAATCAATAGTGCCAGCAACATCCCGCTATAAGATTTACAGAGCTCAATAATTTTAATAGAGCACTGTCACTGATACTGTGAATTCTGGTAAACGCCCAGCAGTATAGCATTGGTTTTTCTCACTCACTTTCACTGAATTCTGGTAAACACCCAGCCGTATAGTATTGTTTATCTCTCGCTCCCTATGACTCACTCTACAGCAAGGGAAAGTAGAAGACTATTATAAAGCCAGGATTTATTGGCAGAAGCCAGTGGGAGGTTGCACTCCTTTATTCTTAATCAGAGGGATGGGGTGGGAGGGTGGCGGCTGGAGCAAGATGTTGCAATCTTGTGTGAAATTCCAAATGCAGGATAATGGGTAGGCTACGGAAGCATTTTGGGAACCCATGTCAATAAATGGACAGAATCATGTTTGCCCTTTGAATTGCTCGAGCTCCTGATGCATTCCAACCTCCGAGTTCCCACTTTTCATCCCCAAAATAGTTAACTTGGCCTGCAGGTATCCATGCCCTCCACTCCAGGTCACTGAAGAGCAGAATGTTGGGAATGATATTCCCCTATTAGCCACTAGATGGCAGACATAGCAACATAGGGCATCATGGCAATGGGTCACAACCAGTCCAAGGATACCACAGAACTTCACAAGGGCTACAGTTTGCCAGCTGAGTGTATAATGAATATCCCTGTAATGTAGACCGTATTGGTTTCAGAGTGCTGGCATAGGTGCGATGGACCGAATAGTAGCCATCATTTTATAATAGAAAATTCATTTCAGACACATTACAATTCATTAAGAATTTTTCCAATTTTGATTACCACTATAAAATGAACACTTGCACAGAAAGCAGCAGTAAGATTGATCATAAGCCTTAAAGGAATGAGCTGAGGAAGATTTGAGAAACTTAGGCCTAGAAATTCAGTTGGTTGCGCCAGCGATTAGCGCCCAAAGAGCCCAAGAATTGGGGCGTTACCAAATGTTCGGGCGGGCGCAATGAGGATAGCGACACCTCCCATATTGCGTATCCATTTAGCGCCAGCGCTAACTCTGCCCGCGTGCGCAGGCAGTTAATAACGTCATTTCAGTGTGCAACGCCTTTTTGGCGCCCCTGACCGGATATTCGGTGGCACCCGGAACCTTTCCACCTGGCGCTATTAGTGACAGTTGGATGGAACGATCCCAGGCCCTTCTCGGAGTCGGGGGGCGCTATTTAAAGGGGACAGCTCTAGTATAAAAGCTGCAGCCACTTGCCTGTTCATTCTGTTCGTTGCTGGAGAGAGTTGGTGAACTACTGTTGCACACTATTTTTCGGATTTAGCCTTCGAACGTGCAGGCCTGTCCGGAGCAGTTGGAGCGCTAGACATTACTGCGTGTTGCCAGTCTGGCATAGCAATGGGAGCTGCTTTGGAGGGGAACGTCCTCATGGCCGAACACTTGGAAGGGGCACAGAAATGGCGGGAGAGGGGGCCGGCGTTGGCCAATCCGACGATACGCTGCGAGGGTTTTCAGGCAGCAGGTGTCATACCTTACCATGTCCGAGGAGCAGTGTCTGCGAAGGCTCAGATTCGGTAAGGAGGTTGTGACTGAGCTGTGCCACCTGCTTCCTGAGGATCTGCAGCCGCGTCTACGGTGCAGGACCTCTCTGTCGGTTGCCGTCAAAGTGACTGTTGCCCTAAACTTTTACGCAAGCGGATCCTTTCAGGCAGCCACTGGGGACATCGCGAATATAACACAATTTGCAGTGCATTGTTGCATCCGGCAAGTGACAGCTGCCTTCTATAGAAGGAGGTGTCAATTAATCACCGTCCCTGTGACCCTGGAGAAGCAGGCGGAGCACGCGCAGGGCTTCGCTGCTATTGCGGACTTCCCCATGGTGCAGGGGGCCATAGATTGCACACACGTGGCTTCGCGGGCGCCATTGCAGAATCCAGAGGAGTTCTGCAACTGAAAGTGGTTCCACTCCCTCAATGTCCAGCTGGTCTGTGACTACCGCCAGATGATCATGGCAGTCAACGCACAATTCCCTGGGAGCAGCCATGATGCGTTCATCCTGCGGCAGACCTCAGTTTCTGACCTTTTTGAGGGCCCGGCTCACCCACGAGGCTGGCTTCTGGGCCCATGGCTCATGACCCCATTCCGTTTGCCCGCCAGAACTTTACAACAGCAGCAATCAGGGGACCAGGAATATTGTCGAGCACACAGCGTTTCCGCTGTCTGGACCATTCGGGGGAAGCCCTGCAGTACTCACCGGAGCAAGTGGGTCGCATCGTCGTCATCTGCTGCATGCTCCACAACTTAGCCATTCGACGAACCCAGCCAATGCCAGCCGACCCTCAAGGTCCAGAAGAGCAGGCGGACGAGGAGGAGGAAGATGGGAGGGCTCCGGAAAGTGGAAGGGCCGTCCGTCAGAGGCTCATAAGGACTCAGTTCTAGGCCCCTCTGACGGAATGATGGCTGTCATTCGTCCTGCACACTTCGGATCGGTCAAAGCCTATGAAGGCCACCATGAGTGTAAATAGTTACAAGTACCATTGTAAATTTTAAAAAGTGTGTCATAAAAGTGCTTCCTTCCAGCATAACAACATCATGTCAACAGAAACCATAACTAACAGTCAACTCTCTGGCAAAGCCGCAAAACTAAAGAAACCATCACAAACAATCACAACAGGTGAGGGCATCCTTGAATTTGGAGGAAGAAACTTCTCAGCAACTCCCTCTATTGCTGGCCCCTTGATGGAGACAGACTTCTCTTTCGCGGTCGGCCCCTTCCTTCCCTACTGCTCCTACGTAATTGAACCCCAGTGGCAAGGTCAAGGCTGGGGGACCTCTGGGCTTGGAGGGTGCGGAGGCTGGCTGCTTGATCTGGGCATGGCTGGAAGCAGTGTGCACTGCAGACGTTCCAGCGGTGGCATGAGCAATGGTCACCTGCTGCGAGAGGACACCTGCACCATGGTCTGATGACACACTGGCTCTCTGAGGGGACCGGTTCAGCTCAACCGCCACAATCGACTGCTCCACTGATTCCTGGTCTCGTGTGGTACTGGAAGGGCCCGGGATGATCCTAACTGATGCAGATAGGGTGACAGCAGTGAGAGTTGGTGTGGACAAGGCCAGCAAGTGACTGCGTGGCAGGTGCCAGTGCTTTGGACAAGGCCGGAGCAGTCCGTTCCACTGCCTCGGACAGACCTTTCCAGGGATTGGCCGAAGCTCTGAACAGTCCTTTCCATAGCGGCCCCGAAGCCCTGGACAGTCCTCTCCATTGCTGCCCCAAAGTCCAGCACACTCTTTGCCAGTGTTTCTATTGACTGAGGCATCCTCCCCACTGCAGCCATAAGCTCAGTGTGCCTGAGCTGGGCCTGGGTGCTCATTTCAGCCAGACTCCGCACCTCCTCTGCACTCTTCGTTCCCTGCCTTGCCCTCTGGGGAGCCGGTGGCCGAATTTGCCTACCCACCTCGCGTTGCTGCAGGCCGCTTGTTCCGGCAACTGACTCATCAGAGCCCTCCCCTCTAGGGAACTACTATCCTCAGTCTGCAATGTGAAGGCTCCCCTGCGGCTGGAACGGATGGTCCGGCTTCCTCCTGATTTTCGCCTCCGGAGGCACTGGCAGCTTCAGGACCCGGATCCCGAGCTGGTGATGCAGCATCTGAAAGCGTGGCTTTAGCAAAAGGACAGGTTGGCAGCAAGGCAATGACATGGCTCCACAGTGAGAAAGTATGCTGGCGAGGGGACCAAGTGGAAGGAGACAGCTGTAAAAGGTGAGAACTTTACCATCGCTGTCGACAATGGGGTCGGCAGCTGCAGTGGTAACAGGACCACACAGACGTCCTCCAAGAATCTGGTGCACTCTCTCTTCGAGATCTGAGTGACCGAACCGGTGGAGGACCTCCATAAGTGAAGCTGGTCTTTGCGATGCTTGGACTGCAGGGGAAAGAAATGTTACATGATGCCCGGAGTGATCATCTCATGCCCCCCCAGGGTGGAAGAGCCCTTACGTGATGCCCTGAGTCAGATGTGCATGTGTGTGCCCAGAAAGGGAGCTTGCTGACACATGGCCATTGGGGCATCGCGCACCCTGTAGCCATAAAGTCAGATGCAGATGGAGGGATTCAGAAGTTTGAATAAACACCACTCACGACCCGAGCGAGGTAGTTGAATTTCTTCCTGCACGGCCCAGGGCTCCTGGTCACCATGCTGCTGGAGTTGACCCTCTGAGAAACATGCCTCCAAGCTCAGCAGTATTCCTTTTGATTTGGCCTCCTGCCATTGTCTGGGTACAGAACATCTTGACGGCGCTTCACTGTGGCCACCCATTGCTCCAGAGCCTCATTGCTGAAGCGCTCTGCTCTCTGTCTCACCTTCTCTATCTGGTCCAAGGTTTTTGCGGCAGAGAAGGGCCTGCGCCGATTCTGAGGCCTACAAGGCGGTGTGTGTGGAAGCTGAGGCTGACTGACCCACCCCTTTAAGAGCCAGCCGGCGCCTGGAAGTCTCGTGGTTTTTGGTAATTGAGAGCACCTGCGCTGCGCTCGTCCGCACCGATATTGGGTTGTGCCGGAAGTTTTGCACCTTAGGAGTCCCGTCTGAAGTCGCGCCTCAATCACCTGTGGGGCGATGCAACCCAATATCGCATCTGGCTATAAACTTTGCGCAGCACCAGTTCTAACGCTTCAAGTGGGGCTATACCCAATTTCTAGGCCTTTACAATGTAGAAAGGAGGCAAAACATTGGGTTATTCAAAATATAGTAGATACTATGGGCTGGATTTTGCCAGCCCTGGGGAGGTGGGTCTCCTATGAAAATGGCAGAATTTGGGAGCGGGTTAATGCCAATTAACAGGCAGTTTTTTGGCTAATCCCTATTTTGAACCCTGAAGTGAGGGCTCCGAACCTCGCCAGGGTCAACGACGCAGGCTGTCGGTCTGCAGGGGGGCCGAGATACCCGGTGTGCAGAGGTAAAGTGTTTCAATAAGTTTAATTACCTTTACTTCTTCCTGCACGCTTCCTCCCTTCAGGTCGCGGGAGTCCCTCAGCTCACTGGCGCAGAATGGCCGCTGAACTGTCAAAAGCTGCAGCCTCTGCTCAGGAAGGCTTTCTAATTGAGGCTTGAGTAAAGACACAACTTAGATAGATTGTCAGTGTTTGACAGCTTCAGAGCTGTCAAAAGCTCTTGACAGATGAAACAGCACTTGCTGACGTCACCTGTAACTGGCTTTACCTTAATTGGCCTGCTGGGCAGGCCAAACAAGGGAAAATAGTGTGGGTTGGCCACAAGTCGATGGAGGCGGGACTACAACCCAACAAGTGGGAGTCCCGCCTCCAAAAGCTCCCCATTGACAAAATCCAGCCCGATGATGGGAGAGTTTATGTACTAAGAGGATAACATTTCATAGGCCAAATGGACTCTTCTCATTCATGACATGTTATTAATGGGTTAAATTCATATTTAGGCCATGGGAACCATGATCTGCTGAAAACCAAACTAACGTATTAAGTTGCTGTAGAAAATGTATAGCATATAAGTGTACAGTGGGTGAAATTTTAATCAAAACTTCATGAAAAAGTATGTTTTGGGGGATATCTTTGTAGTATATACATAGTTTGCACTACCATAGTTTAGAAATAATGCTACTATATATTTGCAATAAAGCAGGGATTAAACTCTGCAGTCATACTTAATGGTGCAGCATTCTCAGGGCACCTACACCATGGACTAAGTGATAGAATCCTATATACAGGAAACTTTGTGCTATCCGGCACCCATGGGACCGAGCTACGGCCGTTTTTTTAAAAGCTCCGGATAGACCAGCGTCAATGTTATCAGATAGGAGCTTTTCAATCGCAGTATCTGACCACAAACACTGTTGCTCAGCAACAGCTTGTAAACACTCGGCCCAGTAGCTTGGAAGCGTCTCTGAAGCTGTTGCTAAGCGACAAAGACGCTTTCCAGAGCCTGCCTGTGAAAAGAATGCTAGGAGGGAAAAAAACACCTAACCAAAACGGCTGCTGATTTCTGCTGTTAGATCAAAGTTGCCGGACATTCAACTTCCAGATAACAAAGTTTCCGGTATTGTGTTGTGGCCACAACTGTGACTTCTTGATCTAAATTGCATATTAATCCTTAAATGCAGATTTAAGTAGTTTCCTTATGCCAGAATTTAAGTCTCTCATGGTTTTCTTTCCCTTTGTAGTTGTGGCTGCCAACGATCTAAAGTGGCAAACAACCGGTATCTTCCGTCCATTTGTTGAAGTTAATATGATCGGGCCCCATCTTAGTGACAAGAAGAGGAGGTTCGCCACTAAATCCAAAAACAACAGCTGGGCTCCAAAATTCAATGAAAACTTTCAATTGTATGTACCTTCAATTGCTATTTAGTAAAATGATTGCTTCATGCAACTTGTTGATTATTCCAAATGCTGTGTGGCATATTTGGCCATTTCTTCTAAGTTAGTGCAACAGCTATCCAGCACCCAAGACAGAATGTCAATGGGGCCAATTTGTGTGCACTGCTGTGTCAGTTCTAAATGGCTAAGAACTGGCCCAGTGGTAATGTTCTAATATGTACTGAAATTGAATTCTATTTTCCAAATCATTAACCTCCATTCCAATTTGGACCCATCCCTCTCCTTTATATATGGTCCATCTCACTAACTCTTCCCTCCCATTCCTGAACTTCAAGCCCATTGCTTCTTGCAACTAACTGGATTGTGCTTTTCCAGATTCCCCGTCACATGCACAGTGATGTCTCAACTTTCCACACCAGAGCTTCTGAAATGTCTTCATTTTCACTCAGCCACCATAAATTGACAAAACCCTTGAATATGTCTGCACCTCTGCTGTACTGAATCATTGTCTATTTCCATCACCTATAGCATAGTTTCTAGAACTTCATTCCTAAACTACTGCTGTTACAAGTTTTGGTATTTTAGATAGTCTCTTGGTTATTGTGTGCTAGTCACTCCTGTAAGTGATCCAAATGCCTTCTGTTCAGGACTGTACTACCTAATAACTACAATAGTGTAACCAAGAGGCGTTACCTAACCCCTTGTGAAAAAGACAATATCCAGTTCAGATCACGTGCACTTCTCCAATTTACTGAGTGGACTAAAACACTTTAGTGCGATGAAGCCAAATGCAAATGGTTACGGTTTTGCATTGCTGAGTAACAAATGTAACCAAATATCATCTTGATTCAACGGGCTTGGGATGAGATGATTGAACCTGTGTCTCCACTTGAAGTAGACTGAGCTGCAATACTCCACAAACTGACTCATCTATCTTTAATACACAACTTCAGTGCTTGAATCATTAATATATTATGACTTATTATAATTTGTCCATATTTGTAATGTTGGGGTGGAGAGAACAATTCTCCTTCTGAGCTTAGTCTATAAACCAAATATTTAATAACTATTGTAGAAAAATGCCAAAGAAAAAAATTAAACATTAATCTATCAGTAACATTAGTTGTAAACAAGTAAATATTTTCAAAGTTGTGTGCATATTAAGATAATTAACAGCAGTATAGTTGAATGCTATAACATGGGGAGAGGGGCACCGAGCTTAAGTTAACAGTGTGCAATAGCTTTATGAAGTACACTTCCCCTTTTACTTTTTAAGCAAGTTCAGTCTGTGTTTATGAAGAAAATACATGTGCATTAGGTTTTTAGTAAACTATCATCTTGGGCTCTCAGAATTTGTTACAGCGCATGTATGCTTCAGCTGGTTTTTTAACGTTATACTTTCTCCAAAATCTAGACTTTATTTTGATTCAAGCCATTGCAACTATTATCAACATTAATTAGACATAAAAATGATGAGGGCAAATAGTGAATTATTAGATGCTGCACTAGAGTTGGGGATAGATTAGAAATAAATAAAGTATGTCTATATAACTAATCATTTATCCAATTAATTTGCAGCAGCTTGAGCGCTGAGGATGGCCCAGAATGTTATGAACTCCAGATCTGTGTGAAGGATTACTGTTTTGCCCGAGAAGATCGGAGTGTTGGCATCGCTGTGATGCAGTTGCGAGAGATCATTCAGAAGGGGAGTTCTGCCTGCTGGTTACCACTTGGCCGCAGGATTCATATGGATGAGACAGGACTAACTGTCCTCAGGATACTTTCACAAAGAAACAATGACGAGGTGGCAAAGGAGTTTGTAAAATTAAAATCCGACATACGCTCTGCTGAAGAGGGCAGTTGAAAAAGGTGGCCAAAAAAAATCAAAAAGTAGATCGGAATTTAAAACTTTAAATTTCTGAAGCTCTTTGGAGCTTCAGTTTTCTCGTCTAAATGAAGCCACATGTCCTAATTATGAAGTAAGCAAAAAAAATTCAGCAAGAGGCCTGATTCAAGTTTTGGTATATGCATGTCTCTGTAATTCATTTTTTTTGCCAGCGTGGACAATTAATTTTATTTTTTGTTCATGAGAGGCAGCACCCAGCCCCTTAGAAATCTGAATATTCATATGGATTGACTTTTACCTTAAGGCTAATGTCACTTTTGTGTAAATAAATCCTGCATGACTCTACTGAGCCTGTGTACAATGAGCACTGTGATCCTGTCCTTGTGGAGACCTACAGCTGAGAGAACTTATATACCTCTTGTGAAAAGCCTCAGTTAACCTTCCTCTTCAACACCAAACTGCCAAAGTGTCTTTATACTCACTGGCGTAGCCAATTTCTTACACATTCCACAGTATTTCCTGAACAGATTTTGTTACTCTGAGCTGTATTCACAAACAGGCTTGGTATTTTACAAACCACAGGATTAGACCCAAGTTTTTGTATTTAATTTATTGGGTTGCAAAAAACATTATTTTACAGCAATGACTCAGTTAATTAACATCCATTTAAAATTCTGCTGTAATGTGAGAATGGAAAGATTAACATTTAATAGCTGTTCTAAGGACTCTTCACCCCTTGGGTCAGTCCAGAGAAACTCCCATTTACCTGGGCCAATCAATTGTTTTTTTCAGCTCATGCACGGACTGAAAAAATATTACTATAATAAGCATCATGAATAGCCTTATTATTGTAATATTAGCCACAATTCAAAAACTATTTTACTAAGTAAACTCACTTCTTTTCTACCTCAACTTTAATTTTACTCCAACTAATATACTGCCAATCATCTATTCAAATATTTCTTTACAAATTACCACTTTTCTTCCTTGCTCCCACTGTCCCGTGTGGTAATTTGGGGACAACTTCACAAAAATTGGCAGAAGATTGGTGTTGTGTTTTTTTAAACCAAGAACCTAAAGACTGAAAGGCACATCAGAGAGAATTTGCAAGGCTCAGAGATGACCAATAGGCATTAAATAAATCCTCCAGCTCTATGTTGATAATGAAATGATGATCCTAGTATTGCATAAAGTCCATTTACAATTGAAAATATTTGGCACTTTTCAGTATTAAAACAAGGAAAGCAGACATTGGGATTTCCTCCAATCCAATACCATAAAAGCGTATTTATTTTTTGTTTCCCTCACCCTCCGTGATGGTTTGCAACTTGAGACTGCTGCTAACATAATTCTACCTTTAGGTAAACATTAGCCAAAGCCCCAGTGGGCCCTGCACCCCTTGCAATGCCTAGGTTTTTTTTTGTATTTGTTTTTGAAATTTTAGCTTTCATTGTTGCCTTCAATAATTTATTTTGTCATGTTGCAAAAAATATTAAAGATTAAAAACAAGGCTCACATGATGATCTCGCCTTACAAGAACATCTTACTTACTATTTTGTCTTACTAGATTCTAATAAAATACTTAGTGCTTTTTAATATCTTGAAGCATCTAACTTGGTCAGGCAACATTGCAAGCCTGTCAGCAGTAAAGTATCAAAGTCTGAACATATTTAATATCTGCAATTTTAATCAGAATTTCTATTTGCTTATTTATATATCCACTTAAACTTTTTTTTGGGTGAGGGGGGGGAAATCAAAACTTCAGAGCCACCAGTAATTGGTTGCAAGCTTTAAAATGGGTTAACATACACACAAGTAAGTATTAAATAGTTTTAAGCAATGTAAATGGGAAATATCATGTGATTACTCTTAATGAATCCTCCAGAATAAAGCTCCACAATTACCTGATTAGAGTATTTAATAAAAGACAGCTCTCTCTATATTGAAAAAGAATTACATAAGTTTTTTTTCAATATAAACTCACCTGGAGGTATTTTACCACCTTAGTGGCATTCTTTTTCAGCGTGTTATGACTAATTTCAAAAACATAACTTTTTCTTCTAAACATTCACGCTTGGCTTTCTCAATGAGGAAAAAACAGTATTTCAGTTACATTAGTGATGTCTTGGTACCCTTAGCAAGCAGTGGCACTCTCGGTGACTGGATGTACACGTCCAGAGTCTAGACAAAAAAGCCTATTGCCTGACCAAGAATGGACTAGGGTTAAAGTTGGAATAGTTCATACACTATGTAAAAATCACCATTTTACAGCTGCAGAATTGTTGACCTTCTAAAAAAAATTACAATTCAATATTACTCATGGGGGGGGGGGGGGGGGGCGGTGGAAAAAGAACAGGACAGTATTCATCACTTTTCCCTACAGCTCTATTTATTTTACAAACAAAAACTTTTGTCTAATCCTAGATGATCTTAAAGTAGCTTTTGGTTTGGAAACCACATTGCTGTACCAACAGTGGTATTCTCTCCTGTTCACTGTGGGTGACACTTGTTTTGCTGCCTTACATGCTAAGTTTAATGTAAGAATTGATTTTTTTTGTAAGTGAGGGAATGCATGAAAGTAAAATAGTTCCAAATGAAGGGTGTGGCACTTTCTATGGCTGAATATTCATTTTGTTTGAAGACTTGTGGGGAAATAGTGTGAAGCTTAATTCATTTTTTTTTTTTTTTTTTTAAAAAGTCATTTCAAATGAGTTTGTTTTTTTATATGCTTTCAGCACCCAGCATGCTGAAAACAGTTTCTGAATACTATAGTACACCTTGAACAAAGCAGCCCATTCCAGTGCATCGAATGCAAAATGTTCAGAGACGAATGGTGTGAAATAATTTGCACTATTATTGCCTTCACCTTTCAGATCCTGTTTCAAACTAGTCTTCAGCAAGAAAACCTTTTGCTGTTGCCCATTTATGCTACATTTTTTCTTTAACATAAAATGCTGTTATTTCAGATTTCCAGCATCTGCAGTATTTTGCTATCGTACAAGGGTTTTTCCTTTTTGTTTTATATACTTTGTATTTCAAAAATACTTTGCAAAACTGTTTTATTTCTTGGTTAGCAACCAATCAACCTGTGCCATACACCCAAGAAAAGTTGAGATTCCCTCCTAGAATAAACTTTTAATTTAACTTTGGTATTTCATTTAATATTAAGTTTGGTTTTGTTTCAATTTCCTGGATTAATCCCAACATTTTTACACTAGAATTTTTTTTAACTTTTCAATTTAAAAAAATTCTTACCAATTGATAGAGGTTCTTTGATTCCACTTTGTAATACAGGAAACTGTGTTATCCGGAGGCGAACCGTCCGGCAAGCTCGAGCCACCGGCAAAAATCAGGAGCTGTTTTTTATTCTTTTCATTGCTTTGCTTTTATTGAACAGTCAAGCTCTGCAACGTAGCTAAGCAACAGCTTCAGCTAGAGACGCTTGCTGACTTGAGGCTGTTGCTAAGCAACAGGGTTTGTTGATTCATACGGAGATGAAAATCTCCGTATGTTTCAACATTAGCTCTGGAGTGTACGGCAGTTTTGAGGGAACGGCAGCAGCTCGGTCCCGTCGGTGCCGGATAGCACAAAGTTTCCTGTATTCAGCATTAGAAATACAACATCTCAGCTTCATTAGCAGTAGCTAACTGCATTACCAGATTTAGTAAGGAGGGGATAAAGTTCCCATGTTCTACGAAGTAATTTCACTAGGGTAGCAATGAGGACAATTCTTCAGTATCCTTGGGGGTGGGAGCCCATAAAGAGGGGAAAGAGGCAAAAATCAGCCAAATCATATTAAGGGGTCTCTTACTGGAGAGAGATAGATTTTTGTTGGTTAAGGATATCAAGGGATATGGAGCAAAGGTGGGTAAATGGAATTGAGGTACAGATCAGCCACAATTGAATTGAATGGTGGCTCAGGAGGCTGAATTCTGCTTTTATGTAACTATTTTGTTGGCTGTGAAGCCTTTTGGAACATCTTGAAGTCATGAAAGGCACTATATAAATGTAAGTGCTTTTTAGAGGAGATTCATTGCTAAGAAAAGTGGATAACCATCTCGCTCACAAAGATACAAGTCACAGAACAGCGAGTTGTCTAGCTGGAGATAGAATTCAACATTGAGGCAAAGTTAGGATTACTGACAGAAACAGAAGTGGTTGCGTTAGTCTACAGCGCCAAATCAGACACACACGACGATCACCTATCTTAATAGGAACGTATTGCCAGTGTATGTTAAAGATCAGTACAGTATTTGGTAAAAGGGATGAATTTACTAAGAAAACTGTTCCAATTACTGGGTTTGCCAGCCTTAGGAGTGTTGAGGACAGAAACCGACTTGCTTAGAAAAGATATAGGATCTACAAAATTAGCAAACATAGCAGCTATTGAAAATTATTTAAACTAGATGCAAGGGAGGGGAACAAGATAAAAAGGTATAAATGTTAGCTTAACAAATGTGTACACAGTAACAAATACAGGATTGGATTTTCACAAAAACACAAAGCAAATTTTTGTATATAAAATGCCTGAACTAGAGCCTATGATAGCAGTAAGGCACACAATGCAATAACAACTGAACCCCAGTAGGATGAAATGGATACAGCATGAGGGAGATGGTGTTCAGGAAGGATAGAGATAGGAAGAGAGGGATATAGCTCTATACGTCAGATCACCAGGCACCAAGGTAATAAAAACAAAAAAATTAAGTACCACAGATTGGTTTCAACTTGCTCATTTTCCCACAAACTGAAAATAGTTACAGCTCCAAGTCACCTTTGTTTGCAGCCATCTAGCTGGAGGACAGCAGGGAAGACTATAAAAAGTACATTTAGATCTTTATATGCTGAATAGTCTTTTTTAGGTTTTTAAATAATGAACTAGTCTTCACATCTAACTGCTGTTTTATTATTTTCAACCACTTACTGCGAATGGAGAGAGTTAACTGGTGTAACCTAGTAAAAAAACTTTTATTTAGGCTGCAACTAAAACTTCACATGATGGTACACTTGGAGATGAGAAGAGAAGCTATACACCAATTTACTATATTCATTCTATAGTAAATAACATTTAAAAAGTCATAGAGCAGATTCCCAGTTAAATAGAAACCTCCTGAAATGTCATTCTCCAGCATACTAACATTTCTTGAAGCCTTCCAAATTTCAGATTATGGTGCATGAAATTAGAATCGTTTAGCCACTAGCAATGAAAACTCAATTTGCTGATTGATATTTGCCAACATTCCTTTTTCAAAAATATGACCAGTTTGTAAAGCACTTTGGGACGTTTTACTATGTTAAAGGTACTATATAATGCAAGTTGTTGACTACTGTTATTACAATTAGTAACTCAATGCCACATGACACTGAAGAAATACACCGCCTTAGAACACAAAAAAAAGTCACCAGCAACTGGAATGGGAGGCAGTATAAGGTCTGTATTTTGCTTAGTTGCTCAAAATTTGAAGCTGGGGGGGGGGGGGGGTGGAGAAGGAACTTGAGGAATGGAATTCCTGCTAATAAACTGAACTAAAACTCAATTGCGAGGGGGTCAGGGCTCAACGCATGCACATTGGACTAGTGTTATAGCAATGCAAGCAACACCAGAGTATTAAGCAGATGTGACCTAGGAGTGCCTTGTACTGTTGAAATCTGCATATTGGAAACATGTTTCATTTGCTAGTGGTCAGCATAAAGCACTAAGATATAAAAAACAGCTTCAAAGACTTGAATATACCAGAAGATAGATGTACTAAAAAAATAGAATTCTACACATCAGACAAGCTAGCTTATTCATGAATACAAAATACTGTAAGCAGTCTGGTTTACTGAAGGTCCTGTGTTTCTGAAAAAACATACAATGTCTTGTTGGATGGCCATTAATGCTAATGTTTACCTAATTTACAAACCTCTACTTTGGTGCTTTCAGCAAATTGTCGGGATTTTTTTTTTTTTAAACCAGTCATTATGAGAAGGAATATTTAAGACTTGCTTGACACTCCAATTTTCCCAAAAAACTTCAAATATTTACTATAAAACAGATGAATGACAGCACAAAACATTCCAACAATTGCAAGCAGAGGTCCTTGTTCATATCCTGTCGAATCACCTTGAATTTTTTTTGCAAATGGGTCCCCTAAGTCATCCAGTAAATTACAACTTAAGCCTTGGTTTCCATTAAGGAAAAATAGTGTGTGCCCAAGTATTAAATGAATACCTTGCACGCGGGCCATCTATGTGGAAAAGAGGTATCTTCAACTTTTGAAAGGTGGCGTTGGAGGAAGAAACAAGTGCTAGAGATGCTTTTATAGTAAGGTTAACTAACACTTAGTTTCCCTCTTCACCCACTGTTGAGGGTTTCTCCAAATCCCTTTCATATCTAGTAGTCTAGATTAGAATCAATTCTATTTAAAGTTATTTCCATAACAATTGGAGTATGTACTAAGTGCAAAATCTGATCTCCAATCTCATCAGTCCCATCTTCAAGCATACTGAGGCATTGAGTAGGTCCTTATTTAGGTATAATACATCATGAAAGATTTACAGTTGTCTGTTCTGCCTTCTCATACAAGGAAAATGTTTCCAAATGCAAAAATAAACTATTACACTGTGGAACTCTCAAGATGCAGCAGTATAAAATAACCCACTATGTTCAACCCATCTGTTCAATTCAGATTACAGCAATGGTCTCCAGAAAGCATTAATCTGGACCTAGGTGACCCAATGGCATTTAAAAATAGATTTCCTAGGAGACTGCATACAATCCACATGCCATGTTTCTGATGGCAAAGTCAAGATCCAAAACTCTTCATTCTGGAGAAATCAAAAATGCAAACCTTTGTCCCATCACTCCATGTTGGTACCAGCAGACTACAGGACCAAATATTGCAACACTGAGATGGCAAAATGTATGGTAGCTTTAAAAAAAAAGTCAAATAATCAAAAGTCTAAATAAACCCAACTAATTTTGTGCTGGTGTACTCAACTTCCTCAATGTGCACACAAAGATTAAACACCATATGTCATCCATCAGGTTACAAAAAATATTAGTGTTTGAACAATGATTGAATGTGTGTGTGTGTTATTCAATGTTGAGAGAAATATTGTTTGTTAGGTTTTTAAAATAATCCTAGTTATCAATAATAACAGTCTTCCTGGGCAAGAGCAATTTTCACCACTGCTCATTGTTATTTACTAATAATATTTTATTAGAGAATAATCTGATACTGACAATTAAAGAACATCCCCAAAAGAGGACTAACATCCAAATTGGCAATCAGGAGCAAATGTATTTTAAAGTACATGAATATATTCCAGCATAGCTACAAGGTAGTACATTTTGAAATAATACTATTGTCCCTAAAATCAAAGCTTAAATTTCTTCCTCAGTTTGAATTATAGAATACAGTTTCTCATATGCAAGTGCCAAAAATGCCAATGCTGCATTGGCACCTCATACACAGATGTAACATTGTCATCTTGAAAGTGTGAATTAGTCCAATTACACGTTAAATGCACATTCAATATATACATGTCCCTCTGCAATAATCTGCTAGTCAAACAAAATATGCCCTCTTAAAATTAAAGAGTTGATTTTATTATGGATTATGCAAAAACAAGAGATTTAAGTACAAACATGAGACAGAACAAAGTCAATCTCACATGCTTGTTTTATTTAGTTGAGTTCCCCCTCTGGAGATAGGCCACTGAAAGGCAGTAGTGGGTGGGGGGGTTAAATCAGTGGAATGGTCCAGACCATCTCAAATTTTCTCCTCATTAATCAGTGACAAACACTGAAGAAATTTTGAGTGCCCAACCCCTCAATTGGACAGAGTGCAGAGTGATGAAAAAGTATCACCATATAAAGACAAACAACATTGTGATTAAGTTAACCCCCCAATAACCTGTGAATTGGCTCAGCACCACCTCAGTTTTGAATCGCAACTAAACTGAACACCTGCCAAATGTTAAATGAGTGCATGTGAATTAATCAAAGTGCTGAATCTACATTTCAAACAATTCCAGTGAGCCTGAATCAATTACCCAGAGCTAAATTCTCATTTATGTCCTTGCATTTCCACAAAAGGAAACTGCAGTTCTCATGAATTATTTTTCTCCCCAAGGTTTTGAGCTTGGGATCCACTATGACTGTATTTATGCATTAGTCTGCTCAAAGATGCCACACATTATTTACAGTTCCTTTGAATTTTGCAGTGTAATTCTGAAATGAAGTACTTGCGATAAAAGCTGTCTGTTCAATTGCATGTGTTATATATGATTTGCAAAAAGCTACTACTGCAAGAATATGCAACTTTTAACCAAAACCTTGCAAGTTGTAAATCTGCTCCAGACCACCAAACCCATCATCCATCAAATACATATTCAGAATCTATTTAGAAAGTCCAGGTTCAGGATTTCAGGGATTTTAATCTTGTCCAGTTTCACTGGAGAAGGAATGATGGGAAAGTTTACAGCAAACACATGCTTTAATTCCATTAGCAGTTGTCGACTTGGACTTCTGTCTGCCAATCGATTCTGTAGAAGACAGAACATTCATTAGTTACAGTGAGGGGCTATTACATTGCAAAATATTAAATTACTCTCCATTAATAAAGTTCAATATACTCTGCATACCATGGGTGAGGTAGCCCACCCAACTGCAGTAATCATGGGAATAGACTATTTTATCAAAAAAAGATCGCAAGACCAAACACTTGCCCAACAACAGCAAGTTAATGTCAGCAATTTTCAGTTTGTTTTTTTGTTTTTTTATAAATTGAGGAGTCAGCTCAGCACAACATTCGGTGCTGAAAAACATTCAAGTCCTGTTGGAGGGAAAAAAATCTACCAACTGACCTTTTTTTTTTTTTTTTGAGGGGGAGAAGAGGACTTAGTGGTCTATTTAACAAAAGAAAAATAAATTTACATACACTATAGTAATGGCAAGATTCCAGGGAAGATTTGAGGGAAATGTGATATGAAGTACAGCTTCACTTAAAAGGCTACTATACCCAAGGGCGAGTAATCCACAATTCTTCATTCACTAAATTCCACTCATCATGGATATAAACTCACATGGAATGATAAAGGATAAATCTACCCTTAGCCAAGAGTTAAACACTGCCAATCAATATATTATTTTAAAGAAGACATGCACATCTGATAAGGGTATGCAGATTACAGTATTTAAAAAAACTGCTGGAAATACTCAGGTCAGGCAGCATCTGTGGAGAGAGAAACAAATGTTTCAGGTTGATAACCTTTCATCATTTGGACATGCAGAAGCCCAAGGGAATAGGTAGGTTGGCAATTGCTAAAATACAAAAAGATTAGATTATCTTTCCAGTTGTAGTACATGTTCTTGTGTTATAAAGCAGCAAAGAGGAAAAAATACTGGAAAACAGTCACTGCTGAAAACACTGAAGTCATGCAACAGAAAGCTTGAAAAGCTGTGCCCCCAAAGCCGATCCCTTACTTGCCCCACTACTACTACGTTCAAAAGGAATTCGAGATGAATAGGGTCATGTACAAAAATGTTTTGATATCTAAATACATGACATCCAAAATTAGATGTAATTACTGAATATGTCTGGCTGCATCAGCTATGAGAAATTAGGATTTATTATTAAACAAAATAAAGATACATCTTGTAAACCTACCTGAATATTCTTTATAAAAGCTACAGATACACGTTCTTCAAATTCATTAATAGGTGTATACAGGTTCAGTATTTTCACAATCTGTTACAAAGCAAATGATAAAAAGCAGGTAAGTAGAAAAAATGGTCAGTATAAAAGCATCAGCAATTCCAATTTCAAAGTTGCAGATATAGAATAGATGCTGTAAGGTAAAAGCCAATGGTCCTAATTCCATCAAAGAGCATACCTTAAGTAGTTAAGTCTTTTGAAGCACGTAGTCAGGTGTCTATCCAGCTCTTCAAATTTTAAGACTACCTCACCATCCTCATTAGGGATCCCACTATGGTGCAGCAGGGGAGTAGGGAAACAGGATGACTGGCAACCATCATGCAGTGCAAGTTTCACAATGCTTGCCAGGGTGTAGATATACAATTGGGTGTTCTCGGGCTCCTGCTGGTCTTTTCTGGGAGCATGTGGCGGGTTGACCAGGGCAGTAAAGTGGCATTGACTTCCATAATGAGCAAAAAAGTTTACGGGTGGAGCCGTGTTGCAGACACTGGTGCCTTTAGTTGGGCTACCAAATAGTAATGTTAGTGCTTGAAATTTAGTAGACTCAGTCTGCCATCTTCATGGCCAGCAGAACCTGGAAATGTGCTCGTTGAGGTTCCAGAACTACTGTACCTAGATGTGAATGGGCGACATCTGGAACATGTAAAAGGTGGGGGACCACATTCAGCTTTGTGGTGCACTAAGATGGGTAGGTTGTTACACCCGTCAGCATATATGCAGGAGAGAAGGGGAGGAAGTTATTTTCTGCAAAGGGCTGGAAGTTTGAGAGTCACTATTAAGCCAAAAAATTGAACGCCCATTTAATCCAGGCAAAGGAACCAGCCCCTTCTACTTGGAAATCCTGGGCAAGGACCACTCCCACTTTTTTCTGTCCCTCAAATATGCAATTGTCCTTCTAACCATAAGCAATTAATGGATTCCCATGCATTTGAACATAGAAAGCACTAGTCAAAAATGACCACTGTCCATCTAGATCACCTACCACCATCCTGGTAGTCGTATGATGCACTATAAATGGAGTTGTTCACAAATCATGGCAATTAATCAATTAGTCTACAACAGACCCAGACACGAGGTAAAGAAAACCCATAGTGGAAAGTTTTGAAAACCGTAGGTCAAAGTTACCTGTTCCACCCATGCTACACTGAAGACGTCGTGCTTCAAATTACTCATGTTGTATCCCAAGAAATAAATCTTATTTGCATTTGAATTAATCAATATTATCTGCTTCCATAGTCTCTAGGGAGGCTGTTCTATAGATTTATCACTTGCTCACTGAAATAATAAATTTGTTTTGAATTTACACCCCTTCAAGCACAGTGTCCTCTGGTTCTACTGTTCTGGACAAGGTAAAACAGCTCTTCATGGTCTACATTATCTAGTCCCTTTAGGATCCCAGCATTCTCTTATTCCAGTGAGAACATACCCAATTTACATAATCGCTCCTCATAATCCAATCCCTCCATCCCCTCTATCATTCTGGTTGCTCTCTTGTGTCCTTTCAATAGCTGCAATATCCTTTTTGTACTTGAGACCAGAACTGTGAGCCCTATGATCTTCATGTTCCCTAACTGTACTGCATTCAGTATCCATCATTCCAGCAACATTCTGGCTCCTTAAAGACATTCCAGTTAGACCTTTTCTTCCATCAAGCTAGTACTTTCAAAACAATAAAACTGAACCAACATTTTAGACAGCTGTGATTTTTATGCTCTAAATATGCTGGTAAATTGAAATGTACCTGTGGCTTTGAAAGTGCTGTGCACATTGAGCAGATTGCCTCAGCATCTGCATCAGTCGTCTTATTCAATTGCAAGAGCAGGGTAGCTTGTATCAGTGGCTCCAAAGTCTCAAGTGCACCACTCTGGTGCAGGTTCTTGCCTCTTAGCCATTCGATTAGCTGGCTGACATTGTTCCTGGATCAGGAGGAAGTGGAGAAACAACGCCAAATATTTCAGCAATCCGAGCAGAGAGACTCACATGCCATCAAGACTAAGCACTTTTCTCAAGTCTGCCAAATTTTATGATGAGAAGCATATGTGAATAAATAAATGTGAAATGCTAGAAGTATTGCACATATATGGTATACCACTGGAACCATAGATCTGCTTGTCATTCAGTCTACAGTACAATTTAATAGCCTAATTGGCAGTCCTGTGAAGCTATAATGTATTTAGACTTATTTTAAATAACTTTAGTTTTAATTTCACAAACCCCACTTGAGCAATGATCAGGATTTAGATTTATACCCATGGGTGGAGTGCGATGTCTGAAGAAGCCCACAATCCATCCCTGCTTAACTCAGTAAAAAAAGACCACCACATCCCAGGCATCAGCACAACTAGAATGCAGCACTGATGAACAACATTTAACTTTCCACTCAATTCAGATAAAAGGAATGAAAAGGTAATGGTACTATTTCTAAAAACAACCGTTTAGTGTGCTATTTCTATATGCAAGGATAATACAAGTCAACACATTGGCACAATCAAACGTGGCTTCAGAATTAAACAGCTCTATATGGATTCAACTTTCCAGGAATATAGCTTATACTTGGCAAAGGAAGCCCTTGCTATTTATATAGCAAGCCAACACCCATTCTCCAGCTTCAAGTCTACAACTTGGATAGCACGGTTATAAAGAAATGTGTATATATAAACAGCATTGATTCAGACATCCGAGGTCTGCCTTTGGCAAGTAAGCTGTAGTCCTTTTACATTCCACTGGCAAACTTTCACTAATTTCTGGCCAACACCTTGCTGAAGTTAATCTTATAATATTGAATAGGCTACCGTTTCTCCTACATCTACAGATTTGACTTTTCTGGAGATTACATTGAAGTTCAGTCTTTATCTCAGATTAATTGCACGGCATCAAAATTGAATTGAATTGAAATATTAGAGTTAAAGCTGGATATTGGGTTCTGTGGAACTTAACAGAATTGTTCAACTCTGCAAAGGTTTTTAGAAACCACCTTTCCTACAACTAAATGGGTTTGCTCATCAACAAAACCAGGATACATTCGGTCAATAGAGTAAATGGAACCACCAAAACAAGCAGATCCATAAACCACATTTATACATTTCATTACAAGTGCGCTTCTTCAGAACAGTCTTTTTATTCACCTTGAACACAACTCCTGGCAAGGTTTGTAGGACCTTTTTTGTGCCATCTTGCAAACTACAGTGGACATTTTGTATAGTTTGCCAATAAATACAACAGGGTGATCACAATATTGGTTATTGCACTGTGGTGTTAGTAACTAACAGAAAAGGCCATTTCAGCAATAATTGCTAGGTGGCTATCTTAAGACCGACGGCACAATACTAATAAATGGGGACAGAACGCCAAACAGTTGTTCCAATTTTGGGGGCGTTAAATGCAGTTTACTTTTTCCCGCATTGATGAGGATTTAACTCTGTACCAAAGGAGAGCAAATTATTTAGAAGTTTATTTAAAATCAAGGATTACATTATTGCAACGCAACTAATTTTACCCATAAAAGGAATCCAGAATCCTGCGCTTTGGATCCAAAAGCCTGCATTTTTTTTTAGAACATAAGACGTATGAGCAGGAGTCGGTCATTTGGCCCCTCGAGCCTGCTCTGCCATTCAATAAGATCATGGCTGATCTGATCTTGGCCTCAACTCCACTTCCCTGCCCGCTCCCCATAACCCTAGACTCCCTTATCATTCAAAAAATCTGTCTATCTCCACCTTAAATATATTCAATGACCCAGCCTCCACCGCTCTCTGGGGAAGAGAATGCCAAAGATTCACGACCCTCAGAAGAAATTCCTCATTTCCGATTTTAAAGGATTTCCTCTTATTCTGAAATTATGCTCCCTAGTTCTAGATTCCCCCCGTCAAGCTCCTTCAGAATCTTATACTGTATGTTTCAATAAGATTCCCCCTCATTCTTCTAAACTCCAATAAGCCCAACCTGCTGAACCTTTCTTCACATGACAACCCCTTCATCTCTGGAATCAACCTCATGAACCTTCTCTGAACTGCCTCCAATGCAAGTACATCCTTCCTTAAATAAGGAGACCAAAACTGTACACAGTACTCCAGGTGTGGTCTCACCAACGCCCTGTACAGTTGTAACAGGACTTCTACTTTTATACTCCATTATTCCCTTTGCAATAAAGGCCAACATTCCATTTGCCTTCCTAATTACTTGCTGTTTAGTTATTCACGTTAAAATAGCAAGTCTTTACAGTTCAACAGTGCAGTTCAAAACAAACTTCCAATTATGCTTGTGCTTAGTTGTAAAGCATGGGAAAAATGGCTGGACTCTTAAATCTAAAAGTCCAGCTGTCACTCTGTTTCAGCAGACAGTTCAAGCAACCCATTGCTGCTTTTATATTGGTCTTCAGCTACTGGGTCCTGCAGAATGGGTCCCGTGCAGCTTGCAGGCACATCCAAATAAACTTAGTTTAAGACCAGCCAGAAATCTTTTTTTTTTTTTTTTTTTAAACTGCATTTTCCAGGGGCCAATAAACACATTTCTCTGCTGGCAGCCAGGCACTTTGGTGGTGGTAATAATGTCATGACATCACATACCCACATTGCTAATTTCCCCTCGTGATCTTGTAATGCAACACCATGGCTGCACTGCTCCACACATGCACATTGACCAACATGTCAAGTCTGTGCATGTGCCATACAGCTAATTTACATTAGAGGTAAATACAGGAAAACAGCATAGTTGGCTCACTCTCCAAAGACCTGGGACACTATAGAAAAGCAGCTCTAGTTACACATCAACTTCATGGCATAATACTGCCAATTATACCATTACACAGACACAAAAAAGTTATATCAGATGCCATTTTAGCTAAAATAAAACACATCTGAATTGAACTCCTCCTCTATGCCAAATTAAGTGAATTGCCTCCGACATTGGACAATGTCCTGTCTGCTTTTCATTGTTTGCAATTAAAACAGCACTTCAGCCAAGCCACCACTGTTCATCTGCCCTTTTACCATATTGAATTCTACTGCAAAGTTCAATCTTGGCAGCAAGTGCAAAAATTAAAGATTTTACAAAATCCTAATATTAATCAGAGAGGGGCTTTTACCTGATTTGGACTCCATTACTAAAGGAGCACACGTCCCTCCTTAGAAGCAAGTTGTTCAGCGTG
This sequence comes from Somniosus microcephalus, assembly GCF_052327205.1. NCBI lineage: Eukaryota > Metazoa > Chordata > Chondrichthyes > Squaliformes > Somniosidae > Somniosus > Somniosus microcephalus. The sequence continues at coordinate 29,618,409 of NC_140999.1, read as the reverse complement.
ACTGCTGCAATTATGTAGTAAATCTGCCGGTAAACTTGTTTAATAATTTCAGGATGCAAGCCATGTTTGGAGATGAGGTTATGGAACGAGTTTAATTGGTGAAGGATGGAATTCAGTGTGTATACGGTGTTATCGCCACGGAGGCTTCCTGTTTTCTTTCTATAACCTGCTGGTCTTGCTGTCATACTCGAAATGCTCTGAATGGTGTCATTTTCTAGCATTCCAGACACTGCAAGCACAGATTAAAAACAAACTTTATTGCAAGAATTATTTTTATGTTTAAAACCATTGCACATTACGCGTAACCATTTTACGGGGACAGTATATTTCAGGAAAGTCACTGAGGAACTTTACTGATGATTGATGTAATAAATATGGAATTCTCAAATTACAGAATCAAACTTCCAAATGTTGAACCCCTCTTTCCTGAATGTTTTCTCTTGCCAGTTCCCACCTGATAATGTACTCCAAGTCCAAGAATATTACATTTTGATTTTTAAAATATATTCTCCAACTTTACATGTTGCTGGTAGAGAGGAAAATCTATCACCGTCCAGGGCAATAAAAAATATTATTCCCAACGGGTCTTTTCGATGTTCCTCTATACATTTCTTTAAGTATATGTAAACAAATGAAATTTATTTTTTCCCCCCAAATCTCCAGATGGGACGAAATGAGCTCTTGTGATGCTTCATATCAATCCTCATTTGCAGGTAAGCAAACAGGACTCTTGATTTGTTCAAGACAGAGTCTGTTTCCCCCTAACATTTAATGACATTTTATTTTTACAAAAGAATAATTAGTGACATTATTGAATATGTTTTTAATCTTCTTTCATCCCACACCCAATAGTGCTTACATACAACGATTAAGAAGATAGTTTTGAATATAGAAATGTCAGATGTTCTGCAGATTAAATTTTTTAAAGTATTTTTCTAACTAGCGATACCCAGAGTATATTGTACTGAGCACAGAATCACTTGCCTATCATTTGCTGAAGTTTTCCCTCTGCAGCCTTGATTAATTGGTGATAAAGTTGAATGGCAAGGTCAGACAAAATCAGGCAATGTTGGGAAAGATCAAAATTCCTCAAGACGTGTTTCCTTTGTTCGGGTGTGTTCATTTCAACAGAGTTCTGTAAAACAAGAACAAAAAATCAATTATTGGACTTTAGTTACGGTCAGGATAAACATCTTTGTACGGGAGGATCATTCTGCAAATTGCCTCAGTCCCTTGTACAGTAATCCACCCACTGACCCATGATTAATGTTCCCTTTAAGCTGTGTGGCCACGCAGTGCTCTGGAGGTCCCGCGTAGCCGGCTCACCGGCTTTTCAATGGAAAAACCGCACATGCGCGGAATATTGACGGGGCTGTGCGACCCCCAAAAAAAAGAGGGAACATTGCCCATGATCCCAACTAATGACGACTGAATGTATCGGTGGAAGCACCATGCAATTAAACTGCACAGTGGCATCACTGAAAATATGTAAATGTATTTGAAAATTCACTCATTTATGTTTGGAGATAAGAGAGTTGGAATCCAAATCAGTGATAAAATTAATTTAAAGATAAAGTAGTAGCATCTCAGTGACATCGGTTTATAGTGGAAAGTGGTTTAATCTTCAGCCTTTTAAAGCCTATGCTTGACACTTAACCAATTCCTGATTTAATCCATCTTATTTTTTTTAAACCTTGGTGGCATCCTGCACTATGATCTTCCACACTGGCTTCTCAAAATAAAATTAAAATACTCACCTCATCCCCACTGTACTGCCTTATGCAGACCAACAGACGATAGGTGTTGGATAGCCAGAATGCCACCATCTCAAAGTCATAGTTTCTCTGCAAAATTTAAATAAAATCAAGACACACAGTCACTCATATGGCATGTGTTCAGTTTTCCCATCTGCAGTTCAATTTGTGACACCTCAAGCTAGATTAGCATAATTACTTGCTACTGTTCTACTTTGTGAATTATAGCTTCACTTCATAAAGAGAAATGGCAGAGCAACTACATATAGATTCAAAAGTACCCGCTCCCACGCACATGCTGCACGAGTTGAGATTTTGTATCTATCAATAATTTAAAAAAATATTTTTTGCCTGCCTCAGCTTGAAAAAGTTGTTAAAATATTTTCTAGTGAGCAAAGAAATTGAACAGGGACATTTTATTCATGAGATTATTGTGTGATAATTACACATGTTGCTTTCAGAATGTAGTCATTTGCAATTTGCCACATTACAGTTTCAGACCTTGGCTACGGAAAAGGAGGACAGTGAAAATGGAAAGATTGGTAGGTATTAGAAAGCACCATCTAGCATTAGGAGTCTGGAATGGGTCACTATTTGGGGAATGGTATGGAATGAGAGAAAAGGAATCAAGAAACAGATGGCGAAACTGAAACATAAAACACTGAAAACATTTTTTTGTAAATCCCACAAGCATCTATTAACTTAAATTTCGAACATAGCCCCACATAACATTGCAGCATTTAAGCGATATTTTACAAAAACTGGCCAGCATATCCTGCAATCCTGGGCCCACTGAAATGGAGAAACATTTAGTCTTTGGTATGCTGCCTATCCTGCTGAGATTGAATTTATCGGAGACTCGATAACATTGGACACCAGTAACCAATTAGGAACATTCAATTAGAATTTTTTGGTTAGTGTTAAAGCAACTCGTCAACCCTGTTACTACAACAAAGTCTCCAGGATAGAGCAGGTTCTGCAAATACAAAAGTTAAATTCACTCAATTTCTTGCTTTGTCAATTCTACACAAATAAACAAAGGTGTGGAAAGCTAAAATACTGGCCACTTTGGAGGGTTAGGTGAAACTGTTGCAATACTTATAGGACCACTGTCTAGCTTATGGAAGTGATACTTGACGACTGTGATCAAATACCTTGGAGTATTGAATATACTTGGCTCATTTGGTAACACGCTCATCTTTGAGTTGGAAGTTTGTGGATTAATGTTCCTCTCTGGGCTTCCACAAATAATCCAAGGCTGACACTTCGATAAAGTAGAGGGAATGATGCAGTGTCAAAGGTGTTGTCGTTCAGATGGGATAGCAAAGGAAGATCCCGTCTGGTGATTCAGGCGAACGTAAAAGGAAGATAGGCAGAAAGAAAAGGGGGGGGGGGGGGAGAAAAAGAAAGAGGGGGAAAGAAAGAGGGGGAAAAAAGAGAGGGAGGAAAGAAATGTATATAGCGCCTTTCACAACCTCAGGATGTCCCAAAGCACTTTACTGCCAATTAAGTGTAGTCACTGTTGTTATTGTAGGAAATACAGCAGCCATTTTGCACACAGCAAGCTCCCACTAACAGCAATGAAATAAAGGACCAGATAATCTGTTTTAGGTGCTGGTCGAGGGAGAATGTTGGCCAGGACATCGGGAAAACTTCTTGAACAGAGGCCCAACCAGTCCCCATCCACCACCACCCTCCTCCGTCTGGCTGAACTTGTTCTCACATTGAACAACTTCTCCTTTGAATCCACTAATTTCCTCCAAATCAAAAGGTGTTGCTATGGGTACCCGCATGGGTCCTAGCTATGCCTGCCTTTTCGTGGGATATGTGGAACACTCTTTGTTCCAGTCCTACTCGGGTCCCCTCCCTCACCTCTTTTTCTGGTACATTGATGACTGTATCAGTGCCGTCTCCTGCTCTCGCCCTGAACTAGAAAATTTCATTCACTTCGCTTCCAATTTCCACCCTTCCCTCACCTTCACATGGTCTATCTCCAACTCTTCCCTTCCCTTCCTCAACATCTCCATCTCCATCGATAGGTTATTGACAAACACTCACTACAAGCCCACTGACTCCCACAGCTACCTGGACTACACTTCCTCCCACCCCGCCTCCTGTAAGGACTCTATTCCATTCTCCCAGTTTCTCCATCTTTGCCGCATCTGCTCAGACGATGCCACCTTCCATACCAGTGCTTCTGACATGTCTTCCTTTTTCCTCAACCGAGGATTCCCCTCTACTGTGGTTGACACGGCCCTCGACCGTGTCCGTTCTATCGCCCGCACTTCTGCCCCTCACCCCTGCCCCTCCCTCCCGGAACCACAATAGAGTTCCCTTTGTCCTCACCTTTCACCCCACCAGCCTCCACATTCAACTGATCATCCTCCACCATTTCCGTCCCCTCCAGCGTGATCCCACCACCAAACGCATCTTCCACTCACCTCCCTTTTCAGCATTCCGTAGGGACCGCTCCCTCCGCGACACCCTAGGCCACTCCTCTACCACCCCCAGCAGCCCTTCCCCTTCGCCCGGCACACGCAGGAGATGCAACACATGCCCTTATACCTTCCCACTGTCCAGGGCCCCAAACACCCCTTCCAGGTGAAACAGCGATTTACTTGTACTTCTTGCAATTTAATTTACTGTATTCGCTGCTCACGATGCGGTCTCCTCTACATTTGGGAGACTAAACGCAGATTGGGTGACTGCTTTGCAGAACACCTCCATTCAGTCCGTAAGGGGGACCCCGAGCTCCCGGTGGCCTGTCACTTTAATTCACCGCCCCATTCCCACTCAGACCTCATCGTCCTTGGCCTCTTGCACTGTTCCATGGAAACTCAGCGTATGCTCAAGGAACAGCACCTCATCTTACAATTAGGCACTCTACAGCCCTCTGGACTCAACATAGAGTTCAACAATTTCAGATCATAACCTCGGCCCCTATATATATTTTATCCACACTTTTTGTTTGGCCTTTTTTTCTTCCCTCCCACATGGCAGCTGTCCTTCATTCTGCCAGCGCAATTCATCTAGGGCCATCCTTTGTTCCTTAACCTGTCCCATTACCACCTCCTCTCGCCTTGAATATCTCTTAATGTCTCTCAATATCTCTTAATCTCTCCTGCTTTCTATCCCATCACTGACCTTCCCTTTTGTTCTTTCATCCCCTCCCCCTTTTCCCAGCCCCTAAACGTGCTTTCCATTTCCTGCTTTTTTCCAGTTCTGACGAAGGGTCTTCGACCTGAAAACGTTAACTCTGTTTCTCGCTCCACGGATGCTGCCTGAGCTGCTGAGTTTTTCCAGCGTTTTCTGTTGTTATTTGGGAAAACTTCCCTGCTCTTCTTTGAATAGTGCTGAGAGATTGGGCCTCTGTTTATCATCTCTTTGGAAAGACCGAAGTCCTCCCAATTTCACGGCCAACATTCCTCCCTCAACCATCACAGATCAATTGGCCGTTAACTATCTTTGAGAGACTTGGGTGTGTAATTTGGCTTCTGTGTTTGCCTGCATAACTGACTGTATTGGAAAAGTAACCCATTAATTGTAAAATACTTTGTTTTACTCTGAAAAGTCCAGAGGATGTGGTAAGGCACTATATAAAATTGCAAATTGTCTTTTTTCTTTTATATTACTAGAATAAGCTGAAAAAGCAACCTTAAAGCCTTGGCGTTTAGTTATTCTAATAAATCAAACACGTGGGTGTTATAATGTGCTGTGCCAGATATTCAGATCTGGGATTCCCACGTCTAGCGGTGTAATTTCTGAAGGTTTACCCAAAATATGAGACTTTGCAAGCCAAAATAGGCACATGCTTGATGGACCAGAGTCAAAGTCCTTCCCCACAGAGCCAAATTAAACACAGGAAGATATCAACCCCGATTAATTGCGCAACCCCAGAGGTCTGGAAGCATCTCATTGGTGAATTGTCAACCACTGGAGGTAGGGGGAGAAAGGAAATCAACTTTTCCCAGGCACAGAGGCTTCTTAAGCCCACATTAAATATCCACATTAAGAAACTGGTTTTTAAACTTAAATCTGGAGTAGTTGAATATCCTATTCCTACCTTTAGAACTTTCTTGATACCTCCAAGCACAGCTGTAAACAGGGAATGGGCTCTCTGTTCATCGTTTGTGTAATCTGCATGTCTGATACACATGAAGAGAATGAAAGCTGGGAGTGTTGGTAGTGCACTTAATGCATCAGATTGTGGTTTGAGATCTAAAAACGAAAAAGAAATAATGAATATATTGGTCACCGTATAATTGTGTGGCATTATAATTTGCTGTCAAAGTCATCTTCTTAGGCAGTCTCTCGGAACCGAGGAGGACTTGCTTCCGCACTTTAAAAAAAAAAAAATTCTCAGGTGGCTGATGAGTCCAATGCGGGACCTACAGTCTGTCACAGGTGGGGCAGACGGTGGGTGGGGTGCTTGGGTTGACGTGCACGCCTTCCGCTGTTTGCACTTGGCTTCCGCTTACTCCCGGCGAAGAGACTGGAGCTGTTCGGCGCCTTCCCGGATGCTTCTCCTCCACTTTGTGTGGTCTTGGGGCAGGGATTCCCATGGTGTCGGTGGGGATGTTGCATTTTATCCCAAGGAGGCTTTGAGGGTGTCCTTGAAGCGTTTCCTCTGCCCACCTGGGGCTCTCCTGCCGTGTCGGAGCTCCAAGTAGGGCGCTTGCTTTGGGAGTCTCGTATCGGGCATGCAAACGATGTGGCCAGTCCATCGGAGCTGATCGAGCGTGGTTAAAGCTTCGATGCTGGGGATGTTGGCCTGAGCGAGAACACGGACGTTGGTGCGCCTATCCTGCCAATGGATTTGCAGGATCTTGCATAGGCAGCGTTGGTGGTATCTCTCCAGTGCTTTGAGGTGCCTGCTGTACATGGTCCATGTCTCTGAAGCATACAGGAGGGCGGGTATCACTACTGCTCTGTAGACCATGAGCTTGGTGCTGGGCTTGAGGCCCTGGTCTTCAAACATTCTCTTCCTCAGGCGATCGAAGGCTGCACTGGCACACTGAAGGCGGTGTTGGACTTAGTCATCGACGTCTGCCCTTGTTGACAGTAGGCTCTCGAGGTATGGAAAGTGGTCCACGTTGTCCAAGGCCTCGTCATGGATTTTGATAATCGGGGAGTAGTACTGTGTGGCGGGGGCAGGTTGGTAGAGGACCTTTGTCTTACGGATGTTTAGTGTAAGGCCTATGCTCTCATACGCTATGGTGAAGGTGTTGACAATGGTTTGGAGTTCGACCTCAGTGTGCGCAGACGTAAGCGTCATCTGCATACTGTAAGTCGATGACAGAGGATGGGACGACCTTGGATCTGGACTGGAGGCGACGAAGGTTGAACAGTTTCCTTTTTGTTCTGTAGATTAGCTCCACTCCAGCGGGGAGCTTACTGAGGGCGAGATGGAGCACTGCAACCAGGAAGATCGAGAAGAGCGTTGGTGCGATGAGACAGCCTTGCTTGACCCTGGTCCGTATGTGAATTGGGTCTGTGGTGGATCCGTTGGTCATGATCATGGCTTGCATGTCATCGTGAAGCAGGCAGAGGATGGTAACAAACTTTTGAGGGCAGCTGAATTTGAGGATGACACTCCATTATCCCTCATGGTTGACTGTGTCGAAGGCATTTGAGAGGTCAAAGAAAGCCAGGTACAGCGGTTGGTGCTGTTCACCGCATGTCAACTACAAGAGAAATGCAGGGAAGATCATGTTCATTGTGCCCCTTTAGTGGACGGAATCCGCATTGCGACTCTGGGAGAAGCTCTTCAGCCACTGGGAAAAGGCGATTGAGGAGGATTCTTGATGACTTTCCCTGTGTCAGACAGCAGGAAAACGCCTCTGTAATTACCGCAATGGGATTGCTCACCTTTCTCGAAGATGGTCACGATTATGGAGATAGCGCTCGTCGTTATTTTTGCACAAATGCCACAGCAACTTCAGGTGGTTAAATGCAGAAATCAAAAAAGGTTTCTGTCCGAGATGCGCCGCTCCACCCTTAATCTTTGCAAAAACAGCATCTCGCTGTTTGCCTCACCATTGAAATGCATTGAACAGCGTGAAGTTGTTGTATTTGCGCAGATATAAACTAAATTCGCCACAGAAAGTTAAGACAAGTCGTTTCAAGTCTAAGGACTCTTCTAACAATGTGATAATTACATGCAGTGAACCTCTCTGGCATTGAAAATTAACTATTGCAAGTGTGGAGTCTCATTGCTTTAGGTTTTAATTGTTGTTGAGATTTTTTATAATTTAAAATTTGTGTTTACATTTTTTCTTGTCTTTTTTTCCTCTCCCTCGTAATCCAATCTTTCTTTCCCCCTCTATTTCTCTTTCTGTTGTTCTGAATTCATCTACTCCAACTTACTTCCTCCTCAGTCCTGGTGCTGTTAATTTCACAATCCTTCCATCTGATTGGTTAAGGAGATACACAGTTGCTTGCCCCATTCACTCTGGTCCCAGATACCCTGTAGAGGGCGCTATGCCATTTCCATCCCGCACTTCCAGCAGAGATTAAACAGCCAAGTGAAAGTCTAACTAACAGTGCGCACTATTCGTTGATCAGTTACAGCAAATTCTGGGCCATTGTAAACTTATTCGAATCTGTGAACCAGCTTGAAAACAGCTAGTTTGAATATAGTTCTTCCACAAACAAAAAGGCCAACATCTAAATAAGAGAATCAGACTATTACCTCATGGTAATGTGATATCCCTCAGCAGGTGTACATACATGATCTTGTCTTAGTCTTTTTTGTGGAGACAGTAGATCTGCTGATATGGGGCGCACACACATTCAAGTGTTGTTTTCATATCTAACTGTATTTAATACCTGTGCCATTCAAGACTAGCAAATGCATGTCTAAGGAGTAAAGTGAAATCTGATTCACATGGCTGCATCCAAAGTTTCGTAGTCAATGCCTCGTCACGAGTCCAGCTAGGCCCAGACCCAGTGTGTTGAGCAAAATCCCTCTAGAAAAAACTCAAGGCCCTTTTATGGATGATTGGCCTGACGCAACAAATGTCCTATGATCCAAAATGATTGCAAATATCAATTGAAGAATTTGAACCAAAAAAAACCCACAAAAAGTCCAGACACACAATCTCATTTAAAATTAACTTGCAAAGGCCAAGTAGCTGAAACTTGGCTCTGTCAAGTTAAATGGACAGTTTTTTTTTCTAGAAAACAATGCATGATACTCAACCATGTTTTTACAGCATACACTTGCTTCCATAAATACTGCAAGGGGGTGAGGGAATCTAAAGAAGCATTGACTAGTGATTTTGCCCATTTGTTTCACTATATTCATTTGAGCACAAATGTGGATGAGGAAGGAGGCTTTATAGCAGATGTGTAGAAGATTAACAGATTATGCTTTTAAGTAGAAGCATGTTACAATCAAAGCCTGATTCAAGTATCATCCGGCACTTTAAGGTTATCTATAATTATAATCATTTTCACAAGTATTCTGGGGATGGGTTGCTTTATGTACATCATCTTTCTAAAAATTATTTAAAGAGACATTTTTGTTTGTACGATCAGGTGTGCTTGTTTGGATGTTCATGGCCTCAGTGTTTGAAGCAAAACCACTTCATGTACCAAGAATTGGAGGGCATGCACCATCGCTCAGTATTGGATTACCATACTTTAGGCACAGAAAAACTTACTCAAGAGATTAAAAAGCCATTCGACGTGCTGAATAGCTTGCAGTTCAGAGACTTTTTCATTTATCATGCATTTCATCGAATACAAGTGGTGCTACAGCTACTGCCATCGATCAGGTGGATCAATGTCCCATAACTAAAGGGCAGGAATTTCTTCTACTCTTACGCATTACTTGAAGTTGTATCCTGTAGTCACAGACAAGGTTAAAATACATCTGTATCCTTCCTCTTCAGAATTTTAAAAGATCTAGATCATGTCCCCTCAATTTTCCATTTGAGGCCAGGAAAGTGATTTATTGGTGTGTGTGTGGGGGGGGGGGGGGGGGGCGGGTGGAAGGAGGAGGAGGAGGAGGAGGAGGAGGAGGAGGAGGAAAGGGAGTTCAGTTCTGCAGTCTCTTCATGACAGAGCACAAAACCCCCAGATTCATCATGATCACTCTCCTCTGAACACAAAGCCCCTTTGATGTCCAGGTACATAATAACCCTAGTCATCAACCATTTTCATTCCTTGAACAGACAAAACAAAATAAGCTTAATGTTGATACCTCAGTAATGTTTACACATTCTATAGAAAATCCTGCAGTGAATATTCTTCTGGGCTCTATTTAAACTCAAGCCCTGGAGGTGAAAAGGACAGTATAACAGCCCATTACAATGATCATCATCTTTATAAACATACCCCTCCATATCATTTGTAAAATGGATCAGATCAAAGCTCTGCAGTCCTGCCATATTCAGTCGTGAATGGTGGTAGACAATTAAACAACTAACAGGAGGAGGAGGCTCCATGAATATCCCTATCCTCAATGATGGCGGAGCCCAGCACGCGAGTGCAAGAGACAAGGCTGAAGCGTTTGCAACCATCTTCAGCCAGAAGTGCCGAGTGGATAACCCATATCGACCTCCTCCCAAGGTCCCCACATCATAGAAGCCAGTCTTCAGACGATAGCGCGTGGAGTGAATCGAATCAAGAAACGGCTGAGCACACTGGATACAGCAAAGGCTACGGGCCCCAACAATACCCTGACTGTACTGCTGAAGACTTGTGCTCCAAAATGAGCCGCACCTCTAGCCAAGCTGTTCCAGTACAGCTACAACACCGGCATTTACCCGAAAATGTGGAAAACTGCCCAGATATGTCCTGTCCACAAAAAGCAGGACATATCCGATCCGTCCAATTACTGGCCCATCAGACTACTCAATCATCAGCAAAATGATGGAAGGTGTCGTCAACAGTGCAGCACTTACTCACCAATAACCTGCTCACTGATGCCTAGTTTGGGTTTCACCAGGACCACTCTGCTCCAGACCTCATTACAACCTTGGTCTAAACATGGACAAAGAGCTGAATTCCAGAGATGAGATGAGAGTGACTGCCCTTGACATCAAGGCAGCATTTGACTCAGTGTGGCATCAAGGAGCCCTAGTAAAACTGAAGTCAACAGGAATCAAGGCAAAAACACTCCACTGGCTGGAGTCATACTTAGCACATGTAATGAAATCTGTTTGTCTTGATCCTGTATTCGTTTTGCACTCATGTATATTACCCTCCCCCACTGTGTATCGTTTCACTTCCTCTTTCCCGACTAACCTGGGAGGTTCCAGGTCTTGGCTCTTGGCTCCACCCCTGACTTCTCTTACATAAAGATCCCAGGATCTGTATGACTCATTCCTGTGAACCAGTCGGCATGTTGAGATGTTAGCTCTGATCTTAGTGATTAAAAGCCAACTTGTTTAAGTCTATAACTTCTAGTTTTGGGGTTATTGAAGGCCCATCAATTTTAATCACTAAAGAATACTAGGATGGATCGACTCCTAAAACCAGAGCGTCTGGACTTGGATCCACGTTCTGCTGAAGCATCAAATCAATTTGGACACTGGCTCAAATGCTTCGAACTCTTCGCGGGGGCCTCATCCGCTAGCAAGGTAGATAAACTGAGTCTACTGACTACTCGCGTAAGTCATCGGATTTATTCGTTCATCCGGGACGCCACCTCTTACATGGAGGCCATTGCTATCCTGAAGGCCCAATACCAGAGGCCGGTAAACGAAGTGTACGCCAGACATCTGCTGGCTACACGCAGGCAGCGACCAGAGGAATCAATGGACGATTTCTTACAGGGCCTAAACGACCTGGTCCGGGACTGTAACTGCAAGGCCGTGACGGCCAACGTATACTCTGACGAATTGGTCCGCGATTCCTTCATCACGGGCCTCAAATCGAATTATATCCGGCAGAGACTGCTGGAGGAGGTGGTCCTGGACTTAAAAAAGGCAGTGGCCACTGCGCGATCGCTGGACGTGGCCCAGAGAAACTCTGACTCTTATTCTTCCGGCCATGCAGCCCTCACCGCCTCGTGCGCGCCGAGGGAGCCGCCATCTTGGAATCAGCCATCTTCCCCATCCAGGTCTCAGACCAGCTCTACGCCGCCGGAGTCCCCACACAGAAGTTCACCCAGGAGTCCTACTACAGCGGCAATGTCTCGAGGCCCGAAATGCTACTTCTGCGGCCAGGCCAAGCACCCCAGACAACGATGCCCAGCGAAGGACGCTACATGCCTCAAATGTAAGAAAAAGGAGCATTTTAGCAAAGTCTGCAGGGGTAATCCGATTTCCAATTCAGTCACCGCCTCATGCGTGCTGTGCGGGCCGCCATCTTGGGATCCGCCATCTTTTCCCGACTCAACGGCCGCCCAGGGCACAACAGTGGCTTCGATCACGGTGGATCAATCCAGGCCACACCCGTTGACAAAATCCATGATGGACATACAGGTAAACGGGAATTTAACGAAATGTTTAATTGACTGTGGGAGTACCGAGAGTTTTATCCACCCTAGCCTGGTACGGCGGCACTCATTAACGGTAACCCCTACACGGAGCAGAATAGCTATGGCTGCTAAGCCCCACACTTCGGACATTTTGGGCTACTGTGTGGTAACACTGACTGTAAAAGGCACGGACTACAAGGATTTTAAACTCCTCGTGATGCCAGAACTCTGTTAATGTAATCTTGGGCCTGGATTTCCAGTGCCACCACGAAAGTGTCACGCTCGCATATGGCGGGTCCCAGCCGCCACTCACAGTCTGTGGCCTATCAACCTTAAAAATCAGCCCGCCCTCTTTATTTGCTAATCTCGCTCCGAACTGTAGGCCCATAGCGACCAAAAGTAGACGGTACAGTCTGGAAGAGACACTATCAAGGCGGAAGTGGACAGACTCCTGCGGGAAGGCATTATTGAATGCAGTACCAGCCCGTAGCGTGCCCAAGTAGTCATAGTTAAAAATAGCGAAAAGAAACGGATGGTAATTGACTACAGCCAGACTGTTAATATTTATACCCAGCTGGACGCCTACCCTTTACCCCGCATATCAGAAATGGTCAACCAAATTGCGCAATACCGAGTCTTCTCGACTATCGACCTCAAATCCGCCTATCACCAGCTCCCCATTAGAACGGAGGACCGCCCATACACCGCCTTCGAGGCGAACGGGCGCCTCTACCATTTTCTCAGAGTGCCCTTCGGGGTAACAAATGGGGTCGCGGTCTTCCAACGTGAGATGGACCGCATGGTTGACGAGAATAAACTACAAGCTACCTACCCCTATCTGGACAATGTCACTATCTGCGGGCACAACCAGCAAGACCACGATCTAAATCTTGCGAGATTTTTTAAAACTGCCCTAAAGCTGAATCTAACCTACAACGAAGACAAATGTGTCTTCAACACAACCAGTCTCTGTATCCTCGGCTGTGGTGGAAGATGGGGTAATTGGACCGGACCCTGACCGATTACGCCCCCTAAAGGAACTGCCCCTGCCACACAATCCCAAAGCTTTAAAAAGGTGCCTGGGATTTTTTTCATATTATGCCCAATGACTCTGATAAGGCCCGACCCCTCATTAAATCGACGTCCTTCCCAATATCAGCTGAAGCTCGGGAGGCTTTCACCAGTATTAAACAGGACATTGAAAGGGCTGCAGTGTGTGCAGTGGACGAATGCATTCCCTTTCAAGTCGAAAGCGATGCGTCAGACTTTGCCTTAGCTGCGACCCTCAATCAGGCTGGGAGACCTGTGGCCTTCTTCTCCCGAACCCTTCAGGGACCTGAAATCAGGCACTCTTCTGTCGAGAAGGAGGCACAGGCTATAGTGGAGGCAGTGCGGCACTGGAGACACTACCTAGCCGGCAAACGTTTCACCCTGCTCACCGACCAGCGGTCGGTGGCTTTCATGTTTAATAACAAAGGGGGAAAATCAAGAATGACAAAATACTCAGGTGGAGGATCGAACTATCCACGTTCGACTATGATATTATGTACAGGCCGGGAGCCCTTAATGAACCCCCAGACGCCCTATCGCGGGGAATGTGTGCCAGCATTCATACGGACAAATTACAGGGTCTCCACAACGACCTCGTCACCCAGGGGTCACCCGACTATACCATTTTATAAAGTTCCGCAATCTGCCCCGCTCCATCGAGGAGGTCAGGGCAATGACCAGAGCCTGCCGCATCTGTGCGGAATGCAAGCCTCGTTTCTACAGGCCTGACCGTGCACACCTTATCAAAGCCACACGGCCATTCGAGCGCCTAAGTCTGGACTTCAAGGGACCCATTCCCTCTGCCGACCGTAACGTATACTTCCTCAATATCATTGATGAATATTCCCGCTTCCCCTTCGCCATTCCCTGCCCAGACATGACCAGTGCCACGGTCATCAAGTGTCTCTGTAATCTATTCTGCATGTTTGGCATGCCGAACTACATACACAGCGATAGGGGGACGTCATTCATGAGTGACGAGCTGCGCCAGTTCTTGCTCTCGAAGGGGATAGCCACTAGCAGAACCACTAGCTACAACCCCCGGGGTAATGGGCAAGTGGAAAGGGAGAATGCTACTGTTTGGAAGGCTGTCATGTTAGCCTTAAAGTCAAAAGGCCTTCCGACCTCCCGCTGGCAGGAAGTCCTCCCAGACGTGCTCCACTCCATAAGGTCTGTTATGTACTGCCACTAACGCTACCCCTCACGAAAAGATGTTCGTTTCCCCCCGGAAATCCACCTCGGGCATATCTCTACCTGCGTGGCTGACTTCTCCGGGGACAGTACTATTGCGGAAGCACGTGAGCGGCCATAAAACGGACCCCCTTGTGGAAAAGGTACAGCTCCTCCATGCAAACCCTCAGTACACCTATATCGAATACTCTGACGGGCGAGAGGACACTGTTTCCATAAAAGACCTCGCTCCCTTGGGGAGCGGAGAGAACGATGGGAGACTACCCGATGAAGACCTACACTACAAAGAGACAGGACGCCCAGAGGTATCAATGCCCAACTTTAACCTGGAGGACACTGCAGATAACCTGGAAGACACTGCAGAGGCCCGGACAGCGGAGGAACCAGAATCCACTCCCCTAGAGGCACCCCAACCGGCTTTGCGCCGATCACTGAGAACTGCAAAACCTCCTGACAGACTCACTTATACCAACTTTTAAGAAACATCCCGACGGACTAAATCTATAGAAGGGGTGAATGTAATGAAATCTGTTTGTCTTGATCCTGTATTCGTTTTGCACTCATGTATATTACCCTCCCCCACTGTGTATAGTTTCACTTCCTCTTTCCCGACTAACCTGGGAAGTTCCAGGTCTTGGCTCTTGGCTCCGCCCCTGACTTCTCTTACATAAAGATCCCAGGATCTGTATGACTCATTCCTGTGAACCAGTCAGCGTGTTGAGATGTTAGCTCTGATCTTAGTGATTAAAAGCCAACTTGTTTAAGTCTATAACTTCTAGTTTTGTGGTTATTGAAGGCCCATCAGCACAAAAGAAGGTGGTTGTTGGAGGTCAATCATCACAGCCCCAGGTCATCGCTGCAGGAGTTCCTCAGGCAGTGTCCTAGGCCCAAACATCTTCAGCTGCTTTATCAATGACTTTCCCTCCATCATAAAGTCAGAAGTGGGGATGTTCACTGATGACTGCACAATGTTCTGTTCCATTCGCTACTCATATAATGAAGCAGTCCATGCCCGCACGCAACAAGACCTGGACGACATTCAGGCTTGGGCTGATAAGTGGCAAGTCACATTTGCGCCACACAAGTGCCAGGCAATGACTATCTCCAACAAGTGAGAGTCTAACCACTGTCCCTTAACATTCAACGGGATTACCATCGCCGAATCCCCCACCATCAACATCCCGAGGGTCATCATTGACCAGAAACTTAACGGGATCAGCCACAAATACTGTGGCTGCAAGAGCAGGTCAGAGCACTTGCCTTGTGCTGTGGACCGTTTCTCTGGGTCTCCAGCAGTGGCTTCCTGCTGCCCGATTATAACGGCCAGACAACGGCTTCCCACCCAATTACTAGCCGCTTTAGTCGGGAAGTCAGAAAGCGGCGCGTTAATGAAGCCTGGCCATTAAAATCCTCCGTGCTATGGCTCCCAGACAGGCCAAACAAACTCATTAGGCTGGCCCTGCCCAGGAGTTAAAATCAAGCCCAGAGATTTTTTTAAAATCTGAAAAATTACAACTTCTTTCTTGAAGGTTACAAAAGCAATTCAATTGAGCTGGAAAGATCAGCAAATATAAATAAAATCATGAGCATTCCGTAAGCCTAACACTGCAATCCAGTCAGCTGTTAAATGCACCATCTTACCAGTGATAAGGTTCCTGATTAAGTGAGCTTCATCTTCTTTTCTGCATTCCAACATTCCCTGGAAATCCTTAGGTTTCCATGGGATGGCAGGTATGTTAGGTAGTTCAGACTCCTTGGACTCAGCTACAAACTTCAGTTTTTCTGGTCAGCAAGAGAATAAGGAAAAGGTTACAACACAAATCTCGGACACAAACTCTAATGCCGACCGCAGTGAATAGAGACATTGGGCTAGATTTTCGGGGAGCCGTCAGGCAGGGTTTCAGGCGTGTGGGGAGGGGGATCCCAAATTTGGGGGTCCCGACGCCATCCCGCCCCACGTAAGTTTCAGGGGTGGTGGGTACCCGCCCCGCACTGGGACCCGCCAAAACCAGGCGGTAAGGGTTAGTGTCAATTAACTGCCTGTTAACAGGTAGTTAACAGGCAGTTTTTAGCCTAATCCCTATTTTGAGGGGTTTCCCGACAGCTCCAAACCATGCCAGGTAGAGCAGGCGGGCCGTCGGGTTGAAGGGGTCGCGATGTCGGCGCTCAGGTGAGTGATGGGTGCATGAGTGCAAAGGTAAGTGTGTTTGGTGTGTCTAAAGTGTGTAAAGAACTTTTACTTACCTGTACTTACCTTAACAGCCTTTCTTCCTGTAGCCGTCAGGAGCGCATCACTCAGCCGGAACTGAAAGCTGAACGGCTGCGATCTGTCAAAAGTAACAGCCTTCAGCTTTGAGTGCCGGGGAGAGTTCTAACTGAGTCTGTGCAGAATAACTCATGTCAGAACTCAGACTGTCAGTGTTTCACAGCTTCAAACAGCTGTGACACTGATATTTCATCTTTGACAGATGAAATTTCAGTTTGTGATGTCACCTGTTGCCGGGTGGCCCTTAATTGGCCTGCTGAGCCCGCTGGGCGGGCTCAACAAGGTCAATCAAGGGAAAATCACGCGGATTGGCCAGATGTCGAAGTAGGCGGGTCAAAAACCCAAAAGGGGAAGTCCTGCCTTCTTCCCGACAGGTTCGGCAAAATCTACCCCATTGGGTTGGATTTTGTGAAGGGAGGCGGGACTGCTGCTTGTCGTGTCAATGCCCTGCCTCCATCCTCGCCTGACCAACCAGAGGGATTTTCCCGATTGAGCTTGTTAAGCCCGCCCTGCAGGCTCAGCAGGCCCATTAAGGAGGAAGTCACTGACAGATCACGTCAACGTCAGATGTGCTATCGGTCAAGACTTCATCAAAGAAGAAATGTCAGCGTTTGACAGCTCTGAGAAGCTGTCAAACACTGACATTCTCTTTAGTTTGATGAGTCCTTGTGTTGAGGACTCATCAAACCTTTCAAATTTGTAAAGTTTCACATAGCTATAGGAACGGAGGTTCCAATAGCCAGTGAAATTGACAAGCAGAATGCCGGCTCTCCCGATCCACCGCAGCTAAATGCTGTATGAAGAAAACAAGGTAAGTGAACACTTTTTTAAACTTATCACTCACCTTACATACTTACCACTCCACACTTGCATCCATCACTCACCTCTACACCTTACTTCCAGGTGCCCCCGACCGCCGCAGACCTCCACGTCTCCTCCAACCCGGCGGGGTTCTCCGAGGTCAGGAAGCCTTCACCTGTGAAGGTAAAATGGCACCAATCCTTTTTTCTGCCTGTTAACTACCTGTTAACTGGCAGTTAAGAGGATTAAATGCCTTTCCCACCTCCAGGAGACAGGACTCGAAGCTGCACATCTTCCCGCCTCTTGGCAAAAGGGCACGGAGGCGGGATGGGGGCAGCTTCACCATCCGCCCCCAATTTCTCTGAGTTTACCGGCTGTCCCACCTCCATGGGGCTTGGAAAAGCCAGCCTATTTAGTTAGGCCAAACACCAATAGTTGTCCTGGTCAATTAAAATCTTCCAGTTGCAAAACATTTGAGATAGTCTAACCTGAGCTAAAATACTGCAACTAAACAGTGAAGGGTTTCGATGTAACCGTGGCAAAGGGTTTCCTGAGCACACTTAATTGCACAACACTTACACTTTTGTGCTAAATATTGTACACAAATTATTCTCTCAATTATGTGCAAGACTGGCAGTCCCTTTTGAAAGGATAAACAGAAAATGCTGGAAACACGCAGGAGGTCAGGCAGCATCTATGGAGTTACTTTTGAATCTGGCTGACAATTATTAAAATCCAACAAGCCCTGGCAACAACTTTCTTTTTTGGGGGTTGGGGGGGGGGGGGGGGGGAAAGGAGGGAGGGTTTATTTCATAAACTGAAGCTGTTCAACAAGCGGAGTCAAGTTGGATGAAAACTTCAGAGAAGTAGGTTGAGCCGGTTTAGCTCCTGGAAGACCACATGAATAGGGGTTATAAAAGCCAACTACAAAATAATAGCTTAGCATACAGATTGCACACATTTAGTGTGTGTGTTTGGGGAGGAGGTTAGGATATCCACTGTAAGTACACTAGTTATCTATTTGCCAGTTTCTCTGTCAAAAAAATGTGCTTAAAGTCTAAAATAGAGAGTCTGATTTTGTGATAATCTGACACTTTAAAGATAGAAAATAAATCCAGTAGCTAAAGCAATTTAGAGAAAGGCTTTCTGTTTATTATCCTGGGCTCAACATCAGAAATGTACCTATAAATCAGGGCCAGTGAAGATGCTTAGATGGAGTAAACAAACTCACCTGTAGAGTAGAATAATCTAAAATACAGAAGTCAAAGTACCTAAAATAAGGACAGAAAAGACCCAGAAAATATAACATCTTCATTCAAAATGTTAAATCACAGCGAAACATACCCGACTCCTTCATGGATTTCAACTGGGTCTTCAATTTATGTACAGTCTTATCCTGCTTCTCAATCTGCTCCGTTAGATCCTATAGAAAACAAAATTGCTTAAATTGGGAGGAGAAAACAACTGTATACGGTATGTTAACCCACAAATTATTTGTTGCATTGATTGAGCAAGAAATTCTTCCAATATTAACAGCAAAAAAGTGTTAAAGAAACATTGAGATCCCTTTGAAATGTTAAAAGCTTAGGATGAACTGAAGATAGCTAACATGTATACTAAATTAAGTATTCGAAGACTAGTAGCTCGTTATCAATCGCAGAAAACTACAATGTACTGACAGTCATAAGAGGGCAATGAGTAGAGGTCTCATTTGATTGAAAGCAAAACAATAGTGTACCTTCAGAAAGGTGAAACCCACGCAACATTGATCAGTAAATGGCACAGAGTGGAATTGATCATTGGGTACAAATTTGAGTATCTATGAAAATAACAAGTGTTCAGAGGGGTGGGACTAACCCACTGGGCATTTTGATGAAGTAACATCTCTCATGCCCCATGATATACGCAGAATGCCAGGAAGACTTCAATAAAATTGCACATGAAAGGCTGCTCAAGAAGTTTAAGGTTGTGGATTTCCTCAGTAAGATTTGGAGGTGGACAAAGTATTGGCCAAGAGAGGAAGCAGCTGGAACTAGGTAGGTGATTGATGCCGGACTGGGGAGACATGTGGTGGAGGGTCAGGAATCTGTGCTAGGGCTGCAACTGTTTCTGATCTACAAGAATGACCTGGATTCAGTAAAACAAAGCAAGCGTTAGAAAAACTCTCCAGCTTTCAAAAGAGGCAGAGAGAGGGTCCTTATAGATAAAAGCAACATACTAAGTGGATTAGAAAAGGTTATTCTTGACCACAACTTCCAAGTTATAACATCACTGCAGGACAAGGGGACTTAGGCTTAAGCTGGCAAAGGCAACCTCACTACTGAAGTGAAGAAATGTTTCACACAAGTGATTATTACCTGGAATGGTTTCCCAGAGGAGTTGAGGCAAACACATGGAATCATTCAACAGCCAGTTGGTTCGATTGGGGCATTGGGTGGGTTTAGGATGGGAACTTTTAATGAAAGGATACACCAATTTTCCACATGGTGTTTTAATGATCCACACATGTAGTGTATGTAACCTGTACCACCTTAAGAGACTACCTTAAGGTGATGGACTACTTTCTGATGGCTCCTGTATATTGTAGTACCGGTGGTGACCACACCGGTATATAAAAACCCTGTGGAGCAAAGTGTATTTCAGTTCAGCCCTGACCCTCAGTTACTAAAGACCTGTTTAAGTATTCTGTTGTCGGTGTCCAGTTATTCAGCATAACTACATTTAAAAGCACAGACTCAACAACACAGATATCAGGGAAAATCTGAGGTTTGCTCCCTATACTGTGTTATCTGCTGTCCAGTGTGATGGTGGGAGAAATCCTTCAAGTGGCCTCAGCAATCCTGCGTTAAGTGGGGAAGAAAGTGTTAATTCAGCATGTCCACTGCTGGATCACTCTCTGTTGATTTCTGCTGCAAGGTTCCATGTGTAGTTTCAAATTCAGGTGCAATCTCCCTCAACCTAAATAAACTGCCCCAACACTAATCTGGAAAATGGCCATTTGGTTAAACGATGTGATATGCTGGTACCCAAGTAGGAGGAGCTACTTTCAAGGAGAAAATTTAGAAAGAAGCTCCATGCACTCTGCATGAGCAGACAGGAAATGGGGAAGGATTGGCCTTTATATCCCTCTCTTGCCCCTCCCCCCAATTAATGCTACATCTAGAAATTCCCTTGCAGTAAACAACAAATTTCACTCAACCATTTGTTGCTTAGTCAAATTCTGGAACTGTATATTTTGCAGTAAAAGTTAACAGAAAATGTGCTAGGATAACTAAGAAACCAAGACTAAACCACTAGCAGACAGTTCATGACTCCGGAGAAATGAATGTGCTGTCCTGATTGAGTGAGTCACTGGTGGAGCTAAATCATGTGGAAAAGCAAACTTGTCAATCCATTTTATGCATGCATCAGGGCTTCTATCTAATGCAGGTAAGCAGAAATGGTACACTGGATTTCTGCACTATGGTCAGAATTGTGTTCAAACCATGGTTGCCTTGAAGTGAGCCTTCAAGGGGGCATTAAACTTTAAGAGCTCAGAAGACTTCAAATCACATACTGATAAGTTTGTGCTATGAACAGTAAAAAAAGTCAATTACTGTCCAGGTTAATATAAAACTACTTAAAAAGAGTAAGTCCTCCCCTGGGGCTGGTAACTGATATTTGTTTTATTTGAACAGCAATCTTTTTGCTCAAAGTGCTTAAAATGCACTAAAATTCTCCACCACAAATATATCAGACTTTGACAATACATCTTGTTGGGTTTCTAGAAAAAAGTCCACAGCTAAAACACAAATTTATATTAACCCAGCCGCCACCATCCACATGCAACATTTTGGTGTTACATATTAATTTCTGTATTAAAAGTTAAATACAACGCCCCATGACAAGCTGGTTAAGGGGCTAAGCTATGCAGAGCAGATAGATCCCAGATTCAATTCCAGTTGTGTGCTGAGCCAAGAAAGCAGCAAGAGTGGAATAGCTACCCTCAAGTTACAGAGGAAAAAAACTCTCAGTTTGACTCACCCATGCTGGAGGTACCATTTGTAGACATTAGGCGAGGACAGGACTGGGGCCTCCTTCCTCCCCAGAATAGATTGGCAGCATTGGGTCAGATATTTACAGGGAGGCAGCGGGGGAGCACAGGAACATTAGCGCGCAGGCCAATTTGCCAGGCCTGCTGATTATCATACGAGAAAGCCAACAGCAATAGGCTGCTGGCAGGGTTCCTTGGGGATGGTCCCTGGCAATAGGGAGGGAGGAAGGAGAAGGAAGAAAGAGTGGCAATCAGGAGGAAGGGAGGAGCGATCGAGACTTGTTGGGGGGAAAAGAGAGGTCGCTGATAGCAGCAGGGGGCGGGTGCAGAAAGAGATGCCGCAAATCGGCAGAAGGGAGGCCAAGGCTTCCTTGAGAAGTACTATAAAAAGCACTGAAAATTCTGGAGCCTGCAACTCCTGCCTCCATTTCATTGCTGGGTTTCCAAGAGGAACCTGGCCAGAAACTGTTAAATTTAAAACTGCACTGTGGGAGCCTGATCTAATGATGTTAATGGTGTGTCCCGCTATTCGAGGCCGGGACACTGTACATCACGCTACCTGCCGCTATAAAAACAGCGATGGCACATACACAGCGGGTTGGGGATGTGTTCCCCATTTAAACATTTTTAAACCGCTCCCCCCCCCACCCCCACCACAATCGTGGTGAATATTGAAGCTCTCAGCTCACACAAAGAATATCCATTTGTATGAGTCACCTTTTAAATACCCTAGAAAAGAAGCTGACAGGAGGGGAAAATTTGGTATAAAATAAACACAATTTTAAAACAGACCATTGAGAGCATACTGCACATTTCCAAGTTTCATTTTTCTTGCATATTTGATCAAATTAGAGTGCTCGGCACAAACAGGCTACTTGGCCCATGGCGTTTGTGCCTGTGTTTAGTCTAATGCCACTCCTGCTCACTCCCCATAACCTTTACTATTCCTGTTTTCCCCAGAAGTATTTAAGGACTGTTACAATACAGGTAGACTACCCTTTATCCGAACTTCCGAAAACCGAAACCCTCTAAAAACCGAAGGTTTTTTCGTTCAGCGTAAGTCGTGCGCACAACCCCGACCCCCGCCGACCCCCGACAAATTTCCCAGTCTTATAAAAGACCTTCTGAAATCCGAAATTTTCCGAAAACCGAAACACGGCTGGTCCCGAGGTTTTCGGATAAAGGATAGTCTACCTGTAGTTTGTAAAACAGGTGTTTTAAAAAAAAAAAAAAAAAAATCCTGACTTCCTCTTTAATTCATTATCTTAAATTTCTGCCCTCGGCTCAAAGAATATCACTATTTACCTAACCTTTCATAATCTTGAAGACCTCGAAGGTCACTGCTTAATGACTGAAAAAAGTCCCAAGTCTTTCTTCATGACTAAGCCCTCATCCCTGGTAACAGACCCGTCAATTTCACATACATGCCATAAGGTATATAAATAAAAAATTGGGGAAAAACTCCATAGGACCTTAAGCTTTGATATTGACTAACTGAGAACCAACATCCAGGAATAGGATACTGAACTCAGTCAAATAGGCACACAGAACAGAAATGCCTCTACAATGGTATTACCAGGTTTTCACTGATGAGCCGTGCAATTTCCTGCTGGAAACCAACTTCCATTTGTGCCTCTGATGGCAGCTGTAGAGCCTGAGCAAAGTACTGCTGCTGCTCATTCAACTTCTCTTTAAAGTCTCTGGCTTCAACTTGAAAAGTTTCTATTTCTTTCACATGCCGTGCCTTCTGTTCATGCAGCTGGTCCATGAGAAGTCTGTACAGGGAGAGAAAAAGTTTCTAAGATGGTGAAAAAGTATCGTGTAGCCAATTGATCAAGTCAACTTTAATCTTCAGGGTTGGGGGGGGGGGGGGGGGGAAAGGGAGGAGGAGGAGAAAGGAGAGAAGGTGACAAAGGCATAACAGAAAAACAAAGCAATGCAGCAGCCCCCCCAAGAACTAAGAGTTGTCTAAGGACCAGGTAAAGGTGAATGTCATAATATACACACTTGATTATTTTTTGATCACAGTACTCGAGCACAGTAGCCAGAAAAAAGTGACTCCCAAATCAAGCAGGAGAAAATTCAAATCGAGAGTTCAGCTTCCAGTCCAAATGTTTGACAATTCCTTAAAATTTACTACAGCACGCATGGGCAGGTGTGTATCTGACACAAACCATCCTTTAACTAATGCAATTCATAAAACACGACGACACAATGTTTTAACCAGTGATCACCGTATAAATAAAAATGCCATTTTAAGTGGCATGGTTCCACTATCCTTTCTATAACAAGGTGGCAAAAACTTCAAACACTACTCCAACTAGGATCCCAGAATCCCCTTTTCCCGTTCAGTCTTGTTCCACCTGCGATCCTGCTTTTAAAAATCTGTATATGGATCTCGGTTCCTTCAGTCCATTAAGAATTTTACTGTTTAGTGTAAATTTCTATTCACCCTCCACACATCTGCCCAGTTCCCTAACCTACATTAAGATATTATTCAAAGTAATTACAGATGAGGAAGGTTATTCGACCCATCTTAGTTTGCGCACGCACACACATTGCAGTAAAAGATTTCTTAAACGATTCCAGGGTTTTTGCCTCCACTACTATATCTGGAGGTTACTCAATATATTGATCACACTACGTGAAGAATTTCTTAATCAGTACTAATGTTACCTTTTACTCGTTTAAATGTGTCCCCTGCTTCTACTTCTGCAGTTTAATTTGAAGTCATAATTTAGGTCAGCTTTTTAAACTCTTAGCAATCTGTCCTCCTGCTCTTCAAATATGCAACATATTTCAATTGGAGGTCACCAATAAATGTATTATTTGTCTCTCCACAAACATGTCCAAACCATTCACGTATACAGAGAATGCAAGAGGTTCTAACACAGATCCTTGTGGCAGCACTTGGCAATCACTTAATTCTCAATCTTCATGGGTCTTGAACACATGCACCTGGCCTACATCAGTTCTTGGCTGGATTTATTGAGGCTGCAAACAACTAAAAAGGGACCTGATGCCATGGGGTCAGGAGCTAGGTTCTGGATATTAGGCAGTTATCTTCAAAAACAAAAAGGCAAGTTTACAATTACAATTCGACCTGGTGCTCCAGATAGATGAAAAGCTAGTGTCCATGACAGTTCAACTAAACAGCAATTACTTGTTAACAATTCCCTGCACCTTCAAGCGCATCTTTGAGATAATGGCTGCACAGTCACAAATTAATCATCACAGGGAGGCCAATGCCAAACAAGACGTATACAAAAAAAAAAATCGTACTATAAAATTTGAAAGCCACTTATGCAAGTACAAAAAAAAAATCAGTCTGTCTAGCCCGGTTAGAATTTTATACGTTTCAATGAGATCCCCTCTCATTCTTCTAAACTCTAGTGAATACAGGCCTAGTCAACCCAATCTCTCCTCATACGACAGTCCTGCCATCCCAGGAATCAGTCTGGTGAACCTTCGCTGCACTCCCTCTATGGCAAGTATATCATGACAGAAAAATTGGTCGAGACCATAAAGTTTTTACACTTGGAATGTCTGCAGCAAAGGAAACTTTAATTCCACTGATCTGGGCTAAATTAAAACCCCGGTTCCAAAAGGTGAAAGGACAGTTAAGCAGGGTCTCTGCCTGATCTGGTGTGGTGTGGAGATACCAGTGGGTGGATGGAATGCACCTCTAGTGCTGCCAGACTAGCCTAACACACCTACATTTCTCCTCTGTCTCTTCCAAAAAAAAAAGAAAAAACACAGGTGACTCCCCATTCGGAAACACACTGTGCTCCATCTGAAATGGGGGGTGTGTAAAGTGGGAGCTATTACGTCCGTGAATGATTGAGACACGGACAGCAGGAGTGGAACAAAATAAGTCTTTACTGATGGAAGTCAATAGTGAAACTGAAACAGAGGCTCACTAGCGCCTTTTATACAGGGGTGGTCACTGCCGGTACTGCAGTCTGAGACCAGTTATTCCCTTAAAGGTACATACACAACAATTCCTCCCCTTTTAGATAAACAGTACATAACATTCATTTAACAACTAAATGATAACTAATTACAATCACAATTACTGTTACTAGATACATTGGTTAAGTTTAAGCAATTATAAGTTCAGTCTTTGAGGAGGCTTCCTGATTCTGTCTGGATAACGCCTCTTTGGGGTATCAGGTTCTTCTGGCAATGTTGAGTCGGGATCAATGTCGTTGTTTGGTTCATCTGCTTCCAATATTACCAGTTCTGCGGTAGCTGCAATTGGAACATCGATTTCATTACCAGGTGTATCAGATCGTGGTGTGGAGTTGACGTTTTCCAGTGACTCTAGAATCTGGTCAGCATGGCGTCTTACAATGCTCTCCCCAACATCCACGGTATACATGAGAGGTCCTTGTCGTGTACAAATCGTTCCTGGCTGCCATTTCTCAGTGCGGTAGTCCCGGAAAAAACTGGTTGACCTATCTTAAAACTCCTGGTCGGCCTTTCATTCATATTCTGAAACTGCCTGTTCTCCACATCTCTTCGGACGTTTGGCTTAACCAAATCCAAGCGGCATCGTAGTCTTCGATTGAAGAACACCATGGCTGGAGTTTGGTTGGTAACCGCATGTGTCGCATTCCGGTAGGCAAACAAGGAGTTGTCCACCTTGTGTTGTAGGGGTATATCTTCATTACACATTGCCTTGATAGCCTTCTTGAATGTTTGGACAAACCTCTCGGCCAATCCATTAGTGGCTGGATGATATGGGGCGGATGTGTAATGCTTAACACCATTGTTCTTTAAGAACCTCCGGAACTCTTCAGACACAAACTGTGGTCCATTGTCAGAGCAAATCTGTTCAGGCAGCCCATTCCTGGCGAATATGGTTCGTAAAACTGAGAGTTTTTTTTCCGTGGTGGTCGAGGACATTTTTATTACCTCTGGCCACTTTGAATGTGCATCCACCGCAATTAAAAACATCGAGTCCATGAAGGGACCAGCAAAATCAATGTGCACCCTTTGCCATGGAGATGAGGGCCACTCCCATGGATGCAGAGGAGCTTGTGGTGGGGCGTTTTGGACCTTCTGGCATCCTGCACAGCTCTTGGTCATCTCTTCGATTTCTCTATCGATTCCCGGCCACCACACAAACGCTCTGGCTAAGTTCTTCATTTTTACCCCACCCAGATGACCCTCATGAAGCTCATTGAGCACTCTATCCGTCAACTTAGGTGGAATTACTACTCTGGATCCACACATCAAGGTTCCTCTGCACACTGACAGCTATTCTCTTCTCGGCGAGAATGCTGGCAGCAGTGGTTCGCCATGTGCTGGCCATCCCTTCACCGTTAAATCATAGACCCGTGATAGAAAAGGAAACACGGAATGACCCGACACTATGTTTGCATTCGTCACGGAGACATTCGACTATGGTCGAGTGGAATAACTCCATTGGATCCACTGCAAGGTCGTCGTCTTCTTCCACCGTCGGCAACGGTAGGCGTGACAATCCCTCAGCATTCTCATGCTTTTAGTTCCTTTGTGCTCGATGTCATATTGGTGTGCCCCTAGGAAAAGGGACCATCTCTGCAGCCGTTGTGCTGTCATTATTGGTATGCCCTTCTGAGGGTTGAAAATGGAGACAAGAGGTTGATGATCGGTTAGTAGAGTAAATTTTTGACCGTGCAGGTAGTGATTGAACTTCTTCACCCCCCACACTAGGCTGAGGGCCTCCGTCAATCTGGGCGTAGTTACGCTCGGCAGAAGT
Source organism: Somniosus microcephalus (assembly GCF_052327205.1). NCBI lineage: Eukaryota > Metazoa > Chordata > Chondrichthyes > Squaliformes > Somniosidae > Somniosus > Somniosus microcephalus. Next base: position 29,591,139 of record NC_140999.1, on the reverse strand, counting down.
TAACGAGCGTGACGCAAAAGCTATTGGCCTCTCTAAACCATCAAGGAATTTATGTGACAGTACTGCCCCAATGCCGTAGGGAGACGCATCACACACCAGTCTGATCGGCAGTGCTGGGTTGTAGTGAGCCAATACTTCCCTTGAAGTGATTAAGTCCTTACTCTTCTGAAAAGCACGCTTACAATCATCGCTCCATTTCTATGCTACCCCCGTTCGTAGCAGGGCGTTCAGTGGGTGCAGAATTGTGGACAAATTCGGCAAAAACTTATGATAGTAATTCACCAATCCGAGGAATGACCTCAGTTGCGACACATTTTCAGGCGCTGGGGCCTTAACAACTGCTTCAATTTTGTCAGGGGACTTATGTAACCCCTCTTCATCAATCACGTGGCCACAATACGATATCTGTTTCTTTAAAAATTCGCACTTGGGGCGGTTGGCTCGCAGCCCATGTTCCCGTAGTCTAGTGAGCACCTGTTCTAGGTTGTTAAGGTGTTCACTGTCATCTTCCCCTGTTACAAGGATGTCGTCCAAGTAACACTGAGTCCCCGGAATCCCTTGCAGGACTTGTTCCATCGCTCTTTGCCATATCGCCGGAGCCGATGCTACTCCGAATACCAATCGATGATACTGGTAAAGACCTTTGTGAGTGTTTATCGTGAGATACTTCCTAGAGGACTCTTCAGCCTCCATCTGCAAATATGCTTGTGCTAGGTCAATTTTTGTAAAACGCTTCCCTCCAGACAGTGAGGCGAAGATGTCTTCTATCCTTGGAAGAGGATATTGTACTGTGTGAAGGACTGGGTTCACCGTCACCTTGAAATCCCCACAGATGCGAAAAATCCTTGGCTCCCCAGACTTATTGCTTAATGTTTTCTTCATGACAGGAACGATGGGTGTCGCCCACTTGCTCCAGTCGACCTTAGACAACACGCCCGCCTTCTCCAGATTCTCCAGCTCTGCCTCGACGGCTGGGCGAATTGCATATGGTACCGGTCTTGCTTTGAAAAACTTGGGAACTGCATTCTCTTCTATTTTTATCGAGGCGGTTACGTCTTTAAGCGTGCCCAGTTCTTGTTGAAATACCTCTTTGGCGTTAGCTAAGATTGTTGACAATCGTCCAGGAGTGACGTCTTCATCTTTTTTACCGTCCACCGTCATTGCATGAATGGAGTGCCAATCTAAGTTTATCTTCCTGATCCATTCCCGTCCCAATAACGGTGGTCCACCATTTGGCAGTATGTAGAGATACAATTTCCGTATTTTCTTACCGTTGTATTCGACAGGCACCCTTATTTTTCCTCTGGGGTATACTTTTGCCCCGTATACGTCGTCAAGACGATGGATGTCTCTCTCAAGGGTATGTGAGAAAATAGCCGCTCGTAGTCTCGTCGATTCATGACGGTTAGCGCTGATCCTGTATCCAGTTCCATTTTAACTTGGGACCCTGCTATCGTGAGGGTGACCCAAATGGTTCGGTGATCCTCTTTTGCGATTACATTGTGAAGTTTGAGACAGCTTAGTCTCCTGTTCCCGGATTCACTATCGCTCATCTGGTCTTCGGAACTACTGTCCGTCATCTTTTGTACTTTCTTGTACGGTTCCTTAGTAGCCTTTTTGTTGTCGCTGGTCTTCTTCCCAGACCTGCAAACTCGTGCAATGTGTCCCATCTTCCCGCATTGCCTGCATATTTTGTCTTTGGACCAGCAGTCCTTCTGGTCATGGTTAGTTCTGCCGCAGCGATAACATTTTGCAAATCCCCGTGTCATTTCGTGGGTGCCGTATTCCTATGGTTTTTGTTGAATTTCTGCAGTTCCCCTGGCTGCTGCTTCATACGATACTGCCACGCTGAAAGCCTTATCTAGCATCAGCTCTTTCTCCGAGAGTAACTTCTTCTGTGTTCCTTCACTCAGGAGTCCACAGACAAATTTGTCCCGTAGGGTATCTGCCAGTCCTGCTCCGAACTGGCAGTGCTTTGATAGCTTGTGTAGTCCCGTAAGATACTCAGCATTGCTCTCATCTTTGTGCTGAGTTCTCCTGTGGAATTTAAATCTTTCTGCTATCAACAGCGGTGCAGGGTTTAGGTGTTCCTGTAGGACAGCAACAATTTCGTTCAAACTCTTCGCCTTCGGTTTGGCTGGAGTAATCAGGTCCCGCAATAGGCCGTACGTTCTAGCGCCCATTAAGTTTAGCAATATCGATGCCTTTTTCTCCTCCGCCATTTCGTTTGCCTCGAAATATACCTCGACTCTTTCCACATACGTGGTCCAGTCCTCTATTGTATCAAAAGCAGTGATACAGCCAGTCTTCGGCATCTTGCAAATCTAAAATGGCGCCTCCCACGCTTTGCCTTCTTCCCCGATTTAACAAAATGGCGCCTCCCGCGCTTTGCCTTCTTCCCCGCTGTTGTTAGCGCTGCTTTCCACGGTTTCTTTCGCGTTTAATATTTTTTATATTTTTTATTTTCCCGTCGTGGAACAACCCGGTGGGACTCTTGCCTCCCTCTTCGCGGGTCTATACGCAGCCCGGCTTCATAGCACCGGCCACGCCCTGTGTGCTCCACCCCCTCTCTCTCTCCTTCCCGACAACGCTGCTCGGCCCCGTTGCAAACCACCCGCTCGAGTTCGCGACCGCTGCAGCCCAGGAAGGATCGGTGCACTACCTGCCACCAGCCCGATTAGCTGAAGCACCGTCGACAGGAACCAGGCCCCGCATCCGACAGCTTCTCCAGCAATCTTCAACTCTGCAACACAGGGCAGAAGCCCACGGTCGACGCCCATTTCTACTGCCTCTTTCTTTTCTTTCTGGCCTCGACCTCTGCTCACTTCGCCGTAGGAATGGATCCCAGGAGGTGGTGCAGACTGTAGGTAGGTTCGTATCTGCTCGTCGCCAGTATTATGTCCGTGAATGATTGAGACACGGACTGCAGTTGAACAAAATAAGTCTTTACTGATGGAAGTCAATAGTGAAACTGAAACAACAGAGGCTCACTAGCACCTTTTATACAGGGGTGGTCACTGCCGGTACTGCAGTCTGAGACCAGTTATTTTCTTAAAGGTACATACACAACAGGAGCCACACAGAAAGTGGCACGATGACAGACTGAGAAAGTCATTGGCAACAAGGAGGTTTTTTTTAAATTAACACACCAACATGAAGAAATACAAAACTGCAGAGTTCTTCAAATGCAATGTCTAGTAACAAATAATAGAACTGCTAAATCGCAGAAATTGTGCTACGAGGCACAAAGCATATTTATGGCAGTTGGAACAGATGGTGTTAGCAGTACTGGATCTTACACTGCAAAACAGCTACAAGACACCTGGCAATGCAAATAGCACTGCAGCAGATTACCAAACTGCAGAGGCAGCAGTTAGATATGAAAATTGGGTGTATAAATTACACCAAATAACACAAAAATTACTTGCAACATACTGGGATTGCTGCTGTGTTACTGCATATTTGTAAGTTTAATTAAACTGTTATTGTCATTTGCTACAAAGTAGTTCAAAGCAACTTACATTTTGAAATAGTCAAATCGCGCACAAAACAAATGATGCATAGGACACACTGCTGTCCATCACTGGGGTATTTCTGAATTCAATGATTATATAATCAGTGTTTCTAATCATGTGACTGGCTACAGAAACTGAGCTATAACCGTGGTGGGAGACAACTGCATCCTGCTGTCTGGCACAAAGTAGCCTCAAAAATCAAACATGGGCCGGATATGCCGATGCCTACGGGTGCGTACGTGCTGTGTACCCACCTGCAGGGACATTGGAAATGCCAGGCATTTCCGATCTGTCAAGAATGCTCGTCAGATCCTCCGGCTGCCCTGGAGAAGGGCCTCTGCGGGCGGAGAATTCCGCTTTCTGGAGAACCTCCGCCCGCAGGAAACCCTTAGAAATCTTACGCCTGGTAAAAACAGGTGTAAGGCCTGTTTTTACTAGCATAAGATTTGAAAAAATGTTTTTTAAAAATTTCACTCATTTAAAAATACTTTTTTAAAAAGTTTATTTTTAGCCCCGTAAAAAACTAATTTTTCTTCAATAAATTAAATGTTTAAAATATTTAATTTATTGCAATTTCAACTAATTTTAAAAATATGATTTTCAAAAAAATTTATTTAATGTGTGTGTTTTTGGGGTACCTCCATTCATATATTTGACAGGTCTATCTGTCAAGTGTATGAAGGGAGATTCCCTTCTTTGATCGGCTCCCCATGGCCCACGTGTTCCATGGGACTCTTGCAAACCGCATGCCCCTCTGGGATACATGGGCCCTGCGCATTTTGAGTTTTGAGGCGCCCAGGAGCGGAAGTGTCCGCACCTCGGGAGCCCTCAGGTAAGTTCGTAGACTTTTTTCAGATCGGAGGCCTCTGCACGCAGGAAGCCTCCGATCGGAAAATACGGCCGAATGTTCTTAGAAACAACCCCAGTAGCTTCAATCATTGTTTTCTAGGATTACATTCATGGCATTGCTTAAAAATATATAAAAAGCTTGGTTCCTGCATATTAAGGAATTTCATCTTGCTGAATTAGAAAATTAAATGAATTTACATTTCCAAGCTATTTGTACTTCTGTAATTTTGAAGTACTGTATATCAAACTAGTAAAACAGTCAGACTTCAAGGTTCCTCGATGGCTATTTTTCTGGCAGTTAGCAGCTGATCACAGACCAGGAAGCTCCCCAATTTGATCCCCAGTCTGTGCTCCAGACAGCATCAGGCGTGCTTCAGTTAGCATTAGTGCCCCTGGATTAGGGAGCGAGGAAGGAATAACGATTCCCACATCCAATCATTAACCAATGGTCTCTGCTAGAAGTGAGTGAGTGCGGACATCGGGTTAGGACAAGATCAGGTTTGGCGGTGATACCCTCAATGAAATTCCATCTTGGCTCACATGAAGATGACCTCCCTTGTAAGGTTTGTGTCATTCACACACTGTAAAAGCCTATCCTATTTTGAGTTCCCCAGAATCAATCACTTGCTTATGCATGCCCCTCAGGAAGGATATATTTGCCTTGGAGGGGGTGCAGCATGATTCACCAGAATTATACCAGGGCTAAAAGGGTTAAATTATGACAGGCTGCATAGACTAGGCTGGTATTCCCTCGAATATAGAAAACTGAAATCCAATAAGACTAATCAACTAACCTTACTTACAATCCTGCCTTCCAAATAACAAACTTAAAATCTCACTTTCAAAGAAGCTTGAATAAAATAGACTTGTATTTATATAGCGCCCTTCATGACTCAGGACATCCCAAAGCTCTTTACAGCCAATGAAGTAGTTTTGAAGTGCAATCACTGTTGTAATGTAGGAAACGCAGTAGCCAATTTGCACACAGCAAGTTCCACAAACAGCAATGAGATAATGACCAGATCATCTGTTTTTAAGGTGTTGGTTAAGGGATAAATGTTGGCCAGGACACGAGAACTCCCCTGCTCCTCTTCAAATAGCGTCACAGAAATGTTTATGTCCAACCAAGAGGGCGGATGGCGCCTTGGTTTAAATGTCTCAGCCGAAAGACAGCACGTTAGACAGTGCAGCACTCCCTCAGTACTGCACTGCGGTGTCAGCCTGGATTTTGTGCTCGGGTCCCTGGAGTGGAACTTGAACTAAACCTTCTGACTCAAAGGCAAGAGTGCTACAACTGAGCCACAGCGGACACCTGAAGCAGCTCATTAAGATCCCAGTTAGTAAGTAGAAAAACGTTTCTGCACACAACTTCCATTTAGCTCACATAAAACAAGAAGTAAATGAGAACGACCGGCCCCAAAACTAATGGCTCATGAAAGGATTCGACAGCAGTCACATATACTTGGATATCCAGATCGAACACTGCAGGTATTCCAGTATATAAATAAACTTTCACAACACCAGGTTATAGTCCAACAGCTTTATTTGAAATCACAAGCTTTCGGAGCGCTGCTCCTTCGTCAGGTGAAGTGAAGAGTTGCATATAGGCACAGCATATATAGTCAGAGATCACTGCCAGATGATTACAGGTAATCTTTCTAACTGCCCTTTATCACACCTCAGCAGAGAGATAATCACAGCAATCAAAGGTGTGAATGGTGTCCAAACAGGTCAGTCAGGAAAACATTACATCAAAGAACAATGAGGTGGGGTCACAAGGGGTCAAATGTTGCAGATGCTGGGGTCTGTATGAAAAACAAAAAACTTTTTTTTGCTGGAAATCACAGCAGATCCGGTCGCATCTGTGTAGAGAGAACAAGCCAACGACGACTCGAGTCTGGATGACTCTACGTCAGGTGGGGTTACATGTAGCGTGACATGAACCCAAGATCCCAGTTGAGGCCGTCCTCATGAGCGCGGAACTTGGCTATCAGTTTCTGCTCGATGATTTTGCGTTGTCGTGTGTCTCGAAGGCCGCCTTGGAGAATGCTTACCCGAAGATCGGAGGCTGAATGTCCTTGACTGCTGAAGTGTTCCCCGACTGGGAGGGAACACTCCTGCCTGGCGATTGTTGTGCGGTGTCCATTCATCCGTTGTCGCAGTGTCTGCATGGTTTCGCCGATGTACCATGCTCCGGGGCATCCTTTCCTGCAACGTATGAGGTAGACAACGTTGGCCGAGTCACGAGTATGTACCATGTACCTGGTGGGTGGTGTCCTCACGTGTGATGATGGTATCTGTGTTGATGATCTGGCATGTCTTGCAGAGGTTGCCGTGGCAGGGTTGTGTGGTGTCATGGTCGTTGTTCTCCTGAAAGCTGGGTAATTTGCTGCGAACGGTAGTCTGTTTGAGGTTAGGCGGCTGTTTGAAGGCGAGTAGTGGAGGCGTGGGGATGGCCTTAGCGAGGTGTTCATCGTCATCGATGACATGTTGAAGGCTGCGAAGAACATGGCGTAGTTTCTCCGCTCTGGGGAAGTACTGGACGACAAAGTGTACTCTGTTGCTCGTGTCCCGTGTTTGTTTTCTGAGGAGGTCTATGCGATTTTTCGCTGTGGCCCGTCGGAACTGTCGATCGACGAGTCGAGCGTCCTATCCCGTTCTTATGAGGGCATCTTTCATCATACAGGGAACCCCCAGCTTCTGTCGCGACACTACAGACTTCTTACAGAAACTCAGCACCCACGGACCAGTTGGACCAGGAACATTCCTCGCCACGATGGACGTCTCGGCACTCTACACCAGTATCCCCCACGATGACGGCATCGCTGCGACAGCCTCAGTACTCACACCAACAGCAGCCAATCTCCAGACGCCATCCTACAACTCATCCGCTTCATCCTTGACCACGTCTTCACCTTCGACAACCAGTTCTTTACTCAAACACACGGAACAGCCATGGAGACCAAATTCGCACCCCAATACGCCAACATCTTCATGCACAAGTTCGAGCAAGACTTCTTCGCTGCACAGGACCTCCAACCAACGCTATACACCAGATACATCGACGACATTTTCTTCCTATGGACCCACGGCGAAGAATCGCTGAAAAGACTACACGATAACATCAATAAGTTCCATCCCACCATCAAACTCACCATGGACCACTCCTCAGAATCGGTTTCATTCTTGGACGCACAAATCTCCATCAAAGACGGACACCTCAGCACTTCACTCTACCGCAAGCCCACGGACAACCGCACGATGCTCCACTTCTCCAGCTTCCACCCTAACCACGTTAAAGAAGCCATCCCCTAGGGACAAGCCCTGCGAATACACAGGATCTGCTCAGACGAGGAGGAACGCGATGGACACCTACAGACGCTGAAAGATGCCCTCGTAAGAACGGGATATGACGCTCGACTCCTCGATTGGAAGTTCCGACGAGCCACAGCGAAAAATCGCATAGACCTCCTCAGAAGACAAACACGGGACACAAGCAACAGAGTACCCTTCGTCGTCCAGTACTTCCCCGGAGTGGAGAAACTACGCCATGTTCTTCGCAGCCTTCAACATGTCATCGATGACGACGAACACCTCGCTACGGCCATCCCCACGCCTCCACTACTCGCCTTCAAACAGCCGCCTAACCTCAAACAGACCATCGTTCGCAGCAAATTACCCAGCTTTCAGGAGAACAATGACCATGACACCACAGCCCTGCCACGGCAACCTCTGCAAGACATGCCAGATCATCAACACAGATACCATCATCACACGAGAGGACACCACCCACCAGGTACATGGTACATACTCATGTGATTCGGCCAACGTTGTCTACCTCATACGTTGCAGGAAAGGATGCCCTGGAGCATGGTACATTGGTGAAACCATGCAGACACTGCGACAACGGATGAACGGGCACCGCACAACAATCGCCAGGCAGGAGTGTTCCCTCCCAGTCGGGGAACACTTCAGCAGTCAAGGACATTCAGCCTCCGATCTTCGGGTAAGCATTCTCCAAGGCGGCCTTCAAGACACACGACAACGCAAAATCGTCAAGCAGAAACTGATAGCCAAGTTCCGCACTCATGAGGACGGCCTCAACTGGGATCTTGGGTTCATGTCATGCTACATGTAACCCCACCTGACGTAGAGTCATCCAGACTCGAGTCGTCATTGGCTTGTTCTCTCTACACAGATGCGGCCGGACCTGCTGTGATTTCCAGCAAAGAGTTTTTTTGTTTGTTTTTTGTTTTTCATACAGACCCCAGCATCTGCAACATTTGACCCCTTGTGACCCCACCTCATTGTTCTTTGATGTAATGTTTTCCTGACTGACCTGTTTGGACACCATTCACACCTTTGATTGCTGTGATTATCTCTCTGCCGAGGTGTGATAAAGGGCAGTTAGAAAGATTACCTGTAATCATCTGGCAGTATTCTCTGACTATATATGCAACTCTTCACTTCACCTGACGAAGGAGCAGCGCTCCGAAAGCTTGTGATTTCAAATAAAGCTGTTGGACTATAACCTGGCGTTGTGTGACTTCTTACATTTGTCCACCCCAGTCCAACACCGGCATCTCCACATCATAAATAAACTTTGCAAGCGATGGGGAGAAGCATCTGAGCTATTCAACATTTTGCACATTTCCACTTGATATTATCAGCATGGTTTGTTTTCCTATAATTGAGGGACGATCTTTGTTTAACAGTTGATGCGGTTAAGGTACAGCACACGAGCAAGGTACAGAGCACAATTGTTGGCAAGTCAACATTTCTGATCCTGGACTTCCCACTGCTCTTTAATTCCTTCCCCCAGATTTTGCTCAGTCCTGTTAAGGTCCTCCCTCATCTTCCAATTCTCATAAGGGTCTACACTCAAAATATTAACTTGTATTTTCTCTTCACAAATGCTGATGGATCAGTTGTGTATTCCCACTATTCTGTTTTTAAAAACAAAATCATACTTCCTATACTCCTTTACATCTCTGGTATAACAGCCTCTTTTTGCACAACTTCAAAATCCTGCATCATGTAAATAGGCTGCTTTCGAATGAATCCGTCAAAATCGATTGCAATTCACCAGAGTCTTATTTTTCAAATATTGATTTCTTGGTACTTGATTTCTCAGTTTGATGTATTCTATTTGGTCAACAGCCTGGAAACAAGTGTGTGATTAGGTGATACATTCACACACCACCTGCAACTGCAAACTAGCAGGGGATAAGAAAGTAGGCTATAGTGTATGCCTTCCTGACCCTGACCCATAAAGCAGACTTCATCTGCACAATGCACACAGTTTGTATTTAAAATGTTATTGCAGTAGAAGATATAGCCAGGGTACCCTGGGTCCAAAGGATTAATTCAAGATACCACATCCCGGCTGAAACTGCTTTCGGGAAGCAATAGTGGTAGGGGATTCGATAGTTAGGGGAGCAGACAGGAGTTTCTGTAGCCGCAGACGTGATTCCAGGATGCTATGTTGTCTCCCTGGTGCCAGGGTCAAGGATTTCACCGAGTGGCTGCAGAATATTGAGGCAGGAGAGTGAACAACCAGAGTTCATGGTCCAACGACATAGGTAGAAAGAGGGAGGGGGGCCTGCAGGCAGATTTCAGGGAGCTAGGAAAGAAATTAAAAAGCAGGACCTCAAAAAGTAGTAATCTCTGCATTACTCCCGGTGCCACACGCTAGTGAGTATAGAAATAGGAGGATAGCGCAAATGAATGCGTGGCTGAAGAGATGGCGCAGGAGGGAGGGCTTCAGATTCCTGGGACATTGGGACTGGTTCTGGGGGAGGTGGGACCTGTACAGGCCAGACGGGTTGCACCTCAACAGGGCCGGAACCAATAGCCTCACGGGGAGATTTGCTAGTGCTGTTGGGGAGGGTTTAAACTAATTTGGCAGGGGGGTGGGCACCAGGATATAACATTAGAAAGGAGAAATAAAGTGCTCAAAGGATTGGGAGAGGCAGAGAGCACTAAAGAAAGAAATAGTAAGGCAAGAGCGAATACAGGATGGTCTAAGATGGGTTTAGTGTACGTATGTGAACGCACAAAGCGTAATAAACAAGGTTGGTGAGCTGCAGGCACAAATAGCCACATGGGAATATGATGTTGTGACAATAACCAAGACCTAGCTCAAAAAAGGGCAGGATTGGGTATTAAATATTCCTGGTTATAAAGTGTTCAGGAAAGATAGGAGGTGGTGTGGCAGTATTGGTTAAGGAGAATGTTACAGTGCTGGAGAGAGAGAGGATGTCCTGGAGGGGTCAAGGACAGAATCTACATGGCTAGCATTAAGAAATAATAGAGGTGCCATTACACTACTAGGTGTATTCTATAGGCCACCAACTCGTGGGAAAAATATGAGGAGCAAATTTGCAGAGGAATTAGAGAGGTGCAAGAACTATAGAGTAGTAATAATGGGGACTTCAACTATCCAAATATAGACTGGGATCGTAATAGTGTTAAGGGCAGAGAAGGGGAAGAATTTCGGAAGTGCGTTCAGGAGAACTTCCTTGATCAGTATGCTTCCGGCCCGACAAGGGAGGAGGCATTGCTGGATCTGGTTCTGGGGAATGAGGTAGGTCAAGTGGAGCAAGTGTCAGTAGGTGAACATTTAGGGAACAGTGATCATAGTACAGGTAGACTACCCTTTATCCGGACTTCCGAAAACCGAAACCCTCTAAAAACCGAAGGTTTTTTCGTTCAGCGTAAGTCGTGCGTACGACTTACGCTGAACGAAAAAACCGAAGGTTTTTAGAGGGTTCCGGTTGCGGAAGTTCGGATAAAGGGTAAGTCGTGCGCACGACCCCCCGCCAGCCCCGACAACCGCCAGCCGCCGACCCCGCCAGCCCCGACAACCGCCGACCCCGGTGGCCCCGACAACCGCCGACCCCCCCGGCCCCGACAACCGCCGACCCCGCCAGCCGCCGACCCCCCCCGCGGACCCCGCCGGCCCCGACAACCGCCGACCCCCCCGCGGACCCCGCCAGCCCCGACAACCGCCGACCCCGCCAGCCGCCGACCCCCCCGCCAGCCCCGACAACCGCCAGCCCCGACAACCGCCGACCCCCGCCGACCCCGCCAGCCCCGACAACCGCCGACCCCCCCCCCCCCCCCCCGGCGTACCCCGCCGGCCCCGACCGACTTACGCTGAGCGTCAGCGTAAGTCGTGCGCGCGGACCCCCGCCGACCCACCTTCCGAAATCCGAAATTCTCCTTTATCCGAAACTCGGCTGGTCCCGAGGTTTTCGGATAAAGGATAGTCTACCTGTATCATAAGGTTTAGGTTAGCTATGGAAAAGGACAGGGAGCAATCTAGAGTAAAAATGTTTAACTGGGGGGGGGGGGGGGGGGGGGGGGGGAAGGCCAATTTCAGTGGGATGAGACTAGATCTGGCCCAGGTAAACTGGAATCAAAGAATGGCAGGCAAAACTGTAATAGCTGCCTTTAAAGAGGAAATAATTCAGGTACAGTTCGGATCTGGAATGCACTGCCTGAGAGGGTGGTGGAGGCAGATTCAATCAAGGCTTTCAAAAGGGAGTTGGATAAGTACCTGAAGGAAAAAATTTTGCAGGGCTACAAGGGAGGGAGTGGGACTAGCTGAATTGTTCTTGCAGAGAGCCGGCACGGGCTCGACAGGCCTCCTTCCATGCTGTAACCATTCTATGATTCTATAAGGCTGTATTTCTGATGCTTTATTGGAGTAAACCAGCTTCAAAAGCTCCAGTTCTCCACCTAACATTCCATTATTCAAACAGGTTCAGAGTCTCCACAGCCAGAGAACGCAACCAACTTTATAGTCTTCCTGCATACATAGTCCATTCAAGGAAATACTGAAAAATAATGGGCCATAATTTGCTGTAGCAGGGCATCTAATGGCATCTGCCATTAGTTAGACTTGCACGTTTAGGTTTTTAATTTTTTGCGTGGCAAGTTGCTGACATTGCAGCGAGGGAAACAGGGCATCTGGGACCGGAGTGAACAGGGAAAGCAACTGTGTATCTCCTTAACCAATCAGATTCAAGGGTTGTGAAATGAACAGCGCAAGGACTGAGGTGGTGTAAATTAGAATGGGTGAATCCAATGTCGAGAGAAATAAAGAGAGGGAAATAAAGATCGACTTAAGAGAAGGAGAAAAAAAGACAAAGGAAAAGTAATTTTTAAAAAAATTTCCATTTTTAAAATCTCAAACAATGAAATCTGAAGGAATGAGATTCCATACTTGTAATAGTTCATTTTTAGGGTCAGTGAGGTTGATCGTCAGTAATTTACATTTATCGCCTTGTTAAAAGGGTACTTAGACTGAAATGAGCAAGACTTATTTCATGGTTGATTGGCCATGATAAAAAAATTGACCCTTAGTGTTAGGGGGGATTAAATACGTGGGGTTACGGGGTTATGGGGATAGGGCTTGGGTGGGATGGCTGTCGGTGTAGGGACCGGGTGCTAGGGTTTGGATGATCAGCCATGATCTCGTTGAATGGCGGAGCAGGCTCGAAGGGCCGAATGGCCTACTCCTGCTCCTATCTTCTATGTTTCTATCAACTTTCTGGGGCCAGTTTAGCCCATTTTTCATTTTGATTTCTTCCCCTCCCTCCACTGATTTCCCCGTGCCATCTTCCTTCCACTTGCTCCACCAGTTTCATTTGGCTGCTCACCCTGACCTTCCCGCTAACTGCGCCTTTCCTTGCCTTTCTTGCAGCTTTTCCCAAAGTTTCTCCTTTTTAAATTTACTTTTAGTTTTACAATGCTCACGTTTCCACATTGCCATTAATTTGCATCCCTCTCAAGCTGCAGATATCAACAGATCTTGGTGTTCAGAATCGAGATCCACCAGCGCTTTCCACAAGATTCAAACAGGAAGAGGGGAGATTTAATAGCGGTGTTCAATATTAAGGGTTTTGATAGAGTAAATAAGGAGAAACTGTTTCCACTGGCAGGAGGGTCAGTAACCAGAGGACACATTTAAGATAATTGGAAAAAGAACCAGAGGGAAGGAGAGAATTATTTTTATTATTTACACAGCAAGTTATGATGATCTGGAATGCACTGCCTGAAAGGGTGGTGGAAGCAGATTCAATAGTAACTTTCAAAAGGGAATTCAATATACAGGAAACTTTCGATTTACCGGCACCTAAATAACCGGAAATCTCGGTTAACCGGCAAAGTTCAGGAGTAGGTTCAGGTAACTTTTATTACTTGCCTTCCTCCATTTGTTGCTGTGCAAGGGTGTGGCTGCAGCTGTTGCTAAGCTACAGAGACACTTGCAACTTGTGGCCACTGTTCTGAAGCACAGGGTTTGTTGCTTTATACAGAGCTGTCAGCTCCGTATCTTTTACTATAGCTTTCAGTTATCCAGAATTTTTGATGAACTGGCACCACGTCGGTCCCGTCCGAACCGGATAAAAAAAAGTTTCCTGTATACTAGTTTGCAGGGCTATGGGGAAAGAGCAGAGAGTGAGTGATACTAATTGGACAGATCTTTCCAAGAGCCGGCACAGGCACAATGGGCTGAATGGCCTCCTTCTGTGCTACATGATTCTATGATGCTATGATTCTAGGACAAACCAGCATGTAGTAAATTAATACAAATAGGAGTTGCCTGGGTTTCAAACAGCAGATTTCATACGTGCCCTTTGGGTCACAGTTTGGCTACTCCTACCCGAAGGAAAGGTAATGGGAGAGAAAGAGACAAAAAAAAGACAGAAAGGCCAATACACATGAAATTGCTGTTCTCTACTACAATTATGAATCTGCTTCTGCTCCAAGCAAGTTCCCAGTCACTTACTTGTTGGCCACACGAACAGCATCATAGGCACATCGGAGATCCTCTTCAGACATTTTATTCCCATCTTTAGGTAATCCAAATAGGTCAGCCATACTAGCCTGCAAACAGAAAATACTCCATTAACCACAGAACATGTAGCTGATGTAGGCAATTGAAAAGAACGGCACAAAAAGGCAACATCTTTTTAAACTAGTACGATATGTTGGCTTAAGCCTCAACTAACCAACAAAACTGATTTATCCCATCAAGTCATTGGACTTGCAAGGTACAATAGCCTCTTGAAACAAAACGGATAACTTTATAAAAAAAAAAAAAAAAAAATTCCCATCAATAGGGAACCCCTATAAAATACGCTCAATTTTGTGTACATCGCTCCCAAAAATAACATTTTAGAAATGTGCTGTATCGCAACTCTTCCAAATTTTATAAACGGTGTTTCCATTCTTGTATTTCCTACCGCACATGGAGCTGAAATTGGCTTGAACTATTCTCTTCAAAATGACAAACTAACTGTGGTGTATGCGCCTTTAAGAGCCCCTGTATACTGTAATGCCGGTAATGGCCGCTCGGGCTATATAAGCCTGTATAGTGTCTTGTATCTGTTAGTTCACCTCCAGACTTTGTTCAGTAAACACCGGTGAAACCTACTCCTGCATTCCGGTGTCCCCATTAACACACTGATGCAACAGTGGCGACGAATTGGAAACGGACTTGCCTGCAATTCGGCAGCACCTCAAGGAGATCGATTCCTCAGACGAAAGTCGAAGAAAAACAAGAAATAAAAAAAAGGGAAAGGCTGTGGTTTCACCGGCTGGCCGAGCTGGTGGCAGGTACTGCAGTGGTCCTTCCTGGGCGACGGGCTGGGGCTCCATCGGCTGGCTCTGCAGCTGAGCCAAGCAGCGAAGGCGGAGGTAAACAGAGACAGAGGGGGGACGCATTCGGGAGATGGCCAGCGCTGCAAAGCAGGTCGGCGTTCGGACCAAGCAGAGGGAGGGGAAAGTCCCAGAGAGTCCGGCGGGAACGAGTCTCCACCGATTGAAAAAAAAAAGCGGAGAACAGCGTTGTCAGCAGCAACAGCGGCGGGAAAGCGCGGGAAGCGCCATTTTTTTTTCAGGATGCCTAAGGCTGGCAATATTAATGCTTTCGATAGCGATATAGAGGATTGGACCACATATGTGGAAAGAGTGGAGGTATATTGCACAGCAAATGAAATAGAAGATAATAAAAAGGCATCAGTACTTCTAAATCTAATGGGTGCAAAGACATACGGGCTGTTACGAAACTTAATCACTCCAGCCAAACCAAAGGACAAGAATTTTAAGGAGATTGTTGATACACTACAGGAGCACTTAAACCCAACACCGCTGCTGATAGCGGAATGATTCACATTCAAGAGGAATCAGCACAAGAATGAAAGTAACGCGATTACCTCACCGAATTAAGGAAGCTGTCAAAGCACTGCCAATTCGGGGCAGGACTGGCAGATTCTCTTCGAGACAAATTCGTCTGCGGTCTCCTAAGTGAAGGAACACAGAAAAGGCTACTTTGAGAAAGATTTGACACTGGACAAGGCTTTCAGTATGGCTGTATCATACAAAGCAGCCGCAAGAGGAGCTGCAGAGATACAGCAAAAGCCACAGGACTTCGGCACCCATGAAATGACACAGGGTTTCGAGAGATGTTATCGCTGCGGCAGATCTACCCATGACCAGAGGGACTGCTGGTTCAAGGACAAAGCATGCAGGCAATGCGGAAAGATTGGACACATTGCACGTGTATGCTGATCTGGACACAAAAAATCCATGGACAGGAAAAAAAATCAATAAGGAAAAGTACAGAAAGGTACAAATGACGATGGACAGTAGCTCCGAAGACCAGAAGAGCGATAGCGACTCCGGAAACAAGAGACTAAGCTGTCTCAAATTACATAATGTAATTGCCAAAGAAGATTACCAGACCATTTGGGTTACCCTCACGTTAACGGGGTCCCCAGTTAAAATGGAGCTAGATACAGGATCAGCTCTGACCGTCATAAGTCGACGGGATTACGAGCGGCTATTTCCGCATATACCTTTGAAAGACACATCCATTATCTTGGAAACATATACGGGGCAGAAAGTATACCCAAAAGGGAAAATAAAAGGTGCCTGTTGTATACAACGGCAAGGAAATACAGAAGTTGTATTTATACGTTCTGCAAGATGGTGGTCCACCGCTGTTGGGACGTGAATGGATCAGGAAGATACGTTTAGACTGGCACTCCATTCAGGCACGGACGGTGACCAGTAAGAAAAAAAATGATGATGACGTTATACCTGAACGATTAAAAGACATCTTGGCCAACGCCAAGGAAGTGTTTCAACAGGAACTAGGAACCCTGAAAGGCGTCACCGCCTCAATAAAAGTGGAAGATGCAGCAATTCCCAAGTTTTTGAAGGCAAGGCCGGTGCCATACGCAATTCGTCCAGCAGTCGAGGCAGAGCTGGAGAATTTGGAAAAGGCAGGCGTATTATTCAAGATAGATTGGAGCGAGTGGGCAACACCCATCATCCCGGTCATGAAGAAAACGTTGAATAATGATAAATCTGAAGAACATAGAAAAATTCGCATCTGTGGGGACTTCAAGGTGACTGTAAACCCGGTCCTTCACACGGTACAGTATCCTCTTCCGAGGATAGAAGATATTTTCGCCTCACTATCCGGAGGAAAACGTTTCACCAAAATTGACTTGGCTCAGGCATATCTACAGATGGAGGTTGAAGAGGCCTCTAAAAAGTATCTCACGATAAATACACACAAAGGCCTGTACCAGTACAATCGACTGGTTTTCGGAGTAGCATCAGCTCCAGCTATCTGGCAAAGAGCTATGGAGCAAGTCTTCCAAGGGATTCCGGGGACTCAATGCTACCTGGACGACATCCTTGTAACAGGAGAAAACGACAACGAGCACCTTGCCAATTTGGAGCAAGTGCTCACTAGGTTGAGAGAACAGGGCCTACGAGCAAATCGCCCCAAGTGCGAATTTTTCCAGAAACAAATCATAGTGGCCACATAATTAACGAAGAAGGGTTGCATAAGTCACCTGAAAAAATTGAAGCGGTCATAAAAGCCCCAGCACCCGAAAATGTCTCACAATTAAGGTCGTTCCTGGGATTGATAAATTACTATCATAAATTTTTACCGAACTTGTCAACTGTTCTGCACCCTCTTAACGAACTGCTACAAACGGGAGTAATTTGGAAATGGAGCGAAGACTGTAAACGTGCCTTCCATAAATGCAAAGGCTTGATCACGTCCAAGGAAGTTTTGGCTCATTACAACCCATCACTGCCAATCAGACTGGCGTGCGATGCATCCCCTTACGGCATAGGAGCGGTATTATCGCATAGATTCCCTGATGGCTCGGAGCGGCCGATAGCTTTTGCGTCACGCTCATTGAACTCAGCTGAGCGTAACTATGCCCAGATCGACAGGGAAGCACTTAGCCTGGTATGGGGAGTGAAGAGATTCAACCATTACCTACACGGACAAAAATTTACCTTGTTGACTGACCATCAACCCCTCGTCTCCATATTCAACCCTAAAAAGGGCGTTTCCATTATGACAGCGCAAAGGCTACAGAGGTGGTCCCTTTTCCTAGGGGCACACCAATATGACATAGAATACAAAGGATCAAAACAGCATGGGAATGCTGACGGTTTATCGCGCCTACCGTTGCCAACGGTAGAAGAGGCACCTACAGTGGACCCAGTGGAGATGTTCCACTCAACCATAGTGGAATGTCTACCAGTAACAAATTCTGCCATTGAAAAGGAAACAAGGAATGACCCGACTCTCTCACGAGTCTACGATTTAACGGTGAAGGGATGGCCAGCACATGGCGAACCACTGTTGCCAGCATTCTCGCAAAGAAGAGAACAGCTGTCAGTGTGCCGAGGAACCTTGATGTGTGGATCCAGAGTGGTGATTCCACCCAAACTCCAGGATAAAGTGCTAAAGGAGCTTCACGAGGGGCATCTGGGTGGAGTGAAAATGAAGAACCTAGCCAGAGCGTTTGTGTGGTGGCCAGGTATTGATGGAGACATCGAAGAAATGACCAAGAGCTGCCTAGGATGCCAGAAGGTCCTAAACACCCCACCACAAGCCCCTCTACATCCATGGGAGTGGCCCTCATCTCCATGGCAAAGGGTACATATCGACTTTGCTGGTCCATTTATGGACTCCACGTTCTTAATCGCGGTTGATGCACACTCCAAGTGGCCGGAGGTAATAAAGATGTCCTCCGCCACCACGGACAAAACCATCACAGTATTAAGGACCATATTTGCCAGGAATGGGCTGCCTGAACAGATCTGTTCTGATAATGGACCGCAATTTGTGTCCGAAGAATTCAGGCAGTTCTTAAAAAAACAATGGGGTTAAGCACTACACGTCCGCCCCATACCATCCCGCCACCAATGGATTGGCTGAAAGGTTTGTCCAGACCTTCAAGAAGGCCATAAAGGCCATGGGTAATGAAGACATAAAACTTCAACATAAGGTAGATAACTTCTTGTTTGCATACAGGAATGCAACACATGTGGTTACAAACCAAACTCCCGCCATGATGTTCTTCAATAGAAGCCTAAGATGCCGGCTGGATTTGATCAAGCCAAACATCAGAAGGGACGTGGAGAACCGGCAATTTCAAGGCATGAATGAAAGGCCAACTAGAACCTTCCAGATAGGTCAACAAGTTTTGGCCCGGGACTACCGTACCGAGAAATGGCAGCCTGGAACTATTTGCACGCGACTAGGACCGCTGATGTATACCGTGGACATTGGAGAAAGCATAATAAGGTGCCATGCTGACCAGATCATATAGAGTCCTCCGAAAAGGGACAACCTACACCACAACTCTATACGCCTAATGATGAAGTAGAGATACCCATAGTATCTACCTCCGATCCAGTGATACTGGAACCAGATGAACCAGACACTGGCATTCAAGCCGAATCGACCTTGCCAAAAGAACCTACTACACCACCGAGGCGTTATCCGGACCGAGTCAGGAAGCCTCCAGAGAGACTGACTTATAATTGATTAACTGCAGCAAATGTATAGATTATTGTTCTTGTAATATGTTAATTAATGATTACTTAAAATATTGTGTACTGGTTGTCTAAAAGGGGAGGAATTGTGGTGTATGTGCCTTTAAGAGCCCCTGTATATTGTAATGCCGGTAATGGCCACTCGGGCTATATAAGCCTGTATAGTGTCTTGTATCTGTTAGTTCACCTCCAGACTTTGTTCAGTAAACACCTGTGAAACCTACTCCTGCATTCCGTGTCCCCATTAACACACGGATACAACAAACTCAGTTTGACCAGTTGCAGCTTTTTTAATTATCCCAAAAAGAGATAATGGGACTTTCTGGATGTGTACCCGTCAACACAAGTGAACAAATTATGCCATGTTTGTTCAAAAGTATCTCGGTTCCTCTCCAAAGCTTTGCAGACAACCAAACAAGACTTGAAACATCTGTATAAAATTAAGCTTGGTAGACAATTCCAGCTGCAACTAGATTTCAAATTTCTTGTATGCTGTAACTAGATTAAGAGAGATAGACACTACACCAAAACCAGACCCCCCCCCCCCCCCCAACAAACGCTTCATTTTTGTCAGAAGCTCAACAAGCTGATGTTAATAACCTCATCTTTATATTAGGTACTTTAAAGCCTTCCGGCCTAAACATTGCATTTAACAACTTTAGACCTTTAACCACTGCTCCCATTTTCTCTCAGACAGCAGGCAATGGATGATGGCTGCACCAGAGCCACTGGAAGCGAAGCAGGTCGGGCCTGATACTTGAGATGGGGATCTCCTATCGGTACACGGCTGGTGCAGTGGTCCCCACCCCTAGGGTCTACCTGCCTTTCTTCCACTACATTCCTGGGCCACAGAAACCTTCTCTGCCAGATTTTCCATGCTTCTCCACCTTTTATTCTACTGTATCTATTTACACCTCCTCTGGACTCATTGTTTGTTTCTAGACTCATCTCATTTTCCCTTGCACTATAATTTTTGTCATTTAATCACTCCTGCCCTTCACCCAATCATGGACCTCTCCCTTTTGTCCTTTTCCTGCATATGAATTTGCCCAATTGAGAGGCACAACAATCCTAAATCCATAATGCCCCAAATAACAAAAAGGAATGTAAATACCCAAGTCCTGAATTCTATTATGGGTGTCCGAAGTTGACCCATTAAAATGTTTTTTTTTAAATCCCTACACTGAGCTTATTTTCCAAAATAGCAGTCTGAAAATTGGAATTCATCCTTTGGGAGATACTGTAAAGTTAATTAAACTCCAGAAGTCTCCAGTGCAGTTAGCAGAAGGCTTCACCCTCAGTGAAAAATTGTGACAATTAGAATTGAAAATAATTCTCCATGCCTCTATATATCTCAATTTTACTTTAGGGCAATAAATTATAAACTCACGTAAACATTTGTCTAAACGATGGTAAACAGTTTGATTTCAAAGCCAGATCTAACTGCATAACAATATGTCACAGGCTATTGTGTACGTATTTCCCATCTATAACAATATGAATTCCTTGTATATGTTCCTATAAATTGGTCATATTTTCAGACTACAATGGCTGCTAACCAGCCCATACCACAAGTGAAGACTCGTTACCCAAACACAGCCATCAATATTAAGACACCTTGTTGATGAAAATCTTTACAGGGTTTAGATAGCACATAAGGTCACAAAACAAGTGCTCAGATATTGAAGCTTTGCCGGTGGTAGCATGAATATGCATCAGTTTCATACCCACAATTCCAAAGTTGTATATCTTTGCAGCGTTGCGGAGCTGCTAAACAAAAGCCACTTCCTCAGGAGAAACAAAAACAAAGGGATATGAATTGAACAGAGTTTTTCTCTAAAACTATAGGGCTAAATACCTCATTTCTACCAGATAGCACGAGTTAGATTTGAATTCAACTACGTGGAAAGTTCGAGATGCAAATCTACATAATACAACTCCCAAGTCGCAACATGTTGGTACATCAACACTTTGTCTTGTTCCAAACATTTAATGCAATTTATATGCTGCAAAACCACAGTGATTTAGTATTTGGACATGTTAATTTATGCCACACTACAAGAGACCTACACAGTATGAGAGAAATGCAATCGTTTAAATGGAGAACTGAAGCATGCACTTAGTTGAAGCACTCAATTTAAATCTCAGCCCTATGCATATTCCTCATACAAAGTTCAGTTTAAAATATCTAAAAGAAGTGGCAGCAAGGCAGTGCCCAAAAGGAAATGATGTGATTGCACGGTCTGAATATAAATATGGAATAATTTCAGAAGAAATGGCCAATGGCATGAAATGTTTGCTCACAAGAGGAGGAAATTGAATGATCTGCTTGTAGTTCAGACACCAGCAACTTTGTCCATTATATCAGAAAACGATTGTAGAGAAACCAAAAGCAAACTGCTCGGGATCCCTGGAGAATATTCTAGGAATTATTTTGGGTATAACTGAAGGAACCCAAGGGACCATTTGATCAAAGCATTTGATTCGGAGCTCTGGAATAATATTTATTTTGTACAGCATCAAAAGTACACTTACCTTTTTCATAGCGTCAATCTCCTTTCCTGCCATAAGGAGCTGAGATTTTAGCCAAATCTGTTCTTCTCTAAGTATTTCAGTCTCTTCAGTGGCTGCTTTGAGCTGGTTCAGCAGATTGCAAGTAGCATCCTTTTGTTCTCTGGTGTCATTTGTAGCAGTATTACCAATAACTTCTTTCCTTAGCTCATCAAACTCATTCTGGAGTTTCTGGTTCTCATTTTCAAGCTCTTGATACTAGTAAACATTGAAATATTACTGTAGGCTCATGTGTTTACTTTGCACTCTACACTGCAGTAAACATTAAACATTTATTTTCAGCAAGCTAGAAAGAAATCAGTATTTGATTTAAAATACACATTAATGATAGATTATATAATGCTTCATTACCACTTGTCCTCATCCAATAGAGTGAAGGGTAGTAATAAAGTGCTATAAATCAAACTTAAGTTACTGTGCCGATCTTGAGATCCAATTCATAGCTAATCACTTACGGCAACAATTCAACATTATAGCAAAAATAGCTTTACAATTCAGACTCACTTAGAATTCAAGTCTAGTCACTTCTATATCTGGACAATTCTGTAAAACTATAAAAATATGTACAATACCTTAATCATGCTACATGTCTCTGCACCACTCATTTCATTTACCTATTAAAAATGATAGCACGAGGTAACATAATAGTTTAAAATACTGAATCAATTTGATTCAGGCCAGGGATAAACAATGAGGTACAGGAAAACAGCTGCCAGTGGTATAGACTTGTTACATCTATCTGCAAAGATTAAGGGCACCATTTGTAGTTTAAAAAAACCCAGGTGTAAAAGATTGAACTCCAAAAAAACAGGTGAATTGAGGAAAATAAATCAGTTTAATAAAGTTATTTATTTGGAAGAGTTAAAAATCAAGAAAACAAAACTTAAAAAAGGCATAGTTAAACCAACAATTTGTTAGCAATATGGAGACAGATAAGTATTCCAAGAGACACAGCAGGACCACACAAGAAAAACAATGGGCCGTATATTTTGATCCCTGCAGTTGTGTACACACCCGTAGGGACATCGGAAATGCCGGTTTCAGGCATGCCAAGCGCATGCGCTGAAAACCGGCATTTCCGATCCATCAAGAATGCTCGACAGATCGGACGCCTGCCCTGGAGAAGGGCCTCTGCGGGCGGATAGTTCCGCTTTCTGGAGAACCTCCACCCGCAGAAAACCTTTAGAAATCTTACACCTGGTAAAAGCAGTAAGGCCTGATTTTACCAGCATAAGAGTTGAAAAAAAATTCAAAAATATATATTTAAGTTTATTTTTAGCCCCGTAAAAGACTTATTTTTTCAAAAAATTAAATGTTTAAAATATTTAATTTACTGTAATTTCAACTCATTTTAAAAATGTGATTTAAAAAATGTATTTAATGTTTTACAGTGTTTTTGGGGTGATCTCCATTCATTTGTTTTCCTAGAACAGTATGTAATGGAATCAACCAGGGAGCTGGCTATCTTGGATCCGGTACTATGTAATGAGACAGAATTAATAAATGATCTCATAGTAAAGGATCCTCTAGGAAAGAGTGATCACAGCATGGTTGAATTTCAAATTCAGTTGGAGGATGAGAAACCAGTGTCCTGATCTTAAACAAAGGCAATTATAATGGCATGAGGGCAGAACTGGCTAAAGTGGACTGGAAAAACAAAGTAAAGGGTAAGAAAGTAGAAATGCAGTGGCAGACATTTAAGGAGATATTTCATAACTCTCAACAAAAATATATTCCAGTGAGAAAGAAAGATTTTAAGAGAAGAGAGCACCATCTGTGGCTAATTAAGGAAGTAAAGGATGGTATCAAATTGAAAATGAAGGCATACAATGTTGCCAAGATTGGTGGGAGAACAGAGGATTGGGAAATTTTTAAAAACCAGCAAAGGATGACTAAAAAAGAGGGATGATGAATTATGAGAGTAAGCTGGCAAGAAACATTAAAACAGATAGTAAGAGCTTCTACAGGTATATAAAAAGGAAGAGGGTAGCTAAAGTAAACGTTGGTCCCTTAGAGGATGAGACTGGGGAATTAATAATGGGGAACGGGGAAATGGCAGAGACTCTGAACAAATATTTTGCATCCGTCTTCACGGTAGAAGACACTAACAACATCTCAATAATGGATAATCAAGGGGCCACAGGGAGTGGGGAACTAAAGACAATCACTATCACTAAGGAAATAGTACTCGGTAAAATAATGGGACTAAAAGACAACAAGTTCCCTGGACCAGATGGCCTGCATCCCCAGGTCTTAAAAGAAGTGGCTGCAGAGATAGTGGATGCATTGGTTGCAATATACCAAAATTCCCTGGACTCTGGAGAGGTCCCAGCGGATTGGAAAACCGCTAATGTAACACCCCTATTTAAGAAAGGAGGGAGACAGAAAGCAGGAAACTATAGACCAGTTAGCCTAACATCTGTCATTGGGAAAATGCTGGAGTCCTTCATTAAGGAAGCAGTAGCAGGGCATTTAGAAAAACACACTGCAGTCAAACAGAGCCAGCATGGTTTTAAGAAAGGGAAATCATGTTTAACAAATTTGCTGGAGTTCTTTGAGGATGTAACAAAAAGGGTGGACAAGGGTGAGCCAGTGAATGTGGTGTATTTGGATTTCCAGAAGGCATTCGATAAGATGCCACATAAAAGGTTACTGCATAAGATAAGAGCTCACGGAGTTGGGAGTAATATATTAGCATGAAGAGTATTGGCTAACAGAAAGTCGGGATAAATGGGTCATTTTCTGGTTGGCAAACAGTAACTAGTGGGGTGCCAGAAGGATCGGTGCTGGGGCCCCAACGATTTACAATCTACATTAATGACTTGGATGAAGGGATAGAGTGTAATGTAGCCAAGTTTGCGGATGATACAAAGATGGGTGGGAAAGCAAGTCGTGCAGAGGACTCAAAGAACCTGCAAAGGGATATAGACAGGCTAGGTGAGTGGGCAAACATTTGGCAGATGGAGTATAATGTGGGAAAGTACAAGGTTATCCACTTTGGCAGGAAAATAAAAAAGCAAACTATTAAGAGATTACAAAATGCTACAGTTCAGAGGGACCTAGGGGTCCTTGTACAGCAAGTAATCAAAAAGGCAAATGGAATGTTGGCCTTTATTTCAAGGGGGTTGGAGTATAAAAGCAGGGAAGTCCTGCTACAACTGTACAAGGTATTGGTGAGACCACACCTTGAGTACTGCGTACAGTTTTGGTCTCCTTATTTAAGGAAGGATATACTTGCATTGGAGGCAGTTCAGAGACGATTCACTAGGTTAATTCCAGAGATGAGGGGTTTGACTTACGAGGAAAGGTTGCGCAGGCTGGGCCTATACTCATTGGAATTTAGAAGAATGAGAGGTGATCTTATCGAAACATGCAAGATACTGAGGGGGCTCAACAGGGTAGATGCAGAGAGGATGTTTCCCCTCATGGGGAAATCTAGAACTCGGGGGCAGTCTCAGAATAAAGGGTCGCCCTTTTAGAACAGAGATGAGGAGGAACTTCTTCTGAGTCGTAAATTTGTGGAATTCTCTGCCCCAGAGAGCTGTGGAGGCTGGGTCATTAAATACATTTAAAGTGGAGATAGACAAATTTTTGCAAGATAAGGGAGTGAAGGGTTATGGGGAGCGGGCTGGGAAGTGGCTTTGAGCCCTTGATCAGCCATGATCTTATTGAATGGCGAGCAGGCTCGAGGGGCCAAGTGGCCTATTCCTGCTCATATTTTTTATGTTCATATATTTGACAGGTCTATCTGTCAAGTGTATGAAGGGAGATTCCCTTCTCTTATTGGCTCTCCATGGTCCACGTGATCCCAGGGACACTTCGAACCGCATGCACCTCGGATACGTGGGCCCTGCGCATTTCGAGTTGGAGAGGCCAAGGAACTGAAGTGTACACACCTCGGGAGACCTCGGGTAAGTTCGTAGATTTTTTCCAGATCGGCGGCCCCCGCACACAGGGAGCCTCCGATTAGAAAATACGGGCCAATATACTGAGCAGCCAAACACCAAGAATATTTCTAAAAACAGATTCTTTAATTATACTCAAAGATGCTTCAAAAATTGGGATTTGTAAAAAGTGTTGACTGAATATTCTGAAAACAAGAAACTATATATTGACAGCACACAAGGAAATAGAAAAGCAATGGAGAACTAATGAAAATTTTGGAGCAGGTAGTAAATACAGCAAGTGAACTTTGGTGCAAGAGAAAATTTGGAAAAAAGGGAAACTTAAAACAAAAATGTACCACTTTCAATATACAAATGAGAGTCACAAGAACTCTCAAAGATGTAGAAAAGGGCTCCAGCAGCAGGAGTGAAATGGGGTGAAGGCAGGCAATAATGCAGAAGTGGAACTAGACAGCAGTAGCTAGAATGCGGGGTTTGAAACACACTCAGGTTAAAACAGGTCACTGAAGTTGTGCACTGTTGGGCTCAACCCAAGTGGTCACCTAGGAGGGTGGATGAAGGTGGGGTTTTTGGTGACAGCCAAACAGGATGGCCTTGGTCTTGATGTTGAGTTGAAGGAAGCTCTCGCTCATCTTGATTAAAAATGGGGCTGAGTATAAAATGGGTGGCCGATATGTTCCCGCCTGATACCCACCAGGCAGGTTAGGTTACAATGACCTCAACATTTTAGTAACAGTTTACATTTCCAGAGGGGAAGTTAGCAGAGACCACAAAAGGGGTATTTTCCGATGTCCAGTTCCTGCACAATGGCTTCTACTTCTGCCAAAAAGACAACTGACAACTCAGATAAAGCTGCTCTGATTGGACAGATTTCTTGCATGACCTAGAGTTGGCCAACATTAAAAAAGTTGATTGCATTAACTTCTGAAGTGAGTTTTCCTAAAGGTCATTTTCAACATAGTAAATGGTTTCTAATAATTAAACCCTGCTGCACAGAGGAAGGACTTTGGTATGTCTTTCATTAAAAGAATTAGTTCCATGAATTCACCAAAATTAAATATATTTTAAGAATGCAGAATAGAAAACTTTTGAATAAACAAATTCAAAGAATAAATATATCCCAGAGAACAGGAGAGAAGATCACAGTCCCTAGGCTGGGAGAGCTTGAAAAAAGTTGGCCTGGATTTCTGCTGTTGGTCTCCAAGTGACTCTGCCAAAGACAAAAGTGGGTGTTAGGGAACACGGAGGAGGCTGTGCTGGGTGTTAAGGAACATGGAGGAGGCTGTGCTGGGTGTTAGGGAGCACGAGGAGGCTGTGCTGGGTGTTAGGGAACACGTGGAGGCTATCCTGGGTGTTAGGGAACACGAGGAGGCTGTGCTGGGTGTTAAGGAACATGGAGGAGGCTGTGCTGGGTGTTAGGGAACACGAGGAGGCTGTGCTGGGTGTTAGGGAACACGAGGAGGCTGTGCTGGATGCTCCCCAGTCAAACAGCCTGCCAAAACCCTGTCCTCGGGTATCAAAACAGTAAGACATAAGCCAGTACAAGTCATTGCTTTCCGAATAAAGAAAGAAAACTGCAACCACTAAGCTGTAGGTGGGAGAGAAAAGATGAGATTATCTATTGTAGAAACATAGGCAGTCCAGCAGACTCTTAAGCCTTTAAGTTTAGGGTTGATTTTATACTAGTGCAAAGCCAAAGTAGGTCAAACTACTGCCTCCAACAGAAAATATCAGTTATGCTGCTTATTTGGCATAGTTGCAGGGTGAAAAAGCTCATTTCAGCAAAGCAAGAAATGCAGTATAATTGCAGCATTAGTTTGTGGTCGTGCCCCATGTAAGAGTTGATAAAATATTGGGTATTTTGGCATCATATATAGACAAAATTGCTCTTGGCACATTAATTTCTTCCAAAATATTTACAATAAGCTGACAAAATTAAGCTAAAATTACCTTAATGTAGGTCATTTCATCTTTCAGATTTTCATATCTTTGTTCTAGGCAGGAGAATTCTTTCACAAGGTTCTGGAAGTGGAATCGCTCTTCCTCAAATTCAGCCTGTAACTGATGACTCTTTGATGCCACCTTCAGGGCAATTTGTTCTTTAATATACAAAATATGAGAAAAATTTATTTTGCTTACATGCTCGTTCCATTGATTGGTTGTGTCTGGGGCGGGGGTGGGGGGGGGGGAAAAAGAGGTGCAGGAGAAGGGAAGGGTCTTAAAATGGCAGTGCTCAAAACTTCTATAATATTTTCAGATAAAAATGCAACCCCCTTCAATTTTGTATCGCCATCATTAAAGTAAACAGATAAATATGCATCTTTAAACAAAAATCTGCACACTAGCAGTATTGAATATATTAGATTTTTAAAAAAACACTAAAATGTTTTTGTTAAATTCCAATTTTTTCCCTTCCATAGAAGCATAGAAGATGGGAGCAGGAGTAGGCCTTTCGGCCCCTCGAGCCTGTTCCAACATTTAATGAGATTATGGCTGATCATCCAAATTCAGTATCCAGTTCCTGCTTCCTCCCCATATCCCTTTAGCCTTAAGAAATATATCTAACTCCTTCTTGAATATATTTAATGAATTCGCCTCAACTGCCTTGCGTGGTAGAGAATTCCACAGGTTCACCACTCTCTGGGTGAACAAATTCCTCCTCATCTGAGTCTGAAATGGCTTACCCCTTATCCTTAGACTGTGACCCCTGGTTCTGGACTCCCCGACCATCAGGAACATCCTTCCTGCATCTAGTCTGTCTAGTCCTGTTAGAATTTTATTAGCTTCAATGAGATCCCCTCTCATTCTTCTAAACTCTAGCGAATAGAAGACCCAATCAACCCAATCTCTCCTCATACCTAATTCCTGCCATCCTAGGTATCAGTCTGGTGAATCTTCGCTGCACACTCTCCATGGCAAGAACATTCCTCCTCAGAGGAGAAGGCGACCAAAACTGCACACAATACTTAAGGTGTGGTCTCACCAAGGCCCTGTACAACTGCAGCAAGACATCCTTGCTCCTGTACTCGAATCCTCTGGCTATGAAGGCCAATATACCATTTGCCTTCTTAACCGCCTGCTGCACCTGCATGCTTACCTTCAGCGACTGGTGCACAAGAACACCCAGGTCTCGTTGCACTTCCCCTTTTCCCGATCTATTGCCGTTCAGATAATAATCTGCCTTCCTGTTTTTGCCACATTATACTGCATTTGCCATGCATCTGCCCAATCACCCAACCTGTCCAAATCATACTGGAGTTTCTCTGCATCCTCCTCACAGCACACACGTCCACCCAGCTTTGTGTTGTCTGCAAACTTGGAGATATTACATCTAGTTCCCTCGTCTAGATCATTTATATATATCGCGAATAGCTGGGGTCCCAGCACCGATCCCTGCGGTACCCCACTAGTCACTGCCTGCCACTCGGAAAAAGACCCGTTTATTCCAACTCTTTGCTTCCTGTCTGCCAACCAGTTCTCTATCCAAGACAGTACCTTACCCCCAATCCCATGTGCTTTAACTTTGCAGGACCTTATTGAAAGCCTTCTGAAAGTCCAAATACACCACATCCACTGGTTCTCCCTCATCTAGTCTACTAGTTACATCCTCAAAAAATTCCAGTAGATTAGTCAAGCATGATTTACCTTTTGTAAATCCATGTTGACTTTGTCCGATCCTGTCACTGTTTTCCAAGTGCTCTGCTATTACATCTTTTATAATGGACTCTAGCATTTTCCCCACTACCGATGTCAGGCTTACTGGTCTGTAATTCCGTTTTCTCTCTACCACCTTTTTTGAATAGTGGGGTTACATTAGCTATCCTCCAATCCACGGAAACTGTTCCAGAGCCTATAGAATTTTGGAAGATGACCTTCAAAGATAACTAATACTAGGATATTGTTTTATGGAGGCAAATAGCTCTCTTCTACTTGGTGTAGGTGATGTTTATCTTAAGAACCTAGTAACTGTTGGTAGTCTGTTCTACACAAGCCAGGAATATCTCCTACACATGTGCACATTCCAGCAGAGGTTAGTGGTAGTGAATCAGGAGTAAGAGCCCAAGCTGATTTTCTGCATGTGCCCCACTTTTAGCTCAGGAGGTAAACAGTAGCGCCCCCACTGCCCGAGTCAAGGTCAACACAAGAAGCTAGAAGTTTATTTCACAATAGTTGATCTCTCACGTGTTGCACCAGGTGAGTTAAGAGACAGTGCAATCATCAGGCAAAGCAAGGTTAGAGGCTGGAGGATAACTGGATAAGGGCATGCAGACTTAATTCAGTCCCTATTCTAAAATAATACATTTGGTCATGTTAAATATTTCTATTATAAATTCCTATGTCCATGCTTATAATGAAAATGGACAATAAACTTGCCACGTTGTAATACCTTCCTTCGGTCAGTGATGATCATATTAGAATACGATGTGCAATTTTTGGCCATTCTACCTTCAGAAGGAGCCCAGTGCATTGGGGATGGGTCAGTATAAACACTCCACAGGACACACTGGTTCCTGTGCTGCTTGGGAGGGGCCTGTAATCTGTGCAGAGCAGTTAGCTAAAGTTTATGGAAGGTCATTCTTGAGTTTGCTCTACCATTGGGAAGAGTATTTATACAGAACTTTTCTTAAGTGATTGTACAGATATAGATTGTACGTATTGGTTAAAATGTACAGGATTTGTGGGGAATCGGGCAGGAAGGTGGAGCAGACTCGAAAGGGCCGTATGGCGTACTCCTGCTCTTAATTCTTAGAGTCCATCATGTATATTAAGAACCTATGTCCTTCTCTAATTTTATGCTTCACAATCTTAAACAAGAAAAAAAATCATATTTTGGTGCGGATTTCAGTACTCGTGTCCACTTGTGTCACACTCGTATCAAGCATTTAGATCTAATGCAAATATTGGTAGGTGCAACACAAAATGGCGTAGAACCAAATCTACCAGTAAAGCATGTCAAAAAGAAATACCAGTGAATTTTAAAAAGTTTGTTTATAAAAATACCTTCCATAATCTTTGACTGCTCCAGAACGTATTTGTTAAATGCTTCTTTTTCATCACTTAACTCAATTTTCTCCTCTTCAAGAACAGCAAGACGCTGGGGAAAAAAAAAAGCTTTTATACTCAGTCTGAAACACCAAAAAGCTAAATCACAAAGTAAAAGCAGCTAATTTATAAATTTGATACAGGAATGATATTTCCAGAAAAAACAAGTTGGAGTCATGCCCAACCTCTCAGTCTGAAAGCATACTTGTAAAATAAAAATGTTAATTTAAGCATTTTGCTTGCTCAAAGCTCAGGACTTTGCATGCACAAGTGAAAATGTACAAGTCACCCAGGAACTTGACAAAATAGAGGCAGCCTTCTGAGTTTGAGCAACATAAGGCACGAGCTTCACTGTAGAGTTGTTGAAGTAGAGGAACACATTTTAGGGTGCATGTGCACTGCAGCTACAAGTTTGAGACCAGGATCAATTAACATTCTCCACCCTAACGGAAGGGATTCTGGCTTTGGCAGTCAAGTTCAAATTAAGAACAGTGTTTTCATACTCAAGTGGCTGGCCTCCCATTTTTTCCCTCTGGAATGTCATTATTCAGAGCTGGACCCTGGGCAAAAAGTAGATTTCAGCTGCACAAATACATTGTTATCGAAAATTAGTAAGTTCATAACTGATGCAATTAGATTTTTAAAACCCCAAAGTGACAATCTTCCTTATTTTCAATTCTATACACAAGGTGAAAAAAGTAACAGCTGCAAGTGTGGAGCAATCACCAAATTACTGCTCTTTACAATTGCAGAGTTTGAATTGGTGCTGGTTCTTCCTCCTTTGAGCATTACAGTACTTTGTTCTGATAATTAATTTGGCCTAGCTTTTCAAAAAAGTATTCACTCTCAGGATGTGGCGCCACTGGCAAGGCCTGCACTATTGCCCATCCCTGGTTGTCTTGGGGTTTGATACTGAATGGCTTGCTAGGCCATTTAGCATTTTCCCCACTACCACGAGAGTCCATTATAAGAGATGTACTGTAATAGCAGAGCACTTGGAAAACAATGACAGGATTGGACAAAGTCAACATGGATTTACAATGCTAGGTTACAATTTACTTGGACAATTAATTGGCCAAGTCCCAAAAATGTGAAGGAAACAAGATGTAAGATTGTATATAAGCCAACTATTCGAATGTAAAAATTAGACCCCTGTCTCAGCTCAGACAGAGAAGGCCTCTCCCTGCATGTGCTTGAATAAAGATCGCTTGGAACCAGTACACGCTCGTCTCCGTCTGCTTTGGGGCAGAGAGAAATCCCACAACAGTTACTTTTACCGACACCAGTTTTTCCCCTCCCCCACGTTTTTTTAAATTTTTTATAAAAGAGCTGAATTGAAATTCTTAAACTGCCATGGTGGGATTTGAACTCATGTTACTGGACTAATGCAGCGAACGGAACTACTACTCTATCGTACCCACAGCTGCCTTAAAACAAATAAGTTACCTCATTCCTTTTTACACTGCAGTTTTTTGGCATCAGGTTTTTGATCAGAATTCACACATGTTTACAATATATTGTTTCTTGTAAGATTGTTCAAGTGACAATTTTGTCAAAGCTTTGAGTAACCATGCTAACATTGCTCAATACAAAAATTATGTATAAACTTTTAAAGATCTTGTGCATTCGAACACTTAAAATAAAGCTGCAGCAAAATCGTTGCTCACCTGAAAACATTAAATTTAATGGCCCGGAATGTGCGGTCCTGATGACGGCGAACTGGCAGCATTCGCTGTCGTTCTGCCTTTGACCTGACCGCAACTTTGGGATTTGGCGCATGCGGAAATCCTAAAGTTGCGGTCTGTCATTCACTGTTCCGACACAGGCTGCGCTGTGCCCCCCCCCAAAAGAGCTGGCAATCAGTGAAATCACTTAAGTCAGGGAAACGGACAAAAATTGGGCTCTTCTGCAGTAATTATGCTGTTAAGTTCCCCACTAAAAGGGATTAGGTGTAACTGGGATTTTAACAGCGTATTGACTGTTAAAACAAAGGTTATGGCCCTGAAAAACTTAATTTTGTGCAGTGTTAAATTTATCCATTAATAAAAATTAAAAAAACTTTAAATATATATATATTTTTTAAAAGATTGTTCATCTTTATCTCAGATTTGCACTTTCCTCATGTGAGCCCCCCAATCTTTGTTTTGCGCTCAATTTTTTTAAATGTTAAAATTTTAACAGCTTACTCACTTCCTGTTCGTTGTCTGAGAATTCTGCGTTTTGATTGGTTATTTAGCCAGCTCGTTAACATCACAGCAGCTCGTGGGCTGGCAACAGGAAAATTCACAAAAGCTGCCAGATTCTTGTAAAATCCTAAATGGTTCACTAATGCCTTACCCAATCTGCCCTACTCACGACTACAGTCTTGGACTGTGACTAATGTCCTTTGAAGTGGCCTAGCAACCCACTCAGTTGTCAAACAATTCATATGAAGCACACAAAAGGTCCACCACCACCACCACTACCTGAGGCAACTAGGGCTGGGCAATAAATTTGACCTGGCATGTATTACTCATAACCCATGAATAAATTAAACAAGTAGTTTTTGATTCAACAACTATTAATTTTAGCCTATCTTGCTTCCATCCGAGTGCACACGCATAAGCACCATCAACTTTTAATTACATGAATCATTTCTGCGGATCAGCATTTCCTTCACAACAATCCACCAGGTAAAACAGAGATAGGAATGAATGACAGACTGCATCTTCCAATTAATACTATTCGCTTAATAGTCTAGTAATAAAGTGCTTTTCCGAGTTCTTGGATACCATAACAGAAATCAATTAGCCCTTTTAAATCAACTTACTAAAGCCAAGACCTCTGCTAAACTATAAGTGCAAATCTTTGTCTAACTGTTTAATTTTTATAATATGGAAAAATTATAGAGCAAAAAAAAAGCATTAAACTATATAAAATCCTACCTGTTTCAATTGAGTTAGGTCTCGAGAAGCTCTAACTTCTGCATCTCTTCTGTCGATGTGTGCTCTCTCTAGTTGCTCTTGGAGTTTTGTGATTTGCTGCTGCAGGTTCAAGACTTCAGTTTCTTCCGCTCTACACTGGAGGTGCTCCATTTTGTTCTGAAGTTTCTCCACCTCATTTTTGTGAGAAACGGTAAGTGCGGTCACTTGCTCTACCAGCATTTTGTTCTCTTTACTCTGAAAATAAAAATTTACAAACGAGATGTTACATTGCAAGCTCACATCAGGCTTCATATTTGGGAGTTATCAACTGGTCCATGTACACCAGTCAAAAAAAGTTAAGAGAAGATGACAAGTTGTAACAGAGAGAAAGATTAATATTCAGATTGTTTGAAACACTGATCAGTTATTAGTGGTCCTTAAATCAAACTAACATCAATTTATCATTTGATTCCATCTTAGCGCCAGGTCCGTCAACATTTGTAAAGAGAAAAGACAGGTTATAAAGTTGTGTGTGTGCCCCTTCATCAGACCCAGTCTGATCAAGGGTACATATCAATATATCATAAGCTGTCTGCTCTTTACTGATATGGGCTGACCTGCTGTGCATTTCCAATTTGTTTTTATTAGCGCTTGAATCCTGTTGAACTCCAAACAGGACAAAGGCTGGGACTAGTTATGGAATTGTGGAGACAGTTGTTTGAGATTGATGTCCTGTAGATTTTCTAGGCGAAAGTGATGTCTGCCTTTGACATCAGGATTATGTTATATGCATATATAACAGACTGATTTCATGCAATGGATTTATAGTGCTTGTACACCTATTTGAGCTCTGGTTTGATAATAGACATCAAGGGCAAGATATAGTCACACATGTTAGTTTGGACAATTAAGCCATAAATTTGAACTCAAATCAAATATAATTGGATTTTGAACTGGAAGTGGAGTGAGCTCAGTCAGTATCGAACTTTTAAATAGCGATTATGTAAAGGAGAGAAACAAGCCTAGATCAACAGTTTGGTGAACCACAAACATATCAAATGCTATCTGGCATCACATCGATCACCGGTGGTCAGTCTCAGAACAGCTGAGTGCCAGAGTAAAACAATTGCATGAGAGAGTACAGTGACTCACCACATACATAATTTCAACAACTCCAATCCTCCATTTCTCTTGTATCAAGAAGGCCCTATAGGCATTTCAGAATGAGTGATAAAATACCAGTTCATGTTACTGCCTGACCGTTCAAACACATTTCCAACGTAACAAAAAAAAGTTAGCTATGTACAACTTTTTATTCAAATTTAATCAAGTCAGAATGTAAAGGTTAGCAATTTGTGAACCCCAGGCACTCAAATCTTTACTGATTGCAATTTTGTTAATCAATTGTCTCTGAAGCAAAAATCTGGGCCATTAGTAGATGTTTAAGACCCCAGTTCTCTGCGTCCACCCCGGTGAGGAGTCTTTCTCTGCACAGATTGCTTTCAGTCAGTGTACTGTAAACCTTGGAACATGCTTCTATAGTTCAGTTATCTGAATAGTTTTACTTCAGAGAGAAAAAACTGCTTCACTGCCTGCTGCTGACAAGCTTTTAATGAACTGGTTGTGCACTACACAACATAGACAGATATTCAGTACAAACTTGCCAACAACCAGAAAAAAAAACTTAAGCTGACATTTCCTCAATGTGCAGTCAACAAGTTCAAATTGACAGGATTCAGTGTCAAGTTCCATTATGTGCATATGCATTCCATTGCCTGCATTGTGTGCTATACAATTAATGGATACCTTGTCTACCCAATACATTCTTAAAGAATAACCTGCTGGTTTATAGGAACAGTTTAGATTGAGGTTAAATAGTGGTCATGTAAAGGAGAGAAACAAGTCTAGTTCAACAATTTGGTGAACCACAAACATATCCCATCACAGACCTTCCCTTTTGTTCTTTCCTCCCCTCCTCCCTTTCCTTGCCCCCTGCACTTGCTTAATAACCCGTTTGATCTCCAGCTTTTTCCAGTTCTGACGAAGGGTCATCGACCTGAAACGTTAACTCTGTTTCTCTCTCCACAGATGCTGCCTGACCTGTTGAGTACGCCCAGCATTTTCTGTTTTTATTTCAGATTTCCAGCATCTGCATTATTTTGCTTTTGTATTAGATTGAGGTTGCTGCTTTGAGCTCTACTTCTCCCCTACCCCTCAACCTTCCTTCACCAATTTTCTCTCCTCTTCTCGCAAAGGTATTTTGGCATCTTGCGCACTGTTCCTGTCGCGGCACCTTGCGCAAATTGGGTAGGATTGATTGGAGAATGTCACTCAAAGGGTTAACGGTGGAAAGGCAATGGCAAACATTCAAAGACCACGTGGATGAACTACAGAATTTGTTCATCCCAGTTTGGCATAAAAATAAAACAAAAAAGGTGATTCAACTGTGGCTAACGAGGGGAATTAGGGATAGCATAAGATCCAAGGAGAGGACATATAAATTGGCCAGAAAAAGCAGTAATCCAGAGGATTGGGAGCAGTTTAGCCTTCAACAAAGGAGGACAAGGGGATTAATTAAGAAAGGGAAAATAGAATATGAGAGTAAGCTTGCAGGGAACATAAAAACTGACTGTAAAAGCTTTTATAGATATGTGAAGAGAAAAGGACTGGTGAAGTCAAGCGTAGGTCCCTTGCAGTCAGAATCAGGGGAATTTATAATGGGGAACAAAGAAATGGCAGACCAATTAAATACATATTTTGGTTCTGTCTTCACAAAGGAGGACACAAATAACCTAGAAATGTCAGGGAACATAGGGTCTGATGAAAGGGAGGAACTGAAAGAAATCAGTATTTGTAGGGAAATGGTGTTAGGGAAATTGATGGGATTGAAGGCTCATAAATCCCCAGGGCCTGATAATCTACATCCTAAGGTAATTAAGGAAGTGGCCCTAGAAATAGTAGATGCATTGCTGGTCATCTTCCAACATTCGATGGATTCTGGAACAGTACCCATGGATTGGAGGGTAGCTAATGTTACCCCACTATTCAAAAAAGGTGGTAGAGAGAAAACGGGGAATTACAGACCAGTAAGCCTGACATCGGCAGTGGGGAAAATGCTAGAGTCCATTATAAAAGATGTAATAGCAGAGCACTTGGAAAAGAGTGACAGGATCGGACAAAGTCAACATGGATTTACAAAAGGTAAATCGTGCTTGACTAATCTACTGGAATTTTTTGAGGATGTAACTAGTAAAATAGATAAGGGAGAACCAGTGGATGTGGTGTATTTGGACTTTCAGAAGGCTTTCGATAAGGTCCCACATAAGAGATTAGCATGCAAAGTTAAGGCACATGGGATTGGGGGCAAGGTATTGACCTGGATAGAGAACTGGTTGGCAGACAGAAAAGGAAAGAGTTGGAATAAACGGGTCTTTTTCCGAGTGGCAGGAAGTGACTAGTGTGGTACCGCAGGGAGCGGTCCTTGGACCCCAGCTATTCACAATATATATTAATGATCTAGACAAGGGAACTAAATGTAATATCTCCAAATTTGCAGACGACACAAAGTTGGGTGGGCATGTGTGCTGTGAGGAGGATGCTGAGAAACTCCAGTATGATTTGGACAGGTTGGGTGATTGGGCAGAAGCATGGCAGATGCAATATAACGTGGATAAATGTGAGGTTATCCACTTGTGTCAAAAACAGGAAGGCAGATTATCTGAATGACAATAGATTGGGAGAAGGGGAAGTGCAACAAGACCTGGGTGTCCTTGTGCACCAGTCGCTGAAGGTAAGCATGCAGGTGCAAGCAGGCGGTTAAGGCGGCAAATGGTATGTTGGCCTTCATAGCGAGAGGGTTTAAGTACAGGAACAAGGATGTCTTGCTGCAGTTGTACAGGGCCTTGGTGAGGCCACTTCTTGAGTATTGTGTGCAGCTTTGGTCGCCTTAACTGAGGAAGGATATTCTTGCCATGGAAGGAGTTCAGCGAAGATTCACCAGGCTGATACCTGGGATGGCAGGAATGACATATGAGGAGAGATTGGGTCGATTGGGCTTGTACTCGCTGGAGTTTAGAAGAATGAGAGGGGATCTCATTGAAACTTATAAAATTCTGGCAGGACTGGACAGACTAGATGCAGGAAGGATGTTCCCGATGGTCGTGGAATCCAGAACCAGGGGTCACAGTCTAAAGGATAAGTGGTAGGCCTTTTAGGACAGAAATGAGGAGGAATTTCTTCACCCAGAGAGTGGTGAACCTGTGGAACTCTCTACCACAGAAGGCAGTAGAGGCCAATTCATTAAATATATTCAAGAAGGAGTTGGATATACTTCTCAAGGCTAAAGGGATCAAGGGGTATGGGGAGAAAGCAGGGACCAGGTACTGAACTTGGATGATCAGCCATGATCGCATTGAATGGCGGGGCAGGCTCGAGGGGCCGAATGGCCTACTCCTATCTTCTATGTTTATGTTCCTGTTGCTGCACCTTGCGCACTGTTCCAGTCGCTGCACCTTGCGCACTGTTCCAGTCGTGGTGGAACCGTTGGTCAGGATCACGGCTTGCATGTCGTTGTGAAGCAGGCGGAGGATAGTGACAAACTTTTGAGGGCAGCCGAATTTGAGGAGGACACTCCATAATCCCTCACGGTTGACAGTGTCGAAGGCCTTTGTGAGATCAAAGGCCATATACAGTGGTTGGTGCTGTTCCCTGCATTTCTCTTGTAATTGACGTGCGGTGAAGATCATGTCCATTGTGCCCCTTAGTGGGCGGAATCCGCATTGCGACTCTGGGAGGAGCTCTTCGGCCACTGGGAGAAGGCGATTGAGGAGGATTCTTGATGACTTTCCTTGTGGCAGATAGCAGGGAAACTCCTCTGTAATTACCGCAATCGGACTTGTCACCTTTCTTGACGATGGTCACAATTACGGCGTCTGAGATCCCCTGGCATGCTCTCCTCCTTCCAGATAAGAGAAATGAGTTCATGAATTCACGCCAGTAGTGGTTCTCCACCATGCTTTAGTGCCTCGGCGGGGATTCCATCTGCTTCTGAGGCCTTGTTGTTCTTCAGTTGTCGGATGGCCTTTTCAACCTCATGCCGGGCTGGGGTTGTGCGGAGATGGTGGCGGGTAGCATGCTGTGGGATGGAGTTGAGGACACTCGTGTCGAAGACAGAGTTGCGGTTAAGGAGATCTTCAAAGTGCTCCTTCCAGCGGGCACTGACTGCTTCCCTGTCCTTGATGAGTACCTCTCCGTTCTTGGCTCGCAGTGGGGAAGGGCCTTGGGTGCATGGGCCGAACGAACCGGGGTCAAGCAAGGCTGTGTCATCGCACCAACGCTCTTCTCAATCTTCCTTGCTGCAATGCTCCATCTCACCCTCAGTAAGCTCCCCATTGGAGTGGAGCTAATTTACAGAACAAACGGGAAACTGTTCAACCTCTGTCGCCTCCAGTCCCGATCCAAGGTCGTCCCATCCTCTGTCGTCAAATTACAGTATGCAGACGATGCTTGCGTCTGCGCTCACTCGGAGGTCCGTGTGTTAATGGAGACACGGAATGCAGGAGTTGATTTAACAAGTGTTTACTGAGCAAAGTCTGGAGGTGAACTAACAACACAAGACGCTACACAAGACGCTACACAGGCTTATATACCCGAGTGGTCACTACTGGTACTACAGTATACAGGGGCTTCAAAAACATAGTTCCTCTTAAAAGGTACATACACTACACTCCAAACCATCGTAAACACCTTCACCGAAGCATACGAGAGCATGGGCCTTACACTAAACATCCGTAAGACAAAGGTCCTCTACCAACCTGCCCCCGCCACATGGTGCTGCCCCCCGATTATCAAAATCCATGACAAGGCCTTGGACAACGTGGACCACTTTCCATACCTCGGGAGCCTACTGTCAAACAAGGGCAGACGTCGATGACGAAGTCCAACACCGCCTTCAGTGTGCCAGTGAAGCCTCCGGTCGCCTGAGGAAGAGAGTATTTGAAGACCAGGACCTCAAACCCGGCACTAAGCTCATGGTCTACAGGGCAGCAGTGATACCTGCCCTGCTGTATGCCTCAGAGACATGGACCATGTACAGCAGGCACCTCAAAGCACTGGAGAGGTACCACCAGCGCTGCCTCCGCAAGATCCTGAAAATCCATTGGCAGGATAGGCGCACCAGCATCAGTGTTCTTGCTCAGGCCAACATCCCCAGCATCGAAGCTCTGACCACGCTCAATCAGCTCCGATGGACGGGTCACATACGAGACTCCCAAAACAAGCGCTCTACTCGGAGCTCCGGCACGGCAAGACAGCCCCAGGTGGGCAGAGGAAACACTTCAAAGACACCCTCAAAAGCCTCCTTGAAAAAGTGCAACATCCCCACCGACACCTGGGAATCCCTGGTCCAAGACCGCACAAAATGGAGGAGAAGCATCCGGAAGGCGCCGAACACCGAGTCTCTTCACCGGGAGCAAGCGGAAGCCAATCGCAAGGAGCGCACGTCAACCCAAGCACCCCACCCACCCGCCCCTTCAACCACCGTCTGCCCCACCTGTGACAGATACTGTAGGTCCCGCATTGGACTAATCAGCCACCTGCGAGCTCATTTTTAATGTGGAAGCAAGTCATCCTCAGTTCCGAGGGACTGCCTAAGAAGAGGAGTTCCAGTCGCTGCACCTTGCGCACTGTTCCAGTTGCTGAGCACCCTCTGGAAACCCATCAAAATGGCCATTATTCCTGTTCCAGTCTCAACACCAAGCACCAGCCTATTCAACTGCAAGGGACAGCATAGAGTCCAATACTCTCCTCACCTAAAGTCTCAGTACACATCCAACAGGTACTATATGATAAACAGTGGGAAGCTTGGTTGATTTCCTCCCCCCCCCCACCAGCAATCCAGGGATACAAAGGCTAATTGTAGCAATCTTATCTCAACCTAGCAAAGGTCAGCTAACTCAGCACAGAATCAGAATCAAACTGGAGACCATCTAGCTGGTTAAAACAGGCAATTGGCATCAAACTTCATAACCAGGCTGAGCTGGTGAAAAACTGGCAGGTGCCAAAACTAAATGGGACCCTTAGCTCAATTAATTTTTGCCCCACCTGTCTGCCTTATATTTGAACCCTTGTCAGGAGGCAGACTTCTATTGCAGCCCCTTGCAGAGATCAGCAATAAAACATTTGTAATCCAAATATGGTAGATTTTTTTTCCCCCCCACACAATGTAAATTTTTAGCTCAGTTTTGGGTAATTTATTTGCTCTTATTCCCTTTACGAAAATGGATAATTTTATGTTCATTGTAATGAAACAGGGAATGAGAAGTTAGTTATGGAGAGTCTAGAAAAATTGGGATTTATTTCCACTGAAGCAGAGAAGGATGGGGAGAGAAGCACAAGGACATAATGCAGGGGTTGTGGGGGGGGGGGGGGGGGGAGAAGAGAAGAGAATTATATAGTTTCTAGTGGTTGGCAATTCAGTAATAAGGGGGCATGGACTCAGTATTAAAATCACATTTTGGAAGAAGTTAGGAGAATATTTTTTTTAACCCCAAAGCTTTTAAAACCTGTGATTATATAGAGGTAGATCATTTAAAAAGGAAACCCATAGTGGATGAATCTACCAGGAGCAGGAATTGGGCCAAAAGCTAGACAGTCAGGGACCCAAGGGAACAGACCCTGGTATAAGATCAGGGCTTGGGGTTTGTTGCCGAGCCGAT
The DNA here is from genome assembly GCF_052327205.1 of Somniosus microcephalus. Taxonomy (NCBI): domain Eukaryota; kingdom Metazoa; phylum Chordata; class Chondrichthyes; order Squaliformes; family Somniosidae; genus Somniosus; species Somniosus microcephalus. Next base: position 29,549,752 of record NC_140999.1, on the reverse strand, counting down.
GCTGGTTGGGTAAGACAAGGCTAGGGCTGGGGCTGGGAAGGCCCAAGGACTCCTTGTGGGGCCCGAGGGAGCACTCTGCAGGATTCCACATAACAGTAAAAAAAAAATTAACTTACCATGGCCACTCCGTGATTTCCCCCCTGGGTTTGGCTGTTGAGGTTTGCCCCGTGCAGCTCTCCCGAATGTTGAAGTTAAAATGCTATGACGGTGCTGAAGAAGTCATTGGGCCACAAATTTTAGATTTAAAACCAGGCTCCCGACTGACTGCAGCACCAGCCTTGGCCAACTTCGAAGTAAGTGAAGATAAATTGTGGCAGCCTTGTGCTGCTAAAATCATTCCCCCACTTCTATCCTCTGCACCCTTATTCCCATCAAATCAGTCTCTAACTCTTATTACTGCCCCTCAAATCAGAAGTGCACAAACCTGAATGTACCTGGCACACAACCAACCCATCAAGCTGTATTGTGCCTCACTATTCTACCAAAATCAACTATTCAAAATCATCCTGGTGGGCAAGATCAACTCTAGCTCCTCTTTTCTACAACTAGCTGCCTCCTCAAACCCCTTTCTTCAGCCTCCTCCACCACCTTTTCCAATACCAAATCAGAGTGCATGGATTTCTTCATCTCCAAGATTAATATCCATGCAGCAATCTCCACTGCTTCCTCTCTATTCTGCCCCAGGCCTTTTGCCAGTCTTCCAACCACTCCAGCCCCAATTCCACATCATTTCAGCTTCCTCATCTCTTCCTCCCCCTTCTCCAAATTCATCTTTCATTTGACCCATTTTCTGCTCTCTTGATTCCCCTCCCTACCCAACTCCTAATCACTCAAGTACCCATGCTAGCTGACATGGTTACTGGTTTCCTTTACTCAGGCATTATTCCTCTTCCTTTAAAACTTGCCATCACCACCACATCCATCCTATACCTCCTTTTTCTTTCCAAGGTCTGCATTCTGTGCCCAGCTCTTTGAAACTCCCAATTTGAATCCCTCCACTTGGCTTCCACCCATGTCATAGCACTGAGACTTGCTTGATCAATGTCACAAATTACATTCTCTGTGACTGTGGTGAGCAACCCTAATCTATCGGTAGCATTTAACAATTGATTATGCTGTCCACCTCCACTGGCTCACTTCTGCTAACCAGCTCTACCTTTCCTGTCTGGGTTCAAGTCACAACTTCTTTCAATGAAACATCTGGAAGACAGAAGCCATCGTTCTTGCTGCCGACCAAAAACTCTGCTCCCTTTACATTAATTCAATCACCCTCCCTGGCTTCCCTCTCAGCCTGAACAAGACCATAAAAAACCATTTGATTGGGAGTTGAGCTTCAAACACTGCATCCTCTCCCATCAGCAAGTCTTCCACCTCAACAACACTGCCAGTCTCCGACATGCCCCCTGACTCCGACACTGAAAACCTTATCCATGCTTTCATCACCTCCAGACTTGATTATTGCAATGCTCTACTTGTTGGTCTTTGTCCACATTTCCTAGACTCTGGGTCAAAATGCAACTGTGCATATCCTATTCTGCACTAACCCCAATCTGCCCATCACTAGTGTCCTCAGATGCATAGATATGCAGCAGTAGAGCATTTTACGAGGTTGGATTGACTCGTATACATGGATTACCCAACTTTAAAGTTTTTCCTTTTACCTGATCATTCACTTTGCACTGCAGCTGCAAGATCTTGTTTTCCATTCCTTTGTTCAGTTTTTTGTAGTGTTCAACTGATCGGGCTTCAACCTTCAGCTTCTTAAGTTGACGATATGCCACCATGCGCCGGTAACAACACTGCAAGTAGATAACAGCATGCCGAATCCTGTGATATCTCAAAAAAGCTAGCCATCCTCGTACGTATTTCTGTAGGAGAGTGGCCTTTTTCTCCTGGACCATCTAATTAAAAATAAGTGTATGCATCTTTAGTAAAGCTAAACAATTACCTATTTCAGTAGTGATCGGATCTAAACTCCCATCCACGACCCCGCCTCTCACACCACCATCCCCACCCCCCAACTTCCCACCCCTCACCCACAGAAAGCTTAACTTGGTATAATAGTTCTCAAACATACAAGAACTATGAAATTAAGCTTTTTTTCCCAAATATTAAAACACAGTTGGACAATACTGACTAAAGTCATTTTGTGCCTCAAAAACAGATGAGCTTGAGGCTATTGAAAAAGACAAAGAAAGATTTGCATGTATATAGCACCTTTCATGACCTCAGGATGTCCCAAAGCTCTTTACAGCCAATGAACTATTTTTGAAGTGTAGTCACTGCTGTAATGTGGGAAACGCGGCAGCCAATTTGCACACAGCAAACTCCCACAAACAGCAATGTGATAATGATGTTGGTTGAGGGATAAATATTGACCGGGACACCGGGGCGAACTCTCCTGCTGTTCTTCAAAATAGTGTCATGGGATCTTTTACATCCACCCGAGGGAGCAGCCGGGGCCTCATCTGCAAGACGGCACTTATGACAGTGCAGCACTTTCTCAGTATGGCACTGGAGTATCAGGCTGGATTTTGTCCTCAAGTCTCGAGTTGGACTTGAACCCACACCCTTCTGACTCAGAGGCTAGAGCGCTAACATGGAGTCACAGAAAATCTTATTGGTAAAATTTTCCTGAGAGTTACAATGCTAGTGCCCAATACTTGCATGAATCACTGATTTAAGCCATACTTCGTCAGTTCCCCAATGACCTGGTGGGTAAAGGTGCCACCTAGTGTAGCACTAAACTGTACAGATCACAAAGTCCTAGGATTGATTCTCAGCTGTTTGTCTGATCTCAGCCAGGGCAGCAGCTGGGATGCTACAATTGACCTCAAAGTTCCTGGACTGGGGAGGCAGATCAAAAAACAACCAATGGTGCTACTAACCTACATATGGGTATTTAGCGAGGACAGGATCAGGGTTGACAGTGATGCCTTCCCTACTTAAACACCCTGATGACCCTCACTGTCCAGATTCATGACAAATGGCCATTTTGGTGAGGTACTGGAAGTTTGCTGTTACACTGCAGCAACAATCAGAGTCTTCAGAGGGGATAAAAGCATTGGGGCCATGAAAAAATGGTGGACTGTTCCAGGTAATTATAATTTGATTTTAGCTTTCTCTACCAGCATTATCTCTGGAATTAAAGGGATGGTATTCAAACATTGCCTCCAGTAGGAGTAGAATTCCAAGATCAGCACAAGTTCTTCATAAGATATGGGAATAAATCAATTTCAAAATTAAAGAATCTAAACGTTTACTAAAGCTGTTCAGACAATAAAAATTTTCCACAAAGACTTGCCTTACGATACATTCGTCTTGTAGCCATGCCTTTTGCACATGCTTGAATAGTAATTGCTGCTGTACGGATGAGTACATACAGCCTCCTCACAGCCAACATTCTGTATTGTTTCTGTATAATTATGGCAGCCCTTGTCTGTCTTAAATGTTCAACTAGTCTAAAAAGCAGAAATAAAATTACTTGTGCGCTCTTCACACGTGCAAGCTCCAAGTCAACATACATAACATAGCATAACAATGTGAATGACTTGAGGCAGCCATTACACTGGCAACATAAGTGAATCTTCTAAAAGGTCATCAAATATATATATCCACTGGAGGGATGGCTCAAACTGCAAGTGATCATTTTTAAAATGCCACAGTAATGAAACTTTCAATCTGCAGAAGAAATATCCAGTATGATCCAACTCATCATTGTCAGTCGAAGAAGGATGTGCGGTGGCAAGTGACACAAGTTGAGAATTATTTCTAAATCGTGCATTACCTAGCTATGTACATGCACTTAGTATTAACCTTGAAGATAAAAATGTGTACAAATGAGGGTTCCTTGCAGGATAGGTAATTGGAGCAAACATTTGAGTCACAGCTTTCTTGGAACGGTGGTTAGTTTGAGTCACCAACAGCAAACACAAGTTTCCTCACCGCACTGTGCAATTAACCTTAGCTCGTGGTGTGTTGCGACATGTGACCACACTTACTGTTTCGCTAGAAATCTCCTTGTATATTTCTGTACGATGATGGCGGCTTTGCATGTCTGCTGATATTTTTTCCTTTGAAGCCAACCTCTCATCATTTTCTGTACCATTATGCAGGCAGTTCGGAGCTGGTTTGAACGGAGCTTTTCTAGGTAAGCTACTTGTCCTGCACAAAAGAAGATCTTGGTCTTTCCAAATTGATATTTGTTCTTCTCCTGTGGATAATAAAGAATTCCTTATAAAGCAGCTACTGTTGCCCTCCTACAAAAAAAATCCAAAATCACGAGACTTACTATTTCCATTTTTATATTTGCAGATCATAAATCCAGATACCAGCAATATCAATAAGTAAAAATCTATCTCTATACCTATCCTTGTCCTTACATAAAAACAGGGTCAGTCACAGTGTAATATTTCCCTCTTGCAATTCTGCATGTGCTATGCTTGGGCCGAGGGTCCTGAACACATTACAATGAAAACAGGCAAGTCGGATTGGGGCACTGTTACATTGTTATTATAAGTAGCACATCGTTAAATGGAACTATTTTGGTATGGAACTACTTTGGCATGGTGTAGTTATATTGCTATGCGGCACACTGTGCACGGGCAGTGCACAGTGCAGCGTCGGACATCTTGTATCACTCCGCACCATGCGGCAGCACAGAAACAAAGCAGAAATACAGCTGGGTAAAAGCACGAACTAAAAATGAACTAGTGTCTGTAATATATATAGTATAAGAACACAAGGAGACACAACATGGTGGCAGCGGTATAAGAGTACAAAATTGTGCTATACGAACTACGACGAAAAGTGATTTTATGCGGTGATTGAGAGTGAATCGTACGGGAAACTTAAATGACAGCACTGACTGCGCAAATGCAACCCCTCATAACTGGGAAGCCGACTATATAGTAGAAGCATTCCGCAAGTTCAAACAGAAATGTGAGCTTACATTCAAAAGCTTCCTGAAGGATACTACCAATGAGGAAAAGGTTAGTTACATTCTGTTGTGGACAGGAGAAAAAGGTCTAGATTTGTACAATAGCTGGAGTTTGACTGAAGAGGAAATGGAAAACCCTGCGACAATTTTTGATAAATTCAGCAACCATCTAGAGCCTAAATCCAATCACCGTATACACAGATACAAATTCCAGAGTCTAAGACAGGAACCCGGTGAAACAGCTGACAATTTCCTGACAAGGCTGAGAAATGAAGCCAGCAAGTGTAAATTTAAGGAAATGGAGGAAAGGCTAGTGGACCAGCTAATATGGGGGTCAGCGCATGTAGAGGTACAAAAAGCCCTGATAGGAAAAGAAAAGCTCGGAATAACAGAGGCTATAGATACTGCGAGAGCTCATGAAGCAGCAAATGAAAACGCTGATTTCTCAAACGGCTGACAGGCAGACGGCTTCTGAGACGGACAACAGAGTGGATGCAGAGAGAGAAAAGTACAACACACAAAGACATGCACACGACAACGGGGGAAACGTGCAGAAATTGTGGAAGACCGCACAATTACACAGACAAGAGGAAATGTCCAGCATATGGAACAAGCTGCAATGCATGTGGCAAACTAAACCACTGGGAAAAGAGGTGTAGAACGAAAAAAGGAACATACGTCAAAAACAAAGGCGGACAGCAGAACCAGAGAAAGAAACACAATATCCATGCCATGGATGAGCAGGATGATGATGATGATCATGACAATGTACTAAACATCGAAACCATAAAGATACAGCTTCACGAGATGTCCAGAGCGGAAAATACTCCGAGGAGAGAATTGCACACCATCATCCAAATCAAAAAAGTCAAAGGTCGGCCCACAACCATCAATTTAAAGTTGAAGCTGGACACAGGGGCGCAGAGCAACATTCTCCCATTGAGACTGTACCAGCAGATCATTCCCGAAAACCTGAGAGAAGATGGCTACCCGAAAAATGGTTGTTTAAAGGCAAGTAATGTCACGCTGACAACATACGGGGGGAGTGAGATTAAACAACTCGGAATAACCTTTATCAAAGGGACACATAAAAGAAAGAATATCAACTGCATGTTCTATGTCACCGACACTGAGGGGCCAGCGATCCTGGGATTAAACAGCTGCGAGAAGTTGAGATTGATCTCAGTGCATCACGAGCGGACGGAAACGCCACTGAAGATAGACAGCAACACCCCACTTGAGAACTGCCCACAAATCAAGAGTAAAAAAGACTTGAGAGACATGTATCCGGAATGTTTCGATGATACAGTGGGATGTTTCGGAGATTTCCAATACCACATCACCATCGATCCAGGAGGTAAAGCCCGTTATCCATGCTCCACGAAAAGTACCCATTGAGCTGAAGACAAAGCTTGAAAGAGAGCTAAAGGAGATGGAAGAAAAGGGAGTGATTGTAAAGGTCACTGAACCCACAGACTGGGTAAACTCAATTGTGGTACTAGAAAAGCCAAACGGGCGTCTCAGAATATGTTTGGACCCCAAAGATCTAAACCAGGTGATAAAGAGGGACCACTATCCCACCCCAACGCTAGAGGAGATTACGCCATCCCTGGCAGGAGCCAAGGTTTTCTCAAAACTAGATGCCAGAAATGGATATTGGAACGTGAAGTTGGATGAGGAATCAACAACACTGACAACATTCAACACACCATTTGGGCGTTACAAATTCCTGCGGCTACCATCCGGGCTAAAGGTCAGTCAAGATATCTTTCAGCAGAAAATAGACGAGACATACAGAGGCTGTGAAGGAGCTATAGGAATAGATGATATTCAGATCTATGGAGCAGATGAAAGAGACCATGACATGCACCTACATGAGGCCATGGAGAGTACCAGGAAGGCTGGCATCAAGTTAAATGCAGATAAGTGCAGAGTTAAAGTCAAGGAATGCCAATTCTTCGGTATGATTTATACACCAGAGGGAGTCAAGCCAAATCCAGAGAAGATTGCGGCAATTGCTGAAATGAAACCACCCAAAGACAAGAAAGAGCTGAGGAGTTACCTCGGCTTGGTCCAATACATGAGTTCTTTCATCCCACACATGTCGGAACATACAACAAATCTCAGAGAGCTATTGAAAGAAGACGCCGAACACCAGTGGTCTGAATCACACGAAAGGAATTTCAAACAACTTAAAGAACTGTTGTGCAAAGAAACAAGTCTGTCATATTATGACAGAAGAAAACCAGTCACTCTGCAAGTAGACGCTTCTACCAGAGGACTAGGGGCAGCTCTGGTGCAGGAAGGAAAGCCGATAGCTTTCGCATCAAAGGCCTTGACGTCAGCCGAGACGAGATACGCCAACATAGAAAGAGAACTATTAGCAGTAGTGTACGGATGCAAGAAATTCCATACATACCTATATGGCAGGCGATTTACAATAGAGAGTGACCATCGTCCACTAGAACAGATCTATAAGAAGAATCTGTGCAAAGCGCCTGCAAGACTACTTCTAAGGATCCAAAGCTATGACTTCACGCTTAAATATAAGCCAGGAAAGGAAATGGTGCTAGCAGATGCGTTGTCTCGATTGTCACCATATGAGAAACATGAGATGGAGGGTCTAACAGTAAAAATCCACCACCTAGTGAATGTTACCCCTACAAAGCTCAGTCAAATCAGAGATGAGGAGTTGCAACTACTCACACAAGTGATACAGGGGTGGCCGGAGAATATCCAGCAGGTACAGGCGACAATTCGTCAATACTGGACGATTAAAGACAATATTGCAGTAGAAGATCATCGTGCCAAAGACGATGCAGACACAATTTCTCCATCTCATACATGAAGGCCACATGGGAATGGAAAAATGCAAGCTGAGAACCAGATCAGCTGTATACTGGATAGGCATGTACAAAAATATCAAACAGATGGTCTCTGCATGTGGTATATGCCAGAAATACACAACAGAAAGAGATGGTACCTAGTGAAATACCGTCAAGACCATGGCACACTGTTGGGGCAGATCTCTTCATGTGCAATCAAGAATGGTATCTCATAGTGGCAGATTACTATTCCAAGTTTCCTTTTGTGAGAAAGATGAAAGACTTGAAAGCCACAACTACCACCAGGATTGCAAAGAGCTTGTTTGCTGGACAAGGAATCCCGGAAAAGGTAATCTGTGACAATGGAACCCAGTTCACATCGAGTGAATTCAGAGCTCTGGCAGAAAAGTATGGGTTCAAAATAGTAACCTCATCCCCATGTTTCCCAAGGGGACACGGGTTCATCGAAAGACAGATCCAGACTGTCAAGAGAACTCTCATCAAAAGTAGAGAGATGGGGGAAAACCAAGACCTTGCCCTCCTATCACTCAGATCAACACCACTGAAAGCAGACATGAAATCACCTGCGGAATTGGAGGAAGTTTAAGACTACACTACCAGCAAAAATACATCCTCCCCAGGACCAGGAGGACTTCAGACAAAAGCTGGCAGAAGCACAAATCGTAGGAAGCAAACATTTCGATAAACATGCAGACGCTACCAGAATTGCTGAATGGACAATCAGTGCATGTGCAAGACCCGGTGTTGAAAACCTGGAATCCAGCCAAGGTCATTGGAAAAACTGATACTCCAAGATCCTACTTCATAGAGACCGAACCTGGTAACCAATACAGATGGAACAGACTCCACATCAGACCTTCACCTGAACTGGTTAAGCAGCAGACATCAGCAAAATTGACAACACCAGCTACCACAAGCAGTACAACACCAGAAACAAGCGCTACAAATCAAACAACCACGAGCATGCACACTCCAACTCCAAAGGTGACAGCAACGACGAGAGCGGAACACACCAAAACACCGCAGAGAGGAATGGTCACCACCAAATCCACAAGATGGAGGGACAACATCCAACCACCTGAGCGATATCGCGAATAAAAAACTCACGATTCTTTGTAGTTGATAATAGTCTAGATATAATATTTGTTAATTTAAATTGTTAAATTTAATGTTTTAGTTTTTTGAGAAAGAGGGATGTTACATTGTTATAGTAGCACATCGTTAAATGGAACTACTTTGGTATGGAACTACTTTGGTATGGTGTAGTTATATTGCTATGTGGCACACTGCACGGGCAGTGCACAGTGCAGCGTCGAACATCTTGTATCACTCCGCACCATGCGGCAGCACAGAAACAAAGCAGAAATACAGCTGAGTAAAAGCACTAACTAAAAATGAACTAAAATGTACGTAATATATATAGTATATAAGAACACAAGCAGACACAACAGGCACCTTTAAGCACATTAGGTCAGTCGACAGCAGCAGCACAAGCTGGATATTCTCAAGTGAATCAATACCACAACAGAGAAAAAAATAGGATAAATGTCAAGCATAGCTGGAAATTGTCCACTTTTGGAGTGGACTGTGCTCCTTTTCAGCTGTTCATGTCACGGAGGAAATATCAGTTATTTCCAAGGTCTCCCCATAAAACACACCCTGTATTCTAATCACCCTAATATCACACACTATTAGACAACAGCTTGAAAAACATTGAAATCCCCATAACTAAAATTACTGGAATTTAAAATGGAATTAAAAAATGGTCCATTCTACATGTGGCGCGGACACATCAAGCTCTGCAAGAACACACAAGATCCCTAAATTTGTGCATTGCATTTGCAGCAGTTTTCCTCATTTTCAGTTGCTGGGACGATGGGTTACTGGGGGCAGGACTGCAGCCTCACAATCTTTGCATACTAACATTTTCTAGGACTAGCTCGGTCTTTAATTTTTTTTTTTTTTTTTTTTTTTTAAATTCTTGTAACTAGATTCCCCAAAGCTCAGCTGCCAAATTTGTATTTAAGCTTTAGATTTTTGCCTACTTCAAACTATTATTTCCACAAACATATTCATCAATTGCTAGCATGCAATGTCTCAGTATTAGGAAGTACTGTACTAACAGCTGATCTGCATGGTGATGAATATTAAACGCAATTAATGTTGTAATCATGGGTTTTTTGACAGTATTCTTTCATGATCTTTATGCTTACAGGTGGTGGTAGTTTCAGAAGGTTAAATGTAGGTCTTAGTAGGACTTTAATCTTCAATTTTAATCCTAGAATATCCAAAACAAACTGCAAAAAACACAATGACCGATAGTAAGAGTGTATTTAGATACTATAGTGGGGGGGAAAAACAGTTTTGGAAACTGACTACTTAATTTTACAATGGTATGTTCTGACAGTTTACAAAGGATATGCAGGAAGGTAGTTCTTACATTGTCATGTGACTAACATATCAAAGATAACATTCAAGGGGGATCTTGACTAATTATGTGGACAAGCCAAGGAAACTAGGTTTTTAATATGGATATAAATACAATATTCTCAAATTTACGATCAATGTTCATGACAGAAAACAACAGCCCCAATATATTTCCCCTATTGGTGACACTGTATTTGCACTTGTTTTGTCAGTTATTGGGCCAGTAATTCCGGTCCCAACGCGTGAGTACGGACGGGGTGCTCACACGTAGACCCGGACGGGGTACTCACGCGTGGGCCCGTTGGAAGTGCCGGATTTCAGCATGCACAGCGCATGCGCGGGAAACCGGCATTTCCTCCAAGGGGTTCAGAGGTCCAATGCGTGCGCGCAGGACTCTGCGTGCACGCGTTGAACTTCCTTCTTTTTGACAGGTTTGCCCGTGTGTAAGGGCCTGAACTTTTTAGAAATGTAAAAAGGAGACGCAAGGACTTGATTCTTTAAGGTAAGTGGTCTATTATTATTTAAAATTATAACATTTTTTCCACAGCTTTATTGTTTTTAAGGACTTTACAGCAAGGTAAGTTTATTTTTAGACCCGATTTCTTAAAAAATTATTTTTTTCAAAAATTTGATTGTTTAAAATATTTTAAAGTTATTTATAGTTCATTTAATTAGTGGGATTTAAAAAAAAAATTATTTTAAGTTTTAGTAGTGTTTTGGACGCCCATAGTTTTCATGAGTTTGACAGTTCTTACTATCAAACTCATGAATGAAGTTTCCCCTCCCCTGATTGGCTGCCCAGTGCTCACCTGATCCCAGCTGGCACATCGAACTAACTATGCCGCTGGATCAGGCAAGCACAGTGCGCCGACAGCTGAACCGGGCCAGTGACAGGAATTCCAAGCAGTCCCAGACTTCAGCTGTCGGCGCGCCGGGTAAGTGCACATCGGGGGCTTGCACGCGCGGCAAGCCCCCGAACCTAATTTCTGGGCCATTATGTTCTGGTGTAGGAAAACAAGCGCCGCAGGAAATTTAAGCGGAAGCTCCCATGGCAAGATCGGGACAAATTTTGGCTAATTTCAAGAGGAGTTTTTTTTTTTTTTTTTTAATTCTTTCTCCCCCTCCAATTATCTTCAAACCTTTGTTGTTTGTCCAGCTTTAGTTTTTTTTTTTAAATTAACAGAATTAACAGCTTTTGCTGCGAGTCTGTTCCACTTTTATAGGGACATATTTCCTTCTAATCTCTACTCATTAATTCTGCATCCACTCAGCTGATTCAGGATTTTAGGTTCCATAAATTATTCTGCCATGTCACAAAATTATATCAGATGGGCCATTTTGTAAATTAGAATTGGAGGTGAGGAAAAGAGCAGCCCAGAAATGCAGCAAAAATTTTTGAGACAAAACAGCCAATATTTATGACAGTTCATTAGAATATCTAGGGGGAGAAATTCAGTTGTTAGCGCCTTAAGAGGGGCGCGATGCAGCTAGTGCCCAGGCACGGCGAGACCTGCACCTCTCGCAAAATTGAGCGGACATTTAGCGACGGCGCAAGACCGCAACGCCCGCTCAGCTGCGCGCGCAGATCCTGACGTCATTTCATGGTGCAACGCCCTTAGGGCACCCCGAACCGGAACTTCAGTGGTGCCCCCCTCCTTTCCGCCTGGCGCTCCCAGCGACTGGCTGACTGGAACAGTTCCCAGTCGCTTGGGGGGGGGGGGGGCACTATTTAAAGGGGGCTCTTCCTGGTAGCCATTTTTGGACCACTCCTGTGTGAGAGAGAGAGAGAGAGAGAGAGAGAGAGAGAGAGAGAGAAAAAAAGAGAAAAAGAGAGAGAGAGAGAGATTTGCAGAGAGACAAAGGGAGAGAGCTTTCTGCATTGAGTCAGCGCTTGCAGAGGTACTTCTGGCTTCGGCCCAGAACTTTGTAGTCGGTTTGATTTTTCACTGGCATAACCTTGAGTGGCCACATACTATGGGGCTGCAATGGGTGGAAACGTTGGGTTTCTCCATTGCATTGAGAGGGCTCAGAGACGCCGAGAGTGTGCCAATCATGGCCAGACGGAGGAGGGCCAACAGGCGTCGGCACAGGAGGCCTTACCCTCCCAGGGTATTCCGCCAACAGTTCTCATACCTCAACATGTCTGAGGAGCAGTGTTTTCGGAGGCTTCAATTCAGCAGGGAGGTGGTCACTGAGCTCTGCCACCTGCTTCAGCCAGATCTGCAGCCTCAACTGAGGAGCAAGACGTCTCTGTCGGTGGCAGTGAAGGAGACAGCGGCTCTCAACTTCTATGCCACCGGCTCCTTCCAATCCGCTACTGGGGACATTGCCAATGTCTCCCAGTTCGCGGTGCATTGCTGCATCCGCCAAGTCACGAATGCCCTCTTTAAAAGGAGACGACAGTACATTTCCTTCCCCATGACCCTGGACAAGCAGCAAGAGCGTGCAATGGGATTTGCAAGAATAGCAGGCTACCCCATGGTCCAGGGCGCCATTGACTGCATGCAAGTGGCTTTGCGGGTGCTGCAAGAAAATGCCGAGGATTACCGCAACTGGAAGGGGTTCCATTCGTTGAACGTCCAGTTGGTGTGTGACCACAGACAGCTGATACTAGCTGTCAATGCCCGCTTTCCAGGCAGCAGCCACAACGCCTTCATCCTGCGCCAGACTTCTGTGGCAGACCTTTTCGAAGCCCCGGCTCCCCCAGGAGGCTGGCTTCTTGGGCTATCCTCTGTGCACCTGGCTGATGACCCCGCTCCATGCGCCCAGCACCCCTGCTGAAGAACGATACAATGAGAGCCATCAAGCGACCAGGAACATCACTGAGCACACAATCAGCGTGCTAAAGCAACGGTTCTGCTGTCTGGACCATTCCAGGGGAGCCCTTCAGTACTCACCTGAGCGAGTCTCCCATTTCGTTGTAGTGTGCTGCATGCTGCATAACCTGGCAATCCTCAGGACTCAGCCAATGCCACCAGACATTGGAGCACCAGCAGAGGAGCAGCACCAGGACAGGAGGGAGGCACAAAGTGCAAGGGCCGTCCATCAGCAGCTTATTGCAAGTCGGTTCTAGGCCCCCTCTGAGGGAATGGCTTGTGTCATTGAAAGAACATGAATGGAACCGTTCCGCAACCCAAGCTGGTCAAGGCAACAAATAGTTCGAAGAGCAAACATGCACAACCTGAATAAAGATACTTCTTTATTTAACAAACTGTGTGCCCTTCCTGCATCACAAAGTAATAGAGAGAAACCCCAAAAAAAGCAGACAGACACATAACTGGCTCTCTCAACCTGGAGACAACGAACAAAAGAGTAAACAAAAAATGGCCACGATCCTCGGCCTTCACTAAAAAAATTAACAGCATTTTGCCACACCTCCTACTTTTTGCCCTTCAAGGGTGATCTGCTTCGCTTGCGAGATTGGCCCCTTCCCACCCTGCAGCTCCCCCGCAATGGGACCCCAGTGGCTGCAGCAAGGCTGGGCGAAGGCTGCTGAGTGTCAGAAACTGAGACTGCAGATGCCCTTGAGGTACAGCCTGGACCAGCTCTGGGTCTGAAGGGCCCAGCTGCTGACTGCTCCAACTCTGCATGGGCGGCAGCAGTCTATCCTACAGGTGGTGGCAGCTGCAGTGGTGAAGTGACAGTGTTGGCAGCAGGAATGCTGCCATCCTGACAGAGGACAGCCACTCCCTAGTCGGACGACACACTGGCACTCCCACGGGGCAGCACTGCAGCATGCAGAGCAATCTGCTGAAGCACAGACTGCTGGCCTGCTGTGGCGCGGCGAGGGCCCCGGCGATTCGTGCCCGATCCAGCGAGGGTGGCAGCAGTCAGTGCTCGTGTGGCCTCAATCTGCGTCTGCATCAGACCAGCCACTGACTGCATTGCACCACTAAGCACTTGCGTGGAAGCCGCCTGTGCTGCACCGAAGTCCTGCAGACTCCTTGCCAGTGCTGCACCGAAGTCCTGGACACTCCTTGCCAGTGACTCAATGGATTTGGGCATCCTTGCCACTGCAGCCATGAGCTCAGTGTGCCTCTGCTCCGCCTGGGCGTCCATTTCAGCGAGGAGCCGCACCTCTTCTGCGCTCACTGTAGCAGGACTTGAGGCCAGACTCGTCCCCCATCCGGGGAGAAGGCCGCCGAGCTTCCCTAACCCCCCACCCCCGCGTTGCTGCAGCCCGCTGGGCCCCGGAGCTTCAGCCTCCTCAGACCCTTCCCCCCTGCTTCCCTCCAGGGAAGACGTGTCCCCATTATGGCCATGGGCTGCCTCGGCTGAGGGTGGCACTGATGGTCCGGATTCCTCTTCCTCCGCGCCTTCAGAATCTCAGTGGCAGCTTGAGGGCCCGCCTCCTCACCTGGCGAATCAGCATCTGAAAGCAGGGAGGTACAAGAGTTGCTTTAGCATGAGGACAGGGTGGCAGCGAGGGAGGCATGAGTGCTGCAATGCACTGTATTGGTTCGATAGTGGCAAAGGATGCTGGTGTGAGGCACAAGTGGAAGGAGAGGTGTCAAAAAGGTGATGACCTTACCATTGCTGTCCAGAATGGGGTCGGCATCTCCACTGGCGACGGGGCCAATCATCCGGCCTGCCATAATCCGCTGGACTCGCTGCTCCAGATGGCCGAGGTCTTGAAGGTGAGGCCAGCCTCCCCCAGTCCGTTGCTGCTGCCTCCCGTTATGGGCCAGCTTGCCCTGCAAGAGAAAGGACAGGCTCCGAGTACAGTGTGAAGCCCTGATCTTGGCTGCACTGCCTCCCATGGTCAAATAGCCCTTAGTGTGTAAAGTGCTGAATGTGCGTGTGAGTTTCATGAAAGGCCCATAGGTGTTGGATGAGGGCTGGGCATTGGGGCTTTCCGAACCCTTTGGCCATAGTGAGGTGCACATGCAGGGATGAAAAGGATACTGAAAAGGGTACTCATCCTGACGACCTGAGTGAGGTTGTTGAACTTCTTCCTGCATTGCACAGGGGTCCTAGGCACCATGCTGCTGGAGGTCACTCTGTGAGCCATCTCCCTCCAAGCTTTTCGATAGTCGCCGGGCAGCGGCCTCCTGCCACCGTCCGGGTACAGGAGAGATCGCCTACGCTCCACCGTGCCAACCAGAGCCTGCAGGGCCCCCTCACTGAACCGCTGCGCTCGCTCCCTGACCCTCTTCATGGTCCTAGGCGTTAGAATGTGGCAGCAGGTCTGGCCAGGCCGAGAATCAGGGCTCCGATGTGCAGGGTGTGGCTGCAATCCAAGATCGAACCTCCCCTTTAAGAGCTGACCGGCGCCAGCGTGTCTGCGTGCAATCGCTAACTGGCCGCACCTGCGCTGCGCCCGCCCTCGGTGGTAGCACCTCGCTTCTCCGGCTTAACACCTTAGGACAGTCGTGCAGCGCTTGTTTTAGCGCTCCAAGCACCTCCTGGGGCGAAGCAGGTCAATTTAGCAATAGGTGGCGATAATTTGCACCGGGCGCTAAATTTCACGCTCGCTCGAGTAGAACGCCCCAAACATGGCGATACTGAATTTCTCCCCCCCTAGGGTTTTATAGATCATAAGCTAGAAAGCAAACCTAATGCAAAACACACTACTGAACATTTAAAAGAAAAAGTTAGTAACTTCACATTGGGCAGTATGAAAACCATTATTAATCCTTCCAGGAGGAAGACTCAATTTAAGAGACATATTGCAAAGAATTAATCTTGCCAAAATTAGGTAGTTGACAGTTTGTATTTGAGAACACAATTCTGCAATTAACACATTAAAAAATCTTGGAGAAGGAGGGAGAAAGAGAGAGAGAGAGAGACTGTTTCATTGAGAG
The DNA here is from genome assembly GCF_052327205.1 of Somniosus microcephalus. Taxonomy (NCBI): domain Eukaryota; kingdom Metazoa; phylum Chordata; class Chondrichthyes; order Squaliformes; family Somniosidae; genus Somniosus; species Somniosus microcephalus. Next base: position 29,533,736 of record NC_140999.1, on the reverse strand, counting down.
CGTGCGTGAGAAAAAGATTCATTAAATCACACATAATCTATTTCCTAAACAGATGTCTGCATCATAAAAAGGAAAGGCTTTATTTTTCAGAAATATCAGCCAAGGATCCACTCATTAGTACTGTAACATCAGAAGGACAGTTGTCTTTGCTAGGAATAGTTAACATATTACAATGAATTAAAAACATATAGCTGTAGCTGATGGCATCCTTCATTCATTTGCATTGCTGGAACCGGAATAGAGGGCACGGTGGCTAAACAAAATAGCCAAAAATAGAAAGAAAACTCACATTTATATAGTGCATTTCATGTCAAGAAATATCTCAGCATTTCATTTGAAGTGCAGTTACCTACCTAGAAAAATTAAACAGCCTATCTGCACACAGCAAGGTACCACAAACAGCAATGAGAGAAATGTTTTGCATAGTATTGTATAGTATTTATAGCACAGAAACAGGCCATTCGGCCCAACAGGTCCATGTCGGAAATAACAACAGAAAATGCTGGAAAAACTCAGCAGGCCAGGCAACATCCGTGGAGAGTAATTAGAGTCAACGTTTCGGGTCAAACCCCTTTGTCAAGACTAAAGAGGCACAGGGAATGAAATAGATTAAGAGGCCAGGCTGGGAGAGAACAAGAGGAGAGACATTAAGAGGTATTCAAAACGAGATGAGATGGTGATAGGACTAGTGGAGACAAAAGACAGCTCTAGATTAGGTGCGAAATGCGCTGGCAGAATGGGAGACAGCTGCCATGTGGGAGAGAAAAAAAGGGGGGGGGGGAGAACCAAAACAAAGGTGTGGATAAAACATAAGTAAAAATGTAATAGGGGCCGAGGTTATGATCTGAAATTGTTGAACTCTATATTGAGTCCGGAAGGCTGTAAAGTGCCTAATCGGAAGATGAGGTGCTGTTCCTCGAGTTTACGTTGAGCTTCCATGGAACAATGCAAGAGGCCAAGGACGGTGAGGTCCGAGTGGGAATGGGGCGGTGAATTAAAATGACAGGCGACCGGAAGCTCGGGGTCACCCTTACGGGCTGAACGGAGGTGGTCCATGTCGGTGTTTATGCTCCACACAAGCCTCCTCCAACCCTTCTTCATCTAACCCCATCAACATAACCTTCTATCCCTTTCTCCCTCATGTGCTTATCTAGCTTCCCTTTAAATGCATCTGTTAGTCACCTCAACTACTCTGTGGTAGCAAGTTCCACATTCTAACCACTCCCTGTGTAAAGAAGTTTCCCCTGAATTCCCTATGTATTTATTAGTGAATATCTTGTATTGATGGCTCCTAGTTCTGGTCTCCCCCACAAGTGGAAATAGTTTCTCTACATCTACCCTGTCAAACCCTTTCATAATCTTAAAGATCTCTATTAGGTCACCCCTTAGTCTTCACTTTTCTAGAGAAAAGGTCCCAAGCCTGTTCAATCTTTCCTGATGGGTATAACCTCTAGTTCGGTTTTCAGCCTCGTAAATCTTTTTTGCACCTTCTCCAGTGCCTCTATCCTTTTTATAAGGTGGCCAGTACTGTTCTCAGTACTCAGTGTGGTCTAACCAGGGTTCTATACAAGTTTAACAATTTCTCTGCTTTTCAGATCAGCTGTCCGCCAATCCTCTGGCATTACTACCTTTTCAAATATAAATACATTTACATTTATTAAAAAAAAAAAAAAAAAAAGTGCCTCTGCTATCTCTTTCTTTACTTTTAAATGTGTGGATGCAATCCATCCAGACCAGGGGTCTTTAATTGGTTCATCAATGATCTTCCCCCCACCCATCTTAAATGTCAATATCTTTTCTGATCTCTTCTTCCAATGTCATGCCCACCATGTTAGTCTCCCTTGAGGCAAAGTAATTGTTTAATATTTCTGCCATTACCTGGGAGTTTATCTTGTGTATCCCTTAGTGGCCCTATCCGGATTTTTGTTATTTGTGTGTCTGTAGACTACTTTACTATTTCTTTTTATATTCCTTGATAATTTAATTTCGTAGTTTCTCTTCACCTTCCTAATTGTTTTTTTGACTTCTTTCCTAATTTGTTCGTATTCCCTTTTGTCATCCTCTCCTTTTTGTCTAGGTCAGTGGAAGTTGAGGGATAAATGTTGGCCAGTCCTCTTCAAATAGTGCCACGAGTTCTTTTATATCAATGATCAGGCAGATGGTGTTATGTTCATTAATAAATAGACATTCTTATTATGAACACAGCTAGCTTTTGCTAGTTACTTTTATTGAGCACATGTGGACTTGTACAGCATCTTGTAGAGCTTTCATCTTGACTGCTGCCTTGTGGGTAGCCTAGTGCCTCATGGGTAATGTAGTCTTAATATAATATATAGCTGGGTAGTGTAGTCTTATACATACAACTATATACAGCTCGACTGCTCCACCTAGTGTCCACCACAGAATGACATGTTATTGATCACTACAGATGGTACCTCAGTTTAACATTTCATTTGAAAGACAGCAGTTTCAACAATGCAACATTCCCCTCTACTACACTGAAGTGTCAAACCTACATTATGTGGGCAGAGTCTGGGATCAAGCTTCAACTCTCAACCTACTGAAATCAGTGAATCAAGAGGCTACCACCGAGCCAAGCTGACATTGTCTGTTTGGCCATCTCTGCCCTCGAGCCTTAAATTCCCGAATCCTCCTCACTGTAATATGAATCTTCTCCTTTATTCAGCATTGTACATTGGATTGGTTTATGTTAAGAACCCACATTTAAAAAATCCTTGAAGAACAAACCACAGATAGCGGATCGATCAATCGCCTCTAATTAGCTTTGATCACTAATACCCAAAGACAGAAAGACCTGCTGAACAGGGAGAAATATAAGCTGGTCTCTTAAATGCACGCCATCAGGAAATGCTACTCAACATGAACCCCCAACCCAATTTAATTTTGTTTTGTTGCTCGCCTGGTGTAGATAAATTTTGCAGAGTTGGACAGGATTCAGCATGTGAATTTTAGGATCTGCACATCGGCAGGAAACCGTTCCCAACCCATAATGAATTTCTTGCCTCCATGGAAAGTTAATTCCTGGACTCTGTATAGATTCATTTCTTGTGGTTGAAAACCATCAGAGGGGTTTCCTGCATTTAAAAAACACACTTTAGAATTCACTCCTATCTGCATAAGAAATGGTCTTTAAGAGCTGTTTCTTTCCTGGTTATCTCATTACATCTAGCTAACTGATGAATCAAATGATACCCACATAATGATAAACAGATTGAATACTCCAAGTATAATTACCCCTGCGCTGCTAAGGCCAAGAGGTATCGGGAAAAAGCTGAATAATGTAAATAGTAAAGTTAGATAAGAGTTTTGCTCACTTGCCAGAGAAATCTGTCTTAATTCCTTGGTTTCTGCATAGGCAGCGGCAGAAGAATATTTAATAAGCTGAAGCGTCACAAAAACACTACATGCCCACAAGCACAATGTGCATTTCATGATTCGTGGGATCCTCTTGCAGAAAGCAGTTAGGAGGGAGAATTACCATGGTGTTAAAATACAAACTGGTAACAGTAAGGCAGGAGCAGCATTTTCCATTTCACATTACCTCCTCCCAGCCCAAAACCTGGTGATTTCTGAAACCAGCCACAATACAAACAGGGCTGCTTCACAAGCTAGCAATAAGGCATGTAGATGAAGATTTGAACATCTCAACCTCCAACAGTTAATGGGGTATCAGAATATAATATGAATTAAAGTAATTGCTTCAGTTCCAACTGTATATTTTCATTAATGATTTTTGTACATACAGCAAAAATGCCAGATACTGTGAATTAAATATGCAAAGTAAATCTGTAAATCAAGTAACCAGTTCATCAAGAAATAAACAAACATTTTCAAATAAATGTTCTGATCAAGACCCAGAAAAGAGCTTTCAATATAAAGGGCACCCTCCCCCACAGTAACATTGCCCTTTAAGCATGTCAAAAATACAGCACAGAACTGATTACCTTGATTAGATTTTCCAACACATTTTTACAGGTCTGCTTCTTGTTTACATGAATGTCATTTTTTCTCATCAAAACTCTATAGCGGCTAAAAAAATCTACATAGGTCCATCTGAAAAACAAAACTGAGCATTAGTAAACTTCTACACAAAAGTCAATCTATTATAGAATCTCAGAATGCTACAGCAAAGAAACGGATCATTCAGCCCCAGCAAATTAATTTTATAGAACCATGTTCCTGCATCCAAACATGACAAACACACTACTTGATGTTGCCAGTGTGATCATAACCTTTCTTCATGACTGAGGTGTGCGCTGGAATTCATTGGTTGTCATGCACAGGCTTCCTAATGTTAGAAGGAAATAGGTGCAATGCACTTTATTATATAAGTAATCATTATATTCTGTTCAGCCTTTTGCATGATCCATGGTTATATTGGTGTCTTTTCTCTGCCTCCAGTCCTGTGCACTTGCAAAAAGATGCAATGTATCTTAAGCATTGGTCACAGTGTTGCAGATAATTAAAAAGCTGTTTCTTCCTATTATTATTATATGGGGGGGGGGGGGCGGGGATTGGCTTTGATTTGAGCCTTTGACTATTTTTAGAAAGAAAGTGTTCCAATTACCTTTTGCACCCTCCAGATCATACACCATTTTACAGCCAATGGGGTTGGCAGACAGTCTACCTGCATTGCTCTGTGGAAGTGATAGTTTAGGAACACACTAGGACAATTTTTCCTCCCATCTCAAAGCACTATAGCTGGTTTAAAGATACTTACAATTTTGTATTTCCTCTTTCATTGGAATGGTTAAAGATCAAGATACTTGGGCTCACCCTACTCATATCCACATTTGTTAATTAACATAGAAAATATCCATCAAACTCAAACAGCAGTCAGCATTGCTCATACTAACATTTGTAACTTCTAGCTATAATACGAAGTTTTGTAAAACTTACAAAATGGCCAACAATGACTGCGGACACCACCACAATGGTTACTTGCAAATAGGGCAAATGAAATCTGATCAATTTTATTATTGAAAAGTTCAATTGAAATTTTCTTTAACGTTCAATTTTAGGGAAAAGGTGGCACAAATTTCTGAAAATGCATCAAAATGCTTTAAGTTTTTAAGACTGCAACATTCACAGCTAAGTAGCTTCATTTTCCATGAAGCAAAATCACACGCGACCAATGGAACCAGCAAAAACATCAATCTGTGCTGGGCTGAAGGAACAATTCTCTTAAAATTGCTATAAAGACAAACTGACTTCACAGGTTTCAACCATTAATAGTTTGCAAAGTATGAAGGATTTTTGCTGGCTTCAAAATTAATTTCCACCAGCAGTGCCCTCGCCAGTCTACGTTACCACCAGTAGTATATGCATAATGGTTTCCAGACAGCCTGCAAACAAGATTTTTGTCTGTCTGCCAGGGATCAGGAGGATGACAAAAACTAAGTATTTTAGTCAAAGGTTTAGCATAGTACTGGCTTCTGTCACTGTACATATAGGATTAATATCCAGCTTTACTCAGATTCTATCCCAGTTTAATTTACACATGTTACAGATTTTGGTAGCTTCATCTGTGGCTGATGTACAAGCCATTCCATTCATATACAAATCTCTTATGGGGTTTGTTCAAATGCATGTCTGAATGGAAGTTTTTTTTTGGGATCTAGCTCTTTAACTCTGCATGCTCTCAATTTATGAAGTTATTTATTATCAAATCAGGAAGTTTGTCTGGAGCCTTCAGAACAAGATGATCACACCAGATGGCATGTGTAAACAGAGAGAAAAAAATCTACTACTGAGGATATTACTTTTGTCATAATTATAACTATTGGGCCATAATTTGTTGTAGGAGTGAATCTAACAACATCTGCCGTTAGTTAGACTTGCCCATTTAGGTTGTTAAATTTTTTGCATTGCAAGTTGCTGGAAGTGCGAGCGGATAACGTCGCAGCGAGGGCAACGGGGATCTGGGCAAGCAACTGTGCATCTCCTTAACCAATCAGAAGGATTGTAAAATTAACGGCGCAAGGACGGAGAAGAAATTGTAAATTAGAGTGGGTGAATTCAATGGAAAAATCAGAGAGAGAGCGAGAGAAAGAGAGGAAAGGAAAAATTAGATTGACAGAGGAAAAAAAAGCAGAAAGGAAAATAATTCTTTAAACCTTAAAACTCCAACAACAATTAAAACCTGAAGGAATAAGACTGCACACTTATAGTAGCTAATTTTCAGTGCCAGGGGGGTTGACTGGCAGTAATTAACACTCCACTTAATTAAAAGGGCACTTAGACTGAAATGGACAAGTCTTAATCTTCTGTGGCAAGTTTAGTTCGTATCTACCGTGTAAATACAGCAGCTTCACGGCATTCAATGCATTTCAATAGTGAGGTAGACTGCAAGATGGCATTTTTCGCAAAGCTAAAAGCGGAGTGGCACATCTCGGACAGCAACTTCTGGGTTTAACCATGCATCTGCCCTCGCCTGAAGTTGGTATAGCATTTGCGCATAAATAACGGCAAGAGCGACTAGGCTCACCGTTGTTTTGACAGCAAATTACGGCCCAATATTTTCCATTACATGAGGAACAACTAAGCTTAACTACTATAAAATGCACGTAATGTTACTTCTACTACTCACTTGTTTAATAGTTAAAGCCCAAGTCAAAGTTTGTGGTTGTGTAGTGACAATGTCACTTTCCGAAAATGAGAAAGAAGACTTGAGAGCACATGATAAAACCCTTAGCTGAAACACTGAAGAGTGTTCAATCGCTCAGCACACTATGGATTTGGCTAGGTATCTGGGCAAGTGAAAGCACTCTCTGAGGCAGAGAGCTAGGGCTCACATACAACAAGAATAGTATCACAGAAGACCAAAAAATAAATAAAACGAATAAAGAAACCCAACACAGAGCTCTTGTAATTTTGAACCATTTTCAACCCATACAGACCGAGATGGATATCCAGCAGCACTGAGACGGATTGTCTCCAGAACGCCACAGGCTCTTAATTGTTGCACCATTCTCTTTGAATTAAACCTGTAGCAGAAACAGTGAGATCAGTAGCAATAATGACAAATGGAGGAAGCAGAATTTGAACAATGAAAATTCGAAGGCACCGACTGCACTGCTTTGCCATTTCCAATATTTTAGAGCTGATCATCCATCAGCTCTTTTCAAACTTTGGAACATGACCTGCTGACTCCTGCCTTCCACTATTCAACACTGCAGGTGGGTAGCACAGTCAGTTGCCTGCTCACATTAGAATCGTAGAATGATACAGCACAGAAGGACACCATTCAGCCCGTCGTGCCTGTGCCAGCTCTTTGGTAGAGCTATCCAATTAATCCAACTCTCCTGCTCTTTCCCCACAGCCCTGCCATTTTTCCCCTTCAAGTATTTATTCAATTCTCTTTTGAATGTTACTATCGAATCTGCTTCCACCACCCTTTCAGGCAGTGCATTCCAGATCAAAACTCGCTGTGTAAAAAAAAATATTTCCTCATGTCGCCTCTGGTTCTTTTGCCAATCACCTTAAATCTGTGTCCACTGGTTACCAACCCTTCTGCCACTGGAAACCGTTTCTCTTTAGGGTTAGGGCTTAAAAAAAAAACACAGGATGCTGAATCAGAGAGGGTATAGCTGGGAAGTGGAACATAGCAGCAGCTTTACAGTCATCTTCCTTTCTTAACAGGCTAGCATAAATACTGTCCCTCTGATAAAACTGATCACTAATTCTCATGTGCCTTCATACATCCACCAAGCCCAACCCTCCAAACTGGATAATGAAATTCATAAGCTGTATAATTCCAATGTTTAAAGTCAATGCTCAATTAGAATTGTAAATAAATACTGACCATGGTATCATTGTTCTTAAAACTTAAATTGCTGATATGTTCACACTTTAAAAGGAACTTCTTCCCTCCAAAAATTTAGGAGCAAGTTATATTAGATAACCTCCTAGAGATGTCAGGGAACAGAGGGTCTGATGAAAGGGAGGAACTGAAAGAAATCAGTATTTGTAGGGAAATGGTGTTAGGGAAATTGAAGGCCGATAAATCCCCAGGCCTGATAATCTACATTCTAGGGTACTTAAGGAAGTGGCCCTAGAAATAGTAGATGCATTGCTGATCATCTTCCAACATTCAATGGAATCTGGAACAGTACCCATGGATTAGAGGGTAGCTAATGTTTCTACCACCTTTTTTGAATAGTGGGGTGAGAAAACAGGGAATTACAGACTGACATCGGTAGTGGGGAAAATGCTAGAGTCCACTATAAAAGATGTAATAGCAGAGCACTTGGAAAACAGTGACAGGATCGGACAAAGTCAACATGGGTTTACAAAAGGTAAATCGTGCTTGACTAATCTACTGGAATTTTTTGAGGATGTAACTAGTAAAATAGATAAGGGAGAACCAGTGGATGTGGTGTATTTGGACTTTCAGAAGGCCTTTGAGAAGGTCCCGCATAAGAGATTAGTGTGTAAAGTTAAGGCACATGGGATTGGGGCAAGGTATTGACTTGGATAGAGAACTGGTTGGCAGACAGAAAGCAAAGAGTTGGAATAAACGGGTCTTTTTCCGAGTGGCAGGCAGTGACTAGTGGGGTACCGCAGGGATCGGTCCTTGGACCCCAGCTATTCACAATATATATTAATGATCTAGACAAGGGAACTAGATGTAATATCTCCAAATTTGCAGACGACACAAAGCTGGGTGGGCATGTGTGCTGTGAGGAGGATGCTGAGAAACTCCAGGATGATTTGGACAGGTTGGGTGATTGAGCAAAAGCATGGCAGATGCAATATAACGTGGATAAATGTGAGGTTATCCACTTTGGTGGCAAAAACAAGGAGGCAGATTATTATCCGAATGGCAATAAATTGGGAGAAGGAGAAGTGCAACGAGACCTGGGTGTCCTTGCGCACCAGTCGCTGAAGCTAAGCATGCAGGTGCAGCAGACGGTTAAGAAGGCAAATGGTATGTTGGCCTTCATAGCGAGAGGGTTTGAGTACAGGAACAAGGATGTCTTGCTGCAGTTGTACAGGGCCTTGGTGAGACCACTTCTTGAGTATTGTGTGCAGTTTTGGTCGCCTTATCTGAGGAAGGATGTTCTTGCCATGGAAGGAGTTCAGCGAAGATTCACCAGGCTGATACCTGGGATGGCAGGAATGACGTATGAGGAGAGATTGGGACGATTGGGCTTGTACTCGCTGGAGTTTAGATGAGAGGGGATCTCATTGAAACTTATAAAATTCTGACAGGACTGGACAGACTAGATGCAGGAAGGATGTTCCCGATGGTCAGGGAGTCCAGAACCAGGGGTCACAGTCTAAGGAGTAAGCCATTTAGGACAGAAATGAGGAGGAATTTCATCACCCAGAGAGTGGTGAACCTGTGGAATTCTCTACCACAGAAGGCAGTAGAAGCCAATTCATTAAATATATTCAAGAAGGAGTTGGATATATTTCTTAAGGCTAAAGGGATCCAGGGGTATGGGGAGAAAGCAGGGACCGGGTACTGAAATTGGATTATCAGCCATGATCGCATTGAATGGCGGAGCAGGCTCAAGGGGCTGAATGGCCTACTCCTGCTCCTATCTTCTATGTTTCTATACATCTACGATAATAACGATGCTAAACACAAATGTTGTAGCCTCCCTTTATGTAAGCCCTCCAGAAGTCCAAGACAGGAGCAGCAATGGTGATACTATCCCCAATATTGCTGTTGTCACCACCATTTTGCATTTACATGGCACCTTTAATAAAAATCATCTCAAGGCATTTCACAAATAGAAAGAGACAGGGAAATGTGCACCAAGCCATAAAGGCAGAGATTAACAGTGAACAAAAGCCTGGCCAAAAAAAGATGGGTTTGAGAAGGGCTCAATGAAGTGAAGTAGAGAGGTGAAAGGATTTAAGATGAGATCTGATGGAATGTTCAAAATTGAGCAGTTTTAATGAAGTAAACAGGGATAAAGTATTTTCACTGGTCATTGAATCAGTAACTAGAGAGCATAACTGTCTAAACAACAAAGGGAGATGTCAGGAGAAAGTTTTTTTTTCATGCAGAGCATTGAAACGTATAACATTCGGACAGGGCTAGACAGACTGGATGCAGGGAGGATGTTTCCCCTGGCTGGGGTGGGGGGTTCTAGAACGAGGGGTCAGTCTCAGGATGAGATAGGACATTTAGGACTGAAATGAGAAATTTCTTCACCCAGAGGGTGGTGAACCTGTGGAATTCTCTACCACAGAGGGCTGTGGAGGCCAAGTCACTGAATATATTTGAGATAGATAGATTTCTAGACACAAAAAGCATCAAGGGGTATAGTGAGAGAGCAGGAATATGGTATTGAGAGAGGATCAGCCATAATCATATTGAATGGTGGAGCAGGCTCGAAGGGCCGAATGGCCCACTCCTGCTCCTATTTTTCTATGTTTCTATGCTAGGCTCTGGAATGCTCTACTAGAAACCGTGACGGAAGCAGAATCCATTATAGCTCTTTAAAAAGGAAGTGGATAAATATTTGAAAAAGCAAAATTTGAGAAGTTATGAGGAAAGGGCAGGGGAATGGGGCTAAAATGGATTTCTCTGCATTTTCCATTGAATATTTACGTCTTTGTGCAGTGACAAGAATTTTGGATAGGATTAATTTGCCATTTTTTCCGGTTCTTTTTACTGGTAAAAAGAAATGTTATGGCATATTTTACCCATCTGCAATGGCTAGTTTTACTTAACACCATTTTATGGGATACCTACAAATGTGTCTACACTTATGGATATTAAAAGCAACAGGACCAGATTTACTCACGAGAATGGTTGCTTTGTATCATTTGGCTTTAGGCAGCGGACATAGTGAGGGGCTGTCAAATTCAAAGCCTCCATTAGTAGATGGAGTGAAGCTCTAAACTACAGAAAATAATGTTCATCATTTGTTAATTAGTAACTTGACAACACACACTGAAATGCTAGATATTACACTGAAGTAGTCTGCTATAAACCTAAACACAAACAGCTAGTTTGTAAAAAAACTCAATTTTAATTTAACAGTTTTCAGTAGACATGATGCTGTATGCTAGAACATTAACATGTCACGTCAAAGTGTGGCAGTACATTGTTCAATTGCCCCAACCCAGAGGTTCCAATTTCAGCTTTGCAATACCAAGCGTAGGAGTGACATCTCCCCATGAAGGAGCAGAGCTTGGGGGGTGGAAGCAAAAGATCCAAATCACCATAGACGTTTCCAGCATAGAAGGGGGGCCATTCAGCCCATCAGCCCTTTGCTAGAGCAATCCAAAACTAAATCACACCCACTGCTCTCTTTCCCATAGTCCCACATCTTCAAATAATTATCCACTTAAAACATGTACGTTCTCCATGTTAACTATACCCTGTGGCAAAACATTCTGGCAAAACATTCTACAGTATGTGCAAGGTTTTCATTTTTTGCAATAAAGTTTGGGGAATGATATCTAGAGTGATAAGAATTTCATACCAAGGTATTGCAATTTTTAGGTCCATGTGTATCATTATACTGCATGATGCTCAATTTTATAGTAGATTACATATAGCTAATCAGTGGAAATCCAAGTTTAAAAAATCTTTGGGAAAGTAATACTTTGCATACCTGTTTATCCCACTAGTGGAAGACATCACCATTAATTGTGTTAATATTCATTCTATTTGTGAGACAAAGTCAAACAATCCCCATTGGAAGCAAGACATTTTAGGGTCATCACTTTTGTTCTTGAAAAATGCAAATGTTTATTCAACTATACTTTATAACTATGCAGTTGTAGAGGCAACTTTGAAAATCCAAGCATATTGTGGTTTGGAAAATAATGCTTTTGTTTTTAAGTTACCTGATAGCCCACGGTTTTCTTGTGCTCACTTGTTGCTGGCAAAGTTTTTCTTAAAGACTTTAAAGTTACATTGGAGAGCTGACCTCTTCCTGCAGAAACAGCTTCCTTGCCATGGAAAAGCTCAGCAATCAACTCGGACTTTAAAACAACAGAAGTAACAAGATAAAGAAATCCCAACATGGAGACTTTTTTGGGCATAATTCTAATTATTTCATGACAACACAGACTACATCTTGGATAACTGTGGCCAACCTTTTCGTGCACCAACATTAAAGTAGTTAGTTGGAGCCCCCCACACTGAATTCCCAAATCTCAGCCACACAGCTGTGGGTGGAGAAACTGCAGCCACTGTTTGAATCTCTTCTATTTCATTTCCTGCCCACGCTCAGTAATGAGATCACTAGTTAAATTACCAATTACATCCAATATTACTGCAACTGTATTCCTCCAACTTCAGTATGGTCAACTACACCATCTGTGGTCCACCTCCATATAACCATATTTTAATATTCCAACAGATACATTTCCTGCAATGACTTTTCCTCCTATGCCTTCTCCTAAACATCTGCATTCTGCCTTTTACCAACATTATCCATAATCAGGCCAGCATCCAAAAATTGCCAAATATACCCATTAGCCATTTGTCTCTACTGTCCTGTTCAGCACCAAAACATGGATAAGCCAAAACTTTCTCCAGCTCTACATTGGCAAGATCATAGCATTCACCTCCCATCAATTTGCACCTTAGCCTGAATCCATCCCCTTTCACAGGTTTTTATTCAAGCAGAACCCAATGATGCAAAAACTGTGTCCTCTGTCCTAAAATCAAGTTTCAAACCTGAACCATCAGCAAGACCGCCTATTTCTACCTCCACAATATTGCCAGTCTCCACTTGTACCTTACCCACACAGACTTACATCTATGCCTTAAATCATCTCACCTTCAGACTTCTCCAGTGCTCTCCTTGCCAGTCTCTCATGCTCCACCCTACACAAAGTCCAACTCACCCAAAATGCCTTGAAGCCATCCTATCCCCATAAGAAACCCAGCTTACCTATTGCCCATTATGTGGCCAGGCTCCACAATCTCCTATGACATAAATTTTAAAATTCTCATCCACAAATCTCATGACTTGGCTCCACCCCATTTCTGCAAACCCCTCCAGCCTCATGTCCCAGCCTACATTCTTCCATCTCTACAGTATTGGCAACACAAACTTCAGCTATCGTGCCCTTGTGCTCAAATTCTCCCGAAACCCTCTGCTTTGCCACCATCCTCAAAAGCCTTCCAAAAACCTTCTTAAACTGCAACTTTGGTCACCTCCTTATTGTGTCCTCCCTCCTCCTCCTATTTTTTCTGTCCCATCCCCCACGCCTTGTAAGTCACCTTGGAATGCTTTGGTGCATTAAAAAAGTAAACGATTGTTGCCGTTACACCCTTGGAGATGGCTCACAGCCGCCCGTACCTGCATAGTCTGAGCAAGGTTGACTCCTGACCAAGGGGCACAAGGTATGGCAAAACAAACTAAAATGAAGTGTTTATAAAGAAGCAAAAAAATTGAGGCATTTGATGGAAAAAACACAAAGGGCAAGAGAATAGCTCTAATGTGCTGCCGTGCTAGATAGTCATTTTTTTTTAAATGTGTTTTTATTTCTCATCCTAGTTACCCTAAAGGCATCAAGAGTCAACCACACTGTAGGACTGGAGTAACATGCAGGCTAGACCATGTAGGGGTGGCAGGTTCCTTTACAATTAATTATAACTATATACTATATCCAACACAATTTAATTCCTCAATTAAAATCCATATATACTGAAAATCATAGTGAAACATTCAGGTTCTTAGCAGTTGTGAAAGAACAAAATCCTAAAATATGCAGTTTGAGAAACAACTTGTGTTTGAGTGTATGGTTATCAAGTCAAAGTTAAAACTGGCCTTGACCCCAATGCAAGTTAGGAACACAGTGATCCAAATTTTATTTTGTCATTTGTAAATGGCTAAGTTTCCATTGGGCTCAGCAGCATGTATACCAAGCCATGTGAAACTGATTGTCACATTGAGAACATTCTGATATAGGTCATAACTTAAAACTGTGGAGACACAGAAATGGGCTAATTTTCCCATGTTGTGAGAAGCAAGTTTACTGTCTCCTTGTAGTTTTAATTTAAGTTCATTCATCTAGTAATTAAAGTTGAAATGATGAGAGGAATCCAATCTGCGGATGTCAAAAAGAAATTGGTTAGATTTCACAGAACCTGTAGTGTGTTGTAATCGGGAAAGCCTTCATGAAATATAGGCATGAACCACATCCAGGATTAGTTTAAGTGGTCTGAAATCAAAAGAGCAATGAATCTAGTTGTAATGTATGTACCTTTAAGGGAGAGAACTACTTTTTACAGCTCCTGTATACTGTAGTACCGGCAGTGACCACACCTGTATATAAACCCTGAGTAGTGATCTGTAGAGTTAGTTCTAGAGTAACCCTCATTCAGTAAACACCTGTTGTACCATTTCTCCTGCAGTCTGTGTCTTATTATACACAGACACAACATTGGCGACGAGCAGATTCGAACCTACCTGCAACTCTGCATCACCTCCCAGGGATTCGCTCCTGGAGAACAGTGGAAGGAGGTAGAGTCCAGAAGCATGGGCGTCGACCACAGGCAACCGCCCAGTCATCCAGCGGAGATTTGAGCATCGCAGGGGAGGCTGTCGAGAGCCAGGCTTGGCTTTCCAGTCACGGTGGTCCAGCGAAACGGGCTGGCAACAGGTACTGTGCAGACCCTTCCCGGACAGCGGCGGCTAGAGCCGACCGAACGGCACAGAAAAAGGCCGAGCAGCATCGACGGGGGAGGGCAGAGCGCACAGGGCGCAGCCGGTGTTCAGGACCAAGCGGCGTCAATGGGGAGAGAGACGAGAGAGAGCAGAGCGCAGCCGGTGTTCAAGGGCCGAGCAGCGTCAACGGGGGAGAGGCGCGCAGGAAAACGCGAGGCGCTGCCATTGCCACGAGGACCACAGAGCGCGGCATTGGCAGCAGCAGCGCACAAAACCCACAGGGTGTCGCCATTTGCCACGAGAACCGCCGAGAGCGGCGTTGGCAGCAGCACGGGAGAGGCCATTTTAAGTCGCAGCGGGGAAGAAAGGAAAGCGCGGGAGACGCCATTTTAAGCCGCAGCGGGGAAGAAAGGAAAGCGCGGGAGACGCCATTTTAAGCCAGTCTAACCACACCCAAAAATGCCGAAGAGTAGCAGTATCACAGCGTTCGACAATGAAGTCGAAGATTGGACGACATATGTCGAACACATAGAAGTATACTGCAAGGCGAATGAGGTGCCAGATGACAAGAAAGCGCTGGTATTGTTGAATTCAGTGGGTGCAAAAATGTATGGCTTACTACGAAACCTAGTAACCCCAGAGAAGCCAGTAGAAAAGGATTTTGAAAACATAGTGTCAATCCTACAGGACCACTTAAACCCCACACCGCTGCTGATAGCAGAAAGATTTAAGTTTCACAAAAGGAACCAGCATAAAGATGAAAGTAATGCTGAGTATTTAACGGAACTGCGCAAGCTATCGAAACACTGCCAGTTTGGAACGGGACTAGCAAATAGATACTTTAAGGGACAAGTTTGTGTGTGGGCTTCAAAGTGAAGGAACCCAGAAACGGCTTCTATCAGAAAAGAATCTTACGCTGGACAAGGCTTTCAGCATTGCAGTGTCACACGAAGCAGCAGCACGGGGCGCTGCAGAGATACAACGGAGACCGCAAGAATATGGCACAAATGAAATGTCATACGGAACAGTGAAGTGCTATCGCTGCGGCAGAACAACACACGACCATAATGATTGCTGGTTCAAGGACAAAGTGTGCAGACAGTGTGGAAAAGTAGGACACATAGCAAGAGTCTGCAGGTCGGGAAAGAAAACCAGCAGAAAAAAATCTCCACAGGAGAAGTCCCTGTTCCTGGGACTAGGGACAGGGTCACTGGCAAGGCTTGGAAGCTAAGCAGAGCCAGGCCTGGTTAGTACCTGGAGGGGTGACCATCAGGGAAGACCAGGTGCAGAAGGTCACGGAAGGAGCCCCGGGAGGGGCGGCTGGTGAGCAGGCCCGGGCGTTGGGCTGAAGATTGTCGGACAGGAGGAATGGTGGAAATGGAATGGCGGCGCGCACAGACGCAGCGGCTTTGCTTCTCCCAGGACGGTGCTATTTACGTTTAATGTTAATGTTATTTGTACTGGACTCATGGGAGCTTGCAAGGTCACATTTCGTTGTTCATGTACTTGTACAATGACAATAAAGTTGAATTATTATTATTACAAGAAAGGTACATAAGGTGACGGAGAGTAGTTCAGACGAACAGAAAAGTGATACAGACTCTGGAAGCAAGGAGCTGGGTTGTCTGAAACTACATAATGGCCCAGTAATTCCGGCACAACGCGTGAGTAAGGACGGGGTACTCACGCGTGTGCCCGGAGGAATTGCCGGTTTTCAGCATGCACAGCGCATGCGCTGAAAACCAGCATTTCCTGTCCTCTGACCCAAGGGGTTAAGAGGCAGAACGCGCGCAACTGCACAGGCAGCGCGTGCGCAGTAAAATTCTTTTTTTTTCTTTCCCCCTCCAGAATTGCGCGCGTGTAAAGGCCTCCGGTCTTTACGCGTGGAAAAACAAGACGTAAGCATTTAGTTTTTCAGGTAAGTGGGCTTTTAGTACAATGTAGAATTTTTTTTTTTTTTTTCCACAGGTTTGTTATTTTTAAAGAATTTACAGGATGGTAAGTTTAGTTTTAGACCCTATTTTTAAAAAATTTATTTTCAAAAAATTGATTAATTGTTTAAAACATTTTTAAAAACTTATTTATAGTTAATATAATCAGTGGGATGTTTTTTAAAATTTTATTTAAAGTTAAAGTAGTGTTTTGGCAGCCCATACTTTTCATGAGTTTGACAGCTCTTACTGTCAAACTCATGAATGAGTTTCCCTTCCCCGATTGGCTGCACAGTGCTCACCTGATCCCAGCCGGCACATCGCACTAACTACACCGCTGGATCAGGTAAGCACAGCGCGCACAGCTGAACCAGGCCTGTGACAGGAAATGCAAGCAGGCCCGGGCTTCAGATGTCGGCGCGCACACATCGGGGGGCTTGCACGTGCGGCAAGCCCCCGATCCTAATTTCAGGGCCAACGTGATCAAAACGGAGGATCACCAAACTATCTGGGTCACGCTCAAGATAGCAGGAGTCCAAGTGAAAATGGAATTGGACACAGGATCAGCCCTAACAGTCATAAACCAAAGGGACTACAAGCGGCTATTCTAACATATACCCTTGAGAGATACAAAGATTGTCTTGAAGACGTACACGGGGCAAAAAGTCTACCCCAAAGGAAAAATAAGGGTGAACGTGATATATAACGGCAAGGAAACACCAAAAATGGACCTATATGTATTGCCAGATGGAGGACCACCACTACTAGGACGTGAATGGATCCGGAAGATACAGCTAGATTGGCATTCCATACAAGCACTGACTGTAGATGCCAAAAAGGATGACGACGTCACACCTGGATGACTGTCAAAAATGCTAACTGATGCACAAGAAGTGTTCCAGCAGGGACTCGGAACACTAAAAGGCATAACAGCGACGATCAAAATAGAGGAAAATGCAAGCCCAAAGTTTTTTTTAAGGCCAGACCGGTACCTTATGCGATCCGCCCAGCCATCGAAGCAGAGCTGGAAGGTTTGGAAGGTTCAGGAGTACTGTAGCGAGTGGGCTACACCCATCGTTCCTGTAATGAAGAGGTCGTTGAGTAATATGCCTGGGGAACCAAAGGTGGTTCGCATCTGTGGGGACTTTAAGGTGACAGTGAACCCAGTCCTTCACAATGTGCAATATCCGCTTCCGCGCATTGAAGATATTTTTGCCTCGCTATCTGGAGGGAAACACTTCACTAAGATTGATCTGGCCCAGGCATACCTGCAAATGGAGGTAGAAGAAGCCTCGAAACAGTACCGCACGATCAACACTCAAAGGTCTCTACCAATACAACCGGCTGGTGTTCGGGGTAGCATCAGCTCTGGCTATTTGGCAAAGGGCAATAGAACAAGTCCTGCAAGGGATTCCAGGGACCCAGTGTTATTTGGACGACATCCTGGTCACGGGCGAAAATGACAGTGATCACCTCGCCAACCTGGAGCAGGTGCTCACTAGATTGAAGGAATATGGGCTCCGAGCTAATCGCCACAAATGCGAGTTTTTCCAGAAGCAGATCTCGTATTGTGGCCACGTTATTGATAAAGAGGGGTTACATAAGTCCCCTGAAAAGATTGAGGCAGTAATCAAGGCTCCAGCACCGGAAAATGTGTCACAACTGAGGTCGTTCCTCAGGCTGGTGAACTACTACCATAAGTTCTTGCTGAATTTGTCTACAGTACTACACCCACTGAACACCCTACTGCAAACGGGGTACCATGGAAGTGGAGTGACGAATGTAAACGAGCTTTCCAGAAGAGCAAAGCATTGATCACATCAAAAGAGGTGTTGGCTCATTTCAACCCAGCACTACCAATTCGGTTGGCGTGTGATGCATCACCCTATGGCATTGGAGCGGTGCTGTCGCACAAATTCCCGGACGGCTCAGAGAGGCCAGTAGCCTTTGCGTCTCGGTCACTAACCTCAGCCAAGCGTAACTACGCCCAGATTGACAGGGAGGCCCTCAGCCTAGTGTGGGGAGTGAAAAAGTTCAATCACTATCTGCACGGGCAGAAGTTCACCTTGCTGACTGACCACCAACCACTTGTCTCCATCTTTAATCCAAAGAAGGGATTTCCGGTGATGACTGCGCAACGGCTACAAAGATGGTCCCTTTTTCTAGGGACGCACCAATATGAAATCGAGTATAAGGGCACGAAACAGCATGGAAACGCTGATGGGCTATCACGCCTGCCACTGCCTACTGCGGAGGAAGCACCAGCAGTGGATCCTGTCAAAATATTCCATTCCACTATAATTGAATGCTTGCCAGTAACTAACGCTGGTATAGAGGAGGAGACCCGAAATGACCCGACACGCTCTCGGGTCTATGATTTGACGGTGAAGGGATGGCCAGCACATGGCGACTCACTGTTGCCAGCATTCTCATCCAGAAGAGAACAGCTGTCAGTATGCCAGGGGACCTTGATGTGTGGATCCCGAGTGGTAATTCCACCCAAGTTAAGGGAGAGTGTGCTCAATGAGCTTCACGAAGGTCATCTGGGAGGGGTGAAAATGAAAAGCCTTGCTAGGGCTTGTGGTGGCCGGGGATCGATCAGCAAATCGAGGACCTGACAAAGAACTGCTCAGGATGCCAGAAGGTCCAAAATGCACCACCACATGCCCCTCTACACCCATGGGAGTGGCCCTCATCTCCATGACAATGGGTGCATATTGATTTTGCTGGTCCATTCATGGACTCAATGTTTTTAATAGCCGTGGATGCGCACTCGAGACGGCCCGAGGTGATCAAAATGTCCTCCACCACCACGGAGAAAACTATTGCAGTCCTACGGACCATTTTTGCCAGGAACGGCTTGCCAGAGCAGATTTGCTCTGGTAACAGACCACAGTTTGTGTCCGAAGAGTTTCGAAGATTTATGAAAAGGAATGGGGTAAGGCATTACACATCCGCCCCGTATCATCCAGCCACAAATGGATTGGCTGAGAGGTTCGTACAAACCTTTAAGAAGGCAATAAAGGCCATGTGCGACGATGAAATTCCACTACAGCATAAGGTGGACAATTTCCTGTTAGCCTACAGAAATGCGACATATGCAGTCACCAACCAGGCCCCAGCCATGATGTTCTTTAACCGAAGGTTGAGATCTCGTCTGGATTTGCTCAGACCAAATGTACGAAGAGATGTTGAGAGTAAGCAATTCCAGCACATCAATGAGAAGCCGACAAGGAGCTTCAATGTAGGGCAACCAGTCTTGGCCCGCGACTACCGAACAGAGAAATGGCAACCAGGAACGATATGCACATGGCAGGGGCCACTAATGTACACAGTGGACGTTGGGGAGAACATTGTGAGATGCCATGCTGACCAGATCCTAGAGTCACAGGAACGAGTCAACCCATGTCTCGGCCATACGTACCTGGTGAGGAACCCAATGTACAGGTCGCATCTACCTCAAACAACAGCATTGGAAGCTGATGAATCAACTGACGACAGGGTGCTAGAATCACCTCCGCACCAAGAGCAAGACACTCGGGAAAGGCGTTATCCAGAAAGAATCAGGAAGCCTCCCCAAAGACTGAATATATAAATAGACTATTTTCAGCTAATGTTGCATGTTAAAAGTGTTAATTGTAATTAGTTTGATATTTAATTGTTAAGAGTGTTATGGTACTGTTAATCTAAAAAGGGGAGGAATTGTAATGTATGTACCTTTAAGGGAGAGAACTACTTTTTACAGCTCCTGTATACTGTAGTACCAGCAGTGACCACACCTGTATATAAACCCTGAGTAGTGATCTGTACAGTTAGTTCTAGAGTAACCCTCATTCAGTAAACACCTGTTGTACTGTTTCTCCTGCAGTCTGTGTCTTATTATACACAGACACAACACTAGTCTGGTATCGAACTATCTAAATATATCCAGATAGTGGGGATTAAATTTAAATGAAAAAAAGTGATCATGCAAAAATATGTTAAAATTACCTTGGTAACAACAACACCTGCTGCAAGAATCACTCAAGCTGTGGGAACAGAGCTTGAGAGAGAGTCTGGTTTTGAACTAGTGTTTGATGAATCAGCGGAACTCTCACTCACCAAAGGTCAAGTTTAGGAGTTAACCAGTAAATAATTATGAGTGTGCCAGCACAAGCAAGGCCAGTATTAATCTAAACTTGCATTATATGGGAGTTTCTGGAAGTGGAGAGTGCCAAGGCCACAGATGCAGGAAGTGTCTCCAAATAGATTCTTTCAAGCTTAAGAGTTGGAGACTTCCATACCATAAAAAGGGAAGGATGGATTTCTAGAACGCACATTACAAGGAGAGGAAGAGTGTGGTAGAGGAAGGAAAGGGGTCGCAGCATTAATAAAGACATTACAGCTGCAGAAAGGACATTTTTTACTGTTGGAACTCAGACGTAATTTGTCTGGGTCAAGGTATGAAATAAGGGAGTACATTGTAGATCACCACATATGAAATCAATGAACCAGAGCTAATTAGGAACAGTCAACATGGAAAGAACAGGTCACATTTGATCAATTGAATTGAACCTTGGTAAATGGACAGTTTTCAGATTGGCAGGATACAAGTAGCAGTGTACCCCAGAATCTGTGCTGGGACCTTTTGAATTTTCCATTTATATAAAAAGGTCAGAAAAATATCTAGGTTTGCTGCGATTACCAAATTATGGGCTTGACAAACGGAGAAATAATACAAGAGGATAAACAGAGGAGGCAGATAGAAGGCAAATGCCGTTCAATGGAAAGAAATCTGAATTAGTATATTTTTGAAGATTCTATCCAAAACATAGGAAGTATATCTAAATAATAATTGAAGTGGGGGGGGGGGGGGGGAGAGAAAGACGACAAAAATCGAGGAATACAGATATAGATCTTAATAAAAGGTGGAAATGAAAGTACAAAAAGACCATGAAAAAGCAAATGGGATTATGGGTTTTATAATAGGTCATTGAATACAAAAGCAAAGAAGCATTGTTGAACTTGTACAACACCGAGGTATTGTGTGCAACTCTAGGCACGTTATGATTATGGATATAGTGGTGAAGATAGACTAGAATGATACCACCAGGAATGTGAAGTTCTAGTTCTGACGAAAGGCTTGAAATACTATCTCCCACTCCTCTCCCCACCCCACTGAAACAGAGGATCTAATAGGAGTTTTCAAAATTATGTACGATTTGATTAGCAAGATTGTTTTCACTGGTTGAAGAATCAGTAAAAGGGCCAGAGATTATCAAAAGAAACATTTTAACAGAGGGTGATGAGAGCATGGAAATCTTTACCACAAGTGACTATACATACGAATTAGGAGCAGGAGTCGGCCACTCGACCCTTCGAGTCTGCTCTGCCATTCAATAAGAATCATGGCTGATCTGATTACCCCACATTCCTGCCTACCCCTAGATAACTTTTCACCCCCTTGCTTAACAAGAATCTATCTACCTCTGCCTTAAAAATATTCAAAGACTCTGCTTCCACTGCCCTCTGAGGAAGAGAGTTCCAAAGACTCACGACCCTCTGAGAAAAAATTTCTCATCGGTCTTAAATGGGTGACCCCTTATTTTTAAACAGTGGCCCCTAGTTCTAGATTCTCCCACAAGAGGAAACATCCTCTCCACATCCACCCTGTCCAGACCCCTCAGGATCGTTTCAATCAAGTCACCTCTTATTCTTCTAAACTCCAGCGGATACAAGCCTAGCCTGTCCAGCCTTTCCTCATAAGACAACCCGCCCATTCCAGGTATTAGTCTAGTAAACCTTCTCTGAACTGCTTCCAACGCATTTACATCCTTCCTTAAATAAGGAGACCAATACTGTACACAGTACTCCAGATGTGGTCTCACCAATGCCCTGTATAACTGAAGCATAACCTCCCTACTTTTGTATTCAATTCCGCTCGCAATAAACAATAACATTCTATTAGCTTTCCTAATTACTTGCTGTACCTGCATAGTAACCTTTTGTGATTCATGCACTAGGACACCCAGATCCCTCTTGAAAAAAAAAAACAATTTTCTTTTAAATGTTAAGGTTAAGTATTTGAAAGGGTGTATAAAAGGATGAGAAAAGGACCAAGGAATGGGATTAGAATAGATAACTTTAGCTGAAGATCTAGTACCTACATGGACCATTTGGAGGTCCTTTAGTAGTGTAATTTGTATGATTTTATGCCAAACTAAAATATATAATCTACAGAAGCTTCATTAAAAAAGTAATAATTCTAGAACCAATATCAAACGCTTTCGTATCCAAAATGGTAAACGTCAGAACATTTTTTTTTTGTAATTGCTTGAGAATTTTAAAGTTCCAAATGACAGACAATCCTTGAAATGTTCAAGTTATTACAATAATTACAGAATATTCCACGCCACCCCCTTGATGAACACGGCCATATAGACCCAGTGGAACTGGTGCTACAAAGACCATGCATGCTTCTCTAAACCAGGTTGTGCAGCAAGAGAACTTACCTTGCTTGCTTTCAGGATGTTAATTGGTTCTTCATAAACTGTGTCTCTATTTTTCTCTAAAAATCCTTCACACTGATACAGCACCTGAAGACAATACATAAACATCGTTATAGATATGACATTGAATAAATCTCAGCCAGTCACTTTCTGGATTTTATGGCTCTTGATTTATAGCCTACATCATATTTTCACTGATTAAAAACAAAAGCTCTTTTCAGTTTGGGGAACTTATTTTGTTTATCATCAAGGTGAAGGATGTCAGACCAAGCAAATGGAAGAGTTTTCCACTTTTGATAGCTAGCGTCAACGTGAAGCATTCCCAAATTTGGTACAACAACTAGGTGCAGGAAATATGCTGTATACTGCTCAAAACATCAGTACAACACTTCTACTGAAAGTGTTGTCTCGCAAACTGAATTTAATGTCAAAATTATCACCAGTTTTATGCTGTAAACTCTCATCCATCAAAAACAAAGTTGACACTGTCTATACTTAAGTGTTAAGTAGCCACATGCTAAATTTAAAATGTATGCTTCTTTAAGTTCAGACTCTGGAACGTCACAAAATCCACTGTGTCCTTCAAGTTTCTTTCATCTCCCAACCCCTGAACACGTTATTTTCTGCATTTCTGTATTTTTAATCCAATTGACTGACAAGAAACTAACCGAATACAATAATTAGGTTATAGAAGTTAAAATTAAACCATCACCTACATCATCAGCAAAATGAAGAATAATAAAAGCAGAATTTGACATCCTGGGTTTCCGAAAGTGATAACTTGCATGCTCATGTCGGTCATACAGCTTTTGAGCCCACTTCTCATCGGTTCCATTAAGTATCTAAAATTTAAAAAAAAAGTTAGGCTACTTAGACCAATACAATTAACATATATTGGACAGCTATCAGCAACTACAGGGATCAAAATGTGTTACTAAGCCAGCTATACATGAAGGATTTCAATTTTTGATCATATTGGTTTGCCAGCTTAGTGGGACAATCAAGGTTATAGCTTCAGCAGAATTATTAGGGTTCTTTTCAAACAATTTTGATAAATTCTTACATCCTCTCAACATCTATGTGTTTATAATCAACAGTAAATGGCAAACTTGTTTCCTCCGTCTTCACTCATACTATTAAATAAAGCCGCTTTATTCCAATTCCCTGGACCATGCGCACAGGACAGCAACATGCACAATTCCCATTTCTATCTTCTTCGACTCAACGTTTAGTAACGCGATTCTTCAAAAGTAAACCATAAATGGCTTTCAATCAGTTGCAGATTTTTTCTTGTACAATCCATATAATGGAAATAATCAGATTAACAACTATTTGGTGCCCATAGTGTTTCATGGTTATTTTCATCCTTTATGGTTCTCACCTCTTCTGACTACCCTCTTCCTGTTGGAAGTAGACAGAATTTCTTAGTTATGTTTTGCATCTGCAGCTTTGCTTCTCCCCCCACCACCCATGATAAGATGGAACAATTAGTCAAGGATATTCGCTCGTATAGTTATATGCAATCAAAACTAAATTGCATAGCCTTTCACCTACTGAACAGTGTACATTAATTCTTACCCTACATTCTTCATCTAGAAGATCCAAGATGCCAAGCTTTGCTTCAATGACATCAATACAATGTTGATTGTCATGGTAATCAATAAGTGTCCATGATAATCCTTCAATCAAGTACTCTTCCTGCTCTAGCTTGAACACATGCTAGAAGGAAAATACACACACAAGTTTCCACACACATGGACAAAGATTAGACTATACAACCGAACATAGTCACCAATGGGAAAAGCTATTCGGCACCAATGCTGGTCCCTCCCCAAGCGAATTCTGGAAAGAGATATCAGCCATTTATCGAAGACCTTTTACAGTTATGTTCCACGACAGCCATCCTCTACAAGCTACTAAAGGAACATAAAACCTTTAAAATTATACAGGAATAACCTCAAAAAGGTATAGTGTTAAAAAAAAAGGAAACAGTGGATATCAAGCATTTATCTGATTGACATTTCTCATTTGTAATGTATGATTTATATTAGATGCATTTCAGGAACAAAACAATACTAATATAGAAACATAGAAGATAGGAGTAGGCCATTCGGCCCCTCGAGCCTGCTCCGCCATTCAACGAGATCATGGCTGATCATTCAAATTCAGTACCCTGTCCCTGCCTTCTCCCCATATCCCTTGATCCCTTTAGCCTTAAGAAATATATCCAACTCTTTCTTGAATATATTTAATGAACTGGCCTCCACCGCCCTCTGTGGCAGAGAATTCCACAGTTTCACCACTCTCTGGGTGAAGAAATTCCTCCTCATCTCAGTCCTAAATGTCCTACCCCTTATCCGTCGACTATGACCCCTGGTTCTGGACTCCCCGGCCATCTGAAACATCCTTCCTGCATCTAGTCTGTCCAGGCCTGACAGAATTTTATAGGTTTCGATGAGATTCCCCCCCTCAATCTTCTAAACTCCAGTGAGTATAAGCCCAGTCAACACAATCTCTCCTCATACGTCATTCCTGCCATCCCAGGTATCAGCCTGGTGAATCTTCGCTGTACTCCTTCCATGGGAAGAACGTCCTTCCTCAGATAAGGCGACCAAAACGGCACACAATACTCAAGGTGCGGTCTCACCAAGGCCCTGTACAATTGCAGCAAGACATCCTTGTTCCTGTACTTGAACCCTCTTGCTACGAAGGCCAACATACCATTTGCCTTCTTAACCGCCTGCTGCACCTGCATGCTTACCTTCAGCGACTGGTGCACAAGAACACCCAGGTCTCTTTGCACTTCCCCTTCTCCCAATCTATTGCCATTCAAATAATCATCTGCCTTCCTGTTTTTGCCACCAAAGTGGATAACCTCACATTTATCCACATTATAGTTCATTTGCTATGTTTCTGCCCAATCACCCAACCTGTCCAAATCATACGGGAGTTTCACTACAGCCTCCTCAGAGCATACCCTCCCACCCAGCTTTGTCTCATCTGCAAATTTGGAGATATTACATCCAATTCCCTCGTCCAGATCATTAATATATATTGTGAATAGCTGGGGTCCTAGGACCGATCCTTGCGGTACCCCACTAGTCACTGCCTGCCACTCGGAAAATGACCCGTTTATTCCAACTCTCTGCTTTCTATCCGCCAACCAGTTCTCTATCCAAGTCAATACCTTGCCCCCAATCCCATGTGCCTTAATTTTGCACGCTAATCTCTAATACGGGACCTTATCGAAAGCCTTCTGAAAGTCCAAATACACCACATCCACTGGTTCTCCCTTATCTATTTTACCAGTTACATCCTCAAAAAATTCCAGTAGATTAGTCAAGCACGATTTACCTTTTGTAAATCCATGTTGACTTTGTCCGATCCTGTCACTACTTTCCAAGTGCTCTGCTATTACATCTTTTATAATGGACTCTAGCATTTTCCCCACTACCGATGTCAGGCTTACCGGTCTATAATTCCCCACTTTTTCTCTACCACCTTTTTTGAATAGTGGGGTAACATTAGCTACCCTCTAATCCATGGGTACTGTTCCAGAGTCTATCGAGTTCTGGAAGATGACCAGCAATGCATCTACTATTTCTAGGGCCACTTCCTTAAGTACCCTAGGATGTAGATTATCAGGCCCTGGGGATTTATCGGCCTTCAGTCCCCTGAATTTTCCTAACACCATTTCCCTACAAATACTGATTTCTTTCAGTTCCACCCTTTCATCAGACCCTATGTTCCCCGGCATCTCTGGGAGGTTATTTGTGTCCTCCTTTGTGAAGACAGAACCAAAATATGTATTTAGTTGCTCAGCCATTTTTTTGTTCCCCATTACAAACTCCCCTGATTCTGACTGCAAGGGACCTACGCTTGACTTCACCAATCTTTTTCTCTTCACATATCTATAAAAGCTTTGAGTCAGTTTTTATGTTCCCTGCAAGCTTACTCTCATTCTATTTTCTCCTTCTTAATTAATCCCTTTGTCCTTCTTTGTTGAATCCTAAACGGCTCCCAATCCTCAGGATTATTGCTTTTTCTGGCCAATTTATATGTCCTCTCCTTGGATCTTATGCTATCCCTAATTTCCCTTGTTAGCTATGGTTGAGTCACCTTTTTTGCTTTATTTTTATGCCAAACTGGGATGAACAAATTCTGTAGTTCATCCATGCAGTCTTTGAATGTTTGCCATTGCCTATCCACCATCAACCCTTTGAGTGACATTCCCCAATCAATCCTACCCAACTCACGCCTCAGACTATCGTAGTTTCCTTTATTTAAATTTAGGACCCTAGTCTCTGAGTCAACTACTTCATCCTCCATCTTAATGAAGAATTCGATCAAGTTATGATCGCTCTGACCCAAGGGGCCTCGTACAACAAGATTGCTAATTAATCCTTTCTCGTTACATAATATTGCAGTGCTCGATTAATGACACTTTGTATCTATTGGCAACATGTCAGTTTTCATCACGTTACAAGACAATGCATGAAGAAAGCATGGCAGTTTCATCAGCTCCAGGTGACTAACTATGGAGTGGCACTTGGAACAATTATTGTGGGCCTATCTGCAGCTAAATGAGATCGATCTTACCTGGTTGAAAAAATGATCAACGGCCTCATTAACATTTAATATTAAGTACTTTTCAAAGTGCAGCACATATTAAAAAAAACATATACAACATCTTTAACATAGAAAAACATTCCTAGGCACTTCAGATGTGCAAGGGGACAAATGGACTCATGAGCTAAAGGAGGAGCGATCAAGAGCTTGCTCAAAGAGGTGTGTTTTACGGAGGGGAGGGAGTTGAAGCAGCAGAGGGGTCAGAACAGTTCCCTCTAATCCAGCCCCATAATGTGCTTTAATCCCAGCTTCAGAAGTACCACTTACTCTCCATTTATATAAATAATTTGGACACAAGCTTGAAAAAAAAAAGTCAACAAAGTTTGTTGACTACACAAAATTGGAGGCATGGCAGACAGGGGAAGAATGCAGGGGGCTAGAAAGGCAAGAAGTAGATGCAGTTAAGGGAAGAGAACTGCAATATCTCTCCATAGATAGAAAGCACAAGAGCAAAAAAGAAACTGGAAAAGGACAAGGATCCACTTTCAGATATAAAAACAGAAAATTCTGGAAATACTCAGCAGGTCAGGCAGCAACTGTAGAGAGAAACAGAGTTACCGTTTCAGGTCGATGACCCTTCGTCAGAACTCACAAAGAGTCTGAGTATTTCCAGCATTTGCTATTTTCATTTCAATTTCAGATTTCCAGCATCCACAGTATTTTGCTTTTGTATCCAGTTTCAGATACATAGATCTTAAAAAAAAAGGCTGCAAAGGCAGGTTGAATATGCAAGAGATGAGGTAGACTGGTGTGGAGTATAACCACCAGCACAGACTAGTTGGACCGAATGGCCTGTTTCTGTGCTGTATATTCTATGTAATTAATCAGACCACAGTTCGAGTATTACATGCAGCTCTGGGTCCCTATGTTGGAAAGCTATCACAGCTATAGAAGGAATAAAGATTCACTAGAACGACACCAGGAATGAGAAGTTATGAAAAAAAAGTTCAAAAATGTGTGTCTCTTCACAAGAAGGGAGGGTGAAGAGGGTGCAAGTTTTAAATTGTGTGCAAATAGTGAATGGTCATTTCCACTGGTGGCATAGACTTAGGATCATTAGAACAGTAAAGTGGCCATAACATTTAAAAAGATTTTTTAAAATGAGAAATGGCAGGGAAATGAGATTAGATCATGAACAGCTCCAGTTAAAGAGCACTGGCACCGGGATGATGGGCTGAAGGGCCCTCATGCTGAAGTTTCTAGGATTCTATACTGCAAGAGCTTCTTTACATATTTCACACTAGCGACCTTGTGGCCTCCAAAGGACACTGCCAATTTTGTGCAGGGTGCCCACAAACCCTGGTTACTTAGTTGAAACAGCCCAAACTTATTTAACAGAAAACCTTTAAAGCATAAAACGACCTCTGATCCCATCAATTTGAACTGATTTATTAAGTGGCAAGGAAGATTGCTGTTCAACGCCACGCGTTGCAACGTGTAGGGTTGTGTTTTCACCTATATTATACTCAAGAGGTCTAATGTGCTCATTAAGCACCAACTGCAAACACTTATTCAAATTCATCAGCTCTAAGCTCAAATTCCTATTTAAACAAAACTCCACTTCATCTCAGGATGTAACCTTGGATGCAGAAATATCAAAGCAGCGCCCTTGACCAAAGATCACCCTTTCCTCTGCTGGTTAAGTGCACATTAAAAAAAAAACACATTTAAACAGATTTTAAAAAAAGGACACACAGGAAAATTAACCGAATCAGATAATGTTAAGAGCATGTCAGCAAAGCATTTTAAAATGTTCTCCTTGTAGAAATCTTACCAAGTTAAATTGCTGCTGTAGCTTTTCATTTGCATAATTAATGCAAAACTGTTCAAAACTGTTATTTTCAAAAGTTTCAAACCTAAAGATGATTTAAAAAATTTAAATTACAACTATGATCAGTTTTAAAAAAAATACTTGGTAAGCATAAAGCTCGTCATTCTTACCCATAAATATCCAACACACCGATGAAGGCATGCTGCTTTGAAGAGGATCTTAGAGCTTTATTGATTTGATTCACAATCCAGTTGAACAGCTGTTCATAAATGTGCTTTGCAAGAGCGTCCCTGGAACGAGTGGCCTGTTTTATGGTCATTGATTTGATGTAGGTTTCGTTCAATGTAACAAGCTTGCGGTGACAAAGCCAATGTGCCAACTGTTGCCTCTCCAGTCCCAATAACTTACAGAATAGATCGAGATGTTTATCATTTGACTGCAGAGCATTACAAAAAAAAAACATTCAGGGTTTATTTTTCATAAACCACAACAAAAATATTAGCAAGTGTAAATTAATTTCAGTTAGTCAAGTGTGAGAGAAATCCCATCTTTGGAACATACTCCCAACCCGATTTGGTTTTCCATCCTTTTCCAACTTTGCAATTTCCACAAAGCATTCCATTGACGAATTGGATAAAGAAGCCCCCAATCCGTTAAGATGCACAATATAAGTCAGTCAGTCAGTCTGTCTGTTGTTAAAGCAGAATGCATTTTAAAAAAGTGTTTGATAAACCGAATCCCTTCGACTGCTCTGAACACTGATGATGTCTTGTGCATAGAATTGCATTTTTGCAACTCACGGACTTTTTGTCTGTCAAGTGATTTAATTCTGGTCAGCTTTTACACCAAACAGTAGATTGTAAATATTGGATAGAAACCATAGGAGATAGGAGCAGGAGTAGGCCATTCGGCCCCTCGAGCCTGCTCCGCCATTCAATGCAATCATGGCTGATCATCCAAATTCAGTACCCTGTCCCTGCTTTCTCCCCATACCCCTTGATCCCTTTAGCCTTGAGAAATATATCCAACTCCTTCTTGAATATATTTAATGAATTGGCCTCCACTGCCTTCTGTGGTAGAGAATTCCACAGGTTCACCACTCTCTGGGTGAAGAAATTTCTCCTCATTTCTGTCCTAAATGGCCTACCCCTTATCCTTAGACTGTGACCCCTGGTTCTGGACTCCCCGACCATCAGGAACATCCTTCCAGCATCTAGTCTGTCTAGTCCTGTTAGAATGTTATATGCTTCGATGAGATCCCCTCTCATTCTTCTAAACTCCAGCGAGTACAAGCCCAATTGATCCAATCTCTCCTCATAAGTCATTCCGGTCATCCCAGGTATCAGCCTGGTGAATCTTCGCTGAACTCCTTCCATGGCAAGAACATCCTTCCTCAGATAAGGCGACCAGAACTGCACACAATACTCAAGGTGCGGTCTCACCAAGGCCCTGTACAACTGTAGCAAGACATCCTTGTTGCTGTACTCAAACCCTCTCGCTACGAAGGCCAACATACCATTTGCCTTCTTAACCGCCTGCTGCACCTGCATGCTTGCCTTCAGCGACTGGTGCACAAGGACACCCAGGTCTCGTTGCACTTCCCCTTCTCCCAATCTATTGCCATTCAGATAATAATCTGCCTTCCTGCTTTTGCTACCAAAGTGGATAACCTAACATTTATCCACGTTATATTGCATCTGCCATGCTTCTGCCCAATCACCCAACCTGCCCAAATCATCCTGGAGTTTCTCGGCATCCTCCTTACTGCACACATGCCCACCCAGCTTTGTGTCGTCTGCAAATTTAGAGATAACTTTGGATACTTTGTGGGTTTTAGGTTTATTCCATATGCCATCTGGTTTTTTTTTTATATAAAAGAGATAAAGTGTCAAACATAGGATTAATGGACCACTGTTTCTTTATGGTCTGGTTTCAATACAGCTTGAAGCAGTAATCACTAAAATCAAGCTTAGCTGCAAAATTAATTCAAGAGGTGTAGGGTGTGAACTATTAAAACTATATTTCCAGCAATTCCTGGGTCAGGCCTCCATGGTGTGAATACTTAAAAGACAGATACTGTGTAATCTAGAATTATAGTTAATATATTCCATCTTTTATAATGGGGAAAACTGTTCACAAATGAAGCAAGCATGCATGTGTAAGGGTCCCGAGAGCTGAGCTATAAGATGGAGTTGTTCCTCCTCCTGACTGAAGGAGGGTGGGGAGGAGGAAACAGAACAGAAAGAAAAAAAGTGCTGATGTGCCAACTTGGGAATCAGGAAATGGCAGACTTGCTAAATAGCTACTTTGTATTGGTCCATAGTAGAGGATAAAGTACCAGAGATACAAGGAAACTTAAAATTAATCAAGGGGAGGAACTACCTAGAATCAGTACCATTTAAAATGGTGATGGAGAAACTAATGAGATTAAAGACAGACAAATCTCCAGGATCCGATGGTTTCCACCCGAGGGTATTAAAAGGTGGTGAGCAAATTGTTGATGCGTTAGTCACAATCTTCCAAAACTCTCTTGATTCAGGAATCATTCCCTTGGATTGGAAAACTGCCAATGTCACTCCATTACTTAAGGATAGGAGAGATAAATTAGGAAATTATAGGCTCATTAGCCTAAAGTCTGTTGTGGGGAAGTTACTAGAAGCTGTTATTAGGGATTGGTGCGAGAGAGCCGGCATGGATTTGTAAAAGTCATGATTAACGAACCTAACTGAATTTTGCGAGGAGGTAATGAACATGGTAGATAAGGGAATGTCTATGGATGTTATTTATATGGACTTCCAGAAGGCATTCGACAAAGTGCCACATAAGAGACAGTTAACAAAAATGAGAACACATGGTATTGGAGGTAACCTATTGGCTTGGATATGGAATTGGTTATGAGGTAGGAGACAGACAGAGAGTAGGGATAATGAGCATGTACTCCAATTGGCAGGATGTGACTAGTAGTGTCCCCAAGGGATCTGTACTGGGGCCTCAGCTTTTCACTACATTTATAAATGACTTGGATGATGGAAGAGAGCCATCTATTTAAGTTTGCTGATGACACCAAGTTAGGTGGCACAGTAAATAGTGTAGATGGGAGCAGAAAGTTGCAAAGGGACATTGATAGATTAAGTGAGTGGGCAAAACTGGCAGATGGAGTTCAATGTGGGGAAAGTGTGAGGTCATCCACTTTGGACCCACGAAAGATGGAACAGAGTATTTTCTAAATGGCGAGAAGCTAGGAACTGTGGAGGAGCAGAGATTTAGGGGTCCAGATACAGAAGTCACTGAAAGCTAGTGGACAGGTACAAAAAATAATTGAAAAGGCTAATGGAATGTTGGCCTTTATCTCAATGGGGCTGGTATACAAAGAGGTAGAATTTATGTTACAGCTGTAGAGAGCTCTGGTTAGACTCCATCTGCAGCACTGCATTCAGTTCTGGGCCCCACATCTCAGGAAGGATATATTGGTCTTGGAGGGGGTGCAGTGAAGATTCACCAGTACGATACCGAGGCTGAAGGGGTTAAATTAAGAGGACAGGTTGCATTGACTAGGCTTGTACTCCCTTGTGTATAGAAGATTATAAAGGGTGATCTAATTGAGGTGTTTAAGATGATTAAAGGATTTGATAGGGTAGAGAGAGAAACCATTTCCTCTGGCGAGAGTCCAGAACAAGGGGGGCATAACCTTAAAATTAGAGCTGGGCCATTCAGGGGTGATGTCGAACGCACTTCGTCACACAAGGGTAGTGGAAATCTGGAACTCTACCTCCAAAATTTCAAAACCGAGATTGATAGATTTTTGTATTAAGGGTTACGGAACCAAGACGGGTAGATGGAGTTCAGCTGCAGATCATGATCTAACTGAACAGGCTCGAGGGGCTGAATGGCCTACTCCTGTTCCCATGTTCCTAACTTGTACCAGAGGTGCTGCTCAATAATAAATGTAATTTGTTCCACATACAAGGGTGCCTGAAGTTTTGTTGCAAGATGTTGAAGACCCCGTTATCCAATGCTATCGATGGGTCTTCATATTTGGCAACTGCACAAAAGTATCCAGTCAGGAGAGAGATAGAAAACTGCTGAGTGCTCTACCAGCAAATTGGGTCTGGCCAAAGATTCAAATCAAGTAGAAGCAGAAGAAAATAATTCTTTTATCCTGGTGAGAAAACTAAGGAAGACAATGGCCTGGAATTTGCGGTCAGCGGCTTTCTCAACCTTAATTTGATATTAGTGCTGGCAAAAGGGGATCTGCAGCGTGATGTCATCAAACTGGTAAGAAGGGTAGTAGGGATAAACCAGGGAATTACAGGCCAGTGAGCCTAACATCAGTGGTAAGGAAATTATTGGAAAAAATTGAGGGACAGAATTAGTCTCCACTTGGAGAGGCAAGGGTTAATCAAGGATAGTCAACATGGCTTTGTCAGGGGGAGATCATGTCTAACCAATTTGATTGAATTTTGTGAGGGGGTGACTAGGTGTGTGGATGAGGGTAGTGCAGTTGATGTAGTCTACATGGACTTCAGTAAGGCTTTTGACAAACTCCCGCATGGGAGACTGGTCAAGAAGGCAAGAGCCCATGGGATCCAGGGCAATTTGGCACATTGGATCCAAAACTGGCTTAGTGGCAGGAGGCAGAGGATGATGGTCGAAGGTTGTTTTTGTGACTGGAAGCCTGTGTCCAGTGGTGTACCGCAGGGATCGGTGCTGGGTCCTTTGCTGTTTGTAGTGTACATTAATGATTTAGATATGAATGTAGGAGGTATGATCAGTTCGCAGATGACATGGAAATTGGTGGAGGGAAGCCTCAGGCTACAGGACGAGATAGACGGGTTGGTCAGATGGGCAGAACAGTGACAAATGGTATTTAACCCTGAAAAGTGTGTGAGGTGATACATTTTGGGAGGACTAACGAGGCAAGGGAATACACAATGAATGGTAGGACACTAGGAAGGACAGAGGATCAGAGGGACCTTGGTGTGCATGTACATAGATCCCTGAAGGCAGCAGAACAGGTAGATAAGGTGGTTAAAAAGGCATATGGGATACTTATATTCTATGCCTTGACTAATGAAGGCAAGAGCATGGAGGTTATGATGGAGCTGTACAAAACACTAGTTAGGCCACAGCTGGAATACTGTGTGCAGTTCTGGTCACCACACTATAGGAAGGATGTGATTGCATTGGAGAGGGTGCAGAGGAGATTCACCAGGATGTTACCTGGGCTGGAGCACTTCAGCTATGAAGAGAGACTGGACAGGCTGGGGTTGTTTTCCTTGGAGCAGAGAAGGCTGAGGGGGGACCTGATTGAGGTGTACAAAATTATGAGGGGCATAGATAGGGTAGATAGAAAGGAACTTTTCCCCTTAGTAGAGGGCTCAATAACCAGGGGGCATAGTTTCAAGGTAAGGAGCAGGAGGTTTAGAGGGGATTTGAGGAAAAACTTTTTCACCCAGAGGGTGGTTGGAATCTGGAACTCACTGCCTGAAAGGGCAGTAGAGGCAGGAACCCTCACAACATTCAAGAAGCATTTAGATAAGCACTTGAAACGCCATAGCATACAAGGCTATGGACCAAGTGCTGGAAAATGGGATTAGAATAGACAGGGCTTGATGGTCGGCGTGGACATGATGGGCCGAAGGGCCTCTTTCTGTGCTGTATAACTATGACTAAGCAGCCAATCACATTGAAGAATTCTCAGACAGCAAACCAGGAAGTAAAATGCACAGATTATAGTTTACTTTTTATAAATTTGAGAGAGTGAAATAAAGATTGGGCATACACATAGAATTAAGGTAGAAGCTGAAATATCAAACTTTAAAATGATTTTTTTTTTATTTATTAAATCTAGTGGTTTTATTTTTACATCAGGGCAGCACGGTGGCATAGTGGTTAGCACTGTTGCCTCACAGCGCCAGGGACCCGGGTTCGAATCCGGCCTCGGGCGACTGTCTGTGTGGAGTTTGCACATTCTCCCCGTGTTTGCGTGGGTTTCCTCCAGGTGCTCCGGTTTCCTCCCACAGTCCAAAGATGTGCGAGTTAGGTTGATTGGCTATGATAAATTGACCCTTAGTGTTAGGGGGATTAAATACGTGGGGTTACGGGGATAGGGTGGGATATGTGTTGGTTTAGGGGTTACGGGGATCCGGTGGGACATGTGTTGGTGCAGGCTCGATGGGCCGAAATGGCCTCTATCTGCACTGTGGGGTTTCTCTGATTCTGTGATCAGTGGTGATATTTGACATTCCAAATATAAAATTCGTTTTTCAGGGCCAGAACGGTTGTTCAGCAGTCAGTACACCGTTAAAACCCCCTATTCCAACAAGGCTTAATTTTTTATGGTGTTTAACAGCATAATTGGAGTGGAAAAAGGGAAGTTTGTCAGTTCACGTGATTGCACGGATTGCCGGCTATGGGGAGCTCCACAGCACAGCCTGTGGCCGAGCACGGAATGACTGACTGCAACTTCAGGATTTCCGCATTTATCTGCACGTGCGCTAAATCCTGAAGTTACGGTCAATTTCAGAGGGGTAACAATGGCAAACGCCAACAGTTTCGCCATCATTACCACAGCAAAATCCAGGCCATTATATTTTCCATTAAAAAAAAACACAACTTCCATAGATTTATCTGTTTAAACAATGAGGGCTTTACACATTTAATGGAGTACAGAATTTCCACTGCCCCGACAAACTTTTTTTTTTTTTTTTTTAAATCTTTTTTTAATATAAAGCAACATTGAGTTTTTTTCCCCCAGACAATGCATTGTCTGGTACATTTACCGGCACCTAAATAACCAGAAATCTCTTAAGCAGCAAAATTCAGGAGTAGGTTCAGGTAAGTTTTACTTCATATTAGTGGCCGTTCCTGGATCTGTGGCTGTGTATCCGGGGTTCCTGCACTGAGGGACGATTGGTCTGTGGCCGGGGTTCCTGCACCTGTTGCTAAGCAACAGGGAAGCCTGGATTTGTTGCTGTGTACGGAGCTCTCATACCTTTTACCTCTCTGTAATCTGGACTTTGATAAACCGGCACCACGCTGGTCCCGTCGGTGCCGGATAAAAATAAGTTTCCTGTACATCATTAATTTCTTACCCATATGCTCCTGTCTGCATTGTCCAGTGTATTACATACTAGCCCGTCACACTGTCCACTGTCCCTTTCTGCCACTTATTTATTCCCTGACATTACTTACCGTCAGCATTCCCATGCCCCTCACCACCTTTTCGCTTGTTGCCATCTTTTAATCCTATATTCCCTTCTTCCTCAGTCTCCCATATTCTTTTTATTAAAAAGTTTGTTTTAATATATAAAAATGCCTTTCCTGCTCAGCTACAATTTCTTTAGTTAGTATGGAGTCATGAACAGATGGTGGATGCCCCACTGTGAAAGGAGAGCTTCTCAGGAGGCAGGTTAGTCAGATAGATCCAAACTAGAGAAGTAACACTGTAGAACTCTTCAGCTATTATTACTCAACAGATAGCAGGGACGCAATGTAACCTGGCCAGGCATTATTCTGAACATGACTTTACATGGGTGTTGAACAGCTTGAATTAATTGCTGAACCAAAAACATTGGTTGAAACTCCTACATGTGCTTTCCAATTTTGTTTTCTGAGAAATTGGGATGGACCGATAGGAATACATGTGATGTTGACATGGCCTGGGTGGGTGTTGCTCGCCTTAAGCCCTTATTGCAGATCACCAGCAAAAAGAGTACACTTTGGCAGTCCAACATGCTAGATGATATTATTAAGCCAACCTCGAGCTCAGGCATTTCCTGCGGCCACAGTTCCATGGGGAGGCCAGATTTTGCATCAACTACAAAACATTGAATGAGTTAACAATTATATACCATTATTATAATTAAGAACCAATTTGGAGGATTCACCCACAACACAGTACAGAACTAATTGGGAGATATTTTTATGAGCAAATCTACTTATTAAAGGATGGGTTGAATCCCTTTACAAAGATTTCAGATCAGTGGGATTCATTCTATTTTTGGAATAGTTGTTACAGCAGAGACTTTCAAATGGAAGAATTTGCATTTATAAAGGTGCCTTAGCCTGACTTCAGGACATCCCATATCACTTCAAATCCAATTACTTTTTGAAGTGTAGTTGCTTGTTATGTAGGCAAATACAGTAGTCAGTATATACAGCAAAGCCTCACAAAACAAATTATGATTATGTAATCTGCTTTTGGTGGTGTTCATTGAAAACATTCAGATAAAGCCTTTTACAAAGGCCAAGTATGTTCAAACATTTAGCAACGGTCTTCAGATTGCCATTCATAAAACTAAGATTGCAAATAGAACTCACATTAATGAAGCTATTTTCAACATCACGGTCATTTGATTGAATGTTTATATTTCCCAGGTGAAGAACAGAAGCAAGAATTTGAAAAATCTCCATTTGGTAAGTTTCACAGATACCTGAAAAATGTGGATAAAAAAAAAGTCACTCAAGCAGCTTCCCCCACACAGTTTTAATGCACCTGCAATGTACAATAGAAAAAAAGATACAGCAGCTGCAAAATTAGTCAGCTTATCTGGGCTAGCCAGTCATTTTCAAAAAGCATGCTGCCTCAGTTATGAATTAGCATCAATATTCAAATTACATCCTGAAACATGGTCAAGATATTCCTGAATAAAAATGTTACAGTAAGAATTCAAATTCTTAAGTTTTGAGTTAGATACTTGGGTCCATTATCATGCAATCCTAATTTAGTTACTTAATAAATGTGTAATAAAATAAATGTAAACATTTTTTGTAGCTGAACCTTCAATTTCCTGGAAAGAATGAGATCACAAAGCCTACAGCTGCACAAGTTAAACAGCATCTTTAATTCTAAAATTACTACTATACCATGCAGGGATACACAGATATGCAAACACATATAATCTTGGACTCCCAGGGAGGGGAAAAAAGGCCCCCCCACCCCCCGCCAAATAAAAAAATCCCTCCTGGCTCCAACTTGCTGTGATTTGGCAGAAGTCTCCTGCTTAGAATTACAATCTCACATCCATGAAGGGATCAGACTCGGTGTACAAAGAAAAGACCCCATTTGTAATACATGCTGTTGTGTATGTACCTTTAAGAGAAGAACTGATTCTATACTGCAGTACCAGCAGTGACCACCCCTGTATATAAAGCCATAGCAGGCTTCTGTACTTCAGTCTTAAGTTAATACCTGTTATTATTGTTCTCCTGCAGTCAGTGTATTATTGATACTCGGACACTACACTGGCGACGAACAGGTTCGAACTCACCTGCAGTACTGCATCACCTCACGGGGATCTTTCCCTGAGAAGAAGCTTCTTGGAGGTCGAAGTCAGAGCAACGGGCGTCGACCGCGGGCAACCGCCCAAGGATCCATCGGAGTTCGGAGAGTTGCAGGAGAGGCTGTGGAGAGCTGGGCTTGGCTCCCCAGTCAAGGTGTTCCAGCAAATCGTGCTGGTAGCAGGTAGTGCGCTGACCCTTCCGGACTGCGGCGGGCTCAAGCTCGATCGAGCGGCTCTGCAAAGGGGCCGTGCAGCGTCGTTGGGAGGAAAAGAGAGAGAGAGTGGAGCGCACAGGGTGCGGTTGGTGCTCAAGAACCGGGCAGCGTAGCAAAAATAAAACAAGGGGAAGGAAAAGTGAGACGCGCCGAAGCCGCGGGTTGCCGCTATTACCCTGCAGAACGCTAGGAGCAGTGTGGCAGCAAGGGGAAGAAGGAAAAGTGTGGGAGGCACCATTTTATTCCATTGGGGAAGAAGGAAAAGCGTGGGAAGCGCCATTTTAATCCATTGGTGAAGAAGAAAAAGCGCGGGAGGCGCCATTTTAAATCACCCAAGATGCCGAAAAGTGGCAGTATCACTGCTTTCGACAACAAGGTAGAAGACTGGACCACGTATGTGGAAAGAATTGAAGTGTACTGCAAGGCAAATGAGGTGGCCGATGGAAAGAAGGCGTCGGTATTATTAAATTTGATGGGCGCGAGAACGTACGGCCTATTGCGGAATTTAATTACCCCAGCTAAACCAATGGAGAAAAGTTTTGAAGAGATTGTTAATATCTTACAGAAACACCTAAACCCTACACCGCTGCTGATAGCAGAAAGATTCAAGTTCCATAAAAGAAACCAGCACAAGGATGCGAGCAATGCTGACTATCTTACGGAACTACGCAAGTTATCGAAGCACTGCCAGTTCGGAGCAGGACTGGCAGACACCTTACGGGATAAGTTTGTCTGCGGGCTCCAGAGTGAAGGAACCCAGAAACGACTACTTTTGGAAAAGGACCTGACGCTAGAACAGGCTTTCAGCGTGGCAGTATCCTACGAAGCAGCAGCACGTGGAGCTGCAGAAATACAACAGAAACCACAAGAATACAGCGCTAACAAAATGGCGTATGGAGCAGAAAAGTGCTATCGCTGCGGCAGAACAACCCATGATCAGAAGGACTGCTGGTTTAAGGACAAAGTATGCAGGCAATGTGGGAAAATGGGACACAGCAAAAGTCTACAGGTCGGGAAAGAAAACCAACACAAGAACTAAGGAAAAGTACAAGAAAGTAAAGAAATTGACAGACAGTAGTTCGGAAGATCAGGAGAGTGATAAGGACTCCGGGAGCAGGAGACTAAGTTGTCTAAAGTTACACAACGTGATCGCAAAGGAGGATCACCGAACCATTTGGGTCACCCTCATGATAGCAGGGTCCCCAGTAAAGATGGAATTGGACACAGGATCAGCCCTAACTGTCATGAATCGATGAGACTATGAGCAGCTATTCTCACACATACCCTTGAAGGACACGTCCATTGTATTGAAGACATACACGGGGCAAAAAGTCTACCCCAGAGGAAAAAATAAGGGTGCCAGTTGAATACAACGGCAAGGAAACACAGAAACTGTATCTATATATACACACACAAGATGGAGGACCACCATTATTGGGACGTGAATGGATCCAAAAAATACAATTAGATTGGCATTCCATTCAGGCGCTAACTGTGACTGACAAAAAGGATGATGACGTCACACCTGGACGACTGTCAAAAATTCTAACTGACACGAAAGAGGTGCTCCAACAAGGACTTGGGACTCTAAAAGGAGTAACGGCAACGATAAAAATCGAAGACAACGCAAACCCAAAATTTTTTAAGGCCAGACCGGTACCTTATGCGATCCGCCCAGCCGTTGAAGCAGAGCTGGAGAGTCTGGAGTGTTCGGGTGTGCTGTCCAAGGTGGACTGGAGCGAGTGGGCCACACCCATCATTCCTGTAATGAAGAAATCATTGAGCAGCACGCCTGGGGAACCGAAGAAGGTTCGCATCTGTGGGGACTTCAAGG
This sequence comes from Somniosus microcephalus, assembly GCF_052327205.1. Taxonomy (NCBI): domain Eukaryota; kingdom Metazoa; phylum Chordata; class Chondrichthyes; order Squaliformes; family Somniosidae; genus Somniosus; species Somniosus microcephalus. The sequence continues at coordinate 29,492,972 of NC_140999.1, read as the reverse complement.
TAACTGAACCCAGTCCTGCACACAGTACAATATCCACTTCCATGGATAGAAGACATTTTCGCCTCACTATCTGGAGGGAAATGCTTTACAAAGATTGATCTGGCCCAAGCGTATCTACAAATGGAGGTGGAAGAAGCATCTAGGAAATACCTCACGATAAACACTCACAAAGGCCTTTACCAGTACAATCGACTGGTATTCGGGGTAGCATCAGCCCCGGCTATTTGGCAGAGGGCGATGGAACAAGTCCTGCAAGGGATCCCGGGGACCCAGTGTTATTTGGACGACATCCTGGTTACGGGCGAAAATGACAGTGAACACCTTGCCAACCTGGAGCAGGTGCTCACTAGATTACAGGAATATGGGCTACGAGCCAACCGCCCCAAATGCGAGTTCTTCAGGAGGCAAATCTCGTATTGTGGCCACATGATTGATGAGGAGGGGTTGCATAAGTCGCCGGACAAGGTTCAGGCTGTAGTCAAGGCTCCAGCACCGGAAAATGTGTCGCAACTGAGGTCGTTCCTCGGGTTGGTGAACTACTACCATAAGTTCTTGCCGAATTTATCTACAATTCTGCACCCACTGAACACCCTGCTGCAAACTGGAGTAACATGGAAATGGAGTGATGAGTGTAATCGTGCCTTTCAGAAATGTAAATGCCTAATCACTTCAAAAGAAGTATTGGCCCACGACAATCCAACACTACCGAATCGGTTAGCATGTGATGCGTCTCCCTACGGCATCGGAGCGGTGCTGTCACAAATTCCTTGATGGTTCAGAGGCCAATAGCCTTTGCGTCGCGCTCGTTAACCTCAGCCGAGCGTAATTATGCCCAGATTGACAGGGAGGCCCTTAGCCTGGTGTGGGGGGTGAAGAAGTTCAATCACTATCTGCACGGGCAGAAATTCACCCTACTGACTGATCAGCAGCCTCTGGTCTCCATTTTTAACCCAAAAAAGGGCGTTCCGGTGATGACGGCACAATGGCTGCAAAGATGGTCACTTTTTCTAGGGGCACATCAGTACGACATAGAGTACAAGGGTACGAAACAGCATGGAAACGCTGATGGCCTGTCGCGCCTACCGTTGCCTACGGTAGAAGAAACACCGGCAGTGGACCCTGTTGAGATATTCCATGCGACCATAGTCGAATGTTTGCCTGTTACAAACTCGAGTATAGAGAAGGAAACCCGAAATGACCAGACACACTCTCGGGTCTACGATTTGACGGTGAAGGGATGGCCAGCATATGGCGACTCACTGTTGCCAGCATTCTCGCCAAGGAGAGAACAGCTGTCAGTGTGCCGGGGAACCTTGATGTGTGGATCCCGAGTGGTAATTCCACCCAAGTTGAGAGATAGTGCGCTCAATGAGCTTCATGAGGGTCATCTGGGAGGGGTAAAAATGAAGAGCCTAGCCAGGGCGTTTGTGTGATGGCCGGGAATTGATAAAGAAATCGAGGATATGACCAAGAGATGCACAGGATGCCAGAAGGTCCAAAACGCTCCACCACAGGCACAGCTACATCCATGCCCGTTGGCAACCTCCATGGCAACGGGTACACATTAATTTTGCTGGTCCATTTATGCACTCAATGTTCCTAATCGCTGTGGACGCCCATTCGAAATGGCCAGAGGTCATCAAAATGTCCTCCACCACCACGGAGCAAACTATTGCAGTCCTACGGACCATCTTCGCCAGGAATGGCTTGCCAGAACAGATTTGCTCCGACAATGGGCCACAGTTTGTGTCCGAGGATTTCCGGAGGTTTCTGAGGAATAATGGGGTGAAACATTACACATCTGCCCCATATCATCCAGCCACAAATGGATTGGCTGAGAGGTTTGTTCAGACCTTTAAAAAGGCAATAAAGGCAATGTATAACGACGACATACCACTACAACACAAGGTGGATAATTTCTTGTTTGCTTACCGGAATGTGACACATGCAGTCACCAACCAAGCTCCAGCCATAATGTTCTTCAACCGAAGGCTAAGATGTCGCCTGGATTTGCTCAAACCAAACATCGACGAGATGTTGAGGATAAGCAATTCCAGCACATAAATGAGAAGCCAACCAGAAGCTTTAAGATAGGGCAACCAGTCTTGGCCCGCGATTACCGAACAGAAAAATGGCAGCCAGGAACGATATGCACACAGCAGGGACCACTAATGTACACAGTGGACGTTGGAGAGAGCATCGTGAGACGCCATGCTGACCAGATTCTAGAGTCACAGGAACAAGCCAAACCCATACCACGAGCAGGTGCACCTGGTAATCAACCCGAAGTACAGATTGCGTCTACCTCAGAAGCAGTGGTATTGGAAGCTGACGAACCAACCAATGAGCCAGAATCAACTCCGCCGCAAGAACAGGATACTCGAGAAAGGCGCTATCCAGTCAGGATCAGGAAGCCTCCTCAAAGACTGAACTTATAAATGATTATTTCAGTTGATGTATATAGTACAGAGAAAATTGTAATTGTAATTGGTTATTATTTAGTTGTTAAATGAATGTTATGTACTGTTTATCTAAAAAGGGGAGGAATTGTTGTGTATGTACCTTTAAGAGAAGAACTGATTCTATACTGCAGTACCAGCAGTGACCACCCCTGTATATAAAGCCATAGCAGGCTTCTGTACGTCAGTCTTAAGTTACCCTCTGTTCAGTAAATACCTGTTATTATTGTTCTCCTGCAGTCCGTGTATTATTGATATTCGGACACGACACATGCTGTTCTGCATGTGACCAAAAACAACTTTTATACATAGAATCCCACCTGCCATACTTTTTCAGTACAGCCTGCACGCTCATTTTAACCGAAAAAGGTGCTAACGTAAACCCGGGGGGGGTGCGGTAGGGAAGGGAGGAGGAAAAAAAGAAACAGCGTTTCTATGAACTAGGGATAAAATGGAGGTCACCGATAACTATATAAACAATTCATCAGCTCAAATACAATTTACCGGATTTATAGAGAGAGAGAGAGAGAGAGAGAGAGAGAGAGAGAGAGAGAGAGAGAGAGAGAAGTAATGAATACCTCCAACTTATGAGATTCGGTAAAAGAAAACATAAGGAACCCACTCAAACTTGGAGCTAGATCTTTCAAGTTTGCAGCAAATTATTTCCTGTATTCCATAAGTCTCTTGGTTATTTTATACTTCTCTTCAGCCTTGTACTTTCCAAGGGTGTGTCCAAATGAAATATCGTTACATCTGGACTTATTGAAAGGGATATCAAATCTTTGTTTAATAAACTGCATTTCAATAGGTTTCCTCAAAACACAAGATCTCTCTGCAACTGCACTTGGGGGTTGAGAGAGCAGGAAAAAAAAATCAGCTGCAACATTTACAGCAATATTGCGCTTCTGGAAAGCAGTTAGAAGCAACAGTTCAAACTAGATCCCTGGATTGGAAGCAATATTTTGTACTGCAGAAACTGTCCATGATTAAGTTAATCTACCGCTAGCAAAAATAAAAGCTATCACACGATGAGAAAAATTCCACACACTGGACGTATAGGGCTGGATTTTACCTTTCGATGCGGCTTGGGGAGGACAGCTGCCTTCCGGGTTCCGATCCCACCCCCAATGATGTCTGACACACGAACGCTATTTTGCGCCAATTGGCTTTGTTAAGACTGCCCTGCGGGCTTGCCGGCCAATTAAGAGAAAGCCAGTGTCAGATGACGTCAGTTGATGACATGTCATCTGCCGGTTTTCTTAAGGGGCCCACACAATTTTTTTTGACATGATTTTTCAGTGTTTGACAGCATTGAGGTGCTGCAAACACTGAATCACTGTACAAAGGTGAGCCCTTGCACACAGGCTCTCCAGTGACTCCCTCCTTAGGCTAGAACAGATGGCAGCTGCAGGTGAAGTTACAGAAGCAATGTCATTGGTGAGAGGTTCCTCCAATGAGGTGGGACTACACAAACACTTCAAAACTTGTTACCTACAGAAAAGTCTAAATACATTAAAAATGATTTTCCCAACATTTTCTTGCCTCAAACTCACCAGTGTACCATTGGATCCTTCACACCACTTCTGCAACCGTCATCAATGAAGAAGCATTACAGTAGACCCACAGCACGCCACACTTACCTGGCGTAGTGTCCGGTCATCGGGAAGCCCGCAGTAGACCGGTCAAAATTGAAAAAAATCCTCTAACTGCCTGTGGACAACCTGTTAACAAGCAGTTGAGTGCCTATAATCCTCTTCCCGCCGCTAGGTGTCAGGTCCTTGCACAAATCAGGGACCCGACACCCAGGAAGATTGTTTGGAGGTGGCTTAACAACGGGTTCGGGACCCGCTGTCAATCTTTGGAATTTCGCCACCGGTTCCGCCTCCAAACCCGCCCCCCGAGCGCTGGCAAAATTCCCCCCCTAGTTTAGATAATTGGCAAAGGATTCTGTTGAAGAAACTATTCACATACATTTTAAGTAGGATTGGATTCTTCCTTAAAGCTACAACCATCACCTGTTTAAAAAAAATCAATTCAAACCACATCACATTCAAACTGAGATGTTCATTAATTTAGTAATTAGTCGAAAATAAAACAGCAGCTTCCACAAAGTAGATAAAATGGAAGATTAATTTTTTTTAACTCCATTCATAACTACAGTAGTCATGAGGGATTTTGCACTCAAAAAAAAAAAAAAGCCCATCAGGTAGATTTCTGTGCGTCAGTAACCAGGAACATTACAACTAAGATTCTGGGGGAACCTGAACCCAATGATAATGGTAAAAGAGCAGTTATCATACTTACAGATTTCCCTCTCTCCAATATCAGTGCTAGTACAGTGAAGGGGGACTGTTCAAACAAAAGTGATGTGACCAGAGAAACTATTTACCTCATCTAATTTTTTTTCTGCTGTAGATAAAGCTAGCAACGTCGATTGGTGTTCTCCCTCCCATATCATTGAGGGACAACTGCTCCTGCCGAGATAGCGCTGAATTGTGTCTAATGGGAGTGTTTAAACACCCATCATTGCGATTTCACTGAAAGTGGAAAAATTCATATTAAAGCAATAGTGGATGCGTGGTGGAGACCACATAGGGACAGTAACACAATTTACTATGTATAGCCAATGTTGTTATCGCTCCACGTTATGTACGGAACTTGGTTGGGTTATCGGGGCAGGGTCCCTTTAAGAGTCGTCGATTGTGTGATGACGTCATAGCCCTGCGACGAGGCCGAGTCCCTCAGTCCATGCGGAGAGTTAATAAAGCTAACACGCGTTTTTCTTTGCTATGAAAGTCTCGCAGTCTGTTTATTTCCAGCGACTCCTACATTGGTGACCCCGACGTGATGGCGACGAACGCCGTTTCTCTCAAATTACCGGAGTTTTGGGAACGGCAGGCTGCCGCTTGGTTCACCCAGGCCGAGGCTCAGTTTGCACTCCGAGACATCACCGCGGACGACACGAAGTATTATTACGTCATCTCTGCTCTCAGCAGCTCCACCACGACCAGAGTCGTGAGCCTGCCCCGAGGACCCCCCGGAGCACCACAAATTTGCAAAGCTGAGAACGCATCTCCTAGAGACTTTTGGACTAACTGAACCCGAGCGCGCATGCCAGCTTCTCTCTCTACCCGGGCTTGGCGACTCCAAGCCCTCTGAACTGATAGACCACATGTTAACCCTCCTGGGCAAGCACAAGCCGTGCTTCCTCTTCCGAGAACTGTTCCTACAACAGCTGCCAGGGCAGGTACGGTCGGCTTTAACCAACTCTCATTAGTGATTTCCACGCCCTGGCCAAGGAGGCCGACAAATTTTTCTCCGCCGGGCAACAGTGCTGCGCGGCCCTGCCCCCACCACCACAGCCCAATGGCGGCAGCCCCCAAGCATGTGCTTCTACCACGCGCAGTTCGGCCCCAACGCTAAGAAGTGCCGGCCCCTGTGCAGCTTTACCGCGTCAGGAAACGCGAAGGCCCACTCATTAGCTACCATGGCTGTCGGCCGTTCAGGTAGTCTGTTATTCATTACGGACACGGACTCTGGACGTAGTTTTCTCTGCGACATGGGTGCCCAGGTGAGCGTCCTGCCCGCGTCAAACATAGACATACAGGGGTGAACTACGGCCCCGCCCTCGAAGCCGCCAACGGCAGTTCCATCCGTACTTTCGGGAAACGGAGCGTGGCGCTGCGTTTTGGCGGGCAGCGTTTCGCTTGGGACTTTGTTACAGCGAAAGTGTCCACCCCCCTCCTCGGCGCTGACTTCCTCTGCGCCAATGGCCTTTTGGTGGACGTCAAGAACCGACGTCTCGTCAACGCCGAGACTTTCAGTTCGCTCAGTGGTTCCAGCACGACAAAGTTGGCCAGCACACTCTCTGCCTCCGACGAGTTTTCCCGGACTTCACAAAGCCCACTTTCTCGTCCGCCGCCACCAAGCACGGGGTATAACACCACATCCCGACCACTGGTCCGCCTGTCTACACCCCGACCCGGGGAAACTCGCCATCGCTAAAGCAGAGTTCGACACAATGGCGCGCCTCGGCATCATTCGCCAGTCGAACAGGCCGTGGGCCTCGCCCCTCCACATCGCACCGAAACCAGGCAGCAGTTGGTGCCCGTGCGGCGATTACCGGCGCCTGAACGACGCTACAACCGCTACCCGATTCCACACATCCAGGACTTTTCCGCCAACCTGGCCGGGAAAGTTGTTTTTTCTAAAGTGGACCTCGTTCGGGGTTACCACCATGTCCTCGTTTGGCCACAGGACGTCCCGAAAACTGCGGTGATCACCCCGTTCGGGCTGTTCAAATTCCTCCGTATGCCATTTGATCTCAAAAACGCCGCTCAGGCTTTTCAATGACTAATCGACACCGTGTTACGGGACCTGCCATTCCTGTTCGTCTACCTGGACGACATTCTCATCGCCAGTGCCTCCAGGATGGAGCATGTGTGCCACCTCCGGACTCTCTTCGAACGCCTCAGCCAGCATGGCCTAATCGTCAATCAGGCCAAGTGCCAGTTCAGGCTGTCCTCTATCGACTTTCTTGGGCACCGCATCACGAAGGACAGGGTGGTGCCACTGCCGTCGAAAGTGGAGGCAGTGAAGAATTTTCCGCGACCCCTCACCGTGAGGGCCCTGCAGGAGTTTTTGGGCATGGTGAACTTTGATCATCGCTTAGTTCCCCGGGCAGCCCAGCTTAAGCGGCCCCTTTATGAGGCCCTCAAAGGCAAGCCCGCCAAGCTCGCTGTCAACTGGTCTGAAGAGATGGCCAATTCTTTTACGGACACGAAAAGGGCCCTGGCTAACGCGGCTATGCTGGCGCATCCGTTGCCCGATGCGCCGATCGCTCTCACCACTGACGCTTCAGACTATGCGGTCGGCGCCGTCCACAAACAGTGGGTCAACGGCACCTGGCAGCTGCTCGCCTTCTTCAGCCGGCAGCTCCGCCCCAACGAGTGGAAGTACAGCACCTTCAATCGCGAGCTTCTCGGCCTCTACCTCGCCGTCTGACACTTCTGTTTCCTGCTGGAGGCCCGCCCGTTCACGGCGTTCGTGAACCACAAGCCGTTGACCTTCGCCATGGCCAAAGTTTCCGAGCCGTGGTCGGCCCATCAGCAGCGCCAGCTTTCCTTCATCTCAGAGTTCACGACGGACATCCAGCATGTGGCTGGGAAAAACAACCCTGTTGTCGACTGTCTCTCCCGGGCCGTCGCCAGCGCCGTAAACCTCGGCATCGACTACACCCGCATGGCTGCCGACCAGGCCTCCGACCCGGACGTTCGGGCCTACAGGACGGCTGTCACGGGCCTTCAGTTAGCGGACGTCGCGTTCGACGATACTGGCACCACGTGAGATGTCTCCGCTGGGCAGCCACGCCCCGTCGTGTGGAAGACGGCAGGTTTTCGATGCCATCCATAGCCTTTCCCACCCGGGCAGGAAGCAGTCACAGAAGCTGGTGGCGGCTAAGTTAGTCTGGCATGGGCTCAAGAAGGAAGTTTGTGACTGGGCCAATACCTGCGTGGTATGCCAGCGCTCGAAAGTGCATCGCCATACTAAGGCCCCGTTGGCGCCTTTTGCGGTGCCCGAGAGGTGGTTCGACCATGTTAACGTGGACCTGATGGGGCCCCTGCCGCCCTCCCGCGGGTTCACCCACCTCCTCACGATGGTCGACAGAACCACCCGATAGCTGGAAGCCGTCCCACTGTCGTCAATAACATCCGCTGATGTGGCTCGGGCGTTCATCAACACTTGGGGCGCCGAACCGGGCAACCCATCTAACGTCTCCGCCGACCGGGGACCCCAGTTCATGTCGAAGCTCTGGAACGCTGTCGCCCAAGGCCTCGGGTTGAGACTCCACCGCACATCACCCTCAGGCTAATAGGCTGTGCGAACAGTTTCATCGCTCCATGAAGGCCGCGCTCCGGGCCAGCCTCCGGGACGACAGTTGGATCGACAGACTCCTGTGGGTCATGCTGGGACTCAGGACCACCCCCAAGGAGGACCTCCAGTCCTTGTCCACCGAGCTCGTCTACGGGTTCCCGGGGATTTTGTCCACAACGCCACAGACCCTTGGTCCGCAGCCCGTCAGCGGTTCGCCCTCCTGGACAACGCCAAGGTTTTCGGGCCGGTGCCCACGTTGCAGCACGGTCTCCCTCAGTCCCACGTTCCGCCCGACCTTCGTGCGGCAGAGTACGTTTTCATCCGCCACAACGCCCACCGGGGACCTCTTCACCCACCCTACGACAGACCATTCCGCATCCTGGAAGCCGGAGACAAGGCCTTCGTGGTAGATGTCGGCGGTAAGCCGGACTACATTTCCGTGGACCGTCTTAAGCCGGCCCACCTGGATCTGGACCGACCCGTTGGGTTGGCTCAGCCCCCGCGGTGGGGCCGACCTCCAGCTTCTGCACCCTCAGTCCACCACAGAGTGCCCAGGGACCCTCCTGCGACACCCCAGTCCCCGACCCGGACTTAAGGCGCTGTTTCGGCCGTGTGATCCGGGCCCCTCAACGACTGACATTGCCAGTCCTAGTGAATTCTGGGGGGAATGTATGTGGAGGAGACCACATAGGGACAGTAACACAATTCACTATGTATAGCCAATGTTGTTATCGCTCCACGTTATGTATGGAACTTGATTGGGTTATCGGGGCAGAGTCCCTTTAAGAGTAGTCGATTGTGTGATGACGTCATAGCCCTGCGACGAGGCCGAGTCCCTCAGTCCATGCGGAGAGTTAATAAAGCTAACACGCGTTTTTCTTTGCTGCTATGAAAGTCTCGCATGTAATGATATCAGCAAATAGTGATGTTATTTGCCTGTTTGATTATCATGCCTTACCAGCATAGTTGCATATGTATTGATTACTTATGCCTGACCAGCAGAGGTCATGTGACAGAGACAAGCAGTTTGGTTTAGTTTCAGTTTCGTTCTAGATGCATCACTAGCATCGTGTCTCCTGTAAAGCTGTATAAAGAGTTGAACAGACATTCTCTTTCATAAATGTCTCGTCATTGAACCCAAAAAGAAATCAATACATGGTGTCAGAAGTGATTGAAAGAGATGAAGAGAAAAAATCTGAAGTTAAATCAGCTCTCCACAAATTAGCAAGCCAAAAGAGCACATCGTTGCTTACCATTGGAGAATAGCTAACTAAGTGAAAAATGGTAGGTTTACACCCACCGGCGACGCTTCAGTTGACAGGTAATGTGGCTGAAAATTGGAGGAGATTCAAACAACGTTTAGAGTTGTATTTAGCGGCAATCGGAGCGGACGAGAAAAGTAATAAAAAGAAATCATCACTGTTCTTACATGTCGTGGGTGATGAAGCGCTGGAGGTGTATAATAACTTCACATTCGCTGCTGATGGAGACAAAATGAAACTAGATAAAATAATGGAACAGTTTGAGGCCTGCTGCATACCTAAATGTAACGTGACGTTTGAGAGGCACAGATTTTTCACATGTGTACAGAAAACGGGCGAGACTATTGATCAGTATGTGACTGAACTGAGAAACAGAAGCAAATCGTGTGAATTTGGGGGACTGACAGACTCGCTGATAAGACAGACTGGTGTGTGGTATTCCAGATAATGGTCTAAGGGAAAGACTGCTAAGAGAGCAAGATCTAGACCTGGGAAAAGCCATAGCACTGTGTAGGGCTACAGAGACTGTGAAGTTGCAGGCAAAGGAGCTGTTCAGTGACAATAGCTGCAACGTGGATGCAGTGAGAATGAACGGATACAAACCGTTTAACAAAAAGAGCGCCAATGTGAAAAAAGAGGCGTGGCCAGCGAACGAAAATGAAAAGGGACAATCGAAAGTCATGTAGTCGATGCGGTACACAGCATCCACCAAGAAAGTGTCCAGCATATGGTAAAACATGCAATAGTTGCAACAAAAACAACCATTATGCCCGTTGCTGTAAGAACCAAGCGCAACAAAGCAAGGTCCATACAGTAGATGAAAGCGAGATAGAGGAGTTCAATGTAGATGTTGTGTCTGAAAACAAAGAGGAGGAGACTGGATGTTGACACTAAAAGTGAATGACATACATATTCCATTTAAATTGGATACTGGAGCACAAGTTAATGTGATATCAGAGACTGATTTTAAGAAAATTAGACCCAGACCAGATACATGGAATCAAAGTGAAAGTGACAGGATACTCAGGTACTGAAATACCAGTGAAAGGAAGATGCATTGTCAAAGTAACACACAAGGACAGAGAGCACACGCTAGCATTAATCGTGGTGCCAAAGGATGTGCAAGCCATACTAGGTTTAAAAGCCTGAGAGACTGAACCTGGTAAAGAGAGTCCTCGTTGTGGAAAGCGAAGGAGAGACAGTCTATGATGAACTCATGAAAGAGTACAAAGACCTATTTAAGGGTCTAGGCTGCATTCCAGGAGAACACACGATCAGAGTAGATAAAAGTATGACACCGGCCATACATCCATGCAGAAAAGTTCCGTTTGCTCTTCAAAAGCAACTGAAGGCAGAGTTGGACAGGATGGAAAGCCTGAACGTGATTCAAAAGATAGATGAGCCAACTGAGTGGGTGAGTTCCCTCGTCGTAGTGGACAAAAAGAATGGAAAGCTCAGAATTTGCCTGGATCCAAGAGATCTAAACAGAGCAATAAAGAGAGAGCACTTCAAGCTTCCTACACGTGAGGAAATCATGGCACAGTTTGCAAATGCAAAGTATTTCAGCAAGTTAGATGCATCATCAGGATTTTGGCAGATGAAATTGGACGAAGCAAGTTCAAGACTGCCAAATGGACTGTTGAACGTGCACAGATACAGATTCCTAAGGTTACCATTTGGCATTGCCTTAGCTCCTGAAGTGTATCACAAAACTATTCATATGATCTATGAGCACCTGGAGGGAGTTGATACATCAATGGATGACATCATAGTATGGGGAACCACGAGAACTGAGCATGACGAGAGACTGAAAAAAGTGCTGGAAGCAACAAGGAAAACAAACCTGAAGCTAAAGAGAGAGAAATGCCAGCTCGGGGTGACAGAACTGACTTCGTGGGAGATATCCTTAGCAGTGAGGGCATCAGACCAGATCCCAGAAAGGTGTCCGCCATTGAGAATATGCCAAAGCCACAATGCAAAAAGGACGTGCAGAGGTTTAATGGAATGATCAACTACATGGGTAAATTCATATCCAACCTCTCAGAAAAGATGGCGCCACTGAGAAGACTAACTGAAAAGAACATAGAATGGGAATGGAATCATGAGCATGAGAAGTCATGGAGCGATCTAAAGAAACTGCTCAGAGGAACCAGTTCTGAGGTTTTATGACCCAGCGAGACCCATCAAGATATCATCAGATGCATCACAGAGTGGGCTCGGTGCCGTTCTTCTGCAACAATATGACTACTGGCAACCTATTGCATATGCATCGCGCTCAATGACAGACGCGGAGACGCGATATGCTCAAATAGAAAAGGAGCTGCTCAGCATCACATACGCCTGTGAAAGATTTCACCAGTTTGTGGCAGGACAAGCAATCAGTGTAGAGACTGACCATAAGTCCTTGATTGCATTGTTCCAAAAGCCACTAAATAGCTGTCCGCTTAGAATACAAAGAATGATGATCAGGCTGCAACGCTATACACTGAATGTTGCGTACACACCGGGTAAGCTGATGTATACAGCAGACACGTTGTCCAGAGCTGTAGACCCAAGTGAGCCCGCAAACACCACAATGGATGAAAAAGTGAACGCCTACGTGGACATGATCACAAGTGCACTGCCCATAGCAGATGCAAAAATGGAGCTCATAAAGACTGAGACAAACAAAGCTGAAACAATGAGACAACTGAGGAAAAGCATCTTGGATGGATGGCCCAACATGAAGCAAGACTGCTCACCTGACATGGCAGAGTACTGGAACTGCAGGGCAGAACTATCAGTGGTCAAAGACATCATCTACAAAGGAAGTAAAATAGTTATCCCAAAGAGTCTGAGAAAAGAGATGTTAAAAAAGATCCATGGAGGACATCTGGGAATCGAAAAGTGTAAGAAAAGAGCACGAGGGGTGATGTACTGGCCACGAATCAACCAAGATGTGACAAATGAGGTGTCAAACTGCACAATATGCCTGAAATATCAAGCAAGCAATCCGGTAGAACCACTAAAGCCACACCCAGCGCCAGACAGACCTTACCAGAAGGTAGGCGCTGACCTATTCGTAGGTCAAGGGAAGGACTATCTTGTAGTAACAGACTATTACTCCCTGTATCCAGAGGTTTGTAGACTGTACACTACCACTGCAGATGCTGTGATAACATGTATGAAAGCCATATTCTCCAGACATGGCGTGGCAAGCGAGGTCTTCACAGACAACGGACCTCAGTTTTACAATGCAAGTTTCCGACACTTTGCCAAAGAGTGGGACTTTGTCCACACAATGTCAAGTCCTCACTATCCACAGTCCAATGGACTAGTGGAAAAATCAGTCCAGACAGTGAAAAGACTGATGTACAAGGCAAAAGACAGTGGAACTGACTTCTACCAAAGCATGCTTGTATACCGCACAACGCCGCTCGAGTGTGGTATGTCACCAGCCCAACTCCTGATGGGACGTCTGCTAAGGTCAAACCTACCCATCCCGGAGAACCTCCTGAAAACAAAAGAGGGGGAGAAAGTGAGGAAGTTCAAAGAACAGAAAGAAAAGCAAAAGTACTACTATGACAGAGGAACACAAAACCTACCTGAACTCCACACTGGTGACCAAGTAAGGTTCAAAGACAAAACAAACACATGGACTCAGAAGGGAACTGTCCAGAGGTGAAGTTCAACCAAGATCATACACCATTCAGACAGATGAGGGTGCTGTTGTGAGAAGAAATCATCGGGATCTTCTCATGGGACCAGCCACAGCAGGTCAAGAGACTGATACTGTTGAACAACCTGATCACACAGCTGAGAACCAATCATCTGAGGCAACAACTCAGATTCAAGAACAATCAATCAGAAAATCCTCAAGACACGTGAAGCCTCCTGAGAGACTCATTGAGCAAATTTAAGGACTATTGTTATAGAAGGAAGTAATGTTATCTTATTCTTTCTTCAAGTTCTAGTGTATTTACATATTTCATGTGAACACACAAAGCAAGGTTAAAAAACCTTGATAATGATAATGTTAATGTAAGTTCATTAAGTGTTAGTTAAAATGCAGATTAATACAAAGAAAACATGTTAGTTAAAAGTAAAATACTTTTGTTTTAAGAAAGGGAGATGTAATGATATCAGCAAATAGTGATGTTATTTGCCTGTTTGATTATCATGCCTTACCAGCATAGTTGCATGTATTGATTACTTATGCCTGACCAGAGGTCATGTGACAGAGACAAGCAGTTTGGTTTAGTTTCAGTTTCGTTCTAGATGCATCACTAGCATCGTGTCTCCTGTAAAGCTATATAAAGAGTTGAACAGACTTTAGATTAAAAGACATTCTCTTTCATAAATGTCTCATCATTGAACCCAAAAAGAAGTCAATACATCGCAGTCTGTTTATTTCCAGTGACTCCTACAGATGTAATAATTATGTATACAGAGTTACACCAATAAGTACAGAAAGCGAGGAGGTGCATGAGTGACAGTTGCATGTAACAATGTTGAACTGGCTGATTAGTAGATATCACATCATGAGGTTCTGCAGTCTACTCTAGGTTGTCTGGGGGGGGGGGGGGGAAAGGAAGAAAGCGAGAGCGAGAGATCGATCTGCTGTGCACCATACCTAAAACTGACTATCCTTCTTACAGAATACATTTATACATAGCACACAGGAAATCTTACTGCTCCCTTCCCATTCCCTCTCTCTCTCTCTTTCCCCCCCCCCCCCCCAAACAAGCACAATTTTTTTTAATGAATTTAAAAAACATATGGGTCCCATCATCTTCAGGGTAGTTTTTAAACTCATTTACTTACAAAAGACACCAGCTGACTCTGGACATAAAATGAGAAAACAATTGAAGCTTTTCAACCCCAAAGACTTTCTTCACCTTCAAACATATAAACTGAGCTCAGATTCTCCCCAACTTAATTTCCTGAGGGAAATGTATAACCAACATGTAGAACTAACAAAATCAGCAAGTTACCTTCGAGTCAAAAAGAAATGTTAATCTACACTATTCAACCGGGACCCATTACATTCCACAGCTTCAGGTTACTTCAACAGAACCGTAAACCACCATTGTTCAACATCTAATTGGAGTCTTTAAATAATCTGTTGTATGAACACCTGGTTAATCAATACAGCATTAACTGCTTTTCAGTGAAGTATTTCTCATTATTACCCTGTCCATTGTTACGGGAATGGGAAGAGAAGAGCAGAGCAAATGGAAAGAAAAAGGCTCCATTGATGAGGGTTTCCATTTTTTGTACTTTTGCCCTCATGTTCTACAGCCACAGCTACTATTTGTGCTTAAGAGCTGGATCACAGCACTCAAATGTTTCCCCCCACCCCGCCTCTATGGAAAAAGTTCTGCAACTCACTCATCATTTCAAGTCCCAGAACCATCATTTGGAGAAGCCTGTATTTACTCCGATCATCCTGCAGGATGGAAAATAACCAAAAAGAAAGGAATTCTCGTGAATTTTCCTCTCCTCCCTCCCCCACCCCAAATAAAAATTGGGCAGCGGAGAGAAGTGCAATTACTGGCAAATGGGAAAACATGATACAGGCCACAAGTACAACATTTATTTCACTTGTACATTTAATGGATTCCTGTGCATGCACACTAGATATTATACATTTGTAAATCAGCGTAATAATGGTAAAACCCAGTATTGATATTTCCAGTGAATTTGTACAAGGTTGAAAACCGAAAGCATGAACCCTCCACATTGGTTGGGTTATTAGAGAAGTTGGATCATTAAAAATTGGGGGCAAAAAAACCACACACCTTAGTAGAGCCCTTTCCCAAGGTTACATTGGAATTAGAATACATACATTACTGTTGGGCATCATCATCTCTCATCGACAGCAACCCTAAATTATAGAATGCCTCCAACTTCTGGTACTAAAATGATTTTAATTACCAATTGCAATTAAAACTTGGAAAAGTTTATCTACTCATTGGCCTAGAAATTCGGTGGGCTGCGCCACCAGTTAGCGCCTAAAGAGGGCACTCAGTGGCTTTAGCGCCACTGGCCACGCCTCCCGTGATATTTAGCTGGGGCGCTAATGGCGGCGTTAGCCTGTTGCGCTGCGCCGCCACCGATGACGTCATCGGTGTGCGCTACCGCCCCGATCTCTCTATATTCGGTGGCGCCCGCCTCTGTAGCGCCGTTCGCAAATCGCACCCGGTTCACGGGGCCTACCTGTGGCGGCAGTGGCGCAAATTAAGGTGGAGGTGCGGGGCGGCCGTTTTTTCGGCGGCCGCCTGCCAGCACCTCCGCCCCCGGCCTCCTGATCTCCCCCCGTGGCAGTGCCAGCTGTTTTCCAAGAGCCCGGCACTTCTCGGTGCCGGGCTCTTTTGCCGGCACTCGTGATCTCCGCTCGCGCTGGTGCAAGCCCCTCCCCCTTAAGAATGGGAGGAAGGCCTGCAGTACCGCAGCGCGCCGTGCCGCAGCGTGTGGCGCTGCAGCACGTTGCGCTGCGATATTCAGTTTCAGCGCCCTAAGAGGGACGCGGAGCACCTCGAGCCTTGCCCCGTGTCCCTCTTGGGGCGTTCAAGCTGAATTTCCGGCGGTCGCAACTGCCCGCTGTGCTAATTCCAGCGCCCAAGCGAGCTTGGCGCCCCGTTTGTGACTCCACCGAATTTCTCCCCCATTGCATTTTTAAAATGATGCAAAAGCACAACAAATGCTTCTCAATTATCTTAAGAATATTTGAAACTGGAGATGAATATGCACAATGAACAAAACACAAAACTAGACTTTCCTTAGAATACAAGAACCATAATCAGTGCTCTAAAATATCAAATTAGCTCATAGGAAATATGGATATACACACATTCTGCTGCATTTGATATTAGGCTATACATACCCAACATAGAGAAGGCATTCCGAGTTCTTTCAAGATCTGCATCATCCATTTCATCAATATAAATGTCACCTCCTTGATTAACATAGAAGTAATTCTTGGCACTGCCTGGAAGACAATGAATAAGTCAAACTTATGGACGAAGTAACTGAATGACAAGCTGTGAAAGTTAAACACTACAATAACCTCCTCCCCCGTTTCAGTAGTCTCGCTCATGTTGACAGTAGTGCCTCGAAAAACAATGGCTCACCAGCAGGTGGCAACCACAATCCCATCATTTCACCCGGATCTGTCTCGTGACATTTCCTCTTTCTCACCCAATACCTTCTGTTTAAGCAACAAAGAAAGCACAGCAATGGATAAAGTTAGGAATTTGAGCAACAGCAGGAATAAAAATTCCCAGATTGTCAGATTTCACATTTTCTGGTGATAATCATGCTCTGTCCCATACATATAGAATTTCTCTGCATGGCTTGGTGGAGGCAAAACTTTATTGGTCATGATTACTTATGACACACTCAAGCACATATACCATTACATAAAAATGATGCCACATTAAGGATACAAATTACAGGTCAAATAACACCTCAACTCTTGCTCCAAAGGGGAGGACATCCCAACACCATGCTTTCTGGACTCAATGACGACTGTTTGAAAAAGAGGGCATTAAAAAGGTATAGGAAATCAAGAGCGAGATTGAACTAGACAATTCATGGAGAAAAATATTGGACACGACTGGATAGGTCAAGTTACCGGTTTCTGTGTTGTGATTCTATGACCCTGCGTCCCAAATTGCAATACATTAGCGCCAAGTATAATAGAAGAAATCAGGATAGAAGTGATACTTAAACAATTTATCACTTAACTATTGGTTAAAGGGACATGAAAGGGGAAGAAATTACAGCAAATGGCCTGAAATTATTTAGGAAAAGACTGAAGTCAATTGTGGCAGGGTCATATCAATCATTAATCTTTAGTGGACTCTCAAGACAAACACAAAGGTTACTCGGCTGTTACTGCGAGTTGCAGGCAGGTCTGCTCAGCAACTCTGCTTCTACTGCCTCCATAATGAAGTGGGAGCACAGCAGTAGACAAAGCAGCAATTCTTTAATAATCTAACGTCAGAGGTAGTTCTCACTTCTTGTAAAAATGTGGTTTTATATAGACATGTGTATACTGAAATACAAAGGATAACAGCCAAAGTGTAGAACTACAATCCAGTATACTCGATGACTACTTAATAAATATGTATCAATTTACATTAATGCTTCATGTGCCTCATGATAAGTACTTACCAAGTTCCAATTCAGAAAATTCAGACAGATTAGCCGAGGCACAGAGCTGATAGAATATATGATAATTCCTCTCCGCCGCCGCCTGAGAAATAAAGCAATATTGCAAAATTAAAACATTATAGATGCAAGTCAAATCTTGAGAACCATAATGGCAGAAAGCAAAAAAGAATAAAAAAGCCCAAGAGACAGTGAGCACATGGTGTCAAAAAGGATCATGAGAGCATACAGGGGCTAGCCCAAGACAGAACACATGACCATGTGGGATGGAGTGAGCAGCAAGAGTCTATATTTGGGACTAAAGCAGGAAGTTCTGAACTAGTGGGAACTCAGGAGAATACAGGTTTAGACTTTGGAACAGGTCTTGGGCAGAAGAGCACAGGTCACACTGAGCAGTGTGGCAGAGGCAGGCACAATGAGCAACAAAGTAAGCAGCTTGGGGCTGCTGTTGGGAGGTCCTGGCATAAACTGAACAACAAACCAGCCAGATGTTTCAAGGAAGGATGCAGTTTTCAGGTAACTTAATAGTTACTTGAGCCAATCAGAAAAATGGGACAAATGATTGTCATGCAACAGATTATATGCAATACTTTTAATTAGATGAACAAATGATGTTTCAGGTTGGTCACTGGAGATAAATTAACATATCAAACAGCAATCTGTTGCAGAAAAAGGTACTTGGAGAAGGAATTACACAATTTTAGCTAGCCCTACACTAGGAGATCCTTGGAGAAATGTGCATTTAATATATTAATCTGTAAACAGTCTAGATAATGTGCATTGCACACTTTTAGAATAGGAGGCTCTCACTAACCTTGGAAAAGTAAAAAAGACATTTGCACAAATAGGAAAGGGACGTACTTTGGGACCAACATTCTCTCTATTACTATTACCCATTATAAATGAATCACTTCCTAAAGTTTTGTTCCATAATCACAAACTAACCAAATTTTTAATATAAAAACATATGTTTGGTACCCATATTAATAAAGGTTTTTAATAGGAGACTCGCAGCAAGGCAGGAGATGATACTAACACAACATTTTAAAGAAGCATAAAATGAAGATTTATGCTGTGCAGAGAGCTGTCCAGCAGAGTCAAAGATGGTGCACTGAAAGTATCTACACCATGTTAAAATTCTACCATGTCATCAGGCCCTATAAAATATGCATTTATTGGCTGCATTTAAAAGGTTATACTAACTTTTCTGCTGGTTGTAAAATCACAAGGTCAGTTATCCAGAATGGGAAAAATAAAGCACAATTCTGATGGATTATACATAAAGCACACAGGAAACACGTAAAATGTCTACATTTAAAGCAGTAACTCACACCCAGTAGGGAAAAGCATCAAGAAATCAGGGGGTCTAAAATTTGATTGAGAGATCTAGACCAGGAGCAGAGAGAGCTTACCATGCCAGCCAGCAGACTGCTTGCAAGCATGAACATACCAACAAGCTTCAAACCAGAGCCTCCTTCCCCTTCAGAAAGGGATCTATTGCCAGACTATAGATCATAGATCAGATAACAGCACACAGTGCACTCAAATTAAATTGAATTTTTCTTTTGCTTGAAAAAATTGAACTATCCAGTAGTTTGAATTAAGCTATTTAAACTGCACTGCAGGCAATTTTTATTCAAACGGAATTTGAATTAAACAGCTCAAGTTATTACTGTATAGGTGGGTTTTAAAGCCCAAAGTATTTCTGCCTGCATAGCAAATCAGCTATTTATTTAAAGGGGGCAGGCAATTCAAATCAGCATCAAAAAAGGTGATCTGAAATTATGAAGTTATGAATTAATACAAACCTCGTGTGCATCTTAATTTCCATTTTAGATTTGAGATGATACACATTCCTAATACTGAATAATTAGACTTTAAAAAATGGCCTCTTTCCAGATCCATGTTTGTGTGCGAGGCACTGTCCAATACATCTATAGGAATTGTTGGCAGAGGAAAAAAGGCTCAAGGATCTGCAAAGCTACTCTTCAATTAATTGGTCATAAAAATATACGTTACTCCATTTGTACAACTGGGCTATGCAAAGGTTCAAAAAATTAAGACTATAGCAAAAATAAAAAGTCAAAACAAGATAACGTTCAGCTGACTGACCAATTTACATAGTGAATTCAGTCAGTACTGTTTAACACTGCAGCCTGGAATTTAACAGAGTTTCAGAAAAAGAGACATTGACCTAAATATTAGCTTGGATCATCGTTAAATGCGGTTCAGTCAAGATTTTGAGGTGACTTGAAAAATACCGAGATCCCAATTTTCAGCATTTTGATTTTTAAAGCCATCTAGCGGGCTGATAACAGTCGTGGCATATAAGGCCAACCCTCCGTTCTGAGCTTCCAATATCAGCCAAGTTGCTATGGGAAGCTGAAATAACACAAGACTTCTGCTGAGGTGTTTTTTTTTGCCAGGGGTAGGGGGTATTATCTCAAACACCCAAGATGTTTACATTTGCGCACTTTATATCCCTCCAATCGATTCCCTGTACTTTAAAGAGGACACCTTCTCCAACATGGAGGGGGAAATTATCCAATACCAGGCCCAGGGGAACGTGTTGATCTGTGGGGACCTCAATTCAAGAACGGGCGAAGAACCAGACTTCACCAATAATCAGGGAAACAATTACATTTTCGGGAATAACCACTTTGACATCCCTTCCCTTCCATACAGGCATAACTGCGACAAGCAGTCAAATACCAACGGAAAACAGCTACTACAGCTCTGTCGAAACCTGGGTCTGTACATTGTCAATGGTAGGTTCATAGGAGACCTCCTAGGAAGATCGACCTATTGCTCACCTCTTGGCTGCAGCACAGTAGACTATATGATTACAGACTTAGACCCATCCTCTTTCAGAGCATTCACAGTCAAACCACAAACAACACTGTCAGATCACAGTCAAATTACTATGTTCCTCAAAAAGACAGAAACAAACAACATAGAAACACAACCCAGTAAACTGTACAACACCAAAAAATCGTACAGATGGGCCAAAAACGACACGGAAAAATACCAGAAAACAATTAGCAATGCATCAACTCAAGCTCTCTTAGACACCTTTCTGGATAACATATACACTCACAATAAAGAAGGCGTAAACCGGGCAGTTAGTAAACTAAACAATATTTTTGATAATTTGGCAACAAATGCAAACTTGAAAGCTCGCAAGAACAAACCCAAAACAAAAAACTATGAAAAATGGTTTGACCGAGATTGCCATAACATGAGGAAAAAACTTAGAAAAATATCAAACCAAAAACACAGACATCCAGAAAACGAGGAACTACGCCTTACTTATTGTCAGACACTAACACAATACAGAAACACACTCAGAACCAAAAAAGAGCAATATATTAAGAATACACTCAGCTCCATGGAGGAATCCATTGATTCCAATTGTTTCTGGGAAAACTTGAAAACACTACACAAAAAACAACACGACGATTTGGCCATTCAAAATGGGGACACATGGGTAAACCACTTTGAAAAATTATACCAGAAAAACACACTAAGACCAGAGCAACACCAAATATGCAAAAAACTGGAAAAGCTAGAAATGGCCATAAAAGATAACCAAAACCCGCTGGACGCCATAATAACAGAAAAAGAACTTCTTGAAAAACTCAAGGACCTGCGGCCAGGAAAAGCCTGCGGGACAGACGGCATACTAAACGAGATGATTAAACACACAGACAACAAAATGAAACTGGCTATCCTAAAACTCTTCAACTTGGTTCTGAGTGTCGGTTATTTCCCTGATATCTGGAACAAAGGACTCATAACGCCCATATACAAAAGTGGGGACAAAATCGACCCAAACAACTATCGAGGCATCTGTGTAAACAGTAACCTGGGGAAGGTATTCTGTAGCATCATAAACAAAAGACTTATAAACTTCCTTGAGGAGCACAATGTCTTGAGTAAAAGCCAAATTGGATTCCTGCCAAACTATAGAACATCCGATCATATCTTCACCCTACAGACCCTAATTGACAAACACGTTCACCATAACAAAAGCAAAATCTACACATGCTTTATAGATTTCCAGAAGGCTTTCGACTCCATCTGGCATGACGGTTTATTCCTGAAACTTATCGAAAGTGGGGTCGGAGGGAAAACATATGATGTAATTAAATCAATGTATACAAACAACAAATGTGCAGTTAAAATTGGAGACAAACAAAATACTTCCCACAGGGGCGGGGGGTGACGCAGGGCTCGCCAATCTCACCGACACTCTTTAATATTTACATAAATGGATTGGCAAAACTACTTGAACAATCTACAGCACCCGGCCTCACCCTATATGAATCCAAGGTTAAATTCCTCCTCTATGCAGACGACCTGGTTCTGCTGTCACCTACTAAAGAGGGGCCACAGCAAAACCTGGACCTGCTGGAGTCGTACTGCCAGACTTGGGCCCTGACAATAAATCCCCAAAAAACCAAAGTCCTTGTGTTCCAGCAAAGATCCAAACATCAGGGACCCAAAATAAATTTCACAGTAGGAACAACCAAAATTGAACAAACCACTAACTACACATACTTGGGCTTAAAAATCAGTTCTACGGGAAACTTCAAACTGGCTGTGAATGAACTGAAAGAGAAAGCAAGAAGGGCTTTCTATGCCATCAAAAAATCAATCCAAATAGAAAGCCCAATTAGCATTTGGCTCAAAATTTTCAAATCAGTAATTGAACCAATTGCACTCTATGGCAGTGAGGTATGGGGACCGCTAACTCAACAAGAATTTGCAAAATGGGACAAACACCCAATTGAGAGCCTACATGCAGAATTCTGTAAAAGTATCCTCCGGACTCAAAGGAAAACAGTAAACAATGCATGCAGGGCGGAACTAGGCCAATATCCATTAATAATCACTATCCAAAAAAGAGCCACCAAATTTTGGAATCACCTACAAATGAGCAATCCCCAATGCTATCACTACGACGCCCTGAAATGCCAAGAGCTGACCATAAAGAAGAATACCCTCAGTCAACTAGTCCTGGGACTCAGTGAAGTAACTACTAACAATACTAACAATAACCAGCCCCAGGACAGTGACAGGGTAACACAAAGAATTCGACCCAACACAATCGTCGCTAAGCAAAAGGAAAAATATCTGACATATTGGGCAGAAACAACAAAAACCCAAAGCAAACTCAATTGCTACTTGGCCCTAAACAGACAATACAACATAGCTGATTACCTGACCATGGTAAAGGATAACAAACTGAGAAGAACCTTGACAAGGTACAGACTTAGCGAACATAGCCTAGCGATCGAAAAAGGCAGACACAGGCAGACCAGGCTGCCAAGAGAGGACAGGATATGCTCTCACTGCAGTCAGGGAGTGGTGGAGACAGAGATGCACTTCCTCACAGCTTGTGGAAAATATCAGGGCATCAGGGAGAATTTCTACCAAAAATTCTCACAAATATGCCCTGATTTCAGAAATCTGAATGACAACCAAAAACTCCCATTCCTACTGGGAGAGGAGAGAAGCTGTATAACACTGGCGGCACACTATGTTACAGCTTGCCATGAACAGAGGGACAACCAGTAAACTAAGAAAAGAATATATATAAACAATGCGAATGTATATTTATACACTCAGGGATATACCTGTTTATACAATGTATGAATAGAACTGCGTTTATGTGCTAAACCATAAATGTATTTTGATGCTTTGGCAACATAAGATGTAACTTATCATGCCAATAAAGTGATTTGAATTGTGAATTGTGAATTGGGTAAGGGAGAAAGATATTAAAAAAGAGAATGTCATCACTTTTCCAACCTAGTTTACAGACATGGCAACAGATTGCCTATCTTTCCTTTTCAATGCAGTTGATGTGTGACCCAAAGAGAAATAGAAATGAATGTGAAAGGAAGAAAATGCCTATTGAGGTCATACACCAGCAATAGTGAGCAGGATAGTAGCAGACTTCAGGAGGACAGTCAGACTGGTGAAATGGGCAGACATTTGGCTGATGCAATTTATTGCTGGTAAGTGTGAAGTGATGCACTTAGAGAGGCAGTGTAATCTAAATGGTGCTATTTTGAGGGGGGGGGGATATTCACAAATCTTTGAAGGTGGCAGGACAAGGTGATAAGGCACTTAATATGGGATAACAACAGAAAATGCTGGAAAAACTCAGGTGGTCAGGCAACATCCGTGGAGAGAAATTTGAGTTGACGTTTCGGGTCGAACCCTTCTTCAAAACTTAATATGGGATACTTGGCTTTGCAAATAGGGGCATTGAATGCAAAAATAAGGAAGTCGTGCTAAACTTTTACAAGTCACTGGTTAGGCCTCAGCTGCAGTAATGTGTACTATTCTGGGCACCGCACTTTAGGAAGCAAGTCAAGGCCTTGGTGCGAGTACAGAATTTTTTTTACCAGGATGATGGATTTCAGTTACGTGAAGAGAGTGGAGAAGCTGGGATTGTTCTCTTTAGAGTGGAGAAGGTTAAGGGGAGACCTAATAGAGGTATTCAAAATTATATGGGGTTCTGATAGTGCAAGTAGGGAGAAACTGTTTCCTCTGGCAAGTGGATCAATAACCAGAGGTCACAGATTTAAAATAATTGGCAAAAGAACAAGAGGGGCAATGGAGGAGAAATTATTTCACACGAGGGTTAGGACGATCCGAAACACTACCTAAAAGGGTGGTGGAATCAGATTCCATAGGAACTTTCAATGGAAAACTAATTTGCAGGGTGATGGAGAAAGCTGGGGTGTGGGACTAAATTGGACAGCTCTTTGAAAGAGCTGGCACAGGCACGATGGGCTGAATGGCCCCCTTCTGTGCTGTAAGAAAACAGGAAATGCAAGGCTCAGGTTCACATTTGCAATTTCTCGCACAGCACATTTTACACCGGAATCGTGGGCAGAGAGCCGATTAATACACAGTACCGTGGTTTAAAATCCCTTGGGGTGATCACGACGATTAGTAATTAAGGAAAAAAAATGTATTCTAGAATTTGGTTATGTGCTGGTCTATTAATAACTATTGCTTTTAATCTGATAAGTCCCAAGAACAACATTTTAATGTACATCAAGATCACATCTCTGAATTAATCAGTGTTTAGCACACTTTCAATTTATATTGCAGTTTTGTACATGTAGAAATAAGAATAAGGCCAGTAGGTAATTTATAGGTTTTTTTGAAGGGGGAGGGGGAGTGGAAGGATAAAAATGTGTTCCTTACCTGGAACACAACTCTCGATTTCTCCAACAGGTATGTTCTCATATTGGCTCCCATTATGTGGTACCTGTGACTGAAACTGATCTCTATGTATTTTCCAAATCGACTACTATTGTCATTTCTTGTAGTTTTAGCATTGCCAATTGCCTGTTTGGAAAATGAAATATTGTAAAGCCAACATAAAAAATGTGCCAATCAATACACGGCATCAGAATAAGAGCAGCACAACTAAATATTGCTTCACATCCTTAACCCCCTTCGGAACTCTTCATACCCTCAAAGAACATTCCTTCCAGACTCCTTTGCCAATGCTGTTGTTGCTAGTCAGCAACGGCTGCTAAAGTACAACCATGTTCCGTCCGTCGTGTGGAGAAGCTCTACTCTGTGCTTTCAACACAACTAATTCTTACTGATGCTTGGCCTTCCGCTAGAAACCATATCAGCTAGACTATATTTAAAACCTGAACCACCCTGGCTATAGCATGGCACTAAATGTCAAGTCACTGGGCTATAAGAGGTATATAAAAAAAATCTAAGCCTCTTTGGAATGTAAAAAAAAATTCAGACCTATATTTCCTGTAACTATTTTAAATAGAGGGTGAAATACATGGGCCTGGATATTAATGGGACGGATTACATAGGCGAAGGGGTGGAGTTTCGGACGGCAAACCCAGAAGGCCCGGTTTCCCCACATGCTGTAGAGTTTGAACGGTCCCTCGAGCCTGCTCTGGGTCCGAATCCTGGAACTCCCTACCCAATAGGACTGTAGGAGTACCTTCACCACATGGACTGCAGCAGTTCAAGGAGGCGACTCACCACCACCTTAAAAAAGTGAGCACCGAGAGGGAGCCCTGGGATCTGGCAGCAGAAGGGGGAGGGACTGATTTAAAAGTTTCTACCAGGACGGAGGTGGGGGTTCTGCAGTATTAGGTATAGCCAGAGTCTGGCAGCCAGAGTCTGTTGCAATCTAGCAGTATTGTGCAGGAGCAGAGTCTAAATGCCTAATAGGAGGAGGAGCCATAGGAGAATGTATACCAGGCAGCCAATCAAATATGGCTCCTTTTGTACCATCGTTGAGAGTTAAAAATACTCCCAGTATCCATTAATAAATTTCAATGTCACCTGAAAGGAAGTTTGCAGAATCCACTCGAGTTTGTTTCAAAGTATTTTGAAAAATGAAATCAAACTCAAATCTCCACACAGATGAGGGGACACACCCTTCAGCACAGATTGCATTGCTGGGAAATTCTGCACATCACATACAAATGTGGTTAAAAGCACTCTCTAACCATTGTAAAGTAAAAATTTCTAATGGAACCCCAGTTTTGAGAGACAGGTTGACACCTTGAAGTGAAAACTTTAAAAGACATATGACAATTCATTGGGCAAATTTAATCACAGTGTGGAATGCAATTTTGAACATTGTGTCTTGTTAAAAGCAAAGTTTTAAACATTAGAAGTTTCAGTTTGAGGAAAAGAATGATTTTTTTTCACAAAAGATTGAGTGACTCAATTGGCTCAAACTCATTGCAAAATGTTTACATATGGTTTTCCCATTATAAAATAATGGCAAGCCTTGTGAGAAGTAACATACGTGGGCACAGTGCACACCATATGCAAGATTTTTAAAATATAGATACAAATCACGCCATTAGTTGAAAAAAATGGAATGGTATGCAATTAGATTACAAGCACACCTTAAACAGTTGAAATCAGAGAACCTTTGTAAAATTTATGCCACAATTGAATTCAGCCTCAAACGCTGCCACATCTGCTCTGGCACAGCTGTAGTAAAAAGTTAGACAATTGCAAATAAAATGTCAAAACTAATACAAAAGTACGTGTTCTAATGACAAGTAGAAAGATGTCAAGTTTATCTAGATTTTAAAATACGCAAGATAAACAAACACTTGCTTCAACTTGCCTAAAGATATGAAAAAGGCTACAAAGTACTTTCATAATTAGACTGCTCAAATCATACTTGAATGTATTGATGAACTGCTTCATATATTTTGCCCCTTCTCAATCCTTCATCGCCTCCAAGAACACTCATTCCAGACTTTTCTGCTAATGATGCGTTAGCCAGTTAATAAGGAATGCAACTTTTTCCACATTGTGGGGTGGATTCCACAGCAGCAACGGAACACAAAAAAAAGTGCATGCACAGTGGAGTCAAAAACTGCGACTGTTTGTAGCTACAGCCCGTTCCCAATAGTTGGCCTAGACAGGTTTCGTCTGCCTGTGGATGAATGAAAACAGTGGCTAATATGCTGCTGCTGGCACAGTTTGTGTTTGCTGCTGGTGGTGCCTACGAGCAATGACGGACAGGTAAAGACCCTCTGGTCCATCGAGCCTGTCCCACACAATTGTGATAACTTGTGCATCATAATATATACATTCCACCCATCCAAAACCTTGTGATCTCCTGGAGATCCAGAGGAGCTCAAGCTAACCACCTATTTAACAATATAATAATGATGGTGCTGTAGTTAGGAGCCATCAGATTTAGATTTGAACAAAATGTTACTCAAATAGTTAGACTCTACACTGCTCTCTACTTTTTGTGAATATACATAAACCAAGTCAGTCAACACAACAGGCTTGTTAAACAATTCTGTAAGTCAGAACCCAATAGTGCACTGAAACTTTACCTTAAATGAGACAATTCCATTCACTTTCCATCAAAAACTAAGGCTTTGCTGCAACCTCCTTAAATCAGATTTTACATAAAACACCGCAAGTTAGAAGATGCTGTTATGCTAGCGTTTATCAAAGAAACTCTCAATTTCTCAGTTAATATATTAGCAATTATTTCAGTTGCACTGCAAGATTGAAAACAAATAGTTCATAAATTAAAGTAGGACATAATGCATCTTGCACCAGAATTCAATTTAAGCAACATTGTTTATTTTTTAAAACTCAGATTGCACAATTGTGTCCTGTGGCAGACCAATGGCCCAGTAATTCCGGTCCCAACGCGTGAGTATGGACGGGGTACTCACGCGTGCGCCCGTTGGAAGTGCCGGATTTCAGCATGCACAGCGCATGCACGGGAACCCGGCATTTCCTCCAAGGGGTTCAGAGGTCCAACGCGTGCGCGCAGGACTTTGCGCGCACGCGTTGAACTTCCTTCTTTTTGACAGGTTTGCCCGTGTGTAAGGGCCTCAACATTTTAGAAATGTAAAAAGGAGACATAAGGACTTGATTCTTTAAGGTAAGTGGTCTATTATTTAAAATTATAACATTTTTTTTCCACAGCTTTATTGTTTTTAAGGACTTTACAGTAAGGTAAGTGTATTTTTAGACCCGATTTTTTTTTTTTTTTAATATTTTTTTTTTTTTTAATTTGAATAATTGTTTAAAATAGCTTTTTAAAGTTATTTATAGTTCATTTAATTAGTGGGATTTAAAAAAAAAATTATTTAAAGTTTAAGTAGTGTTTTGGGCGCCCGTAGTTTTCATGAGTTTGACAGTTCTTACTATCAAACTCATGAATGAAGTTTTCCCTCCCCTGATTGGCTGCCCAGTGCTCACCTGATCCCAGCCAGTACATCGAACTAACTATGCCGCTGGATCAGGCAAGCACAGCGCGCTGACAGCTGAACCGGGCCAGTGACAGGAATTCCAAGCAGGCCCAGGCTTCAGATGTCGGCGGAATGTGCTTGTAGAGCACACAACTGAGTATCACATCTCTCTGGGGAAAGTAAAACAGATGTGGGCTATTTCAACCTACAAGAAACATATGCAGTCTTGGCCTAACACACTGTTTTAAACCATGAAATATTAGAACAATTTCTCTTCTCTAAATTAAAAGACACAGAGAAGGTTTCCTTATAATGAAAACAATACTGAAATTAATCTGAAGCAATTTATATTTGAGGCATTAAAATAGTGCAAAACTTTTATATCAAGTCCACATACGGCACAGTGCAATACAGACCTCCATGATAGGGTTGGATGCCAGAACCTTTTCCTCCACATTGGTTTCACTGGCAGATCCTCCAACAGTTGCAAAATAGCGCATCATGCACCTAGCAGACAGGGTTTTCCCTGCCCCAGATTCTCCGCTTATTATAATGGATTGGCTCTTTTCATCCCTGTTAAACAAATTAGATAATTCATTTTAGTACCACCCTATAATCTGCTAGCTACAGAACAGCAGAAACTAGACCACTGGCTCAATCCACTTCAGTCAGGGCCACACGTGCAAATATAGGGCAAAACCACACAAAGTTGTGAATGAGAGCAGCATTGGTTGGCTGACCAGGAAGATCAAATTCTAGCTTCAATAATTAAGCATTCAAAGTCAGATGGCAGTGCAGATATTATATTTGAAGAACACACTCTACTTAGCAACCCAAATGCAACCAAAAATAGCTTAGGCAGTCCCTCGGAACTCAGGATGACTTGTTTCCACACTAAAAATGAGTTCTCAGGTGACTGATGAGTCCAATGTGGGACCTACAGTCTCTGTCACAGGTGGGGCAGACGGTGGTTGAAGGGATGGGTGGGTGGGGTGCTTGGGTTGACGTGCACTCCTTCCGCTTGCTCCCAGCGAAGAGACTCGAGGCGTTCGGCACCTTCCCGGATGCTTCTCCTCCACTTTGTGCGGTCTTGGGCCAGGGATTCCCAGGTGACGGTGGGGAAAACCAAAACCAAACATCTCACCATACACCAATATGGCAACAAAAAGGCATTCAAGGTACCACAGCCCAAGAAATGTAGAACTTCTTGGTTCGTCAATATGGTTTACATAGCACCTTTAAAATAGAAAAACCATCCCACTGCAATTAAGACAGAAAAAAGACTTGCATTTATACAGCGCCATGTGAACAGTTAGTGCAGCTTTCACTGCTGATAGGGAGAGATGCAATGATGCATCTCTAGAAGGGTAGAATATAGCCCTTTGTCCCTAAACATGATTATACCTATAGAATATTTGACTGCCCAAATGATACTATAAGATCACTGTGTAGAAGTGGGGACTAGAGAAATACAAAGCAACCTTCCTGGTTAATGCAACTGGAGCACTCAACCCTAGAATGGACTACAAATTATTCCATGGCACCTCCCCTTTTGCTAACTGTCCACTTCCTTCAAGTCACTGCTGGCCCTCTTCACTGCACACTGCCCAAGCATGTACAGATTTGCTGAAACAAACATCACTGCCTGATCCTGCAAGAACCCAACGTGCACGATAATTCAGCTTAATAT
Source organism: Somniosus microcephalus (assembly GCF_052327205.1). Classification (NCBI taxonomy): domain Eukaryota; kingdom Metazoa; phylum Chordata; class Chondrichthyes; order Squaliformes; family Somniosidae; genus Somniosus; species Somniosus microcephalus. The sequence continues at coordinate 29,462,785 of NC_140999.1, read as the reverse complement.
GCAAGTGCAAATTTTGCAAAACACTCAAGGGGGAGTCCACAAAAAAACATTAATACAGGTTCAGAAAATGTTAATTGGCAGCAAAGCAAATGGAAAACTAAGCACCACTATCAACATTTTTGGTAGTGTGGGACAACAGATTGAAAAACATTTTAATGCAAGTGGAACACAGTGCATTCATTAGCTTAAGGCAATTTAGTTCAGATTTACACAGTACAGGTCCATAAAAAGGCACAGTTTATGTAGAACAACAAACATTTAAGTCCAGCCTTTCACACCATAGGTATGACACTTGGGGCTGGATTTTGCCAATGGGGAGCTTTTGGAGGCGGGACTCCCACTGGTCGGGTTTTAGTCCTGCCTCCATCAAATTCTGGCCAACCCACGCTATTTTCCCTTGATTGACCTTGTTAAGCCCGCCCAGCGAGCTTAGCGGGCCAATTAAGGGGAAGCCTGTTCGAGAATATCAGCGTATGACATTTCATGTGTCAAAAATTTTTGACAGATGAATTGTCATAGTTTGATAGCTCTGTGAAGCTGTCAAACACTGACTCTCTAGTTTGATGAGTTCTTGAATTCAAGACTCATCAAGCCTCTTTCTTTAGCAGAAATTAAATGGTTGTTGCATTGGAAAATGCAGCAGCCATCTGTCATCTCTGCTGGTGAGATGCGAGACTCTCCGCATTCCCAACTCTTGAAGCCTGCAGGAAGAAACAAAGGTAAGTAAACTTTTTCTAACACTTTCCACTTACCTCACATACTCACCTCTCCACACTTACGCCCACTTACCTCAACAACATACTTTTGCACCCCTCCTACCCCTGCAGACCCACTGCTCGCCTCGGTGACCCTGGCGGGGTTCACAGCCTTCGGGAAGCCACATTTGTGTGGGTAAAATGGGGATAATCCTCTTATCTGCCTGTTACCTACCTGTTAACAGGCAGTTAAGTGGCTGTAATCCCCTTCCCACCTCCAGGAGACGGGACCCGGCGCGGGTCGGCTACCCGCCTCCTGGCAAAATGGCACGGAGGCGGGATGGGCACCTGTCCCCAGATTCTACCATTTTCCTGTCAGTCCCACCTCCATACCCACCTCCCCAGGGCTGGCAAGATGGCACCCTTAGCTATTCTTGGGAAGTCGATCAATATCAAGTAACGTTATTGAACTGAACATAAAATATACAACAATGAAGCAAGTTAGACCAAACTGAGCAGATATGGGTCATTCAGGCAAATAAAATTAGTTGAGCAGCATTCGAATTGAAAGCACAAAACACAGGTAATGAAGGTAATGAGTCACTAAGATAAGAAATGCAATTAGTTGCAAAGTTAAAAGCACTGACATTTCTCTTCAGCAATTAGATTAGTATAGCTTTTTGTTGTGCAACTTGAGTGTGATGATTAGCAGAAATACTTAGTACAAATTACTTATATGAAATGGGATTTAAATGTATTACACATTTCTAAATATATCCAGAAAAAAAAAATGCAAAGCAAATGTTTTTGACAGTAGCTTCTCAAGTTAACAATAGTACAAGATACACAACTTGGATATTCTTGGCTTCTTGTAGGAGGAGGTGTGGTCTAAAGTGCTAAAATGCTGTATCCATAATACACAACGATACCATGCTTTATAATTCTAGCTGCAAGATTTGTTTTATAATTCTAGCTGTAAGATTTGTTTTAATGTAACAAGGGTCCATTAAAGCTATAATAAACTTGATTAATTTGCTTTGCTAGCCCAAAGGAGTAAACAAATTAAACTACCCACATATTTTAATCTTTATTTTCCATTGCCAACCCATGTAGTAAGACTAATGAGATCACAAAAATTGCCCACGCTCATTTTCAGTGTTATTAATTCCAAAACTGATGCTCAGTGCTGTGGCAATATTCAACATGACAAGCACTCCTGAAAATACAATGTATATTGCTGCCACAGAACGCCACACTTCCATTTTTTCAATCTCATGATGTTATGGCCTGTTGCCAAGACAGTATATAATAAAATGGTGTCAGTGTTTGGTTAAGCATGGCAGTTAGGCTTGTATGGAGTCCAACATTTGCCTTCATTTTTGAGCGCTATAGTCCTCAACAAAAGAAATGGTCATCCTGCAGCCATAATTAAAAGGAAAAGCTACATGTCCATTCACTACAAAATACTTCAAAGCTTGGAAATAACTAGGAAAATATGGGCACATTGAAGACAAATTTGTTTGAAGCCATCAAGAATATTTGACAAATTGTGTTACTATACACAGTGTAGGGGGCATAGATTCAGGGTAAGGGGCAGGAGATTTAGAGGGGACTTGAGGAAGAACTTTTTCCACCCAGAGGGGGTTGGAATCTGGAACTCACTGCCTGAAAGGGTGGTAGAGGCAGGAACCCTCACAACATTCAAGAAGCATTTGGATGAGCACTTGAAATGCCATTGCATACAAGACTATGGACCAAATGCTGGAAAATGGGATTAGACTGGACAGGGATTGATGGACGGCGCAGACACGATGGGCCGAAGGGCCTCTTTCTGTGCTGTAAAACTCTATGACTCTATGACACAGTAAGGCAATTTTAAAGAACATTGCTTGTAAGGCTACCGTCCTCCGTGGTCAAGAAATTGGTGATATAATCATGAAATTATAACATTAAGTGCAGCAAAATAATTCTTGTTTATATAGCAACTTACTGCATTTTGAGCAAAATGCAAAAACGAGACTTCCCAGTGGCTAATTCTCAGGTAACTACCAGCTGCACGAGAGCCGTATATTGGGAGCTAGCAGCTATAGCACTCCACTAAACCCAATATGAAAAGCAGCTAAAGAGATGCTACACCATCAACTACAACACAAATTGATAGAAGGTTGAAAGTCACCAATTCCAAATGCAGTGGGATCCATAAGTCTAGTAAACAAAGCAGACCACTATAGCTGCCAATCTTTCCCCCAGCCTGCCTCCACAACCACCTCCCCCACCCCCCGATCCCCCTCAACATATTCAATTTAAAATTAGTCTTTGCCTATTTATCACTCCTTGGCCTGGCCCCACCCTACCTCTGCAAGCTCCTATCGCTTAATGCTGCTCACAAAAGCTTAATTCCTCTGACTCTGGCTACCTATTCATGTCTTCCCCACCCCAGCTCTCTCCCTACTGGCAGTAAAGCCTTCGGTCACACCCATCCTGCTTTCTGAAACTCCCTCTAGATTCTTCACCTCTTTAAAGATCTCAATCTTCTCCGACAAGTTTCCGCCTTATCATCTATTCTCTCTCCCTGAATCAATGTCCATTCCCAGCATTCATCTATGAAATACCTTGGGATGTTTCTATGTTAATGAACTAAACGTTTGGGAAGGTTGGGGGGGGGGGGGGGGGGGGGCTGGGAGAAAGAGAAAAAAAAGTTTATCAGGAGGAGAATAGTATTAGTCAAGTATCAAGAATAGTAACTCGTCAGAGGAGTTTATAAGTTTATTGGCCAGCCATTCCCCCCCCCCCTCTTATGTTCATTAATAAATAGACATTCTTATTATGAACACAGCTAGCTTTTGCTAGTTACTTTATTGAGCACGTGGACTAGGTACTGTATCTGTAGAGGCTTCCATCTTGACTGCTGCATTGTGGGTAGCCTAGTGCCTCATGGGTAATGTAGTCTTAATATACCTACAGCTGGGTAGTGTAGTCTTATACATACAGCTCTACGGCTCCACCTAGTGTCCACTATAGAATGACATGTTATTGATCATTACACCCCCCCCCCCGCCCGCGAAATTGTCCATTCCCCTAAATCTGGTTTATGCTGCATCCTCTCCTCCCTTCATCCCACCACTGGCAGCCATACCTTCAGCTGCCTAGCTCTCACTCTGGAATTCCCTCCCTAAACTCAACTGCTGCTCCGTGAAGACTCTCCTTAAAAACCAACTTCAGGCCAATCATTTGGTGCCCCCTGCTAGTCTCAGCAGTCTTGCACCTCTGAGGCACCTGGGGATGTGTTCCTATGTTTAAAAAGGTGCTGTGTAAATGAAAGTCAATGTTCATTGCTTCACTGATGATCTTTGTATCAGTTTCCACCTCTTTGCAGCTTTGCAAGTAATCTGGTTGCTGGCCATTCAACCCATTAATTACAGGGGTCAGCACACCCAATTCTTCATTTCTACTTGTTCCACCTTCCTGCCTTTTGTTTTATTCAACCTTAAAGAGTTTGCTGGTCTTCCAGTTTGGTGAAAGGTCTACATCCAAATCTCTTTACAGGCACAGAGACTGGCTGTTGCTTTATGCTATACAATTGGACATCTTCATTTTGATACAAGAAACCATATTTGGGTGCCTTTCAAACCAGCACCACGCACATCAGAATCTCAGCCATGTACTTACCTAGCCATCTGCTTGTATGCTTCCTCAGCAACAGCAAAGATATGGGGATCCATATCTCCCGCATTCTGTCCACTATAAGCATAAATTACATCATCTCCATAAAGAGGGAGCTGTTCATATGGATTGATGGCTACTAGAACAATACCTACAAGAAAAATTCAAAGTGTTAAGCAATTTAATAATTTCAGAGGTTATTTTAAAGAGATCAGCCCTGAATTTGTGCTCGGTCTCATGGCGAACTCTCAGTGTACGCCGTCATACCGCCTTTGAAACTGACTGCAAGTTCGGGATTTCCACATGTGCTAAATCCCAAACCTGCGACCTGTCAATTTACAACTACAGAGAGGCTTCGCTAAATCTTTCACCCACTGTTAGAAATCAATGTGCTGGCAAAAAGTTGGGCTAATTGCCCACCTACTCCAAAGTAATTACGCTTTCAATTTTGAAGTCTCGTGCAAGCAGGCGCAGGCAGCCTGTTGCACCGCATGAGAGGACCGGAACAGACTTTGATTTAGAAGAGAGATAAAAAGGGCCACAAGTGCTGGAAATCTTGCATTAAAAAAAATAGGAAATATTGGAAATGCACAGCAGGACCCTCAGCACCTGAAAGAAAGTTAGAGTTTGGAGTGGGACCCTTCATCAGATCCCAGTTTAATTAGAGCATGCAATCAGTCACAGTCATTCGACATTGTCTTTCCTGCAGAATACATTCCATTTAATTTTAATTTGTAAAATGCTAAAAATGGCAATGGTATTGCATATTGGCTCATCTAGGTTTTCACTTTTGCACCAGTAATAGACATCAATTAAAAAGACACAAAACTTATTTAAATTTGGGATACAATTATTAATGATGTCTTTCCAATGTATTGTCTCAGTTTCATTGATCTTTAGTGGAGACCAAATGATAATCGAGCCCATCTTGAGGTGGTAAATAATTGTAAAATTACAGCCAAATTTCTATTAAGAGTTAAAGGTGGAAAGCTTAAACATGTCATAAGCCATGATATTTATGTTCTTGAGATTGGTTATGTTTCTTTTACAGCAATTGGACCTTGAAGCAGCTATAAATTTTTCTTCTCCATTTATTTTCACTTACCCTAACGCTCCATTTTTCCACTAGATCGACAACTTTGTTGATATTTGCTTCTTATTACTGACCCTGTTCTACTGTCATAAATGTGCACAGACGTTTCGTGCACATGCCCAAATGTAATTTATGACATCTTAATGCTCTCTAAATTGGACAACATAACCAAAATCTATCGACTCCTGCAGCATTAGTTGCTGAAAAGGGATCGACTTATTTCACAGTGATTATATTGGTGAAGGTTTCATTTCCATTCTTATCCTATGAGTGAACCCCTCCTTTTGTTACTTTGCACTCAAGGGCTCAGCTGTAGCTTATAGGCCAAGAATCCGGAGGTAAAAGAACCACCACCCCACATGATCCCGGGTTCGCAAATGCACAACAGTACGGTGCGCTCCTGGCCCCGTGGGGGGAGTACACTGCGCGGAACTCTGCAGCATTTTAAAAGGAAGTTCTCGCAGGGGGGAAATTGCATGAGGTAGATGCGGATTTACTCGAGATGTTGGCAGCGTTCTCCTTAGCTTCGCCGCTGACCGCAAATTCAGGCCCATTATAACAAAACTGCATGGTAGTGTTAATCCCCACGCTAGTACCAATTTACAAGATTTACAGGAGTACACCAACACATGGCAGTGTCCTCAGCAGGCACTGTGAGAGACAACCTAAACAATTAAGTAAATACAGGCTATTTAAGCCCTATCCTTGCTTGGAATCCACAAACATACCCCCCCTTCTGTCCTCGGGGGTAAGAGATGAAAGAATGATCAACGTCACTGTATAACATTTCAAAGCAGGAATTCCCACTCCCAAGTGGGTAATGGGTCATAATTTGCAGTAGCAGGGCATCTAACAGCATCTGCCATTAGTTAGTCTTGCTCTTGCACATTTAGGTTTTTAGCGTGGCAAGTTGCTGAAAGTGCAAGCGGATAATGGCGCAGCGAGGGAAACAGGGCATCTGGGACCAGAGTGAACAGGGCAAGCAACTGCATCTCCTTAACCAATCAGATTGAAGGATTGTGAAATAAACAGTGCAAGGACTGAAAAGCAAGTATTAATTAGAGTGGATGAATTCATTTAAAATTAGATACAAGAGAAATGAAGTGAAGGGAAGAAAGATTGGATCGAGAGAGAAAGAAGAAAAATAAGTTTAAAAAGTTAAAATTTTTTAAACTCTCCAACAACAATTAATACCTGAAGGAATGAAACTCCACACTTTAAGTGAATTTTCAGTGCCAGAGGGGTTGATTGGCAGTAATTAACAGCTATCACATCGTTAAAAGGGTACTTGCGCTTGTAATGACAAGACTTAACTTTCTGTGGCGAGTTTACTTCGTATCTACCGCGCAAACACAATAACTTCACGTCAATGCATTTCGATGGCGAGGCATTGGATGAGTTACAGAAAGAGCTTGCACTTATATACCACCTTTCACAACCTCAGGACATCACAGTGCTTTGCAGTCAATTAAGTACTTTTTGAAGTGCAGTCATTGTTGTAAAGTAGGGCACTATTACAACACTAATCTCATCAGCTCTGACAATCAACTTATTTTAAAAGCTAGAAAGTAATTTCTCTCCCTCCCCCACACCCCCCGACCCCCTCTTCCTAAATCAGTACAGGAAAGGGCCAGCTTGCTTTGTAATACAAATCTCATCACTACTCAATTTCATCCTTTTGTCTTTGTTGAATCGGGTCTTGATCCAATTCTCTTTTGAATGTTTGAACTAAATTAATAACTCTGCAAATGCCCATTCTGTTAGTTAGTGGCTAAACAAAATACTTATGTTCCCTGGTTCTTCAAATGGAAGTTCCATTTCCAAGTGGTTTTGCAAAGCATTTCTACAGTCACCTCGATTTTTTAAGTTGACTCATACTAAACCCCAAATTTTCCACTGGAAAATAAAGCTTACAACTTGAACCATCTTTAACGCTTTTCTCTCCGTCCAAGTGATTTTATTTGTGAATACTCCAAATGGTCTCGCTATTATTTTACAAAGTACTGGTGAACTGATGCTGCATGTTAGAATTGACACATTCTATTCAAATTCCAGGTCTCTTTTTCTCTTCCACTCCTAAACAAGTGTTTACATTATACATATCTTTTTTGGCTCGAGGCAAGACATGTATTCTATAATTATTTATTGTACGTTTTTGTTGAAAGTATGAGTGCACTGATTATCCCAATTGTTTCTGCTATGGTTTTTGAATGCTGAAGGCATGAATGTGAATTTAAAGCTTCCCTGTGGGACAAGGGGTAGTTTGATATGCTAATGTCACTGTCCAACAATACTCCTTGATGGCTAACAAGAGAAATGATAATCACTCACCTTCACATGGTCCATCTCCGACTCTTCCCTTCCTCAACTTCTCGGTCTCCATTTCTGGGGATAGGCTATTGACCAACATCCACTAACTCCCACAGCTACCTGGACTACACTTCCTCCCACCCCGCTTCCTGCAAGGACTCTATTCCATTCTCCCAGTTTCTCCGTCTCTGCCGCATCTGTTCCGACAATGCCACCTTCCATAATAGTGCTTCCGACAGGTCTTCCTTTTTCCTCAACCGAGGATTCCCCTCTACTGTGGTTGACATGGCCCTCGACCGGGTCCGTTCCATTTCCCGCACTTCTGCTCTCACCCCTTCCCCTCCCTCCCAGAACCACGATAGGCTTCCCCCTATGTCCGCATCTTTCACCCCACCAGCCTCCACATTCAACGGATCATCCTGCGCCATTTCTGCCACCTCCAGCGTGATCCCACCAGCAAACACATCTCCCCCGCCCCCCCCCCCCTCACCACCACCTTTCAGCATTCCAAAGGGACCGCTCCCTCTGCAACACCCTGGTCCACTCCTCCATCACCCCCAACACTGCTTCCCCCTTCGCCCGGCACCTTCCCGTGCAAGTGCAGGAGATGCAACACCTGCCCTTTTACCTCCACCCTTCCCACCGTCCAGGGCCCCAAACACTCCTTCCAGGTGAAACAGCGATTTACTTGTACTTCTTGCAATTTAGTATACTGTATTCACTGCTCACGAAGCGGTCTCCTCTACATTGGGGAGATCAAATGCAGATTGGGTGACCGCTTTGCGGAACACCTCCATTCAGTCCACAAGTGTGGCCCTGAGCTTCCGGTCGCCTGTCCCTTTAATTCTCCCCTCCACTCCCACTCTGATCTCTCCATCCTCGGCCTCTTGCATTGTTCCAACAAAGCTCAAGGAACAGCACCTCATCTTTTGATTAAGCACCTTAGACTTCTCAACTTAACATAGAGTTCAACAATTTCAGACTATAAATTGGCCCCAGTAGTTTTCTTTTCTCTTGTTTCCTCACATGGTAGCTGTTAATGTTGCTGCCATCATCATTTACACATCATCTAGAGCCATCTTTTGTTTCCTAACTTGTCCCATTACCTCTCCTTTTGCCTTGCACGATCATCCCTTTTGTCAGTCATTCTCTCCTGCCTTCCATCCTATCACAGACCTTCCCTTTGTTCTTGCCTCCCCTCCTCCCTGCCCCTGCTTAAAAATCTCTCCTCCCTAACCTTTTCCAGTTCTGACGAAGGGTTCGACCCGAAAGGTTAACTCTTTCTCTCTCCTCGATGCTGCCTGACCTGCTGAGCTTTCTGTTGTTATTTCAGATTTCCAGCATCCGCAGTATTTTGCTATTGTGTTAGAGAAGTGATAATGTCTCACAATCAAAGTTGAAAAAGGTTTGGAACAGATCAATAGGTCTAGCCATTCCCTTAAATTTAATCATCCTGTGATAGACATCTTTAAAGTATGTTTGATTGGCAGCTTGACCCCTATTTCTCAAAATTCCTCCAGTTGAGAAGGCAGCATTACTTGCAAATTTATTTTATAAACTAAAACTCCCATCAAAACACTAGTGCACGTTCAGAAGAGAGAAAACATCTCAAACTTGATCTCAGCCCCAGGAGTGAACATATCAATATATTAAAACCACAAATGGCTTTATCATAGAATCATACAGCACAGAAGATGGCCATTCAGCCCATTGTGCCTGTGCCAGCGGTTTGAAAGAACAATCCAATTAGTCCCACTGCCCTGCTCTTTCCCCATAGCTCTGACAAATTTTCCTTTTCAATATATCCAAATTCCTTTTGAAAGTTACTATTGAATCAGTTTCCATCACTTTCAGGCAGTGCATTCCAGATTATCGTAACTCACTGCATTAAAAAAAAAATTCTCAATTCTTTTGCCAATGACCTTAAATCTGTCTACTCTGGTTATCGACCCTCCCACCAGCGGAAGCAGTTTCTCCTTATTTATTCAAACAAAACCCCTCACAAATCTCCCCTTAACCTTCTCTGCTCTTAGGACAATCCCAGCTTCCGAGTGCAACTTCAGTGAAATAGTGTGCCAACTACATTTTGCAAATAAATTCCACCACCCTTAACTGCATATCTATCCTGAATGGCCTTCTTCTGTGCTGTATGATTCTATGATAAAGCCAATTGTTCTTTTAATGTATTGACATCAAGTCCCATTCATCCATCACCCCTGTCCTCACTACACATTGAAACCCTCATATGGCTTTGTCCACCTCATTTTGTGTAACATCAAGATTTCTTCCCTTCAGTCCTCTAATTCGGGTGTGATGTCTTACTCTGGCCTTATGGGCAACTCCCCTCTCTCGGTCCCACCAAATCAGTGGTGGAGCCCTCAACTACGTTGGCCAAACTTCCTCTTGTTTCCACCTTTAAAAATCTCTCTCAAACCAAGCTTTCAACTCTCACCATGACTTGGCAAATGTTCCTTTCGCCCATGTATTTTTTTATCCCCTCCACAAAAGTCCCTTGGGAGGTTTTCTTCCTGAAAAGCACTATATAAATGCAAAGTGTTGTTGCTGCTACTACCTAGTTTCTTGGAGGACCCAAAATTATTTGGGGGGGGGGGCAAGGAGGGAAAAGGTCAAGGAGGAGGAGCAGGACTTTATGGCTTGGATGAAGTAGAGTACAGATGAAAAGACTGAATTATATTTACGTAGTGCCTTTTATATCCCAAAGCGCTTCAAAGACAATGACTTATTTTGAAGTGCCGGTCACTCACGTAAGGAAAGACAGCAGCCATTTCTCCGTACAGCAAGGTCCAAAAAAGACGATGTTGAACAGTTTTAAGTGGTGTTGGCAAGGGAGGTCTTCAGTGGACTGCTGGAGGCGCAGTATTTTGAATGAGACATTAAACTGATGTGTCACCCTAGATTACATGCGAGGTGTTGGAGTGGGACTTGTGCTATCTTCTGACTTGGAGGTGAATGTGCTACCATTGGGCCAAGCATTTATATCTGGTTTCTCTTCCAAGGAAGGAGGGAAGGGAATGAACCATTGTATAGTCACGATGGAAGCTGCTGAAGCAAGTAGTTCTAATGATCCACTTGATTAGAAGCCTATCCCCTGCCCAAATTGCTCCCGCAAATGTTACAAATAAAGTGGCAATTTTTAGCAGTCAACTTGATAAAAGTTTTAGATGATTTTTGATATGGAGATGTCTCAAGAACATAGCGTGCCTGATCAGCTTTCCAACATGATAAAAAAAACCTCCCTAAAAAATGGGCAAATGTACAAACACCCTCCAGCTAATTCTGCAGTTTCCATTGACTTTTCTTAAATGCTTATCAAAACTAATTGGCTGTCTCCAAGGTAGCATATTATAGCAGGATGAAATACACTCAACCTAAATTAAAAATGGTCACATTGGGGAGGTAGCCAGAGGGGGGGGCCCGCAGCCATGAACAGTACCCAACATAAGTCACCACACCCTTAGGAAGGGAGGGGGGGGGGGGGGGGGGGAAATGTCAGTGGGGAATAAGTGTTTAAGGATAAAGGAAATCTCAAATAAATGGCCAACGATTAACTTTGCGCACTTTGAATTGTTATCTGATGGAGCAGAATGTCATCAAGAACAGTAAACATGAACTCAGCGAAAGCATCCAGAGAAATGGACACATTCCAGATTGAACAGGAAGTAGGCACATGTCTGAATGGAGAGAGGTGATGATAATAGCACAGGTCTTGAACATCAGTGGGATGGAATAGATGTGGAGAATTTGCTTTCTATACAGAAGTATAATATTTTAATTGTTTTTTTAAACCCAGAAGTTATAGCAGATGCTGCAAAAAGTAAGCTTAGTACTTTCATATACTTACCACAGTAGGTATAGATATTGTTAGACTCTAAAAACCTCACTTTCAAGTTGTGAAGCACTGCGGGTTCATGCAGGTAACTGAGTGCAGTCAAGTCATTCTCGCCCATTAAAATGTCAGGGTTCCGCAGAAACGGCAATTCTTGAGTTTTTTGGTTAACGTGATACTCGATATCCTGCGCCAACACAAAAAAAATGATTTACCAAACATGAATTTATATTAGCATATACTTTTAAGGAAAGTCTAGATTTCCCTGGCAGAGGTAGGGAAGCTGACCTCTCTCTCAGGCAAAGGTTCTCTGTTAGTTCTTTTAACTTGATTATTTTGAGGGCGATTGGAGGGATGTCAGTGAGCAATGAACAGATTGGACAATACCCTACATACCAACTGTCAGCATAGAGAGCCCAGCGTTTTCCAAGTCAACACAACCAGGTCCCCTTCCATACACCCACTCCCGAGTCAGCGTCCAAGGCCTTAAGCACCAGGCATCCTGCTTCAGTCAACACATTTCCACCCGTGTATACTATAGGTGGGAATTCTTGCTTGAGCAGAACAGAAATTCCTGTGTATAGTACACACAGGCAGCAATCTTGGTCAGTAGCACAAGGAACATGTTAACTAACAAGAGTAGCTGGCCTGTCCAGTGTGTAAGCCACTGGGGACACAGGAATGGGGGAAGGAATGGTTGGTAAGGGGTGGGGGGCAGAATGCAGTAAAAAGGAAGAGCAAAATAGATGGCTGGCAAAGGGGTGAGGAAATGGCTAAGAATATAGGGCAAGATAATAGATCACAATATAGATAGCAACAAAAGCAAGTTAAATGCGTGGTAATAATGGGAAGGGGCGTAAATTGGGAGCAGTGCTTTGAGAGGGGGGGGGGGGAGAAGGGAAGAGGAGGAGGAGGGGGAGGAGGAGGAAAGAAGAGGGCAGCTGGGAGCAACACTGAGGAGGAAGGAGTACCCCAGTGGCGGCCGAGGAAGTGGGAATGCAGTGCCAGCACGAACTCTCGGTTGGAAAGAATATTCCATCTTGAATAGTTGAGGAAGGGAGTAGGGCAGGAGTGCTCAACAGAGGTGGAGAAGAGGAGTACCAGTAATCTGAACTGGGTCAGGGAGGAGGAGAGAGTGCCTTTGCAAACTGGGCAGCGGGATATAAACGCGAGAGAATTAATTATATTAACTTTTGGGTAAGTGATGGTCTGTTGAAAATCAGACCGTCATTTTTTTTTTTTTTTTAAATCTAATTGTGAAATAGTGCTCAACATGGATAAGAATGCATTATTTTAAATATGAAAATTCAAAATTTTCCAGGGGCCCATGCTTTTAGAACCCTCATGAAATGCACCACCAATTGGAATACCCATTCAGACTAGTGTGTTTGGAGGGGGAGAAACACACCAAGAGTTGTGCATGCCTAACGCCAGGGTACAATGTAACAACTTGTGTTCACATGTCAGCCCATTTAATGGGTCAGACTTTTGGGGCTATTGGCCGACTGCTGCTACTTCTCTAGCTAGGCTGATTATAGTCACATACACGAGGCCACATCCTGCCACCCTGTGGCAAATGTAGATAAACACTGCACCATCAGGTCATCTATTTTAACCATTTGGAATTTTTAAACAATTCTACAAATATGATGAAACAACCAAAGACTGGGTGATGCAAAAAGGGTTACAACATTGATTTTCTCGTCTCTGGAAGCTGGCTTCTGATCCTTCCCGATCGGTGCTGGGAGGTGAACTGTCAAAGCAGGGCAAATCCTGCGATTGTTGTAATGTGCTACAACAGTGGGACTTTTGCCACAAGTAGTAGGTTATAGCAGTAGACTGCATTTTAAAAATTGAATTAAAAATCTTCCTGCTATAAACTAGGTTTGCTGTTAAATTTGAGAGAGTCAAGATAGTAGAAAAACATACTACAGCCCTGGAATCAGCTGCATTGTGGCATGCAGCCATGATACAGCTGATCAAGTACAGTGCTGCCAGTGTCCTACAGATGATGCTCTAGCTGATCCCGACAGCCAAGGTTAAGTTTGTTTATTCTTTTAAAAAAGGTACATTTTAATAGTTACTAGTCATAACAGCTTTTTGGTGCTGCAGGAGCCCCAGATTTATTTTCTAGAGTCACGAGTGTTTTTGTATATATTAGGAACAGTCACCAACAGAAAGCTCGCACAGGGAAGGGGAATTTTGAAAAAGGTCTGCTCAAGATAAGCTGCGCATTCGAATCTGGAACATTAACAATGGGACCATCCACTGCACCCTGCGAATACTGTACTTCCCCAGTTCCAGTGCGGCTATGCAAGATACAGCACTGTACTCCAGCAGATCCCACTGATCAAGTTTAAAGCTCCATCTGAAACAATTATGCCCGTAATATACGAGAGAGAGAGCAAGCGAGGTTGCATTTTACAACTTTTCACAACCTCAGGACATCACAAAGCGCTTTACATCCAAATCAAGCACTTTTTGAAGTGTAGTCACTGTTGTAATGTAGGAAGTGCAGCAGCCAATTTGCACACAGCAAGCTCCCACAATCAGGAATGTGATAATGACCAGATAATCTGTTGCCCTGATGTTGGTTGAGGGATAAATATTGGTCAGGGAGAACTCCCCCATCTCTTTTATAGTGCCATGGGATCTTTTACATCCACCCGAGGGGGCAGACAGGGACACGATGGAACGGGTCATCTGAAAGACGGCACCTCGAACAATGCAGCACTCCCTCAGTACTGCACTGGGATTTGAGAGTTCATGAATCATAGAAATGTATGGCACAGGAAACGGCCATTCGGCCCATCATGTCTGTGCTGGCTGAAAGAGAGCTATCCAGCCCAATCCCACTTTTCCCATTATGCCCCTTTCAATCAGTGCAGGCACACATTTCAACAGCACTCCCATTTAGCATGTTTCTCATTCTTCTCACCCTAGCCCCCAATTTTACCCATAACTAACCCATAATTTTTGGGTATACTTCCCCATTATATAAAACCCAGTTCTATTGCACACAGCACTTCATTTAGAGATGTTCTTAAAAAGTTCCAAAATCAATTTCATGACAGCAGACAACTGCAACCTCAATTAGATATTGCAATGGTTTTCATAAAGCTTATTATTCCAAGCCTCAGTGTACGTATGCCTCAATTCCAACTGGTTATTGCTTCAAGCACCTCTTTTGCAAGAGGAGAAGTGACATGAAGGGAAATGAAATTTGAATCAAAACAAGCCAATTGATTTCACAGGTGTAAGTGAACTATGCTCAATTTAAGAATGGAGCTTTGGAATAGAAATATTTGCATTTAGAAAAAAAAATTGTGGAGCCAAGGCAGCCAAACTAAACTTCTGCAGAGCACGGCCACTGTACTAGCAGAATATTCCCTATTCCAGCCACTGACATGCAAATCAAGTAACCATTTGGGCTGCATCAGTTGAAATTTGGCGACATCGGCTTCACAGCCAAGACAAATAACTAAAAAAAAAGTTTTCATGCCATTGGTTTGGCCACATTGTAAGCCACTTTTCAAAAGATGAAAAAAGGACAGTGTTCCAGGGTACACCAATTTGCAAAACCAATTTTTACAACCAAATATCTCAGATTTTTGAAAGTCAAGTCAACTCTGACAATCATGCAGTAGGATCTTCCCATTTAAGAAGCTGAATATGGCCAAATAAAGTTTTGTATGCCACAAAGCTATTTCCAGGGGCAACCTTCAAATCATACCAAGGAAATTACCTTGCAAATGAAACACCAGTGAGCAAAAATATACTTCAGCAAATTCTAGTGTTTACCACTGAATTAGGTCAATAGCTAACACTGTACATTGAATTCAATTTGAACATTTTTTGTTGCTTAGAATTATGAAAAATGTTCCCACAAAACAAGTTACTTTTAATAGCAATATTAATATCCACAAATGCAAACATTTGGAACAAAGTTCAGCATTGAACATTTCCCCCATTACTTAAACATGCACAGCGACAAATCTAAACCCCCCACTAGAGGGCAGTGTGTAGTGCTTTGTCTTTTCCAATGTAGCCATCGTAATAAGGAGTAGAACGATTCCACAGAATATCATCTTTTAACCTCAAAGGTCATCATTTGTCTTTTGGCCAACACAACACACATTAAAAGTTTAACATAGGAAGGTCACAAATCTAACCTCCGTACCACAAGCCTTTTGTGGATTCAACATTCAGAAATCCTGGACTTCGGTTGAAAAATTTAAAAAAGTTAAAGCATTAACTTGTTCTGAAGCCTCATCTAAAAATAAATATACAACCACTGGCCTAGCTACATGTATATGTCTATTTATTAAAAATCTTGCATATGGGATGCATTTCCCATCCATAGGTCTTACTTCAGCTGTAATGCTTTTCTAATGGAAAACTCATGTTGTAATGGAAACGCTATAATGTTTACATGATGGGACAACCCTAAAACAGGCCAACATTTGATTGCACCATTCAGCTGTCACACATTGCTCAACCACTCTGGAAAAAAGGGACTTTGGTTTCCTCCCTCAGCAACTGAAATTTCAATATCTCCCAAATTAGGTTTTTAAAAAAATGAAAAATGAAAAACTACACACGACAATAACATTAGATGTACTGTACCTATAAAACTGTCTTTTGATACCTTCATTTAGGTTTTTACATCAAAGCCTCAGCCTGCCTCAAAAGTCTTGGTTTTGACTGGATTTTTTTTAATTTTTTTTATAAAAAACCTCAACTTACTTAGACAGAACGTGTAACCACATCTGTGCATTAAGCATGTGTAGATTAAAGAATTTTCCAGCATGTAATCAGTGTATGGGTTGAAAGGTAAAAGGGTCCCATCCTCTTGAGGAGTAAGATTTTGATCCCCCCCCTCCCACCCAAAAAAAGTTTTACACATGCTGAATGTTGTAAGCTTTACTTCATGCAAATGAGGGCATTTACAAGCACTTTTCTATTACGGCCTGCTCACAAACACCTGCGGTTAGCAGCACTATGATTGCGGGTTCTTCGTTTTCTAACAAAGATTGTTCATCAAGAATGGATTCCTTCACCGCCTTCCCTCTTATTGTTGAGAACAGAGTTATAAAATCTCTTCTGAAACATTTGATGCTCAAGGAAATGTTCTAAATCAACAACAACAAAATCTAACTTTAATTAACAAATTGCCCCAAAATATTCATCAGTAAATCAGCAAACTTGACAATGATGCTGGAATGGATGAATATGCCATTTTTGCTGAATGTGCACCGCCAACCCATGGATTTCCATCCAGGAACACAAAACAGGAAATGCTGGGCATTTTTTTTTTTTTTTTTTAAATATATAAATACTCAAGGGTGCATGTCAACAGGTCAGGAGGAGACTGAATGATGCTAACACAGGGGTTGGAGCCTGAAAGTTCAAAAGCTGTAAAAGCAGCGTTTTCCTGCTCCCCCCTCTACAAGGCTACTGGACCTGCTCTTTCCCCTCTCCTCAAAAGCCTCCAACTCAACATGAGCAAAGCCACAAGTGATCGGCTAATATTTTTTAAGTATATAATGTGTGTTAACAATGCCTTTAACTGGGTTTCTGCCTGGTAGGAATAAGATAGAAGCAAAAAAATGAGAATTAAAGTATATGAGTGACTAATTGGCTTTAAACTAAGGCAGGATAGCAAGGCCAGTTCTAAGCAAAAGGTAAGCTTAAAAATCTGATATCAGAAGAAATTTCATGCAGTGATGAGACTTTGAAACAGCTGGATACTAGGCAGAGGAAGTTGCAATGAAGATAATAGTCACTGGATCAAAGATATAAAAAAATGAACAATCTTGCATTTCTGTAGCGATTTCACAACCTCAGGACGACCCAAAGTGCTTCACAACCAATTAAGTACTTTTGAAGTATAGTCACTGTTGCAATGACAGCCAAAGTTATACAGCAAGGTCCCACAAACAGCAAGAAGATAATGACCAGACAACATGCTTTTGGTTGAGGATCATTTTTTAAATGAAGCTACATGGCTCAACAGCATACAAATCTGGATCAGCGCACCATGCAGCAAGAGATTTATTTTTTAAAGACTTACTCACAGTGTACAAATGTAAACCTATCACTTGATCTTTAACCATTGCAGCTCGAAGAAATGTCATTATAAATACACACCCGAAAAGTTATGCTTTGGTGTTCAAAGATGATATTTTAACAAATTCATCAAAAAACCTGAGCAAGCCAGCCATTCAGAAAGAGTAATCAGACCAGAATCCTTTGCTACACAATTTCTCTTCCACGTATTCAATATTACAAACACCACCCAATGAAACCCAGAAACATCTGTTGCAGCAATATTCTCAAACCCTGAAGGAGTCGAGGGATGTTATGCACTGCTTAAACTTACAGTTCCATCTTCCAGTTTAAGGTAAAGGATGTGGTCCTCTTCCTTGTAATCCTTTGTTAGTTCAGCTGATTGCCACACCTCCTTGGGGTCAGGAATCCATACTTTGGTTGACTAACACAAAAGTAGACAATGTTAGAGTATAATTTTGGAAACAGAGTTTGACCAGTAAGATATAAGTATGTACTACTTTGAGGCAAAACTAACAGTGAATGACTTGATTAGCACTACTTCAATCACACTTTCTCCCTACTTCAACCCCACAAACAGTACCGCCACTATCTCTACTGCATATACATGCCAACCTGCAAAATGCAGAAGCTGACCAACTGCCTCAAGAATCTGACAGCCCCAAATGCTGAACTTGTCATCAGCTTTGACTCAATGGGAGCATGCTCAACTCAGTCAGAAGGTTGTTGATTTAAACCCCAAATCGAGAAACACAATCTAGGCTGACATCAGTGCGCTACTGGGGGAATATCACACACACACACGATGAGTTATTCCCAAGATACCATACATTACTAATTTCACAGTTTCTTTTTTTTTTAAAAAAGGAAAAAAGCCGATTAATACTACAGTGGTCTCACAGAACAGCAAACCTCAGACTTGCTTGGCCTAATGGAACTCAGTAGAATGTAATTGTGCACCCGAGTTGGCCTTCCCATTCATGTCAATTTTAGCCTCTAGGTTTCTGCAAATTCCAGCTAAACTTTTACCTTCTCCTAGTCACCACCACCTCCCTCCCCCTCCCCTCAATGCCTCATACTTTAATAGTCCCACTGGGGCTTTTTTTTTTTTTTTGCAATGCATTCATTTAGTTTCATTTTGCTCCATGAAATCTGTTACCCATTATTTTGCACAGCAGAGGTTTAACATTTACACAATGACCTTGAAAAAACCAGAATCGTCAAAACTCAGCTACAAGCAAAACCACTAGAGACTTTCAGTTTGAGGCGATCATCATTAACTACTTGTGTAATGTAACCAGGATGACACTTGGGAGTTTACTGGTCACAACAAGTCTACTCAGTGCAATGTATAGGCATTCAAACTAGGGTCCAAAAGTTGACCCAAAGGATTGCAAGACCATCAGAATTATGTCCATTTGAGCCAAGCGTTCTTTTATGTATTTGTTGACTTACTAGCCCATACTTTCTGTAGACAACACCAATAATGTTTTCTGCAATAATATCATTGTTTTCTTTGGATAGATGCCATTCTTTCAAAAGCTACATTTGGCAGTTCCCAAGAGCACGCCAGTATTTACAGGGAGTCCCCAAAGTGAAAAGTCTAAAAAGGAAGAGAGAGTGCATCAAGAGTACAGTGAAAAGCAAAAATATGGTGCCTGCATGTATTTTAAAAGATGCTGCTGGATGAATTAAAATATTTGCATTTATGTAGCACTTCTCTCAAAGCTATCACACAAGACAAAATACGTTCAAGGGCAATGATTACGACAGTCATTTTGCAGAGATCCCACAACAGCAATGAGATAAACAACCAGTTATTATATTTTAAGGACGATTGGCCCAGGCATCAGAAGACGGCCCTGCTCTTTGAATAATGCTACAGGATCTTTAATGTCCATCTTAACAGGTGGCAGGCCTCACTTTAATGTTGCATCTCAATGATGGCACCTCCCAACAATGCAGCACTGGCGTGTCAGTCTAGATCATCTACCCCAGACCTGGAATGGAGTTTGACTTTACAATCTTGAGACTCAACCACAATACTGAGCATCACATTTTTAAACATTTATTACTTTGAAAAAATACTGTACCACAGTTGAAGTTGTGTGTGGGAGTGTAGTGCAATTTGGCAACCACCACAAAGAACCGAGCTGTGTTACCATGACAACAGGATCCCAATCAAAGCAGCACTAGTTAACACAGAACAGAGGCTAAAGAGCAATGCTATTTTTGTATTTATTTAGGATTAACTTCTTGTACCACCTGCTTGCAATTTCTTTATAAACCATGCTAAGTACATGATCTCTCTTTCTACTCGTGCTTTTTTCAAATTCAACTGAATTGACTTCAGGTCAACAGACAGCTACACAAAATAGTACTGTACGATGGCAATGGTGGTACATTGCACTAACTTCTCCGAGTTATTGTCCTCAGATGCTGTCATGGTGGGAAGGGTATAGAAAGGAAGTACCCAAGTGGAGGGCTAGCTACTTCTCTTTGGGGGAAAACTATTCAGAATTGAGGCTTGCAAACCTCAACTCGGAAATAAAGTCTGGCCGCCAGTATATCCTTTAGATTGGTTTATCCAAAGCACGAAATAGCACACCATTATTTAAGAGCAGAAGAACTAAGAATTAGGAGCAGTAGGTCGGTCATAAGACCCCTTGAGCCTGCTCCACCATTCAATAAGATCATTGCTGATCTTTGACCACAACTCCACTTTCCTGCCCGATCCCCATATCCCTCGACATCTCTACAGTCCAAAAATCTCCCTCAGCCTTGAATATACTCAATGACTGAGCATCCACAGCCCTTTGGGGCAGGGAATTCCAAAGATTCACAACCCTCAGTGAAGAAATTCCTCATCACAGTCTTAAATGGCCGACCCCTTATCCGGAGACTATGCCTCCTAGTTCTAGACTCTCCGGCCAGGGGAAACAATCTCTCAGCATCTACCCGGTCAATCCCCCTCAGAATCTTATATGTTTCAATGAGATCACCGCTCATTCTTCTAAATTCCAGAGAGTATAGGCCCAATCGACTCAACATAGGATAACCCCTCATCTCAGGAATCAATCTAGTGAACCTTCATTGCACCACCTCCAAGGCAAGTATATCCTTCCTTAGATAAAAGGAGACCAAAAGTGTGCATAGGTGTGGCCTCACCAAAGCCCTGTACAATTGTAGCAAGACTGTCTTCTCTTGCACTCCAACCCTGTAGCAATAAAAGCCAACATGCCATTTGCCTTCCTAATTGCTTGCTGTACCAGCATGCTAACTCTCTTTCTTGTACTAGCACATTTAAATCTCTCTAAACACCAATATTTATTAGTTTCTCACCAGTTAAAAAATATTGTTTTTCCATTCTTCCTACCAAAGTGAATAACCTCACATTTCCCCACATTATACTCCATCTGCCACCTTATTGCCCACTTAACCAGTCTATATCCCTTTGCAACCTCTGTGTCCTCCTCTCAGCTTACTTTCCCACCTAGCTTTGTACCGTCAGCAAACTTAGATACATTGCACTTGGTCCCTTCATCCAATATAGATCGTAAATAGCTGATCCTTGTGGCACCCCACTAGTTACAGCCTGCCAATCTGAAAATGATCGATTTATCCCTACTCTCTCTCCCCTTTCTTGAATAGCAGGGTTAGATTGGTCCCAGCGGATTGGAAGGTAGCCAATCTAGAATCTAGGGGCTTTTGGAAAATCACAACCAATGCATCTGCTAAACCTGCAGCCACCTCTTAGAACCCTAGAATGTAGGCATGAAAGTTACTAATTTTACAGCTACTTGTTGCTATACAATGTTGTGAAAACCAGTGTAAAAAAAGAAACTTACCTCCCCTTTGTTTAAAAGATCCAGGGGGGACAAGTTTCCACCTTAGGCGTAATCAGGAAATTGGGCACTAGTTATGTTACAGTTCAAGTTTCTGCCAAAATTCATTTGCGTAATCACAAATGTAAAATCTTCCATGAACCAGCTCGGTCAGCGTAATAGTACAGAAGTTTGATTTTTTCCCCTTTCAATTAAAAAATATTCATTGATGCATTTAAGAGTGGTAACCTGGTGCAGTTTTATTAATATAGCTGAAAATGGGTTTATCATAAGAGCCACCACCCGAGAGTAAACGGATTTTTTTTTTTTTAAATCACTGAAAATGTCTTTAAAAAAAGCTATACTGAACCATTTATTAGTTTCACTGGTGTACTGTAGTCAGTTCAATAAATTAAATATTTTTAATATGTAAAAACTTTTTTTTAAAAAAGGTGCCTGTGTGCCTAAGAAAATGGAGTTCAATTTGAAGACCTTCCTCTGTCTTGTTTTGCACACTTTGTACAAAAATAATAAATTGCAGGACAACGGAGTATTACAGTATAAACTCTTTTAATGAAGCATCAGGTCTGACCTGACTCACAGCAGTACAGCACCGTGTGGACCAGATGGAGTCAGGGCCCCGGAGTCTTCTAAGCAATAGCAGTCCTTACAGATGCCTGCAGGCCAATCACAACTCAGCATGTGATCACGTGAATATAATAGGTATTCCTTACAGATGCCTGCGGGCCAATGATAATTCAGTATGCAAATGTTACACCTCGAACGGCCACAATAGACAAAAACTCGCCATACTCATTATTTCGATCCGGGGGGGGGAAGAGACCAGTTTCTCGGGAGGGGGTGGTTGGCGGCTTCAGGCAAAATGATTTTTTAAACCAGAGTTAAAAATTGCGGAAACTCAATTTACGCTTGATGTAACCGCCGTTTAAACCTCCCCCGATCCTTTGCACTGGTTTGGTCAATTTCACCCGGATTGCGCGGATGGAACTAGCGAAAACTATACTCGTCAGCCTTTCTTAAATGTGAACCTTAAAACAAAATTTAAAACTTTCTTGCAAATCACTTAGCTTGTGGATTCATTTGAAAATGGGCAATTTCGGTAGAGATAAAAGGTTTGACAGCATGGAAAAGCAAATTGGCGAACTGCAAAGAAATATTCTGCAAGTGTTACTACATTAAGTGAACAATTTCATGAGGTGCACTGAATGATTATTGTTCTCCCTACTTATATTGGTGGCAGCGGACTATTTATACACATCTGGTATTGTTTATTAGTCTGTAGAACATGACTCGTCTACATTAACTTGTGAATATTACATGTCATTTTGCACTCTTAAGTGGAAGTGCAGATATTAGTTTGTCTACAATTTGACACAGGAACAGTTGTCCAAATGGTGAATCATAATTACTACTTAAATGGAACCAGTAACCAGGTGATCAAGCTTTCGTGTTTGCATTCCATTAACACGTGCCACCTTAAAACTTGAATTTTAAAGCAAAAAGCAAGATATATTTCTACATCATATGCTCAGGACAGTAAAATAAAGTGATTTTAATGAATCAAAGTTCAATTTACTGCCTGTCCAGTGTAAAGCTATGAACAAACATGGTAATATACCTTGCAAGCATTATCAGATCTACGACATTTTTAAGTCATGATTAACACTATTGTGTGTGTGTTGGGGTGGGGTGGAGGGAGAAGGGGGAAGGTGACATCTGCACCCAAAAAGTTGGAGAGAAGATTACAAGGGATTCCTGAAACGGCACAGTAAAAAAGTTTATTTTCCAAGAACCAGTGTTTTGCTTAAATACTGCAAGACAAATACAAAATTAAATCCCTACATGCAGTACAGGGTAGCTGCTCCCTTTACTGTCCATGCTTTGAGTGAGCGAGTTCTTACAACAAATTCCAAGAAATATATAAAACATTCATGATCACACTGCTCAAGTTGCTTGAGTGGGGGCACCTCACGGCAAGCCCCGTTGGACTGACTTTTCTCCCCTCACCCTTTAGCTCGAACATATTTGTGCCACAAATTGCTGGAAGTGCGAGTTAATAACAGCAGGGCAACAGAGCATCTGGGACCATGGTGAATGATGGGACCAACAGTCTATCTCCTTAACCAAGGAGATTTAAGGATAAGGAAAGAAGCAGGAACAACAGAGAAGGAATTAGGGTGAATTAGAGTCAAATCAGGTACAGAAAGAGAAATTAAAAAAAGAGGGAAAGATTGGATTGAGAGAAATGAGACAGACAGGAAAAGAAAAAAAATTAAAATTTTGATTTTTTCATTTAAATCTCCAAGGACAATTTACTACCTGTAGGAATGAGACTCCACAGTTTAAATTGTTCCCTTTCTGGGCTGGAGAGGTTGAGGAACATAAATCTCAATTAAAAGAGCCCTTACGCTGTTAAGTATCAGCCCTAACTGTCTGCGGCAAGTTTAATTCGTATTTATTGTGCAAATGCAGCAATTTCTTGAAACTCGGTGGGGGGGGGGGGGGCGGTGGCCGATAGCGAGCCCCCATTTTTGCGAAGCTAACAGCGGAGCGGCGCAAATCGTCCAGCAATCTGTGGTCATTCTTAACTCACAGGGCATCACTTCCCCGCCACAAAATTGCTGTTATTTACACATTAATAACAGCATGCACATTAAACTCGTTCTTTACCTAGAAAATTTTGGCTGTTAACTTGCATCTTTCCTCAAATATATCAACAGCAGTACTTTGTGTTACCAAAATGTAAATTTTTAATATCAGGACCTTCTTCCAAACTTGAATATACAGAATAGTATGGTTTCAGTGGAAACTTTTTTTTAAATGCAGCTGATGTGACCATTTCAACAAAGCAGAAAGACGTTCTCCTTTCCCACTCATTAGTTTTCTCTTCAGCAGTTTCTGTGTTCAGCTCTTTATACTTGCTGACCATATTGGCAGACGATCATAGAGTTTAATTGCTATTCAGGTAGATCAAAACTTTGACTTGGTCTTGCCTTTTTAAAAAAAAGTAATGGGCAAAGTTAATTAAGAAGCTGCAGACATTCTGAACCTGGTAGTTTCTGTTCTTGAACAATTTTTTCCATTGATTCCAAAATGACTGCCTTAAGTGGTCATGTGTGACAAATGGATGAGAGTGTGAAAGACAAGAACTACACTTTAGTCAGTTTGGCTTAGTGGTAGTACTCGTACATCAGGTCAGAAGATTGTGGGCTCAAGCCCCACTCTAGGACTTGAGCATTGTCTGAGATGCTGTCCTTCAGACGAGATATTAAACAGAGGCCCAATCTGCCTGTTCAGGTGGACATAAATATCCCATGACACTATTCAAAGAGGAGCAAGGAAGTTCTCCTAGCATCCTGGCCATCATTAATCCCTCAACCAGCACAAAAACAGATTAATTTTGTGACTGAAGACAGAGGAGAAAGGCCAAAGTGCCTTTGGCCTCCTCTTAGCATGATCACAGAGCACTATGTCCAGGTTGAAGTTGGTACCCAGGTACAGAGGCGATTCTGCCAACACAACCATTGATAAAAAGTACTGCTGCGGTATTTTCAGGAACAGAACCGATCAAGCCCACCCTGTACAATGTCATCCACCACATCACTGAAGTCAGAAATGGAAAAGAATGGGTAACGGTGGACAACTTTGCCTCACTCCTCTGTTAAAGGAGATGGGAAAGTCTCCAATCTACCTTAATGTGGCTCTCAGAACTGAAGCACATTTCCCAGATAAAAATCAAAGACTTGGCCTTGTACTCCGATAGCTTCCAAGTTCACTAGGAGGGCAAGATGGGAAGTATTTTGTATTATGCAGAAATAAGTTAGGTGTCAGCCTTGGTTCAGTGATGGCACTCTTGCCCAAAATCAAACTTATATTTATATAGCGTCTTTCATGTAATAAAACATCCCAAGGCGCTTTGCAGGAGCATTATCAAAAAAGGGAGTTGAGAGTTCAAGCCCCAATCCAGAGCATGTAATCTTAGTGCAGTACCAGTGCAATACTGAGGGAGTGCTGCACTGCTGGAGGTGTCGTTTTCAAATGAGATTTTAAACACAGGCCCTGCCTACCCTCTCAGGTAGTTATAAAAGACCCATGGGACCATTCAGAGAAGAGCAAGAGGTGTCTCGGGGTGTTCTGGTCAACATTTATCCCTCAACCAACATCCCAAAAAAGATTATCTGGTCATTTATCTCATTGTTATTTATGGGTTCCAGTTGTGTGCAAATTATTCCCTACATTACAGTGACTACACTTCAAAAATGATTTAATTAGCTGTGAAGTACTTTGGATGTCTTATGGTCATAAAAGGCGCTATAAAATGCAAGTTTTTTTCTTTCAAGTAATACCGATTGAACCATGTGAATACGATCATAAACAATACTTCATCATACTGTGGAATAAAGCAAGGAAATAGTTGGCCATGCCATCTACTCAAGTTCACTCTATTAGGAGCCACACAGACCAGGTCTCAAGCAGTATGGTTACCAATATTCATCATGGCTGAGCACCTAGACCCACTTACTCGCAGCACAGAAGCAGTCAGCCACTTTGCCGTGGCACTCTTCTTCTGTCTCAGGGCCAGCACCCTGCCCAACAATCGGCAATTGCTACCTTCTCCAAGGAGCATTATTGGCCAGTGACAAGGTTTCCCAAAAACACTGATTGATGCAATTGGAACATAAAAAGGTATGCCAGGTTTAACTGCATAGACTGATTGCTGTGTCTGCCTCTTTATATCTCAAGTGCAATTTTTGCCAAACCATCACAATTTGACTGCATCACCCAAAGTGATTCAATTAGTCTACTTGCTCATTAGGTCAAATCAATAATGGTCGTCTTGTATGAAACTCACTTGACTGCAAAACTGGCTCCAACGACAAAGTCAGTATTAAAATGTTAATATTTATTTCTGGTATAAAAACTCAATAAATCATGGGTGGCGCATGATGAGATTACTCATTAAGACCAATAGCATGCACTATTAGATGCGGTGCTGTAACCTAGACTTCAAATCTCCATTAATGTTTAATATAATGCAGACCAATTTTCTTTGCCAGAAAGACATTGAGATCTCTTTCCATTGGCACTCCACAATTAAAGAGATCTTGTGCTGCTCTACAGATGGGACATTTACATCTGTACTGAAAATATCATTTACTTGGGACATTTAAATATTAGAAACAGAAAAACATTATTTCACCTAAAAATTAACTCTTGAAAAATTTAACCTGAACTTCACTTTTTTTAAAAATCAGCCCAAATTTTGCAGTCAGCAGCGAACGAACGGTGTTCACCGTTCCTTACACTGGCCCACATACTTTCTATGGGCTTTTGCACTGGACTTGCAGTAATTAGAAATCGAAAACAGTGTGCCCGCTACAGAGGATCTGGACTGGGACCCATGTGATCAGGGCAAGCAATGATGTGTCTCCTAAACCAGATTGAAGAATCCTTACTGAGGCACAGGGCTGGATTTTCATTCAGAAGTCGGGAAGGAGGTGGGACTACAACTTCTGGGTTGTAGTCCCACCTCCATCGAGATGCGGCCAATCCACACGATTTTCACTTGGTTGACCTTGTTGAGCCCACCCAGCGGGCTCAGCAGGCCAATTAAGGGCCACCCGGCAGCAGGTGACGTCACAGACTGAAATTTCATCTGTCAAGACATAGAAACATAGAAGATAGGAGCAGGAGTAGGCCATTCAGCCCCTCGAGCCTGCTCCACCATTCAATGAGATCATGGCTGATCATCCAAATTCAGTACCCTGTCCCTGCCTTCTCCCCATATCCCTTGATCCCTTTAGCCTTAAGAAATATATCCAACTCCTTCTTGAATATATTTAATGAACTGGCCTCCACCACC
The DNA here is from genome assembly GCF_052327205.1 of Somniosus microcephalus. Lineage (NCBI taxonomy): Eukaryota > Metazoa > Chordata > Chondrichthyes > Squaliformes > Somniosidae > Somniosus > Somniosus microcephalus. The sequence continues at coordinate 29,435,400 of NC_140999.1, read as the reverse complement.
CTCTGTGGCAGAGAATTCCACAGGTTCACCACTCTCTGGGTGAAGAAATTCCTCCTCATCTTAGTCCTAAATGGCTTACCCCTTATCCTTAGACTATGACCCCTGGTTCTGGACTCCCCGGCCATCGGGCACATCCTTCCTGCATCTAGTCTGTCCAGGCCTGACAGAATTTTATAGGTTTCGATGAGATCCCCTCTCAATCTTCTAAACTCCAGTGAGTATAAGCCCAAGCGACATAATCTCTCCTCATACGTCATTCCTGCCATCCCAGGTATCAGCCTGGTGAATCTTTGCTGAACTCCTTTCATGGCAAGATCATCCTTCCTCAGATAAGGCGACCAAAACTGCACACAATACTCAAGGTGCGGTCTCACCAAGGCCCTGTACAACTGCAGCAAGACATCCTTGTTCCTGTACTCGAACCCTCTTGCTACGAAGGTCAACATACCATTTGCCTTCTTAACCGCCTGCTGCACCTGCATGCTTACCTTCAGCGACTGGTGCACAAGAACACCCAGGTCTCTCTGCACTTCCCCTTCTCCCAATCTATTGCCATTCAAATAATAATCTGCCTTCCTGTTTTTGCCACCAAAGTGGATAACCTCACAGTTATCCACATTATAGTGCATTTGCCATGTTTCTGCCCAATCACCCAACCTGTCAAAATCGTACTGGAGTTTCACAACATCCTCCTCACAGCATACCCTCCCACCCAGCTTTGTGTCATCTGCAAATTTGGAGATATTACATCCAAGTCCCTCGTCCAGATCATTAATATATATTGTGAACAGCTGGGGTCCTAGGACTGATCCTTGCGGTACTCAACTAGTCACTACCTGCCACTCGGAAAATGACCTGTTTATTCCAACTCTTTGCTTTCTATCTGCCAACCAGTTCTCTATCCAAGTCAATACCTTGCCCCCAATCCCACGTGCCTTAATTTTGCACGCTAATCTCTTATGCGGGACCTTATCGAAAGCCTTCTGAAAGTTCAAATACACCACATCCACTGGTTCTCCCTTATCGATTTTACCAGTTACATCCTCAAAAAATTCCAGTAGATTAGTCAAGCACGATTTACCTTTTGTAAATCCATGTTGACTTTGTCCGATCCCGTCACTGCTTTCCAAGTGCTCTGCTATTACATCTTTTATAATGGACCCTAGCATTTTCCCCACTACCGATGTTGACAGATGAAATATCAGTGTTTCACAGCTGTTTGAAGCTGTCAAACACTGAGTCTGACTTCTAACCCGAGTCCTTCTACGCAGACTCAGTTAGAAATCTCGCCGGCACTGAAAGCTGAAGGCTGTCACTTTTGACAGCTCGCGGCCATTCTGCTTTCTGTGCCGGCTGAATGATGGACTCCCGAAACCTAGAGGAAGGAAGGCTGTAAAAGGTAAGTACAGGTAATTTAAACTTCTTTGCACACTTTAGACACACCAAACACACTTACCTTTGCACTCATCGCTCACCTGAACACCGACATCTCGACCCCTCCAAGTCCTTCAACCCTACGACTCTAACTTGGCGTGGTTTCAGAATCACAGAATCCTCACAGTGCAGATAGAGGCCATTTTGGCCCATCGAGCCTGCACCGACACATATCCCACCCTATCCCCGTAACCCCACGTATTTAATCCCCCAACACTAAGGGTCAATTTATCATAGCCAAATCAACCTAACCCGCACATCTTTGGACTGTGGGAGGAAACCGGAGCACCCGGGAGGAAACCCACGCAGACACAGGGAGAATGTGCAAACTCCACACAGGCAGTCGCCCGAGGCCAGATTTGAACCCGGGTCCCTGGCGCTGTGAGGCAACAGTGCTAACCACTATGCCACCATGCCCCCTTTTGGAGCCGTCGGGAATCCCACACGACAACCTTCAAAATAGGGATTAGGCTAAAAACTGTCTGTTAACTACCTGTTAACAGGCAGTTAATTGGCACTAATCCCTTCCCGCTTCGGGTCGGCGGGTCCCAGTGAGGGGCGGCGGGCCCCAGTGCGGGGCGGGTACCCGCCTCCTTTGAAACTTACATGGAGGCGGGTTTTGGGCGGGATGGTGTCGGGACCCCCAAATTTGGGATTTTAAATCCCCACACGCCTAAAAGCCCGCCTCACGGCACACTGAAAATCGACCCCACAGAGTCTAAACCAGGAAGTGTCAGTTAGAATATTTAATTCAATGCCAAATCATGTACAGAAAGCAAAATAAAGAGAGGGAAAGAAAGATGGGATTAAGAGAAAGATAAAAGGAGGCAAAAGAAAAAAAAATTAAAAATTAAATCTCTAATAATTAAAATCTGAAGGAATGAGACTCCCAATTTTCAGTGCCAGAGGTGTTATTTGGCAGCAATTAAGACTTATACGCCATTAAAATTCACTTACACTTAAATATACAAGCCCTAACTTTTTCTGGCATGTTTAGTGTGTATCTAGTGCTTAAGAACCACAACCGCACACCAAAAAATGCATTTAAAAGCCAAGTCTCTCGGTGAGATACCGGTTGTATCAAAGCTTCTGGGAGGAGCAGGGCAACTCGGAAAGCAACTGCCTGATTTCCATGTTTAACTGCGCATGTGCGAACGCTGATAGCCTCTCCGTTATTCTTACCGCAAAATCCAGGCCAATGTCCACCTATCCCTTTTCTCCAGAAGGACAACCTATTTTCTCTTGAATTCATTTATATTTGCTTCAATAGACGTGAAAAACATTCTGGTCTTATCACACATTCAGAAAGAAAGAATAGAGACGTGTAACACAGAGCTGCAGCCCAACAGCCCCTTTTGTTGCCCAATTCAGATGAAGCAATGAACAAGCTTATTGAGACACAGAAACAGGCAAGATGGTACAGGTGCCATGTGTAATTCCAGCTAGAATGGTTTTAGTAGGACAAAAGTGTGTGTCGGGCAAGTGTACAGATTGGTCAAGAAACCCAATGCTGACTATAAAATACCGGTCAAGATATTAGCCACCAGACTAGATATGGTCATGCATGGGCTAATCCACACAGACTATATACAGTGCCACCTGTCAAAGGACACCAGGTCACTAATGTGGCGCATCATGCCAATTGCACCAACACACCTGCCCTTGTACTCTTGAATGCGAAAAAGGCATTCAAAAGGCAAGTGAAAATTCCGGGACGACACAAAAAACAGGTTTTGGTGAAACATTCAAGAGGCAGATTACAATCCCTCAGCTCACCTGCATTCTCACTGAATCAGGGGACTAGACAAGGATGCTTCCTTTCCTTTCCTCTCCCCGGTTGGATTTGGCCAAGTAAAAATCAGCGAATCCAGGCTTTCATACGCAGTACAGACTGGAGGTAATGAACATGAAATATCCCTATATGCTTTTGAGACACAGCTATATGTAACCAACCCAACCACCTCATTGCCAAGAATTTCCTAAAACAAAGAATTTTGATGAATCTCTTTTATAAACTCAACTACATGAGAGAAGAAGGCATGTCCCTCACACAGGAGGTTTTCCAGACAGATACAGAAATTCTATTCCTTTGCATCTCACCAAAATTGACTACCCTGTGCAAAGTCCATCCACCTTATCAGCATATTCACTGCTCTAACCGGATGGAACAAACTTCCCTTCGCTCTTGGCTAGGGTGAACAATAAAGATGTACATGCTCCCGTGTTTTTTTTTTACCTACTTCAGATGCTGCCAATCAAGGTACCATTGCAACACTGGGCAACAGCAAGTTTTAGCACTTCCAACTGGCCTTTTTGATATAGCATGAAACGGAGTGCAACCACAATAACGTATCCTGACTAATTCACAGCCATTAATCAGACCCAGAATAAAAATAAAACGTAAACTGCCAAAATATAGTAATATCACAAGTGTCGTGCAGAAATACCAATCTTGAATGCATTGTCTGAAAGGGTGGTGGAAGCAGTTTCAATAGTAAATTGGATATATACTTGAAAAGGAAAAGTTTACAGGGCTATGGGACTAATTGGATAGCTCTTTCAAAGACCCGGCACAGACACGATGAGCCGAATGGCCTCCTTCTGTGCTGTATCATTCTATGATTCCATGACTGCTCCGTGATCTGGATAGTTGCATCTCCAGGTTGCTCTGGGCAGGCAAAAAGTCCACAAATGCACTTGCAAGCCCCTTGGAATGTCAGCTACAGCTCTTGCAGGTGCATTTCCACATTGTGACCAAGGATGGAACAGAAAGTTGGAGGATGTCTGGGAACATAGTTTAGGCTGACCAGTAAGGAAGGAGGGATGGCAAAGTATATGGAGTCAGACCCCAAACACCAGTACTTATAGCAAACTGCATGAAAGCCAACTCAAAAATAAAATCATACATTATACCACACCCACACACACTCCACAAATTCCACTTCCACAGCAGGCAGCTGCTACAACCAGAAGGACACCGTCCTCCATACATTCTGGACAGAGTCCAAAAAGGTCACTGGGAACATAACCAGGGTCCCAATTGTGAAGGACTCGGCTCAGTGCTTGCTGGGCCTGCCTAGCAGATAGAAAGGGCCTCTCACAATGAGCAGCTAGCACAACTTTCATTACTAAGTGCAAGATGATGCATTCCTCCCACCCCATAGCAGAGTGCAGCCCCACCCCCAGCAAATGTGTGGCTGAAACACATACGGGATATCTATTAAGTCAGAAGTTTGGTCTCTGCCTAGAAGTGGGAAAATACCAGATAGTCTGGATGGAGTCCATTCTTGTTGACCCACTCAGCACAGCAACCCATCCACTCTTTTGCCATAAGAAGCACCAAACCCAACCAACATGACCACCAGCAAGCAGGGCCCCTCCCCACAAACCCCCAGAGCCAAAGTGCCTCAACCTGCAATGTTCCCAGTACAAGCTGCCTGCTGTGGCAGTACATGCCTCCTACAGGCACCATGCAGAAACTCCATAGACTATTGATGGGAGTCTGCACTCAAATGTGTACTTTTACACCTAAATATACAATGACTTCAGAAAATATCTAAGTGAATGTTTCTTTAATCATACAATGGCTTCATGAAGTATGTGCCAATGCACACCTTTTAAGAATAGCTTCATAAAATTTATATTGTTTATGCATATATCCTTGTAAAATAAATGTACAGAGAATCCAGTATTTTTATGAACATATAAAATCCTTCGGACTTAATTAACCTACAATGTGTCTGCCACTGACTGACAAAGGGAGACCATATTATGATAGCCAAAAACATTTTCTTGGGCAAATTACCATTTCAACTAATTGACAACTAGTGCTTCCCATTGTTTACAAGCTACAATAACATGCAAGAAAAACTCATTTTTCTTTAAGTACACTTACAATCACCTCCATCCATTGCTTCCTAAATTAACACACTAAATGGCTATTATATTCACATCAATTGGCTTTTAAATTGGATTAGTCCACAAGATAAGATACATTAAAGATGCTATATAAATGTAAGTTGTTGTTGCACACATTAGACATTGATGTTATTTGAGTAAACTCGCAAAATGGCATTCCTATGACTTTACTTGGACAATGGTCCCATCAGCTTTAACTTCAATACAACTTTCACCCCCTTACCCAAACTTAAAGATTTTACATTTTGTTGCATGAATTCTTTTAACAGGTGATGTGAAAATCGAGTCTGGGGGGCAAATATTTTAAACTACTGGTTTCAAATTATACATTATAAAAGTCCAAAACTTAGTCATTAATGTAGCTTTATTCAGTGCAATAACAACAAAAAAATCACTTCTTTAAAATACAAAACACTCTCTATGCGGGTATACAAATCTCAAAAGTTCCGCAGTTAGAAAGCATCAACTATGTTGGTATTATGACTAAAGTAATCACTTTTCATGTTTTGTATAATAAAAGTTATTGGCTGGGCATACCTTGGTGTAAAGTTCAGCCACGGACATTTTGCCCGGACAGAGAAAATCCGCTTCTTCTGAAACACACACTTACAGGACGCACAATCTCCCTCAGAATGGGTTTAGAAAAACTTTCCTTTTAATTGTTAAAGTGCGAGCTTTTCCACATCTGCCTGGGGCAGCTCGGCGCTGACCTTCGCTCGGACAGCACTAACTTTCTGCACGTGACCGCAAGCCACACAAACACCTGCACTCAATCTCTGAGGAAGGATCCCCAGTCAGCCCACAAGCCCGTTATCATTGGGCGCGGGCAGTGAGCATTACTTTAAACACTGTGTGCTATTGCAATATAGCCATATCTATAAAGAACGCACTTAATCAGAAAGCCCAAACATAACGCTCATCAGTAAAATGGAACATGTGTAAGAGAAAGGGATGATAATCAAACCTTATAGATTTGACTATACTCCTGGGCCTTTAGAATGCTCTTCCCATGGAGTTAAAGAGAGACTGACTTCACAAAAAAATGTTTGGGAGGGGGAAGAGCCAGAATAACTTAGGTCACTTTCACCAACAGAGCTAAGTCCAAGAGGAGAGGAGTGAGTTGGCACCAAGGAGCCCAAAGAAAACTGAGGTCAGTGGGTGTCAAAAGATGCAGAAGGTGGTCGTAGGAGGCCAGTTATCGCAGCCAGTGTTCCTCAGGATAGAGTCCTTGGCTCAATTATCTTTCATTCATCAGCCTTCCCTCTGTTATAAGGTCAAGAGTGCGGTTTGCTTATGATTCTACAATGTGCAGTTGCATTCACAACACCTCCAATAAGGAAGCAGTCCCTGCCAGCCTGCAGCAGGACCTTGACAGGCTTGGGCTGACTACTGGCATTTCTGTCACATAAGTGCCAGGCAATAACCATCTCTAACAAAAGATCTAGCTACCTGTTCCTGACCTGTAACAGCATCACCGTCACTGAGACCCTCACCAACATCTTGGGGTCATATTAACTAAAAGTTTTACTGCACCAGCCATATCAGCACTGTGGCTACAAGGGAAGGGCAGAGGCTGGGTACTCTCTGACAAGTAGCTCACCTCCTGACTCCTCAAAGCATCCAAAAGGCTAAGATCAGGTGTGTGAAGGAATACTCACCACTCACTTAGATGGGTGCAGACACAAAAGTTCCCCATGATCCAGGACAAAGCAGTCTGTTTGATCAGCGCCTCAGCACGAACTTAATGCTTACTTCCTCCACTACTAACACACGATGGTTACAGTATGTACTATCTACAGGATGCACTGCAGCAATTCACCCCTGCTACCACCAAGAAGGACAACAGCAACAAGATTATGGGAACACCACCATCTCCAAGTTTCTCTCCAAGTCGCAAATCATCCTGATACAGACAAATACCACAGTTGCTTCATCACCACTGGGTAAAAATCTTGGAATTCCCTACCTAACACCATCATGGGAAACACCATCAATGAATGGACTGCAGCAGTTCATGGAAAAGGCCACCACCAACTTCCTAGGGCAACTAGGGATGGACAATATATGTGGACTTGCCAAGAACCTACATCCCAAGAACAACAAAATAAAATACAGCACATGCAAGTGAGCTAATACATTTTGATACCTTTTAGAGCATTGTCTCGTGTGTTTTGGGTTTCTTTCCCCACCAATACCTTCCTTTATTATTCTTGTATACTGCTGGCTTTGACTTGCACCTTACAAAGAGGGGAAGATTGGTATTCCTCTGGGGTTTCTGAACACACTGCAAAGTTGAGATGAAGAAGAGGAGTTTGTTAGGGGCCAAATAAACTGACCACTAGCTCTCCTGACCCTCTCACCCTTGAGATTCACATTTAATCTCTTGTAAAAACTTAGGTTAATATCCAAAAGTTGGTTGTGGGCCCTCGCCATGAACTGCTGTAGTCCATTCATTGATGGTATATATATTAATGATCTAGACAAGGGAACTAGATGTAATATCTCCAAATTTGCAGACAACACAAAGCTGGGTGGGCGTGTGTGCTGTGAGGAGGATGCCGAGAAACTCCAAGATGATTTGGACAGGTTGGGTGATTGGGCAAAAGCATGGCAGATGCAATATAACGTGGATAAATGTGAGGTTATCCAATTTGGTGTCAAAAACAGGAAGGCGGATTATTATCTGAATGGCAATAGATTGGGAGAAGGGGAAGTGCAATGAGACCTGGGTGTCCTTGTGCACCAGTCGCTGAAGGTAAGCATGCAGGTGCAGCAGGCGGTTAAGGCGGCAAATGGTATGTTGGCCTTCGTAGCCAGAGGGTTTGAGTACAGGAACAAGGATGTCTTGCTGCAGTTGTACAGGGCCTTGGTGAGACCACATCTTGAGTATTGTGTGCAGTTTTGGCCACCTTATCTGAGGAAGGATGTTCTTGCCATGGAAGGAGTTCAGCGAAGATTCACCAGGCTGATACCTGGGATGGCAGGAATGACGTATGAGGAGAGATTGGGACGATTGGGCTTGTACTCGCTGGAGTTTAGAAGAATGAGAGGGGATCTCATTGAAACTTATAAAATTCTGACAGGACTGGACAGACTAGATGCAGGAAGGATGTTCCCGATGGTCGGGGAGTCCAGAACCAGGGGTCACAGTCTAAGGATAAGGGGTAGGCCATTTAGGACAGAAATGAGGAGGAATTTCTTCACCCAGAGAGTGGTGAACCTGTGGAATTCTCTACCACAGAAGGCAGTAGAGGCCAATTCATTAAATATATTCAAGAAGGAGTTGGATATATTTCTTAAGGCTAAAGGGATCAAGGGGTATGGCGAGAAAGCAGGGTGAATTTGGATGATCAGCCATGATCGCATTGAATGGTGGATCAGGCTCAAGGGGCCGAATGGCCTACTCCTGCTCCTATCTTCTATGTTTCTATGGTGTTCCTACGTTGGTGTTAGGTAGGGAATTCAAAGATTTTGACCCAGTGGTGACGAAGCCTTCAAATCCTTTAGTAGAAGTGAGCATATTCTATTTTCTGCTACGGTATATAGGATTATATCCCATATCTTCTAAATCCAACTACCCTTGGACATGTTAGAGGAGTTCTGTCTTCACCACCACTACTTTACAAGGCTGCCACAGAATTGTGAAAGCTGCTGCAGAATAATCTGCACACAACATCTTGATCAGGGAGAGCTCTTCCCATAGAAGTAAAGTTTACCACACATGAAGCTTTGATGTTACCGTGTCCTTCCAAACACCCCAGGGGGCATCTGCCACATCAGGCAGTCTGCACTGCACATATGTATCGGGGAAATGACAATTGCTACGTTTGCAAAGGGCAACACGGTTATCATATGGAAAAGAGGTAACAGCTGGACAGGACACGTAACTTTCACCAGAGGTTCCCTTGGCTGCAAGAGCTGCAAATGGTACCCATTTGAGCCTCAGAACTCTTCATCTCAATCCCATGGCTTCAATGAAGAGAAAGGATTTTCATTCAATTAACGTTCAAGTGACCATAGACATAATCATCCATTATCCAGGAAGCTGCCTTCATTGTGCAGTGTTCCACAACACCCCTATTATTTGAAGGAGAACAAACAGTCCCAGGTACGATGGGCCAATTGGCCTCCTTTTGTACTGAAGTATCTATGATTCTATAAAAGTTTCAAACAAGGGTGACAAAAATAAAAACTGGCTAGACAGTAGTAAGTACACACCAGTTAATAAACACATTATTAATCATAGGAATGTTCACTGAAAGGGAACATTTGTTAGATATAAATTGATGCATCCATTGTCCATTCATTCTATGTCGCATGCTTATTAGGTAAGTTTTTGAATGCCATTGGAGCAGTTCTGTTAAGACACTTCTACGGTATAGAAATGTTTATACCTTATGGACAAAATGCATTGTACAAAGCATGAGTATTTATTACATTTATAAAGAGCCTCTTCAGCAACTCCACAAGGTCACCTTAATTTTACTTTTGTTTTTATAATTACTCTATCACAGACCCTAACTGCCAAGTTTCGTTTTGTCCACTTTCTATCAAAACTTCTATTTATGGTTTGCAATATATTTTGTGAGTTTGTTACGTACCCACTACGCATACAAATTTAGAAAAGTTGTTCCAACAAATCTTATTCCATATCCAGTGCAATATGAAATTTATTACACAGTGTAATCATTTTTTCTAATTTTCATTCACGGGATGTGGATTTCGCCAGCAAGGCCAGCCTTTATTGCCCATCCCCAATTACCCTAGAGAAGGTGGTGGTTGGCCGCCTCCTTGAATACAACTGAGTGGCTTGCTAGGCCATTTCAGAGGGCAGTTAAGAGTCAACCGCATTGCTGTGGGTCGGGAGTCACATATAGGCCAGACCGGGTAGGGACGGCAGATTTCCTTCCCTAAAGGACATTAGTGAACATTACCGGTTACCATTACTGATAATGGCTTTTTTAGTCCAGATTTATTTAATTAACTGAATTTAAGTTCCCCAGCTGCCGTGATGGGATTTGAAGTCAAGGGCTGAATTTTCCGTGGTGGTAACGGGCGCGATTGGTGGCGGGTCAGGTGGGGAAGTGTTTTTTTTGACAGCGCCTTTCCCCCAGGCGTGTCTGTCACCCAACCTGCTGCAGCAGGGGACGCAATTGAAATAATTATGAGGTACTTTACAGACACTTAAGAGCCTTTTCCCTCCTACATTTTAAAATTCTCTGCATGGCCACAGTATTCACACAGCTCAGGAACCACATCTTTCAACCTGAGGCGTGAGTTCTGTGGCCATTGCGCCAGCTGATTACCTGACAGCATGGAAAACAAACCAAAATAAAAACATGTTGATTACATCAGCTAACAGATTGATGGAGATTCTGTACTACTTGAAAAGCTACTAGTAAATGTTAATTTTTCACTGGCCATTCTTGGCTGTTGCCTTCCAACTCAACAGTAATTGCAGTGAATTGATCTGCACTATAAAAAATGACATATACCATTTAAATAAATGTTTGTGTTGTTTCTGGTCAGGTTTTTCTCACAGTATACTGTGATTGTCCAATTACACATTAAATCAAATCACCAACTGTAACAATTTCATTCTCATCACTCATTCCATTGGTTCAATTTGCTTTCAGTCCCTGAATATGACTAATTTAATGTTTTCAGTCTGAGACTTTAGGGTGAATTTCTGTGGAGGTTCGCTCATTTGTCCATTGTTAACTTCAACAGAAGAGCTGCAGAAATCCCAGAAACACATTTTAAGCACCACTTACACTGTTTGTCAGGGATTCCGCAGCTGTTCTGCTGAACTTGCATAAGATTGTAAATCCACCCCTTTACAATTACATTTAAAATCTGCTTAATTTTATGTATTACCTATACACACACAACTTTTATTTGTACCAGTTAATGATACAAAAGCCTATAAATTTGTGGCTAAAGCACCAATAACTTCACAATTAATGTACTTTTTAATTATGTTTTTGTTTGTATTTGTAGATGGAGTCATATTACTTAATGATAATTTTATTTAAATATTTCTTTGTCACTCATATATAACTTTGATTGTACAGTAAAGATTCAACACCCACAATGTTTGATTAAACTTAAAACTTAATGTGGCCAGGGTCCCTTTAAGAATCCCGGCTTAAAACGGGTCACCAGACCAGCTCCATCTAATTGGGCCAGGTAACGCGCTGGGTGGGCTTAATAGGCCCCATTAAGGTAAGTTCATTTTGTACAGCGGGCTGGAGCCAGCAGTGGGGTCGGGACCCGCCACGGACACCGACTGCACTGGACTCGCCAAGGTAAGGAAAATTCCGGCCCATGTTTCCGGATCAGTTAGTCCAGACCTCTGGATTACTAGTCCAGTAACATAACCACTATGCTATCATTCCCACTATCATAATACAGACAGAACTAAATCTCTACGAATGCCACAACTCTGCCAAATTTAGATGCATTAGAGTGATATTATTTGATGTACAGCTCTTATACAGAATATAACAGCAATAATTCACGTGGAATCATGGAGCTAATGATTCATCATGAAAGCATTAGTATTGGGAACTGAAATTACCGTGTTGATTTAAAACTCCTGCCTCTATTGAGGACAAGTGGAGGACATGTGCATCCTAATAGGGGCAAAAAGCAGTTCTCGTGATAAAATGGGAATCATCAAAGCCACCTCTGTATTTGTAATGATCACCATTAAAAGAGTTAAAAAAAAATTGTTTTATTATTTTGTTTAAGCTGCATTATCACCACACCTGTACATAAACAAAATGCACAATGAGAAGGGAGCTGGTTTTCATAACTCGTTCACAAAGGGCAGTACACCCCACCTGCAGAATAAACTTGCTATTCCGTTGTCTTATGCTGCGTACATTTTGTTTCTCAAAAAAATAATTAACAGAATATCAGCCCTTGGTCTTCAACCCAAAGTTTTGATGCAAAAAATCTTTTGTGAACGATGAAAGGTTAAGTTATATAAAAAAAATAGAATAGGTTTTACTGGGAGAGGGGCTAGAAATCCGTCTCGGGCAGTGGTGCAAATCGGGTGGTATCGGATTGGCCGCCTGTTATACGCAGCGTCTGATATTCAGTTTAATTGCAGTCAATAGAACTAAATATCAGGCGCTGTGTATAACGGGCAGCCGGTCCGATACCGCCCGATTTGTGCCACCACACAAGAGACGGATTTCTAGGTCCTTATTTCCTAGCCCAAGTTTGACCACAGGAATAAAATACCTGCCTTCTAAGTTTAAAATGCACACTGCACACTGCATATAAGTGTTTTGCAGTCTTTTAAGTTAAACTTGGTTGCAGTTGAATGACCAAATAAGTTATAGCACCAAAGGTTAGTTTATTGTTTTATCTCCAGCCTATTGGAATTTTAAATTGAACATTAAATGTAACAGTGAACTACTGATACATCTATCAGGATTCAACTGTACATTGTTAATGAAGAAGGGAGATTTATTATAGTGACTCTGGAAATGACATCATTCATATATTATTCAGTTCATACAATCTTTTTTTAACATGTTTATATGACTTATTTGTGACATACTCCATTCCCAACTGAGGGGGTAAAATAAATGATAAATAACACATATGCTAGATATTACTTGGTTACATTCATTGCTGTAAAGATAATTCGCATTAAAATACAATATATAAAAACTGTACAAGGCTTTCTTGAATTATTTTGCTATAAATCTGTCCAGAAATCTAGAGAGAATCTAATGCAGAATAGGTAGAATTTAATCAATGATCCTTGGTGGGTTCTTTTGCTTGTAGATATAATTAGTCTCTGATGCTTTGAGCAAAATCAATATCATAAATAAATTATTGCTCAGGGAGAGAGAGACCTGATTTCCTGGTAGCAATCATAAAGTAGCTGAAGAAATGTTTGCTGAAGGTAGTTTCTCATTACAAAAGTAACACAGCAAAGAATAAGAAAAAGCATATTTGATAAGTTTGAGGACCAAACCTAAAAAAAACTTCTTAGAAATGCAAAACATTACTTACACAACAGATAAGCAATTTGATACATTTTCATTTTCTACCAGTCCGTATTATACTAACCCACTAAAAATAAACCAATTCATTAAAGGCTGAATAACATTTTTAAGTGCAGTTCACAGCACAGATTTTGGAAACCTTTCAAAAATATTGAGGAAAATTAACCCTCTTGAGTACAATGGTAACCTTTTGTATTGTATTTGAAAATGTTAATTATTAGATTTAAAGATTAATCATTTCACTGCTGTCTGATTTCCAGTGTTAGCCCCCACCCCCACAGGAATGTCACAGGAATCCTTTTAGTAGATTATACTTATGTTTGGAGTGGAAAAGAGGAACGCTATGTATATGATGAAAATAAAAAGGTGAACAGTCTTGCATGGTGGAACTGACCTTTATAGAATAGTGTTCTTAATTGATCTTGGTTTCTTTGTTTTTTAAATATAAAATGGATTTCTACTGCAATCAAGAAAATACAGCAGAAAATAATGATTTTGCTGATGAAGCACTATTGTTGTGACAAACATCCCCAGGTGCTTTACAGGGATTTGGAGGATACTGAGCAGGAATTGAGATAGGAGCTAATCAAAATTGTGGTCGTGGTTTTAAGGAGACTTTTGTCCATGGGTAGCCAAGTGGCAAGGCAGAAGGGTTTAGGAAGGAAGTTCTAGGATGCTGTTTTGAAGCTCAGCTCAAGGTTGAACAGGAAATCAAGGTTGTTCACATCAAGTTGAGCCTCAGTAAGCATCCAGGAAGGGAGGCCCAAAGTTATTGGCGGGAGCCAAACAGAATGGCTTCCATCCTGCCAATGTTGAACTTGGAAAAAGTTCTGACTACATCCAGAACTTGATGCCGGACAAGCAATCATACAAAATTACGGCAGTTGTGGAACCAAGGAGAATGGCAGAGAGCTAATGTTGGGTATCATCGGCATACACGTGGAAGCTGACATGCAATCAGACAGCTTGGCAACAGATGTGGAGTCAAGGGTGTTGGAGGTAAAGCTGAGTATCAATGGTAGCTGACCAATGGAGGCTGACCCCATGGGTATGGATGATGCCATCGAGGAGCAGCATGTAGATGAGGAAAGGGAGGTGGGCAAGGATGGAGCCTTGGGCAACGCAGGGTGGCGCGATGCAGAGAGAAGCAACTGGAGAAGATAGTACTGAATATGTTGGGATAGGTAGGAATAAATCAAGGCAGCTAGCTGATAGATATCAGTGAGAGGAGGTGGCACATATGCGATGTGATTTGGCTCTGTGGCTTAGCTGGTCAAAGCACCTGCCTAGGAAACATGAGGTCCTGGCTTCAACTCCCAGCTGGGCCTTAAAGTAAGTTGTGAGGAGGATGCAAAGGGATATAGACAGGTTAAGTGAGTGGGGAAAGAACATGGCAGATGGAATATAATGTGGCAAAATGTGAAGTTTGCCACTTTGGTAAAAATAGAAAAGCAGAATTTTTTTAAGTGGTGAGAGATTGGGAAATGTTGATATTCAGAGGGACCTGGGTGTCCTTGTACACCAATCACAGAAAGTTAACATGCAGGTACAGCAAGAAATTAGGAAAGCAAATGGTATGTTAGCTTTTATTATAAAAGGATTGGGGTATAAGAGTAAAGAAGTCTCACTGCAATTATATAAGGCCTTGGTGAGACCACACCTGGAGTATTGTGTAGAATTTTTGTCTCCTACCTAAGGAAGGATATACTTGCCTTAGAGGGAGTGCAACAAAGGTTCACTAGACTGATTCCTAGGATGGGGGGATTGTCCTAGGATGGGGGGATTGTCCTATGAAGAGAGATTGAGTAGACTAGGCCTATATTCCCTAGAGTTTAGAAGAATGAGAGGTGATCTCATTAAAACGTATACAATTCTTAAGGGACTTGACAGGGTTAATGCTAGGAGGATGTTTCCTCTGGCTGAGGAGTCTAGAACTAGAGGTCACAGTCTCAGATTAAGGGATTAAGGGGTTGGCCATTTAGGACTGAGATGAGGAGACATTTCTTCACTCAAAGGGTTGTGAATCTTTTGGAATTCTCGACCCTAGAGGGTTGTGAATGCTCAGTCATTGAGTATCTTCAAGACTGAGATCAATAGATTTTTGGATACTGAGGGAACCAAGGGATGTGGGGATAGTGAGGAAAGGTGGAGTTGAGGTAGAAGATCAGCTATGATCTTATTGAATAGCGGAGCAGGCTGAAAGGGTTGAATGGCCTACTCCTGCTCCTGTTTCTTATACTCTTACAAGGTGCAACTGCAGAGGTGGGCCACAGAGAGGACAAGGAGGGATAGGGTACTGCAATTTTAGTCATATAGGATACTCTTGCTGCCTTTGACCAAGGCAATCTCATTGCAGTGGGTGGAGTGGAAGCCAGACAGATGGTTTTCAAACAGGGAGTTGTGAGAGATGTGAAGACTGAGTTGGGTAACAGTGACCCAATCAGGGTCATTAGAAATGAATGGAAGGTTAGTGAGGAGCTGGTAGATGGAGAAAACAGAGGATTCTAGGGTGGGTTTTTTGGGCAGGTTCGTGATTTTAGTATATTTTAAAGAAGGGCAAATAGTGCCCAAGGAAAGGGGGAATTTGATGATGTCCACATGCATTAGGCCAAAGAAAGGTAATTTAGTGGATAGTAGCTGGGTTGACATGAGGTCAAGGGAGCATGTGGCAGTCTCATGGAAGCAATAAGTTTTATGAGGACTAAGGGGTCGGCAAGATAGAAGAGAAACTACAGAGCAGTGTGGGATGAAGGTCTGGAATACTGAAGGATAGTTTGTCTCTGTGCATTATCAGTCAGTCTCTTATGTCCTTGTGTATTAGAATAAAAACTACAGTTAAAGAAATTCATCTGTAATTAACTGATTTAGCCACAATTCTTCCCTCATTGTAGGAGTATAAATGATAACGGTCTCTTTTATATCTTTTAAATCTGATCAGGCTCAAATTGGGTTCTGCACAGAAATAGGCTTTTTAAGTTATAGTGGTCGGAATCCCCTGGGATTCCATACACTGTTTGATAAGTGTAACTGAGGGGGACGATATGTGAGCATAGGCTTTTGAGAGCTCTGTATCCGCTATAGAGGTACAACTTTAAGAAGTTATATAAAATGTCAGAATGACCAAGGCAAGGCTTTAAGAAATCGTTGACATTAATTGCCTTTAATCATGACTGAATCCCAGCCTGTAAGGATTAAATGCAGGGAAATAGTTCAGTTGGGGAGAGGAGTTTGGAGAGGAAGGAACTGCGAGTGAGAAGATATCGGCTGCAGTGGAATCCCTGTTACTGTCTTGTTCATCGCTGCACTTAAAGGCACAACTGCCATGGGTAAATAAACCTCACTTGTTTTAAGCTCTAGTCTGCATGTCTAATGGGCCACTGGGTCCTGGGCCTGCTTCAGCTTGTTACATGAGGTTTATCTTGACAGGCAATGATAATATCAACCCATGTAAATGACATAGGGGGAGAAATTGGGTGAGTAGCGCCACCTGTTAGCGCCTAAAGAGGCAGTCAGTGGCTGTAGCGCCACTGGCTGCGTCTCCCGCGATATTCAGTAGGGGCGCTAATGGTGGCATTAGGCATTTGCGCTGCGCCGCCACCGATGACGTCATCGGTGTGCGCAGCGCCCCATTTGTGCCCCGTTCGCGATATTTGGTAGTGAACGCCGCAGTTGCGCCGTTCGCTACCCGTGCCCGGTTCACGGGGCCTTACTGTGCCGGCAGAGGCGCAAGTTAAGGTGGCGGTGCGGGGCAGCCGCTTTTTCGGCGGCCGCCTGCCAGCACCTCCGTCCCCGGCCTCCTAACCGCACCCCCCCCCCCCGCAGCATTGCCGGCTGTTTCCCGAGAGCCCGGCACTTCTCCTTGGTGCCGGGCTCATTTGCCGGCACTCGCGAGCGGGGATCGCGCTGTTGCAGGCACCTCCCCCTTAACAGTGGGAGGAAGGCCTGCAGTACCGCAGCGTGCCGTGCCGCAGCGTGTGGCGCTGTGGCACGTTGCGCTGCGATAATCAGTTTCAGCGCCCTAAGAGGGACGCAGAGCGCCTCACCCCGTGTCCCTCGAGCGGCACTGAAACTGAATTTCTGGCGATCGGTATTACTCCGATCGCTGCGCTAAATCCTGCGCTCAGGCGACTTTTGCGCCACTTTGGCGCCCCAACCCAATTTCTAGGCCATAATCTTTTACTTCTCTGAAGAAGTATCTCACTTTCATTGGGGGGGGGGGGGAGAGAGATTTCCACTGTGTGCTGCGTGTTGCAAAATCATAAACACATTTATAAATTGTAAACCTGTTTATAAGGAACGTGTTTACAATTCTTTTGCACATAGCACGCAGAAAATCTTGCCCCATGGAGAGCTAAGGAATCCCATTCTGGCCATGCCTGGTTCCATTTCCTGTGGGAGATCATCACAATTGAATCTTTCATTTATACACGGGACAGACCTGTTGGTGGCTCCTTCTTCCCCTCCCACCATAGAATTTCCACAACTGCTATGGTCCTACCATTACCTGGGTCCTGGGTGTATGTTGCATCAATTTCCAGACCATAGAGTATCCTGCCATGCTGATATAATTGTAAAAGGGATGAGCTAAGGAGAAAAGGCAGTCTAGAAAGCAGGCAGTTAAGTGGACAGTTCATCAAAGTCGATACAATAAACGGTACGAGTGTTGTTGCTCAGTTAGCTCAGGATCTGGAGTGCTGGTTCTGATGTCGTGCTGCAACCTAAACATGACTGGTTTGTCCACCATTGTAATACAGCCAACTTCTTCTCTTCCCAAAACCTTATTTGCAGTTATTTACATTAGAAATGTATTTGTTTGCTCTACCTTCCACTGTGAATTTTCAGTATTTGCTTAAGTTGCAAAAATACACTTCTTAAAATTATTTTTCCTTCCATAAAACCTTCCTTCTTTTTACCTTTTTTACATTAAAAAAAAGTTGTTATTTTTCTCTTGCATGCTGTTGTGGATTTGTACTCCCTGCTGAAGCTATTGTTGATGGAATAATGCCCAGGGAGGTTCTTCTCAATGACCAGCACCTGAACTGGCGATACTTCACTATGGTCCAGGCCTGACTAACTGACCAACACTGGCCACAGTGTCCATGTTCAGTATCAAAACACCTCATAACATTCCCCTCTGTTCCCATAACCTTCAACGATATATAAAAACACAACCCAAAAAACACTAAGCTCACTCATTTTATTTAATTGCTTAAAGAGCGTGAAATGATGATGAATTGAAATCTTTATTCTGAATTTTTTTTCTCTGTCACCTGGGCCTTACAATTATTTGTAAATTTTCTGCCTGGTTATTACAGTGTACTTTGGGTACTGTAGTTCTATAGGAACAGGGTGAAAACTACACCTCCAATGGTCTACTGCCCTATCTCTTTGATAGAGTGGATGCAGAGAGGGTGTTTTCACTTGTGGGGAAGAGCAAACCTAGAGGCCATCAATATAAGATAGTCACCAAGAAATCAAATAGGGAATTCAGAAGAAACGTCTTTACCCAGAGAGTGGTGAGAATGTGGAACTCGCTACCACAGGGAGTGGTTGAAACGAATAGTATAGATGCATTTAAGGGGAGGCTAGACAAGCATATGAGGGAGAAGGGAATAAAGGGTTATGCTGATAGATTTAGATGAGGAAAGACGGGAGGAGGCTCCAGCGGAGCATAAACGCCGGCACGGACTGGTTGGGCCAAATGGCCTGTTTCTGTGCTGCATATCCTATGTAATCCTACATAATCAATCTTTCTCTCACACACACAGAATTGGCCTAGAGTTGAAAATCCAGCACCCAGGGGTAAGGAAAATGTCCAACTCAAGCCCCAGCACTGGTTGCAACCATTTCTACTACCGCAGCTTACATATATAAAGCACTCATTATGTACGGAGAGATGTCACAGCTTTACGTTGTGGTTGATAGCAGGGGGTCACCAAGCAGGAGGGAGAAAAATGATGAAGGTCAAAAGGGGGCAAAAGCACAGTTAATGAGAAGAGTCTTAAGGAGGCGTTTGAAGACAGGGAAGGAGGTGTCAAGGCAGAGATGCTGAGGGAAGGAGCTTCATAAAGTGGGGAATAGAGACAGAAGGAGATGCTACCAATTGTGGAGCAAAACGAGAAGGGAACACAAGATAGGCGAGTTGGAGGAGTAGAGGGTGCGTGCAGGCGTCCAAAGGTAAGAATAAGAAGTCACATGGGCACTGGCATTTTTGATAACTTTTAGTTTGTGAAATTAGCGAAAAGTAAATTCAAAATAAATATCGGGAAAACACCTTTACTCAGATTGATAAATATTCAGAAGAATTATTAGCGAGATAAAAGAATCAAAACCACTGCTGTTATTCAAGGTACAGTTAGATGCCATGATGGGAGCGTTAATGCACAAGAAAAAGAAAGATTTGCATTTTTATAGCACTTTAGTATGTCTCTCAGAAATTTCTCAAAACATTTGACGTACAAGTTATTTTGAAATTCATTGACTGCTAGATACACAAACATGTCAGCCATTTTGCACACATCAAGATCCCACAAACAGCAATGAAAATGAGTGACTAGTTAATCTATTTTAGATTGAGAGTAAAATAATAGCCAGGACATCAGAAAAACTCTTTGCTTTTCTTCAAGTAGTGCTATGGGATGTTTAGTATTCACCTGAATCGCTGGAATAGATAAACTGGGTCTCAGTTAAATGGATGAGCTTCAATGATTTTTCTTAACTTACCCTGTTTTCTTCTCAAACAAGTGTTAATATACCACACTGCCAAACCCAAAGCTCTGAACCTTCCCTGCCCTTTACTTTTCCTCTTGTGTATTCTTACATATTCTTATACTGACATTCAGGGACTGAATTTCCATAAGGTTTCTCCCTATCACCCGCTGTAACTTTGTCAGAAAATCCAGGGGAAACTCTGGGGAAATGGTATGTAGAAATTTATGCAGAAATTAATGACGTCAATCTTTGCAACATCACCTTGGACCCATAGCTTTTGTTTCATTATACATTTTGTGAACTCCACTTAATCTGCATTGAGGTAAAGAAATGGAAAAATATGAAGCAGTACACCCCAGACTTTGCGACCTGACTGATGGATGCAGCAATACTATGTTGTCACTGAAAGTCAAAATAATAAACAGAATTGCAAAAGTGATTTTTTAGGCATGATAGAACAGTCAATATATTGGACTGTGTACACGTAAAGATTCTTTTTTGAGCATTAACTTATTTTAGACAAAAAAACCCTGTATTTATTTAGCATCTAATCACATCGCTCAGAAAACATCCCAAAGGACTTCACATCCAGTGAGTTGCTAAGAAGTGCAGTTACTGTTGTTATATAAGCAAATATGGCAGTCATTTTATACAACAACTTGCAATACAACAGCAATGAGATGAATGACTCGTTAATATGTTTTTGGTAGAGGGAGGAATGATGACCAGAACATCAAGAAAACTCCCTAATTTTTAAATAGCAACATTGGATCTTTAACATCCACCTGAACCACTTAAACAAACATCTCGTTCGAAGGATGGCATTTCTAACAATGCAACACTCTCACGCTCCCAGGACTACAAAATTGAAAAAGGACAAACCAGTAAATAAGAAATGTATCACCCACCCAAGTACCATAAAAATGTTATTACCGAGATATCTTCACTGTTCTCCTCTCTACAGCCTCTGCACTGAACGATTTCTCATCCTCGGTGATTGCAACCTCCATCTCAATTCATCATGCTCTCTCTCCTCCGAGTTCACTAGCCTCCTATCCTCCCTTTATCTCTCCCTCCATGTAAACTCCCCAACCCATATTCAAGGTCACCCCCTCGACCTTGCCATCTCTCGTGGCCTCGCTATTCCCATCGTGTCAATTGCAGATAAGGCCATCTCTGACCATTTTCTCGTATCGCTCTCCACCCACATCCCCCTTCCACCCCACCAACCCCACTTCCTTCTGTGTCCGCCCCTGGAAAAAACTCTCTCCCAACTCTCTTACAACTGCACTTATGAAATCCCAACTGTCCAGCCTCTGGCCCTCCATTCACCACGACATTTCTGCAGCTACCGATCTGATCAACCACACCCTCACCACCACCTTTGATGCCCTAGTTCCTACTAAAACAATTACCCTCTCTCACCCTGGCTGTTCCCCCTGGTACGGCTCTCATCTTCACTCCCTTAAGTCCAAGGGATGCAGACTTGAACGGATATGGCGGACAACTGGTTTACCCATTCACCGCCAGTTCTGGCTGGACTACATAAAACATTATCGGGTCCTGCTCTCGTCTGCCAAAATTGCTCACTATTCCAGAATCATTCTAGAATGCAAAGATAAACCCCGGCTCCTATTCTCTACTGTTAACCATCTTCTTAAACCCCCCTCCCCGTCTCCTCCACATGTACCTCCGATAACAAATGTGAGGCGCTTATGGACTTCTTTGTCTCTAAGATTGAGACCATCCGTTCAGCTGCCTCTGCCACTTCCCTTCCTTCCCCTAGTCCTCCGGGCCAAACTTCCTCTAAGGTTCCCCCTTGCCCTAGCCCTGAACTCACATCTTTCTCCAGTTTCTCTTTGATCTCCCCTCATGACCTCTCTGCGCTCATCTTGTCCATGAGACCCACCTCCTGCTTCCTCGACCCTATTCCCACCAAACTGCTGACCACCCAACTT
Source organism: Somniosus microcephalus (assembly GCF_052327205.1). NCBI lineage: Eukaryota > Metazoa > Chordata > Chondrichthyes > Squaliformes > Somniosidae > Somniosus > Somniosus microcephalus. Next base: position 29,413,352 of record NC_140999.1, on the reverse strand, counting down.
CCTTTTCTGGCTTCCATGTTAGCTGATATTGTTAACGGTTCTCTCTCCTCAGGTACTGTCCCCCTCTCCCTCAAATCTGCCGTCATCAACCCTCTCCTTAAAAAAAAAAACCTTGATTCCTCTGTCCTTGCAAACTACCGCCGCATCTCCAACCTCCCTTTCCTCTCCCAAGTCCTTGAACGTGTTGTTGCCTCCCTAACCTGTGCCTGTCTTTCCCGCAATTCCGTGTTTAAATCCCTCCAATCAGGTTTCCGCCCTTGCCACAGTACCGAAACGGCTCTCATCAAAGTCACAAATGATATCTTATGTGACTGTGACAAAGATAAACTATCCCTCCTTGTCCTTCTTGACTTGTCTGCAGCCTTTGACACAGTTGACCACTCCATCCTTCTCCAACGCCTGTCGTCCAGCTGGTTGGGACTGCACTCGCCTGGTTCCATTCCTATCTATCTAATCGTAGCCAGAGAATCACCTGCAACGGCTTCTCTTCCCACTCCTGCACTGTTACCTCTGGTGTCCCCCAAGAATCTATCCTTGGCCCCCTCCTATTTCTCAACTACATGTTTACCCCTTGGCAACACCATCCGAAAACACAGCGTCAGTTTCCACATGTACGCTGACGACACCCAGCTCTACCTCATTGCTACTTCTCTCGACCCCTCCACGGTCTCTAAATTGTCAGACTGCTTGTCCGACATACAGTTCTGGATGAGCAAAAATTTTCTCCAATTAAATATTGGAAAGACCGAAGCCATTGTTTTCAGTCCCCGCCACAAACTCCGTTCCCTAGCCACTGACTCCATCCCTCTCCCTAACATCTGTCTGAGGCTGCGCCACACTGTTCGCAACCTTGGTGTCAAATTTGACCCTGAAATGAGCTTCCGACCACATATCCACAGCATAACTAAGAACGCCTATTTCCACCTCCGTAACATCGCCCGTCTCCGCCCTTGCCTCAGCTCATCTGCTGCTGAAACCCTCATCCATGCCTTTGTTACCTCTAGACTTGACTATTCCAATGCACTCCTGGCTGGCCTCCTGCATTCCACCCAACGTAAACTTGAGGTCATCCAAAACTCGGCTGCCCGTGTCCTAACTCGCACCTAGTCCCATTCGCCCATCTCCCCTGTGCTCGCTGACCTACATTGGCTCCCAGTTAAGCAGCGCCTCGATTTCAAAATTCTCATCCTTGTTTTCAAATCCCTCCAAGGCCTCGCCCCTTCCTATCTCTGTAATCTCCACAACCCCCCGAGATATCTGCACTCCTCTAATTCTGCCCTCTTGAGCATCCCTGATTATAATCGCTCAACCTTTGGTGGCTGTGCCTTCTGTTGCCTCGGCCCTAAGCTCCGGAATTCCCTGCCTAACCCTGTCCGCCTCGATAGCTCTTTTTCCTCCTTTAAGATGCTCCTTAAAACCTACCTCTTTGACCAAGCTTTTGGTCACCTGTCCTAATTTCTCCTTATGAGTCAAACTTTTTGTCTTATAACACTCCTGTGCAGCGCCTTGGGACGTTTTACTACGTTAAAGGCGCTATATAAATACAAGTTGTTGTTGTTGTTAAGCATAAATTAGAGTGAGTTGCTGGGTTCTGAGGGCTATAAATGGTTGCAATTTGAACATCCCTGGCCTAGATTGACAAAGAATATGATTGCATTACAAAATGTATATAATTATCATTGATGTTTGATGTTTAACCAATCTAGTTATACAGCTTGCAAAGTAGATTAGTTATTCAGTATTGGATTTCATTTTATTGGATTTCCCTGCCTACAAGGGCATTATTTGGGCTTTTGGAAATATTAAATTCCATAAGATTTGAGTGCACCATGTTTCTGTCATGTAGAGCTAAACATATGCAGAAAATACAATTAGTTCGAAAGTTCCTGCTTGCTACCTCTTCCTTTAAAAAGAAAATTATATTAGTGTTAGTTGCTGAACTGAGTTCAGCTAGCTCAGTGCAGGCCAGGGTTCAAAACTGAAACCGTGGTCTGTGCCACTTAATACCCCACCACACAGTGCACCTGCCCAATGCACTAACCGATCAGGTGTTGGGAGTTGCATTTGTCAGTTAAGTTTTAAGAATTTGACTCCACATAAGACATCAACATTTTCTAGATGTTTATACTGGTAAAATAGAAAGATTAATTCACATACGATTGCCAATATTAATTAATTAGGACCATAGGAACAGGAGTAGACCATTCAACCCCTCGAGCCTGTTCCGCCATTCAGTGAGTTCATGGCTGATCTGTACCTTAACTGCCTAACGAGACTCCCAAAACAAGTGCTCTACTCGGAGCTCCGACACGGCAAGAGAGCCCCAGGTGGGCAGAGGAAACGCTTCAAGGATACCCTCAAAGCCTCCTTGAAAAAGTGTAACATCCCCACTGACACCTGGGAATCCTTGGCCCAAGACCGCACAAAGTGGAGGAGAAGCATCTGGGAAGGCGCCGAACACCGAGGGCTGGATTTTGATACTGGGGCGGGCTGGGGTCGTGTAATCCGCATTTCATGTTAGCCACCTGATTCTAAATCGATGTGGGAAACTGATGCAATTTTAACTTAATTGGCCAATTGAGTTCCAATGTGTGGGAACCCATGGCCAATGAGTTTTTCCAGTCTGAAAGTCGCCTCCGATGACGTCATCATTGTTGTATCCGTGTGTTAATGGAGACACGGAATGCAGGAGTTGGTTTACAGGTGTTTACTGGACAAAGTCTGGAGGTGAACTAACAGATACAAGACACTATACAGGCTTATATAGCCCGAGTGGCCACTACCGGCATTACAGTGCACAGGGGCTCTTAAAGGCTCATACACCACAATTCCTCCCCTTTTAGTCAACCAGTACATAACATTTTAAGTAATTGTTATTAACATGTGTACAAGAACAATAATCTAAACATTTGCTTCAGTTAATCAATTATAAGTCAGTCTCTCTGGAGGCTTCCTGACTCGGTCCGGATAACACCTCGGTGGTGTATTAGTTTTCGGTGGTGTAGTAATTTTCGGTGGTGTAGTAGGTTCTTTTGGCAAGGTCGATTCGGCTTGAATGCCAGTGTCGGGTTCATCTGGTTCCAGTATCACCGGATTGGAGATAGATACTATGGGTATCTCTGCTTCATCATCAGGCGTATAGAGTGGTGGTGTAGGTTGTCCCTTTTCGGATGACTCTATGATCTGGTCAGCATAGCGCCTTATTATGCTTTCTCCAATGTCCAAGGTATACATCAGTGGTCCTAGTCGTGTGCAAATAGTTCCAGGCTGCCATTTCTCGGTACGGTAGTCCCGGGCCAAAACTTGTTGACCTATCTGAAAGGTTCTAGTTGGCCTTTCATTCATGCCTTGAAATTGCCGGTTCTCTTACAGCATAAGTTATCTACCTTATGCTGTAGATTAATGCCTTCATTACCCATAGCCTTTATGGCCTTCTTGAAGGTCTGGACAAACCTTTCAGCCAATCCATTGGTGGCGGGATGGTATGGGGCGGATGTATAGTGCTTAACCCCATTGTTTTTAAGAACTTTCTGAATTCTTCGGACACAAATTGTGGTCCATTATCAGAACAGATCTGTTCAGGCAGCCCATTCCTGGCAAATATGGTCCTTAATACTGTGATGGTTTTTTCCGTGGTGGTGGAGGACATCTTTATTACCTCCGGCCACTTGGAGTGTGCGTCAACCGCGATTAAGAACATTGAGTCCATAAATGGACCAGCAAAGTCGATGTGTACCCTTTGCCATGGAGATGAGGGCCACTCCCATGGATGTAGAGGGGCTTGTGGTGGGGCGTTTTGGACCTTCTGGCATCCTAGACAGCCCTTGGTCATTTCTTCGATGTCTCCATCAATAACTGGCCACCACACAAACGCTCTGGCTAGGTTCTTCATTTTCACTCCACCCAGATGCCCCTCGTGAAGCTCCTTTAGCACTTTATCCTGGAGTTTGGGTGGAATCACCACTCTGGATCCACACATCAAGGTTCCTCGGCACACTGACAGCTGTTCCCTTCTTTGCGAGAATGCTGGCAACAGTGGTTCGGCATGTGCTGGCCATCCCTTTACCGTTAAATCGTAGACTCGTGAGAGAGTCGGGTCATTTCTCGTTTCCTTTTCAATGGCAGAATTTGTTACTGGTAGACAATCTACTATGGTAGAGTGGAACATTTCCACTGGGTCCACTGTAGGTGCTTCTTCTACCGTTGGCAACGGTAGACGCGATAAACCGTCAGCATTTCCATGCTGTTTTGATCCTTTGTATTCTATGTCATATCGGTGTGCCCTAGGAAAAGGGACCACCTCTGTAGCCTTTGTGCTGTCATAATGGGAACGCCCTTTTTAGGGTTGAATATGGAGACAAGGGGTTGATGGTCAGTCAACAAGGTAAATTTTTGTCCGTGTAGGTAATGGTTGAATTTCTTCACTCCCCATACCAGGCTGAGTGCTTCCCTGTCGATCTGGGCATAGTTACGCTCAGCTGAGTTCAATGAGCGTGACGCAAAAGCTATCGGCCGCTCTGAGCCATCAGGGAATCTATGCGATAATACCGCTCCTACGCCGTAAGGGGATGCATCGCACGCCAGTCTGATTGGCAGTGATGGGTTGTAATGAGCCAAAACTTCCTTGGACGTGATCAAGCCTTTACATTTATGGAAGGCACGTTTACAGTCCTCGCTCCATTCCCAAATTGCTCCCGTTTGTAGCAGTTCGTTAAGAGGGTGCAGAACAGTTGACAAGTTCGGTAAAAATTTATGATAGTAATTTATCAATCCCAGGAACGACCTTAATTGTGAGACATTTTCAGGTGCTGGGGCTTTTATGACCGCTTCAATTTTTTCAGGTGACTTATGCAACCCTTCTTCGTTAATTATGTGGCCACAATATGATATTTGTTTCTGGAAAAATTCGCACTTGGGGCGGTTTGCTCGTAGGCCCCGTTCTCTCAGCCTAGTGAGCACCTGCTCCAAATTGGCAAGGTGCTCGTTGTCATTTTCTCCTGTTACAAGGATGTCGTCTAGGTAGCATTGAGTCCCAGGAATCCCTTGCAGGACTTGTTCCATAGCTCTTTGCCAGATAGCTGGAGCTGATGCTACTCCGAAAACCAGTCAATTGTACTGGTACAGGCCTTTGTGTGTGTTTATTGTGAGATACTTTTTAGAGGCCTCCTCAACCTCCATCTGTAGCTATGCCTGTGCCAAGTCAATTTTTGTGAAACGTTTCCCTCCGGATAGTGAGGCGAAAATATCTTCTATCCTCGGAAGAGGGTACTGTACCATGTGAAGGACTGGGTTTACAGTCACCTTGAAGTCCCCACAGATGCGAATTTTTCTCTGTTCTTCAGATTTATCATTATTCAAAGTTTTCTTCATGACCGGGACGATGGGTGTTGCCCACTCGCTCCAATCTATCTTGGATAACACGCCTGTCCTTTCCAAATTCTCCAGCTCTGCCTCGACTGCTGGACGAATTGCGTATGGCATCGGCCTTGCCTTCAAAAACTTGGGAATTGCCGAATCTTCCACCTTTATTGAGGCGGTGACGCCTTTCAAGGTTCCTAGTTCCTGTTGGAACACTTCTTTGGCGTTGGCCAAGATGTCTTTCAATCGTTCAGGTATGACGTCATCATCATTTTTTTTCTTACTGGTCACCGTCAGTGCCTGAATGGAGTGCCAGTCTAAATGTATCTTTCTGATCCATTCACGTCCCAACAGCGGCGGACCACCATTTTGCAGAACGTATAAATACAACTTCTGTATTTCCTTGCCGTTGTATACAACAGGCACCCTTATTTTCCCTCTGGGGTATACTTTCTGCCCCGTATATGTTTTTAAGATAATGGATGTGCCTTTCAAGGGTATATGCGGAAATAGCCGCTCGTAATCCTGTCGACTTATGACGGTCAGAGCTGATCCTGTATCTAGCTCCATTTTAACTGGGGACCCTGCTATCGTGAGGGTAACTCAAATGGTCTGGTAATCTTCTTTGGCAATTACATTATGTAATTTGAGACAGCTTAGTCTCTTGTTTCCGGAGTCGCTATCGCTCTTCTGGTCTTCGGAGCTACTGTCCGTCATCATTTGTACCTTTCTGTACTTTTCTTTATTGATTTTTTTTTTTGTCAGTGGATTTTTTGTTTCCAGATCGGCATACACATGCAATGTGTCCCATCTTTCCGCATTGCCTGCATGCTTTGTCCTTGAACCAGCAGTCCCTCTGGTCATGGGTGGATCTGTCACACCGATAGCATCTCTCGAAACCCTGTGTCATTTCATGGGTGCCGAAATCCTGTGGCTTTTGCTGTACCTCTGCAGCTCCTCTTGCTGCTGCTTCGTATGATACAGCCATACTGAAAGCCTTGTCCAGTGTTAAATCTTTCTCAGAAAGTAGCCTTTTCTGTGTTCCTTCACTTAGGAGACCGCAGACGAATTTGTCTCGAAGAGAATCTGCCAGTCCTGCTCCGAATTGGCAGTGCTTTGATAGCTTCCTTAATTCGGTGAGGTAATCAGCGTTACTTTCATTCTTGTGCTGATTCCTCCTGAAGAATTTGAACCGTTCTGCTATCAGCAGCGGTGTTGGGTTTAAGTGCTCCTGTAGGGTATCAACAATTTCCTTAAAATCCTTGTCCATCGGTTTGGCTGGAGTGATTAAGTTTCGTAACAGCCCGTATGTCTTTGCGGCCATTAGATTTAGGAGTATTGATGCCTTTTTATCATCCTCTATTTCATTTGCTGTGCAATATACCACCACTCTTTCAACATATGTGGTCCAATCCTCTACATCACTATCGAAAGCAGTAATATTGCCAGTCTTAGGCATCCTGGAAAAAAAATGGCGCCTCCTGCGCTTTCCTTTGTTCCTTGCTGAAAAAAATGGCGCCTCCCGCGCTTTCCCGCCACTGTTGCTGCTGACAACGCTGTTCTCCGCGGTTTTTATTTATACAAATATTTTTAATAGTCGGAGACTTGTTCCCGCCGGACTCTCTGGGACTTTCCCCTCCCTCTGCGTGGTCCGATCGCCGACCTGCTTTGCAGAGCTGGCCGCCTCCCGAGTGCTCCACCCTTCGTCTCTGTTTGCCTGCGCCTTCACTGCTTGGCCCCGCTGTAGAGCCAGCCGATCGAGCCCCAGCCCGCCGCCCAGGAAGGATTATTGCAGTACCCGCCACCAGCCCGGCTAGCTGTTGAAACCAAAGTTTTTTCTTTTTTTTTCTTCTTCCTTCGTCTGAGGAATCGATCTCCTTGAGGTGCTGCCGAATTGCAGGTAAGTCCGTTTCCAATTCGTCGCCACTGTTGTATCCGTGTGTTAATGGAGACACGGAATGCAGGAGTTGGTTTACAGGTGTTTACTGGACAAAGTCTGGAGGTGAACTAACAGATACAAGACACTATACAGGCTTATATAGCCCGAGTGGCCACTACCGGCATTACAGTGCACAGGGGCTCTTAAAGGCTCATACACCACAATCATTGCTGCTGCATTTAAGGTCTGCAACAAGTCTTGCTTCTTCTGCAGACTGCCAAGCTTTTGCCCTTGCATGTTAGAGGCACCTGCAGGAAGAATGGCCAGCCAGAGACCTAGGTCTGCACCCCGCTTTGATGACGTTGCCCTGCAGGCTTTAGTAGAGGGAGCAAGAGCAAATAAAGAGGTGCTCTTCCCTTCTTCAGGGAGGAAGAAGCCTCCCCAGCAAACCAAGGCTGTGTGGATCCAGGTGGCAGAGGAGGTCAACTCTTTGTCAATAACCCACAGAGCCTGGCTTCAGTGCAGGAAGAGGTTTCATGACCTTCTGTGCACTGGAAAAGTGAGTGTGAATTTCCCATCACACTCAATCTGATCCCCATTGCCTCTCCTCACCAGCGCTCAGCTTTAGCAATCTCTTCCTCCACATCCCATTTGACACTGACATCCATGCACCCTTACCCATTCCCTCTCTCTCTATGGTCCCATTCACCTAACTATTCGACTATGCAGCCCTCACACTCCCTATCACTGTGATGCAATTACAACTTACAGCACACAGAGAGGGCCCTTGGTCTTGCCACCTCACTCCATCTTTGTCTCCTTCTAAGCATCTATGCTATGGATTCTCTACACTCACGCCTTCATTCTCACTCAAACTCCACTTGTCTCCCTCATTGCAGGAAAAGAGAGCTCACAATAAGAGGGAAAAAGTGAGGACAGGAGGAGGGACACCCTCAGTAGCCCAGCTCACCACCTGGGAGGAGGCAGTCCTGGAGATCGTGGGAGTGGAGGAAGATTCCCAAGTGGGGGACGGACAAATGGGCGCATCACAGCCAGCTGGTGACAGAATAGTTTTCCATCTCTCTCAATGACATTGCATGAGTCGCTGATAATGATTCTGAAGTTCTAACAGATGGACTTATGATCATCTGCAATATGCAATGTGCATGTAACCTTGGCCTCACATCTCTGACTCTTTCCTTTACTCCCCCACAGGACCATCGCAAGCACCCGTCCCCACTAGCCAGGAGGAAGAGCATGAGCCTCAAGACTCCTGAGAGGAAGCTGCAACCTCTGAGGGCGCAGCGTTAGCAGAATTAAGCGCATCCTGCACCAGCGCAGACACTCACACCTCGGTGGGACCTTCGGGACATAGAGTAGAGTTGTCACCTGGAGTATCAAAGCTCACAAGTGAGCATCAGCAGATTATGGAGACAGGGACAGCAGTGGAGAGTCCTAGTCAGAGGGCGCAGGACTCTCCCAGCTCGGCTCAGCTGCATGTCGACCCTCTGCCTCTGGGTCCATCCAGAAGAACAGCGGTGCTGGAACTCCAGGAACAGGAGCAGGAGTCTCTGGCAGGTTTTGTCTCCAGGGTCGCTGCGAGTATGGAGCAAATGGAGGAGTCCATCGCAAACATGAGCAGAGCCTTTGTGGAGTCATTGGCGCATGAACGCAGCAACACGGAAAGGATGGCAACCTCCGTGGAAAGGCTGGCTACGGCCATGGAGGCAGTAAGTCACCGGAGTGAGGAAAACATGGTGAGTGTTCAGAATAGACTGACATCTCGGGAGGAGCGATGGTCAGCTATTGATCAGAGAAACCAGAGCTTCATGGAAGTCCTTCTGAGTAGGACTGCCAGTGCAGATCCGGGTCCCCATGGCCCCCCTGATGTGCAGCAAGGTGCTCTCAAGCCACTTGCAAGCGCTGAGGGGGACCTGAACCATGAGAGGGAAGTTGGTGGCAGACATCAAGGAAGTGGGGGCTCCTCTCCAAGCGCTCACACTTCCATGCCACTGCAGAGCCCTCGGTCAGAGTCCCACCAGAATCCCCACCCAACTGAGATCAGCGTCTCAACCCCTGCACAGGCGCAGGAGCAGCAGACTGTTGACGAGACCTCACAGGTTTGCCACCCCAGAGGACGCCCGCCAAAGGTGTCGAGACAGGAGCAGCAAGAAACTGAGCAAGGGGCCTCCACATCTGCTGAAGCCACAGGGGAAGCACCGCGTAGGAGCACTTGTAAGAGAAAGATACTGCACAAATAGTCACAAGGGTAGTCACTTGGGTGAAATTTGATGTTTTATGTTAAAAAGCCATCAGATGGTTACTGTAATTAAAAAATCTGATGGCTACTGCTGCAGTTGTGGCGTGTGTCATTTGGCTAATGGGACTTCCACATTGAGGGCTTAGGATTACTTGCAATTGTCAGTATGGTGGTCAGAGTGCTAGGAATCCGCTGGTTCTTGGCCATTGTCGATGCTCTGGTTAGAAGCTGCAAGGCAAAAGTGCTTGATTGGCTAGGCTAAGCAAATCTGGCCAAGATGAGTGCGTTCCTTGCATCCCGGGCAGCAATGTGGTTGCACGCTGGCGCCTTCTGGACTGTGCAGCTTCAGGTGGGTGAGCAGCAGCTTGGCGCTCCTGTTGTTGCTGCTGTTGATCCTGGTTCTGCTGGTGCCGTGGTTGGTCTTCGTCCTCATCTGATGTCCAGCAGGGAAGGAAATAAATGGCTCCCATGCTTCTGGTAGATGCCTCAGTTGTGGAAGCGCTCAGTCAAGGTGGCGAGAGGGGTTTCCCAGGAGGTCACACTGGAGATGGGTGTCAGGCTCCAAACTTCCACAGCTGTGGTTATGCCTTCCAAAAGTTCCTGAGACAACAAAGTGCTGCCACCTGCAAATGGTGGCTCATCAAATATCCTCTTTAATGGTGGAGCTACAGCTAAAAGTCAGCTATCCAATTGTGCTACTGCCAGGTTTCACCGTCGTGTTTCAGAACAGGCGTGTTTCACGTGGGAAAAGGGTTAAGATCAAAAAGGCCTTTCAAAATGGCATTATAGAGGCAATTTAGTGCTTGTTAAGGGCCTTAACGGCCTATCCCGCCTCTTGGAGGCGGGACGAAGACGGGACCATTAGACACGATTTAATGAAAATTGCTTGGAGGCGGGGTTGGGCCCGCCCGGCCCGCCCGCCGGTTTTTGCAATTTTAACCCCCCACACGCCTCCAATCCCACCTCAACGGCCCAATGAAAATCGAGCCCCTTGAGTCTCTTCGCCGGGAGCAAGCGCAGGCAGCGCAAGGAGCGCATGTCAACCCAAGCACCCCACCCATCCGCCCCTTCAACCACCGTCTGTCCCACCTGTGACAGAGACTGTAGGTCCCACATTGGACTCATCAGTCACCTGAGAACTCATTTTTAATGTGGAAGCAAGTCATCCTCGGTTCCGAGGGACTGCCTAAGAAGAAGGTGTATCCTAACTCCATCCACCTGCCTTGGTTCTATCTCCTTTTATACCCTTGGCTAGCAAAAATCTATCAATCTCAGATTTAAAATTATTAATAGAGCTAGCATTTACTGCTTTTTGTGGGAGAGTTCCACACTTCTACCACCTGTAGAGTGAAGAACTGTTCCTAACTTTTCTCTGGAATGGCCTGGCTCTGATTTTAAGGTTATGTCCTTGTGTCCTAGACTCCCCCACCAGTAGAAAAAAATTCCCTCTACTCTATCAATTCCTTTTAAAATCCCCCAAACTGCAATCAAATCACCACTTAACCTTCTATATTCCAGAGAATACAAGCCCAGTTTATGTAATCTCACCTCACAATCAAACCCTTGAAGCCCTGGTAACATTCTGGTGAATCTGCTCTGCACTCCTTCCAAGGTCACTATATCCTTTCTAGGGTGCGGTGCCCAGAACTGTGCACAGTGCTCCAGATATGGTCTAACCAGGGCTTTGTATAGCTGTAGCAAAACTTCCCTTTATATTCGAGCCCTCGAGTTATAAAGGCTAACATTCCATTAGCCTTTTTGATTATTTTTTGAACCCAACTACTACATTTTAGAGATTTGTGTACATGGGCCCCTAAACCACTTTGGACCTCCACTGTTCTTAGCTTTTCACCATTTAATTAATACTCAGATCTATCCTTTTTTGGTACAAAATGGATGACCTCACACTTACCTGCGTTGAAATTAATCTGCCACAGTTTCGCCCACTCACTTAATCTATCAATGTCTCTTTGTAATTTTATTCCCCCATCTACACTACTTACTATGCCACCAATCTTTGATATATGGCTCTCTATTGGGTTATCTAAGTCATTAATTAATATATATATAGTGAATAGTTGAGGCCCCAGCACAAATCCTTGTGGGACACCACTCGCCCTTCCAATTCTAGTATATAGTTATTATCCCTACTCTCTGTCTTCTACTGGCTAACCAATCTCCTAACCAGATCAATAATTTGCCTTCAATTCCATGAGCTTTAATTTTAGCTAACAGTCTCTTATGTGGGTTGCCATCTCATCTGGGGCTTAACTAAAAGATAGATTCAAGATTGGTGATATCATTCACTCCCATCATGTCCATTTTCAACTAAATAATTAAAAACAATGAGAGCAAAAGAAAATCACTTGTTTGATGAAAATCAACGGTGTTGGAAACAGTTGGAATGCAGGATATTTGACCACAGATAAACTTAAAAAAAAATCCATGTCCCTGAATAACCTTGGACAGCTAGGTTCCCACAATTCTGAGGCAAAAATTTTGATTCAATTGTGTTTGCATCCTCAGAAGTTGATTTACTAATCAGATGTAACAATTTCATAGATTAAAATGAAATTAATATTACTGTTGTAAGTGAAGCATAATAATTTACATTAATAACCAAATTTATATTGCAATTTGCATCCAAAATCAGTAGAAAGAATGTGCTGTTTCAGTGTTACCTTAGTATGGGCAGTTAATTAATTATGGTCACAGTATGAGGTGACCAACCTTAAATTTTGTATAGTAATTTAAAATTTTTAATTTGTTTTCTTAATGCAGTACCTGAAAGATTTTGAATGGTCTTTCTTCCTAAGAAGGTGATTTCAGCACCGAGAACAATCACTTAAGGATCTACTGTAAATTTATTTTTGATATTTTGGGGATATTCTATTTGTACTTGATGATCATATAAAACACTGAATAAAAAGAAGGCTGGAATAACGACAGAAAATGCTGGAAATACTCAGCAGGCCAGGCAGCATCCGTGGAGAGAGAAACAGAGTTAACGTTTCAGGTCTGGGACCCTTCATCAGAACTGGAAAAAGCTGGAGATGTAACAGATATTAAGCAGGTGCAGAGACGGGGGGAGGGGTTTAGGAGGGGAGGAAGGAATTGAAAGAACATGCTGTGAAAATGTTGCAAATGGGAATGGCAAAATCATACTGCATGAAAAATGGGGCAGGGATTATTATCTGAAATTGTTGAACTCTATGTTGTGTCCGGCAGGCTGTAAAGTGCCTAATCGAAAGATGAGGTGCTGTTCCTCGAGCTTACGTTGAGCTTCATTGGAACAATGTAATAGGCCGAGGACAGAGAGATCAGAGTGGGAGTGAAGTGGAGAATTGTAAGGGGGGTGGTGTCAGGTGTGTCGCGTGCGCCCAGTCAGTTATGCCCCTGACTGTTTGTGAGCGGTTCGAATCGCTCTCACGCCCCTTGGGTTCTAGACACCGGACTTGAGTATAGGCGGCGATACAGAAAGACTCGAGTAGACAGGTAGTTTGTATGTAAGAAAACCAAGATTTTATTAAAACGGAGAATAACGCAGTCTTATGAGAGATTACTAGCATAAAATACAGGCAAATACAAAATAACTATACTTAAACTGGGAATGGGGAACACACGGCACATCGAGGGAAAAACAAACTATATTAACAATCCCCTTATCCTTATCCCACCCCCTTATACCTAACTAGATTAAGCTATGAGGGGCCAGAATTCATGTTCATCAATCCAAAACAAAACCAACTGTTAACGAAATGCAGATTTTGAGGTTCGGTCTTTGGTCCTTCTAGGTACCCCGTCGCCACGTGGTCTTCAGGGGCGCGGTGCTGGGTCTGCTACTGCGACACACCTTCTTCCCCTCCGCTGCCATCGTCGTCTCGTCGCAATGGGTTCTCCTCTTCTTCTCCCTCGGGCAGTCGTCGACGGCAACGTTGTGCCTACAGGGCAGTTGGCAGTCTTAACTGTCTAGATTTTCCTACCCAAGCTTAAGAACGCCAGTATATTCGTCATGGCGTGGCCACCTGCGTTTTCGCAGTGTTCAACAAGGAATGTTCGTCTCACCAAGCGCCAGCTTATAACTAGACACTTGGCCTCATCAATACATTTTTTGCTGCCCTGCTCTGCTCTTATCGAGTTGTTACCGTCTTTTTCGTCTCCTATTGTCTCGTCTCGTTTGGTTACTATACGAGTCCTGAACTGCCTACTGACTTTCGTCTCACCCCTTTGTGCGGCCTGGGCGTCCTGGATGGCTATGGACTTGGGTCTCGTTCCCCTCCCCTGTTATTGGTATGGTGTAACTGGTTACTGAAAATCTGCTACGGGGAGAGAACCCACCACGAGGCCAGGGCACGAGTGCGAGCGGCAGCCCAAGAGGCTGGAGCCACGAGAGCAGGGACAAGGGCAGGAGAGCAAGAGTCAAGAGAGCAGGAGCCAAGAGAGAGATTGCTACCCAGGGCCTGCAGTTATACTCCTTTCGAAGCCCCCTTATCTGCGCGCCAAATCAGGTTAGTTCATTGTTCCAGTTTTGGCGGGCTGTTTTAAATAATTACAGCAATCTAAGGTAACTGCCTTTGGATGGCCGTTTATCGCACCTAATGGCTTGATGTCCGAGCAGTATTGTTATTAATGCATTCTAATTGGCCTGTCCAGCCTCGATGGCTTCCTTAAGCTGTTTCCGATTATTTATGCAGACAACTTGATGGCCTCAAGTATAGGCCTAACTAGTTTTGATCTGTGTACGATCCGGCTTAATGCATATTCAAAGTCCTGTGTCTGCTTTCCAAAATACAAAGTCCTTTTTTTCACAGAAACTGCATTTTAGGTTTCGATTTCCTCAAAAGATGCTTGTGCCACAGAGTCCAAGCTTTAAAATCTTACAGGTTTTGGTCACGAGGTGCGGACACCACCTTTGGGTACCCTTTTTAAAAATGTCCATGCAGGGTCCCTTTTATTAATAACTTTGGGGAAATGTGGAAATTTTGCGAATCTTACAGAATTAAAGTGACAGGCGACTGGAAGCTCAGGGTCACCCTTACGGACTGAACGGAGGTGTTCCGCAAAGCGGTCGCCCAATCTGCATTTGGTCTCCCCAATGTAGAGGAGACCGCATCGTGAGCAGCGAATAAAGTATATTAAACTGCAAGAAGTACAAGTAAATTGCTGTTTCACCTGGAAGGGGTGTTTGGGGCCCTGGACAGTGGGAAGGGAGGAGGTACAAGGGCATGTGTTGCATCTCCTGCGCTTGCACGGGAAAGTGCCAGGTGAAGGAGAAGGGCTGTTGGGGGTGATTGAGGAGTGTACCAGGGTGTTGCGGAGGGAGCGGTCCCTTCGGAATGCTGAAAGGGGAGGTGAGGGGAAGATGTGTTTGGTGGTGGGATCACGTTGGAGGTGGCAGAAATGGCGGAGGATGATCCGTTGAATGTGGAGGCTGGTGGGGTGAAAGGTGAGGACAAGGGGAACCCTATCATGGTTCTGGGAGGGAGGGAAAGGGGTGAGAGCAGAAGTGCGGGAAATAGAACGGACACGGTCAAGGGCCGTGTCAACCACAGTAGAGGGGAATCCTCGGTTGAGGAAAAAGGAAGACATGTCGGAAGCACTGGTATGGAAGGTGGCATCGTCAGAACAGATGCGGCGGAGACGGAGAAACTGGGAGAATGGAATAGAGTCCTTACAGGAAGTGGGGTGGGAGGAAGTGTAGTCCAGGTAGCTGTGGGAGTCAGTGGGCTTGTAGTGGATGTTTGTCAAAAGCCGATCGCCAGAAATGGAAATGGAGAAGTCAAGGAAGGGAAGGGAAGAGTCGGAGATGAACCATGTGAAGGTGAGGGAAGGGTGGAAATTGGAAGTAAAGTGAATGAACTTATCTAGTTCAGGGCGAGAGCAGGAAATGGCACCAATACAGTCATCGATGTACCGGAAAAAGAGGTGAGGGAGGGGACCTGAGTAAGACTGGAACAAAGAATGTTCCACATATCCCATGAACAGGCAGGCATAGCTAGGGCCCATGCGGGTTCCCATAGCAACACCTTTAATTTGGAGGAAGTGAGTGGAGTCAAAAGAGAAGTTGTTCAATGTGAGAACAACGTGATCCCACCACCAAACACATCTTCCCCTCACCTCCCCTTTCAGCATTCCGAAGGGACCGCTTCCTCCGCGACACCCTGGTCCACTCCTCAATCACCCCCAACAGCCCTTCTCCTTCACCTGGCACCTTCCCGTGCAAGCGCAGGAGATGCAACACATGCCCTTTTACCTCCTCCCTTCCCACTGTCCAGGGCCCCAAACACCCCTTCCAGGTGAAACAGCGATTTACTTGTACTTCTTGCAATATACTGTATTCGCTGCTCACGATGCGGTCTCCTCTACATTGGGGAGACCAAACGCAGATTGGGCGACCGCGTTGCGGAACACCTCCGTTCAGTCCGTAAGGGTGACCCTGAACTTCCGGTTGACTGTCACTTTAATTCTCCACTTCACTCCCACTCTGATCTCTCTGTCCTCGGCCTATTACATTGTTCCAATGAAGCTCAACGTAAGCTCGAGGAACAGCACCTCATCTTTCAATTAGGCACTTTACAGCCTGCCGGACTCAACATAGAGTTCAACAATTTCAAATAATAATCCCTGCCCCCATTTTTCATGCAGTATGATTTTGCCATTCCCATTTGCAACATCTTCACAGCATGTTCTTTCAATTCCTTCCTCCTCTCCTAAACCCGCTCCCCCCCCCCCCCTGTCTCTGCACCTGCTTAATATCTGTTACATCTCCAGCTTTTTCCAGTTCTGATGAAGGGTCCCAGACCTGAAACGTTAACTCTGTTTCTCTCTCCACGGATGCTGACTGGCCTGCTGAGTATTTCCAGCATTTTTTGTTGTTATTTCAGATTTCCAGCATCCGCAGTATTTTGCTATTAAAAAAGAAGGCTGGGTTGTGCTTTGACTCCAACTTGTGTTTAACAGTGTTTAAAATTTATAATTTCACTGAATGACAACACATGTCTACAGGTGCTCACAGACTGAGTTATCGATATCAATTGCGTCGCCATTAGAATACCTTGGGAGCTTTTCAAGTTTCATTTTTTATGTTTATGATGTTAGCAGAGAAGTCAAGTTCTCGTTAGATCGCTCCAAACATTGCTGACCTGGCCTCTGTGCACCCCCACTTGTTTCTGGGAGACAGCAATGCAGAGGCTGGCAGCATTATTCCGATCTCATGGCTCTGCACCTTACTGTTCATGGCACTCTGAGTACTGGTCTGAGAAGTTGGTCTGTAGTATAACTGATCTCACAGAGAAACAGCTGTGTACAGTTTAATAGATAGAGGTGATATTGTACCTAGATCATGTAATGTCCGTGTGTAATTGAGACACGGACTGCAGAAGTTGGTTATAACAGGTGTTTACTGAATGGAGACAAAACTGGAACTACTATTCAAAGTTACTACACAGGCTTATATACAGGGGTGGTCACTACTGGTACTGCAGTATACAGGGGCTGCAGAATATAGTTCCTTCTTCAAGGTACATACACTACAATTCCTCCCCTTTTAGCTAAACAGTACATAACATTCGATTAATAATTAAATAACATATTTACAATTACAGTTGCTATATACATTAGCTGAAGTTAATCAATTATAAATTCAGTCTTTGAGGAGGCTTCCTGATTCTGTCCGGATAACGCCTCTTTGGGGTGTCAGGTTCTTCTGGGAAAGTTGATTCGGGATCAACGTCGTTGTTTGGTTCGTCTGCTTCCAATATCACCGATTCTGAGGTAGATGCAATTGGTACTTCGGTTTCATCACCAGGTGTATAGGATCGTGGTGTAGATTTGACGTTTTCCAGTGACTCTAGAATCTGGTCAGCATGGTGTCTTACAATGCTCTCTCCAATGTCCACGGTATACATTAGAGGTCCTTGCCGTGTGCAGATCGTTCCTGGCTGCCATTTCTCTGTGCAGTAGTCCCCGGCCAAAACTGGTTGACCTATCTTGAAACTCCTGGTTGGCCTTTCATTCATATTCTGAAACTGCCTGTTCTCCACATCTCTTCTGATGTTTGGCTTAACCAAATCCAAGCGGCATCTTAGTCTTCGATTGAAGAACATCATGGCTGGAGTTTGGTTGGTAACCGCATGTGTCGCATTCCGGTAGGCAAACAAGAAGTTATCCACCTTGTGTTGTAGGGGTATGTCTTCATTACACATTGCCTTGATAGCCTTCTTGAATGTTTGAACGAACCTCTCAGCCAATCCATTGGTGGCTGGATGATATGGGGCGGATGTGTAATGCTTAACACCATTGTTCTTTAAGAACCTCCGGAACTCTTCAGACACAAACTGTGGTCCATTGTCGGAGCAAATCTGTTCAGGCAGCCCATTTCTGGCGAATATGGTTCGTAAGACTGTGATAGTTTTTTCTGTGGTGGTTGAGGACATTTTTATTACCTCTGGCCACTTTGAATGTGCATCCACCGCAATTAAAAACATCGAGTCCATAAATGGACCAGCAAAATCAATGTGTACCCTTTGCCATGGAGACGAGGGCCACTCCCATGGATGTAGAGGGGCTTGTGGTGGGGCGTTTTGGACCTTCTGGCATCCTGTACAGCTCTTGGTCATCTCTTCGATTTCTCTATCGATCCCCGGCCACCACACAAACGCTCTGGCTAAGTTCTTAATTTTTACCCCTCCCAGATGACCCTCATGAAGCTCATTGAGCACTCTATCCTTCAATTTGGGTAGATAACTTCTTGTCGGGAGGAATTACTACTCTGGACCCACACATCAAGGTTCCTCAGCACACTGACAGCTGTTCTCTTCTCGGTGAGAATGCTGGCAACAGTGGTTCGCCATGTGCTGGCCATCCCTTCACCGTTAAATCATTGACCCTGGAGAGTGTCGGGTCATTTCGTGTTTCCTTTTCTATGATTGCATTCGTCACAGGTACACATTCGACTATGGTCAAGTGGAATATCTCCACAGGATCCACTGCAGGTGCTTCTTCCACCGTCTGCAACGGTAGGCGCGACAATCCATCAGCATTCCCATGCTGTTTAGTTCCTTTGTACTCGATGTCATATTGGTGTGCCCCTAGGAAAAGGGACCACCTCTGTAGCCGTTGTGCTGTCATTATCGGGACGCCCTTCTTAGGGTTGAAAATGGAGACAAGAGGTTGATGATCAGTTATTAGAGTAAATTTCTGTCCGTGCAGGTAGTGATTGAACTTCTTCACCCCCCACACCAGGCTGAGGGCCTCTCTGACAATCTGGGCATAGTTACGCTCGGCTGCAGTTAACGAGCGTGACGCAAAAGCTATCGGCCTCTCTGAACCATCAAGGGATTTATGTGACAGTACCGCTCCAACGCCGTAGGGAGACGCATCACACGCCAGTCTTATCGGTAGTGATGGGTTGTAGTGAGCCAATACTTCTCTTGAAGTGATCAGGCCTTTACACTTCTGAAAGGCCCGCTTACATTCATCGCTCCATTTCCATGCTACTCCAGTTTGTAGCAGGGCATTCAGTGGGTGCAGAATTGTGGACAAATTCAGCAAAAACTTATGGTAGTAAGTCACCAATCCGAGGAATGACCTCAGTTGCGACACATTTTCAGGCGCTGGAGCCTTAACTACCGCTTCAATTTTGTCAGGGGACTTATGTAACCCCTCTTCATCAATCACGTGGCCACAATACGATATTTGTTTCTTTAAAAACTCGCACTTGGGGCGATTGGCTCGTAGCCCATGTTCTCTTAGTCTAGTGAGCACCTGCTCTAGGTTGGCAAGGTGTTCACTGTCATTTTCACCTGTCACTAGGATGTCGTCCAAGTAGCACTGAGTCCCCGGAATCCCTTGCAGGACTTGTTCCATCGCTCTTTGCCATATAGCCGGAGCTGATGCTACTCCGAATACCAGTCGATTATACTGGTAAAGACCTTTGTGAGTGTTTATCGTGAGATATTTCCTAGAGGATTCTTCAACCTCCATCTGCAAATATGCTTGCGCTAGGTCAATTTTTGTAAAACGTTTCCCTCCAGATAGTGAGGCGAAAATATCTTCTATCCTCGGAAGAGGATACTGTACTGTGTGAAGGGCTGGGTTCACAGTCACCTTGAAGTCCCCACAGATGCGAACCTTCCTTGGCTCCTCAGACTTATTGTTTAACGTTTTCTTCATGACAGGAATGATGGGTGTCGCCCACTCGCTCCAGTCTACCTTAGATAACACGCCTGCATTCTCCAGATTCTCCAGCTCTGCCTCGACGGCTGGGCGAATTGCATACGGTACCGGTCTTGCTTTGAAAAACTTGGGAATTGCATTCTCTTCTATTTTTATTGAGGCGGTTACGCCTTTAAGAGTTCCCAGTCCTTGTTGAAATACCTCTTTAACGTTAGCTAAGATTTTTGACAATCGTCCAGGTGTGACGTCGGCATCCTTTTTACCAGCCACAGTCAGTGCCTGAATGGAGTGCCAGTCTAAACTTATCTTTCTGATCCATTCACGTCCCAATAACAGTGGTCCACCATCTTGCAGTATGTACAGATACAATTTCTGTATTTCCTTGCCGTTGTATTCGACAGGCACCCTTATTTTCCCTCTGGGATATACTTTCTGCCCCGTATATGTCTTCAAGACAATGGATGTGTCTTTCAAGGGTATGTGTGAGAATAGCTGCTCGTAGTCTCATCGATTCATGACGGTCAGGGCTGATCCTGTATCCAATTCCATTTTGACTTGGGACCCTGCTATCGTGAGGGTGACCCAAATGGTTCGGTGATCCTCTTTTGCGATTACGTTGTGTAGTTTGAGACAGCTTAGTCTCTTGTTCCCGGATTCACTATCGCTCTTCTGGTCTTCGGATCTACTGTCCGTCATCTTTTGTACTTTCCTGTACTGTTCCTTAGTAGTCTTTTTGTTGTCGTTAGTCTTCTTCCCGGAGCTGCAAACTCATGCAATGTGTCCCATCTTTCCGCATTGCCTGCATGTTTTGTCCTTGGACCAGCAGTCCTTCTGGTCATGGGTTGTTCTGCCGCAGCGATAACATTTTTCAAATCCCCGTGTCATTTCATGGGTGCCGTATTCCTGTGGCTTTTGCTGTATTTCCGCAGCTCCCCTTGCTGCTGCTTCGTATGATACTGCCACGCTGAAAGCCTTATCTAGCGTCAGCTCTTTCTCTGAGAGTAACCTCTTCTGGGTTCCTTCACTCAGGAGTCCACAGACAAATTTGTCCCGTAGGGTATCTGCCAGTCCTGCTCTGAACTGGCAGTGCTTTGATAGCTTGCGTAGTTCCGTAAGGTAATCAGCATTGCTCTCATCTTTATGCTGATTTCTCTTGTGGAATTTAAATCTTTCTGCTATCAGCAGCGGTGTAGGATTTAGGTGTTCCTGTAGGATATCAACAATTTCGTTAAAACTCTTCGCCATCGGTTTGACTGGAGTGATCAGGTTCCGCAATAGGCCGTACGTTCTTGCGCCCATTAAGTTTAGTAGTACTGATGCCTTTTTCTCATCGGCTACTTCATTTGCCTTGCAATATACTTCGACTCTTTCCACATACGTGGTCCAGCCTTCTATTGCATTATCAAAGGCAGTGATATTGCCAGTCTTCAGCATCTTGGAGATCTAAGATGGTGCCTCCTGCGCTTTGCCTTCTTCCCCGATTGAACAAAATGGCGCCTCCCGCGCTTTGCCTTCTTCCCCGCTGGATTAAGATGGCGCCTCCTGCGCTTTCTGCCTTTTCCGCTGCTGCCAGCGCTGTTGCTGGCGTTTTTATGCCTTGATGGCGACGCCCTATGGTCCTCGCGCGCTTCCTCCCGCGCTGCTGCCAACGCCGCTCTCCGCGGTCCCCGTGGCAAACTGCAGCTCCTCGTGGCTTTCTGCGCTTCTAATTTCTTTTTCTTTTATTTTAATTACTGTTCCCGTCATCAGAGCAGACCCTATGGGACACTTCCCTCCCTCTTCTTGGGTCTGTACGCTGCCCGGCTTCGTAGCACCGGCCGCGCCCTGTGTGCTCCACCCTCTCTCTCTCTCTCCTCTTCCCGACAACGCTGCTCGGCCCCGTTGAAAAGCCACCCGATCGAGCTCTAGCCCGCCGCAGCCCAGGAAGGATCAGTGTACTACCTGCCACCAGCCCGATTAGCTGGAACACCATAGACCGGATAACCAAGCCCAGCTCACGGCAGCCTCTCCTACAAATCTTCGAATTCGATGAATCAGAGGGCGGTTGCCCACGGTCGACGCCCGTTTCTTCTGTTTGTTTGTTTTTTTCTTTTTGGATTTCTTCCTTCTGGCTTCAACCTCTAATAACTTCGCTTCAGGGATGGATCCCCGTGAGGTGGTGCAGAACTGTAGGTAAGTTCGGATCTGTTCGTCACCAATGTAATGTCCGTGTGTAATTGAGACACGGACTGCAGAAGTTGGTTATAACAGGTGTTTACTGAATGGAGACAAAACTGGAACTACTATACAAAGTTACTACACAGGCTTATATACTGGTACTGCAGTATACAGGGGCTGCAGAATATAGTTCCTTCTTCAAGGTACATACACTACAGATCACACTTTTATTCTTATGATAATCTTTTCAAAAGGTAAATATTGTGAGATAACAAGGTCTGGCAGTGATTATTGAAATGATGGGGGTGATTTTTTCAGCCCTGGGGAGGCGGGTATGGAGGCGGGACTGCCGGGAAAATGGCAGAATTTGGGGGCGGGTGGCAAACCTGCCCCCAGCCCGCCTCCATGCCATCTTCCCAGGAGGCGGGTAGCCGTCCCGCGCCAGGTCCCATCTCCTTGGAGGCGGGAAGGGATTAAAGCCTATTAACTGCCTGTTAACAGGTAGTTAACAGGCAGAAAATAGGATTATCCCCTTTTTGCCCTCACAAGTGTGGGCTTCCCGAAGGCTCCAAAACCCGCCAGCTCAGCGAGGTGAGTACTGGGTCTGCGAGGGTCGGGGAAGGGGGGGTGGGGTGGGTGGTGCAAAAGTGTGGTGTGAAGGTAAGTGATGGGTGCAAGAGTGTAGAGGTGAGTATCTGAGGTAAGTGCAAAGTGTTTTTAAAAGTGTACTTACCTTTGTTTCTTCCTGCAGGCTTCAGCCGGTTTCTATACGGAGAGTCTCGCACCTCCGTGTTGCAGATGAGAATTGGCCGTTGCATTCTCAGATGCAACAACCATCTCAATTCTGTAAAAGAAAGAAGTTTGGTGAGGTCTTGAAGACCTCATTAAACTGCAGAGAATGTCACAGAGCTGTCAAACGATGACCATGCATCTGTCAAAAATGTTTGACAGATGAAACGTCATACGTTGACATGCTCTGCAACCAGCTTTCCCTTAATTGGCCTGCTAAGCCCGCTGGGCGGGCTTAACAAGGCAATCAAGGGAAAATAGCGTGGGTTGGCCACAAATCGATGGAGGCGGGACATCGACCCGACAAGCAGCAGTCCCGCCTCCAACGCGCCCCCATTCACAAAACCGCCCCCAATGATGTGAAAAACAACAGGTTGGTAGCTTGAAGGAAGACTAATATAGAGTTCAAATTTTAGACAAAGGGCCGATTCTTTTTTATGGTACATGCAAGTTCATCTAGTAGCATTATTTACATTATGCTTTGCAGCTAGAAATATCTGAATAGAAGGATTTCAAATTTCAATTTCAGAGAGAATATTCAATGGCAAATACTCTGGGACTAAGCAGTAGGGGAATGCCTACTAAGAGCCACAAAGGGATTGCTACTTTCTGTATGGAATCATTTGGATTATAAAATGTGTGAGTGTGTGTCAATAACAGGGAGTAGAAATTTAAAAATATATATATTAATTGAATTATAAATTGATACATTATTTCCACTGATAATCCATGGCCTGTCTTCCAGCAGATGCCCAAGATCATGCTCCCAATCGCTCACAAGTTTCCACTGCCACGATATCTCTGGTCAGTAACAAATCTGTAATTGGCCCCAGGTTCATCCCGTAAAGATGTTATTGTTTTCCCCTCCGGCAGTGCTGGCTCCAAACAGAATACATTTGGCATCCCTCAAATTGGGAGAGTGAACAAAACAGAACTTGTTCCTGTCTGCATTACTGTGCGTCCTGACACTATAACTGCTGGCAATGACGTTAAAAATAAAAAATACACAGAACACACAGGTTAAGGTACAGTCTCATAACCTCAGTATGTGTCTGGGTGATATATCTTTGAGATTGTTTTGGAACCTATGCCTCTATAGCACATTTGCGAAATCAGATCACAGATGCACCAAATTAGTTGGTTCTTGGAAACACTGGAGAAATCATCAGTTTTGCATTCCTGAACAAATACTTCCAAAGTTGAAGGCTCCATTGTAATGACCCTGAAGGGATCATATCATTCAGAATCAAGCTATAAACAGATCATAATAAACACCAGCCCTGTCCTGGATAGGATGAAGTGGAATTCGCAGCTTTTAATACTTCTGATTTTAAATCATATTTCTCTTCTATCTGTATTAAAATTGTTGACTAGCTGAATGCAGTAACACAGTTCCCTATTTTTTTCTAAAGTAAATTTTTAATTTTAATGTTAAAGAGAACAGCAGTTACAAAAATTATCAATACATAAAGATCATCCAAACACCATTACAAATATATCCAGAGAAGAGAAATAGACAACCGGTTGTAAAAAAAAGTTATGCCTCCAACTTCCCAATCAGAAAAAGAGATGAAGAAAAGGAAATGAGCACCCTCTCCCCACCCCATCCCATCCCTTAACTTACTGGCAAACTTCATTAAATCATGTTTGAGGGCCTCCCTTCACTTATATCCTTTGTACTTGACTTTCCTCATACACTTAGGGGGAAAATTCAGTTGCTTTGCTCCTCCCGTTAGCGCCCTAAGAGGACGCTAATGGGGCGCAGAGCAACTGGTGCCCGGGCGTGGCGATGTTTGCGCCGCTCACGAAATTGACCAGAGTTTTTGCGGCGGCGCTAAACTCTACCGCCATGATCTCCTGCGCCCGCAGATCGTGGTGTCAGTCAAGCGTGCAACGCCCCAGTGGCGCCCCGGACCGGATATTGAGTGGCACCCCCTTCCTTGCCGCCTGCCACAAGCGACGGACAGGGAGAGTGGAACGTTATTTAAAGGTGCCCTCTTCCTGCCTTTTTTTGTGGGAGACATTTTTGCACCATTCATTCTGAGAGAAAGAGAGAGAGAGAGAGTCTTCTGCAGAGAGTCAACATTGTGTGAAGTAGTTTTGGCTACTGAGCATCATTTTGCAGGTTCTTTTGGATTTGACCTTCATTGCTTCGATTGTCAAGAGACTATGGGGGCTGCACTGATTCGGGGCGTCGTCCTGCGCCTGCAGAATTGGAGGCATCATAGACGCAGGGAGAGAGAGTGGCAACCATGGTCAGACGGAGGAGGGCCAACAGGCCTCTGTACAGGAGACCTTACCCTCCCAGGGTATTCTGGGAACAATTCTCCTACATTAATTTGTCTGAGGAGCAGTGTATGCGCAGGCTGCGCTTCAGCAAGGAGGTGGTCACTGAGCTCTGCCTCCTGCTGCAACCAGATCTGCAGCCTCAACTGAGGACCAGAACGTTTCTGTCGGTGGCAGTGAAGGTCACAGTGGCTCTGAATTTTTATGTCACCAGCTCCTTTCAAGCAGCTACTGGGGACATCGCCAATATCTCCCAGTTCGTGGTCCATTGCTGCATCCATCAGGTCACAAATGCCCTCTATAAAAGGAGACGCTAGTACATCTCTTTCCTGATGACCCAGGCCAAACAGCATGAATGCGCATTGGGCTTTGCGAGGATAGAGGGCTTCCCCATGGTGCAGGGCGCCATTGACTGCACGCATGTTTCATTGCGTGCACCGCATGAGAATGCAGAGGTTTTCCAAAACCGCAAGGGGTTCCACTCCTTAAATGTGCAGTTGGTCTGTGACCACAGACAGCTGATACTCGCCGTCAATGCCCGCTATCCTGGCAGCAGCCACAATGCTTTCATCCTGCGTCAGACTGGTGTGCCAGACCTTTTCCAGGCACCACATGAGCCAAGTGGTTGGCTACTCGGGGACAAGGGTTATCCACTCTGCACCTGGATGATGACACCACTCCGTAACCCCAACACCCCTGCCGAGCTGCAGTACAATGAGAGCCATATTGACACCAGGAACATAATTGAGCAAACTATCGGCGTGCTCAAGCAACGGTTCCACTGTCTGGACCACTCAGGAGGAGCCCTACAGTACTCTCCTGAGCGAGTCTCCCTCTTCATAGTTCTTTGCTGCATTCTTCATAACCTTGCAATCCTCAGGACCCAGCCAATGTCACCAGGCATTGGTGCACCACCGGAGGAGGAGGAGGAGGAAGAGGAGGAGGAAGATCAGCAGCAGCACCAAGGCGAGAGGGAGGCCCACAATGTTGAAACTGCAAGGGCCATCCGTCAACGGCTGATAACAAGCCGCTTCTAGGCCCCTACTCAGAAGATGGCTTCTGGCATAGAGAACAACATGATGGAAAGCAACCCGCAACCCCTATAACCGGCCAAGGCAGCAATGGTTCCAAAGGCCAAACATTTTGAAAACAACAACTTTTTTATTTTACAAACTCTGTATGTGTCGTTTATTCATGACAAACTAATAGAAACAAACACAACAAATCATTAATTAACATAACTGGTTCTCACAACCTGGAGGTGATGGCCAAAACACTAAACAAAAGTTATGATGAACCTCGCCCTTTAATAAACACATTCCCAACATTTCTTGAGACCTCCTACTTTTTGCCCTTCAGGGGTGATCTGCATCCCTTGCGTACTTCACCCCTTCCTACCCTACTGCTCCTCCGTAATGGGGCCCCAGTGGCTGCAGCAAGGCTGGTGCAAGGCTGCTGAATGTCAGAACCTGAGACTACAGATGCCCTTGAAGGACGCTCTCAACCAGCTCTGGGCCTGGAGGGCCCGGCTGCAGACTGCACCAACTCTGCATGGGCGGCAGCAGTCTGGGCTACAGGCGGTGGCAAGTGCAATGGGGAAGTGACAGTGGTGGGAACAGGAAAGCTGTCATCCTGAGAGAGGACAGCAACTCCCTGCTCGACCGACACACTGGCACTCCCATGGGGCAGCACCTCAGCATCCGGAACAATCTGCTGGAGCACAGATTGCTGGCCTGCTGTGGTGCGGTAAGAGCCCTGGGGAAATGTGGCCGATCCAGCGACGATGGCAGCAGTTAGTGCATGCGTTGCCTCAATCTGAGACTGCATGAGAGCAGTCTGAGATTGGATCACGGCAGCCAGTGACTGAATTGCATCACTAAGCAGTTGCGTTGTGTCGGCCTGTGCTGCAGCAGAGTGCTCCACACTCCTTGCCAGTCCATCAATGCATTCGGGCACCCTTCCCACTGCACCCATGAGCTGAGTGTGCATGTTCACCGCCTGGGTGTTCATTTCAGCGATGAGCCGCTCCTCCTCTGCGTCCAGTGCAGCAGGACTCGCTGGCCTGCTCTCCCTCCGGAGAGATGGCCCCCGAGCTACCCTACCCCCATCGCGTTGCTGCAGCCCGCTGGGTCCCGGAGCTTCACCCTCATCAGACCCTTCCCCCCTGCTCCCCTCCAGGGAAGACATGGTACCAGTGTGGGCATGGCTTCCTCGGGAGACGCTGGCGCTGAGGATCCGGCTTCCTCTTCCTCCTCGCCTGCGGCGTCGCTCCCACTGGCTGCTTGAGGGCCTGTCTCCTCAGCTGGTGATTCACAATCTGAAAGCAGGGAGGTACAAGAGTGGCTTTAGTGTCAGGACAGGGGGGCTGTAAGGGAGGAAGGAGTGGAGCAATTTAGTAAGTTGGATTGAAAGTGTAAAAGGCTGGTGTTGTGAGGGACAATCACAGAAATCACAGAAATCACAGAAACCCCACAGTGCAGATAGAGGCCATTTCGGCCCATCGAGCCTGCACCGACACATATCCCACCTAATCCCCGTAACCCCTACACCAACACATATCCCACCCTATCCCCGTAACCCCACGTATTTAATCCCCCTAACACTAAGGGTCAATTTATCATAGCCAATCAACCTAAACCCGCACATCTTTGGACTGTGGGAGGAAACCGGAGCACCCGCAGGAAACCCATGCAAACACAGGGAGAATGTGCAAACTCCACACAGACAGTCACCCGAGGCCGGATTTGAACCCGGGTCCCTGACGCTGTGAGGCAACAGAGAAAGCTGATGACCTTACCATTGCTGTCCCAAACAGGGTCGACCTCTCCAGCGGCGACGGGACTGATCACCTGGCTTGCGACGATCCTGTGGACACGTGCCTCCAGATTGCTGAGGGTTTGCAGCTGAGGTGGTCCTCCACCTGTCCATTGCTGCTGCCGCCTGTTGTGAGATAGCTTGGCCTGCAAGCAAAAGGATGGCGTCTGAGTAAATATACAGCCATGGTCTTGCCTGATGTGCCTCCCATAGTTGAATAGCCCTTAATGTATGCAGCCATGTGCTTGCCTGATGTGCCTCCCATAGTTGAATAGCCCTTAATGTATGCAAGGTGTGGAATGTGCGTGTTGTTTTATGAGATGGCCATAGGCCTTGGATGAGTGTTGGGCATTGGGGTTTTTACCATAGAGTGAGGTTGAGATGAAGGGATGTAGAGGTATTGAAAAGCAGCCACCCACCCTGACGACCCGAATGAGGTCGTTGAACTTTTTCCGACTTTGCATATGGGTCCTGGGCACCATGCTCCTGGAGGAGACATGATGAGCCACCTCCCTCCACACTCTTCTGTATTCACATGGCAATGGCCTCCTGCCACTCTGTGGGTAGAGCAGTGCCCATCGCCGCTCCACTGCGCCAACCAGAAGCCACCAAGGCCCGGTCGTTGAAGCGCTGAGCTCGTTCCCTGGCCCTCTCCATAGTCCTTTCTAGCAGAATTGATGCACAGGTCTGTCCAGGCCGAGATTCAAGGCTGCAATGAGCAGGGTGTGGATGGAGAGCAAGATCGACCCTCCCCTTTAAGAACTGGTCGGCGCCAGTGTGTCTGTGTTCCATTGCTAACTGACATCATCTGAGCGTCGCCAGTGCTCTGAGGTAGCGCCTCGCTCCTCGGCCTTTGCGCCTGACAGGTGTGTAGCGCCTGACTTAGCACTCCAATCACCTCCAGGGGCGATAAAAGCCAAGTTTGCAGTCGGAGGTGATAATTTGCGCCAGGCGCTAAACTTTGCGCCTGGCCAATAATTGAGCCTCAAACGAGGCGGTACCGAATTTCACCCCTTTACTATCACTTTCTTGAGAAGATTCTGTCCTTTAATGTTTTTGATTTGTAACCTGGAGCTCTGAAGATTCGTTTAACAAAACCTAAAATCTGTATGAAATCGCAACAATTCAGGAACCTAATTCCCTTATTACCATAAAACGCATTTCCTGGTAACTGGAGGCCCCATAAGAACCATTCTTATTTTCCTACATTACAACAGTGACTACACTTCAAAAGTATTGTTGTAAAGTGTTTTGGGATGTCCTGAGGTTGTGAAAGGCGCTATATAAATGCAAGTCTTTCTTTTTGTTTACAATGAAGAATAAGTGCTAAAATATCTAGGGCCGTGTCACATAGAAACATAGAAGATAGGAGCAGGATTAGGCCATTTGGCACCTCGAGCCTGTTCCACCATTTAATGAGATCATGACTGATCATCCAAATTCAGTACCGTGTCCCTGCTTTCTCCCCATATCCCTTGATCCTTTTAGCCTTAAGAAATATATCTAACTCCTTTTTGAATATATTTAATGAATTTGCCTCAACTGCCTTCTATGGTAGAGAATTCCACAGGTTCACCACTCTCTGTCCTAAATGGCTTACCCCTTATCCTTAGACTGTGACCCCTGGTTCTGGACACCCCCGCCATCGGGAACATCCTTCCTGCATCTAGTCTGCCTACACCTGTAGAACTTTATAAGTTTCAATGAGATCCCCTCTCATTCTTCTAAACTCTAGCGAATATAAGCCTAATCGGCCCAATCTCTCATACGTCATTCCTGCCATCCCAGGTATCAATCTGGTGAATCTTCGCTGAACTTGCTCCATGGCAAGAACATCCTTCCTCAGATAAGGCGACCAAAACTGCACACAATACTCAAGGTGTGGTCTCACCAAGGCCTTGTACAACTGCAGCAAGACATCCTTGCTCCTGTACTCGAATCCTCTCGCTATGAAGGCCAACATACCATTTGCCTTCTTAACCACCTGCTGCACCTGCATGGTTACCTTCAGCGACTGGTGCACAAGGACACCCAGGTCTCGTTGCACTTCCCCTTTTCCCAATCTATTGCCATTCAGATAATAATCTGTCTTCCTGTTTTTGCCACCGAAGTGGATAACCTCACATTTATCCAAATTATACTGCATTTACCATGCATCTGCCCAATCACCCAACCTGTCCAAATCATATTGGAGTTTCTCTGCATCCTCCTCACAGCACACACGCCCACCAAGCTTTATGTCATCTGCAAACTTGGAGATATTACATCTAGTTCCCCCGTCTAGATCATTTATATATATTGTGAATAGCTGGGGTCCTAGCACCGATCCCTGCAGTACTCCACTAGTCACTGCCTGCCACTCGGAAAAAGACCCATTTATTCCAACTCTTTGCTTTCTGTCTGCCAACCAGTTCTCTATCCAAGACAGTACCATACTCCCAATCCCAGGTGCTTTAACTTTGCATGCTAATCTCTTATGCGGGACCTTATCGAAAACCTTCTGAAAGTCCAAATACACCACATCCACTGGTTCTCCCTTATCTATTCTACCAGTTACATCCTCAAAAAATTTCAGTAGATTAGTCAAACATGATTTACCTTTTGTAAATCCATGTTGACTTTGTCCGATCCTGTCACTGTTTTCCAAGTGCTCTGCTATTACATCTTTTATAATGGACTCTAGCATTTTCCCTACTA
Organism: Somniosus microcephalus; assembly: GCF_052327205.1. Taxonomy (NCBI): domain Eukaryota; kingdom Metazoa; phylum Chordata; class Chondrichthyes; order Squaliformes; family Somniosidae; genus Somniosus; species Somniosus microcephalus. The sequence continues at coordinate 29,382,936 of NC_140999.1, read as the reverse complement.
ACGATATCAGACTCACGTTAGCTATCCTCCAATCCATGGGAACTGTTCCAGAGTCTATAGAATTTTGGAAGATGACCAGCAATGCCTCTACTATTTCTAGGGCCACTTCCTTAAGTACCCTAGGATGTGTAGGGGGTTTTGCACAGGCGTGTTTGGGTCAGTCAGCTTTGCCTGTGACTACCTTCCTTGAGCGGTTCGAATCGCTCGCCCCCTGGGTTCTGGACACCGGACTTAGATACAGGCAGCGATACAGAGAAGACTTGAGTAGACAGGTGGTTGGATGCAAACAAAACCAAGATTTTATTGAAGAGGAAAACTCGATACAATCTTATGGAAAATTATTAGTGTACACTTCTACAGGCAAAAATTACAAGAGTCATGATAATACTATACTTATACAGGGAATGGGGAACACACCGCACATCGAGGGAAAACGACTACCTTAACAATCCCCTTATCCTTATCCCACCCCCTATACCTAACTAGGTTAAGCTATGAGGGGTCAGAATTCATGCTCACCAATCAAAAGGGTTTGTTAGACTCAAAACAGCCGTTGGGTTCGGGGTTCGCTCTTGGTGCTCTCTGGAGCCTGCCGTCATCACGTGGGCTCCGGGTGCTGCAAGGGCATTGTCCAGGTTCGAGTACCCCAAAGTTACAGTCTCTGCTTGGGTACTTTACCTTGCAGGGATGGTTCTTCACCGACAGCTTGAGTTTGCATGAAGATACTCGCAGGCCGGCTGAGGCTGAAGGCCCGATGATTTGAAACCTACCCTCAGTTGGCCTTCCCCGGGTGATCTTCCCTCCTCCTCCCCTCGTCGCGTCCCGCTTCACCTGGCCTGAATTGCCCGTGTTTGCCCGACCCGGTGTCGGGGCGAGTCCGGATGGAGTGGGAGAGGGCATGGGCAAAGGCCAGGGGGTAAGCGCGGGATGGGGGAAGAGCAGCAGCCACGAGGGCGAGGGGCTGAAGAGCCGGGGAGCGGCAGTACTGACAGCAGCAGAGCGGCAGGAGAGCAGAGCAGGAGTTCCTTCTTCTTCCGATTGCTACCTGGGGGCCTTCAGTTATACCTTCGTCGAAAAACCCTTATCTGCACGCCAAATCAGGTTAGTTCTTTGTTTTAATTTTGGCGGGCTAGTTAAAATAATGGTAGCAATCTATACTGACGGTTTTTAGATGACCGGTAATTGCATCTACCGGCCCGATAATTGACTCGTATTGTCCTGAAAGTCCTTGATGGGCTGGTCCAGCCTCGATGGATGTGTTTAATCTGTTTCCGATTATGTATGCAGACTGTTTGATGGCTTTAACTGTAGGCCTCATTGAATTTAGATCTGCCTCCAATTCGGCCTAATACATAATTCACAGTTTTGTCTGGGTCCCAAAACACAAAGTTCTTTTCACAGGAAACCTGCAGCCTTAGTTTCGATTTACCCCAAACTGTCTGCGCTGTAGAATCCATTTTGGAGACCCGTAGGCTTTCTGCCATGAGGCACGGACCCCATCTTGGGTACCCTTTTCAATTTCAAAATGTCCATGCAGGGCCCCTTTTATCGATAATAAACTTCGGGGAGATGCACAAATTTTGCAAATCTTACATTCCCCCCTGTGATACTAAAACTTGCTTGAAGTATCATACTTTTCAAGGTGGGCAAAATTTTTCTGACCCTCCATAGTCAGCCTTCCCCTGTAATTATCTATCTAATATACCCACGACACATGCACTTCCCATTCCGCGAAAATGTAGTGTACATCAGCATACAAAGAGTAAAATCACAGGCCTTACACACACATCCAAGCACGGAGGGGGTCCTACACCCCTGCACCACTTGGTACACATATCTTTATTAAACCGCGTCGCAAAAGAAAACAACAAAAGAAAAAAAAACCTTTAATTGAAAATAACAAACACAAAGAAACAACAATTCTTCAATCGTAAACAGGGAGAAGCTTAAACTGGCGTATCTTCCTCCACCTTTACATAATGTTCTTTCCAAAAGCTCTGGTTTTGGAATTCTGACCACCGACCTTTTCCCTTACACTGGATGCAAACTAAATACAGCACTATTCCTAACTGGCAAACCACGAGAATGTGGGAGGCCAGCCTGATCCATGAAGGGACCTCTATATTATTGAAAAGGTTCCACCAGGGTGGAGTCACAATATCCAATATCTTAGTCCCTATCTCTACTGTTTTCTGCTCGAGAGTGTAGAAATGTTTCTGTGAAACTATAATGGCTTTTAGAATTTTGGTCAAATGTTCAGGGAGAGGGGGAATTTTGTAGCCAAAGTGCACTACGTACTTCTGCAAGTTCGTAAAATTCTCCTTCACAGTGAGGTGAACAGTGGAGGGTTCAGGGATGGGGACAATTCGCTCCTGGGCCACTCGAACTTCTGCCTTGGGTTTAAAACAGAAACTGCTGTCACTAACCGGGCACCAGCTGTGCTGTCCGTGCTGGTAGTGGGACGCGCCGGTGGTGACACAATATGTCCCACCCCCTATATATGCTACCTGTGGGGGAACATGGCCTTGTGCCATTGCCTCCATGGTGCAATTTATAGGCTTCGCGTCAGCAGCTCTGAACCCACACTGCGGTCTTGAGAAGGCATTCAAGTGCTGGGGGCACAGGACTATGTGTGCGCCCCGGCTCCGGCACCCTGAGAGGTCAGTACCTGTCATAGCGTGCTCCCACTTAATGACGTAAGGCAGGACCGCTGTGAACCGAATGTGTGCACCCCCCTGAATGACTCCAATGTTCTCAACCCTGTATACCGGGGCGGGTCAGACTGTCCTACCCATGACCGGCATCCTAACTACTACTCCCATGATTGTGTGGTTGGACCGCCCACAATCTACGGGGACTGGATAGGCTTCGGAGGCTAGCCGGAGTTGACACGGGCTCAATGTGTTCTCAAAAGGGTGGAGGGCTGCGAGGTGCTTGTTGCTAATCCAGGAGGGGACCAAACCTTGTTTTAAATCCTCCAGGTTACTGCGGCCCACGCCCAGTAACCACGCCCCGTATAACACGCACACCTCATTCTGCGCAGCTTGGTCAGAAGCATTTCTGTCCTCCCTTATGAGAGCATTTACCGTCTTTGCGTGCTTTTCCAACTCGGCTATAATCTCTTTTAAATGGACCGTCATGGCCTGGTCCTCATGCAACTCTGAGCCCACTACCTTGTTCTCATCCAGTAATATCGCTTTTAACTGTGTTTTTAAACTGTTTATCTGGGTCTGCAGCTCAATGTCATCCAAGCTGTTGATGACAGAGGACCCAGTGTTAAATGCAGTAAAAACATCATTCCATACTCCCCTTCTTTGTCTCCCTGGGTTACCCAAAAATTCCCGGCGTGTGGTGTAGAGTTTTTTCTTGTCCACGTGGGCAAAATTGAACTCGTAAAATTTCTTGAACATGTCTTTTAATAGGGCCTGGTATAACTGCTCTGTTTCTTTGTGGCACCACTCCGGTAAACGTACCTCCGTGAGATTTAAAATCACGGAAACTACCGCGTAGTGTACGCCCTGGTACAGCATCTGATCGGTGGGGACTAGTACCAATCCATTGCCTGGTCCCTTGGTGGTGGTGGGGCAATCTTCCCTGGATAACCTCGCCGCCTGCGCCATGGGCGGGGGCTTACGGGGGCGGGTTACCAGCTCAGTGGCATTGACTGGGATCTGGGAATACGGGACCGCACACACCTTCCAGCTGGCGTCCCACCTTATCCCCTTCCCGGTGTTGTGCCGCTGCCAGTGGAACATAATGGATATGCCTGCGGGGCAGACCTTCTCTGACCCCACATACAGATGTAAATCCCTTGGTCCGGTTCCCATTACCGTGATCTCTGTGGTCTGGGGATCTTTGGGGTTGAACCAGGCATCTGCCTTGGCCCGGATCTGTGGCAAGCTGTTAGCCACTAGACAACGGAGCCAATGCGTCAGAGGATCCCCGTTCAGGAATCCCCGGTCCCGCGTCCCCGGGCAGGCTTTCTGGTATACCGGCCACAACCGGTCCGCAAAAGCCTGTGGGGTCTCCCCTGAGAGCTGTACCGTCTTCTCCACGCAGGAGAAAGGACTTCCCTCATCCAACCCCATGGCCTCCAGAACCGTGTCTCTAAACTCCTCGTACCCGCTCTGTCCCCTTTTACACTCTTCAGAGAGAGATTGGAGGAGATTACTCTCCAGGCAGAATAGCAGCATCTTGGCCTTTTCAGCGTCATCGCAGTCGTTGACGCTGGCGGCCTGCTCTATTTCCCTGAAGCGGATCGAGGGGTCTCCCTTGGCGGAAAGCTTTGGGACATGGTTGACCATAACCCTAAGCTGTTGGGTGTTAAAGGGTAATACGAACTGGTTTTGGAGGGGTCCCTCATCTTCGCCATTGGTGGGTGGGCCGAACCTCCGATGCCGTGCTGGGCACATCGGCTCTGGTTCCGACTTCAGCGGGAATCTCAGCGGCAGCAGCGGGGCTATAAAAGGCTCCAAGAGACCAGGTAGGCCTCGCAGTGTCGGCAGGAATTTCAGCGGCAGCAGCGGAGCTATAAAAGGCCCCAGAGACCCAGGTAGGGCTCAGTGCGTCAGCGGGAATTTCAGCGGCAGCAGCGGGGCTATAAAAGGCTCCAGAGACGCAGGTAGGCCTCAGTGCATTGGCGGGAATCTCAGCGGCAGCAGCGGGGCTATAACAGGCTCCAAGAGACCAGGTAGGCCTCACAGCGTCGGCGGGAATCTCAGCGGCAGCAGCGGGGCTATAAAAGGCTCCAGAGACCCAGGTAGGCCTCAGTGCGTTGGCGGGAATCTCAGCGGCAGCAGCGGGGCTATAAACGGCTTCAGAGACCCAGGTAGGCCTCACAGCGTCGGCGGGAATCTCAGCGGCAGCAGCAGGGCTATAAAAGGCTCCAGAGATCCAGGTAGGCCTCAGTGCATCGGCGGGAATCTCAGCGGCAGCAGCCGGGCTACAAAAGGCTCCAGAGACCCAGGTAGGCCTCAGTGCGTCGGCGGGAATCTCAGCGGCAGCAGCCAGGCTATAAAAGGCTCCAGAGACCAGGTAGGCCTCAGTGCGTCGGCGGGAATCTCAGCGGCGGCAGCAGGGCTATAAAAGGCTCCAGAGACCAGGTAGGCCTCAGTGCGTCGGTAGGGATCTCAGCGGCGGCAGCGGGGCTATAAAAGGCTCCAGAGACCAGGTAGGCCTCAGTGCGTCGGCGGGAATCTCAGCGGCGGCAGCCAGGCTATAAAAGGCTCCAGAGACCAGGTAGGCCTCAGTGCGTCGGCGGGAACCTCAGCGGCGGTAGCGGGGCTATAAAAGACTCCAGAGACCAGGTAGGCCTCAGTGCGTCGGCGGGAATCTCAGCGGCAGCAGCAGGGCTATAAAAGGCTCTAAGAGACCAGGTAGACCTCACAGCGTCGGCGGGAATCTCAGCGGCAGCAGTGGGGCTATAAAAGGCTCCAGAGACCAGGTAGGCCTCACAGCATCGGCGGGAATCTCAGCGGCAGCAGCGGGGCTATAAAAGGCTCCAGACACCAAGTAGGCCTCAGTGCATCGGCGGGAATCTCAGCGGCAGCAGCGGGGCTATAAAAGGCTCCAGACACCAAGTAGGCCTCAGTGCATCGGCGGGAATCTCAGCGGCAGCAGCGGGGCTATAAAAGGCTCCAGACACCAAGTAGGCCTCAGTGCATCGGCGGGAATCTCAGCGGCAGCAGCGGGGCTATAAAAGGCTCCAGAGACCAGGTAGGCGTACCAGTCTCCGAACTCGGAACTCAGAGGGAAGGAGAGAAGTAAAAAGTAATCGAGGTGTGATGTCACCAGAAAGCAGGAAAGTGATTGGTTGGTGAGTATTTCTCTCTTTTTAAACTTTAACTCTGTGGTTTATAGTTTCTAAAGTCTCTGTGGTGTAGCGGGGACTGTTTATAAAACAGGGCCTTTAAATATACTATTTAACTGTAGTGTAATTGGTGGGATTGATTTGATTTAATTTAATTGCAATTAATTAAAGGGTAAGTCATGGCAGGACAGCCTGACCATGTGGTATGCTCCTCCTGCGCTATGTGGGAACTCAGGGACACTTCCTGTGTCCCTGACAACTATGTGTGCAGGAAGTGTGTCCAGCTGCAGCTACTGGCAGACCATATTGCGACGCTGGAGCTGCGATTGGAACTGGTTCTGGGGGAGGTGGGACCAGTTGAAACCGGACGGTTTGCACCTGGGCAGGTCCGAGACCGATGTCCCAGGGGGAGTGTTTGCTAGTGCTCTGGGGGAGGGTTTAAACTAAGATGGCAGGGGGTTGGGAACCTGAGCAAGGGGACAGAGGAAAGGGAAACAAGGATAAAAGCAAAAGATAGGAAGGCGAAAAACAAAAGTGGCAGTCAGAGAAATCAACGGTTTAAATCAAACATGGCCACAGTAAATAATAATTCTAATAGGTGTAAGAGCGTTAAAAAAACAAGCCTGAAGGCTTTGTGTCTTAATGCGAGGAGCATTCGTATTAAGGTGGATGAATTAGCTGCGCAAATAGAGGTAAACAAATATGATTTGATTGGGATTACAGAAACATGGCTCCAGGGTGGCCAAGGCTGGGAACTCAACGTCCAGGGGTATTCAATATTCAGGAAAGATAGGCAAAAAGGAAAGGGAGGTGGGGTAGCATTGCTGGTTAAAGAAGGGATTAACACAATTGTAAGGAAGGATATTAGTGGTGTTCCACAGGGGTCAGTGCTGGGTCCCCAACTCTTTACAATCTATATTAACGATTTGGAGGAGGGGACCGAGTGTAACATATCAAAGTTTGCAGATGATACTAAGACGGGAGGGAAAGTAGTGAGTGAGGAGGACATAAAAAACTTGCAAAGGGACATAGACAGGCTAAGTAAGTGGGCAGAGATTTGGCAGATGGAATACAATACTGGAAAGTGTGAGGTTATGCACTTTGGCAGGAAAAATCGTAGAGCAAGTTATTATCTTAATGGCAAGAAACTGGAAAGTACTGAAGTACAAAGGGATCTGGGGGTCCTGGTGCACGAAACTCAAAAGGTTAGTATGCAGGTGCAGCAAGTGATTAAGAAGGCCAATGGAATGTTGGCTTTCATTGCTAGGAGGATAGAATATAAAAATAGGGAGGTATTGCTTCAGTTGTACAAGGTATTGGTGAGACCGCACCTGGAATACTGCATACAGTTTTGGTGTCCATACTTAAGAAAAGACATACTTGCTCTCGAGTCAGTACAAAGAAGGTTCACTCGGTTAATCCCGGGGATGAGGGGATGGACATATGAGGAGAGGTTGAGTAGATTGGGACTCTACTCATTGGAGTTCAGAAGAATGAGAGGCGATCTTATTGAAACATATAAGATTGTGAAGGGGTTGGATCAGGTGGATGCGGGGAGGATGTTCCCGATGATGGGTGAAACTAGAACTAGGGGGCATAGTCTTAGAATAAGGGGCTGCTCTTTCAAAACTGAGATGAGGAGGAACTACTTCACTCAGAGGGTGGTAGGTCCATGGAATATGCTGCCCCAAAAAGCTGTAGAAGCTACATCATTACATAAATTTAAAACAGAAATAGACAGTTTCCTAGAAGTAAAGGGAATAAAGGGTTATGGGGAGCGGGCAGGAATTTGGACATGAGTCTAGGTTCGGATCGGTCATGGCCCTGTGGGTAGCGGAGCGGGCCCAGGGGCCGTGTAGCCTGATCCTGCTCCTATTTCGTGTGTCTAATTCTGTTAGATTCAGGAGATGGTTCTGTGATAGTAGATTGGCGGTTAGGGTCAGATCAGCCATGATCTTATTGAATGGCGGAGCAGGCTCGAGGGGCCGATTGGCCTACTCCTGCTACTATTTCTTATGTTCTTATAGCTCTGATGATGTGGAATCTGTATGGGTAGAACTGAGAAATACCAAGGGGCAGAAAACGTTAGTGGGAGTGGTATATAGACCTCCAAACAGTAATGCAGAGGTTGGGGATGGCATTAAAAGGGAAATTAGAGAAGCGTGCAATAAGGGCACAGCAGTCATCATGGGTGACTTTAATCTACATATAGATTGGGCTAACCAAATTAGTAACAATAATGTGGAGGAGGAATTCCTGGAGTGTTTACAGGATGGTTTCCTGGACCAATATGTCGAGGAACCAACCAGAGATCAGGCCATCTTAGACTGGGTATTGTGTAACGAGAAAGGATTAATTAGCAATCTTGTTGTACGAGGCCCCTTGGGTCGGAGCGATCATAATATGATCGAATTCTTCATTAAGATGGAGAATGAAGTCGTCGACTCGGAGACTAGGGTCCTAAATTTAAATAAAGGAAACTACGATGGTCTGAGGTGTGAGTTGGGTAGGATTGATTGGGGAATGTCACTCAAAGGGTTGACGGTGGATAGGCAATGGCAAACATTCAAAGACCCCATGGATGAACTACAGAATTTGTTCATCCCAGTTTGGCATAAAAATAAAACAAAAAAGGTGACTCAACCGTGGCTAACAAGGGAAATTAGGGATAGCATAAGATCCAAGGAGAGGACATATAAATTGGCCAGAAAAAGCAGTAAACCTGAGGATTGGGAGTGGTTTAGAATTCAACAAAGGAGGACAAAGGGATTAATTAAGAAAGGGAAAATAGAATATGAGAGTAAGCTTTCAGGGAACATAAAAACTGACTGTAAAAGCTTCTATAGATATGTGAAGAGAAAAAGATTGGTAAAGTCAAGCGTAGGTCCTTTACAGTCAGAATCAGGGGAATTTATAATGGGGAACAAAGAAATGGCGGACCAATTAAATACATATTTTGGCTCTGTCTTCACAAAGGAGGACACAAATAACCTCCCAGAGATGTCGGGGAACATAGGGTCTGATGAAAGGGAGGAACTGAAAGAAATCAGTATTGGTAGGGAAATGGTGTTAGGGAAATTGATGGGATTGGAGGCCGATAAATCCCCAGGGCCTGATAATCTACATCCTAGGGTACTTAAGGAAGTGGCCCTAGAAATAGTTGATGCTTTGTTGATCATCTTCCAGCATTCGATGAAATCTGGAACAGTACCCATGGATTGGAGGGTAGCTAATGTTACCCCACTATTCAAAAAAGGTGGTAGAGAGAAAACGGGGAATTACAGACCGGTAAGCCTGACATCGGTAGTGGGGAAAATGCTAGAGTCCATTATAAAAGATGTAACAGCAGAGCACTTGGAAAACAGTGACAGGATCGGACAAAGTCAACATGGATTTACAAAAGGTAAATCATGCTTGACTAATCTATTAGAATTTTTTGAGGATGTAACTGGTAAAATAGATTAGGGAGAACCAGTGGATGTGGTGTATTTGGACTTTCAGAAGGCTTTCGATAAGGTCCCGCATAAGAGATTAGCGTGTAAAGTTAAGGCACATGGGATTGGGGGCAAGGTACTGACTTGGATAGAGAACTGGTTGGCAGACAGAAAGCAAAGAGTTGGAATAAACGGGTCTTTTTCCGAGTGGCAGGCAGTGACTAGTGGGGTACCACAGGAATCGGTCCTTGGACCCCAGCTATTCACAATATATATTAATGATCTAGACAAGGGAACTAGATGTAATACCTCCAAATTTGCAGACGACACAAAGCTGGGTGGGCGTGTGTGCTGTGAGGAGGATGCCGAGAAACTCCAGGATGATTTGGACGGGTTGGGTGATTGGGCAAAAGCATTGCAGATGCAATATAACGTGGATAAATGCGAGGTTATCCACTTTGGTGGCAAAAACAGGAAGGCAGATTATTATCTGAACGGCAATAGATTGGGAGAAGGGGAAGTGCAACGAGACCTGGGTGTCCTTGTGCACCAGTCGCTGAAGGTAACCATGCAGGTGCAGCAGGTGGTTAAGAAGGCAAATGGCATGTTGGCCTTCGTAGCGAGAGGGTTTGAGTACAGGAACAAGGATGTCTTGCCGCAGTTATACAGGGCCTTGGTGAGACTACATCTTGAGTATTGTGTGCAGTTTTGGTCGCCTTATCTGAGGAAGGATGTTCTTGCCATGGAAGGAGTTCAGCGAAGATTCACCAGGCTGATACCTAGGATGGCAGGAATGACGTATGAGGAGAGATTGGGTCGATTGGGCTTATACTTGCTGGAGTTTAGAAGAATGAGAGGGGATCTCATTGAAACTTATAAAATTCTGACAGGACTGGACAGACTAGATGCGGGAAGGATGTTCCCGATGGTCGGGGAGTCCAGAACCAGGGGTCACAGTCTAAGGATAAGGGGTAGCCCATTTAGGACAGAAATGAGGAGGAATTTCTTCACCCAGAGAGTGGTGAACCTGTGGAATTCTCTACCACAGAAGGCAGTAGAGGCCAATACATTAAATATATTCAAGAAGGAGTTGGATATATTTCTTAAGGCTAAAGGGATCAAGGGGTATGGGGAGAAAGCAGGGACCGGGTACTGAATTTGGATGATCAGCCATGATCTCATTGAATGGCGGAGCAGGCTCGAGGTGCCAAATGGCCTACTCCTGCTCCTATCTTCTATGTTTCTATGTTTTCAGGCGGGGGTTGCTCTACCTCCGCCTCCACCTCTGGCTCCACTCTGGGCTCCACCCCCCCCCTTGCTGCCAAACCTCACTGAAACTTGGCGCTATGGGTGGTGGTCATGAGGTCTCCTCTCTTTCAATCGGGTCATCCCTAGACACTACCGGTGACACTGGAACTGTTCTCCCCTCGTTCCCCATAAAATCTGCCTGACCTGCCTTTGGGCTTATGAGGCATACCATGCCTTTTGCCTTCCGGAGGGCTCAGCTCAGATTTTCTATCCTCTCTTGGCAGGGGCCGTGGTCTGCCTCCTCAAACCCCTGTTCATTAGCTAGCTTGTAAGCGGCTTTTACCTCCTGCACTTTCTCTTCCTGTTTTCTAACCTGCCTTGCCATGCGGGTGTTTTTCTCCCACAACCTTGACTCGTTTCCCTTGGCCTCGGTGACTTGACACCGTAGGTATTCCAACTGGGCCTTGTGTTCTCTTACTAGATGTACTCTTTCTTGGTTCAAAGCCTGCAGAGCTACTAACAACTTTTCCCCCGCGAGAGCCTTATCCTGGATCTTCAGGGTTACCTCTCTTAACTCGATTGCCTGTGCGGCAATGAGCCCGTCCAGAAGCTGGATCTGCTTTTTAAAGCACATCAGCCAAACTGCTTTCTCTAAGGACTTCTTGTGTTCCTTTCCCTCTGTCCATTTGGCTGCTGCCTCTACTGGGCGCCCAGCCTTTAACAGAGTGGTGATCCACTTCTTAGTGATATTCACCTTGCCAAAAACATAATCAGAAATCCTTTCCTCCATCACGGTTCGCTCATCCAAACCACTGTCTACCATATCGCAACCTTGATGCCGGTGTCCTGCCGTGGTCGCCATTTCTGTAGGGGGTTTTGCACAGGCGTGTTCGGGTCAGTCAGCTTTGCCTCTGACTGCCTTCCTTGAGCAGTTCGAATCGCTCGCCCCCTGGGTTCTGGACACCGGACTTAGATACAGCCAGCGATACAGAGAAGACTCGAGTAGACAGGTGGTTGGATGCAAACAAAACCAAGATTTTATTGAAGAGGAAAACTCGATACAATCTTATGGAAAATTATTAGTGTACACTTCTACAGGCAAAAATTACAAGAGTCATGATAATACTATACTTATACAGGGAATGGGGAACACACCGCACATCGAGGGAAAACGACTACCTTAACAATCCCCTTATCCTTATCCCACCCCCTATACCTAACTAGGTTAAGCTATGAGGGGTCAGAATTCATGCTCACCAATCAAAAGGGTTTGTTAGACTCAAAACAGCCGTTGGGTTCGGGGTTCGCTCTTGGTGCTCTCTGGAGCCTGCCGTCGTCACGTGGGCTCCGGGTGCTGCAAGGGCATTGTCCAGGTTCGAGTACCCCAAAGTTACAGTCTCTGCTTGGGTACTTTACCTTGCAGGGATGGTTCTTCACCGACAGCTTGAGTTTGCATGAAGATACTCGCAGGCCGGCTGAGGCTGAAGGCCCGATGATTCGAAGCCTACCCTCAGTTGGCCTTCCCCGGGTAGTCTTCCCTCCACCTCCCCTCGTCCCGTCTCGCTTCGCCTGGCCTGAATTGCCCGTGTTCGCCCAACCCGGTGTCGGGGCGAGTCCGGATGGAGTGGGAGAGGGCACAAGCAAAGGCCAGGGGGTAAGCGCGGGACGGGGGAAGAGCAGCAGCCACGAGGGCGAGGGGCCGAAGAGCCGGGGAGCGGCAGTACTGACAGCAGCAGAGTGGCAGGAGGGCAGAGCAGGAGTTCCTTCTTCTTCCGATTGCTACCTGGGGGCCTTCAGTTATACCTTCGTCGAAAAGCCCTTATCTGCGCGCCAAATCAGGTTAGTTCTTTGTTTTAATTTTGGCGGGCTAGTTAAAATAATGGTAGCAATCTATACTGACGGTTTTTAGATGGCCGGTAATTGCATCTACCGGCCCGATAATTGACTCGTATTGTCCTGAAAGTCCTTGATGGGCTGGTCCAGCCTCGATGGATGTGTTTAATCTGTTTCCGATTATGTATGCAGACTGTTTGATGGCTTTAACTGTAGGCCTCATTGAATTTAGATCTGTCTCCAATTCGGCCTAATACATAATTCACAGTTTTGCCTGGGTCCCAAAACACAAAGTTCTTTTCACAGGAAACCTGCAGCCTTAGTTTCGATTTACCCCAAACTGTCTGTGCTGCAGAATCCATTTTGGAGACCCATAGGCTTTCTACCACGAGGCATGGACGCCATCTTGGGTACCCTTTTTTTTAAATTTCAAAATGTCCACGCAGGGCCCCTTTTATCGATGATAACCTTCGGGGAGATGCACGAATTTTGCAAATCTTACAGATGTAGATTGTCAGGCCCTGGGGATTTATTGGCCTTTAATCCCATCAATTTCCCGAACACCATTTCTCTACAAGTATTGATTTCATTCAATTCCTCCCTCTCATTGGACCCTATGTTCCCCGACATCTTTGGGGGGTTATTTGTGTCCTCCTTTGTGAAGACAGAACCAAAGTATGTATTTAATTGGTACCATTTCTTTGTTCCCCATTAGAAATTCCCCTGATTCTGACTGCAAGGGACCTACGCTTGACTTCACCAATCTTTTTCTCTTCACCTATCTATAGAAGCTTTTACAGTCAGTTTTTATGTTCCCTGCAAGCTTACTCTCATATTCTATTTTCCCCCTCTTAATTAATCCCTTTGTCCTCGTTTGCTGAATCCTAAACTGTTCCCAATCCTCAGGTTTGCTGCTTTTTCTGGCCAAATTATATGTCCTCTCCTTGGATCCTATGCTATCCCTAATTTCTCTCGTTAGCCACGGTTGAATCACCTTTTCTGTTTTATTTTTATGCCAAACAGGGATGAACAAATTCTGTAGTTCATCCATGCGATCTTTAAATGTTTGCCATTGCCTATCCACCTTCAACCCTTTAAGTAACGTTCCCCAATCCATCCTAGCCAACTCGTGCCTCATACCATCGTAGTTTCCTTCATTTAAATTCAGGACCCTAGTCTCTGAGTCAACTACTTCACTCTCCATTTTAATGAAGAATTCTATCATATTATGATCACGTGTCTGGATTATTTTTGACCATTTTGCCCCAGGAAAGATTTGGAAAAAGAATTACTTTTAAATGTTGGGGTTTAAAAGCAAAATGTATTCACACATGTTTAGAGGGGGAAAAAATGATACCTGGATGAAAAATAGTTAAATTGCTAACGGTATTTATTTCCCCCCAGATACTGTAACAATAAACAATTTATTCAGTTGTTTCAGTAATTTATAAACTCCTCACACCCATTGTGTTGGAAAGTCTCTGGTCCAAGATGCTCAGCATGGGGTCTGGCAGCCTTCCCGTCCAGCTGTGAACAGCGGGAGATAAAACACAGTGGCAAGTACACAGGCAGTCAGTTGGGTTTTTATTAAAAACAGCATCCTGTGTGGACAGTCCAGTTTTTAAGATTAAAAATCAATTGTAAAGTATGACAGTACATAAAATTAACTGGTAAAATTTGAAACAGTTCCAGAGGGTCTTCCTCCTTAACCCTCATCCAGAAATCCACCACCAATTTTGTGCCTTCAACTCCTGAGGGAGTGTTGCACTGTCGGAGGTGCCTTCTTTCGGATGAAACGTTAAACCGAGGCTCCGTCTGCTCTCTCAGGTGAAAGTAAAAGATCCCATGGCACTATTTCAAAGAAGAGCAGGGGAGTTATCCCCGGTGTCCTGGCCAATATTTATCCGTCAATCAACATCACTAAAACTGATTATCTGGTCATTATCACATTGTTGTTTGTGGGAGCTTTCTGAGCGCAAATCGGCTGCCGTGTTTCCTACATTACAACAGTGACTGCACTTCAAAAAGTATTTCATTGGCTATAAAGCGCTTTGGGACGTCTGGTGGTTGTGAAAGGCGTTATATAAATACAAGTCTTTCTTTCTTTCCATTTGTTTTTCCCCTTCAGTCTTTATTTTTCCCTTATGATAAGAGTGAAGGAATGTCGGGGATGCCTACAGCTTTAATTGGAATTCCTGTGTTAAGTACTTGTTTTATCGTAAGGGCTGTTCTTGAGTTGTCAGGTTATTTGGGGCTGACGTGTGGTTTTTTGAAGCTGTTGATCAAACTTTGCTAGGTTGGAATTTGTGCTCAAGTAAAGCAAAAGTTGTCCATCAACCTTTGTTGCCGCAGCCAACAAGGAAGTAAAATTGTCGCCAAAGTAGCACACAGTTGCTCTTACACAACTCTGAGCTGTCAATTTAAAAAGACATCAGTGAAGGCTTGTTAGCAGATCGTCCATCTTCTCAGCTGTAGTTGGTGTATGTAGCAGAGAATCCATGCAATAAGAGAAAAAGAATTACCTTTAAATTAAAAATATAGAGGGTTAATTTCCATTCATCCGCCATAACTTTAGCGCAAGAGCTGCAGAAATCCCAGGCATAAATGCCATTTTTGCTGTTTATCCAGGATATTTGCAACTCTTCCACCGAAGTTATGGCAGATGAACGGGAGAACCTTCATAGGACTTCACCCCCACTGTGTTTATGTAACTGTTGAGCACTTTCCTTTCAAGAGGTAAGCAAACAACTTGCTTGCTGGGAGTTTAGAAAAGCCAAATTTCAGACTTTAAAAGACCAAACGAGCTTGAAGACTGCTACTCGGAAACAACACTCACTATTAGGGTAGATGTCCCATGAGGAAAGTCTTACATGTACTTTGGATTAAACTGGAGCTTACAGTGCAAGGTCTAAACCCTGAACAAGCACCACTGATGCTCTCTTGATTACTACCAGAAGATTATTGATCGAGGTAGACAGCTTCTTCTCGCCTCCTTGTTAAATGTTTGATCAGAAGCAGCACTCAGTAGAATTGATCAAAGAGCAGCAGTGGTGATCTCTTAGAGTGCCAATAATCAATAGAGATCATGTAATAAATGAAGTAACTTTGGACAAAAGCCAAGATGTTACTACCTATTGTCTTGGGACCATTTCAGCGACAGAAGAAAACTGCTTAACCAACAATGATCAAAACTGCATTTTACTTTTCTCCCACATTGTAAATTTCCGAGCTCATTAGTTATAAGGATAATCCCACTATAACTCGGTTATCCCATTGCATAAATAACATTTCTAAAAGGTTTAATTTTAATAAGCAAAAATAATTATCTACACTTATGTAATGCTTGAGATTCTACACAATATACAGAAGAATGTTATTCACAAGCCAATCTTCTTTCCATGAATACCAACCAAAAATCTGACATAGAGGCCCCTATTTCTAACTCCTTCCACCTGGCAGAAACTGGGCCGGTGGGGGGTGGGGGGGGAGAGGCAGTTAAAATGAGGGCAGCGACTTACCCGCTCTGATCCCACTACCTTCCCGCTGTTAACCTGCTCTTTTGAGCAGGCGAGCAGGACACCCGCAGGAAGGCAGCGGGGTCTTCTTTAAATATGCAGATTGTGTCCCTGTGATGTCATGATGATATACTTTTGTCTAATGTTGTTTTGGTAGCTGTCAATTTAAAACTCATCCATTGTACAAAGGGAGTTCAGCAGCCAACTAAAGCCTTTCCTGGTGTAATGTTTGAGGTTTGTTGTTGTGATCTCCCTGGTAATAGACTCGAGAGGGAGTCTGACACACAAATATCACACATATACAGAGTTCTGATAAAAGGTCATCGATCTGAAACCAGGGGCTGGATTTTTCAGTAAACTCGGAGAAAGTGGGGGCGGATGGTAAAGCCGCCCCCATCCCGCCTCCATGCCCTTTTGCCAGGAGGCAGGAGGATGTGCAGCTTCGGGTCCCATCTCCTGGAGGCGGGAAAGGCCACAGCAGAAAAACGGATTAGTGCCATTTTACCTTCACAGGTGAAGGCTTCCCGACCTCGGAGAACCCCGCTGGATTGGAGGAGACGTGAAGGAGATCTGCGGCGGTCGGAGGCACCTGGAAGTAAGATGTAGAGGTGAGTGATGGGTGCAAGTGTGGAGTGGTAAGTATGCAAGGTGAGTGATAAGTTTTAAAAAGTGTTTACTTACCTTGTTTTCTTCATACAGCCTTTAGCCGCGGTGGATTGGGAGAGCCGACATCCTGCTTGTCAATTTCACAGAATAGCTGTTGGAACCTCCGTTCCAATAGCCATGTGAAATTTACAAATTTGAAAGGTTTGATGAGTCCTCAACACAAGGACTCATCAAACTAAAGAGAATGTCAGTGTTTGACAGCTTCACAGAGCTGTCAAACGCTGACATTTCTTCTTTGAAGAAGTCTTGACAGATAGCACGTCTGATGTTGACGTGATCTGTCAGTGACTTCCTCCCTAATTGACCTGCTGAGCCTGCAGGGCGGGCTTAACAAGCTCAATCAGGGGAAAATCTCTCTGGTTGGTCAGGCGAGGATGGAGGCGGGACATTGACACGACAAGCAGCAGTCCCGCCTCCAACTCGCCTCCATTCACAAAATCCAGCCGTAAACTCTGTTTCTCTCTCCACAGATGCTGCCTGACCTGCTGAGTATGTCCAGCATTTTCTGCTTTATTACAGAATTTCTGATTGATTCAGTTTGTATTTGACCAACAGCTTCCATTTAAATTTGAGGGGTCAGACATTCTAAATTTAGGACACCCCAGTAATACTTTCCCAGGTATAAAAAACCTTGTCAAAACAAAAGGCAATTGGAAGATTGAATGAGAAAGAAAGAAGAAACACTTGCATTTATACAGCACCTTACATGACCACCGGACGTCCCAAAGCGCTTTACAGCCAATCAAGTACTTTTTTTTGAAGTGTAGTCACTGTTGTAATGTAGGAAACGTGGCAGCCAATTTGCACACAGCACGCTCCCACAAGCAACAATGTGATAATGACCAGATAATCTGTTTTTGTTACGTTGATTGAGGGATAAATATTGGCCAGGACACCGGGGATAACTCCCCTACTCTTCTTCGAAATAGTGTCACAGGATCTTTTACATCCACCCAAGAGGGGCAGACGGGGCCTCGGTTTAAAGTCTCGTGTGAAAGGCGGCACCTCCGACAGTGCAGTACTCCCTCAGTACTGCACTGGAGTGTCAGCTTAGATTTTTGTGCTCAAAGTCTCTGGAGTGGGACTTGAACCCAGCACTTTCTGATGCAAAGGCGAGGGTGCTACCCACTGAACCACTGGCAGATTGTTGGAGAATCTCATGAAAAAAGCTGACACAGGTGCTGCTTCCATCTCCCTGTATTGAGAAGCCAACCTGTCCCAGCTCATTGATCCACAAGTGCCCAGCGCTCAGATGCCACTGGGGACTCTGGCAATCCGGCCTACTCTACATCCCGTGCTTCTTCTGCCAGATCTCAAAATCGAGTTCTTCATCGCCAGTGCAATTTTTCTCACAGCCTTCAACCCACCCACATCACCCTCCTCTCACTGCAGCTAAGATAGGCCCAAGCCCACACATGAAAATATGTGCACCAAAATCTCAATGAGTACCTCAGCAGCCAGCCACAAGTTATACATTTTATACTTTTCTTTTTAGCATTTATTCCAGGGGGTCAGCGGGCGGGATCAGTGGCAGGTCGGGTGAGAAATTAGAATTTTTTGACAGCGGGTCGGGACCCCGCTGTCAACCTGCTGCAATGCGCCTTTCCCACAGGCGCGTCTGTGAGCTCCAATCTAACCCGACCCGCAGAGGCGGGCGACCCAATTTAAACAATTATCTGGTTGTTACAACCCTTTTAACCTTACCCTTTCACTTTATCTGCTCGCCCACGGGGTCCATGCTGTTCAGGGTTCACGTCTGTGATTCTGAGGCAGGAGTTGAATGGCCATTGAATCAGCTGATTACTTGACAGCTTGAAATGTGCTATAAAAGCTCCCACCTCACAGCTGTTCACTTTCCAAGCACAGAAGCTGTTGCTTACTCCATTTGGAAGACAGATTGAGCTTTATGCATCACCATCAGTCTCCATCAGTGTCACCTCTTTTGAGCAACCTCTCTCACCATTGACAGCTTGATTCTGTCATCTCAACTTCACCTGCCATCTATTCCATCAGCATGGGTACCGGTTATACTGTTTCACCTTAGTCCCCAGAATCTGACCATGATGAGCCCCAACACCAGCAGCACCAACAACAACACGACCAACCTTCTCCTCAATGCCCTGATGCTGCACAGGGCTGCACTGCGCCAGAGGCGGTGCCCCAGCACAGGGGATACAGGCAGAGGATGAGCTTCCTCAACATGACCGAGCAGCTGTACCAAAGGAGGCTCAGGCTATTGTGCCAGGTCGTCGCAGACATTTGCAGATTGCTGGAGGAAGACCTGCAGCCCAGGGGAGTGGGTGGACACCCCTTACCAATGGCTGTCAAAGTCACCAGCGCCCTCAACTTCTTTGCCTCAGGCTCCTTCCAGGGATCTGCAGCAGACATTTGCGGCATCTCGCAGTCGGCCACCCACAGGTGCATCACACAGGTTACCGATGCCCTCTTTGACAAGTCAGCCCATTATATCAACTTTGCCACTGATGAAGCCAGTGTTGCTGAGCAGGCGCTCGGCTTTGCAGCTCTGGCTGGATTCCCACAGGTGCAGGGCATCATCGACTGCACACATGTGGCCATCAGGGCACCCCATCATCACCCAGGAGTCTTTGTCAACCGCAAGGGCTTCCACTCCCTCAATGTGAAGCTTGTCTGCAACCATAGGAAGATCATCATGCATGTGTGCGCCAAGTTCCCTGGCAGTGTCATGACTCTTTCATCCTGCGCCAGTCCACCCTCCCTCAGCTCTTCGCACCTCCAAACAGACTTACTGGCTGGCTGCTTGGAGACAAGGGCTATCCACTGAAGACGTGGCTCGTGACACCCTTGAGGAGGCCAAGTAATGAGGCCGAGGAGAGATTAATGAAAGCCACATCTCCACCAGATGTGTCATAGAGCAGACAATCAGCATGCTGAAAATGTGGTTCAGATGCCTTGACAGATCTGGATGCGCCCTTCAGTACGCACCAGCCAGGGTCTCCAGAATCGTTGTGGTCCGCTGCACCCTGCACAACAGAGCGCAGCAGCAGGGATTAGCATTGCATGAGGAAGAGCACGCAGAGCGCACAGCCTCTTCAGAGGAGGAAGAGGAGGAGGAGGAGGAGGACTACGAGCATCAGGTGGAAGAGGAGGATGAGGAAGAGCTGGAGGAGCCAGCGGTCGATGCCACCAGTACACAAGCACATTGCTGCCCGTGAGGCCAGCGATGGCCTCATCATGGCCAGATTTACTTAACTTTACGCAGCACAACCATGTGGCTGGCACATGCATCGCCAGGTTGGCTACACCCCACATCCATACCATAACGCTTCCCTACAATGACCAGTCCATTCTTTTCAGTCACCGCCACTGCTGGATCTTAAGGTAGCCCTGACCGTTCACTCTGCCACTTCCAATTGTGCACACAAATTTGTCAGGGACCGCAAAGTTTTGAAAATAAATGATTTTATTCAAAAGGTTATTTCAACGAAAACTTATCAATAACATTGAAGAAAACACCCAAGCGACTACCCTCGTGACACTACTTGTGTGGCTTATTTCGCTTCTGTGTGCGGCTACGTGGTGCTACCCCTGTGGCTCCAGCTGAGGTAGAGGCAGACTCCTCACATCACTGCTGCGCCTGCTTAGACACCTTTGGCGGTTGTCCTCTGAGTTTTGGAGCCTGTGAGGGCCCCGCCAAAGTCTGCTCCTCCTGCGACTGTGCAGAAACAGACTCGGCCATCGACGTCCAGGGAGGCATCTGGGGCTCTGACCGAGGGGTTGGCAAGGGGGGGGGGGGGAGCGCTTGGAGAGGAGCCCCCACTTCCATGTCCCCTCCCACCATCATCCCTCTCATGGGCCACCCGCACCTCCCTGCTAGCAAGGAGCTGGAGAGCACCTTGCTGCACACCAGTGGGACAATGAGGACGCACATCTATGCTGACATCCCTCCTAGAAAGGACGTCTATGTCTATGAGCCTCTGGCTTCTATCCTCCATAGATGGCCATCTATCCTCCACAGATGCCCATCTGTTTTCCATAGACACCATGTGCTCATGCGACTGGCACATTAGGTCCTCCATGCAGGTGGCCATCCTATCCATGGAGGAACCTACAGCTGCGATTGCCTGCGCCACGATGGTGCTCATGTTTGAGCTGGACTCCTCGAATCTCTGAACACTCGCAGTCACCGCGCTCGCAAAACCGGTCAGAGCCTCCTGCACTTGTTCCTGCACCTCCAGGATCACCCTCTTTCTGGATGGCCCCCGAGGCTCAGCGTCTGCATGCAGCGGAGCAGAGCTGGGAGCGCCCTGCGCCCTCCGACGAGGAGTCTCCACTGCTGACCCTGTCTCCATCATCTGCTCTTGCTCACGTGCGATGTGTGAGACACCAGGTGACAACACTACACTACGTCGCAACGGCCCCTCTGAGGTGTACGTATCTGCGTTGGTGCTGGGTGGCCTTGTCTCAGGTGACGCTGCGCCCTCAGAGGCTGGAGCCTCCTCTGAAGAGTCGTCATGCTCTTCCTCCTGGACAGTGGGTGGGGGGGGGTCTTGATGGGCCTGTGAACGAGTAAAGGGATCAGTTAGATATATCATATGTAGATTGCATACAGATGCCATTATGCACCTGATGAGCATTCAATGCCGCCTGACATCAGCCCCCATTTGAGTGACTGATGAATGCCATGTAGCTGTATGGAAACTGATTCTGTCACCAGGTTGTTGTGATGAGCCCCTCTCTCCGTCACCTACTCCAGGGACCTCCAGGGCAGTCTCCTCTGCACTGGTGAGGGTCGCGAGTGATGCAGGGCCTCCGACCATTCTCTGCCTCTCCCTCGTGTTGTGGGCTCTCTTTACCTGCAAGGAGGGGAAGAAGAGAAGGTTGGGTTAGAGTGATGGAATGAGTGTAAGGAATGGAAGGGTTACATGTGTAGAGGGTGACTATGATGGAGTGGGGTGGCAATACCAAGTAGCCTCCTTGTGTGTTGGAAGTTGGTATGAATGCACTAGGATGACGGTGAGTGTGAGGGGTGGTTAGTAAGATGGGGATGTGATAATGTACATAGAGAGGTATGGGTGGTGGTACAAGGGATGCTGGTGTGAGTGAGGATGTGTAGGAGTAGGGCTAGGAAGGGAGAGTGATGGGGATGTGATGGTAAGCACAGCAGAATGAAGTTGAGTGTGGCTTTGTACTCATCCTTCCTGATCTCACAAGATCATTGAAGCGCTTGCGGCACTGCACCCAGGTCCTCATCACCACAGACCTGTTGATCACCTCCTGCGCGATCTGGAGCCAGGCTGCCTTGGTCTCTTGGGGAGATCTCATGGCCACTGATAGGGAAGAGGACCTCCCTGCATGGAGGGAGTCATCGGAGAACCTGGGTGCAGCCTCTGGGAACTCTTGTCTTTCTGTGCACTGCATCCACACTCCTAGAAGAACCTTTAAATGCAATATGGACATGGCCCCTTTAAATATACCAGCACCAAACGCATCATCGCTGACGTCACCAGACCTGCAGCTTTTAATTTGGCTGGGTAACGCGCTGGGCGGGTTTAACAAGCTCCATTACGGGCAGGCGGGGGGGGAGAATTTTAGAAGTGGGATGCAGGTAGCAGCAGGCTCGCGGCCTGCCTCGGACCCCGACGGCACCGGACCCACCCAGGTAGGAAAAATCGTAGCCATAGTCCCAAAAAGCTGATAAGTTTATAGTAGCAGAACAATTAAACTGTTAAGCAGTAAAACCCAGCCGCATCGCAGAGACGGTTCAATCAAAATCATTACTTTGATCTGCCCCACTGAGCATTGGAGACACTTCAAGGAACAGTGCGCGCATTTCAAATGAGACTGAGGATGTGATAAGTGTCTCAGCAGAGTGCAAGAACCCAAACATTTCAGTGGAGGCAGTTTGGAACCGCTCGGAATTGATTTTGAAGCACAAACACGCAGACTGGGTCTTTTTAAAAAATTCATTCACAGGATATGAGTGTCGCTGGCAAGGCCAGCATTTATTGCCCATCCCTAACTGCCCTTGAGAAGGCGGTGGTGAACCGCCTTCTTGAACCGCTGCAGTCCGTGTGGTGAAGGTACTCCCACAGTTCCAGGATTTTGACCCAGCGACGATAAAGGAACGGCAATATATTTCCAAGTCAGGCTGGTATGTGACTTGGCGGGAAACTTGGAGGTGGTGGTGTTCCCATGCGCCTGCTGCCCTTGTCCTTCTAGGTGGAAGAGGTCGCGGGTTTGGGAGGTACTGCCAAAGAAGCCTTGGCGAGTTGCTGCAGTGCATCTTGTAGATGGTACACACTGCAACCACGGTATGCTGGTGGTGGAGGGAGTTAATGTTTAAGGTGGTGGATGGGGTGCCGATCAAGTGGATTGCTTTGTCCTTCATGGCATTGAGCTTCTTGAGTGTTGTTGGAGCAGCACTGATCCAGGCAACTGAAGAGTATTCCATCACACTCCTGACTTGTGCCTTGGAGGTGACAAGTACTAAGTGTATGTTATAACAAAGGACATTCAGTGGAGCAGCATCATCATTTGTTCACTCCAGTGGGTTCATGGGCAGCGAAGTGGGATCATTTGGATGGATCCCATTTTACTATGCTGCACGACAAAGAAAGAGAGCGAGCGAGCGAAAGGGAAGAGAAAGAAAGAGCGAGCGAGCAAAAGAAAAAAATATATATCTCATTGAAACGTATAAAATTCTGACAGGGCTAGACAGACTGGATGCAGGGAGGATGTTTCCCCTGACTGGGGGGTTCTAGAACAAGGGGTCACAGTCTCAGGATACAGGGTAGGACATTTAGGACTAAGAGGAGGAGAAATTTCTTCACTCAGAGGGTGGTGAACCTATGGAATTCTCTACCACAGAAGGCTGTGGAGGCCCAGTCACTGAATATATTTAAGAAGGAGATAGATAGATTTCTAGACACAAGAGGCATCAAGGGGTATGGGGAAGAGAGCAGGAATATGGTATTGAGATAGAGGATCAGCCATGATCATATTGAATGGCGGAGCAGGCTCGAAGGACCGAATGGCCTACTCCTGCTCCTATTTTTCTATGTTTCTACAGCACCATTCACGTCCTCTGGTAAAGTACTTCGCCGACATTTAAGTACTTTTGAAGTGTAGTCGCTGCTGTAACGTAAACAAACAAACACAGCAACATTACACAAGCAACTGTGGGATAAATGACCAGATAATCTGCTTTAGTGGCGTTAGCCGAGGATTAATGTTGGCCCGGATATTGTGAGAACATCTCTGCTCTTCTCTGAAATATTGCCTCGGGCTCCAGGGTAAAACTGCTTTGAACTAATGTAGTTTAAGCCTGTGTCTTGTTAATATCAGGAAATGAATCAATTTGTGGTTAATGAGTAAGCCTGCACATCTTTGTTTATGTCTGTAAATTTCCCAAGATCTAATAATCTTTTGATACTATCTCAACACACATCTGAGGAATGACAAGTTGAATGAGTTACTGGAAAGCTGTCGGCACCTTTTTTTTTTTAAAAAAGGTGTGGAAAGTAAAGGCAGGCAGGGAGACTTCTGTAAGGGCCAAGATGTTGCCACCTGTGTGCCATATTTCAGTCAAAAGCAGGATGTTAATGCAATCATCAACAATAAGTCATGGATGGCAGGGGCTTTGCTCGCGAGTGAACGGACATTCTGAAGGGAAATGCAGAGATAGGCAGAGATTGTTGATCTTCCGGTAGAGTCCGAGGGGGCAGATGTAGGTGGGTGGGCCCGATTTTCCGATCGGAGGCTTCCTGCGGGCAGATGCCTCCAATCGGGAAAAATCTATGCACTTACCTGCTGGCTCCGTGGGTCCCGAGACTTCCGCTCCTGGGCCTCTGCTCTACGAAATGTGCAGAGGCCCAGGTATCCCAGGGGCGCATGCGGTTCACAAGCGTCCCTGCGATCACGTAGGCCATGGGGAACCAATCAAAGAAGGGAATCCCCCTTCACACTTTTGACAGGTCTCTACGCACAGATCTGTCAAAAGTATGAATGGGGATCAGTTAAAAAAAGTTAAACATTAAATAACTTTTTAAAAAACATGTATTTAAAATTAGTTAAAATTACATTATTTTTTTTAATGTTTAAGCTATTTAATTTAAAGTTTTTTTTTACAGGGCTAAAAATAAACACCTTTTTTAAAAAGTATTTTTAAATTATGAATGAGTTTAAAATTAAAAAAAATTTTTTTTCACTCTTATGCCGGTGAAAGCAGGCCTTATGCCTTTTACCAGGTGTAAGATTTTTAAAGGTTTTCAGCGGGCAGAGGTTGTGCAGAAAGCGGAACTCTGCCCGCGGAGGCCCTTTTCCCGCGCAGGCGGATGATCTGTCAAGAGGATTCTTGACAGATCGCAAGTGCTGGGTTTTAGCGCATGCACATCGCATGCCTGAAACTGGCACTTGTGAGGCCCTTACGGGTGCATACACACCCGTGGGGGTTGGAAAATCCGGCCCATTATAGATTATGAATTGTAACAAAAAGATAAATATCACAGTCTGTCAATTCCATAAGAACACTAGCTACCTTATTAGTTCCATATTTTTTTTTGGGGGGGGGGGGAAAGATGTAATGCGAGTTTGGCGTGTTCCAGAGGTGTACATATTTTGCATTGCGGTGAGTCACAATCTGAAATTTGAATGGGTTTTGGTAAGCTGCAGTCACATTGAGCATCTCAAAATACAAATGTTTTTGACTTCCTGTTTGGAGTATGGTCCTACATATGTGAAACTACATTAAATATCTGCAGTTTCATATAAAAAATTAGTTTTTTCAGTAACCCTACCATAGAAGATAAGTAATATACCGCTGTTCTGAGCAGAATATTGGTTTAGATGCGAATTGCTATCTTTCCATAATAAATAAGGTTCTATCCAATACAACTCAAAGGTCAAACTGACCAATCTACTTTAGGGTGCCAGTAATTTATCTTCTGAAATGAAAAAAAAGTAAAAATGCAACTCGTCTTAAACTCTTCTCTTGAAAAATAAATGACACTAACAAGTACATGAAAACATAGGCTGGGAATGTCCTCGGAGCTACTTCCAAACCCCATTTCTGCCACACTTCCAGTGAAGTTACGACAGCAGAGCAGGACCAAGGAAATTCCCAGCCATAATATAACGAAGATATCCATATAAACACATAAAAGATTGTGAATAATTCTGAAAAAATAAATGATCTATTTGACCTTTTCATAGTGCATACTATGTTTGAGTTTTCTTGCCTCATTTTTCCTCGAGGTTTATGGCTTCTATGCTTTTGACTACTCTCCTAGATCAGCTGTAGCTCATGTTTTCACTTCCCCGGCTATTTAGGTAATTTGCAACTTGCCCGGGGAATAAACAGACGCCTCTTCAGGTTATTTCAGTATAGTGACAGTGAGGAGGAGAGTGATAGACTTCAAGAAGACATAGACAGGCTGGTGGGATGGGTGGACACGTGGCAGATGAAATTTAATGCAGAAAAGTGCAAAGTGATACATTTTGGTAGGATGAGGAGAGGCAATATAAACTAAAAGATACAATTCTCAAGGGGGTACAGGAACAGAGAGACCTATGGCTATATGCACACAAATCGTTGAAGGTGGCAGGGCAGGTTGAGAAAGCAGTTAAAAAAGCAGGCCCTGGAAGGTCGGACACCGCGGGAGGCTCGGAGGTCAGACCGGGTGGAAGGAGAGCCAGGGAGAAGTAGGCCACGGGACGTCGGTACCACGGCTGCTGAAGATTGTCGGGCAGGAGTGCGGGAAAGGCGGAGCGAGGCGAGAGCAGACCCTATTGTGATGGCGCCGATGAAGATGGCTGTCGTCCTTGCGGGCTCCGTGCGTACCAGGCAGCTAAGTGTCCTTTGCTGCTTGGTGCACTCGACTCGTTAAGAAAAAAAGCATTTCACTGACTGGATTGCACTTGTTGTATTTGGTTATGTGACAAATAAAAAAATTTGAAAAAGCATATGGGATCCTGAGCTTCATAAGAATATAAGAAATCGGAGCAGGAGGCGGCCATTTAGCTCCTCGAGCCTGCTCTGCCATTTAATGAGATCATGGCTGATCTGATCTTGGGCACAACTTCATTTCCCTGCTCGCTCCCCATAACTCCCTTATTGTTCAAAAATCTGTCTATCTCCACCTTAAATATATTCAATGACCCAGCCTCCACAGCTCTCTGGGGCAGAGAATTCCACAGATTCACGACCCTCAGAGAAGAAATACCTCCTCATCTCAGTTTTAAATGGGCGACCCCTTATTCTGGAACTATGCCCCCTAGTTCTAGATTCCCCCATGAGGGGAAACATCCTCTCTGCATCTACCTTGTTGAGCCCACTCAGTATCTTACATGTTTCAATAAGATCACCTCTCATTCTTCTAAACTCCAATGAGTATAGGCCCAACCTGCTCAACATTTCTTCCCTTCATCTCAGGAATCAACTTCTCTGAACTGCCTCTAATGCAAGTATATTCCTCCTTAAATAAGGAGACCAAAACTGTACACGGTACTCCAGGTGTGATCTCACCAATACCCTGTACAGTTGTAGCAGGACTTCTCTGCTTTTATACTCCAACCCCCTTGCAATAAAAGCCAACATTCCATTTGCCTTCCTGATTACTTGCTGTACCTGCATGCTAACTTTGTGTGTTTCATGCACAAGGACCCCCAGGTCCTTCTGTAATGCAGCATTTTGTAATCTCTCTCCATTTAAATAATTTTCTTTTTTCTTACCAAAGTGGATAGAGGCATAGAGTACAAAAGCAAGGACATTATGATGAACCTTTATAAAACACTGATTCGGCCTCAACTGGAGTATTGTGTCCAATTCTGGGCACTGCGCTTTAGGAAAGATGTGAAGGCCTTAGAGAGGGTGCAGAAAAGATTTACAAGAATGGTTCCAGTGATGAGGGACTTCAGTTATGTGGATAGACTGGAGAAGCTGGGGTTGTTCCCCTTAGAGCAGAGAAGGTTGAGAGGAGATTTGATAGGAGGTGTTCAAAATCATGAGGGGTCTAGACAGTAGATAGAGAGAAACTGTTCCCGTTGGCAGAAGGGTCGAGAACCAGAGGACACAGATTTAAGGTGACTGGCAGAAGAATCAAAGGCGATATGAGGAAAAACTTTTTTACGCAGCGAGTGGTTAGGATCTGGAATTCACTGCCTGAAAGGGTGGTGCAGGCAAATTCAATTGTGGCTTTCAAAAAGGGAATTAGATAAGTACCTGAAAGAAAAAAAATTGCAAGGCTATGGGGAAAGGGTGGGGGAGTGGGACTAGCTGAAGTGCTCTTGCAGAGAGCCGGCATGGGCTCGACGGGCCGAATGGCCTCCTTCTGTGCTGTAACCATTCTATGCTTTCATGATATTGTCTTTGGAAGGTTACAGAATAACAGTACATTTCACTTTGACTGGAGCTTTAGCTAACAAATGGTAATAGTAACAGAACAGTTTTACAATAGCAAATCTTAGCTTAGTTCCTCATATTGTAGAAATAATTAGTTTACAGCTGCTGAGTTAAACTATGATACAAGGTAATACATTTACAAACCAGTTCTTTTCCTTTTCGCACCGTCGATGGAAGCTATCTGGCCTGACTTTTTTTTAATTTGTTCTCACAATGTGATGTTGGCAAGACTGCATTTATTATGCATCCCTAATTGTCTTGAGAAGCTGTCAGTGGGCTTCCTCCTTGAACCACTCAAGTCCTAATGGTGGTGGTGCTCCCAATATGATAAGTAGGGAATGCCAGGATATTGACCAAGCAGCAATGAAGGAATGGTGATGCGTGGCCAAGTCAGGTTGGTGGTGTTACTTGGAGGTGACGACGTTCCCATGTAGTGCCTGACTGGCTCTCTTTGAAGGCTACAGAAAAACTCAGTGATTTGAAAAAGACAGGTTGATAAATATTGAAAGTAATTGGGACCACACAGATTTACATAACTGTTAACTTAAAAAAAAGGCTACCTAACATAGGCATTGCTAGACAAATAAAACCCAAGGTCCATCTAATTCGCCTTCTGCCATCCTGGTAGTGGCATAATACAATGATAATGGAGTTGTTGACTAATCATAGTAATCAATCTCTATCAATTAGTCTATAACAGACCTAGAAATGACACGAGTGGTGGTGGGGGGGGGGGGGGGGGGAAAGGAGGGAGCTTTGGAACCATAGGTCCAAAGTCACCTTTTCCATCCCAAGCATGCTACACTTTACGTCATGTCATATTTGAAAAAATCCTACAAGATATTTGTACTTGCATTGAATGACTTGGTCCCTCCCTCATATGATTTCTGTAAGTGAAGCCCCTTTTAAGTCCCTTAAGTATTGTGACAGAATGAAAGAAGCCAAGACTATGTTAAATCTTAGACAAAAATGCTTCATAATTTGTTACATTGCTCTCCTTACACAGTTTTCCCAATAACTATGGCAGAATGTTAAGGCATGTACCCAAAGAACAAAAATGGCAGGTGTTTTAATTAAGTAACTTAATAACACATGCACAGACCTCTGTAGGAACTTAAAAAAAAGAAACCTGGAGCAAACAATTGATTGCTTTTAAAATGGAGCTTGCAGCAAGCTGGGATTTATACTGCACTGTTTTATAATATTTAAATCAATATAGATCAGGTCTGCCTTTAGACTAGGTTGCCATGATGCATGCAAGCAGCATTCCAAATTTAATCTAATGTATAATTAATAGGCTGATCTATTAGAACTACCGAATTCTTTGGGCAAAGAATACAGCATTCAAAAATTAACAGAGTACTGAAAGATCCTTCAAACTTTTGGGTTATGCACATTTTTTTTTAATTTTTTTATATAAAAGTGATTGTCAAGACCACACATTAAATAGGATAGAGTAGAATTTAGAGGAAAGTACAGAACTGGGAGGCTAGTATTTAATTTAAATGTTTGATAATGAAATTGAAACATAAATTCTGATAGGGTTAGACAGACTGGATGCAGGGAGAATGTTTCCCCTGGCTGGGGGGGTCTAGAACGAGGGGTCACAGTCTCAGGATACGGGGTAAGACATTTAGGATTGAGATGAGGAGAAATTTCTTCACTCAGAGGGTGGTGAACCTATGGAATTCTCTACCACAGAAGGCTGTGGAGGCCAAGTCACTGAATATATTTAAGAAGGAGATAAATAGATTCCTAGACACAAAAGGCATCACGGGGTATGGGGAGAGTGCGGGAATATGGTATTGAGATAGAGGATCAGCCATGATCATATTGAATGGTGGAGCAGGCTCGAAGAGCCAAATGGCCTACTCCTGCTCCTATTTTTCTATGTTTCTAATCTGTTTCACATGCCCCAGAGTAAGGGTATCCAACCTATGGCCACATGTGGCCCCAAGCCCAGTCAACTCAGTCCTATTTGTTGGTTTTCCCCGTTTGAATTTTGTGGTTTGGAGGTTCAGAAAGGGCTGTTCTTAGCACTGTTGCCTTATTGATGGATAAATCCAAAATCCTAACTCCAAGATGTTAGTATATGCAGCTTCAGATATATACACATTAATAGAAACTGGGTTTAAAGTTTATATGCAGCCCCTGAAGCTCCATGGCATGCAACCTGAGGCTCTGAAGACTAAATGCGAGGTTATCCACTTTGGTGTCAAAAACAGAAAGGCAGATTATCTGAATGGCAAAAGATTGGGAGAAGGGGAAGTGCAACGAGACCTGGGTGTCCTTGTGCACCAGTCTCAAGGTAAGCATGCAGCTGCAGCAGGCGGTGAAGAAGGCAAATGGTATGTTGGCCTTCATAGCGAAAGGGTTTGAGTACAGGAGCAAGGATGTCCTGCTGCAGTTGTACAGGGCCTTGGTGAGACCACACCTCGAGTACTGTGTACAGTTTTGGTCGCTTTATCTGAGGAAGGCTGTTCTTGCCATGGAAGGAGTTCAGCGAAGATTCACAAGGCTGATCCCTGGGATGGCAGGAATGACGTATGAGGAGAGATTGGGTCGATTGGGCTTATACTCGCTGGAGTTTAGAAGAATGAGAGGGGATCTCATCGAAACTTATAAAATTCTGACAGGTCTGGACAAACTAGATGCAGGTAGAATGTTCCTGATGGTCGGAGAGTCCAGAACCAGGGGTCATAGTCTAAGGATAAGGGGTAAGCTATTTAGGACTGAGATGAGGAAGAATTTCTTCACCCAGAGAGTGGTGAACCTGTGGAATTCTCTGCCACAGAAGGTGGTTAAGGCCAAGTCTTTAAATATATTCAAAAGGAGTTAGATATATTCCTTGGAGCTAAAAGGTATCAAGGGATATGGGGAGAAGGCAGGTACAGGGTACTGAGTTTGGATGATCAGCCATGATCTCATTGAATGGCAGAGCAGGCTCGAGGGGCCGAATGGCCTACTCCTGCTCCTATCTTCTATGTTTCTATGTAAAACTTGGACAACCTGCCATAGAGTGCATAAACTGTCTTACTCCCTATCTATAGCAATAAAATTAAAATAACTGCTGGCCTAGCACCAATTTAGCGATGATGTACAGATGGAGCATAATCACAGATTGCTTGAGTCATTTATAATTTACCCACTACACAAAGCAGTGTTGCGGGCTTTTTTTTGGAACCATGAGTTTTCTCTGCTTCAAACTGTATTTGTAACCCGCATCACGGTTCAGGCTTTTAACACTTTTAACTTATGTTCATAGCAAAAGAATTTCTATAAGTAGATCCAAGCTACAAATGAAAATCTGCACATTTGTAGACACCATGACTGGGATAACACTACACAATTACTGCTGAACTATAGTATATTGGACTGGATATCACATAGGATGCCCACCATGTTGTCCTGGTACAGGCATCATTACACTTTAGATACTAAAAGGTTCTATCACAGTGATAATTTCTTCCATAATGTGATACAGATCAGCAATACTACTGCAGTGCCAAGAAAAGACAAAGTACTTCCCAATGGGCAAGGAGCAAAATTCATCGAGTCACCCTATTGCTCTATAGCTCCCACTGGGTGTTTAGATGTTATGTCAAAGGCCCCTCTCCTACAAAGCAGAACAAAACACACATGATCCCCATGGTCAATCAGCTCTGGTCGCTTTCATGTACTTCCAAGAATCTATTTGAAGATGCTTGGTACCTGGTTATCAATCTGCTCTCAGGGAATAAATTATGGGTCAGCATCACCTTTTTAAAGAGGTATGGAGGGGAGAAGGAAATTGGCCAAGAAAATATCCTTTTCTCTACTTTATAAGGAAAGGCAAGCATGGGAACCAAACCAAAATAAGGTCCCAGGAAAGCAGGCAAGATTAAGTTCCTTTTGAATGTAGAGGCCAAGGGATTAAACTCATGGTACTTCAATCTAATCTCGGAAAGGATATCCAGGGTGAATGTTATATAATAGAAATAAGTTCAAAAGTGATTTTCACAGTTCATAAAACAATGGATAGGATGTTGGGGGTAAAAGGAACTATGCAACACCAAAAGTTAAAATTTAATTATAAAACTGTTTACTACACAGTGCCAATGCAGAGTTGCCAGAAAGGTCCAAGTCAAAATCCCTGATCTGAGCTAAGAAATGTGATCTCAGCATTGGAAGTCATAGGGCACTACAATTGACCTCAGTGCCCTGGAGTTGAGAAGGGAAGGGGGGGGGGGGGGGCGGGGGAAAGAATAATAATTAGCCAGCATGTCCCTTCTGGTTTATTAACCCCAGTTGGAAAAATGCATGCACAGGCCACTAGTTGAGACCAGAATCAGGCTCAGATGTGATGTTGTCCATAATCGAGAAGTCTCCCTACACTCATGGTCTAGGCTCACACCTAAATGATAACTTGGGTGAGACAATCATTGAACAGCCCAGTAGGAGCCGGCCACTTGCATGAAGCATCCACTGAACCACTTCCCAACATGAGCCTGCATGCTCAGGAGGGAAGATAATTGGATGTCAGTAGGTAGGACGACATTTTTCTACTAGCTTTACATGCCAGTGGAGTCCGTTTGGACATTTAGAGAAGCCTGCCATCTTAACTACATGGCTTTGATTGGGTGAAGATGTTACCTCATGCAAAATACAGACTTTGGAAGCCTTCATATCTTACATAAGAGTGGGACGAGTGCCTGAGACTTCAATAAATTTACAACTGAGAAAAGAGACATAATACTGGGTCTCCAACTTCAACCAAATGATACAGAATTCTTTAACATCCTGCACAAGGAGATGATTCCACTTTAAAGGCAAGGGCCAAATTTGGTTTGGGATGTGGGGGGCAAGAAAAAGAGGAGAAATATAGTGACTACCTACAGCCGGTTTCATAGTAATACAAGGGATAGCATTTGATTGGCAAAGTCTTTTCTGGAAAGAGCAGGGTATTCTTCTTCCTCATTGTGGTCATTCTCAGTTCTACAGGAAGAGCGGGCATTGGAGTACAAGTCTATGACCATGATAATTCAGTCCTAATAAGGTATGAAAATGTGAGGTTGAGAAGAATGTGGTATTTGGTATTATGCAATAGAAATTCCAACAGAGCATAACATTCCAGATGCTATAAGCTGCTGCTTAGCCAATATATAAACCAGGAGACTTAGTAGTGCAAATGTCTTGATGCTTTGCATCTTGTCAAAGGGATATATGAAACAATAACTGAACTTGGGAGCCATCCCACATATGTCCCTCTAACAATCAGAAGGAATGTATCACTGTAGGTGGAACATTGTACATCAGACCCATTTCCTTCAGGTGCAATCCTGATTGTTCACATTCTGTTACTAAACCTTAGTATGACTTCACAGCCTTAAGTGCCACCTTGAAGTAGCAATTGTTTTGAAACTCAAGAGGATAAACTTGAGGCATTCTTTTTATTCCATACTTCAGCATGGAAGAGGCTTTGTTTGAGGTATTGAGCTAGCTTGACTCGAAAGACTCGTTGATAAGCAATAGAAGCTGACTCAAGAATAAGGGTTAAAACAGATGTTTATGCTTACCAAACCAAACCGGAGCATTGACATTCAACTTACAAGTCTTATGGAGACACAATTCTCCATAAACCCAAGTTTTGAACAACCAAAACTGAGGTGCGGGGTGTGGTACTAATTTGCCTGCAAACTTTAGACATCACGCTACCAAGACAATGACCTGGACTTGGATTTACAAGGTATCATTTCAAAGTTTGCAGAGGATACGGAACTCGGAAATAGAGGATACGGAACTCAGAAATAGAGGATACAGAACTCGGAAATATAGTATACAATGAGGAGGGTAGTAACAGACTTTGAGGGCACAAGACTGGTAAAATGAGCAGACACATGGCAGATGAAATTTAACGCAGAGAAGTATGAAGTGATACATTCTGGAAGGAAAAATGAAGAGAGGCATAGGAACGAAATGGTACAATTTTAAAGGGGGCGCAGGAACAGAGACCTGGGGGTGTGTATACACAAATCTTTTAAGGTGGCAGGATGAGTTGAGAAGGCTGTTTAAAAAAAACATATGGGATCCTTGGCTTTAATAGAGGAATAGAGTACAAAAGCAAGGATGTTGTACTAGAGCTTTATAAAACATAGGTTAAGCCCCAGCTGGGGTACTGTGGCCAATTCTGGGCACCACACTTTAGGAAGCATGTCAAGGCCTTGGAGAGGGTGCAGAGGAGATTTACTAGAATGGCATCAGGGATGAGGGACTTCAGTTATGTGGAGAGACTGGAGAAGCTGGGGTTATTTTCGTTAGAGAAGGTTCAGAGCAGATTTGATAGGTGTTCAAAATCATGAATGGTTTTGATAAGAGCAAATAAGGAGAAACTGTTTCCAGTATTGGCCCCAGAGGTGACATGAGGAAACATTTTTTTTTTATAAACACAGCAAGTTGTGATCAGGAATGCACTGGAGCCTCCACATTCAACGGATCATCCTCCGCCATTTCCGCCACCTCCAACGTGATCCCACCACCAAACACATCTTCCCCTCACCTCCCCTTTCAGCATTCCTAAGGGACTGCTCCCTCCGCAACACCCTGGTCCACTCCTCAATCACCCCCAACAGCCCTGCTCCTTCACCTGGCACCTTCCCGTGCAAGCGCAGGAGATGCAACACATGCCCTTTTACCTCCTCCCTTCCCACTGTCCAGGGCCCCAAACACCCCTTCCAGGTGAAACAGCGATTTACTTGTACTTCTTGCAATTTAATATACTGTATTCGTTGCTCACGATGCGGTCTCCTCTACATTGGGGAGACCAAACGCAGATTGGGCGACCGCTTTGCGGAACACCTCCGTTCAGTCCGTAAGGGTGACCCCTGAGCTTCCGGTCGCCTGTCACTTTAATTCACCGCTTCACTCCCACTCTGATCTCTCTGTCCTCAGGCTATTGCATTGTTCCAATGAAGCTCAACGTAAGCTTGAGGAACAGCACCTCATCTTTCGATTGGGCACTTTGCAGGCTGCCAGACTCAACATTGAGTTCAACAATTTCAGATAATTATCCCTGCCCCCATTTTTCATGCAGTATGATTTTTGCCATTCCCATTTGCAACATTTTATCTTTCCTGCCTCTTACAAAAGTACAGGATGTTCTTTCAGTTCCTTCCTCCCCTCCCAGTCTCTGCACCTGCTTAATATCGGTTACATCTCCAGCTTTTTCCCAGTTCTGATGAAGGGTCCCAGACCTGAAACGTTAACTCTGTTTCTCTACGGATGCTGCCTGGCCTGCTGAGTATTTCCAGCATTTTCTGTTGTTATTTTTATTAAACAAGACAAATTGTCCATCGACATTTCTTACTTCAATATACTTTTTCACAAAAATTAGCAAAGATGACAAATCCACCAATGATTAACAGTCCCTCTTACGAAGAAAGAAGATCCATTTTGAAAGCAGATTTTTCTGCATAGTCATAAGAATGAAATCAGTGCGAGGAACTCGAAATAGAGAACTGTTCTTTGTATTGTATTAGCGGCTTGAATTGAGCAACTTAAACTTTTTTTTGGCGGGGGACGGGTCAAAGAGCAGTTGAATCTAAGGAGGCAGAGAAGCTACAAGGAGTTAGCTAAAATACCTAAATGTTTATTGCACACAAGAGAAAAAAACTAGGCAGCATAAGTACTTCACAAGTGGTGTTGAAATAGTTAAGGATGACATCGAGAGATATCATGGGGTTTTATGATTCAACAGGTCCACTCACTGTGGATCAGCGATCAATGCAGTAAATAGAATGCTGAACTATATAGCCAAAATAGTAGAAAACAAGTCAGACGAATAAGTGGTACTCAAATTGTACGTCACTCTGGTCGTGATAAAGCTGTCTAATCCTAGTTAAGACACAAGGGAGATATCAGCCTTGGAAACATGAGAACAGATTGGAGAAACAGGCTTGAAAGTGACAAGGGTAACCTTACAGAAGCATAGACGTAAATGATACAGAAAAGCTAGGGTTCTTCAGCTTTGAAAATATAACAGAGGACCCGAGGGGATGTTAAAGCTATACAAAATACTTAATGGGATAGAGAAAGCAATCTTGAAACAGTACTTCAGGTACATAAGACAACAGGACAAGAAGGTGCAGTTTCAGCTTCTGAAGGGCACATTTAGAGCAGGCATCATTAAGTATTGCTTTAGAGGGTTTGCCGGGAAGAAAGGGCAAGTCCAGAACACTAATTGCTTAAGGAACAATGCTGTAATGGGCTCTTTGCAATGCTTACATTCAGGAAGGCTAACAAATGGACAAAGAGGCTTCATCAGAATTCTGCCATTTCCCGAGAAGTAAAACTGCAGCTGCTTACAAGTTGAGCTTCCATCACAAAGACTTCACCACTGTAATATCACCTGCTCCACCCGGAGCTCAGCCCATCTGCTATTGAAATCCTCACCAATGCCTTGGTTACCTCCAGTCTGAAATATTCAAATGTCCTCCTGGCCAGCCTCCCATCCTCCACCCTCTAAACTGCAGCTCATCCAAAACTCTGCTACCCAAGTCCTATCCCTCACACCCATCACCTGCACTGATTTAAGTAGTCTCTTGGTCCCCCAATACCTCCAAATTTAAAATTCTCACCCTTATGTTTAAATCCCTTCATGGCCTCGCACTACCCGACTCTATCTAATCTCCTCCAGCCCTACACCTCCCAGAGCTCTGTTGCGACACTGGCCTGTTATGCATCCTCTCTCATTTCACTTCACCAGTGGTGGCCATGCTTCAAGCTGTCTAGGCCCTATGCTCGGGAATTCTCTTCCTAAACCCTTCTACCCTCACATCCTTTAAGCCTTTCCTTAAAACCTACCTTGGACCAAAAGCTTTTTGTCACCTCTCCCAATATCTCCTTTGGCTTGGCGTCCAATTTTGTCTTAT
Source organism: Somniosus microcephalus (assembly GCF_052327205.1). Classification (NCBI taxonomy): domain Eukaryota; kingdom Metazoa; phylum Chordata; class Chondrichthyes; order Squaliformes; family Somniosidae; genus Somniosus; species Somniosus microcephalus. The sequence goes on along the minus strand of NC_140999.1, from coordinate 29,346,145 downwards.
TACACCTCTGAAGTACCATGGGATTTTTTTCTGTTTAAAGCTATGCTATATAAATGCAAGTTGAAACACTACATATTCACAGAATCACAGAAACCCCACAGTGCAGATAGAGGCCATTTCGGCCCATCGAGCCTGCACCGACACATATCCCACCTGATCCCCGTAACCCCTACACCAACACATATCCCACCCTATCCCCATAACCCCACGTATTTAATCCCCTAACACTAAGGGTCAATTTATCATAGCCAATCAACCTAACCCGCACATCTTTGGACTGTGGGAGGAAACCGGAGCACCCGGAGGAAACCCACGCAAACACGGGGAGAATGTGCAAACTCCACACAGTCACCCGAGGCCGGATTCGAACCCGGGTCCCTGGCACTGTGAGGCAACAGTGCTAACCACTATGCCACAATAGGACAAGGTTCATACTAGCAATACCCAAATTTAATACTGATATCAGGAAATTTTCTTCACAAGAGTGGTCAACACACAAATGAACTTCCAAGCAGGATACTGGATGCAAAAACCTGTGAGCAAGGACTTTTGGATGCCATGATGGAATTTTAAAGTTTTTCTGGATGGGCAAGGTAAGGTGCCTGAAAGGTCTTCACCATCTAGATCTATCTTGTGACATTGAAAGGAATTTGGAGCTTTCCTTTAAATAAGATATACAAAAGAGGAAAAGTAATCTAATTCAGAAGATAAAACTGGAGGATAAGAAAACAATGGAGTAAATGGCAAAATATAAGGAAGAAATACATTTTAAAGCAAATGATTAGAAGGAAAATGGCACTTGCAGTGTTGACTTGTACAGAACAGGCGATTAGGATTTTACCTAAATTATGTAATAAAAAGTCAGCGGATTGACACGAAAGAGATTTAGTCTATTTTCAATTTAAAAAACTTACACTACTTTGAGAACAGGGTACAAATAAGATACATCCGTTTTGCCCCTCTCAAAATCTCTATGGATTATGCATCTTAATACATAGAAATCCTAAATTAGATCAACTTCACACCACTTATTTTTATATTTTGGTTTACTTTATACAGCTTTGAGCACTAAAGAATGCCATGAATTTGTTGTAAGCAAGTATTTCGAGCACTGGACTGATCAGTCCATTGTTCACGAGGGGCTATGCCACTTTGTGCTGCTATGTGACTTTGGATTGCAAATACACCATCCCTTTGCCGAATACTTCCACCAAAATGAGTCATGCACCCCATTATACAACAGTGAATGAAAAATTAAAAAGTTAAAAAAAAACTGGAATAAGCGAGCTACCTCATTGTTGTGACATAATTTGTTTCAAAATCAAATTGCAGATAAACTTGATTTAATCTTTTATAAGCTGCTAAGACAGCTTTTTAAAAAAAAAAAATGAAATTAGGGCTATGGGTCACAACATAGCCATAGACTATAGCCCAACATGTACAAACTCTCTATGCATCATAATTTATACATTTAGCATTAGTGCAGTTCAATATTTTGTACCAAAGCTGCCAGATGTTAAATTTTCCATACAACGTTATCTTTTGAGAAACTGGTAATTTAGCGCTGGTAGTGAGATTGGAAGGAACCGTTTTACACCTTTAATATTGTGCATAAGAATGCATGGTTGATTTTTTTTTTTTAAATCTAAGAAGCACTCAGGCAGCCTACTGTACCACCGTTCAATGTTAATGGTTGGACTAGTTGATTATTCTACCAGATCTTTGAGAACAGTAGCAATGTTTTCTCGACAAGTTGATTATTCTACTAGATCTTTGATAACAGAGGTAATGTTTTCTCCAATTTCTGTTCCCCCCCACATCCAATTTGCTTCCGTTCTGAAGACATGGACTCCTGGCGTATGGCTCCATGGGTTTTGGCCGCTGTTGGGCAACCTTGCCATCCTTCACATGTGAGCCTAAACAGTGAGTTCAGCAGACTGTTTGAGCGTGGTGGGCCTCATAGTTGATCCTGTCCTCAAAGCAGGAATGATTGGATAGGCAAGTTCGCATTTTCCGAGCCTGGGGCTCTAAGGTCATCCCAACCATTATCTTGGCTGACAGCTAATTACCGCATGCCAGGAATCAAGCCCAGAACCTTCCTGGCCTGTATGGTACAGTGCCACACTATGGGCTCGATTTTGTCAATGGGGAGCTTTTGGAGGCAGGACTCCCACTTTTTGGGTTGTAGTCCCGCCTCCATCAACTTGTGGCCAACCCACGCTATTTTCCCTTGATTGATCTTGTTAAGCCTGCCTAGCGGGCTCAGCAGGCCAATTAAGGGACACCTGGTTACTGGTGACGTCAGCGATTGACATTTCATCTGTCAAGAGCTTTTGACAGATGAAAAATCAGCGTTTGTCAGCTGTGAAGCTGTCAAACACTGACAATCTGTCTTCTAACTTGAGTCCTTCTACTCAGACTCAGTTAGAGATCTCTCCAGACCAGAAAGCAGAATGCTGCAGCTTTTGACAGTTCAGCGGCCATTCTGCTTTCTGTGCCGGTGAACTGAGGGACTCCCGAGAACTGAAGGAAGGAAGCCTGCAGGAGAAAGTAAAAGGCAAGTAAAACTTATTAAAACACTTTACATTTACCTCACACACTTACCTCTGCACACATGCACCCATCACTCACCTGCACAACGGACATCTCGACCCCTCCAACCCCTGCAGACCGACGGTCCACCTTGCTAACTTGACGTAGTTCGGAGCCGCCGGACAGCCCACACTTCAGGGATAAAAATAGGGATTAGGCACTAATCCCCTTCCTGCCTCAGGGAGGCGGCTCCCAGCACAGGTTGGGTACCCGCCTCCTGGGACATTGGCACAGAGGCAGGTTGGGGGCGGGATGGGTTCCTGCCCCCCGATTCTGCAATTTTCCCACCACTCCCGCCTCCAAGGGGCTTGGAAAATCGAGCCCCAAGACTTCAAGGCAATTACAACTTTAGAAAATTTACCAGTCAGAAGCCAGCAAGTGCATGCATTAACACACTATAAAGCTTGGCTTCTTCCTGCGCGCCTCTGCTCCAAATTTGACAGCATTGCCAACAAGCAGTAAACTCATACTGCTTTCAGAAATGCTTCAGATAATTGCTGCTTAGTGAAAAATAATTGAGAGCATCAGATGACAAGGATGCACTATAGTTAAACACAAAAGAGCACACTAACAGAAAACGGATCCTCATTTACTTGACATTACATTTCTGAAATCAACACAAATTGCTAACAGCTATCTATGCATCTAGTTTTATACCTTACCTTCTTTGTACTGCTGTGCAAAGCAAAAGTGTTTGTAATAATGAATGAGAGAACAGCCTCTGATCTGTACATGATTAACAGCCAATCTGTAACTGAGTGAACATTGCAACAGTACAAAATGATAAAACAGGCATTACTGAAGAGCAAAATATAAAATTGTTCTATCAGAATGTGTAAAATTCTAAAAAATATTTGGGTGGGGGGGGGAACAATAGATTTGATGTATTTCAAATGTATGCATTGCTCAAAACTTCACATTTGGCTCTTCACATCATGGGTTATCTCAGCAACTTATACAACTGTTACATTTATGGCTAAAATCGCAGCTAATTTCAGTCCCAAAAGTCTATACAATATTTTATTGCAAGTTCATGGAATCAAGAAAATAGTTAGTGCTTCATCAAGATCTAAGCCACTTATAAGGCCAGTGTATGGCACTTACCTTGACATCTACCTAAATAGGATACCACACATCAGCAACTCCAACCCTTACCTGCATCAATGGAACCACTTTTATGCAAATTAGATACCAGCAGCACTTTAAAAATAAAGGTGTCAAACTATTTGGAAAAACTGAAAAAAATGACAAACTTTGTATTACAGAATATGTTTTATTAAAAACAAAAATTTGAGCATTTGACACCTGGAGTGTCAAGCAAAGTTAAATTTTTTGAATGATGTTCAAGTATCTTTCTCCCCAATCTATGGGCAACAATCAAAGAGTGAGGGTGTGACTGAGAGACTCCCATTATGTTAGTTGTACCTTGTTTACTGAGATTTTAGATGCTGACTTTTGCTCATTAACACCCATGTACAGCGTGAATAGTGACATTAATTCTAATAGTTGCCCCCCTTCTCAATAATCCGTTTACCCGGTGTAGTTGAACAGGGCACTTTGTTTTTACAAAACGGTAAGATGCAAGATTTTAAAAAAGGTCTCTAACATTTTGGCAGTCACTTAGCTTTCATTTCAGTTCGCTTATTTTTTAAAAAGCACAATTTACGAAGAACCTTTTCACATTCCTACATTCTCATTTAAAATGATGTGGGCTTACTCATCATTACACAGTGCAAAAACAGATCTCAAAAGGGAGTTTTTCTTTGTACCCCCTTCTATGAAATGGTCACAACAAAATGTTCTTTCTTCCACACACCATAAACATACTGTAAAAAGTTTTTATTAAAGGTTTTTTTAAGTCAAAAAATAAAACTCTTAATACAATTTCATACCGTCAAGTCAGTTCAGCAAATATATATCAGTACTTTAGCCATGTAAGGTTAAAGGTCCATTATCTTAAAATAAAATATATTTAGTTTTTAAAATTTATTCAAATAAAGTACATTTTCAGTCCTATAAATTCCCTACATATACATAGTAAGAGGTAAACAAATGATAAAACTTGAATATTTAGTAATCTGTACTGGTGCTGTCACAATTAAACTCTGGTGTTATAAAACATACAACCACTTGGCTTTTCTCAGCTATGTGTACAAGATATATTCTATGCATTAAAAAATAAAATGCTAGGTAGAAATTTTAAAAACTCATATCTGCAAAGTGCGGCGGACCTTTCCTTTATTTAAATCTAACTGAATACTGTCATAGTAACTTTGACAAGCAGTACACAATCAGCACATGTGGTTACAACTGCTCAACAATATCTAACTTATTCCAAAATTGCCAATGATGACTGGGTTAAAATTAAAGCTAATTTGTAAACATCTCCTCTAGGAAATATAGTCTTCCAGTCGAAATAAAATAACGTTTGTCTAGGGTATATTGTACAGCGGTTATTCTGTTCTTGGTGTTGCCTGCAGTACTTGCTAGGACATGATGCCGCTAAGAAAATATACGAATGGCCTGTGATGCTGGTTTTTGGCAGACGGGGCACTTGGGCTCGGCTTTCTCACAGATGCGGTTGGCACACTCCATGCAAAAGTAATTGTGACCACAAGGAACAAGTGCTGCAATCACTTCGCTCTCACGGCAAACTACACAGTCACGGTTGTTTTTTTGCCTGCTTTCAGAACCACTTGAGTCTGTGGGAGAGCCAGATGTTGCTGAGGTACTCCCTGGGAGCGAAGACGACGAATAGCCTGGGCTGTTAGAAAAGGCAGACAGGGACGTCTGATTAGGTAGCCATGCTAAATTAGCTAAAGGGTCACTTTGCACACGCCTAGCCAGCGGATGGTCGAGGGCACTACCGTCAGAAATGGTGGGTGACACACGAAGAGTGGAGGAGCCACTAATGCTGTTAGTGCGTCTCTGGACAGTTGAGCTACCATTAAAGGCTTGAATAGGATTGCCATGCTCAAATGGAGACCATATCATGCTGTGAGGCCCACTCAGACAATCAATGGCTGGATACTCCAAGCCCACATCGCGCTCATCTGAATTTACAGAGGTAAGTGATTCCCCAAATGTAAAGCCACCACTACCTGTACTGAATGGACTTGTTGGACTGGTATCTGCTAATCTGTTGCTGTAATAGGAATCAGTGGAAGTACTTCCCAAGGAGCTTAGGCTGTCATTTCGAAAGCTAGCAGCAGGTCTGCGGGCTGGGTTGGGGGCCTTGGACCATAGGCTTCCAGTAGTGCTGATGCCATCTAAGCTTACATCAGTTCCATTGGAGTGAAAGTCATTGTCTGCAGTCAAGTCGATAAGCACGCCGGTTCTCATTGAAATATGAGCCTCAATTTCCTCTCTCGCCCGATCCACATTTTCTGGCATGCCCGTGACCTCAAAGACTGGTTCTTTGTCGCGGCTTGGAGTGACTATGTATGTATGAGTTGTTTGCTGAATTCGTTTTATGGTAGCTCCTTTGGGTCCTACCACAAGCCCCACCACACGATAAGGCACACGCACCTGGATTGTTGTCTGTCCTGGCAGGTTTGGAGGTCCTGCCACAGCTCCTGCCAGCCCATTTGTTTTGTTGCGAGATGCTCGGATCATTGAGAAATGTTCTGCTGCTGAAAGAATCTCTCTTTTGGCCATGGCTACATCTTCCTTTCTCCCAGTGACAATAAATACAGGCTCTTCTCCTCGAACAGGGGTTTTTATGTATGTGTTGGTCTTTGCTCGAAGAGCCTTAATTTTGCAACCTTTGAAGAAAGAAAAAACCTATTAGACAAATTTTTTTAAAAAGTGAAGTACAGGAAACTTTGGTTTATCCGGAGGTTAAAAGTCCAGAAAGCTCTATCTACCGGCAAAATTCAGGAGCTGTTTCCTATAAGTATTTTTACTTCTCGTTGCTTTTTTCCCCCCCCCAAGTCAGGCTCTGCAAGGTCTGTAGCTAAGCAACAGCTTCAGCTAGAGACGCTTTTAAGCTGCAGCCGACTGTTTTGAAGCTGTTGCTAAGCAACAGGGTTTGTTGATTCACACGGAGCTGAAAATCTCCGTATGTTTCAACATGTCCGGCAGTTTTGATCTAACGGCAACAGCTCGGTCCCGTCGGTGCCGGATATCACAAAGTTTCCTGTACTGTTTTTACTGAATTGTACAAAAAAAATTGTCAGATGCTGGTGTAATTCACAAAGCGTCGTGTTTGGGAAAACAATGCAGATGCTCCACCTATTCACCGTCTGCGCAATAAAGCCTCTTTAAAGACCATGCATATTCTCGTCTCTTCAGGTAAGTTGACAAAGGTGGTAGGAGAACTGAAACACAAACATGGCATGAGGTTCCAGGGGTTTGTTCTTTTATTTATAACAACTAGGGAACTGAAGAACTAGTTACATATATCATGTATACATTAATGCATTTAAAGTCGCAATGCCCTGTAGCTTTAAAAAAAACAGAATTATACATAACTTCTATTTTGAGACTTGCCTTTTGATATATGCTGTAATCAGCATAGAGATGGAACTCTTCCAATAGGAGCACTATCCTGGGATCTCATTGCTCAAAGCAAGATTGTGGAAGAAACAGCTGCTTGAAACCATAAGAACTAAAAAGAGGCGAGCTTGCAAATAAACTGATTAGCATGCAATTCCGTGTTCACACTTTGTTTTAAACAAGGTTTTTCTAAATTTAAGTATCAAAATGAACTGCAAATATATATCCTGCTGCGTAGTCGACCACCACTATTAAAACTGCATGGTAAAAAAAAAATCTAGTTATTAGGATTCTGTTTAACAACAGAGAGTTGACTAATAAAAATTGAACATGTATTTAGGTGTCCAACTGGTTGAAAAATGGAACCTGAACATGCTGGAGTAGTTCATTATGACTGTAAATGTCTTGGTAACTTTCCTATGAACTAGTATGCACATAAATTATTTGTCATCTGATGGGGAAATATAGTTTTCAGTGGGTGCATGTCTAACACATAATTATTCAAACTACAGGAAACTTTGGTTTATCCGGAGGTTGTATGTCCGGAAACCTCGATCTAATGGCAGAAATCAGCCGCCGTTTTGTTAGGTTTTTTTTTTCTTCTCCACCATTTTTTTTTAATAAAAACAGTCAGTCTCTGGAAAGCCTCTCTGAAGCTGTTGCTAAGCTACAGAGACGCTTCCAAGGTATGGGCCGACTGTTTACAAGCTGTTGCTACGCAACAGTGTTTGTTGTCAGATATGGAGATGAAAACCTCCGTATCCTTCAACATTAGCGCTGGTCTGTCCGGAAGTTTTCATAGATCGGCAGCAGCTCGGTCCCGTCGGTGCCAGATATCGCGAAGTTTCCTGTAAATCACAAACTGGCAGTCTCTTTCAGAAGAGATAAAGGATAACACTTTACCACACCGATACGGTAAAAGGTGCTCTTCTGAAGCTGGGGTCAAGGCATTGAAACAGAGTCCAGGGAGCTTTACTTTGTGAGTAGTCAACACTACATGTGGCCTGGGAATGCTGATACTGGAGTGAACAATGGAAAAAATAGGTTCTATTCTCCACACTGACATTAGGACTCACTTGAAAAGGTACAGAAAAAGTTAACCCAGAAACGAATAGTACAGAAAGTTTCAATGACATTGTACATCTCTCACACGGATGTAGAAATAAATATAGTAACCATGTTGTCACATACAAAAGGATGTACTGTGTATTTTTGCTGAGAAAGGGACTAACAATCTCATTGTTTTAATAGGATTCTGAACTTTATATTAAAGGGGTATACTTTTAAAAAATAAGAGGATACACCAACATATCTTACGAAGTATAGTGAGATTTGATGCACGGATGAAATATATGTTGCATTTAAAAGGTCACTACCAACATTTAGTGATACTAGCAGGTCTCCCATTGTATTGCACGGGTAATCTAGGACCAGAGTGTGGGTTCTAACTTTTAGCACAGTGTCACTGCAGCTGAAACACAGCAGTGCTTTGTCTATCATTGTAGTGCAGAAAATTTACTCAGGTCATATCACAACGTCCAAGATCAGAGTGCATCAAATATCACCCTCTGGCCCAGGCACAAGTATCAGACCCCTCTCAGTGACACTAAATCCTCATCCCAAACACAATTAGCTCAGAATTTCTATTTAATGGTTTCAACTGCATAAAAATGCCTTTGCTCTCTCTCTTTTCCAGGTCATACCATACAGCACTTTGTAACTTTTCTGTCTGGTTATACTTTGGGTATTATAGCTCCATGGTCAAAGTGGTTGGTTTTAAGCAGAGCCTTAAAAGGAGGGGTTTAGGAGGGGAATTCCAGACAACTGATGGCATGGCTGCCAACGTATTGTGCCACCAAGGGTTCTTCGGTTGCATTTAAAGGTCACCAATCTGTTCATCAAATCTCACTATTCTTCGTAAGATGTGTTGGTGAAGCCTTGTATTTTATTTTATTTTTTAAAAACATACCCCTTTAATATAAAGTTCAGAGTCCTATTAAAATAATCAAGGGGGAAGGGATGCACAAAAGAGCAGAGGAACCGAGTGTTTGTGTAAGGCTGGGGGAGGTTAGAGATGAAGTGCGGCAAGGCCAAGGAGGGATTTAAACACGAGGATGAGAATTTTAAATTTGAGCCACAACAGGGGTGGTGAGTGAGCGGGACTTGTTGCAGCATAGGATGTGAACAGCAGAGCTTTGGACGAGGGTGAAAATGAGGATGGCCAGTTGAGAATTGAAATAATTGTGTCTGGAGGTGACTATGGATGAGGGTTTCAGCAGAAAATGGGCTGAGGCTAGGGCGGAGATGAGCGACGATAGAGAGGTGGAAAAAGACAGTGATAAGAGGATATGGTGTTAGAAGCTTAGCTCAAAGTCGAATAGGAAGCAGAGATGGCAAACCATCTGGCTCAGCCCTAGACAATGGCCGGGAAGGGGAATGGAATTGGTGGAAATTGCATTTCATCCAAAACAGGATATCAGACAAGCAGTCTGACAACACTGAGGCAATTGGTAGTGGAGTAAAGAAGTCAGGTTTATCCCTGCTATCCAGGACGATCCCGGAGTAGTGGATGGTTTTAGCAGAGAAGAGCAAGGCCTGAAGGCACTTGACGTGGTCCAGCCAGACCTGGTGATGGATGGCTAATCCAGTTGCGTGCCAGATCATTTATACCAGGGGGATCGACCGCAATGGAATTTGCTCAGAATAAGGACATCAAAGGTGGACATGAGAGTTTGGCTACACCTGTTGTAAAAGAACTCTCAAACCAACCTCACCTTTTTAATGCAGTTTAAGATAGGTGTATTCTCATTCAATCTAGAGCATTTGCCCATTAATTTTTTTTTTAATCAAATGCTGCTGAGGTGTTGTAGACTTCCTTGTTCTGCTCCCTAGGTTTCTGCAACTAGATTATAAAAACTAACCTACACTTAATTACTACTCATTATTTTAAGTAGCATTTCCATTATTCACAATAGATATTACAAGTGGCCGGTAGGTCTTGTTTCAGTAGCACACTTCCTCTCACTTATTGGGCTAATATTATAAAGGTGCAGACATCCAAGAAATGATGGAATCTATTAGTATTTCAAATGCATAATGGATCATACGACCAAGTTGCTTACAATAAATTGTGACTATGCAACACCATATTTTTTCTTCTACCTGTATAATGAAAATAATGAGTAAGTATATAATAACCACTTATGTAAGGGGCAAAAAAAGATGGTATATTGGCCTCCCATTTACTGACTTTAAATTGGAAGGCAACAGCCAAAAACTTAGGTTGATTAATATGAAGAAATGTATGGCTCTGACTGAATGCCTCTACCCCTCATGCTTGAGGATGGCAAGATGTTCAAGTTGAGGGGCATCAGTGCGGAGAATGGAACACTTTCTTACTTTGGCATCAAAAATAAAGGACTCCCAATCAAGTGTTTTAACTGCACTGCTTCACTTGAGTGAGTGTTTTTTATAGATTCCACACCAGCCATAAACTCAGTGCCAATTTAATGCCAAATGATAGCAGTTTTGTGCGGTGGGCCCTCATACCCACCAAGATACAGACTAGAGGAGCTCAAACTCATTCACTGATCAATTTGATTACTTTGGGTCACCTTAGCCAAGTTGGTAGCATCATGCTTCAAATCAGAAAGTTGTGGACTCAAGTTCCCCTTCAGGTCTGCAGCACATAGTCTAGGCTCACGTTTAGTTGATGGGTGTTTGTGATTGGAAGGCTGTTTCCAGTGGGGTTTCACAGGGCTCAGTAATAGGTCCCTTGCTTTTTGTGGTATATATCAACGATCTTGACTTGAATATAGGGGGTATGATTAAGAAGTTTGCAGATGATACCAAAATCAGCTGTGTGGTTGATACTGAAGAAGGAAGCTATAGACTGCAGGAAGATATCAATAAATTGGTCAGGTGGGCAGAACAGTGGCGAATGGAATTCAATCCGGAGAAGTGTGAGGTAATGCATTTGGGGAGGGCTAACAAGGAAAGGGAATACATATTAAATGTTAGGACACTTAGTGTAGAGGAACAAAGGGACATGTCCACAGATCCCTGAAGGTAGCAGGCCAAGTAGATAAGGTGGCATACGGAATGCTTACCTTTATTAGCCGTGGCATAGAATACAAGAGCAGGGGGAGTTATGCTTCAACTGTACAAAACACTAGTTAGGCCTCAGCTACAGTACTGCGTGCAGTTCGGGTCACCACATTACAGGAAAGATGTGATTGCACTAGAGAGGGTACAGAGGCGATTTACAAGGATGTTGCCGGGAGTAGAGAATCTTAGCTATGAAGAAAGACTGGGTCTGTTTTCCTTGGAACAGAAGAGGCTGAGGGGAGGCCTTACTGAGGTGTATACAATTATGAGGGGCATAGATAAAGTGGATAAAAAGGACCTATTTCCCTTAGCAGAGGGATCAAGAACCAGGGGGCACAGATTTAAAGGGAGGTTTAGAGGGGATTTGTGGGGAAATTTCTACACCCAGAGGGTTGTGGGGGTCTGAAACTCACTGCCTGAAAGGGTGGTAGAGGCAGGAACCCTAACCACATTTAAAAAGTACTTGGATGTGCACTTGGGATGCAGGGCTACGGACCAAGAGCTGGGAAGTGGGATTAGGCTGGATAGGTCTTTGTTGGCCGGCGCAGACATGATGGGCCAAAATGGCCTCCTCCCGTGCTGTAACTTATTATGATTCTAGTACAATATTAACGGAGTCCTGTATTGTCCAGGTTGCGGTCTTTAGATAGATGTTAAACTGAGCTTACTTGTGCACATTTCAGTAGTTCAGATATAAGTTAAAGATCCAATGACACTATTCATAAGAGTAGGGAGTTCTGAGAGTTCTGGCCAACATTCTTCCACAACAACCACCAAAAATAGATGAACTGGTCATTTACCCCATTGTTATTTGTGGAATCTCACTGAGCACAGAAGCGCTGCCTCATTTGCTCACATAACAGTGACTTACGTTGTGCAATGTATGTAAAATGCTTGGAGACCTAGCTCAAATGTGAAGCAGCTATATAAGATCAAGTCTCTTCTTTGCAACATTAAAGTAGCTCTTCAGCATCGATTAAAATAAATTCTCCCTGGGTTACTTTCCACTTATCCCATATCTTTAGGGCTAGTTCTTCACCATACCCCACTCTTGCCTTCGACCACTTAACTGATTGCCTCAAACCACCTCTGTTTTGTACCCTGAACACAATACTATATTCATGCAACAGTGCTCCATTGCTGATGAAACTGAGTCAATCTAATTTGTCAATACTGCTAAATCAGGTTTAGCTGTTATTACCTTTAAGATTTCAGAATCACTGGTAGGACACCTGTATAATTGGACCTTTAATATATCTCTCAATGGACTACATATTCCCTTGCACGTATGCATATCTGCACCAGAGCTGAAACTCCAGCAAAATCTCCAAATGTCAGTGTTGAGCAATCAGAATAAAGGGACAATTAATGCTAAAGCAGTGTTTAGAGAGTCAGGTGGACTTATAAACCCACCCTTCACGTACACAAATCTTCAACAAACAGATGCATCTTTGAACGAGTCTGGCACTATATTGTACAAATCGCGGTCTTGCGCCATGTTCTCCCCATTTCTCCTGAAGATGCTGACTCACAGAATCATAACAGCACAGGAGGCCATTCGGCCGGTCGAGCCTGTGCCGACTCTCTGCAAGAGCACTTCAGCTTCAGCTAGTCCCAATCTAAGGTTGCAAGCACCTTTGGGGCCATCGCCCTCTGGCACCTCTGATAAGGAGTCTTTATTCAGGTGTGAGCCTAGCCACTAAATGGGCTATTCCACCACAAAAAGTATTGTTGATCAGACTGTTTTTGTCCTCCCCAACTTTCACACACGTGCGTTTTCTAGCAGGCATCACCAATAGTAATCACAAGCAGGAACCTGGTCTGATTTTTCTGCTCTCTAGCCCTGAAAGCACTGATGCAAATTTTAGCCACCCTCCCTCTTTCCTTCCATTACAGGCTTGGCTGAGATCAACTGAGTCAGCACAGATTAGGGAAACTGGGCCCTTTCTGCTTGGTATGGTTCAGTACAACATTTATGTACTGAGCCAAAGTAGCCCTGTGTGTTTAAAAAAAAAAAGTACAGTTCTCAAAAAAAATGAAGGCTCTTGTTGCAATTATGATTCCGATTCAGCTGCTTGCTTATTAGGAATTCAACAGTGCATCACTGAATCTTTAAAAGGAAAGAGCTCTAATTTAGGCATGGCTAAAATTTGCATCATATTAGACTGGCTGCAAATGTCTGACACGTCATGTGCATAATGTGAATTCTGGCTCAAAGTAAAAGGATATCAAACAGAAACAGAAATATTTACAACTCTGGCATCAGCATCCATCACTCCAAAGATAGAAACTGAAGGTCCCTTTACCCTGAACTCCAACCTCAGAGGGTCACCCAAACTTCATTGTGAGATTTACTGTTCACACATTTCACACAGTTATGAGCGCAAAATTACGGGTAGTTTATGGCTTAACCACTAGCAACTGAACTGGAGCATTCCAAACCCAAATCAAGAAAGGCCAAAAGACCATCACTTATCAGCATCATCTAAGTTCAAACAGATGTGCAAAAAGTGGAAGGATGTTTTTTCAAATCACAATGCTGAATACGCAGCATATTACAGTACTACTGCCAAAGGCAGCCCAAGTGCCTACAGCTGCATGATGACCTACTCCAACTCTCTTCCCACCAGAAGCAAAGCGTTACCAAATCAAAACATAAATGGGTGCCCACACCTGTGAAACTATCCCACCGTGAGCCAATGCCTTCATTAGAGGAAAGTAAATTAAATCAAACTTGATCACTCTACAAATGAGTGTGTGTAGCAGGAAACATACATTAAATGAAAAACATGATTCACAAAAAAGTAATTGACACAAGCTTGTCATTGCATCTTTAAGTACAATATTAAAATATTTCATGCTGCATAGCACTGATGATTCACAAAGTGAGCAGGACTTCAGTATCTTAAGCTCTAGCACCAATTATCTGCTCAATTTCAAGTCAACTTCAAACTGTGCAATTCCACAAATGTCATTGTTGCCATTAGAAACACTCAAAAATGGCATCAGGCTCCTAAAAAATCCATTTATGGGTATATCTTAATTTAACATAAAAATTGAGTAGGTTTACAATACACAATCCCAATTGTGCATGTCAGATCTGCAGCTGCTGCAGTCCGAAAGCTTATAAGCAATGCCAACTAGAATTTCTGCCACCAGAATTTTTCCCAGCTATAATTTTTTTAAATGTGCATAAGTACCAGCGATTCAGAAATTAACATGCTGAACTACACAAGCTTTACTGTGTTGTTTAAGTGACATTTGAAATGTTTCAGCTTTCCCTTTCTGTAAATTTTATCCAGCTAATATTTCCCCTGGTTGCACCTTTCCTATCTTTCCTCACCTGTACCACCTCCCCCCCAACACACACACCAATCCACACACAAACAGGCATCTCTGAAGTCTCAACTCTGAGCTCGAAGTACAAATGTACTGTGTCAACTAACTAGCATAGCTGTCGGCTATCAGATATAACCGGACCACCTCAATATAAAACATCACTCCTTCCCCCAGGCTAAAACTGTTTACTATGCCATCTTCCTGGAGAGCAGAAACAACACTCAACTCTGCCTTACGCTAGAAATGCCAGGAACTTGTGGACTTATTCTTTTCCAAGATCAAGGCCATATTCAGAGCTGTTCCTGCCTCCTCTCACCTCACCATATCTACCAGCTTTCCCTCCTGCCCTCAATCTCAATTTCTGTAGTTTTTATTCCCATCTCCACCTTCAGCATAATCATCCTTGAAGCCTGCCACTTGCTCCTTCAATCATCTCCCATTCCAACTGCTGACCACCCAACTTGATATCTTCAGTCTCATGCTGGTCAACATCAATTGACACTATTCTTTCCCTGGTGTCAGCCATGACTCAGTGGTAGCACACTCGCCTCTGAATCAGAAGGTTGTGGGTTCCTGCTCCAGACACTTGAGCACATAATCCTGGTTGACACTCCAGTGCAGCACTGAGGGAGTGCTGCACGGTCAGGGGTGCCATCTTTTGGATGAGACATCAAACTGAGGCCCTGCTTGCCCTCTCAGGTGGCATAAAAGATCCTACGGCAGTATTTTGAAGAGCAGAGTCCTGGCCAACATTTATCCCTCAACCAACATCACTAAAACAGATTATCTGGTCATCATCACATTGCTGTTTGAGGACCTTGCTGTGCACAAATTGGCTGCTACATTTCATACATTACAACAGTGACTACACTTAAAAAGTACTTAATTGGTTGCAAAGCGTTTTAGGACGTCCTGAGGTCATGAAAGGCGTCATATAAATGCAAGTCTTTCTTCAAGTGTCGTCAATCTCAACACCGTCAATCTCAACACCATCATTCTCTCCATCTCCACCTTATCTCCAACCTGTCCTTTCATTCCAAATTCTTGGAACACATTGTTGTCTTGCAGCAATATTACACTGTTCCTTGTTTGAGACCCTGCAATCTGTCTTCTGCACTGCCAAGATCACATGGTTAATGCCCTGTGTGACTGTAACCATTATTCGGTTACTCATCCACTTCTCTGCCACCATCCACTATATTCTCCTGCAGCAATGTCTGCTCTGCAGTTCTCCGCCACGGCACAGCTCTTTCCTGATTCCACTCGTAATTCCAACACTGCAACAGTTACACCAACTCCAGTGGCTTTGCCTTCAGGCCTAAACGGACACCTTCCTGTGCACCATAAGGATTCAGCCTTGGTCGTGTCCTCCATTATTTACATGCTACTCAATGGTGATATCATCCAGAAGGGTCAATTCCCACATGTATGATGACGATTGCTCACTCACTTAGCTGCTCAATCACTTCGCTTCTACAAATCAGCACAAAGATTGTTACTACAGTCTCCAACTGCCTGCCTGACAATAAGATCGGGAGAAGTTAAAATTTCCTCCAAGCTTAATGTCAGCAAAACTAAATCCATCCTTTTTGGCTTTCACCAGCACATATTTGCCTCTAAACTTGACTACACCAACTTCCTTGGCTGCCGTTTCAGACTGAATCAGAAGATGCACTTAAGTTCTGCTTAAACCCAACTTCCCCTCCAGTTACCAAGCCTTTCTTCCACCTCCATAACTTAGCCCGCCACTGCCTCAAAACACCTTAGTTAGTGCATTCAAGCTCCACAGGCTCCCAATACACTAACTTAACTCCAATATTCTCATCCCCCTCCCTTTCAAATCCACCCAAGGCCTTAACTTCACCTTATCTTAGTAATCTCCTCCATCTCTGATGACCGATGGTGAAATGCTTGGAAAAACTGACATACCAAATGGATTCCTTATAGAGGACCCCATAGTACAACCTTCCTCGCAAACAGTGGACAACCATCAACCGCTTCAGAACCAGTTATGGTAGATGCTACCACCTTCTCCATAGATAGACGATTAAAGCATGCCCATCATGCGACTGCGGAGCTCCTAATCAGACCCTGGAGCACATTGTTGCACACTGCCCTCAGAGGAAATTTGCAGGCAGCCTTATCCATGCCGGAAGCATCGGCTTGGATAGCTGACTTAAATATTGATATTTAATGTTTTTTTGCTACTACAAACGAAAGAAGAGTAAGATTTGCTCCAGCCTTTAGAACACTGGACTAATTGTAGTACTCCGCCCACTCCCTCTACTTCACCATTGGTTGCCAGTCACTACACTGGACTTCCTCTGGAACTTCCTGCCTAGTTCCCTCCACCTTGCAACTTCACTCCTTTTCCCCCCCCCCCACATGCCTTCCTTTGTCTCTGCCTTTGCCACTCCCCTTTCTCAATTTCCCAACTGTTGGCAGCCTCATTCATTTAAAATGTTTGAGGTGTCTTCCTGTTCACGCAGAGCAGTACAAAAATGAAAGATGTTTTTTATGCTTGCACTCACCGCTCTCACTCTTTTCTGCAGTTTCAGAGCTGATGATTCAGACGGTCTTGGGAGTCTGCAGGGAACTCACAACTAGTCATGGAGGATATTTGAGAAGGAATACAACAGCAACCTCTGCATGTAGTTTGTTCCCCCCAACACATTTAGAACCATCACTATGACGGGAAAGAAAATGATAGTAGTTCAACGCACATTTTATATATGTTCTGTATTAATAGAAAGCAAGTATTTTTCCTCCTTTCTTTTGGGAATAAAATATTACGGCAACAAAAATTCACCCCACCAAAATGAATGTTTTCAGAGGGCAGAAGATTGTAATCAATGAATAAGTTATACTGGGGAGCGGTAAACACACACAATGGGTTCATACTTTTAAAATCAATACATTACCAAAAGTAACTTTTTTTTAAGCAATTTCAGCTCAGTGGCCATGAGGAGGTTGTGCAGCTTTCAGGTTCAAAAGCAACAAGTGACTAACATACTTCAGTCAATTGTGAAGTATGGAAGGAGATTAAAAGTACTGAAGTAACACCACAGAAAGTTTCTTTTGAATTACTAGATGAATAAATTAAATGCTTACAGTAATTTTATTGGCAAAAAGCATTTATAAAAGATTTAAAACTAATGAGCTTAACACAGGAAATATTAAGTACAAACTTTGGGGGTAAAGTATGAAATATTTTCAGGATTTTTTGAGTGTAGCTAAATTTCAGATCGCTGCTAGACATAATCTTCAATATTTATTCAACCCCCCTCCCAACATCTATAAACCTGATCCCTCACCATCTTAGCATGGCAGAATTTCTATTTCTATGCAAACAGTGACTGTAGAATCTTTACCATTCAACATCGAGCTTTAAAGCCTAAAATGATGGATTCTTACAATTGGTATCAAGGTACAACCATCCAACAGACATTATCCTTCCACACTGCATAGCTCAGCCAAAGCAAAACATTTGATTCTCTTCACAATATTTTTTCAACTTGGGTTTGCTCTTTTGCGATCCTGCTTGAATTCTTAGTCATTGCACGTACACCATTTCCCATATAGTGCAACAGTAACTGCAAAAGTGCCCAAGGCTGCTCACAACTCACCATTTTGCTCAACACATCACCCAGCACATGTATCATAGTATTCCATGAATATGTAAAGGTGGTTGAGTCTCCTATGAAAACCTACATTTCACAACCATTGATACTTGGCAAATTTGAACCTTTGCTGTGTACACTTTTGTGTTATGTCCTCATTCTTTTCGCTCTTCCCCCTTACCAACCTCCTAAACAATCCACCCAAATATTAAAAAGGCCACAGATAAATATTTTTGCAAAAGCTGAAAATCAAATCAAAGCACAAATTGCTGGAAGGACACAGCAGTTTCATTAGCATTTGTAAAGAGAAAAGGCTCGACTTTAATGTTAACATTTTTGGGGTAGAGCCTTCAATAGAACATTTTGGGATGATGACCTTAATTATGTTTCTTCACATATAAATAAAAAAAATTAAACCCATATATGTGTTCATTTCATCGTGCAAAAACGATACAAAGAATGCAAACCAGCCAGTTCACCATTATTGTTTCCCTCAGGATGACTACGAATTAATCAGGTTCCTGTTGAACATAACCTGAGTGTCCACTATTGTCCAAAAGTAACAGACGTTAATCTGCAAAATTCAACACTGAAATATACCAGAGGACATCTCCAATCTCATTGCAGTAGTATTTGCTTCATGTTCGAAGGCTAATGCACGAGTAAGTTGGATGAAAATTACACTAGAAATATATTATTGCCTTTTACAACTCACTCAAAATTCAAATAAAATGTTTTTGGTTAACCTTTAGCTACTTAAGAGTGACTGTTGAGGTAACTTTTGAGGAAGTAATGGTTTATTGAAAATCCAATTGTAACTGCTTTTCCTTATAAAACAAAATTAAAAATTTAATGATATATTAACTTAAAATTAAACAGAATGCCTCATTTTAATGAGCATACTCCAAAATCACCCCACTTCCCAAAAATTGCATTACCAATTTTGTGCCTTCTACGTTTAGATTTCCACATGCTTATATATTTTTTCCTCTTAAATACCCACATTCCTACAGTGACTCCACTTCAAAATAATACTTCATTGGCTGTAAAGCGCTTCGAGACGTCCGGTGGTCGTGAAAGGCGCTATATAAATGCAAGTCTTTCTTTCTTAAATACACGTGACGAACAGTTGGGTATACCTACAGCTTAAGCTACAAAGCTCGTTTCACAGCTTGTTGTCGCATATAATCAGAGTTATTCCTCAGCTGCCAGCTACTTGCACCCTGTATCAGCTTTTGCGAGTTTTCTACGTTGACATACCTTGTTTTGAAGTGGACTCTTATCTCAAAAAAAATTCAGAACTTCAAAGCATAGATCATGCTTCACCTCAAGTATAATGTACTGTGATCAACTGTTGAAGTAAGGTTGCAAATTGGGATTTAGGACGGTGATAAAGAATCCCAAAACAATTAACTTTAATTAGCGGGAAAAATGTGCAACCACAGTTCAAGGTACATTTAACTTCAGCATTATTTCTGAACTCATGACTAAAGCAGAGGTCTCCACTGAATCCAAAAGCAGACTACAATAAGTAAATTAGCAACTGATTAATGTTTAATGAGTGTACGTTAAAGATTAAAGTTTTTTTTTAAAAAACAGCACTTATTTCAACTACAGTATACTATGAATTTATATTTGAAATATATTGCATACAAATCTAAGGAATATTTGTATTTTGCGGTGCACAAAGTCAGGGACATCAGTACTGCGGAATGGAAGACTTCCATTTTAAGTACGCCATGTCAGTATCAAATACTTCTAGCCATTGTACAGAGAGATGCAGTATAAAGCTTTCCATTTACTTCCCAAAAATGTACCTCCAATTCAACCATAACAGCATACCTTTCATTCCTTCTAACATTTTAGTAAGAGAGGATCCCCCTTCATCATCAGCAATCTATGGCAACATAATAAAGTGTGTAGACAATTTTGTGCTGTAGCACCCACCCATTACAGACTACATCAAGACTGCCCAAACTAATTTTCGACAGGGCTCTTGCAGCAGCCACAGAGAGACTTTCATTTAGTCTTGACTGAAATCACATCCAGGTTTTGAGGTAAAAGGACAGTATTCGAACCTTCTCAGCCACACCAGAATTTTAAAATGCCAGTTTATGTTGAGTACACTGTAAATGAAAATACATTTTACAGCTCTTTACTTCCAATAGTCACTGTTCCACATTTTATTGAAACTACCACACTCAACAGGCAAAATGAAAGCCTGTTGATTTCATTTTTTTTAAATCAATTATTTTTACCACTTCAGTACTGCTTTTCTCATATTGAAGTTGCCATGCCATTCTGGTGCAGTAAAGAAGCTTGTGATCTACATGGTCAGAGTTATTATAGTACACAGCACTACAATAACGTGGCACTTTTATTGTGTCTTTAATGTGATAGGGTATCCTAAGCTCTTTATAGAGGCTAAAGTAGTAATGGGGAAAATACCATTAGGTGCTGATCAAGTAATGATAGGAGATGGTTTAGGGTTTTTGACCAAAGGCAAAAGGAAAGATATAGGATTTGAGGACACTGTTGAAGGAGGAAAGATGTAGAAAAATTGAGGTTTGTGGATAAGCATTTGGAGCAGCGACAGCTAGAGGCTCTACTATTTGACAGTGGAGCAGATGGGCAATGGAAAGGGATCAGAGGAATGGGGGACACATGCTGGAACAGAGAACTGAAGGATGTTAGAGGGAGGGACAAGGCTATAGAAGTAAATGAATGAAGAATTTTGAAATTGATGCACAATGGGGTGGGAAACTGATGAAGCTGGGAAGGACAGGGGTGACAGTGGAGCAGGACAGGGAAACGTTCTGGTCAGGCTGCAATTTGGAAAGTTTGGAACTCAGAAGCCTGGCAAGTTCATGTTGTAATTGGGTCTAGGGGTGACCAAAGGCATGGATCAATCTTACAGCAGCAGTAAGACAGAGGTGGAAATATGCCCATTCTAAATATGCCAAAGCAGCAGTTATGGAATATAGCACTTATTTTTAACATTATCCGAAAACTAAAATGTTCTCTTGTCCAATTGAAGAAATTGGGATGTATAAATCCCTCCCCAAAAAAATAACTTTCATCTGATAATTTTGCTTTCAATTGTAAAGTGGTTATCCAAAATCAGGTGCAAGCAAATACGAGTTAGATGTTAGAAGGCATACAAGTGAACAGCTTTCCACAATCGTTCATAAACACCTGACCCTCAATTCCTGGTATATGTGAATTAAGCGGACTTCAGATGGGGCAGCATGTTCGCACTACAATTAGCCTCATATAATTTTTACATTAGGAAAGGAAAATCAGTCAAGATTCCGTTATTAGCATCCACAGAACTGGAAATGTGTATGGACATTGAATGAGGGCAAGTCTGGAGTTCACTATGATGCTCCCTGTGGTTGAATAGGCTGCTGACATACAAGGTTCACACATGTAGTACACACCCTTGGGCAATATACTGGAGGGCTCCCATGAACATTGCACCAGGTAGGCAGGCCCTTCAGAAGGGATGAAAATAGGCAAAAATATAAAGCCCCTTCCCCTTAAATAAGAGTTGCAATAGCAGGTATCCACACCAGTTTGTACGTTGCCCTGAATTGTCCAGACCAATTTTATATATTACATGGATCAAAGCAGAACTGGGACAACAGCCCTTCCTATTAATTCGGATGGCAGCAAAAGGTCCCTCCCCCCCCCCCCTCAACACATACAAATTAAACTTTCCAAAAATGATTTTCCTGCAACCATCCCATTTGAAAAGTAAAGAGATATACTGACATATGCAATCGTTAGCAAGACGCCCACTTTGAGTAATTAGATAAAATATTGCAATTACAAAATACTTTAATTACAATTTTAACTATTAGAAAACTGTGGTGTCCACAAAATGTATTTGATGTGCAACACTGAAATCACATCTTTATGGATTCCAATACAAAAATCAGCTCACTAGAAAATGGAAGGCTTCTGAAATATGGACTGTGTGATCAACCTAAAACATCAGATGTAGCAGAGTGAACTCTGCCCCAATAATGTGTCTTAACCCCAATTTCAGATGTGAAACTCCTACTGCACTAGTACAAATGTTTTGTTTTGACTACAACAGTGACCCTTGCATCCTGTTTGAGTGAGACTGTCAAGTTAGTACATTCGTCAGTATATTACACTGTTTTGTGCTGTGCCCAGACCCTGGGTTGAAACCGCCTAAAGGTCAGCAGGTGAACACTCACCCAATTTGCAGATTGGATTAAACCAAGCTGCCAGAGGTGAAAGAATGGTGTTCTGGCCGACTGCTCCATCCAGCCCTCTCGAATACATTTTTAATTCAGTGAGACTCTCAATTTGTTTTTGCACATTGAATGCACCAGAAGCTGGGACTTAAGATAGTTAAAATGTTGAGACCTACTGCCAATTCAGTACAGTTATTGTTGGTAATTTAGGTAGTTTCGTGCTGTTTGCCCAGACCTGGTGATGTTGAACCAACAATAACTCCTAAAAACTTGTGATTATGTTCACTGGCAATTTTAGGAAATGTGGTGTTTCTTGTAGGAATGTCAGTTAACATATGACCAACCACTAGTCAAGTTGTTCTTTCACATGCTAGCAATTAGATATTCTGATCTCCATTACAAATAGTTTTATTTTTGTCAATGCCATGAATCAATATCAACAATTATAGACTTTTATCAGTTACAGCAAGGAGAATTAAGACAAGTCTTTTTTTTCTATTTCCCATGTTGTGCTTTGGCCAAGATCACAGCATGCAGCCTGCGCTCTAGAATTGCTTACTAACAACTGTACAATAGCAAACATGGGTTGACTCTCTATGGGCAAGTGCCTTTCCTTTTTGATCTCTTTCCCACTCTAACTGATTTTAAATGAATTATAAGATCAAATCATTTTAATTTCATTCACATCTTAGGGTTACCGAAGCAGCAATCATCATCCATTGCTATTTTAAACCATTTAGGTTGAGAAAAAAATACAAAAACAGAGTAAAGTTCATACCAGAGATCTAAATTGTTTAATTAGAAGAGGTACACTTAAAACAGACAGTGCTGTAATCTAACTGGCTGCTGTTGCTCAGTTTATAATGCTCCGAAGAGACAACAGTAGGACAGCTTTAAATATGAAAAATACAAAGTTGGCAGCCTGACCAGCACAACTCACTGGAGAGTTGAGGGGTTAGCTATCCTTACTTTTTGCAAAAACAGTTATGGTTACCAGCTCAGTTAATCACTGCTCAGTATGGAATTGAGCATACTGACCAGAAGGGTCCCAGGTTAAATCTCTAGTGGGGGTGCATGTGAGGACAGTAGAAATGCTAGAGTTACCCTAAGCATCATCCCTGGACTATGGGGGAGAGAGGGGAGAGGAAGGGAAGGGAACAAGGGTAGAATGAGCCTGGTCACTGCTGATCACTATCCAGTGATCCCTGCTGGAAATTACATGTATGTGGGCATTAGGCGAGGACGAGACCAAATTCACATGATGTTCTCTTTTCTCCTCTCCCCCTCGAATGGTCAAATAGCCCACTGACACACTCTGTCCAACTCGCATATGAACGATGTCCACTTGGACAGAATGCCAGAGGGAGCCTTAGAACTGTATCACTTTCATTTGTGGTCATTTTCCTCTCCTTTTGTGCACATTCTCCATTTTTACAATTTTTTTGAAAATGGAAAATGGCAGTAAATGCAGAACGAAGTGCAGCTGTATTTAGGAAGCACAAAACTTTAGTGTACAGCGGTACTTTCCACAAGTTGTGGCTAGGTTTTTTTAAAATCATATTTTGAACACCAAAACATAGAATAATCAAGTGAGTGGCTTTGAGAGAGTATAAATGTCTCAATTTTCAAGTTATCTCCTCCTCTTTTTCAAGGTTTTCCTAGGCTAGATATCAACTGCAGCCAAACTGATCCCAGTCGTCCGCCAATATTGCTCTGAATTTGCCAGTGAGTGTTAGCACAGCCCCGTGCAACTCTTGTCCCTCTTCCCCCATTGGAAAGCACTGTCCTTGTTGATAGACGCAAAGCCACCAATCTATTGCTTTCTAAAGTTACTGTGTAATAAGCATAAAAAGATGGAAATAAGGTTAAAAAAGTATTAGAAAATTACAGGAACACAAGAGGGGGGAGGGGGAGAAGCGAGAAATCACAAGTGATGGAAATGAAATCTATATGGTGCATTTTCCAAGAAATGTATAATTTTATTCGCACAGCTCACTGTAGCATCAACCAGCAGTGTCACAGAAGGGTGGTACAACTCTGTGGGAAATACCAAGTAGAACCCAGCTAGGTCCCTCAAGGGAGTACTAAAATCAGAGGGAATGTCATCACCCACCTCCTCAGGGCTGTATGATCTGGGAGGAGGTTACCCACCATCTCTGCCAGGTTTACCAGTGGCAGGTGGAGGTTTAAAATAGTGTGCTTACCCTTGCAACAAAAGTAAATAAACTTCAAACGCGTCAACTTAAAACACTTATGGAGCCAAAGTGACATAACTGGCTCAAACAAGAGGCAAAATTGAGTTTCTGGAAATCATCTACCGTGCTGATACATACTTCATCTGAAAGTGTTTACTTAGTTGAAATACTAAGTGTGAAAACTTTCAATCACTTATGTGGCAAGTGTACCCCAAAAACTACTGAGCCCATATGCTAATTGTCTAGGATTCCCACGTTCGATTACCACTTTATGACCCTTGCTGGCACTGTATGCACAAGCATCAGGTGAGGGCACAATCAAGCTTGGATGTGACTACCCTCCAGCCAAACCACCCACGAGCTCTCAATGTCCAGGCTCAACAATGAAAAATGGCCATTTGTGCGAGGCACCCAATGGCTGCCAATCATATTCCAACATAAAGTTTCTACCAGATTCAAAAGGAGGGAGTAAAGGGGCAAAGGGAGATGGGAAAGTGTGGAGAAAATTAAAACTTGCAAGAAAGCAACCACTGGCACTGCACTCAAAACTGGATATACAGATGTGAAATTTCCAAGAGTACTCTGTTTCTATGCTATTATGTAGTTGCAGTGGTCTTTAAAAGGGCCATACACACCTAGGTCCAAAATAACTATGGCAGTATCATTCCTTAGCAGAAATGCAAAATGATAAGACCTTTTGTTAGTTTAAATATTTTCCGCAAAATCTAATTTGGGTACCGTAGCAATCTCATGTTGAAAGAAAAAGCAAAGAAAATGTATTTAATCAAAAAGTTATAAAATATTGATGAATATTTTCACTGTGCATTGCAATGTTAAATTACTAGGCTATTTTGCCTCTACCTAATAAAAACAAAAAAACATAAAGTTGGCATTCCCAAGTACAATTGATTACGTGCACATTTTAAGGATTCAAAATTGCACAAAGGTCCAGCAAGAATCTTTTACTTTGACTAAGGTGGGGGGTTTTTTTTAATTAAAAAGTGAGCACCTAAAGTATTTTAAGATTTAAAAAATTTAAGTCAGTTTTCATATCTAGAGGAATTTTGGAAATCAACCTATTCGAATTACGGCAATATTTGCAGCTCTGGAAACAAAAGCAAAAAATTTGAAACAGCGTTAAATCAATCCCAGATTCCCAGCCTAAACCCTACAGCCTATGATGTCAGCATATAAATCAGAGCATGGTTTGATTCCTTAACAAAGGGAACAATGAAACAGTAAAAAAATCTGCCTCCATTCACTAAAAAGAAATGATCGTCATCTTTAATTCCAAAACAAGAACTTACACTTTCTGCTTATTTAACAATACTAGAACAAAATACTGTGTTTGAAGGGAATTTTCAGTCCAACGATACACAATAACCAGTTACCACACTGGGCTGGATTCAGAACATCCGTCCGCCAACCCTGTCTGTGTGTATATATATATCTCCTGAACAAAAGTAATGCAGCCGTCCCAGTTTCAAATAAACAATCTTTCTCAATATAATGACTTTTTTAAGCAAAATAATATTAATAGTTTGCAATGGTAAAGAAATTGACGATTTATATCGGATAGGGACTTCGTTATTAAACATTAAACGCTCCAGCGCCTCAACTGCAATACTTCATCCATTTATGTTCCGCACAAAAAAAGCTATTTCTGCCCCCTTCGCGCCACCCCCACACAAAGGAACTGCATTAAACCTAATAGCCCCAAACCAGAGTCTCAACATCTTCCAATGATGCAGAAAACATTACCATAAACAATCTGTCAGTTCCTGGTGCAAAATGGTCAATCGAAGCATACAATGCACACTTTCGGAAGGTCTAAGATCTATAATGAAACCATCTTTTGGAGCAATTACCCAATCAACAAAAAACAAGAAAATGAGAGTTCCTCCATCTCAATTACACACATACATATCTATTTATATATATATATATACACATATATATATATACTCAAACTCATGCATTAGAAAGCGTTGCTTTTTCCTCTTGCCTTTTTACATTGCATTCTGCATTCTAACCGGTGATTTATCAGGTTTCCTATTATAATTTAAATGCATTGCCATATTTAACAGTACTTTTTTCCCTTGCACATTTCCAGCTTGCCTTTGTTTTATTCCTGCTTAAATCATTTGCATCTTCCTTTTGGAGGAGTGTGGAAAACTTTTTTTTTTAATGTGTCGCTTCCTCGTTTGCGTCTCTTTACCTTGCCTTCCCACGATCTCAGCCACATGTTCGGAGCTGGGCACCGGCACACACTCGGTCATGTTGACGCTCTTCCTACGCCCGGGATCTCCTGGCATGGTGAACAGCGGGGGAGGCGGCGGGTGAAAGAGCGAGGCGGCCGAGTGCGGTAGCCCGGCCAGCCCGTTCATGCCGCTCTCATCCTCCGCTTCATCCTCGTCCTCGTCCTCTCCCACCACCATACCTCCTCCGGCACCAACTCCCTCGCCCAGGAGGCAGTCTCCTTCCTCCTCCAACCCCAAGATGGAGAGGTGATCCAAGGCGAGCTGCAACGATTTCTGCTCCTCTTCCGTCCCGCCCGCAGCGGCGGTGGTTCCACCACCACCAGCGGCAGCAGCAACAGCACCGACAACAACCGCACCATCGCCGGCACTGTTAACGCCTCCTCCTCCGCCGCTACCACCACCACCAGTGTCGCTGACAGGCTCCATCTCCGAGAACATCGAGCCTGGCATGCCGCGGCCGCGCTGCTGCTGCCGCCGCCTCCCCTCCCCTGCCCTGCCCTGCCCTGCCGGCTGGGTGTGCGAGAGTGCCGGCTCGCGCTGCCTCCCTCCGCCCCGGTGTGAGTGAAGTGAGGGAGTCTCGCGCCGCCGCCGCTCCTCCTCCCTCCCCCCCCCCGGCTCGCGCTCTCTCTCTCTCTCGCCTCTCCCTTTGTCTTCACCCCGCGCTCGCCTCTCCCGCCCCCCACCGCTGCCCCGCTCCGAGTGCGCCCGTCTCGCGCTTCCCTTCCCTCTCTCTCTCTCTCCCTTTTTTTTTCTTTGTCTCTCTCCCCCCTCCCTCACTCAAACCGGGAAATGTGCTCAGTGACGTCGCCGCAGCAAAACAATGGGAACCGGCCATCCGCCGCCGGGTCAGGGGTCAAGGCGCAAGCAGACACACATATACATACATACATGCCTGTACACACACACCCGTGCTGCTGCACTAATCACACACACACATGCCTGCCTGCACACACCTCCACCCATGCTGCTGCACTAATTGCACACACACACCCGTGCTGTTGCACTAATCACACACACATGCCTGCCTGCACACACATCCCTACTCATGCTGCTGCACTAATTGTCTTATTAACAACTGCATCTGGCAACACCATATATCAGAATGATGACTCTTTTGGGGGGCATGCAATTTGGGGAAGAGACTTCATCACCATGCTGATTTATTAAAATCTATCATAGAATGGTTACAGCACGGAAGAAAGCCATTCGGCCCGTCGAGCCCGTGCCGACTCTCAGCTAGTCCCACTCCCCTGCCCTTTCCCCGTAGCCCTGCAAATTTTCCCTTCAGATACTTATCCAGCTCCCTTTTTCAGACAGTGCATTCCAGATCTTAACCACTTGCTGCGTAAAAAGTTTTTTCTTATGTTTGGTTCTTTTGCTAACCATGCATAAAATTGAATTATTTAACTACAGTACTGCAACAGACACATAGTATGATCAAAGCAATATATTGCTTAAAAATAGGACAGTCCCTTTAGATGTGTTCTTAATTTCATGTTTTTGTAAAAATATATAACCAAACTCAGCAATTTAGTCAGCAGCCAAGGGGTGTACACCAGCAAGATCACAGATTCGACCTCTACTTTGTGAGCACCTAGGTGGTGGTAAGAGTACTGCAATTGCTGGTGAAAGAAAGACTTGCATTTATATAGCGCCTTTCACAATCTCAGGACTTCCCAAAATGCTTTACAGCCAATTAAGTACTTTCTGAAGTATGGTCACTGCAGCAGCCAATTTGCATGCATCAAGTTCCCACAAACAGCAATGTGATAATGACCAGATAATCTGTTTTAATATAGGGATAAATATTGGCCAGGACACCGGGGATAACTCCCCTACTCTACTTCGAAATAGTGCCATGGGATCTTATACATCCACCTGAGAGAGTAGAAGGGGCCTCGGTTTAACATTTCATCCAAAAGACAGCACCTCCAACAGTGCAGCACTCCCTCCGCACTGCACTGGAGTGTCAGCCTAGCTTTATGTGCTCAAGTCTCTGGAGTGGGACTTGAACACACAACCTTCTGACTCGGAGGCGAGGGTGCTAACAACTGAGCCACAACTGACAGTGAAGGCACATGGACATTGGGTAAGGGTAGCTTTTTGTTAAGTTCTGATGCCCTCCATGGTCAAATAGTCTGCCGTGTATCAAGGCTCATACATTAATAATGGCCACTGGACAGAAAGGAACTAATACCTTCAGGAGGGGTGGGGAGAAAGTACTGCATACTGCATAATAATGCACATGGAAAGCATCTGAATATAGTAATGAAAACAGAATAATTTAGTTTTATGTTCAGAATTCTGCATTAACATTAATAAGCAAACAACCAATCAACATTTATGAATATATTAATCCAAAAGCAAGAGATACAGTAAAAATAAAATCAGTGATAATATTTCATAGATAATGGCTCATGTATAGTCTGCTTAATTTCAACAATAATCTCTGATATTTATTGCACTCTTCAATTTAACACAATTTGGCATATACATTAACAGGTGTTTGAAAAATTCAAATTTCCAGGGTTCCTTAATTCAGTCATGATATGCTTCAATACTTCTTGAATCAGCTACCTTGTTATGCCTTCTGAACCGTAGGTAACTAGAAGTGGTCTTAGAGCAATTTGGCATAATTTTCTTAATAGTTTTGGATTAGCATTTTAACCTTTCTGACAAGTAGACAAATATATTAATAGAAGTTTGTTTGTCTTCATTTCTGACATAAGACCCGGATGTGTGTTCACCAGTTGGGGGTAGGGAGAATCTGGTTACCTGCCAATTAATTTCTCAGATTGTTAAATATAGGCATGAAATATAACAATGACTCCGGTCTTTTAACTTCATATTTCAGGTAGTACACCAAATTTGATTCACCTGAAGGGAAAACAAGGCATGTCTCCACTTGGATTTGTCTCTTTTTTCTGTTAATTACGCTTAAAGGCTTAGTGTCACTGGGTGATCTCACTGCCAGAAAATAAAAATAACATTTCCCAATAAGTCACACATAACATTCTGCCGCGCAACACACTTCCTTAGTGTAATATATTGTGATTTCCTAACAAAACTCATGAATATATGGTAGTTGTTAGGGTAACATATCCAGTAAATTATACATGAACATTACCAATAAAACATTTATGATAATATATTAAAATGGGCAGAATGTAGTTTAAAATTCACATCATTTCAATACCAATTACAGATTTCAGCTTTTATTTTATTTTTTATGGACTGTTAATGTGAAATATTCTTAATGTAGGGACTTACAGTTATTAATCTGAATTATGCATTTTTTTTGTAAAAAGATTTACTTCATACAATTTTGTAAATATATATATATTTCACTATTTCAGTTTTTTAGGTTTCCTCCTTGCTGCTTAAGTTCCATCATACCTATTCCACCAGGCCTGCAGAATAATCCCTAAAGTAAAGTGCCCAATTTAAACTCACCCAATGATGGCAAGAAAATTTCACGTTAAACTGGAATTCAAACTCAAGACACTATAACGCTCTACCATGGATGTTGAACTTTGGCTATGTGTAATGAGTTTTATCAGATATTTTTACACAAAGATAAGATGGCGCATCATGAAAAGGATGAGTCCTGGAATAACAAGAGGTCATGGAATCTTAAGTCAAAAAAGGAAGTTATCTGCTCTATCTTTCAGCTATTATAGGATACATGGAGGTGTTTGAATCCCTCTAATCAGGTTTCTGCCCTGCCACAGTACTGAAACGGCTCTCATCAAAGTCACAAAGTCACATCCTTTGTGACTGTGACAAAGGGAAACTATCCCTCCTCGTCCTTCTTGACTTGTCTGCAGTCTTTGACACGGTTGACCACTCCATCCTTCAACGCCTCTCCACCGTCGTCCAGCTGGGTGGGACTGCCCTCGCCTGGTTCCATTCTTATCTATCTAATCGTAGCCAGCGAATCACCTGCAATGGCTTCTCTTCCCATTCCTGCATCGTTACCTCTGGAGTACCCCAAGGATCTATCCTTGGCCCTCTCCAATTTCTCATCTATATGCTGCCCCTTGGCGACATCATCGGAAAACACAGTGTCAGTTTGCACATGTACACTAACGACACCCAGCTCTACCTCACCACCACTTCTCTCGACCCCTCCACGGTCTCTAAATTGTCAGACTGCTTGTCCGACATACAGTACTGGATGAGCAGAAATTTTCTCCAATTAAATATTGGGAAGACCGAAGCCATTGTTTCCGGTCCCCGCCACAAACTCCATTCCCTAGCCACTGACTCCATCCCTTTCCCTAACATTTGTCTGAGGCTGAACCACACTGCTCGCAACCTTGGTGTCATATTTGAACCTGAAATGAGCTTTCAACCACATATCCGCAGCATAACTAAAACCGCCTTTTTCCACCTCCGTAACATCGCCCGTCTCTGTCCTTGCCTCAGCTCATCCGCTGCTGAAACCCTCATCTATACCTTTGTTACCTCTGGACTTGGCTATTCCAATGCACTCTTAGCTGGCCTCCCACGTTCCACCCACCGTAAACTTGAGGTCATCCAAAACTCAGCTGTCCGTGTCCTAACTCGCACCAAGTCCCGTTCACCCGTGCACACCTGTGCTCGCTGACCCACATTGGCTCTCAGTTAAGCAGAGCCTCGATTTCAAAATTCTCATCCTTGTTTTCAAATCCCTCCGTGACCTCGCCCCTCCCTATTTCTGTAATCTCCTCCAGCCCCACAAACCACCCCCCTCCCCCCGAGATATCTGCGCTTGTCTTATTCTGCCCTTTTGAGCATCCTTGATTATAATTGCTCAACCATTGGTGACCATGCCTTCTGTTGCCTAGGTCCTAAGCTCTGTAATTCCCTGCCTAAACCTCTCCGCCTCTCTACCTCTCTTTAAGATGTTCCGTAAAACCTACCTCTTTGACCAAGCTTTTGGTCATCTGCCCTAATTTATCTTTATGTGGCTTGGTGTCAAATTTTTTTTGTCTCATAGTACTCCTGTGAAGCGCCTTTGGACGTTTTAATATGTTAAAGGCGCTATACAAATACAAGTTGTTGTTGGTGAGGATCAGTGCATGGATTAATTGGAAATAAAGGAACCAATACCATTGCATCACATCTTCAGGAACATCTCAATGCGTTTCCCAAACAATGAATTACTTTAAAGTGCAGTTACTGTTAATTATGTAGACAAATTCAACTGCCATTTTGTACACACAAGGTTCCACATGCACCAATGAGATGAATTGCCAGTTAATTTGTTTATGGTTGAGGAAGGAATGTCGGCCAGGATACTAGGAGGACTGAACAGTCTTGTTTGAATGGTGCCAGATGATGTTTAACACTCACCTGAACCACTGGAAAAAGCAGACTAGGTTTAAAGTGTTATCTGAAGGAAGGCTGCTTCAATACTTCAGCAATGCGACAGTGCGGTATTGAGATGTTAGTCTGGATTATGTCAAGAGTAAATAAATAAATCTCAAAATTTATAAAGAAATGAGGCAACAATGACAGAACACAGCCTGAGATGAAGGTGATAACTTCACAATCAGATTGCTATAAGTTAATGTTTCAATTTGGCCTGATGCATAGATTTACCCAATGTTCTCCAGAGTTTTCTATCTCAGGGAAAAGAAAAACTGAGGTAGTTCTCTCACATCTTATTGAAACTGTAGCTCCTGATGTAAACAAAGAGAGGTGTTTGCAAAATCCATAAAGAAGTCTGAATGGGAAAGCCTCCTTTATGGACACAATTTTTGATACCAAGGGAATTAAAAATAACATGAACAAGAACGGAGTCTGGTATAAGTTAAAGCATTTGAATTCTAAAATCTCTAGAAAGACAACTTTAAATTCTTAAAGCATGTTACAGTACAATGTTTAACTCTCCTCAGATGCTGCCTGACCTGCTATGTCCAGCATTTTCTGTTTTTATTTCAGATTTCCAGCACCTGCAGAATTTTGCTTTTGTGTTACAATCTTTATGTTTGCTGTATTACTTCCCGTTTATTTATTAGGACAAGAGTTTAAGTGGACTGCATTTTCACTGATCTTTAAACAAAAAGTAGTTCAGAATGGAAACCAAATTGCAGGTGTCTACAGAGCTGCTGAAGTGAGGTGAGATGTATCTAACTCCAGGCAAACAATTCACTTTTGTGAAGGGTTCATTTACCAGGAGAAACAAGTTAAAGATTAGTAAGTTAGCAGTAAGAAGGACAATTAGGTAGAACTTTTTCAACCAGAGGGCAAAAGATTTATGGAATAAATTACTAGGAACGGCTTTTGAACAAGATGGCAGAAATGGATTGAAGAGACAATTGAAAGTGTTTCTGGAGAAAAAGGGATTGAGGGAGATGGTGAGAAAACAGGTGGGGATGATGTCTTCAAGAAATTGGCTTTTTGGGTCAATGGCCTTTTCCTGTTTTAAAAAATGTTCTAATTGGGCTCATTGATTTAAGCTATGTTCAAATTGGCATGCTGGACCTGGTTGGTAATAGGAACAATTTTCAGGCAATAAACACAAATAATGATTCCATTCAGAGTGCAGGAAGCCTTTACTACTCTTTTGATTGGGTGGTTAAACAAATCAACTGTAACTTAATAAAACTTTAAATAAAACTTAACAAATTAAATTTAAATTGCATTGGCCAGGGTGATGATGCACCCCAGTCCCCACCGGTCGCGGAAGGCCTCAAGTGTGCCGGCGGACACTGCGTGCCGGAAGTC
Organism: Somniosus microcephalus; assembly: GCF_052327205.1. Classification (NCBI taxonomy): domain Eukaryota; kingdom Metazoa; phylum Chordata; class Chondrichthyes; order Squaliformes; family Somniosidae; genus Somniosus; species Somniosus microcephalus. The sequence continues at coordinate 29,312,594 of NC_140999.1, read as the reverse complement.
TTTACTGATTTAGCTCAGAGTAGATTTTAACAATTTTTGTGCAGTTTCTGTGTATGGTGTGATGATGACAGATACCAAAACTGAATTAGCTATCTAATTAGTATTTTTTTCTAAGTTCCCTATATTGTATAAATGTGTACTTAATGTTTCATTTAGAGAATATTTAGCTTATAATACAAAACAAAGTTAGCCAAAAATCTGATCTTGGTTTCTTTATTTAAGAACGATTTAGATGGCAGGACTTAATGCAGACTATATAAACTTGTCCACCCACGAATCTATGGAGAAACCAAATCAATGATAGCAAAAGATTTTACACGAGGAATTGTGCAGATATAAAATGGAGGGCAAACTAGTTATACTGGACACTAATTATTTCTGAAGTAAAAATCTAACTTACTTTACAGATAGTCAGAATATCTAGGGCATGTCGAAGAAATTATTTTTAAGGTTCAGCTAATTGTAGTGTAGAAACTCAACTAGTGCAGGCCAGACAAATGGGACACTGTCTATTTGATCTGTGATGTAAAAATTCATTTGGTGAGGTCCAACATTCGTAGTTCAAAGCTTGGAAACAGCTGAAAGTCAATTTGGTAATGAGTCACATTTCAAGTATTAATACATGAGTTTTAAATATGTCATCACTTGAATCTTGGAAGCCTACCCTTGAGCCATAATCAATTTATTCTCCTTGTAGTTAAGTTTTAAGTCTTTTAACAAAAATCTACCATAGGGTAAATTATAGTTTATGAATAATTTCTTTGAATCTCAAGTAATAACTTCAATTATATTTAAATCTCTGACTGCAGGGTATTACAATCCTTTAGAATCCTTTTGAGTTTAGAATCCTTTTACCACTAATGGAATAGATGATCAAAACATCTGCTGTTTATGTTACTGTTACATATCAAACAAAATATTACATATTAAAACTTACCTCTTTGACCAAGGTTTTGGTCACCTGTCCTGCTATCTCCTTATGAGGCTCGGTGTCGAATTTTGTTTGAGAACATTCCTGTGAAGTGCCTTGGGATGTTTTACGTTAGAGGCTCTATATAAATGGAAGTTGTTGTTGTTGTCAGAGTTTCTAAAAGGTTAACAAATTACTGTTTTTGCACTCTGATTGGCCAGTAAGTTTATCCAGTGGAGTAACTGAAATAATATAGACCAAGCAGGTCCCAGGTATGCCTTTGGCAATAGGGGTGCAACAATTGGCCTCAGTGCCTCTGAGCTAGGGAGGGGAACAATCTGCCAGAGTTCCTGCTTCTAATTGCTCTGCTTGAAGTACATGTTGAGTGAGGACAAGATCTATGTTGGGTATGACATTCCCTTCATTCAAATAGCCTTCTGACACTGTCGCACATGAACAATGGATACTTGGGTGAAGGACTGAAGGGTGCTTTGTGCCCAATGAACCATACAGGAGTTGATGCCTTCAGAAAAGGAGCAGAGAAAATTGGTTCGGACAAATTGACAAGAAATAGGTGATATTTATTTTTGTATTTCCAAAGGATTCTTGGTTTCTTAAAGTAGAACTAATTAGAGTATGATTACTACAGCAAATGTCATAACTAGTACTGTACTTGAAGTGTTAATAATGTCAATATTGTGTTTTTGTATTTTATATTAGACATTCTACTTGGGTTCAGTGTCACCAACTACTCCCGTAAGTGGACCTCACGTTCCCTATGAACTGGACTGTGTCTTTGCCTACTCAATATCTAGGTTGAGTAATAACCCATGAGTTGAACAGTGAGCCCTTGCAATTGTATGTTGGTTTACCAAAATGTATCACATGCAGCCATAAATGGATTGAACATGCCTTCTAACAGATCAAAAGCCAGGCTAGAAACCAATAATTATTTAACATAAAATAAGCAAATGAACAGTAACCAGTACAAAATAGTGCAATTACAACTTTTTCTATTTTTCACGATAAAATATTTAAAAACAATAAAGACGCTTTTCCTGGTGTATCCTTCAACATATTAGATCCCTAACAACTGTGGTGCAATGCAACCATTGAGTGAAGCTAACCAGATGATCTGCTGCCTGAGGACTATGGAATGACTAGCTAAGCTCAGGAAACTGCAGATAATTCTCTAATTGCTAGACAGAACTGTCAATAAAAGAGACTCCAGCCAATTACTGACTCTGCTCCTTCTCACAGGTGTCAGACACAACTGCCAATCAGAACCAGGATGCATGATGCATGATGCTTTGATTTGTGTCAGTTCACATATCTAACCTATTTCATGATCTGGGCTAAGTTCTTTGAATGCATGCAACAGTTGACAATTAACATATTGTTCAGCCAATTAATCTAAGAGTACGAGGCAGTGGGGGAGGTGTGTGGGTTCAGAGAGCAGATACGATGTGGGAGAGGGGACACTTCCCCGCCCTGTTAGGATAATTCCTTATCCATTTAATAACAGATTCAAAAAACTAGAGAGAGTAATATGTCTGACAATTAACTTCATTCATTATTGTTTCAAAACATTGATCTTAAGACAACATACAGAGTAGAAGACACAGTCCTACCTCTAGAAACTAACGTGTAAAGAACTCCCCTGGAATTGTGAGCGATATCCTACCCAGTCCGTTCACGGTACCTCTCTTTGAAGGTTGATAAAGTTTCTACTGAGTGAAGCTTTATGTCCCTCTTTATACCATATTAAAACAATCCATCCTTGTCCAATTCTTGCCAAGTTTAACTTTGGGCATTTTATGACTCTTAGGTCATCAAAAAGATTGCTGAACATACACAACTATTGGGGCCTCATCCTGGTCAATATCCTGTTCCAAATCTTTCCCCAATGTTATCAGTGTCATTGTGATCTAAAGATATATCTGTATAGCAAAGTTTGCCGATGACATAAAGATTGGTGGTATAGTAAGTAGTATAGATGGGAGCATAAAATTACATCACTTTGCACTTCTCTGCATTAAATTTCATCTGCCATGTGTCTGCCCATTTCACCAGTCTGTCTATGTCATCCTGAAGGCTGCTACTACCCTCCTCACTATTAACTACATTTCCAAGTTTTGTGTCATCTGCAAACTTTGAAATTTTGCCTCCTATTACCCAAGTCCAGGTCATTAATATGTATCAAAATGAGATGTGGCCTCAATACCGACCCCTGGGGGACACCACTGAATACTTCCCTCCAGTCTCGTAAATATCCATTCACCACTACTCTCTGCTTTATTTCCCGTAGTCAATTTTGTATCCATGTTGCCACTGTCCTTTAATCCCATGGGTGCTTTTTGTAACAAGTCTATTATGTGGCACTTTATTGAACACCTTCAAAAGTTCATATACACATCATCAACTGCACTACCTACATCAGCCCTCTTCATTATTTCATCGAATAACTCAATCAAGTTTGTCAGACATGATTTGCCTTTAACAAGTCAGTGTTGGCTGTGTATCAAATGTGTATTTTTGCAGACACAGCCCCCAGGAACAGTAATTAACCCTGTAGGTACTGTTATTAGTAATAAGGAATTAAAATCAATAATCTAATACAAAAATAGATTTTTGTCACAGCTAACATGGAAAAAAATGCTGCAGTGCATTTAGAGATGTGTTTTGATTAAATTACCAAGGTTGAAAGAAGGACTGATACTTAAAATTTTCCTATGCCAAAAATGTGTCTCAAAATACAACCAACATTATAATTATGTAAGCTGTACATCTACAGACCTAGTTTTATACTTTTGCCCTAATTAGACATCCCTTTAACAGATGGCAATTGCTGTAACAATGCAATAAGTTTGACTATTTGAAAAATAGTTCTGGAGCAGTATTAAATCACCACAATAAATAATTGTTAAATGATTGACAGTTTAACTCCCAAGGCACTTGCCATAGCATACATTTTACAAACCATATGGAGTTCCTGTTTGCTTAGTTTAGCAGGATCAACATTCACAGTTGATTCATAACTTTTCTCAGTAAATTAATTTTGTTTCATGGTATATATATACTAATAGACCTTAGTTCCAGTGTCATGAGCTGATTATATATCTCATTGGATCAGCTAATTCTCTTAAAACATGAACCCAGAGGTATTCAAAATTAGTTTAATTTTTTTTTGTTGGGATTTTGACAGAGAGGGAACCTCTTTGCATAAATAGTCAAAAAACACAAGCAAAAGTATTGTACTCTAATTTAAATTGGGAGATAAGACACTCAAATTTGGCAGGTTATTCCCTATCAGTAGTTTTTTAAAATTTGCTTATGGGATCTGGGTATCACTGGCAAGGCCAGCATTTATTGCCCATCCCTAGTTGCCCTTGAGAAGGTGGTGGTGAGCCCCCTTCTTGAACCGCTGCAGTCCATATGGTGAAGGTACTCCCAGAGTGCTGTTAGGGAGGGAGTTCCAGGATTTTGACCCAGCAGCGATGAAGGATTGGCGATATACTTCTAAGTCAGGATGGTCTGTGACTTGGAGGGGAACTTGGAGGTGGTGGTGTTCCCATGCACCCTTGTCTTTCTAGGTGGAAGAGGTCGTGGGTTTGGGAGGTGCTGTCGAAGAAGCCTTGGCGAGTTTCTGCAGTGCATCTTGTAGATGGTACACACTGCAACCACGGTATGCTGGTGGTGGAGGGAGTGAATGTTTAAGGTGGTGGATGGGGTGCCAGTCAAACGGTCTGCTTTGTCTTGGATGGTGTCGAGCTTCTTGAGTGTTGTTGCAGCTGCACTCATCCAGGCAAGTGGAGAGTATTCCATCACACTCCTTACTTGTGCCTTGTGGATGGTGGAAAGGCTTTGGGGAGTCAGGAGTTGAGACACTCACCACAGAATACCTAGCCTCTGACCTGCTCTTGTTGGCACAATATTTATGTGGCTGGTCTAGTTAAGTTTCTGGTCAACTATGACCTCTAGGATATTGATGGTGGGGGATTCGGCGATGGTAATGCCGTTGAATGTCAAGGGGAGGTGGTTAGATTCTCGCTTGTTGGAGTTAGTCATTGCCTGGCACTTCTGTGGCTCGAATGTTACCTGCCATTTATCAGCCCAAGCCTCAACATCATCCAGGTCTTGTTGCATGCGGCAGGGACTGCTTCATTATCTGAGGAGTTGTGAATGGCGCTGAACACTGTACAGTCGTCAGCGAACATCCCCATTTCTGACCTTATGCTGGAGGGAAGGTCATTGAAGCAGCTGAAGATGGTAGGGCTTAGGACACTGCCCTGAGGAACTCCTGCAGCGATGTCCTGAGGCTGTGGTGATTGACCTTCAATCACCACAACCATCTTCCTTTGTGCTAGGTATGACTCCAGCCAGTCGAGGGTTTTCCCCCTGATTTCCATTGACTTCAGTTTTACTAGGGCTTCTTGATGCCACACAGTAGTGTTATAAAGTAATGTATAATTGGTGGAATAAGGTTATGGTTGACTCTTAATGACATCTGAAGTGGCCTAGCAAGCCACTGAGACGTAAACAATTACTTTAGAACAGAATCATAAGATAAACATGTGACGTACCAATCGGCAACAACCCAAGCATTGTATCATGACAAGACTGAGACAATTCCAGTCCAGTTGATCCTGCAAAATCCTCCTCACTGACATCTGGGGATTGGTGTCAAAGTTGGAAGAGCTGTCCCACAGACTACTCAAGCAGCAGCCTGACATAGTCGTACTCAGTTATATCTATTGGCCATCATCTTGGACTCCTCCATTACCATTTCTTGGTATGTCCTGTGCTGACCAGTAGGATGGATCCACCAGAGATGGGGGCACAGTGGTATATAGTTGAATGGTCTTGGCGCTGGATGTCCTCAACATTGACTGTGAACCCCATGAAGTCTCATGGCTTCAGGTCAAATTAGGTCAAATAAACCTGCTGCTGATTACAACCTACCACTTCGCCTTAATTGATGAACCAGTACTCAAAGTTGAATATCACTTCAAGGAAGCACTGAAGGAAGCAAGGGCACATAAGGTACTACGGGTAGGGGACTTCAATGTCCACAAATGGCTTGGTAGTACCACGACTGACTGAGCTGGCTGAGTCTTGAAGGACATAGCTGCCAGACTGTTAGGCGGTGATGGAGTAACCTACATTGACCTAGTTCTTACCAACCTACATATTGCAAACACCTCTGTCCATGATAGTATTGACCACCATAGTCCCTCTGAAAACAAAGTCTCATCTTCATGGTGAGAAAACCCTCCATCGCGTAGTGTGGCACTTTTGCTATGCATAATATTTGAATTATTGATTGTTGAGAAAGAATGGAGGGCTTCTTAAAGAGGCTGGCCTTAACTTCAAAGAAAGTAAGGCATGTATCCGGGCAGAAATCCAAAGATGTTTATTTCACTCACTCAGTTCAACTGTATTTCTACCTCACAGCAGTGAAACAGAGCTTCATGGGGCAGAGCTGCTCACCTATGTAAAAGATCATCAAAGGACTCGGTTGAAGATTCTGAAAAAGACTCTAGAATATTTTGCTATTTTCAAGGCCAGTAGTGTTAAGTCTGTGGGTTGTATTATAAATAATCACAGACTCCACTGTTAACCAAATAAAACACGTCTTTACTATTCAGAGGCTCGGGCGATTCTGCCCTAGTTAACGTATCACAACCCTTATATACTGGTGTGGTCACTATCGGTATTACAGTATACATGAGCCAATAGATAGTGCCACCCTAAAGTAGTGCTCTTAAAGGCGAACGGTTACATTCTATAGTTCCCTTAAAGGTAAACGGTTACATACACAACACTCCTCCCTTCCTAGCTTATTACTTACAGAATCCCGTTAAACATACAATCTTCAACTTTATATAAACAGTTTGCAGATATACTCTCGATGGAGTCAACGTCATATAACAATTTACAGATATACTCTCAATGGAGTCAACGTCATATAACAGTTTACAAACATACTCTCAGTGGAATCAGTTTACAGGTTCAGTCTCTGTGGGAACAGTTCATAAATTCAGTCTCTGGTATTAATTCGTTCCAGACAGCATCCTCCATAGCCTTTTTTTTTTTTTTTTTTAAAACAGCTTGTACTTTCGTCCTGTTGAACCAGCAGTGCGGACTTATACAACCCACTGGCTGTCTTGATAATGTCCCTGGATTTTTTTTACAAATTTAGCACCTTTCGTAGTGTTCGGACTGAGGTAGTAGAAGTAATAATATTTTAAACAGTTATTATTTTCTGCTTCTTCTTTTTCTTTTCTGCCTTTTTGAAACTCTCCGAGCTCTTTTCCCGGCTGCCATCTGTAGCGCCACCAACTCTCTATGTTCCTTAGACCTTAAGTGCTTCCTCAGGATTTCAGCACTTTGGGAGTTCCCATCACAATTTGGGCAGACCACATCCTCATAACATTCGGTGTCACTCAACAGGTCAAAACCCTTCTTCAAGCAATCATATTCATCCTGCTCTTCCTCGGATGTCTGCCCTTCCTTCCCTCCTGGCCTCATTTGTGCGTTCAATCCTTTCCCTTCCTTCAGGGATTTCGTTATCAGGCTATTTAATCCTTCTACTGAAGTAGCTGTTTCCCCATTCTCCTGTTCCCCTGGACGTAATTCAGCGTACTCCTCCATTTCATCCATCATTTTCTCCAATGCTTTCATCTTCTCTTCCTCTTGTACTTTGGCTTCCAGTGCTTGGAGAAGTTGCGCCTCGATGCTCTCTAGCTCATGTTCAGGGCCCATTCCCAGTTGAAACTGTTCTTCAAGTCGGTCAACCTCGGTAATTGCCGCCTCATATTTGTCTTGGGCTTCCTTCCATATTTTTATGAGTTCTGCCATGTCTTTCACCTCTACATCCTCATCTATGTATGGAACTTCTACCGATGAGTCTGTCTTGGCCCTGAGCTCCTCAAGAATTTCCTGCAGCCTTTGGACTTCTTGCTCATGTTCAACCTTTAGTTGCTCATATACTTCCAACGAAACTAGCTTTTCGGAGGTTGCTGAGTTAACCCCCTCCAGAATTGTAGTCTGGGCCTGTTCATACTGTTTTTTCAACTTCTCGCACTCTGCTTGTAAGGAGTCGTAGAGAAGAACTGGAATAAAATCCTGGCTTCCTGAAGATTCCTCTTCATTTGTTTCTTTCGCAATTTCCTGTTGGAGTTCAGCCAAGGCTGCTATGCTATCTGCCTCTCGAAGTCTCACTGCCATCAACTCTTCTTTATTCTTGCAGTCCATCTCAGCCATTTCCCGTTTACTTTCATTTAACTGAGTGAGTAGTCCCTTATTTTGGGCTGAGAGATATTGCACCTTCTCATGTAGACCCTTGCACTCCTTCTCTGCTTGACATAGCTGATTACCGCTGATTTGGTTCTGCGTTTCAAGTTCCAACATCCTTTGCTTAGCTTCTTTCAGTTTCGCCCCTATAAGCTCCTCTTGCAACATGGCCACATTATTCTCATCAGGTAAAGAAGCGTTTCTCTTTTCCATGTCCAAGATTTGTTTCTGCATCTCCTTAAGAGCACCCTGTGATTCAACTTCTCTTAACTTTGCCTGCACTAGCTCCGTCTCTAATTGCAGAACAAAATCCTCAGTGCAGCGTGATTTGCCCTTCTGCTGTATCTCTAGATCATGCAAATATTCTAACCCCTGAACATCATCAGGGAGATGTGATCGGTAATTGGTCACGATGGCTCTATGGTCGCTCTCTGCTTGAGCCAGTAGGTTCTGTTGTCTTTCCAGACTCTCCCATTCGGTGTCATAGAACTTTTTCATTGTTTTCATCTCTTGTACGAGGCGGTAACTTAATTGTTCTAATTGTTGTTGTACTTTGAAATAGCGTTGAGTTCGAGCCCGGTGTTCCTCCGTAATGCATATGTCTGTAGCTTGAACAGACTCAGAATTCTCTGTCTTTATGCACGCCATCGATTTTCCAACCTTAGTCCGTGAGTTAATGTTAACCTTGTTTTTCATACATAAGCTGGACTTATCGTCTTCCGGCTCAGAGTCTGAGCTGCTTGTCTGCACCGAGTCCTCACTCGTCATTGCTTGTCGGTAGTGCCATTCCATGTCTATTTTCTTGATCCACTCCCGTCCTAGAAGTGGTGGTCCTCCCTCAGGTAGTACGTACAATTTCATTCTTGGGTGTACTTTACCCCTATCTCTCACCTTGACTCTTATTTTCCCCATGGGGTATACGCGATGCCCCGTGTATGTCTGTAATACGAACTTGGTATTTCTTAAGGGTATGTGAGAGAATAGTCGGTGGTAGTCCTTTTGGTTGATGACTGATACAGCTGATCCCGTGTCCAGCTCCATTCGTACTTGGACTCCAGCTATTTTTAGTGTGACCCAGATCGTCTGTAGATCAGTTACTTTACCCACATTGTGGATTCTCAGACTATCCAACTCCTGGCTGTTTGGGTCTGAGTCTGAATTTTGTTCGTCTGAACTCTTTTCAGCCACCTGATGCACCTTGTTGTACTTTTCTTGTGGTGGTGGCTTCCTTTGTTTGTTGGTCTTCTTTCTGGACCTGCATACCTTCGCGATGTGACCCAGTTTGCCACATTTCCTGCACTCTTGATTCTTAAACCAGCACTGATTCTGGTCGTGCGTTGTCTTTCCACAACGGTAGCATTTGGAAATGCTTGCAGTAATTTGATCCTTCAGCACTGCTACGATCTCTTCGAAGGTCTGGTCCACTGGTTTAACTGGTGCTATTAGATGTTTCAAGAGCCCGTATGTTTTTGCTCCCATCGAATTTAACAAAGTTATTGCCTTGGCGTATATGGCTACGCAATATATTCCTATGCGTTCCCCATACGTGGCCCTGTCTTCTATTTCAGCATTAAAATCATTAATATTTCCTCGCTTAGGCATCTTCTTCTCTTTCCGAGAACAGCACAAGTATTTCTTTACTTATTATTAATTTTCTTCTCTTCTTGAGAACACCACAAGTATTGCTTTACTTATTTCTTGTTTCTGAAAATTCTAATTAATTTTCTTCTCTCTTCTTGAGAACACCACAAGTATTGCTTTACTTATTTCTTGTTTCTGAAAATTCTAATTAATTTTCTTCTCTCTTCTTGAGAACACCACAAGTATTGCTGTACTTATACTTATTTTCCCTCTCTTCTTGAGAACACACCAGCCTTTCTGAAAAATCTTATTACTTTCCTGAAATTCTTAATAATTTCCAAGATGGCGGTTTCCCGCTTCTTCCTTCTTCTTCAGCGGTTTCCCCGCGAAAAATGGCGGCTTTCCCGCGCTTCTCGCTCTCCCCGCCCACTTCGATGGCGGTTTTCCCGCGCTTCTCGGCGCTCTCCGCCCACTTCAATGGCGGTTATCACCCGTTCCCCGACGCTGACTTTCAGCCCGAGTGCGGCCCTTATCAGCGGATGCGATCGATGGGCCGGCTGCGCCTCGCACTTGAAAGCGGCCCCCGGCCTCTGGCTCACCCGCTCGCGCGGCTCTTGCTCGCTCCCTCCCGGGCTCTGGCTTACCCGCTCGCGCGTTTCACCGCGGCTCTTATCAGGGATTGCGATCGCCCTGTCTTTGCAGCCAACGCTGCGGCTTACCCACGAGGTTATGGAGGCTTCAGGGTCCTAATGCCTGTCGCTTCCAGCCTGTCGGTTCCAGACTGGTGAGGATTGAAACCTCTCTTCAACGTCCTGTCTTCGGACGAAGCCGCCGTGGAACAACTGCCGCAGGGTTCGAATCCCATCCTCGTCGCCAATGTTAAGTCTGTGGGTTGTATTATAAATAATCACAGACTCCACTGTTAACCAAATAAAACACGTCTTTACTATTCAGAGGCTCGGGCGATTCTGCCCTAGTTAACGTATCACAACCCTTATATACTGGTGTGGTCACTATCGGTATTACAGTATACATGAGCCAATAGATAGTGCCACCCTAAAGTAGTGCTCTTAAAGGCGAACGGTTACATTCTATAGTTCCCTTAAAGGTAAATGGTTACATACACAAGTAGTGTGTAAGTTAAGCATTGATATCCTGTACTCATTCAGGCCCTACACTCTAGAATTCCCTCCCTAAATCTCTCCATGTCCCTATCTCCCTCTCCTGCTTTAAGACCCTTTTTAAAACCTACCTCTTTGACCAAGCTTCTTTGGCTCAGCATCGATTTTGTCTGATTATGCCTATGTTAAGCACATTTTTTTTTACATTAAAGGTGCTATAAAAATGCAAGTTCTTGTTGTTTGCTTGTGTGTGAATTTAGTTCTTATAATAAATTCAAATGATGGTTTTAGCCGGACCTGGATGATCTGACAGTGAGAAGTTTTCCACCTATCAAAAATGTCAACAGCACAATGTGGGTAGCCTGGGTGTTATTCTGGTGCAACATACTTCTGACAAAGGGTAATTGTTAATCTGGCAACATACTAGCCCATTCACTTCCCACATAAGGTAGTAAGTTTTGGTTTTAGGATGCATAGGTCCACCCATGGAAACTGCCTTGTTGTTGCAAGCAAATATAATGTTGGGAGAAAGCCCAAAATGTAACACCTTTAATAGAAAATAAATAATATCCTATTTGTGGTATATAGTCACTTTAACAAAATTGAAGAATCCAAATGCAGAAATTATACACAGCAGGAGATCTAGCCCAGTGATAAGCATATTTTAATTTGCTTACTAGAGTAAAATAACTTCTTATTCATTTCATGCCAATTCACTCAGTAGTTGCTAAGATACCCCTGGAGAATAATGTCACATTCTTCCTAATTATTATAAATTTCTAACTATTTTATCTGTATAAATTTAGTTTTCTCTGAAGGAATAATAGCCCCATAGACCGATGTAATATTTTACCCCACTACATACATATATTAAACATTTGTAGCACAGTAGCAAAGAATTACCATGGAAATGAACATCAGGGAGAATAGTTTTCTCTAGGCTAGCTTTAGGGAAAAAATAGATGTGGATACAAAGTGGTCTCTCCTGCTTCATACTGATATGTACTCTTCAACTAAAATTAGTGAACAAAGGTAAATATACTCATGAGGTTTCATTTGAAAATTGCATATCCCATTACAAAAGAAATAGGGGCTGGTGTCAGGGTCAGAAACACTGGCTTCTTTTGTTTTTTCTTTGTATTCAATGCACCGTTTATTTTCTTGTTTTGGTAGCAATTCCTCCCCAAGCAATGAACAAAACATGTTGACAGATTCAGGTAAAATCATTTTGGTTGTACTAAATTATTGAAAACGTGTCATCTGCAACTGCGAAATCTATTAAAGAAGGTGCATTAGAAGAGTAAAATTCCCAGTTTTAGAATTAGAGAGAGAGAACACAAGGCACAGTACTTTCTTACAATAATGCACTACAATACACCATAATGACTGTACACCAAACTGTATTTTCTTTAGTGACAGACTGATTAAATATAATTTCTGTAATGATGTTGTGTGGTTCTCAGAGATTAAGTGCTTTTCTTTAATCCTCCTGCAATTTCCCCATAAACTTTCTTCCCTTATCCCTCCTCTCGAAGGCCATGACTCAGGCTAGGATGGTACCTCACAGATAACTCACTTCGTTTGAGCCTGAATAATAAGTGTAGGGATGTGATTCAACCTTTGGGGCTTCACTGCCAAGCCTGATCCTGTCCTTACCCAACATCCACACCTACAACTTCCAGCAGGGATCATTGAATGGCAGTGATCAGTGAGGTATGTGAGTTGTTGCGACAAGTGATTTATCAACAGTGATGTCCACTAAGAAATTGGCGTTTTCACTGTCAATGTCTTTCTATGCTAAACTGTAGTCCTGTAACAATTATTTTCAATTATTCTATTAAGAGGGAATTATGTAAGTATTTGAAAAGAATGTAGATAAGAATATATAGATACATAGATACATAGAAGATAGGAGCAGGAGTAGGCCGTTCGGCCCTTCGAGCCTGCTCCGCCATTCAATGAGATCATGGCTGATCATCCAAATTCAGTACCCGGTCCCTGCCTTCTCCCCATATCCCTTGATCCCTTTAGCCTTAAGAAATATATCCAACTCTTTCTTGAATATACTTAATGAACTGGCCTCCACCGCCCTCTGTGGCAGAGAATTCCACAGGTTCACCACTCTCTGGGTGAAGAAATTCCTCCTCATTTCAGTCCTAAATGGCTTACTCCTTATTCTTAGACTATGACCCCTGGTTCTGGACTCCCCGGCCATCAGAAACATCCTTCTTGCATCTAGTCTGTCCAGGCCTGACAGAATTTTATAGGTTTCGATGAGATCCCCTCTCAATCTTCTAAACTCCAGTGAGTATAAGCCCATTCGACACAATGGCCTACAAATTCACTTTGGGCCCGCCAGCTGGCGTGCGCCCAAAAGTTAGCGCTGAGCGCGGAGCCAGTTGCGCCCGTCAGATATTCAGTTTTTGCACCCCAAGTCGGAACCGGGCGCTATTCCAGGGTATGCCCGCCCCCGCTTGGGGCGCTGAAACTGAATTTCAGCGCTCTAGGCGCCGCTGCGCCACCCGCTGCGGTACTGCAGGCCTCCTCCTTCTCTTAAGGGGGAGGTGCCTGCAATGGGGAGATCGCCGCTGGATAGTGCCGGCAAATGAGCCTGGCACCACGGAGAAGTGCCGGGTTCGCGGAAAGCAGCCGGCAATGCCGCGGGGGGGGGGGGGGGGGGGGTGGTGGGTGGAGGAGGCCGGGGAAGGAGGTGCGGGCAGGCAGCCACCGAAAAAGCGGCCGGCCGCACCTCCACCTTAAAGCGCCCCACTAAGGCTACAGGACGGCCCCGTTTTCTGATCGCTGTTTGCGGCCGCTGCGGAAGAGGCGGCCGCAACTAAATATGGCGGTCGGGCCGGTAGCGGGGCGGTAGCGGGGCACTGCGCACACCGATTACGTCATCGGTGGCGGCGCAGCGCTACTGGCTAACGCCGCCATTACCGCAGCGCTGAATATCGGCGAAAGCTCAGCAAGTGGCGCAAAAGCCCTCTTTGGGCGAAAACTGGGCGCAAAGCCTACTGAATTTCTAGCCCAATCTCTCCTCATACGTCATTCCTGCCATCCCAGGTATCAGCCTGGTGAATCTTCGCTGCACTCCTTCCATGGGAAGAACGTCCTTCCTCAGGTAAGGCGACCAAAACTGCACACAATACTCAAGGTGCGGTCTCACCTGCAGCAAGACATCCTTGTTCTTGTACTCGAACCCTCTTGCTACGAAGGCCAACATACCATTTGCCTTCTTAACCGCCTGCTGCACCTGCATGCTTACCTTCAGCGACTGGTGTACAAGAACACCCAGGTCTCTTTGCACTTCCCCTTCTCCCAATCTATTACCATTCAAATAATAATCTGCCACCAAAGTGGATAACCTCACATTTATCCACATTATAGTGCATTTGCCATGTTTCTGCCCAATCACCCAACCTGTCCAAATCGTGCTGGAGTTTCACGACATCCTCCTCACAGCATACCCTCCCCCCCCCCAGCTTTGTGTCGTCTGCAAATTTGGAGATATTACATCCAATTCCCTCGTCCAGATCATTAATATATATTGTGAACAGCTGGGGTCCTAGGACCGATCCTTGCGGTACCCCACTAGTCACTGCCTGCCACTCGGAAAACGACCCGTTTATTCCAACTCTTTGCTTTCTGTCCGCCAACCAGTTCTCTATCCAAGTCAATACCTTGCCCCCAATCCCATATGCCTTAATTTTGCACGCTAATCTCTTATGCGGGACCTTATCGAAAGCCTTCTGAAAGTCCAAATACACCACATCCACTGGTTCTCCCTTATCTATTTTACCAGTTACATCCTCAAAAAATTCCAGTAGATTAGTCAAGCATGATTTACCTTTTGTAAATCCATGTTGACTTTGTCCGATCCAGTCACTGCTTTCCAAGTGCTCTGCTATTACATCTTTTATAATGGACTCTAGCATTTTCCCCACTACCGATGTCAAGCTTACCGGTCTATAATTCCCCGCCTTTTCTCTACCATCTTTTTTGAATAGTGGGGTAACATTAGCTACCCGCCAATCCATGGGTACCGTTCCAGAGTCTATCGCGTTCTGGAAGATGACCAGCAATGCATCTACTATTTCTAGGGCCACTTCCTTAAGTACCCTGGGATGTAGATTATCAGGCCCTGGGGATTTATCGGCCTTCAGTCCCATCAATTTTCCTAACACCATTTCCCTACAAATACTGATTTCTTTCAGTTCCACCCTTTCATCAGACCCTATGTTCCCCGGCATCTCTGGGAGGTTATTTGTGTCCTCCTTTGTGAAGACAGAACCAAAATATGTATTTAGTTGGTCTGCCATTTCTTTGTTCCCCATTATAAATTCCCCCAATTCTGACTGCAAGGGACCTACGCTTGACTTCACCAATCTCTTTCTCTTCACATATCTATAAAAGCTTTTACAGTCAGTTTTTATGTTCTCTGCAAGCTTACTCTCATATTCTATTTTCCCTTTCTTAATTAATCCCTTTGTCCTCCTTTGTTGAATCCTAAACTGCTCCCAATCCTCAGGATTACTACTTTTTCTGGCCAATTTATATGCCCTCTCCTTGGACCTTATGCTATCCCTAATTTCCCTTGTTAGCCACGGTTGGGTCACCTTTTTTGTTTTATTTTTATGCCAAACTGGGATGAACAAATTCTGTAGTTCATCCATTCGGTCTTTGAATGTTTGCCATTGCCTATCCACCGTCAACCCTTTGAGTGCCATTCCCCAATCAATCCTTCCCAACTCGCTCCTCAGACCATCATAGGTTCCTTTATTTAAATTGAGGACCCTAGTCTCCAAGTCAACTACTTCATTCTCCATCTTAATGAGGAATTCGATCATATTATGATCGCTCCGACCCAAGGGGCCTCTTACAACAAGATTGCTAATTAATCCTTTCTCGTTACATAATACCCAGTCTAAGATGGCCTGATCTCTGGTTGGTTCCTCGACATATTGGTCCAGGAAACCATCCCGTAAACACTCCAGGAATTCCTCCTCCACAGTATTGTTACTCATTTGGTTGGCCCAATCTATATGTAGATTAAAGTCACCCATGATGACTGCTGTGCCCTTATTGCACGCTTCTTAAATTTCTCTTTTAATGCCATCCCCAACCTCCGCCTTACTGTTTGGAGGTCTATAAACCACTCCCACTAACGTTTTTTTCCCCTTAGTATTTCTCAATTCTACCCATACAGATTCCACCTCATCAGAGCTAATATCCTTCATTACAATTGTGTTAATCCCTTCTTTAACCAGTAATGCTACCCCACCTCCCTTTCCTTTTTGCCTATCTTTCCTGAATATCGAATACCCCTGGATGTTGAGTTCCCAATCCTGGCCTTCCTTGAGCCACGTTTCCGTAATCCCAACCAAATCGTATTTGTTTACTTCTATTTGCGCAGCCAATTCATCCACCTTATTACAAATGCTCCTCGCATTAAGACACAAAGCCTTCAGGCTTGTTTTTTTAATGCTCTTAGACCTATTAGAATTATTATTTACTGTGGCCATGTTTGATTTAAACCGTTGATTTCTCTGACTGCCACTTTTGTTTTTCTCCTTCCTATCTTTTGCTTTTATCCTCGTTTCCCTTTCCTCTGTCTCCCTGCTCAGGTTCCCAACCCCCTGCCATTTTAGTTTAAACCCTCCCCCACAGCACTAGCAAACACTCCCCCTAGGACATTGGTTCCAGCCCTGCCCAGGTGCAAACCGTCCGGTTTGAACTGGTCCCACCTCCCCCAGAACCGGGGATATGGGGAAAGAGCAGAGAAATTAGATCATAGTACAAAGATCGAGTTGAAGAGCTAGCATTAAAACTGGCGTTACAGGCTCCTTTCTGTGCTGCAATTTCTATAATAAATTGTATTGCATGCAGTAAGTCATGTGCCATACCATGCCAAATCACTTACTTTAGTAATTAGGAGTGGGAACCTTAGCAAATATTCCCCCCTCATTTCTCACCCAAGGACACCAAAACCAATTGTACTGTCCCACCTTGACTAAGATTGGATAACTACAGCACAGAATTAGTATCTTGGGAAGTAATCCAAAAATAATCGTTATTGAGCCTAATGTGAAAGGAGCATTTAGAAAGCGTACCAAAATGAATAAAGCTAGCAAAGAAACTAGTATGTATTTACTTATATGTTGTGGTGCTATGACTATATATCCATAGATATTACTATTTTAATGTACTTGACTTTTAAAAAAAGTTTCAGTGGTAAAAATTCTATTGTAAATTAGATTGTACAGCTCAATATAAACATTCAATCTGCTGTGATTCTTCACCGAATTTACTGCAGGTTCAGATTTGGAGGAAAATATTCTGTCATGGCAGGCTGAAGTTTTCAGCATGGAGTTAGATTTTTGAACACTTTTAAGTTAAGAACATTTTTCAGTGATGAGGGCCAGCACGTTCTTAAAACTCCTATGAGGGCCTGGATTCACAAAACCAAATCACTCATGATTCAAGAAGTCACAGCAACACTGCTATTAACAAATATAATAGCAAGGATCTGGGCATTGTTAGATCCGTGGTTCAGTGGATAAATAATTACACGGATGCTGTACATGAACAAATAACAGGTCTTTACTGGAGGAGGGTAATCTCTAGACTGGGGTACAGAGGCATGCGCACAGCACAGGTGTGGTCACTGCCGGTACTACAGTATACAGGAGCTGTAAAAAGTAGTTCTGACTTAAAGCACATACACTACAATTCTTCCCTTTTTAGATTAATACCCCCTTAATATTCAAATAACAATTACATTTTTACATGTACATTCAATAACAAAAGTCCATTTATAGATTCAGTCTTTGGGGCGGCTTCCTGACCCTTTCGGGATAGCGCCTTTCCGGAGGTTCTTGTTCTTGGTGCAGAGGCGTTTCTGGCAAATATGGTCCGTAGGACTGCAATCGTTTTCTCTGTAGTGGTTGAAGACATCTTTATCACCTCAGGCCACTTTGAATGTGCATCCACTGCTATTAAGAACATTGAGTCCATGAATGGACCAGCAAAATCAATGTGCACCCGTTGCCATGGAGAGGAGGGCCACTCCCATGGGTGTAGAGGGGCATGTGGTGGTGCATTTTGGACCTTCTGGCATCCTAAGCAGCTCTTAGTTAGGTCTTCGATTTGTTGATCGATTCCCGTCCACCACACATAAGCCCTAGCTAGGCTTTTCATTTTCACTCCCCCCAGATGACCTTCATGTAGCTCATTTAGCACTCTCTCCCTTAACTTGGGTGGAATCACCACTCTGGATCCACACATCACTGTCCCCTGGCATACTGACAGCTGTTCTCTTCTGGATGAGAATGCTGGCAACAGTGAGTCGCCATGTGTTGGCCATCCCCTCACCGTCAATTCATATACCCGTGACAGCGTCGGATCATTGCGGGTCTCCTTCTCTCTATCCACGTTTGTTACTGGCAATCGTTCAATTATCGACGAATAAAATATCTCGATAGGGTCCACTGCTGGTGCTTCCTCCACAGTAGGCAGTGGCAGGCGCGATAGCCCATCAGCGTTCCTATGCTGTCTCGTGCCTTTATATTCTATTTCATATTGATTCGCCCCTAGAAACAGGGACCATCTTTGTAACCGCTGTGCGGTCATTACTGGCATGCCCTTCTTAGGATTAAAGATGGAGACAAGTGGTTGGTGGTCAGTCAGCAAGGTGAACTTCTGCCCATGCAGATAGTGGTTGAATTTTTTTACTCCCCATACTAGGCTGAGGGCCTCCCTGTCAATCTGGGCGTAGTTGCGCTTGGCTGAGGTTAGTGACCGAGACGCAAAGGCTACGGGCCTCTCCAACCCGTCTGGGAATTTGTGCGACAGCACCGCTCCAATGCCGTAAGGTGATGCATCACATGCCAAACGAATTGGTAGTGCTGGGTTGAAAGGGGCCAACACCTCTTTTGATGTGATCAATTCTTTACACTTCTGGAAAGCTCGTCTACGTTCGTCATCCCACTTCCATGGTACCCCTGTTTGCAGTAGGGTGTTCAGCGGGTGTAATACCGTAGACAAATTTGGTAAGAACTTGTGGTAATAGTTTACCAGCCCGAGGAACGACCTCAGTTGTGGCACATTTTCCGGTGCTGGAGCCTTGACTACTGCCTCAATCTTGTCAGGGGACTTATGTAACCCCTCTTCATCGATGATGTGGCCGCAATACGAGATCTGTTTCTGGAAAAACTCGCACTTGTGGCGATTAGCTCGTAGCCCATATTCCTTTAATTTGGCGAGCACCTTCTCCAAGTTAGCGAGGTGATCACTGTCATTTTCGCCCATGACCAAGATGTCGTCCAAATAACACTGGGTCCCTGGAATCCCTTGCAGGACCTGATCCATCGCCCTTTGCCAGATAGCCGGAGCCGAGGCTACTCCAAACACCAGCCGGCTGTATTGATAGAGACCTTTATGGGTGTTGATCATAAGGTAATGTTTTGAAGCTTCTTCTACCTCCATTTGCAAGTACGCCTGGGCTAGATCAATTTTGGTGAAGCGTTTACCACCAGATAGCGAGGCGAAAATATCCTCAATTCGTGGAAGCGGATATTGCACCGTGTGAAGGACTGGGTTCACGGTCACCTTAAAATCCCCACAGATGCGGACCTTCTTTGGTTCCCCAGGCGTATTACTCAACGACCTCTTCATTACAGGAACGATGGGTGTAGCCCACTCACTCCAGTCCACTTTGGACAGTACTCCTGAACGTTCCAACCCTTCCAGCTCTGCTTCAACCGCTGGTCTGATCGCATAAGGCACTGGTCTGGCCTTCAGAAACTTTGGGCTTGCATTATCCTCTATTTTAATTGTTGCTGTTAGTCCTTTTAGTGTTCCTAGTCCCTCCTGGAACACTTCTTTTGCGTCAGTTAGCATTTTTGACAGTCATCCAGGTGTGACGTCGTCATCCTTTTTGGCCTCCACCTTCAGTGCCTGTATGGAGTGCCAATCTAAATGTATCTTCCGGATCCATTCACGTCCTAGCAGTGGTGGTCCTCCATTTGGCAATACATATATATCCATTTTGGGTATTTCCTGACCTTTCTATGTCACTTTCACCCTTATTTTTCCTTTGGGGTAGACTTTTTGCCCCATATACGTCTTCAAGACAATCTCTGTAGCTTTGAAGGGTATGTGTGAAAATAGCCGCTTGTAGTCTCTTTGATTTATGACTGATGGAGCTGACCCTGTGTCCAATTCCATTTCCACTTGGACTCCGTCTATCTTGAGTGTAACCCAGATAGTCTGGTGATCCTCCATTTCGGTTACATTATGTAGTTTCAGACAACCCAGCTCCTTGCTTCCGGAGTCTGTGTCACTTTTCTGTTCGTCTGAACCACTGTCCATCACCTGGTGTACCTTTTTGTACTTCTCCTGTGGAGATTTCTTACTGTTGGTTTTCTTCCCAGACCTGCAGGCTCTTGCTACGTGTCCTGCTTTCTCACACTGTCTGCATACTTGGTCCTTGAACCAACAATCTTTCTGGTCATGTGTTGTTCTGCCGCAGTGATAGCACTTCCCTGTTCCATAGGTCATTTCGTTGGTGCCATATTCTTGCGGTCTCTGTTGTATCTCTGCAGCGCCCCTTGCGGCTGCTTCATGTGATACTGCCATACTGAAAGCTTTGTCCAGCGTAAGGTCCTTTTCTGATAGAAGCCGTTTCTGGGTTCCTTCACTTTGTAGCCCACACACAAACTTGTCCCTTAACGTGTCTGCTAGTCCCGCTCCAAACTGGCAGTATTTCGATAGCTTGCGCAGTTCCGTTAGGTACTCAGCATTGCTTTCGTCTTTGTGTTGGTTCCTTTTATGGAACTTAAATCGTTCTGCTATCAGCAGCGGTGTGGGGTTTAAGTGGTCCTGTGGGATTTCTACTATGCTTTCAAAGTTCTTGTTTACCGGCTTCTCTGGGGTTATTAGATTTCGCAGTAACCCATAAGTTTTTGCACCCATGGAATTTAACAGAACCAGTGCTTTATTAGCATCTGGCACTTCATTCGCCCTGCAGTACACCTCAATACGTTCCACATATGTCGCCCAATCTTCGACTTCATTGTCGAACGTAGAGATATTGCCACTCTTCGGCATCCTTGGTTGTGCGTTAACTATCACCAATGGCGCCTCCCGCGCTTCCCCTTCTTCTCCGCTGGCACAAAATGGCATCTCCCGCGCTTTCCTTCCTTCCCGCGCTCGCCCGTCTTCTCCGCTGCTCTTTGGTGCCTCCCGCGCTCTCCCGGCTTTGCCGCAGCTCAATGGCGTCTCCCGCGTTCTCCCTGCTTCTCCGCGGCTCAATGGCGTCTCCCCTTGCTTTGCCCCGCGGACCCTGATCAGCCCGTGATCCCTGGCTGTGCTCTGCGCGTTCTTCTCTTGATATTTGTCGACGCCGCTCAGTCTAGAACCCGGCTGTTTCTTACCCTCTCTCTCTCCGGTTTGCAGTATTTTTCCTCAACGCCGCTCGGTGATCAACCCCTGGCTGCGCCCTGCTCTCTTCACCCTCTTTCTTACCCCGTCGACGCTGCCCGGCTCTCTCTCTCGGCCGTCGGTCGGCTCCAGCCGCCACTGCTCGGGAAGGGTCTGCTCTGGACCTGTCGTCGGTCTCTTACTGCTCGTTGTGGCTGGGGAACCAAGCCCGGCTCTCCACAGCCTCCCCAGCGAAGTTGGATCTCTGCCTGACTGCTGGGCGGTTGCTCGGGGTCGACGCCCGTGTTCCTGGACTCGACTATTTTTTTTTAATGTTGCAGGTAGATTCGCATCAACACTCATCGCCACTGTTAGATCCGTGGTTCAGTGGATAAATAATTACACGGATGCTGTACAGAAACAAATAACAGGTCTTTACTGGAGGAGGGTAATCTCTAGACTGGGGTACAGAGGCATACGCACAGCTTATATACTGGTCACTTATATGTGGTCACTGCCGGTACTACAGTATACAGGAGCTGTAAAAAGTAGTTCTGACTTAAAGCACATACACTACAGGCATGCTATCTAAACTCCAATTACAGTACAGCACTGTTGAGTAGTCAGCAGTGACAAGCAGAGAGACAGGGAACATCCCCCAAATCTTGCATTAAGTTTAGCAGAGTAGAGCCCCAATCAACGTGTCACACTTCAGGATTTTTTGACCATTTTTCCACAGAAAGGATCTAGATGAGTTAGTAACTCAGGGCAGGCCCAGGCTGGGATGTCGATCAAGTCAGATGAAAGGTAGTTAACAGATACGGATATCTGGTGCAGGCCACGGCGCAAGTTCATGGTTACATCCTCTGATTCTGCTATTATATAAGATAGTATATCTCACATACTGTATATATATGTGTGAGTCAACTCCCAGAAAAATAAGATGCTTGGACCGTTCACAGGAGGGGCTGATGTCACTGAACCCAAGAGGGTATCTACAAGCAATCCCAAATTTGTAACACGATATGTGCACAAAACCGAACAGCAGTTCATTTAGGTGACACTTGGTTAAACAAAGGAGCTTCCTCTGCCTTAATGAGTTGGCAGACAGGAATATACATATTTAGTATCAAGGTCTGTGCACAGGTCAAAGTTGAAAGCTTATAGCTCAAGTAAGGGAACACTGAAAATAAGAATTCCAAGTACTGTAATGTTTTTCCAGCATTTCTCCCCCAAAGTAATACTAATGAGTCAATCCTGCTGAAAGAAACACTTACTTGGGCTGTAACAATTCATTAAATCACATTTGAGCTTATGATTCACCTATCTTCGTTACATAATATACAGAGGCACCAAATACCAGAGCTTTCTCATTTTCTTTGGGAGTGGGGAAAAGGAAGAAAGTGAAAAGGAGTCACATGATGGAAATGACCATTTGGCCCATTGTGCTTGTGCCAGCATCTTAATCTTAGCTATCTAATCTAATCTTATTTCCCTATAGCTTTTTATATTCACTAGACCACTCTTGCAAACTTTCTTTAGGTTAGCTCATGAGCAGAAGTGGTAGAGCTGTGTTAGCATTTCATATGCTTATTCATCCAGACAATAGTTTGTGTGTGCAAATTAGTTGCTTTAATACATTAAAAGTATTCTATGAGAATATCTGGCATCTCCAGTGCAAGAGCACTGGATGTCTGACTTGGAGTTCAAATCCATGATCATTAATTTAAACTCACACACCTTTATTGGAGAATTACTAGTTCTCATCTAGCAGCAAAATCAGGAATGGTAGCATAATGGTTATGTTACTGGACTAGTAATCCAGAGGCCTGGACTAATAATACGAAGGCTGCGAATTCAAATCTCACCACGGCAGCTGGGGAATTTAAATTCAGTTAATTAAAAAAAGCTAGCATCAGTAATGGTGACCAGGAAACTATCAGATTGTCATAAATACCCATCTGGTTCACCAATGTCCTTTAGGGATGGAAATTTGCTGTCCTTACCTGGCCTATATGTGACTCCAGACCCACAGCAAAGTGGTTGACTCTTAATTGCCCTCTCAAAGCCACCCAGTTGTAACAAACAATAAGAATAAAACCGGACAGACCACCTGGCATCGACCTCGGACATGACAACGGCCCATCCAGCCCAGTCAACCCTGCAAAGTCCTCTTCACAAACATCTGGGGACTTGTGCCAAAATTGGGGGAGCTGTCCCACAGACTAATCAAGCAACAGCCTGACCTAGTCATACTCACAGAATCATACCCGTCAGCCAATGCCCCTCCATCACCATCCCTGGGTATGTCCTGTCCCAGCAGCAGGACAGACCCATTAGAGGTGGCAGCAGTGGTATACAGTCAGGAAGGAGTGGCCCTGGGAGTCTTCAACATTGACTCCAGACTCGATGAAGTCTCATGGCTTCAGGACAAGGAAACTTACCACCATCCCTCAGCTGATTAATCAGTACTCTTTCATGTTGAACACCACTTGGAAGAAGCAGAGGGTAGCAAGGTGGAGGACTTCAATGTTCATCACCAAGAGTGGCTCGGCAGCACCACTACTGACCAAGCTGGCCGCGTTCCGAAGGACATAGCTGCCAGACTGGGCCTGCGGCAGGTGGCGAGAGAACCAACACGAGGGAAAAACCTACGTCCTCACCAATCTATCTGTCGCAGATGCATCTGTCCACGACAGCATTGGTAGCAGTGACCACCGCACAGTCCTTATGAAGACGAAGTTCCGTCTTCATACCGAGTACACCCTCCATCGTGTTGTGTGGCACTACCACGGTCACCGTGCTAAATGGGATAGATTCAGAACAGATCTAGCAGCTCAAAACTGGGCTTCCATGGGGCGCTGTGGGCCATCAGCAGTAGCAAAATTGTATTCCACCACAATCTGTAACCTCATGGCTTGGCATATCCCTCATCCTACCATTACCATCAAGCCAGGGGACCAACCCTGGTTCAATGAGGAGTGCAGAAGAGCATGCAAGGAGCAGCACTAAGTGTACCTCAAAAATGAGGTGCCAACCTGGGGAAGCTGCAACACAAGACTACATGCATGCTAAACAGCGGAAGCAGCATGCTATAGACAGAATTAAGCGATCCCACAGTCAACGGATCAGATCAAAGCTCTGCAGTCCTGCCACATCCAGTCGTGAATGGTGGTGGACCATTAAACAACTAACAGGAGGAGGTGCTCCATGAATATCCCCATCCTCAATGATGGCGGAGCCCAGCACGAGTGCAAAAGACAAGGCTGAAGCGTTTGCAACCATCTTCAGCCAGAAGTGCCGAGTGGTTGATCCGGAGGTCCCCACCATCACAGAAGCCAGTCTTCAGCCAATTCGATTCACTCTACGTGCTATCAAGAACGGCTGAGCGCACTGGATACAGCAAAGGCTATGGGCCCCCGACAACATCCCAGCTCGTGCTGAAGACTTGTGCTCCAGAACTAGCCGCACCTCTAGCCAAGCTGTTCCAGTACAGCTACCCGACAATGTGAAAAACTGGCCAGGTATGTCCTGTCCACAAAAAGCAGGACAAATCCAATCCGGCCAATTACCGCCCCATCAGTCTACTCTCAATCATCAGCAAAGTAAGGGAAGGTGTCATCGACAGTGCTATTAAGTGGCACTTGCTCACCAATAACCTGCTCAGTTTGGGTTCCACCTGGACCACTCAGCTCCAGATCTTATTACAGCCTGGCCCAAACATAGACAAAGGAGCTGAATTCCAGAGGTGAGGCGAGAGTGACTGCCCTTGACATCAAGGCAGCATTTGACAGAGTGTGGCATCAAGGAGCCCTAGTAAAATTGAAGTCAATGCGAATTAGGGGGAAAACTCTCCATTGGCTAGTCATACCTAGCACAAAGGAAGATGGTTGTGGTTGTTGGAGGTCAATCATCTCAGCCCCAGGATATCGCTGCAGGAGTTCCTCAGGGCAGTGTCCTAGGTCCAACCATCTTCAGCTGCTTCAATGACCTTCCCTCCATCATAAGGTCAGAAGTGGGGATTTTCACTGATGATTGCAGTGTTCAGTTCTATTCGCAACTCCTCAAATAATGAAGCAGTCCATGCCCACATGCAGCAAGACCTAGACGACATTCAGGGTTGGGCTGATGTGTGGCGCAAATGTTGCCACTTAAGTGCCAGGCAATGACTATCTCTAACAAGCAAGAATCTAACCACCTCCCCATGTCATTTAACGGCATTACCATCGCCGAATCCCCCACCATCAACATCCTGGGAGTCACCATTGACCAGAAACTTACCTGAACCAGCCACATAAATACAGTAGCAGCAAGAGCGGGTCAGAGGCTGGGTATTCTGCGGCAATTGTCTCACCTCCCGACTCCCCAAAGCCTTTCCACCATCTACAAGGCACAAGTCAGGAGTGTGATGGAACATTCACCACTTGCCTGGATGAGTTCAGCTCCAACAACACTGTAGCTGCAGTGTATACCATCTACAAGACACACCCAAGCAACTTGCCAAGGCTTCTTCGGCAGCAGCTCCCAAACCCGCGACCTCTACCACCTAGGACAAGGGCAGCAGGCGCATGGGAACACCATCACCTGCAAGTTCCCATCCAAGTTACACACCATCCTGACTTGGAAATATATTGCCGCTCCTTCGTCACTGGGTCAAAATCCTGGAACTCCCTCCCTAACAGCACCGTGGGAGTACCTACACCACACGGACTGCAGCGGTTCAAGGCGGCGGCTCACCACCATCTTTTCAAGGGCAATTAGGGATGGGCAGCAAATGCTGGCCTTCCCAGCGACACCCACATCCTTCAATGAATTAAAAAATGTAAATTTTGTCAGCAAATCAGATAGCAGGAACACAGCCTTTTATGCAGTCACAAAACTTGAGTGCACAAATAAATCCTTTTCTCAAGTACACTGCACAGGTATCAAGTACTAGATTGTTGAACAGCACTACACACTTCAGAAGGTATGATAAAGGATGCATCCACAATTCATTACACCAAGTGTTGGCACAATTGAGACCATCAGAGAAGCAATCAAGCAAAGGCTAGGCATTCAATCAGAGGGAAGAAAAACTGGTGGCCGACTCACTCCATGACACTTATGTACAAATCTGTGGCCAATTTAGGGCATTGTTGACGGGGATATCGAAGCAAGCCATTTGCTCAATTTTGCCAAGTGCAAGATTCTAGCATAAAGAAAGAAAATATCACGTGAAAATGGGCAAACAAAATATTTGGTAGACTAAATTTCATACAGGTTTAACTTGCACAATGGACAGAAAGGAGTATTATAGTTTAAGATTGCCTTTTCAAGTTTCAGATCTGCATTAGATATTCTCGCACAGTGGTGGTGATCATTCTCAAGTGGTCCAAACGTCTTGCATTCAGGAATGTGCCTGTATTGTCCAATAGGCATTAGCTGTGGCTCAGTGGTAGCACTCTCACCTCGTCAGAAGGCTGTGGGTTCAAGCCCCATTCCAGAGATTTTAGCACAAAATCTAGGTGGACTCTCCAGGGCAGTACTGAGTGTCGGATGTGCCGTCTTTTGGATAAGACGTTAAAGCGAGGCTCCATCTGCCCTCTCAGGTGGACGTAAAAGATCCCATGACACTATTTTGAACAGCAGCAGGGGAGATTTCCCGGGTGTCCTGGCTAACATTTATCCGTCAACCAACACCATTAAAACATCTCGTCATTATCACATTGGGACCTTACTGTGCACATACTGGCTGCTGTGTTTCCTACATTACTAAAGTGACTACACTTCAAAAGTACTTCATTGGCTGTAAAGCGCTTTGGGACTTCCTGAGGTTGTGAAAGATGCTATATAAATGCAAGTCTTTCTTACTAATTGTAGCATAACCTGGGGGTGCAACAACAGGACACCCTTATGATCTGAACTGGATATCATGTCTTTCGCATGCACCCTTATCCAATCTTACCCAAGGCGTACTGGAACACTGAGATAAAGCGAGATACAAATTGTTAATCTATTTTATTTTATAGACAGCAAGCGAATGTACTTTTTTTTTTTATATTCGCTTATGGGATCTGGGCGTCGCTGGCAAGGCCAGCATTCATTGCCCATCCCTAGTTGCCCTTGAGAAGGTGGTGGTGAGCCGCCTTCTTGAACCACTACAGTCCGTGTGGTGAAGGTACTCCCACAGTGCGGTTAGGTAGGGAGTTCCAGGATTTTGACCCTGATAAACTGATGTCATCAAATCTGACCTTGATTAAACTAACTACAGAACTCACCGAGAACAAATTTCTAAAAACTGGCTCGTTTGGCTTCAATACATCTTCAATGCTTGACCCAATAGCAAATATATACCCTTTGCCTCAGTGGCTTTTTAAACCGGTGAGATATCAGTTTTAAACACGTAACTCCTAAATCTCATTCACAAAAAAATCCCAAAACATGACAATTCTTTTATGGGTCTTTTAATAATGACCATTTTGTTATTATGGGCTTTTTTGTGCTGTGGATTGAGACTCAAACTAGTTTTACTTTGCATCTTTGGCAGTTATTACATTTATATATAGGTTGCAGCTGAATCCAAAACTGAGGTGAGAGAAGTACTGTAAGGCACCCTACAACCCAATCTTAAGGAATCTTTGAGTTCACCTCCAAAATATCACCAGTTCAAATAGAAAACACTTAGCAATGAGATTTTATTGACAAGCTATTCCAGCTTTTACAGTTTGGTTCCACTACACATAATGTACACTTACTGAGGGTGGGGAAGAATTGGAAACATGCATTATAAAACACTTTCAAAACAATTTTCCACAGAACATGCATGAATGCAGTTTCCATTTTGCAGTATGCCTCATTACAGGATTAAGAATTCAATATTCTAGAAACGTAACATACAAAACTAGAAATACTGGATTCGTTCTTTAGTGCTCTAGTCACCAAAGATGTACATATGCTTATTTCACAATTAAGCCACAAAGGATATACCTACCAATAGACAACTTGCACATATCAAATTTTACAGTATTTTACATAGCTTTAAAAAATGTGAGCATATAAAAACAAACTTCAGGTTTAAAAATGATTACTGGCAATGGTCTACATGCCCATCACAATGACGGTTTCCATCTGACAAAAAGCACTTTTTTTTTTTTTTATAAACTGGAAAAGTAGTTCTTCAAACATATTATAAACCAGTTTGGATGTGGAAATTCCAAATGATTCAATTATTCAGTGATTCGCATCCTTACGAATATTTTCACTCGTCTTTATGTCCACACTTCCCTGAAAAATATTGGATTCTAATAATATCCTGCCAAGAAAACAAATGAAAATTCATATTGCAGAAAACAAATGAGCATCACATATTGTTGTAGGCAAGCATTAAGACTCTTTGCTAAGTCATTCAACACCTTCCTTTATTTGTGCCAGTTGTGAATTGGCATAACTTCGTAACCTGGCACATGACTGGCCCTGCCGAATTGAATTTCATTGAAGACTTGCTATAGATTTCTGACTAGTCTAGATTCTGACTCAGTCTCCAGATGCAAAGGACAGAGTTATATTCCAATGAATGAGAGCATATTACACTAAAAATGTATAGAGGCAGCTGGCTGCACAATATGTTGCAGCATAGCCAGAAACATTGTACAGATGTCTAAGATGTGGGCTTCCCGATGGCATATTAAGCAAAGATGCTTACACATACACAGCCTTAATCAGAAAACATTCTCAGGACAGATGTAGATAAAGCTCTCTCCCGCCGCCCAGCATCACAAGATGATGTCAAGAGCTCATTCACAATAGCAAACTGGAGCTTTTAAAATATTACATGGCAAGTTATAATGCATCTTATATAAAAGCCAGGCCACTATAAGTAGCAGGAACAGCCATATTTTATGGCCTCCGCAATCATCTTTTTCTCCCTCCCACTGAGCCCAGCCAATCTGAACACTGGTACAAGCCAGTGTGACAGGTCATTTTTGGAGTGTGAAACTGACAATATGTACTGAATTAGTGGGTAGAAAGTTGCCCAAACTCATCTCATTTTGAACATTTAGGTGCCAGAAAGAAAAACAAACTGAGCTGGATTCAACCCCAGGCTCAAAAGATGGAAACTGTGGTTTAGATTAATATCAAATTACTTCCTGGCCCAAGCATTTATATCAATTAAGGAAGAGACAAATAGGAGTAAGTTTTTTATGTCAGATGTGTGTCTGAGTGAGACTTGTGGTATTAATTTCTATATATTGTTAGCATAGCAACATCCGCAGCATACTGGAAATCCTTTCTAAAAGGCTGCCTGAGCTTACATAGATACATAGATACATAGAAGATAGGAGCAGGAGTAGGCCATTCGGCCCTTCGTGCCTGCTCCGCCATTCGATGAGATCATGGCTGATCCTTTAATTCAGTATCCCGTCCCCGCCTTCTCTCCGTAACCCTTAACCCCTTTTGCCCGTAGAAATATATCTAATTCCCTCTTAAATATATTTAATGAGCTGGCGTACACTGCCCTCTGTGGCAATGAGTTCCACAGGTTCACCACTCTCTGAGTGAAGAAATTCCCCCTCATCTCTGTCCTAAATGGTTTAGCCCTTATCCTTAAATTATGTCCTCTAGTTCTGTTCTCACCCGCCAAGGGAAACATTCCTTCTGCATCCAGTCTGTCTAGACCTGTCAGAATTTTATACACTTCTATGAGGTCCCCTCTCAATCTTCTAAACTCCAGTGTGTACATCCCTAAACTACATAGTCTCTCCTCATAGGTCATTCCCGCCATTCCTGGTATCAGCCTGGTGAATCGCCGCTGCACCCCCTCCATGGCAAGAACATCCTTCCTCAGATGAGGCGACCAAAACTGTACACAGTACTCGAGGTGTGGTCTCACCAGTGCCCTGTACAGCTGCAGCAAGGTATCCCTGTTCCTGTATTCTAACCCTTTTGCTATGAAGGCCAGCATACCGTTTGCCTTCTTGACCGCCTGTTGCACCTGCATGCTCGCCTTCAGTGACTGGTGTACAAGAACACCCAGGTCTCTCTGTACTTCCCCCTCTCCCAATCTATTGCCATTTAAATAATAATTTGCCCTCCCGTTCCTGCACCCAAGGTGGATAACTTCGCACTTGTCCACATTATAGTGCATCTGCCATTTATCCGCCCAATCGCCCAGTCTGTCCAAATCGCTCTGGAGCTTCCTGGTCTCTTCCTCTGAGCCCACCCCCCCTCCTAGTTTAGTGTCGTCTGCAAATTTGGAAATGCTGCATCCGACTCCCTGATCCAGGTCATTAATGTAAATTGTGAACAGCTGGGGGCCCAGGACAGATCCCTGTGGTACCCCACTTGTTACTGCCTGCCATTCAGAAAATGAGCCGTTTATTCCAACTCTCTGTTTTCTATCTGACAGCCAGTTCCCTATCCACGCCAAAACTTTCCCCTTTATCCCATGAGCCTCAATTTTCCATGCTAATCTTTTATGTGGGACCTTATCGAAGGCCTTTTGGAAGTCCAGGTACACCACATCTACTGGCTCTCCCCCATCTATTCTACCAGTTACTCCCTCAAAAAATTCCAATAGATTAGTCAAGCACGATTTACCCTTTGTAAATCCATGTTGACTCTGTCCTATCCTGTCCCCATTTGCTAAGTGCTCCGCTATTTCATCCTTAATGATGGACTCCAGCATTTTGCCCACAACTGATGTAAGGCTTACAGGTCTGTAATTACCTGCTTTTTCCCTACCCCCCTTTTTGAATAGTGGGGTAACGTTAGCTACCCTCCAATCCATCGGCACTGTTCCCGAGTCTAATGAATTCTGAAAAATCATCCTTAGTGCATCCGCTATCTCTAGGGCCACCTCCTTCAGTACCCTAGGATGCATGTTATCAGGCCCTGGGGATTTGTCCACCTTCAATCCCTTTAGCTTCCTTAACACCATATCCTTAGAGATATTGATTTGCGTCAGTTCCTCCTTTGCCAATGTCCCTATTTTTCCCGATATCCCAGGGAGGTTTTTTGTGTCTTCCTTCGTAAAGACTGACCCAAAGTATGCATTTAGTTGATCTGCCATTTCCTTATTTCCCATTATATATTCCCCCGTATCTGACTGCAATGGACCAACTTTGGTTTTCACCAGTCTTTTCCTTTTGATATATTTATAAAAGCTTTTGGAGTTAGTTTTTATATTTTCCGCCAGCTTGTTTTCGTAAGCTATTTTGCCCCTCTTGATCATGCCCTTTGCCCTCCTTTGCTCTATCTTAAACTGTTCCCAATCTTCCGCTCTGGCGCTTTTTTTGGCTATTTTATACGCCCTATCTTTGGATTTTATGCTGTCTCTAATTTCCCCTGTTATCCACGGTTGAGTCACCTTTTTAGATTTCCTTTTATGCCAGATTGGTATAAACAATTTTTGCAATTTTGTCATTCTATCTTTAAATGTTTGCCATTGTTTATCTACCTCCAGTCCTCCCAGGAACGTTGTCCAATCAGACCTACTCAGTTCCCGTCTCATGGCATCATAATTCCCCTTGTTTAAATTCAGGACCTTAGTCTCTGAGTCAATTTCTTCGCTCTCCATTTCGAGTGAGAAATCGATCATGTTATGATCGCTCTGACCCAAGGGTCCCCGTACAACAAGATTACTGATTAGTCCCTTCTCATTGCACAGTACCCAGTCCAATATAGCCTGTTCCCGAGTTGGTTCCTCGACATATTGATCCAGATAACCATCCCTTAAACACTCAAGGAATTCCTCCTCCTCATTATTTTTACTGATTAGGCTAGTCCAATCTATATGTAAGTTAAAGTCACCTATGATGACAGCTGTGCTCTTATTGCACGCTTCTCTAATTTCCCTCGTGATGCCCTCCCTAACCTCTATTTTACTATTTGGAGGCCTATATACCACTCCTATTAATGTTTTTCGCCCCTCGCTATTTCTTAGCTCCACCCATATAGATTCTGTATTAACTGAGTTAATATCCTTCTTTTCAATTGCATTTATCCCCTCTTTTACTAGCAATGCTACCCCTCCTCCCTTTCTTTTTTGTCGATCCTTCCTAAATACTGAATACCCCTGTATGTTAAGCTCCCAGCCCTGCTCACCCTGCAACCATGTTTCCGTAATCCCAATTAGATCATAATTATTAACCTCTATTTCCACAGCTAATTCATCTACCTTGTTCCTGATGCTTCTCGCATTAAGGTATAAAACCCTCAGGCTTTTTTTATGCTCACATTTTCTATGAATTAGTTTGGCCCTTTGTTTTTTGTTCCTCACCCTTTTACCATTTATTTCTGTCTGCCTTTCACTTTCCTCTATTTCACTACATAGGTTTCTAGCCCCCTGCCATACTAGTTTAAATGCTCCCGAACTGCTTTATCAAAAATTACCCCGAGAACATCAGTTCCATCTCTGCACAGGTGTAGACCGTCCCTTTTGTATAGGTCACACCTACCACAAAACTGGTTCCAATGCCTCAAAAATTTAAAACCCTCCCTCTTACACCACTGCTCAAGCCACGTATTTAGCCTAACTATCCTGTTCTCTGTACTCTTACTAGCACGTGGCACTGGTAGTAATCCAGAGATTACTACCTTCGAGGTCCTACTTTTTAGCTTGGCTTACAAATGCTGAATTACTTGAAGCCCAGTTTAACAGCTTAAACACACACTCATCCACATGGAGGCAAAAAACCTACCCAAATTGAGTTATGATTTTGAAAAAAAAATTAACCCAAGATGCCTGTACTTATGAGTCCTAATGGCGACCTGGAAATTGGTATTTTAGAGTTTAACTAGGCCAGGTAATCACCTGGATACATCACCTGAATGGCTTGAAGCAATGTTACTGCCCTAAACCTTTCCTTCTTGGTAGTATGTGGATTTGAAACTCAAGCCAAAGCCACAAAAGGGTGGTTGCTGGAATCCCTCTCTAAGCTTCTGGGCAGGGCATGTGTATAAGCAATGAGGAGCACAGCCTTTCTGCCCCATTCTGGGAGTTACCTGAAGATTCTTTTGGTAGCATTTGAACGTCTCAAAGCTCCTCCACTTGACTGCCCTTTTCCATTAAATTATATCGATGTTGTTGCAGTCCCAAAAGGAGTGCAAAAAACAAAGCCAAACCAGTTGGCAGATCGAGTCACTGGCCCATAGATCATGGGCCTGAGTCGACATGATGCACTATAGCCTGTTGCTGCATTTAGATAGTCTGATGTAGGACCTCAATGGATGGGGGCGACTAGTCTTGAAAAGGACCACAAACTATGTTCTATCACCTGAAGCCATGGTGATTGAACCTGGATCACTGGATTTTGTGACAGACAATCTGAGACATGTCTGTATATTAGCCCAAACCCCCCAGGTGGTGGTGTAAAGGAAAGTAAAGTAGAGATGACCAATCACATAAAGCCAGAGAGTTGGTGGCTTTGGGAGATTTGATGCAAGTGTAGGGACATCTGGAACTATGACATTCAACTGTAGAATGGTCAAAAGGCTTGCATTTATATAGTGCCTTTCACAACCTCAGGTCATCCCAAAGCACTTTACAGCCAATGAAATACTTTTGAAGTGTAGTCACTGTTATAACGCAGGTCAAGGCTTTTGCAAATGGTCCCCAGATAAATCATCCTTCTCCTTGGGAGATGACTCCTCCCATTTCCAACTGGAGCAATCTGCACACTTCTGGC
The DNA here is from genome assembly GCF_052327205.1 of Somniosus microcephalus. NCBI lineage: Eukaryota > Metazoa > Chordata > Chondrichthyes > Squaliformes > Somniosidae > Somniosus > Somniosus microcephalus. Next base: position 29,278,599 of record NC_140999.1, on the reverse strand, counting down.
CCAAACCCTCTTCAGGTTTAGTGCTGACTGGTGTTGAGCTGTCTCCCTTGGTGTGACAACAGCATCAGGCACATAGGAATTGTATTTGGTTGCCTTCTTTGATAGTATTACGCTAACATGGGAGGACATAAACCATGTTCAGCACTGGTAGGTACAGAAATGTTGGAGAACTGGTCAGATTTTCCCTTTGTGCTTATGCTTTTTAACTAATATATTCTTAATTGATTCTAGACATTATATGAAGCCAGTCCTGGTAAACAGACAAATAAAATCTGTGACATGCAGCACTTAAAGCCGTTTGTTTGGCTTGAAGTCAACACGGTGCTATTTGGCACCATAAAGCTAAATCTGTGGCTCTTTTGTCAACGGAGATAGATGTTAAACAAGAAAATAGAGGTTAATACAAGCAACTGATTAAAAAAATCATAACAACCAATCTCATTAATTCAGGAACAAAACTATAAACTAAAAGACACCTATCCAAAAAGAAGAGATTTTAAATGTAAATATTAGATTCACAAACAAGACATTTTTTCCTGGGTGGAGGAACTTGGATGCAGCTTTTTGCAACACCGCATGGTAGCACGGGTATTGTGCAGCTTGGCACTAGACAATTCACATACCAAAAGTGTCACTAGGGGCCGTCAGCCAATACTGTATGTCACTTTCCCACGTCATCAATCAACCTGGCTCAACTCCAGTAAAGTAGGAGGATGCTGAATGAAAAAAAACTTATATTTTGTGATGTATGTCACGTCAGTGTAAGCTCAATACAACATATGAAAAAGTTCACAGGAATTGGACAAAGAGATTCTCCCCGTCCTCAAGATACCTTGGCTATACATCCTCCTCTTTATCTTGTGCTATATCTGACTCCTTTCCAGATTCTTCAGCATGTGCCAGCATGTCAGCCATCAGTGCCTCCTCCAACTTCTTCCGCACCTGTTGTACAAGTTCTTCTTGCTTCCTGCAATAAATACATGGGCATATTTTAATAGTGGTACGCTCAGCTTTTTCTTCAAGGCTGATCAAATAACGATGTTACACAACAGGCAGATCTCAAATGGTGTACCAGGGTCTATTTCTGGATCATGGAGCCTTTTACTGTGGACCATGCAAGAATTTTAAAGGCATAGGGAGGCATAAGCACAGATCCATCGGCCACCTTTTAACCAATATCTCTTCCACTTCCGTCTCATGAATCATCTCTCATTTCCACTTCTGCCTGACCAATTATCCCTCACTGAAGTGAGCAATGATCGACAGCAATGAGCAAACAGGCAGAAGCAAGAGAGCTCCGTGGGCAGGGCAAAAGCTTCTCTTCATTGCAGATGCCCCTGACAATGGAGAAGAACAATGCCTAACATTTTTTGATCAACAATGTCTTAATTTGGAATCGAGACAAGTCAGTATACAGCAGGTTTGCAAACTGTGGTCCTGCGACTGTTTGAATCAATGCCCAGGAAAGATGTAAAGTAGCTTATTGTTGTAGTTCGCTACTTTTTTTTTCTTTGAACAAAAGCAGCCCCCCAATTAAATATTAATACTAATAAATCAGTATTATTTCCCCTGTAACCAAAATGGCTTATAATTTTTTTTTACCCCCTGCCAATATATAAACAACCCAACTTTCAGAGAACTGGCTACATTGTAGACCTAGATTTTTGTGAGTTTGTCTCAGTAAGCATCTTCTTTTGCATTCTCTAGGCAGCCAGCCCTTAGTGAGGTGAATGTCTGAGGTAAATGGACTTAACTTGAAATTAATTAGGAACTCCCTGCTATACAATAGTAAGCCTGCACTAGTGCAAATTCCCTAAAGGGGAAGGGGAAACAAATCAATTAACTGTCTTCATTTTTCCATTTGATTAGTTCAATGAAATACTGTCACAAGTTAAATTATAGGTAGGGGGGTTTAGATGATCATAACATCCTGGGGTCACCATTGACCAGAAATTAACTGGACCAGCCACATAAATACTGTGGCAACAAAAACAAGACAGAGGCTAGGTATTCTGCGCCGAGTGTCTCACCTCCTGACTCCCCAAAGCCTTTCTACCATCTACAAGGCACAAGTAAGGAGTGTGGTGGAATAATCTCCACTTGCTTGGATGAGTGCAGCTCCAACAACATTCAAGAAACTCGACACCATCCAGGACAAAGCAGCCCGCTTGATTGGCACCCCATTAAAAACATTCACTCCTTCCACCACTGGCTGCAGTGTGTACCATCTACAAAATGCACTGCAGCAACTCGCCAAGGCTTCTTCGACAGCACCTCCCAAACCCGCGACCTCTTCCACCTAGAAGGACAAGGGCAGCAGGCGCATGGGAACACCATCACCTGCAAGTTCCCCTCCAAGTCACGCACCATCCTGACTTAGAAGTATATTGCTGATCCTTCATCGTCGCTGGGTCAAAATCCTGGAACTCCCTCCCTAACAGCACTGTGGGAGTACCTTCACCACACGGACTGCAGCGGTTCAAGAATGCGGCTCGCCACCACCTTCTCAAGGGCAATTAGGGATGGGCAATAAATGCTGGCCTTGCCAGCGACGCCCACATCCCATAATCGAATTAAAATAAACAGCAGCAAGGGTGGGAGATTTTACTGCAAGTACATGGAAAGCAAACCTCACTTACACATCCTAAATTTAAAGATGTCCAAATATTACTAGACACCATAAGTTTTAATTTAAAGTCATTCATTTAAAGTCATTCATTTAAAGTTAACTGGTCACTGTTAAAAAGGTACAATTTAGAGCTATCAAATGTTATTTAAGATTTACTTGCAACTTAAGTTTTAGGATTGGATTCAGAGTGCTTGTACAACAATGTTTGATATCTGTGAATGGGAGATAGTAATCGAACACGACACGGACAACAGTGGCAGAAAAAATTGGAACCCAGGTTTGTGTAACCTCTTCTAATAGAAGGATTGGGAGGAATAGGAACAGGAGGAGGCCATTTAGCTCCTCGAGCCTGTTCCGCCAGTCAATGAGATCATGGCTGATCTGCAACCTAACTCCATATACCTGCATTTGCCCCATATCCCTTAATACCTTTGGTTAACAAAAATCTATCTACAGGAAACTCTCGTTTAAACGGCACCTAAATATCCAGAATTCTCTATTAACTGGCAAAATTCTCGCTCCGAAAACAACACCTCAATAACCGGCAATGTTGCCAAGTCCGAGTTAGTCAGTGGGGGTAGTTCTCCAAACTGCCACTACTCGGCTTCTTGGCGCTGTCGGGAGTCGGAACACCTCAAAACCCCTGTAACAGGAGTCTGACTCTCCCACGCTGCCGGTAGTCTCTTCTGATCCGCCATTTTACAGAGGTACTGTGCGTCTCCCACGCTGCTGGTAGTCATTGCATTGCATTATGGAAATCCCAAAAGTTGGTCCAAGCAAAAGGAAGAGTGTGGTATTAACTTTAAAACAGAAAATCGACATATGCCAACGACTAGAAAGGGGAGAGAAGCGTATCAACATTACGAATTAATTCAAAATCGGTTCGTCAACAATCTACGACATCAAATCGCAGAAGGATAAGCTGCTCAAGTTTTATTCAAGCTCGGAGACATCTAAGGGTGTAGAGACACGGCGTACACTTCGGCCTAAGCTTGAAGAGCTGGATACCGTGCTTTATGGAGTGGTTTTCTCTTAAGCGTTCAGAGGGTGTTCCGATTTCTGGACCCATGCTAATCGAAAAAGCGAAGGATTTCAACGCAAAGATGGAGCTCACCGACGAGTATGCTTTCTTAGAGGGATGGCTAACGTGCTTCAAGGTACGGCACGGGATAAGACGACTCGATATTTCCAGGGAGAAGAAATCAGCTGATCACAACGCCGCAGAAGAATCTGCGATTATTTCAATTGGATTATGCAGCAACATGATTTGTCGCCAGCACAGCTATACAATGCTGACGAAACTGGCTTATTTTGGAGGTTTTTGCCAGAATCAACACTTGCTGGGGTTAGTGAGGCTAATGCTTCAGGTTACAAGAAAAATAAGGATTGTGTAACCGTGCTAACATGTGCGAACGCTGTTGGATCACACCGGGTTAAACTTCTTGTCATTGGGAAGTATAAAAATCCCCGTGCATTTACAAATGTGAGGCACTTACCTGTTGAGTACAAAGCTCAAAGGAATGCTTGGATGGATAAGGAAATCTTTTCGAATTGGTTCCATCATATTTTTGTTCCATCTGTGAAGGAACATTTCTGTAGAATAGGGGAACCTGAAGATAGCAAATGCATTTTATTGCTTGATAATTGTAGAGCCCATCCGCATGAATCAGAGTTGGTTACGGGAAATATTTTCACCATTTATTTGCCACCAAATGTAACTTCTCTCATACAACCCATGGACCAGGGTTTATCCAAAATCTCAAGTGTCATTACAAGAAAGACTTCCTACGTAAACTGGTAAGCCAAGATGACAATATTCACGCATTTCAGAAGGAATACAATCTTAAAGATGCCATCTTTAATGCTGCATGTTCCTGGAACTTGGTGGAAGGTCACACTTTGAGACAAGCCTGGCGCAAATTGTGGCCTTCTGTAATGTTTGCTGAAGGTTGTTCTTCAGAGGAGGAATTTCATGGGTTCAATGTTCGTCCCAAGAGGAGTACAGTAATGGAAATGGCTGGCATGGTGAAAAATGTCGGCCCAGCAAACCCTCTACGTCACCTCAGTGAAAGTGATATTGAGCAGTGGGTTGATGCAGATAGAGAAGTTGCTGTTGTGCATATGCTAAGTGATGATGAAATAATGGAGAATGTTTTGAATCCAAAGAAAAAGAAAGTGAGATGGAAAGTGAAGAGGATGAGATTTCTGAAGAGATGATTTTTTCTTGGGCTAAAGCTGCAGAAGATTTTGCTTCATTCCTCAAATTTGCTGAAGGCCATTCTTGCTATTCTGCCCAAGAAGTTATGCACCTCCATATTCTGCATTCCACCTTTCTACAAAAAAGACAAGAGTCCACTGAGCAAGCAGACATCCGGGACATGTTTAGGAAAGCTTCCAAAAGAGTTGAAGCAGTGGAAGTGCCTGAAGAATCTGTTGAAGTGCATGATCCTGATGACCCAGCTGGCATGGATATTCCTGATGAACCAGTTGACTTGGAATAAGTGTACAGTCAACCACCATACAGTACTTTATACTGTACTGTACAGTCGTTTATAAGTTTTGTTTTACTGTTAAGTAATTAAAGAGTTATGGATTACCCTCAACTGGCAGTACTGTACTTAATCAAGCATCTTCCACCGTCCATTTAACACAACATTCTGTAGGTGAGTACCCAATTACTGTATACTGCACATTTCTTGATTTTTTTGTTTTTCTTTGTTAAAAAATGCCTCAGTAGATAACCCTCTCCACCATCCGGAAATTTTGATAAACCGGCAACACGCCGGTCCCAGATAAAGAAAGTTTCCTGTATCTCAGATTTAGACTTAACAATTGATCTAGCATCAATTGCTGTTTGCGGAAGAGAGTTCCAAACTTCTGCCACCCTTTGTGTGTAGAAGTGTTTCCTAATTTTACTCCTGAAAGCTCTGGCTATGCCCCCTAGTCCTAGACTCCCCGACCAGCGGAAATAGTTTCCCTCTTATCTACCCTATCTGTTCCCTTTAATATCTTGAAAACTTCGATCAAATCACCCCTTAGCCTTCTAAATTCTAGGGAATACAACCCTAATTTGTGTAATCTCTCCTCGTAACTTAACCCTTGGGAGTCCAGGTATCATTCTGATAAACCTATGCTGCACTCCCTCCAAGGCCAATATATCCTTCCTAAGGTGTGGTATCCAGAACTGCTCACAGTACTCTAGGTGTGATCTAACCAGGGCTTTGTATAGCTGCAGCATAACTTCTATCCCCTTGTGTTCTAGTCCTCTAGATATAAAAGGTGGCATTGTGGCGGAGCCACTAAGGGACTCCGATCAATTGTATATAATTCCCTTTAATAATGTTAGCTACAGCCTGAGTCTGTATCTTTGTTTTCACTGTTTACATGTACAGAGCGCGATCACTTTAATAGCGCGGGTAAACGCGATGACGTCATGCCGTTCATCACGTGATCCCCCACCGGCGGGAAAAACGTGATGTCATGACGTCAGCCACGGGACCGACCAAGCAGTCCTCGTGGAGCCTCCGAACTGACTCGACCTATATTCGATGTTCTCCTGTAATTATCCGTTAAACTCTGTTAGTTTTCATTAAACCTCGTTTATTTGATCGCCTGAGTGGACCTCAGTCTTTTGGATAGGAACCAGACATTCCTACATTGGTGACCCCGACTTTTGCGAATGGTTTTCGCAGAAGTTACTGAACATGGAATCGAACGCCGTTGCTTTGAAGCTACCACAGTTCTGGAAGCAACAGCCAGCCGCATGGTTCATCCAGGCTGAAGCCCAGTTCGCAATCAGGAACATCGTTGCGGATCAGACCCGTTACTATTATTAAGTGGTCTCCGCCCTCGACAGCGCCACAGAATCACGGATCGTCAGCCTGCTTGGTAATCCACCAGAAGATTGCAAGTATGAAACGATAAAGGCGCGGTTGTTACAGGTCTTCGGGCTCACGAAGTCGGAGTGCGCCCGCCGGCTGCTCGCTATGCCTGGCCTCGAAGACTCCAAGCCGTCAGAGCTCATGAGCCAAATGCTCACGCTCCTGGCTCCGAACCGGAATGCTTCCTCTTCAGGGAGCTATTCCTCAGCCAGCTACCGGAGCAAGTTCAGACTGCCCTAGCCAGGTCGGAAGTCACAGACTGCGCAGAGCTGGCTGCCGAAGCGGACAAGATCTTCGCGGTGGCACAGCAGTACTGCGCTGCCACGAGGCGCCCATCCCCCACAGACGCTGCTCCAGCCCCTCAACCTGCGGGGTTGTGCTTCTACCACGCCCGTTTTGGCGCGAAAGCAAGAAGCTGCCGCCCTCCCTGCAGCTTTTCGCTCAAAAAAAAAAAACCCAGCAGCAACCCTGTCGAAAGAGGACCGGTTATAATGAGCGCCCCGCGGCTGCGATGGCAAATCGGTAATTCGGGAAAACTCCTCTTCATCACCGACTCCCTATCTGGTCGACATTTCCTCTGCGACACCGGGGCGCAGTGTAGCATCCTACCCGTGTCAAATCTTGATCTACAAGCTGGGGGGGGGGGGGGGGGGGGGCACGGCCCCTCCCTCGAGGCGGCTAATGACGGGGCCATTCGGACCTTCGGAAGACGGCGGGTCCAGGTGTGCTTCGGCGGCCAGCGGTTTTACTGGGATTTCATCACGGCCAAAGTCTCAAGCCATCCTCGGGGCAGATTTTTTGTGCGCCAACGGCCTGCTGGTGGATGTATGGCACCGCCGGTTGATCAATGTGGCCACTTTTCACTCCATCCTGTGCCACCGCGGTAACGCCGTGTCGCGCACTGTCTCCTGTGCGTTCCCACCTCCGGATGACTTCACTCACCTCCTCGGAGATTTCCCAGACCTGACCAGACCCACCTTCTCTTCCACGGCCACGAAACATGGTGTCAAACATCACATCACCACTACTGGCTCCCCGGTCTACGCACGGGCCCGGCGCCTCGAACCTGGCAAGCTCGCGGCTGCGAAAGCGGAGTTTGACATGATGGAGCGGCTAGGGATTATTCGCCTGTCGAATAGTCCCTGGTCTTCGACTCTCCACATTGTTCCGAAACCTGGCGGCGGATGGCGGCCTTGCGGCGACTACCAACGCCACTACTCCTAATCGGTACCCGATCCCTCATATTCAGTATTTCTCTGCCCATTTGGCGGGAAATACCATTTTTTCAAAAGTTGACCTTGTCCGTGGCTACCACCAGGTCCCCGTACACCCGCAAGACGTCCCGAAAACTGCAGTCATCACCCCATTCGGCCTGTTTGAATTTCTGCGGATGCCATTTGGATTGAAGAACGCTGCACAGGTTTTCCAGCGCTTGATGGACTCCGTGCTTCGGGACCTAAAGTTTCTATTCGTCTACCTCGACGACATCCTCATCGCCAGCCCTAATAAAGAGGAGCACATCTGCCATTTACGCACCCTCTTTAGATGCCTCAGTCAACACGGCTTGATCATCAACCCGGCCAAGTGCCAGTTCGGCCTGCAGCAGATTGATTTCTTTGGCCATCGCATCACATCGGACGGCGCAATTCCACTGCAAACGAAGGTGGAGGCAGTTACTTCGTTCCCGCGCCCGCAGACCATCAAGGCCCTGCAGGAGTTCCTCGGGATGGTAAATTTTTATCACCGGTTCGTCCCTAATGCAGCTCTGCTCATGCAGCCCCTGTACCAGGCCCTCAAGGGCAAGTCCGGCAAGGATCCGATTAGCTGGACGGTCGACATGGACCGGGCGTTCGTCGACACAAAAGGCGCCTTAGCCAACGCAACCGTGCTGGCGCACCCACTGCCAGGTGCCACTATCGCCCTTACCACCGACGCGTCAGACTGCGCCATCGGCGCAGTGCAGGAACAGTGGGTGCATGGGACGTGGCAACCGCTGGCGTTTTTCAGCCGTCAACTACGGCAAAACGAACGGAAGAACAGCACGTTCGACCGGGAGTTGCTGGCCCTTTTTCTGGCCATCCGCCATTTCCGGTTCTTGCTAGAGGGGCGTCCGTTCACGGCTTTTGTGGACCATAAGCCACTAACGTTCGCTATGGCCAAGACCACCGAACCGTGGTCAGCTCGGCAACAACGTCAGTTGACGTTTATCTCAGAATTCACCACTGACATTCAGCATGTGTCCGGTAAAGACAACCTGGTGGCGAATTGCCTCTCCTGCGCAACCGTTCATGCGGGCCAGCTCGGCATCGACTATGCCCTCATGGCTGCGGATCAAGCCTCGGATCCGGAAGTCCAATCTTACAGAACCAACCCCTCTAGCCTCCAAGCGGCCGACGTCAAATTCCATGCCGCGGGCACTACGCTACTCTGCAACGTCTCCGTAGGAGATCCTTGCCCTATCGTGCCGGTCGCCTGGTGCCGAAAAGTTTTTGACGCCATACACGGGTTGTCGCACCCTGGCATGAAGGCCTCGCAATGGCTGATGTCGTCCAAATTCGTGTGGCGGGGCATGCACATGGATGTTCGCGACTGGGCCAACACCTGCGTGGTCTGCCAAAAGGCCAAGGTGCAGCGTCACGTCACGGCTCCATTGGCCACTTCCGCTGTTCCGGAACGTAGGTTTGATCATGTGCATGTGGACCTGGTGGGGCCACTTCCGCCTTCGCACGGGTTTACTCATCTTCTTACAATGGTGGACCGCACCACTCGATGGTCGGAGGCGGTTCCTTTGTCATCCACCACTTCCGCAGATGTCGCCAGGGCATTCATCTCCTCTTGGGTCGCCCGTTTCGGGGTACCGGCGGACATCTCGCCTGATCGTGGGCCGCAGTTTTCTTCTGAGCTCTGGAACGCTGTGGCTCAGGGGCTCGGCGTCAAGCTACATCGCACCACTGCCTACCATCCACAGGCGAACGGCCTGTGCGAACGATTCCACAGGTTGCTGAAAGCCGCACTGCGAGCCAGCCTTCAAGGCGCGGGCTGGGTGGACAGGCTTCCATGGGTCCTTTTGGGACTTCGTACGGCGCCTAAAGATCTTCAATCGTCCTCGGCAGAGCTCGTATATGGCCAGCCGCTACGTGTACCAGGGGATTTCCTTCCGACTCCAACAGAGCTATGGTCCGCATCCCAGCAGCTCATCAGCCACCAGGAGACGGCCAGAAGTTTCGCTCCAGTGCCTACGTCACATCACGGCTTGCAGAGCTCCCACGTCCCAGCTGAGCTGAAGAACGCCAACTATGTGTTTATCCGCCACGACGCTCATCGGGATCCGCTCAAACCCCCTTACACTGGTCCTTTCCGCGTGATAGAGCCAGGAGACAAAACTTTTTCGGTCGATGTCGGAGGTAAACCGGACCACATTTCGGTTGACCGGTTGAAGCTGGCTCACTTGGACCTTGACCGCCCAGTCGAGATCGCACAACCGCCGAAACGTGGCCGACCGCCCACAGTCGCCGTGCCAGATCAAACGCAACCGCCCGCCAGCCGTCCATCAGCTTCCACTTCAAGGCTACAGAAGTCGATCTGACAGGCTTGTCAGGCCTCCTCGCTGTTTTAGTTTTGCTATTAAAGACAATTCTGGGGAGGCGCATGTGGCGGAGCCACTAAGGGACTCCGATCAATTGTATATAATTCCCTTTAATAATATGTTAGCTACAGCCTGAGTCTGTATCTTTGTTTTCACTGTTTACATGTACAGAGTGCGATCACTTTAATAGCGCGGGTAAACGCGATGACGTCACGCCGTCCATCACGTGATCCCCCACCGGCGGGAAAAACGTGATGACGTCAGCCACAGGACCGCCCAAGCAGTCCTCGTGGAGCCTCTGAACTGACTAGACCTATATTCGATGTTCTCCTGTAGTTATCCGTTAAACACTGTTAGTTTTCATTAAACCTCGTTTATTTGATCACCTGAGTGGACCTCCGTCTTTTGGATAGGAACTAGACATTCCTACAGCATTCCATTAGCCTTTTTGATTATTTTCTGTACCTGTTCATGACATTTTAATGATCTATGTACCTGGACCCCCAAAGTCTCTGGACCTCCACTGTTTTTAGCTTTTCACCATTTAGAAAGTACCATGTTCTATCCTTTTTAGGTCCAAAGTGGATGACCTCACATTTGCCTACATTGAAATCCATTTGCCACAGTTTTGCCCATTCACTTAATCTATCAACATCCCTTTGTAATTTTATGCTTTCATCTACACTGCCTACAATGCCGCCTATCTTTGTGTCATCAGCAAATTTGGATATGTGGCTTTCTGTGCCATCATCCAAGTCGTTAATAAATATTGTGAATAGTTGAGGCCCCAATAAATATTGTGAATAGTTGATGCCCCAACACAGCTCCCTGTGCGACACCACTGGTCACAGCCTGCCAATTAGAGTACATGCCCATTATCCCTACTCTTGGTTTCTTGCCGCTTAGCCAATTTCCTAACCAGGTCAAAAATTTGCCTTCAATTCCATGAGCTTCAACCTTAGTTAACAGTCTTTTATGAGGGACTTTATCAAATGCCTTCTGAAGTCCATATAAATAACATGCATAGACATTTCCCTGTCCACTACTTTAGTCACCTCTTCAAATTATTCAATCATATTTGTCAGGCAAGACCTACCTTTCACAAATCCAAGCTGGCTCCCTCTGATCAGCTGAATATTTTCAAGATGTTCAGTCACCCTATCCTTAATTATAGACTTTAGCAATTTCCCAACAACAGATGTTAGGCTAACTGGTCCATAATTCCTTGGTTTCCCTTTCTCGCCATTCTTAAATAGTGGAGTGACACATGCAATTTTACAATCTAAAAGGAATGGTTCCTGAATCGAGAGAACTATGGAGGATTATAGTTAGGGCATAAAAAGAAACAAATTGCTTGCAGGGATTGACATCTATTGCAGGAAAAAGGGCACAGAAAAAAGTAGCAAAAGCACAAGAGTTAACAATCCTTTCACCCTCCATTGCCCAAGAAGGTGCCGATGTCAACTTATTCAGCTCAGACCATTAACTGAACCTGGGACTGTCCAATCTGCACGGTCTAGCATTGCACTGACAAGTGCCTTTACCCTCTGGGACTTGAAATGGGTAGCTTTTCCAATTCACCACCTGCTTAGTAATCTGGCAGGACGAATCATATGGCCTTTATTGAACCTGCCTGATTTTCATTCCATTGTGATCTGCGTCGCCAGATTACTGCCCAGGTGATGAAAATGAAAATCTACTCCCAACGGTTCATTGTGGAAGCACTTCCCAACATGGAGGGGAAAAACAAGCAAAATGCACTTGCACACTGCCTAGGCAGGCTGACTAAACTCACATCAATAAACTGATGTGGAAAAAGTAAGAAAGACTTGCATTTATATAGCACCTTTCACAACCTCAGGAGTCCCAAAGCGCTTTGTAGCCAATGACGTATTTTTGAAGTGTAGTCACTGTTGTAATGTAGGAACCGTGGCAACCAATTTGTGCACAGTAAGCTCCCACAAACAGCAATATGTTAATGACCAGATAATCTGATTTAGTAATGTTGATTGAGGGATAAATATTGGCCAGGACACTGGGGATAACTCCCTGCTGTTCTTCAAAATAGTGCCACGGGATCTTTTATTTCATCCGAGAGAGCAGGTTTAACGCCTCATCTGAAAGTCAGCACCTCCAACAATGCAACACTCCCTCATGGAGTCTGCCTGTCATCTCAGGAAGGTTGCAGAGATTGTAGAAGGCAAAAATTACAAAAACATTTCTTACATCCTGTACATTACATATTGTGAGCAATACATAATTTAAGTATCCAGAATCAGGAAAAAAAAAGAGTTCTATGCAAAAAAGATAGAATATTTACTGTACCCTTTTGAATAGTCACAAATATACAACTTTTACCACCCAAATAGCTCACATTTGAAAATTAGCCACCGTCAATTTCAGGTTTGACAAATGATGGAGGAAGTGAGAACATAGATGGACTAGAGGATAATATAGAACAATTGATAGAGCTAACTATAAAATAGGAATTGATTCAGAAAAAAATTAACAGCTCTAGTGGATAAGTCACCCGTTGACATGCACCCTCAGGTGTTGAAAAAAATCAGAAGAGCTAGCTGAGGCTCTAGCCACAATTAAACAAAATGTGCATTATACAAATTGTGCTGGGAGAGTAGCCAATGTAACACTGTTGCACCAACAAAGAGAAAGATAAACCAGGAAACTATAGACCGGTTAATCTAATGTCAGTGTGGGAATACTCTTTGAAGCCATAATTCGAGATCAAATTAGTAAGAAATTAGAAATGCAAGTCATGTAATTAAGTGTTTTTAAAGTATAAAATTACTTGATTGGACAGATAGAGGGAATGCAGATGTACAGGAAACTTTCTGGTATCCGGCACTGACGGGACCGAGCTGTTGCCGTTCCATCAAAACTGCCGGAGAAACCAGCGCTAATGTTAAAACATATGGAGCTTCTGAGCTCCGTGTGAAGCAACAAACCCTGTTGCTTAGCAACAGCTTCAAAACAGTCGGCGTAGCTTGCAAGCGTCTCTGTAGCTAAGCAACAGCTTCAGCTAGACCTTGCAGAGCCACGAATGGAGGAAAAAAAGCAACGAGAAGTAAAAAAACTTATCGGAACCGACTCCTGAATTTTGCCGGTGGATAGAGCTTTCCGGACATTTAACCTCCGGTTAAACAAAAGTTTCCTGTAGCATATTTGGATTTTCAGACGGTTTTGATAAGGTGCCTCATAAGAAACTTATTAGAAGCGTATGGTCTAGGAGAAAATGTAGCAGCTCGAATAGAAAGCTGGTTGATGGACAGGAAACAAAGAATTGGGTAAATGGATGTTGTTCAGACTAGAAGTCATGTACCCCAGGGGCCAGCTTTTGTTTTCTTATATGAATATAATAATATGGACTTGAGTATAGGGAACACAATCCCAAAATTTGCTGACAACACAAAAGTAGGAGCTTTGACAAACTGTGAGGACTGCAAGAAACTTCAGAAGACTGGTTAGTGGAATGGGCAGATAGGTGTCAGATGCAAATTAATGTGGCGAAAAACAAATGGGAGTACACAGTCACTGGAAAGACGCTGAAGGGTGTGGATGAACAGATAACTAGGAGTTCAAATACTAAATCCTTAAAAAGTACAAGTGCAGGTAGGTAAAGTTATAAAAAAGCCAAAGATGGTTGGCTTTTTATAAATAAGAGCATAAAGTACAAGAATAAAGAAGTATTGATGAATTTATACCAAACACTGGATAGTGTAGTGTGTGCAGAGTTGAGCATGCCAAACTATGACTTGAGAGCAGACATTCATCAGGATGATGCCAGGTTCTATAGTTATGAGAAAACTTGAGATACTGGGACTATTTCCACTGGAGCATAGATGGCTAATGGTAGGTTTAATAGGATGTTTTTAAAATTATGAAGAGTTTTGATAAGAGTGAATAGGGAAAGACTATTCCCTCTTGTTAGGGAGTTGGTGATAAGGGTCATTAATTTAAAATTATCACCAAGAATGCAAGGAAGGAGGTTGGGAGAAATTTCTTTACACAGTGGGTTATTGCCACAGGGAGTGGTTGAGACCAATGTTGCTTTTAAAGAGAAAATTGGATAAATATTTGGAGCGAGAACAGGACAGTGGGATTGGTTTTAGATTGCACTAACAAAGAGTCAGCACAGACAGAGTCAAATGAGTCCCCTTCTGTGCTGTAAACTTCTATAGCTCATTTAGAATTGGGACTAATTTCAATTGATTTTATAATGCCAAAAGCAAGTTTATTGTAAATTAGTTTCTAAATCAAACTTGTTCTTGGATCCAAATCCAACCCTTCAGCAATTGAATCTCAAAATCACTCAACAACAAGCGTGGTATTTAAGAGTAATTGGCATGCCCATTTTCTAGTCACTGTTTTAAAAAAACAATTGCAACCCGAGTAAATCAGGTTTTCATTTGTCAAGATCCAAGAACTAATGGATTTTAAAAGTCTCCCGTACAGGAAGAGAGTGTATGCCTAACTTTTAGTAACTTAATTTTTTGGGAAAACCATGTATGATTTATGCACAAGAAAATGTCATTATGTTGCAGATGGGTGGTGCACATTTGGTCTTCTGTTACACAAGGACACAGGAATTGCACCAGTTCATTTTGACCTGAAGCTAAACTGAAATTGACTCACTATTCACCTCTAACACCCCTATCAAAAAAAGATATCCAAGTGCAGGAAACTCTCGATTTACCAGCACCTAAATAACCGGAAATCTCTGTTAACCGGCAAAATTCAGGAGTAGGTTCAGGTAAGTTTTTACTTCATATTAGTGGCCGTTCCTGGGTCTGTGGCCGTGTAACCGGGGTTCCTGCACCTGTTGCTATGCAACAGGGACGCCTGGATCTGTGGCTGGGGTTCCTGCACCTGTTGCCATGCAACAGGGACACCTGGTTCTGTGGCCATGTACGGGGCCCTCGTACCTTTTACTATACCTCTCTGTAATCCGGACTTTTTGATAAACCGGCACCACGCTGGTCCCGGATAAAAAAAAGTTTCCTGTACCTGTGGAGGTGGAAAGGTCCGAGTGTGACATGTGAAGAATACATAATATTCAAAGAAGTATGATCCTACAAGGTAGGCAATCTTTCTTCATGGAAGCCTCCTTCACACACCAGCAAAACATATTAAAGTTGTACCATTCAGTGTACTGGGTGAGGTGTGGGGAAAGAAAGAGATGGTAAAGCCCCTATGGAGGAATTGTACAACTGTCAGGACTGAACTTCCAAAGGCATTATTGTGTTCTGCAATTAATTCTGGAAAGTAATTTTTAGCATGTGAGTGAGTGAGGCCCATGAATCAGCTGTGGAGTGAGTAAAAAAATCTTCAATCTCCCCTACAAGGTAGTGGCTGTACTGAATGCACTCAACCATTCATTTAGTGTCTATCGTGTTTGAATCACAGAAAACAAACAATCCTAAAGTATTACTAGAGTCAGAATGCCACAAACACGACTAAACTAAAAGCGTGCATTTAATCACTTCCGCAAGCCAAACCAATGCTAATAGTGTCAATGTGTATAAAACAGGTTATCCTCCAATGATTCAAACACAAAAGTATCCTGGAAAACAGAAATAACAGCAACACAAACCTAAATAACAAATGATTTTTAAACCAATGTCAAATGCTGAAGGTTGCTCCAGAATCTGAAGGAACATCATGAGATAGAACTAACCAATTTCGAACACCACCAATGCAAAAATATTTCCCATTTGGTACTATTATCTCCATTATTGGAGGTCCTGTAGGAACGAATCAATGTATCTACCACTGAAAGCTCGACGCCCTGCTATAACAATCACCATCTTTCAATAAGCAGGTAACCATTAAATGTATTGGACTCCAACTGAAAGATTAAATCTCGTCTTCAGTGAGATCCCGTCTCTGCTCACTGCCAGGGGCCAAGATGTCCAAGGAAAATTATTTTCCAAACCAATACAGTAAATATTATTATAGCTACAGTTCACAATACTTTCATATGTTTTAATAGTATACCTCACGTAATAGTTACTGAGCACAGGACAATTAGTGTTCCTACCTAATGTCCTCATCGGTGACCATGAAAGCTTTGCAGAGCGGTTGAGAGGTATTCAGCCATACACCAGGATTCTTTTCCACTGCTGCAGAGAGTTGGCCAGTGATTGGATTGGAACTAGTGTGTAAAGCACTCGCAATAGCAGACAACAAAGTTTCATCTGTGCATCCTGGCCCCACACCTGCAAAAGAAAATATGCAAGTAGTTTTAGTTATTAATCACAATTTTCTCATGAACCAGACTGTTAACAATAAGTCATCTTCCCACGTCCTATGGCACTTGCTTTTCTTAAGTAATGGATATCCCAGTTTAGATAACTTGGGGGGAAAAAAAGTTTTAGAAGCAAGACTGCCAGTTTCTTTAGATGATTAAAGTTAACTTGTAAATGGTTTATGGATCAATGCGTGAAGAGATCATTTATAACTCCTGGGTTTTTTTTTGTTGACAGTGACATCCTAATTAGATATTGGAAAGCTCTATGATATAGTATACTTGTACTTCTAGAAAGCATTTGATAAGGTGCCACAGGTTTACGGCAGTGGGTAAAACATGGGAATGGATAAGGAATTGTCTAAAGAGAGCGCAGTGGATACTAGTTCAGGAAGTAATTGTTGGGATGGTGAGTTGTACTGAGCAGAATGCCCCATGGATCAGTGCTGGAGGCCTTTGCAGTCCTAGTCTGGATAAATTACTTGTATTCAGAAACAAGGGGGCGGCGAGTCTAATGAAGCAGGCAAGGAATTACAGAAGGACCTAGACAATATGCTGCAAGTGGGCAAAACTATGGCAGATGAAATTCAACACAGACAAGTGCAAATTCATTCAAATGGAAGGGAAAAAGTGTGGGGTGCACTTAAACAATGGTGTCAAACTAGCTATGGGACAGATCATGAGATCTGGGAGTGGTAAAATACTCAACTCTGACTTGTCCAGTCATTGTAGAGCAGCAATTAACAAAGCAAAACAGAATCATAGAGTGATACAGCCCAGAAAGAAGCCATTTGGCCTATTATGCTTGTGCTGGCTCTTTGAAAGAGAATAGAGTTATATTACCAGATCAACAACTTCGTTATAGAGCGCCTTTAACGTAGCAAAATATCCAAAGACATTTCACCAAGGTGTAATCAAAAAGATGCTCAGCCAAATAAGAAACGGTGATCAAAAGATTGGTCAAAGAGGGGAGTTTTAAGGAGGATTTAAAGGGAGTGGAGGCGACGTTTAAGGAGGGAATTCCAGAGCATGGGGTCTAGACTGCAGAAGGCATGACTGCAAATGGTGGAGTAAAGGGAGGGGAGGATGCGTAAAAGGCGAGTGGTGATGGTGGTGGGGAAATTGTAGGGCTGGAGAAGGTTAGAGACTGGGTAGGATGAGGCTATGTACGGATTTGAACACAAGGATGAGAATTTTAAACTTGAGGCGTGGGGACCAACAGCCAATGTAGGTCAGCAAATACTGGGTGATGGGTGAGCGGGACTTGGTGCGAGATTGGACGGGGACAACAGAGATTTGGATGAACTGAATTTTACAGAGGATGGAAGATGGGAGGCTAGCCAGGACAGGCGGAGAATTAAGCAGTCTTTGTGATGGAGAATATAGGGGCAGAAGCGCAGCTCAGGGTTGAATAGGACACAGAGGTTGCAAACCGTGTGGTTAAGCCCGAATAGAATAGCCTGGGAGGGGGAGAGAAACAGTGGTAATGGTACAGAGTTGGTGATGGGAGCTGAAGACGATGGCTTCTGTCTCAATATTTAACTGGAGGAAACTATGTCTCAGACAAGACTGGTGTCTGACAATAGAGGCAGTGGAGGGTCAAGAGGCAGTGGAGAGGTAGAGCTGACCCCATATCTGCAGATGATGTCACCAAGGAGCATCATATAAACGAAGAGGAGGAAGGAGCCATGAATACATCCTTAGGGGGACTCGAGCTAACGGTATGAGGGCAGGAAGAGAAGCCATTGCTGGAGATGTTCTAGCTACTATGGATAGGTAGCAGTGGAATCAAGAGAGGGCAGTGCCAGTGAGCTGGATAATGGAGAAGTGTTGGAGGAGGATGGTGATGATGTAGTTGACGGAGTCAAAGGCTGTAGAGAGATTGAAGAAAACAAAGAGGGATAATGTACCATGGTCAGTCAGAGATTGTCATTTCTGACTTTGGTTAGAGCCATTTCAATGATGTGACACTGGTGGAAACCTGATCGGAAAGATTCAAACAAAGGGAGTTGTGGGAAACATTGGCATGGAATTGGGAGGCAACAATACATTTAAGGACTTGAGGAAAGGGAGGTTGGAGATGGGGCAGTAGTTTGCATGGGGACAACAGTGTTTTTTTTTATAAAGAGGAAGGGGGTGATGATGGTGCTTTTGAAAGTGAGGACAATATCCAATGATGGTGAACCATTTAACCAGTGAAGTTTAAGGCCATCATGCTGAAGCTGTATAGTGCTCTGGTCAAGCTGCACCTTGAATATTGTTTTCATTTCTGCTCACTGAGGCATAAGGGAACAAAGCAGAAAATCTCCCAGCGCTTTCCCAGCTCTAGTTTCAACCTGTGCATTATTTGTTTCAGACTGTACATGGTTCATTTGTCCAGCTTATTTGAGGACTGGGGGAGGGGGGGGCAGGGGTCAGCAACCTGTAAGGTTGTTACTCTTTTCCTGTCCTCTCATTAGAGGGTGGCCAGGTCATGCAGGCGTGCTGAGTTTTCTGCTGTCATGAGGTAGAAGAGGGAAATGTGTCTGCAGAGGTGATCTGTGCTACAAAGAGCAGTTCTAATTGTGCTGAATTGCCATGGGTTTTGGAGAGTAGAGTAAGCTCCTAGAAGCACAGGTGGAGATGGGAAGAGAAAGAGAGAGTCTTGATGCATGCAGTGAAAATTGGGGAGAAGCTGTTGGAAGGCTAAAACCAAGCTGAGAGCAGCTTGCCTATTTCTAAAGGAATAGAAACATAGCATAGCATGAACTTCCAAACTTATGACTTTCCAAACTTTAGTACACAAAACGATAAATTATTTTCAGATGGTTGTGCCCATGAGACACAAACTGCAAAATCATTCCACAAGATTTTCAAAAATCTCTGCCCTGACCCCAAATAAAAAAAGCAGGCAATGATACAAAAATGTGTGTTCACCTTGCAGACCTTTAGGTAGATCCATAGTTTTGATGATTTCTTCTGCAATATCAAAGGCATTCAATCCAGTAAGTTTTTTCTCCCAGAATAACTAAAAAACAAGTGAAGGAAAGGAGTAAATACTTCAAAGAGTAAACTGGAAAAAAACTCAATAGTTTTGCAAATTTGCTACATATAAATTTGTTGAAGAAACATTTTAATTAGAAACACAGCAGGATTATCTTAAACTCAAGAGCAGTTTAATTTGAGTTGAGATTTGAACAGAAATTGAAGGCAAATAAAAATGGAAAGAGTTTACAAACCATGAGCAAATGCAAACATGTGGCAATACTAAACTATATACAGGAAACTTTTTTTTAAATCTAGCACCGATGGGACTGACGTGGTGCCGGTTCATCAAAAATTCCGGATCACCGAGCGCTATAGTAAAAGATACGGAGAGCTGAGAGCTCCGTATAAAGCAACAAACCCTGTTGCTTAGCAACAGGTTCAAAACAATTGCCACAAGTTACAAGCGTCTCTGTAGCTTAGCAACAGCTGCAGCCACACCCTTGCACAGCAACAGATGGAGGAAGGCAAGTAATATGAAGTATGAACCTACTCCTGAATTTTGCCGGTTAACCGAGATTTCCGGTTATTTGGGTGCCGGTAAATCGAAAGTTTCCTGTAGGTCATTACTACCCAATGTGCCTGCTGAAAAGCATGCATGTGCAGAGGTTGGGTGAGGACAGAATTGAGCTCAGAAGCAATGTCCTGCTTGATCAAATGACCTAACACTCTAGATTTACACATGAAGAATCCTCATTTTGGCAAGGTGCCAGAATATTACTGATGCCATTAAAACAGCACCCCTGCAAGCATCAGTGCCTTTGGGAAGAGGGGTGGGAGAGGCAAAGAGGGGAAAAACAAATATAGATATCAATTACATATTTATAAAATTTGAGAGAGAAAAACCAAAAGTTGTTGCAATTTGTGCCAATCTACAAGTACAATACTAAACATCAGCTACCTGCCGTGGCTGTTCTACAGCTTTCTGTGGATCCATTTTTACTTTGTTGTTGGGGTGGTTGGTCACTTTAGTAACTGGTTGCTTGAAAATTGAAGCCGTCTGTCTAACAGGTAGTGAAGTGTTCAGATCTGGTTTGCCCTGTAAAAATCAATCAGTTCTTGAGTACGGATAACTTAACAAATGGAGTTAGGGTTAGGTGACCACTGAATAAATATGTCCGAGCTGCAACTAGCAACAATTTTATGCATTTTAGACTATGTGCTACTGAATACATTTCATCAGAATCCAGAGATTAACTTTAAATCTTAATCTTGTATATTTTATATGTTAAATCTGACCACAAGATTAAAAACTTTGAGACACTATTATAATGCACAGTTCTATACTGCCACATGATGATTGTTTATGGTATATGACAAATACTGTATTCAGTGTTTTTCCATATTAAATTAACCAAACAATTCAGTACATATGGGGAGCTCAGCAGCTTTGCATTTTCCACACAGATAATGATTTCTTGTTGAGTGCCCTGGAATTCAGTGGCGTAGAGCAAGGTCCAATAATCTGAAAATTCCCTGCTGATTTCAGTGGGGTCTCAAGTTAGTTTGTCATCTATTTTCTTAACTAATCTGACAGTTCTGCTCTGCATTTGTTTATTTTTACACTTCAGCCACCAATTCCCCCCCTTCTCCCCACCTCCCCAAGTCACCTCTGCTGCATAGTATGCATGAGCAGACAGAATCATCCTCATGTGATGCCCTCCACCTTCAAATGCCTGCTGACAGTCATCACCATTATACTGGAGCAATGGTCACAGTCTTGAGATGGGGAGAAAATTAAAAAGGAAAAAAAAGTGTGACCGAGTGCTTCCTGATCAGTTGTGATGCCTCCACTCCTCAGATAAATAGGCTGTGAGCAGTATTTGGCTCACTTAATCCTTGTGAGTTGTGCATGCTTTGAGTGGTGTCTTATAGGAATATCAACTGAAAATTCTTGTTACACAAACCACACTCAAATGTCCTATAAATTTGCAGCAAGTACTGAATATTACACAATATAAATAGTTGAAATAAATTATCCAATGGAAGGGCAACAAAACTTGTGAACCTAAACCCATTCATGTGTAAAATCTGCAACATTACACTTATCTCTTGTAACTTTACATTGCCCATCACCCGTGTGTTGGGACCTGTGTTGCCATTGTAGTTATCCTGCACCAATCTAAAATGGATACCACGTCCCTGCTACCCAACTTCAACGAGCCCAGTGAGGTCAGCATACAATTAAAATGTTAAAATTACCGGGCCCAACATCAAAAATTCCTCCACATCATCGTTAACTGTGATCTCTGTTTTTACACAAGAAAATTGTATGGTTTGGGTTTAGACTTGCAAATATAGTTCTGAAGTATCCCTTCAACAAAATGAAGATACTAATCTACTTTTAATAATGGGTTATCCTGTATGTTGTCAGATAACACTTTCTAATGCTCAGTCCAACTAATTATTTCAGTACTGCAAGTTCAATTTCTTTTGGAATTCAAATTTTAAAGTGACAGCTAAAGTACCCAAATAGGCAGGTAACAGAAGATAAAAATGAGAGAGAGATTATCCTTGCTGGCCAGGATGATACTGCAATAAGTGGGCCATTTTGAGGGAAATTAAAAGGAGTGCAAGTCCAGGAATATTGTTCATCCCCAAAGGACAGAATGAACATTAATATGAAAAAGAAATCATTATCTTATGTAAAAGTCATTGCATGCTGATATTCTAGTTTCCCCAAGCATTTCCACCAGTGACAACAGATTCCACACGATTGAAGATATCCGATTTTCAAAACTGGCAAGTT
This sequence comes from Somniosus microcephalus, assembly GCF_052327205.1. Lineage (NCBI taxonomy): Eukaryota > Metazoa > Chordata > Chondrichthyes > Squaliformes > Somniosidae > Somniosus > Somniosus microcephalus. The sequence continues at coordinate 29,256,468 of NC_140999.1, read as the reverse complement.
GCCGATCTTAACCATACCAAGTGATGGCCAGGAGCTTCACCAAAAAGGAGGAAGGAAAAACATTCCATATCTCGGGTAATTCTCACACACCTCCAAGCACCTGGTTATACAGTCAGCATTGGTAGAGGTCTGGTAGCAGGTCTCCAAGGCTTTCATTGGCATGCTGAGCTCAAAGAAGTGAAACGACTCTCAGGTTTACAGAGCAATTTCACCGAGTCTACTCTGAGGAGCATGTGTAACATGACTTGGGCTTGGACAGGCATAAAAGAACAGATTCCATTTTGCTTCCAATCTTAAATATATAAAAGCCAATTGAATTGATAAAAAATCAATATCGGGGATTAAGATAAGGGCACACGGATCATTCTTCAAATCACTGTGGAATGCAATAAACTGGTGAAAATGGCGAAATCGCAAATACCTTGACCTGGTTGGCAGAGTCGAAGCGCAGCCGCTGTCTGTTCTTGTTCAGTTTGCTGATCAGCATTTTCCCTGTTCGGAAATCGAAACTGCTCAGATCCATAGAGTTCCCCAGGTACCGCGCAAGCTGTGGCTTGCTTCTGAACTTCTTTCCACTTGGGCTAAAGTGATGCAAACAAAAAAAAAAAGTGTTTCTTATTGCATTACATAAGATACTGCCACATTTTTTTTTTAGAACTTAACTTCAAAGTAACTAAAACCTACTGACTAACATGGCACACACACAAGTGCAGGTACTGTAGATATGCTACTGAAACCATCATTCTACAGGGTCACAGATAACACTACCAGTCAACTAAACAGCAATCTAGTTTGAAAGCCACTTGCTGATCTAATGGTATGTTATGATCATATTTTTATTATCTACTTTTCAGTTTTAGGTTAGGGGACCAGTCATGACAGTCCAAGAGAACATGTAGAATCCACACTAGTGGACATCACTAACAATTAACCTTCTGGCGTGGCACAATAGCACATTTTGGAGCACTCAATGTGCCACATAACAAGATGTTGATCACAGCCATGCAAAGTAATGGCCAGGAGCTTCACCAAAGGGAAGGGAAGAGAAAAAAAGTGCCATTTCTCAGGCTATTCTCACACACCGCCAAGCAGCTGGTTATACAGCAGCATTGACAGAGGCCTGGAAGCAGAACACCACAACATTTTCTCAGCCAGAAAAGGTGAACTGCACAGGGAGACTTCAAGGGAAAAATATATTAAAGCTGAAAATTGAGGAAATTAAATTTGTAACAACATTTACACAGTCCCAGAAATTCTAGAACTTCTACAGTGTTAGTCGTTTGGCCCCATGATCCCCCACATACCAATCTCCTGATCTCAATCACGCTAGAGAAGGAGAAGGTGTCACACGCTTCCCCATGGGGAAGAAAAAGGACTCTCACGCACCTCCTAGTGGACAGCTCAAGAGCTACATTGGCAGAGGCCTGGTAGCAGATCACCTGCCTCTCTTCTTGGCCAGGGAATGGTGCGTGATGTACAGGCAACCTAAACAAGAGGGGAGAAACACAATTTAAAATGGGGGATGGAAATGGAACATAATTAAGCATTTCGAATTCTTCCCACCCCATCACCTTCACTGAGATAATCCAGAACTTCAGAATGATAGCACTTTTAGACAGCAAGGGATTGGTCTAATAGTAATTTAAATGACAAATAATGTAGATAATAAACATATATATTTGAACTATTCTTTGCTGGAAATATTTCTCTTTCAAGCATCAGCCTAATTTCTCAATGTATTTAAGATCTGTACTGATCATAGGTCTAGTTAGGAGCATTTGGGCTTCCTACTCACCAGAAATTTAAAATCTCAAGATGAGACCTGCAAATGCATAGCAGGGGTGCTTGGCTTGAATTTTCATCCATACACTTTATCACTGTCTCTCAGCGAGACTCCCAATGCTGTATATTACTTACTGTGGATGACCTGACAAAATTGGGAAGAAACCTTCTAAAAATGGAGTAAATTAGTCATAACTACTGATAATGTACTGCAATTCTCATTTTTAAATGAAAAAACCCTATAGTTTTCTATTTCACGCACAGAAATTGAACACATACAAACTGCCAAATTTCCCAATTTAATCAATTGCCAAAACCTTACAATCCAATCATGAACTCTCATTTGTAAACATCAAGCATCAATGACAGAGCATACTGACAGCTGGGGCTGGCAATGATGGCAACTACCAGTAAAAACAAAACTGACTTAATGGAATAAAGGCCCCCCACCCCCACAAGAATTATAAAACAGAATAGTGAATCTCCTATGGCATGGTTCAGTGAATCAGAGAATATGCTGTTTAACAATTGGGAATTATGCCATACAACAGGGCTACAGACTTACGAAGTATAATTGTATTCAGGAACTTGTACTTTTTTTTTTTAATTGAATTTTGAAATACTATGACAGTTGTAAATCAGCAGTCGTAATTATTATACGTTCCTTGCGTTCAATGTTTATCATGCATCTTTTTGAAATTCCAGGATCTTTAGTATGACTAGAACTAACCAAGTGGAAAGAAGGTACTTGGTGTTCCGTAACACTGGGGATATGGGAGGAGTTCCAGGAATTTGGAAGAAGGGGGTTCTGAGAATTTGTTGCACTGGAAGGGAGAGGCGGATTTAGGATTTGCAACAACAGATACAAGGTCCTGGAGTTTAACAGCATTAGAAGGGAGTCTTGTGGTTTGGTAGCACTATGGAAGAGGAATCTGGAGTTTGGTAGAAAATATTAGGTATGGTAGCACAGTGTTTGGGTGGGGGGAAGATATAGTGAAGTTTTTAAAGAAAGATCTCCCCAGAGATAATGAACTGTTTTTAGATTGGTTCTTAGAAATCAGTTCCTTCAGACACAGTTGATAAACACCTCTAATTGCATATATAAAGAACCCAAATTACATAATGTTTTACTATGTTAAAGGTGCTATTTAAATGAAAATTGTTGCGCGTCAATAATTGGCTCACAAGATATTCAAAGAGTTATATTTTAAGCTATTTCTGTGTGCGCGCCCTGGGAATAATGAAAAACAGCAACTTCTTTTGAGAGGCTGTGGTTTCTCACAATCACCTCCTTTCCCCCCCCCCCCCCGCCCCCCCTCCTCTTCAGGGGAATACTTTAGTGGAGGCATGCAGACACAAAAAAATGTTATGTGCAACTTTGGTTTATCCGGAGGTTGTATGTCCGGAAACCTCGATCGAACGGCAGAAATCAGCAGCCGTTTTGGTTAGGTTTTTTTTCTTCTCCTAGCATTTTTAAAAAAAAGTCAGGCTCTGGAAAGCGTCTCTGTAGCTTAGCAACAGCTTCAGAGACGCGTCCAAGGTACGGGCCGAGTGTTTACAAGCTGTTGCTAAGCAAGTGTTTGTTGTCAGATACGGAGATGAAAACCTCCGTATCCTTCAACATTAGCGCTGGTCTATCCGGAAAGTTTGATAGATCGGCAGCAGTTGGGTCCCGTCGGTGCCGGATATCGTGAAGTTTCCTGTATTGTGAAATGTAACTTTTAATGTCTTGTATTAGAAACTTTGTTTTGAACCCTGAATATTTAAGTTTGTAAAGAAAAATGCGAGATAAAAGGTTTTTCAAAATCAGCTTGAGCGGTTTGATAGAGCTGTGAGGAAAATGTACCACTTAAAAAAAAACTGAACCAGAGTTCTAATTTATTTCTGTTTCACAAATGTGAAATTTGAGCAAATCAGCAAAGTACGATGCCAGAATATAATACAGGACATGTGTGCAAACACACCAGTTCAAATATAGAGATTATTTTTTTTTTTTTTTTTGAAAAGGAGTGGTTATACTTACCATATACTTATTTTTCCCCCAATTACAATTAAAACAAGGCTGAAGTAAATAACCAAAACTATAATGATTTTTTGTCATCATCGACTAACCACATGAAGTGGCATAGCTGGTGCCTGCCATACAGTCATGAAAAATGTGCCAATTCTACATCATTGGCTAGAAAAAAAGAGACAAATTGTACAAATTTTATTCTCATCAGCTGAACATCAATGTTACATTTAGGCTAATTTAGCACCTTTATTAAGATATAGCAGGGTTTATATAGGGAGACTTGAGGAAAGATAAGAACCACTTCCCCACTAGAAATAAAATAATCTGGATTATACTGGACATTTTTTAAAAATAAATATCAATTTTTTCCATTTACTGTACCTACAATGAAATCTTTGGACTGTGATGTTTGAATGCACCAGTAAGTATTTGCAATGTTAATGGTGGCAGATCATCTGACCCTTCAATATCTAATAAAAGGTCACTTGGTAACATTTACCTCGGAGTCAAAAGGTTTAATTTTCGAGCCCTTGTACATAATCTAGGCTGTTATTTCCGTGATACTGACTGAGTGCTGCACAGTCAATGGTGCCATCCTTCAGATTGGATTTGTTGTTAAACGGAGATCCATCTGCCTGTTTAGGTGGACATACCATTACATTTTTTGAAGGAGGAGAAAGCTCCCCAGTGCCTGGTCAGTGTTCATTCTTCAACTAACTCTACCAAAACCAATTAACTAGTCATTTATGTCATTGTGGTTTGAAGGACTTTGCTGTGCACAAATTGGCTGCTGTCTTTAACCTACAAAAATGTGATTGCACTTCAAAAGCAATTCATTGTAAAAGTAAGTCATTAAGGTGTTCTTCCATAAGATGATTCTGTAGTCAAGTTTTGACCAGAACCATTTTGCTAATGGATCATTCCCACATTGCATCGGACAAGCCTGTTACTGCAATATAGTACAAAAAGAACATGTCTCATAAGGAGGCATTTTGTTGAAAATATTAGCAGGCAAGATCATCTTCGGACACAATTAACAAAGCAATTATACCCAATTTAAGAGCAGAGTCCTGTCCACTGGGTAGTATCAAGGCAAAATTTTTGAATGTCAGATTTAGGAAATTTAAATTTATGGTCAAAATCCTCCAGATTTAATCCTGAAAATCCAACATACACAAGTAGTTGAATCATTACTGCATTCAATTATTTCAAGGTTACATGAAGGGCATGTTCTGTGCCTTGGAATGATAACAGATGGTGCACAATTGCAAGAAAAACTAGAGGGAAATACACCAACATGGAAATGCCCTGTGCTCAACATGATACAAAGCAAAAAATAGTGTCTTGAAGAGAACAGACACAATTCTTCTCAAATGGCTTTGCAGTTGTTTTAAAAGTCAGAGGTGCTAATGTGTCAACTGAGCAAATATTCCTACAGCATAGTCAATGCAAATGGCAGGCAAAAATCCTGGCTACTGTCTCTTTATTACTGATTTCATTAAGTACTTAAAAAAAAAAATTGGATCTGCCAATTCAAGATTGGCTTGGGTTGCAGATAAATGACTATCACAGCATGTTGTGCCATACATGGCAAACTTAAATAAATCTGTTACAAGTGCAACTTGCGTCTCTGAAACAAACTTGTTTTGCTCAGTTATCACCAAGCAAATGATGCACAGGTTTTGTACTTCCTTGACTTGTGCAACAAAGTAACCACCATGTTTCAACTCAGTTTCCTAGAAGAGAAGGACACGGATTTTGCAGTGGTAATGACAGTGAAACTGTCAGTGTTCGCCGTCATTACCCCGCTGAAACGGACTAACTTTAGGATTTAGCGCATGCGCAGATAAACGTGAAAATCCTGAAGTTGCTGTCAGTCATTCCCTGCTCCTCCACAGGCTGCGCTGTGGAACTCCCCATAGTCAGCAATCTGTGAAATCAGTTGAACTGATGGAAACAAGCTTTTCCGATCTAATATTGCTGTTAAACATCTCATAAAACCAGAAAAAGTTAAGACTTGATGGAAAGGGGTAACTGGGGTTTTAACGGTATATTGACTGCTGAACAACCATTCTTGCCCTGAAAAACTAATTTTAGGGAGGGCTTTAAACTAACTAGTGGGGGGGGGAGGTTCCTAGAGAGCAAATAATAAAAATGACAACAGAGAAGGTCATAGACTTAGGTAGCAGTGGGGAAATTAAAAACCAGAGCGTGTCAGGAAGGGGCAGAGGGTATGGAGTAAAAGGTAAAGTAATAAAAAGGGCAAAAGCAGGAACTAAGTGTCACAAAACATCTTTGAAAGTTCTCTATCTGAATGCACGTAGCATTCGTAACAAAATAGACGAGTTAATGGCACAAATAACTACATATGGGTATGATCTCGTGGCCATTACAGAAACATGGCTGCAGGGTGACAATGCCTGGGAATTAAACATACCAGGTTATTTAACGATCAGGAAGGACAGGCAGGAAGGGGAGGTGGGGTGGCTATGTTAATAAAGGAAGGAATCACTGTAATACAGAGAAATGATATTGGGTCAAAAGATCAGGATAATGAAACAGTTTGGGTGGAGGTAAGGAATAATAAGGGGAAAAAAACACTAGTGGGCATAGTCTATAGGCCTCCGAACAGTGGCAACTCTGTTGGACGGAGTATCAATCAGGAAATAGTTGAGGCTTGTAATAAGGGAACATCTATAATTATGGGGGATTTTAACTATCATATTAATTGGACAAATCAAATTGGGCAGGGCTGCCTTGAGGAGGAGTTCATTGAGTGTATTAGGGATGGGTTTCTTGAGAAGTATGTAACTGAACCGACCAGTGGGCAAGCAACCTTAGATCTGGTCCTGTGTAACGAGAGGGGATTAATTAAAAATGTCCTAGTAAAGGATCCCCTTGGAATGAGTGACCATAACATGATTGAATTCCATATTCAATTAGAGGGTGAGAAGGTTGGATCTCAAACAAGCGTGCTAAGCTTGAATAAAGGAGACTATGAAGGTATGAGAGCGGAATGGAGTAGAGTGGATTGGGAAAATAGATTAAAGGGTAAGACGATACATGATCAGTGGTGTACATTTAAGGAGTTATTTTACAACTTCCAAAAAATATATATTCCACTGAGAAGAAAAGGGTGTAAAAGAAAAGACAGCCATCCGTGGCTAAGTAAAGAAATTAAGGGTAGTATTCGACTAAAAACAAGGGCATATAAGGTAGCCAAATCTAGTGGGAGGATAGAGGATTGGGAAAACTTTAAAAGACAGCAAAAAATAACAAAAAGATTGATTAAGAAAGGGAAGATAGATTATGAAAGTAAATTAGCAAAAAATATAAAAACAGATAGTAAGAGTTTTTATAGTTATATAAAAAGAAAAAGGGTGGCTAAAGTAAATGTTGGTCCCTTAGAGGATGAGACCGGGAAATTAATGGTGGGAATTATGGAGATGGCAAAAACACTGAATGAATATTTTACATCAGTCTTTACAGTAGAAGACACTAAGAATATCCCAACACTGGACAAACAGGGGGCTAAAGGGGGGGGAGGAGCTAAACACGATCAAAATCACTAAGGAAGTGGTACTCGGTAAAATAGTGGTACTCGGTAAAATAATGGGACTCAAGGCAGATAAATCACCTGGACCTGATGGCTTACATCCTAGGGTCTTGAGGGAAGTGGCGGTAGGGATTGTGGATGCATTGGTAATAATTTTCCAAAACTCCCTGGACTCGGCAAAGGTCCCGGCAGACTGGAAAACTGCTAATGTAACACCCTTATTTAAAAAGGGCAGTAGACAGAAGGCTGGAAACTATAGACCGGTTAGCCTAACATCTGTGGTGGGTAAAATTTTGGAGTCCATTATTAAGGAGACAGTAACAGGACATTTGGATAATCATAATTTAATAGGACAAAGTCAGCATGGTTTTATGAAGGGGGAAGTCATGTTTGACAAATTTGCTGGAATTCTTTGAGGAAGTAACGTATAGGGTGGATAAAGGGGAACCAGTGGACGTAGTGTATTTAGACTTCCAAAAGGCATTTGACAAGGTGCCACACAAAAGATTATTGCTTAAGATAAAAAATCACGGGATTGGGGGCAATATTCTGGCATGGATAGAGGATTGGCTATCTAACAGAAGGCAGAGAGTTGGGATAAATGGTTCATTCTCAGACTGGCAATCAGTAACTAGTGGTGTTCCGCAGGGGTCAGTGCTGGGTCCCCAACTCTTTACAATCTATATTAACGATTTGGAGGAGGGGACCGAGTGTAACATATCAAAGTTTGCAGATGATACTAAGATGGGAGGGAAAGTAGTGAGTGAGGAGGACATAAAAAACCTGCAAGGGGACATAGACAGGCTAAGTAAGTGGACAGAGATTTGGCAGATGGAATACAATACTGGAAAGTGTGAGGTTATGCACTTTGGCAGGAAAAATCGTAGAGCAAGTTATTATCTTAATGGCAAGAAACTGGAAAGTACTGAAGTACAAAGGGATCTGGGGGTCCTGGTGCACGAAACTCAAAAGGTTAGTATGCAGGTGCAGCAAGTGATTAAGAAGGCCAATGGAATGTTGGCTTTCATTGCTAGGGGGATAGAATATAAAAATAGGGAGGTATTGCTTCAGTTGTACAAGGTATTGGTGAGACCGCACCTGGAATACAGCGTACAGTTTTGGTGTCCATACTTAAGAAAGGACATACTTGCTCTCGAGTCAGTACAAAGAAGGTTCACTCGGTTAATCCCGGGGATGAGGGGATGGACATATGAGGAGAGGTTGAGTAGATTGGGACTCTACTCATTGGAGTTCAGAAGAATGAGAGGCGATCTTATTGAAACATATAAGATTGTGAAGGGGTTGGATCGGGTGGATGCGGGGAAGATGTTCCCGATGATGGGTGAAACTAGAACTAGGGGGCATAGTCTTAGAATAAGGGGCCGCTCTTTCAAAACTGAGATGAGGAGGAACTACTTCACTCAGAGGGTGGTAGGTCCATGGAATATGCTGCCCCAAAAAGCTGTAGAAGCTACATCATTACATAAATTTGAAACAGAAATAGACAGTTTCCTAGAAGTAAAGGGAATTAAGGGTTACGTGGAACGGGCAGGAATTTGGACATGAGTCTAGGTTTGGATCGGTCATGGCCCTGTGGGTAGCGGAGCGGGCCCAGGGGCCGTGTAGCCTGATCCTGCTCCTATTTCGTGTGTCTAATTCTGTTAGTTTCAGGAGATGGTTCTGTGATAGTGGATTGGCGGTTAGGATCAGATCAGCCATGATCTTATTGAATGGCGGAGCAGGCTCGAGGGGCCGATTGGCCTGCTCCTATTTCTTATGTTCTTATATTTGTGGCATGTCAAATTTCTCCATGATAAAAATGTAAAATATTTTTAAATTTTATTTTAAAAGTTTGATATTTCAGCTTCACCTTAACCCCATGTGTATGTCCCAATCTTTATTTCGCCCTCTGTAAAATTTTTAAAAAGTGAATTGAATCAGTGCTTTTTATCTCTTGGTTTGCTAACTGAGAATTCTTCAATGTGACTGGCTGCTTAGACAGCTTGATGGCATCACTGCTGCTGTACGCTAGGGATCCCCTTTTGACAGCGCTACAGTCAAATTAAGGTCGATAAAGTTAAAGCTGACCACAAATTCCGGCCCCAAGGTTTCATAGATCTTCATACAATAATGCAATCTTGTGCTCTGAAAATCTGGCAGTGCTACCTGAAGCAACAGTAGTAGGCTGTTCTTAAGCAACACTGGGACAAAATGATACAGTTGCTGCACAATGGCATCTACTCCTATTTTAGGGCACTTCTGAATAACTGAGATCTATCATTTGCTCAGTGCTCAAATAATCAATGGCTTCACGGGCAAACATGCAGACAAAATTACAAATATCAAATATCTCTTCACTTAAAAATCCATAATTTCATAGCAACTCTCAGACTGTGCAGCCACTGTAATGGATGCAGACTCAACAGTTACTTTCAACATTTACAACACAGATGCCTGCTTGATTTGTTTTGGTGGGCTCGCAAGATCTGTGGAAAGCACAATCGTATATTTTCAGTTTTCCCACCCAGTTTCTGAAAGCTGTGTGTTCCTGTGAATGGTGCAATACAAAACTGGCTTGATGGACTCAGTTTGTCATATGTCCCAAGCTCATTTTATACAGTGTTTACATCCACTGTGGGAACAGAAGGTACAATTTCTGAACTTCTCTTTATAGATTGCACAGAAAGCTTCTCAAATATTCTACCATTTTATATATCACTTCCATGTTGGTGAATCTTTCATCATTAGATGAATTGACCCTTTTCAGACCAATGGCAGGTCTCATACTTCTCAATCTTAAATACAGTTGGGAATTTTCTGTTTATATATCTTTTTGTAAAGTCTGCTGGAAGTTGCACTGCCTTTTGATTTCAGATTTAAAGCATGTTATGGGACTACAAGACAAATGTTATATGACAGCATAGGGCACCCTTGCACAACTTCTTGGATTCTTGGGATGGGGAGGGGGCTAAATAAATCCTGCTGTAATATGGCTGTCCCCGCCCCCCAGCAGTACACCACATGAATTGCAAACAAACAAAAAATTGTTCCAACAAGATAGGAGTTTCTCTGAACCTACTGGCAGTCTACTGGGTTAAGCCATCATTTCAATTACACAATCAGATTATCATGACTACTGCGAGATAGAAATTCTTTGTGATATATATTCATAATTATTGGATACATTTTTGAATTTCTGCACATTGATTTTAAAAGTGCACATTTGTTTGTACAAAGAGCAGGCCTAAATACTTTACAAATAATAGTGGTTTTGGTACATCTGACACACCTAAAGATAACACAAATTAAGCAGATTAGGACTATAATTATATATTTCAATTTATATGTCTTTTTTATTTACAATGTGTGGCAGCAAAAAAAAATAACTTTACCATGGACTTATCACTATAAAAAGGATGTTGTCCCATCTTTTTACAGGAGTGGTATATTTAAATTTTCAATTATGCATTTCTACGAGGGAGATCTTTCCCCCCCCCAGTTATAATGAGATAACTCTGTACATACACCCTCAACTGAGCCATTCCTATATAATTCCTTACATTTCTTGTGCAGGTAGAATGACAGATGTAATTGTAAGCCTACTGCATTGATGGTTCCAAGATACACTGGGAAATAGAGTGTAGGCAGAAGTGCAGAGCCATATCACTTTCAGTGAGCAGAGGTATGAGGTACTAGTCATGGATATTGCCCAGACTGGATGCAACAATTTTTAAAAAAAAGTTAACTGCATAGTTTGCAATTTAGGTTATAAAATCAACAAATTATTAGTTTTTGGCAATTAATAAATGACAGCTCACAATCCCTTTAAGTTTCATTAAAAAAAAATTAAGTCCCAGTAAAAAGTGCTGGCTTGTTAACTAAATTACAACTAGTATCACTCTTCCCTCAATCTGCTTTCCCATCCTGCCTCTCCCGAAGACAGCGATTTAAGATTACCAGCATTTCTTGGGCTGGAAATAACCACTGCAATCCATCTAGCCAGTTCCAAAGGAGCTACATTGGAGCATGATTCTACAGGCATCACTTTTTGCATGGCAAGATGCAACATTCATGTCAAGCATGAATGTCTGAAAGGTTTTTGCTGTGTTAGCTAGCACAGTGGTAGGGTCAAAGCCAATTAACTTCAGCACTCTGGAGGGGGCAGGAATAGGATAAGAAGACCAAGATTCCCTTTCCTGGTCACTATTCTGCAACTCTGGGTGGACATCATGTCTACTGCTTGGCTGTGATACCTCCTCATGGTCAAACAGTCTACTAACATTCACTGTCTCTACTCACACATCAAGAATGGCCACCTGGACAAAGTACTCAGCCGTCTGTGAACCTGGAAGAAACTAGTCTCAAAGATCTGCTCTACATTATCAACTGGTTAGCTTGCAAAGCACGATGACCATCAGGAAATACTACACAACTTTTTAAAGTTCTGCAGTTTACAGTAAATTTAACTTAAAAGCAGCACTGACAAACTTCCACGTGCTAAACTGTCCCATCAACCCAACCAAGTTAATTAATATTGGACACAAATCTGGAGGGAACAACAGAATTACAAACTTGTGAAAAGTTTTATTTAAAAAAAAAATCCTGTTTTTAATGCATTAAGTCCGAATACAGAATGAGCCTGACAGCCACGTGTGTAACTACTACTGGCACTGCTCCAGTTACTAAAACGTACAATATACAGAAGGTGACAAAATATTAATCAATTTTCATTTACATCAATTCGCCATTATGCTTCCGGTGCAGATACAAGGTGCTAAACCCCCTATGGTGCAAACATAACTGCCAACATTGCAGTAAGTACTGTCCCAACAGCCCAGTAGAAAGCAACTTTCAGAAGCGTCCATGTCAAACGTTGCCTTTTAAATGGAAGACTTCGGTGCATTGAGTGACAATGCAAAGCCCAACAATAGGATGCGATTGTGGAACGTTAGCACCAATGACACGGTTAATTGTTACTACACCGATCGCATGCAATACAAGATTAAAGCACAGGCGGATCTAAACTGGTTTGTTTTTGTTCGAATCCAAGCAAACTGAATTCACTCTGGCCAGAGCCACAATGAGCCTCAACAATGCACAAAGCTGCAGCTGCTGCAATCCTTGCACCCCCGCTCACCGGGGAGGAGAGAGCGGATAAAAGTGCACAAGGCCGAGTGCAAGGATTCACATCCCCGGTACTACAGGCTCGGTTGGTGGTGGGGGTCGGCGGCCACCATCCTACCCCGAAGCCACTCTTGGTTCCAAGGCTGTCTTTTAACTGAGGCCTCGGTCTCTCCCCACCCGGCCAGTCATTCACTCACTCACTCACCTATAATAATACACGTCGCTCTTGCCCGCCGACAGGCCCGACTTTCGAGTCACTTCTTCCCGTTTCCAGCCGGAGGGGAGCGCGGAGCACTCGAAACGCTTCCTTTCCATCTCCAGGATTGCTGATTTATGTGGTGGAAAACCCTTTGAAGGAGGTGGTGAGGGAGGGAGACTGTCAGCTTGTACCCGGGTCACCGGCCGTTTATTCCTTTTCTCTCCAGCGCCCGTCCAACTGCCCCGCGCTCCGCTCACAATCAGCCGCCTCACTCCTCCGCGCACCACGCCGCCCGCCTCACTCCGCGCACGGCAAAAGAAAAAGTGCCAGCGCAGCGGCCCCTGCTGCTGCTGCCCGACTATTGCTCTCACTGCAAGTGCAACCCACTCGCTGTGCACACAATGACTCACTCCCGTCGTCAGCCACGCACACGGAGAGGAAACCGTGCTTTCCCGAAAAAAAAAAATCTGCATTTTAAAACTGTAGTTTTGCAAAAAGACTTGCATTTCTACAGCGCCTTTCACCAATCTCGGCACGTCCCAAAGCGCTCGACAGCCAATGGAGTACTTTTTGAAGTGTCGGCACCGCTGTAATGTAGTAAACGCGGCAGCCAATTTGCACACAGCAAGCAGTAATGTGATAATGACCAGATTATTACTATTTTTTTAAAATTAAGCACCAACCCCCCCCACCAACCATCAGCTAAATCGGATCCCAGGTCTCTACAGTCATTTTTAGGCAATGGATTGAGAGTGTAAATGAATTCAATTTAGTTTAGTAGTTACTATTTTAAAGACAGCAAAGGAAGTACAGTAGTATTGTGATTGCTTCTGATTTGTACAGGTATACAGGTCTAATGTGCAGGTGATAGGGGTTGTCAATTCTGGTTGATGCAGGTTTCATCACAAGCTCCTCTCCCTATAATACAGCCCACACCCTCAAGTATTGTTGTAACTAATAAACAAAAGTTTTTTTTAAAAACTGAAAAAGCAGCACAATTTTTAATGCCCCAATGGTTTCTCTCCTGGCTTTGCTCGCAGCAATATCAGTGACATTAATCTTTAATTCCTGGAGGGTTGACAACCCTAGTATGTACCTGTGTTTTTAAGTTGCTTCCCCTTATCATTCCTGGCTAATCTGTGCCCAATGCCAGCTGTGTGAGTATGGCCCAGTGATAACCCACCACTTACCCAAGGATGAACACGGCCAATGCTGAGCTTTTCCTCACGACAATGCAGCTGAAATTGGAAACTTTGCCGTGTAGAATTAAGGCTGCATCACTGCTAAGAATGTACTCAAATCCACTTTTGAAGTTTGAATGGGCTTCTGAGGATAGCAACTTGAAAAAAACACGTTTTCTTGGTAATGTCCTCCCCTGCCCAAGGGGTTGACTGCTTGCTCTGCTATGGTTTCTAGGATACCAGTCAACTCAAGAGGCCATAATTTAGCCTTGACAGTGAGTGTTACAGCCAAACTCAGTGCTGTTCTCATCAAACATTTATACATTTCAAGCCACTGGGTTGCAAACAGGAACAGATACCTTTCCAGACCTATGGACCCCAGACATCAATTGTAGTGTGCTTCTGCTGCCACCTCAGCTAACTCATCACAGACCAGGGATTAAACCTGGGACCTTCCTAGCTTTAAGACTCAGCTACTAACTGGATCTCACAGAACCATTGGAGTTGGATTTGAACTTTTTAACCTTAAACTGGCGCTAGCACGCTAATAACTCGAAAACAATAGTAAAGAAATGGACAGTAGTATAGAAATAGATAGTGTTGTACATGTGCAGAAGGAACATTTTCATTTATGCAATTTTCTTTCTAATGGAAAGGATATGCCTGGAGCTTTTTAGGAAAAGACCACTTTTAGGAACTTTTTTTTGGAAAATGCCACTTATTTGGATATCTCTCCTGTACAGATGTGTCAGGTGGGATCGATATAGACAGTTGATCCTCCTTTACCTAAAAAAACACATTTTGGTATTTGGAAGGAGAACTTGCAGCATTCACCTAAAGTGCACTTTCAAGAAATAACATTAGTTCTTGATGACAAACATGACACCATTCTGTAAGAGATGAATCAATTTCATGATACAATAAAAAAAACTTAAAAGAAATTGGATTAGTCAATATTTTAAGCAGTTTCATGGCTTAAAGACATGTTTGGCAATGTTTAATATGAAAACTGCAAGCTCAATAGTCTGGTTATTTGAATATTTAATAGTATGTTAATTCTCCATCTAGAATGTATTTTTCCCACTGGAACCAACTCAATGCTACCATCTAGTGTTACTGAAATAGGAAAAATATTTAATATTTACAGTACAGTTGGTGAAGTTCAAGTATAAATTACCTGCACCTTGTAATGAACAAAGCAGGATTCTGGCTAAGAATTTTAGAAAGTTCCAGGTCTTATCAAAAAAGTTCCTTCTCAGAGAAAAGGTGAGTTCAATGTATACATGTACAAATAAGCATTTCCTTCTACTTTATACAGTAACATGCTCTTAAGCTTTTCTGGATCCTATCTATTTTTAAAATAATTTATATGCCCTAAATCCATCCAAAACAATAATGGACTATGATACAAACTTTGAATTCAACAGAACGCTGAATAAAATATGAAGCTCTGCCAAAATAAAGTAATGCTAGAAACACTCAGCAAGTCAGGCAGTGTGTGTGTGTGTAGAGATCCTTCTTATTTAAATCAAGTAAGACTATCTATCAATGTAGGAAAACAGGCATGATCTTTATTTTGTATCATTACATAAATGTTACAGGAGAGATGGGCATGAAGGGAGGCAACTGAACCTCGCCAAACCTTGGAGATGGGATGGTAATTGGCAAGGACGCATGGGTCGGGGGTATGTTTTTTTTTTTGAGAAGGGGAAGCTATAATGGCAGTTTTGAAGGGAAATGGTGCCCGGGAGGGAACAGACAATGACAGGTCACATGGGGCCAGGAAAGGAAGTTGTGTTGTCAGGAGTTGAGTGAGAAGAGGATCAAGGGAAAAGGAGGTGGGCCTCCTACAAGACGAGCTTGGAAAAAGGTGGGAAGGGAGAAGCTGCAGAGACAGTTCAGGGCTGGAGGGGGTGGGGAATTGGGGAGGGGCCTGAGGCAAGGAGAGGGTGCACCAGGGGTGGCTGCACATCTAGTCTTGATCTTGGTGACAAAAAATCCATGAGGTTTTTGAGGTGAAGGTAGAGGGGTTGGTGAAATGGGGTGGAATGTCATAGATAAAAGCTGCGAGGTATTCTTATGGATGAGCCTGGAATCATGGGTGGTTTGCACCGAGGACAGCAAAGGTGTGATCAAGCACATCTGATTATAGATATCTAGGCCAGTTATGGGCCAGGTAAGTTGGAAGATGCACTGTTTTGGGCCAGATTTTGCTGGAACTGGGCACCTCGCAGCATGCCCCATTAGACTTTTCCCCCCACCCTTCAGCTTAAAAATATTTTGCCCTCTAAGTTGTTGGAAGTGCGAGCTGATAACAGTGCGTTGAGGGCAACGTGGCATCTGGGACCTTGGTGAACGACTGGACCAACAGTTTATCTCCTTAACCAACTAGATTTAAAGATTGAGAAAGAAACAGAGGAATGACAGATGGAAATAGGGTGAATAGAGTCAAAATCAGCTACAGAAAGAGAAATAGAGAGGGAAAAAAGATTGGATTGAGAGAAAAGAGACAGAAAGGAAAAGAAAAATATTTTAAAATGTAAAATTTTTAAAACAATTTATTACCTGTAGGCATGAGACTCCAGTTTAAATTGTTCCCCTTTCTGGGCCAGAGCAGTTGAGTGGCATTACAGGAACATAAATCTTGTCATTAAAAATGTACTTGCGCTGTTAAGTAGCAGCCCCAACTGTCTGCGGTGAGTTTAATTGGCAATTAATGCGCAAATGCAGCAATTTCATCAAACCCATAGAGGTTGAGGGTAAGCTGCCATTTTCGTGAGGCCAATGACGGAGCAGCGTAAATCGTCCAGCAACTTGTGACAATTTGCAATTCACACAGTATCTCTTCCTCGCCACAAGTTGCTGGACGATTAACACATTAATAACTGCGAACCATGTTAAACTCACCTTTATTTTGGCAGTAAATTCTAGGCCATTATATAATCTAACGCTATGTATTATTCTGCTGCGGTAAATAGGCATATCCGGAGGTCATTCATAGGTAACAGTTTTTTGTAGATTGTCAGTCATTTGTAAATCCCAAGGTCGAAAAACTAGCAGTAAATTGATTGTCTTCTTGTTTTTCTAATGCTAGTTATACTCTGAACTGTAATGGGCACACACTAAATGCAAGATTTTCTATACAGATTTGACCCTACCATTGTACCAGCAAAATGCTTACTTTAGTTCATATGACTGCTATTCAGTTCTCCCAGTTATTACATTCCATACAATTTACTACAAAGCTTATGGTGCATCTCAGCAAGATCCCATTGTTGTTCCTCAAATCAGTATACAGCAGCTTCTACTGCTCCAGTATCCCATTAACTAATGAGCCAAGAACAAACGGCACAAAAAACATTAAAATATGGATGAGTATTCATACAAAATAAGCAGATGGTATTTTCCCCAAAGAGAATTGAATAGAATTCAAGGAACAACACTTTATATCCTGGTTTTGTTCTGCCTACCCCCAGTTACTTTTTCAATTTTCATTCACTACACTCTCTAGTCAGCTTCAATCTAACTATGGCAGAAAATTGAAGGAAGGCCAAGACTTTACTTAATTTTATTTACATTGAAAAAACTTCACCACTTCCATGAACAATGGCAGTGGGCAGGGCTTTGAGAAATGTGGTATTCCCCTACCTCCTCTGGAAATACACAAAATACTTTCCTCAGGTAAAGTTTCCTCCATCTTTTAATTCCCTATATGGAAGAAATGTTTGCCATTCCAAATGCAAAGTGTATTTGAACATGGTCACAACTTAAAGGATTCTTCCCTCATCTCTCCCAATATGTTTAGTGAACATACAGCAAAGTGACAATAGTCAAGAATTATTAAAATTCTCAGTATGCAACACGATGTTTATTTTTTAAACAGGCTATGATGAGATTATTCTAACAAGTTGCTAGCTGGAGCCCAGTGTGCTTCAGAAGACTAGAGGCAGAATGAGGACACAGAAAAAAATGCTATTAATAACTAAAGTCTTCAAAAGATAGTTGTAGCTGATTTTCTTCATTCTCATATCTTTTTTAAAAACTAAAACAGATGGGCTGCAAGGGTTCAGAAAATAGGAAGAGAACTATTTGAAAAACAAAGGAACCATTTTACAAGGGGACTCTAGTTATAGCATACAGTTCGCTTAATACGCTGTGGTTTTTGGTTGTATCCGAAGAAACATGTTGTGAGGCAACTACATACCAGTCATCAGATTTTATGGATCAATTATCAGGGAGTAGTACAATTTGAGATTTTGTGGAGATAGGATCAAATACAATCTTTCAATAAATCAGTCAATTTTGCTTTTCACCAGTTTTTAAAAATGATCTTGTACACAAAACAATAGAGTAAGAAACAAAAGTTCCAATTCTGACTGCACGTGTACATTTTAGGCATAATACCTTTGAGCCTGGATCACAATTGTCTTCCCATTTTCATCCCCAGATGCACTTTTACCTCACATTGTAATTTTTGAGGATTCCTAACCAATCCTAAAATGCAGCATACTCACTTTTCTTCTTGTATTTTCACTGCTTATAGCCAGACTCCTCACATCATCTTAGTTCAACTCATTCTTCCCAAGGAACTGGAAACAGTAGAACACCGTACCTTCTTCTTAAATTTGGTGTCACTTTATCCTTACTGCTTCATTTACCTCGTCTTCTCTCCTACTCTTTTCAACTGCAAATCGAGAAACGGCATACTCCTAATTGGTGGCTATTGTATTTAAGACCTGTTGAGGCTACAATGTAGGGATTAGAAATGGTGACTCATTATAATTAGATGTGCAGTGGAAACTCAAAATTTGCCAAATTCCCCTTCCACAATTAAGCATGTTGCATTGCTTTTTTATGGTGCATTCAGAATTTGAAAGTCAAGGACATGATCTTTATCATAGGAAATCATTTGTTGTAATCACAGGATCAGCTTGGCTCATTTATAGCATTCTTGAGTCAGAAGGTTGAGTATTCAAGCCCTATTTCAGGACACAAAATTATTTTGATACTTCGTGCAATAGTGCTGAAGGTGCGCTGCAGTGTTAGAGGTCCTATCTCACTATCTAAAGAGCAGGACGTTCTCCTGCTGCTTTGGTTAACAATTCTTTCCTTAACACCACCCCAAAAAATATCAACGGGTCATTCTTTGCTGTTTTGTCCACAAAACTGGTTGCCACATTGTTGACATGTGACTGCATTTCAAACAACCATTGTGCATGAAGTGCAATGGGGTGTTTCCGAGACTGATAAAGTGCTGTAAAAATAAAAGTTTTTAAAAGACGAAAAATGGGTCAACATAGCAATATGTAAAATTGCCAGGGTGATGTGTCTTGCAGCCAACAAGTTGAGGAGCAGGTCAGCAGTCTGCCCTCTACTGGTAACGCTCTAATTTAGCTGCTGGAATGCGTGCAACAGAAACTTGAATTTCTTGATGAACTTGCATGTGCTCCCCATCCCCCAGCAAAGCTCCAATGAACTAGAATATTGTATTGCTCAAATTGTAGAACGTTCTATCCCATTTACAAAATAGACACTAGTCATTTCTGTGGGCAATCTCCTGATCATCCAATGCAACTGCAACGGAAATCCCGGAGAAATGAGGCAAACGGCCATTTCTCCCAGATTTCCGCTGATCTTCCACCAAAGTCGTGGCTGGTGATCATGGAACCCTGCGGAAATTCTACCTCATAAATTATAAATTGAATCAGTACGGATTCAGAGAGAGTAAAATCTGTAGCATTAACTTGATAAATTATACAGTATAGTCACTTACTTAAAAAAAAAAATTCAGTTCTGGTGCCTCAGATCTTTTTATGCCAGTGTCTCCCCCCCCTCCCCCATGCCAAGTCTCGTAGCAAGCAAAGGTCTTACCTGGGACTAGGGACAGGGTCACTAGCAAGGCTTGGAAGCTAAGCAGAGCCAGGCCTGGTTAGTACCTGGAGGGGTGACCATTAGGGAAGACCAGGTGCAGAAGGTCACGGAAGGAGCCCCGAGGAGGGGCGGTTGGTGAGGTGGTCACGGAAGGAGCCCCGGGAGGGGCGGCTGGTGAGCAGGCCCGGGCGTTGGGCTGAAGATTGTCGGACAGGAGGAATGGTGGCGCGCACAGACGCAGCGGCTTTGCTTCTCCCAGGACGGTGCTATTTACGTTTAATGTTAATGTTATTTGTACTGGACTCATGGGAGCTTGCAAGATCACATTTCGTTGTTCATGTACTTGTGCATTGTACAATGACAATAAAGTTGAATTATTATTATACTTGGCCTACTATGGGCAAGGACCAGCATGCTTTCCATGCCAAGATGCTGATGCTAGCACTCAATACAGCTGAAAAGCTTAGCCCTGGCTAGTGTCCAAAATGACAGGTGTCCAGCAGGTTGCTTCCTCACTGGGAAAATGGTGGTGGGGTAGGAAGAATTTCTCCTATCAAAGACAACTTCTACATTTTTTTCCTAGGGGCGAGATCAGTTAGTGAAGGGATGCGGATTATTCCTATTTTCTGATGACTAATCGCCAGTACCATGCATGTGCATTTGCTACAAGTCTGCATTTAAACATTAGAGATCTGTCCCAGGAGTTTGCACTTTTTGCCTTCCTGAAAATTGTGTACAATTGCACACTGAATGTTGGTTGTTAATGAAAGCAAAAAGGGCAGGTGCTCAAAACCTGTTAGGCACCATAAACTGTGGACAATGGAAAAAAAGGATACAAATTAGAGAGAGATAAAACTGACCCAATAAATTACTCTTGGGTATGGAAAAAGTTTTGAAAAATAGCAATTTGTTTGGATAATCTCAGTGTCAACAAAAAACGCCTATATTTGGTACCAACTGTATTATAATGAACCTAGGAGAGTCTGATGCTATCGCTGCGATGGAGCACCAATTAATTGTATGCACTCACTGCACTCTGATCCCACTTGAGTGCTCAAATTGTAAGCGACACTAGATTTATAAACACTCAACATTTAGCAATAGATTACAAGTGTTCATATTTTATTTTAGAAGCTGAAGGATGTATTTTGAGCAAGATACAAAAATTCTGAGGAGTTAAGACACAAATTGTTCAAGTGGATGCAATCGATTTGTTTCACATTAACACAGCCACCCTCAAAAGCTGCTAAAACGCATTCCTGCTCCAGCCTTAAAGTTCAAACACAGAAATGTTCAGTTCGGAAACACCTTGATTGTGCAGCTGTCTGAAGCCATTGGTCACTTGCCTGGATTGTTCATCTACATCCTGCAAGACAGAAAACAAAACAAATAAGCCATCAAATGTATTTAATACACAACAGTGCTAGCTCTAGCCAAGACAGCTCAACACTGATGACATTTCTATATGGCAGATGTTTTCCTTGATTTTTTGGCTACAGGAATAGCTTGTGCAGAGAAAGCACTGAAACTGAAGAGCCTGCTACATATTGAGCAGTCTTATGGACTCAGAATGTGGTACTCCATTGGTTTGATGCATAATCCAATATATGGGATGAAAAAAATTGTGCAAGCGGAGGGGGGAACTGTACAGAGAGCAAAGTAGGAGAGGTGCATTTGAAATAGGAAAAACGACAGTGATTAGACTAGATCCTGAAGAAGGACAAGGAAAATGAAACAGTATGGATCGACTGAGTGGTTATTTCCTGCTTGTATAATCTCTACTTTGTCACAGACTTTACTTCAGACAAGCCAAAGAACTATATGGTCAAGTCAAATAGGACTATCTGGATTGCTCATTCTAATTCCTATAGATGGATATACGGAGGTCAGCATTCTACAAATACCAACCAAATGAACAGAGTAAGCTTATGAAAAGACCAATCATGAAGTATTAGTTGATTAATACTGCAATGCACCACAATTTAAAATAGATTCTCTGTAAAATACTACTTAAACTTACTTTTAACGTCTTAAAGTTTGCCCATTACCCCCAACCTCACTGACACACTGGCTCGTGGTCCACCAACACTCAAATTTTAAATTATTTTCCTCACCTTTAACCCCTCATGGGCTTGTTCCTCTCCATCTGTGTCCATCTACAACACCCCCAAACTCTTTGTTCCTATGATGTCACCATTGCCCTTCGCTTCAAACCACCATTGGCAGTCATGCCTTTAGTCACCTAACGCTCCTCTCTAGAATTCTCTGCAAATCCTACCACCACTCCTTTAAGACCATCTTTCAAGATGACCTCTTTGACCAAGCCTTTTGTCACTCCTCCCAAAACTTACTTTGGCTGTGTCTGCTTTTCCTAATGCCCTTGAAGAACATAGAGATATTTTCTACCTTAAAGATGTTGTCATTTAAGGCCCTGCCCTCTAGCACCTTACTCGAGTAGTTATTCTTGTGATGGGAGCTTAAACCTAATTACTGAAAAACTGTGAAGAACCAATGCCCATAGTGCAGAATGAAAATAGCATGAGAAGACCAGGAAAATTGGGAAGTATTAATGGTACTTAGTTTGGCTTTTAGCAGCATGAAAATTGTGGAAGAAAGGACTGAGGGAGACAAGAATTTCTAGTTTTCAGTTCCTGAGAAAGAATGGAGGGAGGACACAGAATGCATCGGGGATAATGAATTTAGAGCTATCTAAAACTCAAGTGCAGTGGGTAGTGTAATGGGAGAAAGAATCACCTGAGGTTCAAACAATATGCCACTTTTATCAAGACTTTTCTTTAGGTTGAAGGGAGGAAGCAATCACCCAGCAATGCCACAAAATCATCCATGAGGACACAAACATTTTTGCCAGAAAAATAAGTCAATAATAACTATTGCAGTACTTATTTGAAACAAGCCACCTAACCTAGGAAAATGACTTTTCTGGCATTCCACACCAGCAGTAAATTGTAACATCCACTGTAGATTCATTGCAGAAACCAATTCTACACATTGGGTTTAGGGACACATGAAATAAGGTCACAAAGAAAATTTCTATCTACTAGAAACTAAATGCCCGCTATTTTAGCGAGAACACTATTGACACATAAGCTGAAGTTTCCAAAACATCTTGAAATGTCAAAGACTGTCAGAAAGCGCACTGGTCATTAATAACAGCATCACTTCATTAACTCTCACTTTGCACAGACCAACATACTTATTTTAGTTTGAATAAATATATTAATAAAGAAACATTTTTACTCAACTTACACAATATGAGTTTGCAACTAATTGCAACAAGTTCAGGGAAAAATTGAAACCAGGATTTACCATTAAATCATTGAGTAGTTCATTCAGTCTTGAATTTTCCTCTTACGTACGGGATACGATCAACTATTACTCTCCAGTCTGTAGCGTACACCAGTGCTACACTACAAACAGCTCCCCATGTTGCCATTGTTGGAATCCTACAAAAATAAATTATATATAATGCACAAATCTCATTGAATTCTGAAGCACGTTTATTACAATACAATGTCTTTGTCCCATGCCCTTAATTTTTGCTCAATAAGATTAACAGGCCAGAGTCCCCACGTCTTTTGGGCATAGTTTCACTGTAAAATTAAATCTTTCAGTTGTGTTTTTTCATATATTACCTTTACTTCTATATATCTGTACAGATAGCTCAAAAATAATTATAATTTCCCTCCTTCCAATACATTATTTTAAAGAAAGTGAGCTGCATTTCCTCATTAACTTCACATACAATGAATTACTTGCTCTAAAATGAAATGCAGTGTGGACAAACAGGGCTCCCATTTGTACACTAAAATGTGGCAAACAATGACGATGGCCCCCTTTCTCTCACCTCCCCACCGCTTTGATCCCAGTCTCTCTCCTCTCTCACTTTCTAAAGTTTATAGAACACAAAAAAGCCTACAACAGGTGTACTATCAGAAGTCATTTAAAAAAATGTTTTTATACACACCCCATTTGAATTTTACCTCAGTAAACCTTTTGTAATTTGCCCTTTAGCTTTGCATCAAATAATTTAAAAACTTTTCAGCAGAAATTGTTGTAAGCTAAAGATCCAGGGAAATGAGGTATAGTGCACAATCCAAATTCAGCTCAGTGCACCATAGCTCAAGGCAATATCAGGTTCACTGCTTGGATTTTGGGAGAGGCGGAGGCCTTTAAGTGGAAACTATAATTAAAGCATTAAAAGACAATTCAATGAATACATTTTATGTTATTGTGAAATATGTATTTTTTATTTTGGTGAAACTTTTTTCTTGAACATTAAAAATGTCAGTTTTGGAGGGAAGAAACATGATTTTTTTTTTCCCCCAAAGGCATTTTGAGTTATAATGTCAAGTGGTACAGAAAGGAACCGCGCACATACACAAGATTTTTAATATACTATAGCTGTATTTCTCAACGCCACCATTTATATTCTCTTTATGACTCCCAAAAACACATTTTTAAAGAATTTTCTTGTAGGCCAAGAAAAATGAGTTGAAACTGCTTCATGGGGTTACTTTGTTTCGGTGATGTCGTTCCTTGTAACGCTCACATGGTTGCGAGGGATCAGTAAGCACCAATTAGCACTGATGATTGAGAGATGAGACTTTTGTCAGTCAATCACATCACCCAAAACCAATGCGCAGGGATTATATGTGCCAATTATCCATCATTTAAAAAAACCCCACTAAATCCCTAATGAGATTGCTCAGAAAGGATACACCAGATTATTTTACGTACATTCAGAAGTCTTGCATATAGCACATCACATGTTAAATCTCTAAAGTGGCAACATTAAAATTGGTTTGTAGCAGGGGAAAATAAAATCAGTCACGCTTTTCCCATTGGTTCAAAGGAGGAACTTAGCCATACTGATTTGTTGAAATATAAATCAGCAAACATACCAAAGCAACCACCTGAAAGGCTAGAATTTCAGTAAGGACGCTAAATTTCTTTTTCCAGTGGTTCCTGCTGCATTATTGCTAACCCAGTTGAATCTTATAGCGGTACAATAACATCTATAAGATAATCACAAAATATTTAATTCTCTCTAAAACCATTAAGTTACCAAATTTCTAAAATACCATTTCTTTCCGGTCTGCCCTGCTGGGGATTTCCAGCACCTGTGGACACATTCAGTAAATGGGATGGAGAATCGTCAATGGGGGTTATAGATTTCATCCTGCTACAGTGGAAACCCAAAATTCACCATAACAATCAATGTGGCATGATGACCAGATTGAAAAAAAATCTTTAATGGGACCAGAAAAGTCATAGCTTGTTAATAAATTGTGTGAAAGTGATGCATAATGGGAGCTGTGGTTTTTACTTGACTTTTGTAGAACTACATCACCAAGGATTTCGATCCTGCCACAGCACTGAAACAACTCTAATCAAAGTTACAAATTACATCCTATGTGACTGTGACCATGGTGCACTATACCTCCTCATTGTTCTAGACTTGTCTGCAGCCTTTGACATGGTTGACCACACCATCCTCCTCCAACATCGCTCCTCCATTGTCCAGCTGACTTGGGACTGCCTTTGCCTGGTTCCACACTTAACTATCCAGTAGTAGCCAGAGAATATCCTGTAACGGCTTCTCTTCCCGCACCCACACAGTTACCTTGGGAGTTCCCCCAAGGATATATCTTTGACGCCCTCCCATTTCTCATCGACATGTCGCCCCTCGGCGACATAATCTGAAAACACGTCAGGTTCCACAAGTATGCTGACGACACCCAGCTCTACAGCAACACGACCTCTCTCGATTCCTCAGCTGCCTGTGTTGCCAGTCTTGGGTGAGTCAATATTTCTGCCAATTAAGCATTGGGAAGCTTGAAGCCATTGTCTTTGGCCCCCCACTACAAACTCCACCCTGCCACCAATTCCATCCTGCTCCCTGGCCACGGTCTCAATCTGAACCAGATTGTTCGCTACCTCTACGTTCTATTGATCGTGAGCGGAGGTCCTCTTCCTCACCAAGGCCACCTACTTCTACCTCTGTATGCCTCAGCCCATCTGCTGCTGGAACGCTCACCATGCTGTTGTTACCTCCAGACTTGATTTAATGCTCTCCCTGCTGCTCTCCCGCCTGCCATAAACTTGCTCATCCAAAACTCTGTTGTCCGTCTCCTAACTCGCAACATGTCCTGCTCACCCATCACCCCTGTACTTGCTGATGTACATTGGCTCCCAGTCCACCAATACCGCGATATAAAAATTTTAATCCGCGTGTTTAAATTTCTCCATGGCCTCCTGATTTCTGTAACGCCCGCCATCCCTACAATCCTCTGAGAACTGTGTTGCTCCAATTCTGGCTTCTTGCACATCCCCCAATTCCTTTGCTCTACCATTGTTGGCTATGCCTTCAGCCGCCTAGGCCCTAAGCTCTGGAATACCCTTCCTAAACCTCTCCTCCTTTAACAGCCTCCTTAAAACCTACCTCCTTGACCAAGTTTTTGGTCACATTTCCCAACGTCTCCTCCTTTAGCTCGGTGTCAATTTTTCTCTGATTACGCTCCTGCGAAGGATCTTGGGATATTTTACTACATTAAAAGCGCTGTATAAATACAAATTGTTGTTGTTGTTGTAACATGAGTGAGTTGTTGCAGTGCATCTGTTGACCACACATGCTGCAGCCAGTGTGTTGCTGATGGAGAGAGTGGATACAGAATCCAGTAGCAGGGGAACCAATCATGTAAACTACTCTCGTCATCAGTAGCGTGAGCTTCATGAGTGTTGTCGCGGCTGCACTCTTCAGGCGAGTGGTTAGTATTCCACGACACTCCAAATTTCAGCTTTGTAGATGTTGGTGAGGCTTTGAGGCATCAAGAGGTGAGCCACTCATCACAAAGTAGTCAGCCTCCGCCCTGCTCTGTTCTTGTAGCGGTGTTGATATGTCTAGTCTGGTTAAGTTTCTGGTCAATGGTGACCCTCAAGATCTTGATGGTGGGTGATTAGGTGATGATGGTGCCTTTTAAGGTCATGGGGAAAATTCTGGGCTCTAGGCCATTACCTGGCACTAATGTGGCAGTAATGTTACCTGCTACTGTCAGCCCAAGCCTGGACATTATCCAGGTCCTGTTGTAAGCTGGGATGGGCAGCTTCACATAACTGGAAGAAAAAGCTTTTTGAGCTGGGGAGAGGGGGGAGGAGGAGAAAGGACAAGTTAACACAGTACTTGCAGCTTAAGCAAATGTTGAAAATCCACCATAGAAGGTAGGGGGGAAATTATATTTCTACAATGTAAATAACTGAGAACTGGAGAGGGAAGAACAAAGTTACTGTGCATCTTAAAGCATGTCAGTCAGATGATCTACTGCTTCAGTAAATTGGCTACATCATGGCAATAGGCAAACCACTGGAGTGCTTAGGCAGAAACTACCCTCCAGCTGCCAGACTATCCATGAGCAACATATACACAAAATGGTACGAGCCATTGGAGAACAAAGTCAGAAATGTTGAAGATGAGGAACGAGAGAAATAAATTTGCACCAGCTAAACAAAACGGCTGGTGTAGCAACTCAAATCTACAGGTCTGTTCAGGCTTAAATCCATTATCTTTTATTTGCAGTATCAGTCCTATGTTTCTCAGGTAGCACTATATCCAACATAACATACACAAAGCCACTTACAATATGGTGTGTGATTTGCTCCTCCGTACAGATTTTATGCTCAGTAAATATAGCTCTGCAATATACACAGCTGTGACAATAGCATTTACCGAGAAAGCAGCTGCAGGACACAGAAGCGAGTTATATACAACTCTTTGAATCAAATCAGGTAGGAGCAGCAAACATGTTATCAAAATTGTCATGAGGCCAGAAAATGGTTTAAAATTAACTTTGAGATATTGTATGGGTGTTTTAACTTGTGGAATAAGCTGCCTAGTGCTGTAAATGTTGAATCTGAAGATTTTCAAAAAGGAAATGGAACCTTTGTTTAGAAGGAGTAAACCAACAACAACTTGCATCTAAACAGCACCTGTAATGTCGAAAAACATCCCAAGATGCTTCAGAGAGGTAGCCCCAGAAAAAGACAACAGAACCAAAGGAGGCGATATTAGGAGGGGCACAAAAGCCTGGTTATTAAGATAGGTTTTAAGAAGTATCTTAAAGGAGGGGAATGTGGAGAAGCAGATTGGTATAAGGAGGGAACTGTGGAGCTTAGGCAGTGATCGCCAATTACGGAGCCCAGGGGGGGCAAGTGGTGCAAAAGAGTCCAAAGAAATGGATAGTTTGGAGGGGGGTGGGGTGGAGTTGGAGGAGTTTACAGCGATAGGGAGGAGCACGGCCAAGGCCATGAAGGAATTTAAATACTAAATTGCTATTTTTAATTTGCGGTGTTGGGAGGATCGGGAGGACAAGGTGATGGGGGAGCAGAACTTGGTGCAGGATCGGATACGGGCAGCAGAGGTTTGAGTTGAAGTTTATTGAAGGTGCAGGATGGCACTGAAGAGTCAGGTCTCAAGGAGACAAAAGCATGGATGAGGGTTTCAGTACCAGGTGGGCTGAGGTTGGGGCACAGGCAGATGATATTAGAGGTGGGGCACAGGCAGGTGATATTAGAGGTGGGGCACAGGCAGGTGATATTAGAGGTGGGGCACAGGCAGGTGATATTAGAGGTTGGGGCACAGGCAGGTGATATTAGAGGTTGGGGCACAGGCAGGTGATATTAGAGGTTGGGGCACAGGCAGGTGATATTAGAGGTGGGGCACAGGCAGGTGATTTAGAGGTGGGGCACAGGCAGGTGATATTAGAGGTGGGGCACAGGCAGGTGATATTAGAGGTGGGGCACAGGCAGATGATATTAGAGGTGGGGCACAGGCAGGTGATATTAGAGGTTGGGGCACAGGCAGGTGATATTAGAGGTTGGGGCACAGGCAGGTGATATTAGAGGTGGGGCACAGGCAGGTGATTTAGAGGTGGGGCACAGGCAGGTGATATTAGAGGTGGGGCACAGGCAGGTGATATTAGAGGTGGGGCACAGGCAGATGATATTAGAGGTGGGGCACAGGCAGGTGATATTAGAGGTGGGGCACAGGCAGGTGATATTAGAGGTTGGGCACAGGCAGGTGATATTAGAGGTTGGGGCACAGGCAGGTGATATTAGAGGTTGGGGCACAGGCAGGTGATATTAGAGGTTGGGGCACAGGCAGGTGATATTAGAGGTGGGGCACAGGCAGGTGATATTAGAGGTGGAAGCAATCGGTCTTTGGGAACGAGTGGCCATTCCTGAATGGTCTTTCTCTCATTTTAAGATTGTGCCCCCTTGTTCCGAATTCCACCACCAGAGGAAATAGCTTCTCTGTATCTACTCTATCGAATCATTTTGTCATTTTAAACAAACACCCCTCACCCCTTTAATCTCAAGGGAAAATAAACCAATTTATGCATTCTGTTCTCATAATTTAACTCTTTAAGCCCCGCTATCATTCTGGTAAATCAGTACCCCCTCCAAGGTGAATATATTCTTCTTGGTGTGATGTCCTGAACTGAATGCAATATTCCTGATGGGGTCTGACCAAGGCTCTGTACAACTGAAACATAATTCCTCCCCTTTATATTCCAGTCCGCTTGAGATAAAGAACATTTCATTAGACTTTTTGTTTACTTTTTCTACCTGCCCACTAGCCTTTAATGATTTGTGGACATGGACACCCAAATCTCTTTGCTCCTCCACAGTTCTTAGGTTTCTCACCATTACGAAAATCAAGGGAAAGCTTCCCGCTACAAAACTCCCTTTAGGCACAATCCACATCAGGCAGCGTTTTACAGATTAAAAAACTTTAGTCGTCCTCTCTTAACTGGCTTTGCACCACTATTTATTTGAACTATGGACAGGAGTTTACAAGCTCTGAGAGCAGTACCGGGTCTGGAGAAGAGTTGCAGTATTTACAAGTCGAGTTCTCTACCCAACTAAAAACAATCACAGTGCATTCAAACTTGAGCTGTGGGCTCTTGTAAGCTATACCAAGAAATTCTATTTGTGTCATACACTGATCACAATGGTTATTAGATTATAACCTTCAAATAAAATATAAGGCCAGGACACAGTACTGCAAATATATGCCCTTACATAGGTTTGCAAGTCCCCCTGTAGTTTCTCATGTTTCCTACATTGTGCACTATTCCCAGATGGAAAGGAGACAGGAATTAATCAATGTTGCTCCATAACCAGTTACTGTGGAGGTGACTTTCCTCCACTTGTTATCGCCATACGCCAGCCTCAGAACTGAACAAGAATTACGCAGCAGAGACTGCAAATTGTTATGGGCATATACTTTCATTACTGCCATCATCAAAAATGCTTTGCCCAATCCACAGCCACAGTATTAGACTCTGTAGCTGAGGGCATTTCACTCAAGGTCAAATTGAATCAGAGGCAGGACTGATTATTATACCAATCATAATTAAAACAGCCAATATCTAGGATAATTATGGAAGCACAGTGACACTTTAGGATATCCAACTGAGGAATAATGAACCAGTAAAGTATATAGGTAGAAAACTGAACTTTATTTGTTGAATTAAAAAAAAGACAGGACAAAGCAGGAAACAGTGGTGATGGGGTGGGACACCGTGTTTAAAAGCTGGAGGAAGGGGTGAGGGTGGACACACAGTTTAATCCAGCTACAGGGCCTGCTCCAAGTCGCGGGCCGAAGCCGCTGACCCTGCAGCAATGCAGCCGCGGTCCCGGGCGCCGCTCCTCACCAGAGCTCGGGGCCAGGACGCTTCAACCTTCCAACAAAAACAACCCCCCGCCCGCCACCGCCATTTTGACGACAGCCGCCGGCTCGCGTCCTCACCAGTTTTTGATCAGCTGGATGTATTTGGGTCCGATGACTTTCTCCAACATCTCGGCGCCGTCTCTCGCCCTCCACTGCCCGACACCCGCAAAATGGCAGCACCAAGCCCAGCCCAGAGGCGCGCCAAGTCAGCGCCTGACAAAACATAGGCGCCAATTCAGCACAGAAATACACCTTTTCACATTTGTCGTTTAAAGAAAAAAATATATTTTCAAGTTTAAAAAAAAATACATTGGGCACCGTACCAAAATTGTAAATAGTGTGCCATTGCCAGAGCAGTGCCCCCTCCAGCGGTGCTGCCCCCTGTGGACAGGGTTGGAAGGTGCCGGGCTTGCTGCAGCAGAGAGCGCTGTGCCAACACAGCTGGACTGCACTGCTGCAACTACTGGCTCCACATTCAAACAGCACAATTTAGCCCAAATGATAATTTATTACTACTGTAAAAGTCAACTTTTTTTTTTAACCAAAGCCATTTCTGCTTTTCAGGTAGGAAAACAAATCCTGGAGAAAAAAAACCCGCAATTGCATGGTATTTGCTAATATCGCAATCAGTGAGATTTTATTAATAAAATATTTTAAATGAATAGCTTCGAAAAACAAAGAGTTGAATTATGAAACAGAAGCACTCAACGTAAGCAATAAAATATAAACATGTCACTGAGACTAGGACTTCACAGAGGTGCGTTAAGTTGGAGAGGGGAAAGTCCAACTCCAGCATCCCGTCCTCTATCTGTTCGTACAGGGTACCCCAGGAAGCAGTGTCGAAAGGAGTTTGGCGAGGGGGAGAGAAAGTTTTTGCGGAACAGTGTAATTGCATCCTTTTCAAGATACCATGGCATCATTCGCATCGGCCAAAAATACGCAGGGCTCTTCATTATCAAACTCAAAAAGTTTGGCAAACTTTTTTTTTCCTTCAAAAATTCCCATTGAATTGTGGAATTACGGGATGTCTCCCGGTCTTCCGCTGTATCTTCGGCGGAAACCCGGCAAAATGGCGTAAACGGCCGTTTCTCTGGGGCTTCTGCCGAAATTACGGTGAAAGATTCGCTGGAAATTCTACCCCACTGAGATGTTAGATTGGCGCATTCATATACTGCCCACTTTGTCAGTGGGTCATTTGTTTATGTGGAGGGATCATTTTAGAAATGGCTTAAATGTAACGTTGCACCGAGTAAAACATATTTTGAAATAAGTATTTGATAATTACTCGAGTTTCATATATACATCCATCGCCGAGTGTCTATTTAAGAAAGGAACTGGCATAAATATGTCTACATTTTGATATAATAGAAATGCTTTAGCAAGGTCATATTAAACTGAATTATTTCTGGTGTGCTCTCGGAAATCAAAATGCAATCAAGAAAGTAAATTTCAGGAAGGGATTGAATTTGTATAGAATATTGGTCAGGTTTCGGGTTACTGGTTGGACGTTATGTCGGGAGATTTCATCATATGACTATGGGCGGAACTAAGTGAACTTATAGATATTTAAGATGTCAAAGGGTATAGATGAGATAAATCTCACTATGTTTAACACAGTCACAGTGGGGTAAAGCCGTAAACTTAGAAGAGGGAAGAGTGAAAAGTCGGTTTTGATTTAACTGTAGAGCAGGTGGTGAATGTATAGAATGGATTACTATTAGGGTTGCTAATCCTCAAGAATTGTCCAGGAGTATCCCGAGCACTGCTGCCAGTGACCCAGCTGAACGCTGCTGGATTCCACTTGCAGTCAAGTGTTCCTTGGCCCCTGGTGGAATGTCCCCATGGCTGGTCACCTTGCGGCTGCGGTGGTGGTGGGTGAAGATGCTGCGGGGCGCGCAAGAAAACAGACGAGAACATTAGGAGAGTCAGAGGGTGGAACGAGACTTTGAGATAATATTGCAAGGATCTGAGGCAGGAATGCCTGGAAGGTCGGGGAAAAACATCTTTGTGCACTGCATGTAGCCAATCCAGGGTGTAAATACCTACATGTCCTCTGTGAGGTTACAAGCCCTCTCGGCTTGCCCAAGAATCTCCTGGAATCGATGACCGATCTCCTGGGCACTGTTGGCGGGACGACTCATATCTCATTGCCAAATGGCCAGGAGGATGCGGTTTACCCCTCCGAAGACAAATCGGGTGAGGATGAATTTGCAAGATAATAGATCCTCAAGTTACCACCAACAGAATCTGCATTTTCATAGTTGAGCTTCAATTTCAGGTAAGTCGCTCAAAATTATAGCATGCAACAGCATTCATTGGCATCCTCAGCAACACACAGATCAAGCCATTAAGTAAATACCACAGTTGCAGACTGACGATTCCGATTTCAGTTGGGCTCAGATTAAGTTAGTTGTACTTTCTACTACTGAACGCACCGTTAAAAACTGGTATCAGATCAGAGACCTCATTTAAATGAAATTACAGCATTCGCCAACAAGGCTTTAATAGATGAGAAAGATGAGGTAAGCGAAAGGATAAGGAAAGCTAATTTGATTTAAAAATAAATAATGCGCAAGTCAGGTAGAAGTACAATTGTAGACAGCTCCAAAGTGTATAATCAATAGGACAGATTGGCTGCGTTACGAAACCCTCACCTCTGACTCAAAGTTATGGGTTAAAGCCCTATTCCAGGACTCGAGCAGAGATGTTAACTTTCACCAGCCATACTGTAGAAGTGTTGCATTGTCAGACGTGCTGGCTTTGCAACGATACTTAAACTGAAGCCGCACCTGCCTTTTTAAGTGGATGTAAAAGATTCCATGGCACCATTCAAAGAGCAAGGAAGTTCTTCTGTTGTCCCAACCAACATCGACTCGTCATCCACTACCACCAAAGCAGATTAGAACTGGCCATTTATGTCATTGCTGTTTATGGAACCTTACTGAGAGCAGTTTGAGTGCCATGTTTGCTTATAAAACAATGGTGGAGGACGGACTATATAAATGCCTTTGTTGTGAAGTCCTTAGAAAAAGTCGTCAGGTAAAACAGACTCAATTGTAAAAGTTGTTAAGAATAATAATAATAATAATTCAACTTTATTGTCATTGCACAAGTACATGAACAACGAAATGTGATCTTGCAAGCTCCCATGACTGGGAGAAGCAAAGCCGCTGCGTCGGTGCGCCGCCATTCCATTTCCACCATTCCTCCTGTCCGACAATCTTCAGCCCACCGCCCGGGCCTGCTCACCAGCCGCTCCTCCCGTGACCTTCTCACCAACCGCCCCTCCTTGGGGCTCCTTCCGTGACCTTCTGCACCTGGTCTTCCCTGATGGTCACCCCTCCAGGTACTAACCAGGCCTGGCTCTGCTTAGCTTCCAAGCCTTGCCAGTGACCCTGTCCCTAGTCCCAGAAGGCTCCAAGGACTCATGGAAAAGGCAAATTTGTTGTTTACATCAGGTCCAATTCCAGCATTCCTCCTCTCGAACAGCAGCCATGAAGTATAGATCTGTAGATACAGTAGAGTTAATCATATTTTATTAAAAGTCATCTAAAGTCCAAGATCAGCTATCAAAAACTCCATGGCATTAGAACCCAAACAGGAACAAAATATGCCCAATAGGACATAAGCACTGAAAATCCTATCTGAGGAAATAGGTATACCCCAGATCATCTACTTATCTTTGTTTGGCCATTTAAATAGCAAGTTATAATCATCATGCCTGCCCACAAAAAATGGATCAAAGTTGGATACTGGTAACTACAGAACAGTACTCCTGCCATCAATTCCATTAAAGCAGTAAGAGAATGCTTTATTTCTCATCTGTACTTCAAAATAGTATCTTTTGTAATTTGGACCTTTTACACAGGCCCATATAGTGACATTATGAGAAGGGATCTGGAGAGCCTGAACTGCTAGTCTCTCTCTCTCTCTCTCTCCTTTGAAGTGAAGCTGACACAAAATGAGATTTAAAAAAAGGGTACTTCCATAATTAATCAAAACTATAAATCAAAAGAGGTATCAGGCATATATTCCATCTTAATAACTAGCGACACGTAGCATGTTACACACGAAAGGCTAATGCCCCTCAATACGAAACGTGTGAGCTTCCCTCATCTGATTTATTAAACAATCCAGCTTGCTTTGAGACAACACGCCTCAGTTCTCAGCTGCTGCCTGAGAAAAAAATAAAAGCTTCTTTTCCCCCCCTAACAGTCAGCTCAGAAAAAAATCATGTATTTCATATAATTACAGAATAAAGCACACAATAAAAAAATAATACATTAAAAAAATCTGAATCAGGACACACCTCACATCTGTCACAGAAGTTCTTCTAGCATATGTCCTAAAATTCATTTTCCACAAGTTCTGGCCTGTTACATTGTCTTAAGTACATAAGAAACAAGAGCAGGAGTAGGCCATACGACCCTTCAAGCCTGCTCCGCCATTCAATAAGATCATGGCTGATCATCGACCTCAACTCCACTTTCCCGCCCGATCTCCATATCCCTTGATTCCTAGAGTCCAAAAATCTATCTATCTCAGCCTTGAATATACTCAAAACTCAGCACTCTCAGCCCTCTGGGGCAGAAAATTCCAAAGATTCACAACCTTCTGAGTGAAGAAATTCCTCATCTCAGTCTTAAATGGCCTACCCCTTATCCTGAGACTGTGCCCCTTAGTTCTAGACACTCCAGCCAGGGGAAACAACCTCTCAGCGTCTATCCTGTCAATCCCCTTCAGAATCTTGAGAGTCTTGGCTTACCTTGAAGTAATATTCTGGATTTACTTTCTTATACCACTCAAACAAGCAAAGTTCAAGAACCAAGAAAATTGTATACTGACGAGAGCCACAAGTTTCAAACATAACACACTAGCATGTCTGGACACTGCAACTACAGCCCACCAAAAAGCACTTTGCAAGAAACTGAACCCATCAATGTGACCTGTTGTGCTTTATCGCCAACCATCTCTGATGAAAACTGCACTGTACACTTGCACTTCCTTTCTCAGCCACCAGCTCCAATTGCCTACTCTAAGTCATCACTCTATTCCAGACAACAGTGGAGACTGGCGATGTGCTGCAGGTTCCCCCATACCTAGACCTGAAACAGCATCGGTCTGTAATTTCTCTCCTATCTGCCCTCATAACCTCTCCGAGCTCATCTCATCCATAAGACGCAGTACCTGCTCTCTCAACCTTATTCTCACTAATACGGAACACCCAACTTCTCTTCATAACCCCTAGGCTAGCCCACCAACATTGTACATGGTTACCATTCCTCAGGTACTGTACAGTCTCTCTAAATCTGCCATCAACCCTCATCAAAAAAACTCATATAAACCCCGTTCTTGCAAAATACCGCCCCCATCTCCAACCTTCCCTTTCCTCTCCAAAGTCCTTACACCTCACCACCAATGTTCCCTCTAATGTTTCATTGGGCTATGCGGCCCCTTTAACTGGCCTATTCAAAATTCTGCGCATGTGCGGTTTTCCCATTTAAAAGCCAGTGAGCCGGCTGCACGGGAGCTCCAGAGTGACACGCATCTTAAAGGGAACATTGCTCACCACATCTCTTGATCTCGCCCACTGCCTGTGTTGTCAGCCTGCTCGTCTGACCAGACCTGGATGAGCGGCAGTTTCCTCTAATTAAACATGGGGAACACCAAACCCATTGTCTTCAGTCCCCATCACAAACTCTGTTCCCTTGCCATCGATTCCATCTGACCATTAGCTCAGGTTGAACTGGACTATTCGCAAGTTGACGTCCTATTTGACCCTGAGCGGAGCTTCTGACCCCATATCCTCTGCATTGCAAAGACTGTGTACTTTTACCCGCCTCAGCTTGTCTGCTGCTGCAACCCTCATTCATGCTTTTGCTACCTCCAGACTTGATTATTCCAATGCTCTCCTGGCCAGCCTCCCAGCTTCCATAAATTTGAGCTCATCCCAAACTCTGTTGCCTCTATCCTAACCAATGACAAGTCCCGCTCACCATCAACTCTGTGCTCACTGCCCTACATTGACTCCTGGTCCACCAACACCTCAAATTTAAAATTCTCATCTTTGTGTTCAAATCCCTTCAATGTCTTGCTCCTCCCCAGCTCTTTAACCTCATCCAGCCCTTCAGCCCTCCTAGAACTTCATAATCCTCCAATTCTGCCCCCGCATGCATCTCCCACTCACTCCGCTTCACAATTGATAGCTGTGCCTTCAGCTATCTAGGCACCAAGCTCTGAAATTCCTTCCCGAAACCCCTCCCCCCTTTAAGACCTTTCTTAAAATCTACCTCTGACCAAACATTTAGTCACCCCAATCTCTCCTTCTTGGCTTGGTGTCAATTCTTGTCTGATTACGTTCCTGTGAAATACTAGGGGCATTTTCCGATGTTAAAGGCGTTTCATAAATGCAAGTTGTTGTTGTTGTTGGAAGATTCATGCCTGTGACGTTAGCAATGCTGCTCCCCATCTAGAGTGGGCTGAGCCACAGCAAATGCTGCAACCCAAGAGTCTTTGAATTTTTCATGTTGTCAAATCTCGTTTCTTTTTCCATTTCAGTTTCTGCTTTCTCTCAAAGTGGCAACAGTAGCACATACACAACCGGTGATCACCTACATGAAGGCAGAACAACAGGAAATCCAAATGTGAATTGGGCCCAAAAGAAATTTACAAAAAGAAAATATGCATAAATTTCATTAGAGATCTTATCCCTGAACAATTTCACTCATCAATTCTAAATAAAGAACTTACATTGAACATTGGCTGTGATATCCTGAGGACATGAACAATGGGCCAATAATTCCGGTCCCAACGCGTGAGTACGGACGGGGTACTCACGCGTGGGCCCGTTGGAAGTGCCGGATTTCAGCATGCGCGGGAAACCGGCATTTCCTCCAAGGGGTTCAGACTCCAACGCATGCGCGCAGGACTCTGCGCGCACGCGTTGAACTTCCTTCTTTTTGACAGGTTTGCCCGTGTGTAAGGGCCTCAACTTTTTAGAAATGTAAAAAGGAGACGTAAGGACTTGATTCTTTAAAGGTAAGTGGTCTATTATTTAAAATAACATTTTTTCCCACAGCTTTATTGTTTTTAAGGACTTTACAGTAAGGTAAGTGTATTTTTAGACCCATTTCTTAAAAAAAAAAAAAATTATTTTCAAAAATTTGATTGATTGTTTAAAATAGTTTTTAAAAGTTATTTATAGTTCATTTAATTAGTGGGATGTTTTTAAAAAATTTATTTAAAGTTTAAGTAGTGTTTTGGGCGCCCGTAGTTTTCATGAGTTTGACAGTTCTTACTATCAAACTCATGAAGTTTTCCCTCCCCTGATTGGCTGCCCAGTGCTCACCTGATCCCAGCCGGCACATCGAACTAACTACGCCGCTGGATCAGGCAAGCACAGCGCGCCGACAGCTGAACCGGGCCAGTGACAGGAATTCCAAGCAGGCCCAGGCTTCAGCTGTCGGCACGCCGGGTAAGTGCACATCGGGGGCTTGCACGTGCGGCACGCCCCCGAACCTAGTTTCTGGGCCAGTAAGTTTCTTCAAAGAACGTAAGAACCAGGAGCAGGAGTAGGCCATATGGCCCCTTGAGCCTGCTCCTCCATTCCAGAAAATAGTGGCTGATCTTCAACCTCAACTCCACTTTTCCAACCGATCCCCATCTTCAACCTCAACTCCACTTTTCCAACCGATCCCCATATTCCTTCAGAGTCCAAAAATCTATCGCTCTCGCCCATGAGCATACTTAATGACTGAGCATCCACAGCCCTCTGGGGTAGAGAATTCCAAAGATTCACAAGCAATGCTCCCTTAGCTCACCGGCTGTGTGGGACCTTGAATGCTTCGTGGCCATACAGCTTATAGGAAACATTGTTCACAATCCTCTCAAGAAATTTTTCCTCACCTCAGTCCTAAATGGATGACCCCTAATTCTAGACTCTACAGCGAGGGGAAACAGCTTCTCGGCATCTACCCTGTCAAGCCCTCTCAGAATCTTATAGGCTTCGATGAGATCACCTCTCATTCTTTTAAACTCCAGAGAGTATAGGCCCATTCCACTCAATCTCTTCTCATAGGACAACCCTCATCCCAGGAATCAATCTAGTGAACCTTCATTGCACACCCTCTAAGGCAAGTATATCCTTCCTTAGGTACAGAGACCTTATGTTCTTAGAAGAAACTTAATATGAAAAACTCTCTTGGATGAGACGTTAAACCAAGTAGACGTAAAAGATCCCATAACACTATGCCGAAGAGGAGCAGGGGAGTTATCCCTGTGTCCTGGCCAATATTCATCCCTCAATCAACATCAGTAAAACAGGTCATTATCATATTGCTGTTTGCAGGAGCTTGCTATGCACAATTGGCTGCCACGTTTCCTACATTGCAATAGTGACTACACTTCAAAAGTACTTCATTGGCTGTAAAGGGCTTTGGGCACATCCTGAGGTTGTGAAAGGTGCTATATAAATGCAAGTCTTTCTTATTGGCTGTGATATATCCAGAGAACATGAAGTGTACCATCCGCAAAGTCTGAAACTAAGCACCAGCATCACGCAAAGTTGAGAAAATAAGATACATATATACACTATGGTAGTGAGCAAAAGGTCACACGGTCAATCTGGCACCAAACAAAGAGGGTTTAGCCTAGTAGTTTCTTTCCCTCTTGTATGTGGAGATTCAACAGAAGATTTTGGTTTTCTTTTTAAACATTTTTATTCTGCAGTGTATCTTTCCTACAACCGAAAACATCGCATGCCCAGTTCAAAGTTTGTTTTCATATTGATACAAACTTTAGTGCCGTTAAAAAAAAACCTGCATATATAACACACCTCCAATTTACTTTCTTGGAAGCATACTTATTTTTTCCTTGTGGCCTTTATAAAAGTTAATACAGCAAAAGCAATGCCAAGTGATTGTTAGGGGGGGGGGGGGGGGAAGGGTGGTGGGAACAACTGAAGGTGTCACATGGAGAAATTGCTACACAGCAA
This sequence comes from Somniosus microcephalus, assembly GCF_052327205.1. Classification (NCBI taxonomy): domain Eukaryota; kingdom Metazoa; phylum Chordata; class Chondrichthyes; order Squaliformes; family Somniosidae; genus Somniosus; species Somniosus microcephalus. Next base: position 29,216,999 of record NC_140999.1, on the reverse strand, counting down.
GAAAAGTGGAAGTTAGGGTACGAGCCAGAAATTTATAAAAGTTATTCTAAAAACTACTTGAAATAAAATACTTGAAGGCTTTTTAAAAGTTCTAAATAGCTTAGCATTTTCCTCACAGGAACATGCTAATCTGATGTCCAATAGGGCACTTTCTACAGGGTGCAAGAGATGAAACAATCTTGTCTGAGTGACTTTCGTATCTGAAAGAGCAAATTAAAATCTTTCAAGATTTGGCTACACAGAAACCAATGCTAGCAAGTTCTAACCGCATCTCTGAAAAACTGAAGGGTGCAATATTTTTAGTCGAAGGCCCGGGAAAGCATCTATTAATGTGTCTTTTTATCTATTACTCATACACACCTGCTAAATTAAAAATGGGACCTTGCATTCTATTGGAGCAACAGAAACTTTCACAACCGATTGCCAATTGAATTGTCCCCAGGAATAGCTATAACCAGCTCACTACTTTCTTGGAAGCATATGTAGTTAACAATAGCTGCAGGGTGGAATTTGGAAACAAACTTGCAGTTTTCCCCACATTGGATAGCATTACCAAAACACCCCAGAGAAACTAGAGTCTCCTGGCACAAGACAAATTCCAATTTGTCCATCTATTTTGGGATTTGGGAAAAAAATGGAAATTAAAACCTTTTAAAATTAGAGGGAGTGGGAGACATGGTACAATCTCAATGACTCTAGGCTTTATAAGGAAAAGGCACCAGGTGGCATGCTGCATGGTACGCAGATAGAGATGATCCAAGGTCATAGAAGAAATAATAACTCCAGGAGGCAAAATATGAATATACATTTAGTTGAAGATTGAAATTCATCCATAAAAGCAGTAACTTTTTTTTTTATAAAGAGAATGGAATGTTTAAATGATTATTTTCGTAAAGGTTTTTCCAGTAAAATGGCTCACTGTTGGAGACAAAAAAAATTAAATTTCTATTTAGAAACAATATAGTTACACTTTCAAACTGTACTTCCAATAATTTCAAAACAGGGAAAGTGAAGTATTCTTCCTCAACTCATGTACTTCCATGTTTAGATTTTACCCTTGTTTTGTGCTTTAAATAATCTTGTTATAGTGTTAGGCTAAATTATTAAATATTACTGAGATAAAGCTCAGTTTCAGGACTTCAAAGTTGCATATACAAATATTGAATTGTCATTTATTGTAGAGATTTATGAAAAGATCTGTAGTTTAATTCAAACCAATATCTTTCCCAATACTAACTTTCATTTTAGCAATACATAATATCCCAACAATTTTTTTTTTGTCATTTGTCAATTAGCAACTAAGCTCTGTCACACCCAAATTTGTTTTCATATTGAACAATAATTCTATTATTTTCTCTTTACAAGCTCTTCTCCCCCCCCCCCCCAAAGTAGGTAGGAAGAGGAGACCTTTCACCCCATTGACCTGGTTGGATCTGACCTGAAATGGAGGTGAAAGGATTGCATTCTACCACTGGCGCATTGGAAGTTTTAAATAGCAAGGAAGAATGAGCCCTAAACCAATCTGAAAAGGGCCACTGACATCCATATGCATGTTTCAAATACTAATTGTCGCATATAAAACGTAATACAGCAATGATACACTTTTTTGATACTGCACAATTGTTTTATAATCTATCCCAATACTGGATAGTTTAGAATATTAGAAACCATAACAAATTTTACATAATAAGTGTACTGTCTGGAAATTGAACAACATTGGACTGGTCTTTTAGTTAGCTACTGTCACAGTAGCAATTTTTAAAGAAAGCCTGAAAAGCCTCATTTTCATCTTGTGGTGGTCATCATGCAACATGTTGCACAACAATGGTTGAGGCGAATTGCATATCTCAAACTTTTAATGCCTCCTCTGCATGTCCAAAGTACTGGGTTAACTCCAGTGGTAAAACAATTCCTAGGATCAAGGGGAGGAGAACATTTGTAAAAAAAATGAATTCACTAAGACAACCCAGGCTGTATCCAAGTACTTCATGTGATCCAAACACAAATGAACTATTTAGTGACAATCAAATACTTCTTGCATGAACGTCCTTTTCTAGAATGAAAATATATACAAAAATTCCCACAGTGGAAATAGTACAGGTGCCATAAAATATTCTGGAAGAACATTAAAATTAGCCTTCACAACATTCAAACCTGGAGATTATAAACCATTATTTATATCAAATATTTGTATTCTGCACTTTGACAACTAGTTCTCAGCTGTGGGATATGAAGTGGGACGAGGCAAAGGCTGGGAGGACCAGAAGCAATAATGAATAAAACTATTTTGGTTCCTCCTGATTGGCTGTCGCGTACAAATCAGAAATCCCAACAGAAGATGCAGTTTAAAAAAAAGTCAGCCTCCAGCACGGATGTATTTTTGAAGTTCTGATGGCCCACTCTGGACTTCTGTGAGGCAGCAGGAGTGCTGCAGTAATTAAGTGGGATAGAGTGTTCCAGAGACAAACAGGAGCAAGATGTTCGAAACAAAAACAGTAAGTGGAGAAAAAGGAAATTGCAAGAGAGGGACAGAAGTAAAGCAAAGGGGGGGGGGGGGGGGAAGGAGAGAGAAAAGGAAAGGAGGGAGACAGAGAAGGAATGCAGAGATGGAGATAGGGCATGGAGGGGAGGGGGGAGACGACGAGATGGTGAGGGGAGTGGGGATGGAGAGAGATTGATGGTGTATTTCACAACCTCAAGATGTCCCAAAGTACTTTACAGCCAATGAAATACTTTTGAAGTGTCGTTACAGTTGTGATGTAAGGAAATGAAATGCAGCAGGCAATTTTCACACAGCAAGGTCCCACAAGATTTGTTTTAGTAATGATGGTTGTGGGATAAATATTGACCAGGTCACTAGGTTTAGACATGAAGCTCCCTTTGCTCTTCTTCAAATAGTGCAATGGGATCTTTTATGTCCACCCGAGGGGTTAGATGTGGCCTCAGTTTAACATCTCATCCGAAAGAAGATACTGCCAACAGCGCAGCACTCTCAGTACAGTATTGGTGTCAACTGAGATTACGTGCTGAAGTCTCTGGAGTGGGTCTTGAACCCACAACATCTGCCTCAGAGGCAAGAGTGCTATCACTGAGCCAAGGCTTACACTTCAAAAGAGAGAGAGAGAGAGAGAGAGAGAGAGAGAGAGAGAGAGAGAGAGAGAGAGAAAGGAAGAAAGAGAAAGACAATGAGAATGAGAGCAGATATTTCAGTACCAGTATCCATAACCAATGGAGATTTTTTTGGGTGGACTTGCTGAAAAAAAAAATCATAGCCACTGACCTGTAGCAAAGCTTCAAATCTCAAGTACTTTACAAATAATTTTAAAGGTCAACATTATCCTTCAATTAACAAGCCATAACTGACACAATCAATATGTACAAAAAGTTACAAACGAGCAAATCGGTGTAATTACAAGCTTTTGAAAGTATATTGCCAGATAATGCGACCAGAGAGATTAGGTCAGAAGACATACATTTCTGAGTAAGGTACTTTCTACTCTTATTCTCCAAAATGAATAAAAAGTGAAAGTAAATGATACAGATGTAAATTACAATACTCTTCTCCCAATATATATTTGCTAATTTACAGTGAAAAAGTTAAAGGCAGCTCTTTTTTTTTTAAATTTAAGGTAAACCCTTTATTACAATGACATTGGGTATACAAGATTAAACGGACATTAAAAAGGAGGGGCATTCCTGTTATAAAAATGGCACATTTATTGCTACATTACTGTTATATACATGACAGTTCTCATTAGCTACTAAGACAAAAGGAAATGATTTAAACTACTTTTCTGAATACTCCAGCCAGCTGTTTTGATGCTTGTACAAATACAAAAAAAAACACAAGGAACTTGAGGCACTCAGCAACACAATCAGAAATCTAATTGTGCAACATTTAAGTACTGTATGGGTGCTAGAAGAAGCCTTACCTAAATGTAGTAAAATAAACTTCTGGAATCAGACATCGAGTAAAAATCTACAAAAAGTAACATTCAGAATCCAAGACATTTTCAAGAATTATGGTATAAAAGGATCGCTGTTGTGAAAATAAGCCAACTTTTTTCCTTAAATTTCACTTTGTAAGGGTATACTGCAAGTCTTTTCTTAGCAAAAAAGCACTAGACAAAAAAGAGGCTTTTAATGAAATGTTAGGCACTGGTCATTTTTCATTCTGTTCACATTGCATCACAAGTACAAGAATGAAAAGGCCACATGTAATTTTTTTTAACTATTACATACATCTGCAATACTCAAAATGAGCTGAGAAATGTCACTGCACAATATTTAATGCAGTTCTAGAAATGTCAGGCATTTTACCCTAAAATGTCAAAAATTTTGTTCATTCAGTCCCACGGTTTTGTTGCCCGTTTTCCACTTGTTCACATCTTTTTTTTTAAAAATAAAAAAAGTTATGTCAAAAGTACTGTGTCTTCTGCTTGGCTGGTGAAAGTCTGTGAATATGTTCTCAGTGGAAGACTGATTCCGTGTTTTATTTGCAATGGGTTCGTTTCCACAGTACACAGGCTGCTGCAGAAATGAATTCAGCTTGGCATAATGCAAGCCACTGTTACACAAGTTGCTCACATCCTTATTAGATTCCACAACCAATTCATATGAATCTTAAACATTTAAACAGTACATTGTGCAGGAATCCTACAAAATGTGGAAATTTTTCCCACTCTTGAATAAGTTCATGACAAACCTATGGTCATACAATACCTAGAATCTGCAACAATATCTGTTGCAATATGAAAGTCTTCAAAGACCTTTCAATTTCTAAGTACACACTATGCCCAGCTACCTTAAAAAACTACAATGTAAAGTCTAATAATGCAAAAATATAGTTTTGCTCATTTTACATAAAATAACTCCCTACAAATGAATGAACTAGCTTTTGTAATGCACTCATTATGTTGGCCCTCCAGATATACCTGATCGTAAAGGCAGGGCAAGAGAAGCTCTGTAGAATATTTTGTCCGTTGGCTAACAATCCCTCCCAGCCAACTACCAGGGAGACATGGAGTGGTCATGTGTCAATTGAGTAAGACAAATATTTTTGCTGGGAATGCTGCAAACCAAGGACACCAAAAGTTTTCTTTTTAAACAATAAGACCAATTGCTTACAAAACAAGCAAAAAAGGACTTTTGAAATTTTGTTCCAAAACAACCTCACATCCTTGTAAGTTTCATTAAAACATACTGGGATTTAAAATAAGCTTAGGCACTAAACTCCTTTTTTTCCACTGTGGGGAAGATTTTTTCTTTGGGCTGTAGAAAAAACCTTTTTTGCAGCACAGAGATCCAGTACTTCAACGATATGTGTCGACTTTCCCCCCTTTTTAGATAGATATGGCAAATGCACATGTTCACATTTGCAATTCTGATCCAGAAAGGATTTGTCAGTTTATCATCTTTTTGGCAGAACAAGGTTTCTTCCTTAAGGAGAAAGATGACAGATGACGTGTCCCTCTTGCTCACCACCTTCAGTTAAACCAGGCAGATAGAGCTGGGGGGAAAAGAAAAGTTAATCGTTAGAGGATTTTACCATTGTGCACAGCATTTTAGCAATGGTCTACACGCAAATTCACGTACTATAAGCAATACTGCATAGATTTCTATAAAGCTCAGCGAAACCAATTCTCTGCAAAATGGTCACATCATTAATTCAGAGTAAATTAGTAAAAATGTTCCATTACAAAATTATACATACTACACTGAAACAGGAATTAAAGTTAAAAGGCAGTTTTTTTTTTGGGGGGGGGGGGGGGTTTGGAAAGAGACTTTAAGTGATCCAATTGAAGTTTTCAAAATTATGAAGGAAATGGACAAAAGTGATCCAAGGAAATTGTTCACGGTGATGAAGGTTTCAAATACCAGAGGAAACAAAAACTTCAAACGGCAGGTGAAGTTTTTCTCCACACAAAGTATAATAAGAGTTGTGGAGTAAGTTACGGGGGAGGCCAGTGAAGTGACAATAATAATAGCTTCAAGGTGATAATTAAATTGAGGGAAGGAGGGAGAATTTACAAAAATGGGACAAACTTGTTGGTGCCAATGATATTTTCCTGTTCCTAAAATTTTTTATATTCTCAAATGGAAATTGTTAAGTTACTAATCTGCTTACTTTGTTAGACTGGACAAATTCAAATGATGCAGTCTTTTCTACACTGAAGGCGCTATATAAATGCAATTTGTATCTGTTGAAAAGATAACTTTATTTGGTCTCTTAAAAACTTATCAGGGTTAAACAAGTATTACACAATTTTATATTCAAAGGAGTGAAAATACATGAATTGAGATAGAAAACTTATTTTTAACCCACAAAAATGCCTTCCCTCCTCTTCTAAAGGCAGTGACTCATATTGGAACATTGTTCCAAAGGTACCAACAGATCTCTGGCACTTAACCGAAGTGTCATTCTTCATGTAGGAGCCTAGCCAGCGGCTATCAGCAGGGTGTGCCACCATAAGAAGGAGGCATCGTAGTCAGCCCAATCCTACATGTATGCGCTTTACAGCAGGGACCACTAGATTAGCCACCAAGATCAGGGAGCTTGGCCAACTTTTCTCCTGCTGATCCAAGGCAAACTGTAGAGTCTGACCACCCGAGATCCACTCAATATTAACAGTACAATTATTCACTGCCCCATCAGGGAGCCCTTTAGCACAAAAGTTTATTTTGAGGCCAGTTAAGGGGGAAAACATGACAGTCTGAAGTACCTGAACTGAGTTGTACCAGTTTACACTACTTATAACTTTAATCAAATTCATAAAAATGAGTTTCTCTCACATTCTACAGAGTAACATTTTACCTCCTACATGTGGCTCACTGCATTGTGATTATCTCCGAGACCAGGATGTGCAGCTGAAAGGGGCAGTGGCTGCTCTCCTACTACTGCAGATACCTTCTCCTCTTCCCTTCGTTTAAGGCAGGCAGCTTTAGGATTCAAATTACGTTCTAGAGATGAAACAATATAGAAAAACTCAAATAAAAAAATACAAACTATAATAAAACACAAACATCTAGGCATCAACCCTTTGATATATTCTTCACTACAATCCATTTCCTTTCACAAAATTAAAAGATGTGTCAAGATTCGAATGAAACCCAAAATATATTAGGAACTATACACTATAATGACTTAATTTCTTTAGACAAAAATTTAAAATTACAGATTCCCATAAAAAGCAGGTAGTGAAAGCATCGTTCTGCTTCACTGCATTTAAAGTAGCATAATCTGTATAGAGAAGCAAAAGGTGTTTCATTCTGCACGAAGTATTCAATTTGTAAGGAAAAATGTCAAGTGCCAGATCGCTGATTGATGATACAAAATGTAACAAAGAATATTTTTGAATCATATATAAACCATATAATTGTGCTTTAATTCAATACAAAAATATTCATAAAAGGGTAACAAAAGATTTAATACAAATCATTTTGTATTTTCTGAAAACAATGTTAGACTGAAAATGTTCCAGCAGTTGGTATACAATCTATTGCGATGCGGTTACCAACACCCTCACATATCCAATCAATTCACTCCAAGGCTGCTGAATGCTTTTAAAGGGGAGGGAATTGAACTTTTCCTTCCACCCGCTGGCTATGGTTTCAATGGCACCTCCTGTAGGTACTTCGTCAAAGTGGTAATTATAAGTATGTGAGCCCAGAAAATGACTGTTGGCAGGCTATTCAACTGTAGGGGAGAGGGCATGACAGACGAGTCTTAATTGTAACAGCTAATGTTTACACACACATTTTGTAGTAGGGGTTCCCAGATAGTTATCAGAAGCAGGGACTCCAGCAATGGTATCCCTGAATTAGAAAGTGGAAAATCAGCCAAATTGCCTCACCTTCAATCAGTTACCTCACCTCAGACTAGGGATAGAACTCAAGAAATTTCCTAACTCTATGGCTCAGTATCATACAAGGCCCATCTACCTATTGCACGATCAGGAAGGAATACTGAATTTTTATATACACAGACCTCATAACCAATATTCCCTTTAAGCTGCGTGGTGTGCAGCGCTCCAGGGACCCCGCGCAGCCGGCTTTTCGATGCAAAAACTGCCTATGCGCTGTATTTTGAATGGCCCGTGCAGCGTCAAAAATAATTACAGGGAACATTGCTCATAATATTTGGTGGGGCTGAATTAAAAAATTCTCTCTCGGGAAGAGCAGTACAACACAGTACAGGTATCTCAATGGGACAATAATGTGGTGCAGTGTTGGAGACATTGCATTAACTGCTATTTTTGAATATGGTAATTAAAAGATGAAATGAAGTCTAAAAATAACCTCAAAAAATAAATAATTTTAGAGATTACTCCATTAGCTGCAGTGGCTATAATGCACTTCATAGTAGTCTTCAACACATTGGGGGAGAAATTGGGTATGTTGCGCCACCTATTAGCGCCTAAAGAGGGCAGTCAGTGGCTGTAGCGCCACTGGCCGCGCCTCCCGCGATATTCAGCGGGGGCGCGAATGGTGGAGTTAGCCTGTTGCGCTGCGCCACCACCGATGACGTCATCGGTGTGCGCAGTGCCCCATTCGCGATATTTGGTAGCGAACGCCGCTGTAGCGCCGTTCGCTACCCACGCCCGGTTCACGGGGCCTTGCTGTGCCGGCAGTGGCGCAAGTTAAGGTGGAGGTGCGGGGCAGCCGCCTTTTTCGGCGGCCGCCTGCCAGCACCTCCATCCCCGGCCTCCTGACCACCCCCCTCCCCCCGCAGCATTGCTGGCTGTTTCCCGAGAGCCCGGCACTTCTCGGTGCCGGGCTCTTTTGCCAGCACTCGCGATCGGGGATCGCGCTGTTGCAGGCCCCTCCCCCTTAACAATGGGAGGAAGGCCTGCAGTACCGCAGCGTGCTGTGCCGCAGCATGTGGCGCTGCGGCACGTTGCGCTGCGATATTCAGTTTCAGCGCCCTAAGAAGGGCGCGGAGCGCCTCGAGCCTCGCCCCGTCTCCCTCTAGGGGCGCTGAAACTGAATTTCTGACGTTCGTTAATGCTCCAAACGCTGCGCAAAAAACAGCACCCAGGTGAACTTTGGCGCCTCAACCCAATTTCTAGGCCATTATGTTTAAACTACATTGTGAATGCAAGCATGTCCTCAGATTGTTCGGTACTGGTTCTCGTCCTCAATTCTAGAATATTCCCATTTCTCATAAGGGGAAAAATTCAGTATCGCCCCGTTTGGGGCGCCATTATTGGCCGTGCGCAAAGTTTAGCACCTGGCGCTAATTATCGCCTCCGACAGCAAACTTAGCTTTTATCGCCCCTGGAGGTGATTGGAGCGCTAAATCAGGCGCTTCACACCGGTCTTAAGGCGCAAAGGCCGAGGAGCGAGGCACTGCCTCAGAGCGCTGGTGAAGCAAGGAAGGGCAAATCAAAATGAACCTGCAAAGTGCTGCACAGTACCCAAAACTCCTTCACACAGCGTTGAATCTCTCCAGAAGTGTGTGTCTCAGAATGCGTGGTGCAAAAATGTCACCAACAAAAAAAGGCAGGAAGCGGTCGCCTTTAAATAGCGCTCCCCCAGTCCCTTCCTGACTGCAAAATGCTCCCCTCAACCTGTCATTGCTAGCGGCAGGCGGTAAGGCAGGAGGCACCACTCAATATCAGGTCCGGGGCGCTACACACTCAACTGATGTCACGATCTGCGGGCGCAGGAGATCGTGTCAGTAGTGTTTAGTGCTGCCGCAAAATGTCTAGTTAATTTTGCGAGCAACGCAAACAGCTGCGCCCAGGCGCTAGTTGCTTTGCGCCCCATTAGCGCCCTCTTAAGGCGCTAACGGGAGGCGCAAACAACTGAATTTCCAAAATCTCTCTTAACTTAGCCTGAATGCCCCAAGAATCAAATATTTCCTGCATCAAACTTTTGAAACACCTGTTCTGTAAAACTGTACTCTTGGTTTCCAACTGGTTAGTACAATCTGGTTGGTCTTCCTTTCAGTTTTGTTGGAACGCAGAAGAGCTGCCTTGTTGACTCTATAGCTAAATATACCACATGATGTTGTATCATGGCAGGGTATCCTGCAACTCCTGCTGGAAGTCTGTGCAGAGGTCAGATGAAGGCAAGATTGAATTTGGCCACAGTTCAGGCTCACACACACACAAGACAATGGCCACTTGGATGAAATACTAGAAGACTGCTGGCACTCCTGCCACCATAAATTACCACTTTCAGGAGGAGGAGTAGTGGGGAAATGCTCCTGGCCAGGTCTTGAATCCTTTCAACTACAAACCACTGTCTCACCCTTCCTCCACCCAAAATTCAAACAATTTCAAGTCAGGTAGAGAAACCATGCCAACACAACAATGCATTTGATTTACTTTTTGGGTAAGGGAAGAAGAGGAGAGCATTTAGATTGTGTGTGTGCAAGTGATTCATCAAGAACATAAACAATTTTGGGACTGCACATACATAAGTCCTTTGTCCTGCACCCTCACGGTGTTGAAATCGAGACTCATCTGCTCTAACACATTCTTTCCCAGGAACGCTTCATCTTCCTCAGTCTTCAGCTTTAAAAAAATCCAAGCTTGGCATTATCTAACCACTACTTTCCATATTTACCTCGTTTTCTCGCCTACTTTTTTTTCAATCTTGGTGGCGTCTTGCATTTTAGACCTTGGCCCTTCACCACCTTTTCCCAAATTAAAAGAAAGTCTCATTTGTTACCGTCAAGCATTTTGGCTGCATGACGGCTAAGTGATCAAAATGAGATTTACAACGCAACAGGTTTTAGCAAACTCACTTCACAACTAAGAAACAATGTGCCATTTCATTTAAAAAGTGCTAATGTACAAATTTCTACAATTCCAGACTTACCAGTGTTCATGAAATTATAATGAACTTGTAATAAAGAATTTTCTAAAAAAAAGTGTACTACAAAAAGTCAAAGTTGATTAAAGTTAATTCACAGATACATTTTCAACACTGAGGTTACCCTAGTTCCAACTGGTCTAAATGTTCTTGGTGGTAATCAGTACAACACATTTAAAATGGCAGGAACAGTCAGTGTTTGCTCTCAGCACAACGTTAGTTACTGTACACTACCTCGTACTTGCTGTTCAAGGCCGAGAATGACCTGGACGGCCTGCTGCAGGATGATCAGTTTGGTTTGAGCTTTATCAGTTTTTAAGTGCATCTGACACATGCGGCCCAACTCTTTGAAAGCCTCATTAATGTCTCTGATGCGAATTCGCTCCCTGACATTATTTGCCATTCGCCTTTCACGGTCCTTCATCTCTTTTTCTTCACCTGTAAAGCCTTCATCAGTACTGCAGGGTTCACAGTGCGAACAGGTGTTAGTTAGGGATGGCAATTTTAAAGAAGCCGTAATCCTTTTGTAGGCGCATAAAGATATAAATGCTATCGAACCTATGTAATACAATGCACCTTTTTTGTAGCTTAAAATTTAAAACTTCATCAGGTGCTCAAATTTGTTTTAATAAACCAGTTTGTATTTCTGAATTCGCTAACTTTGGTGGAGTGAGATGCCAGAGTACTGCAAACAGATGTGGTAAATAGATATAACCAAGGAAGCCAACAAAAGGATATACTGCCTTTTAACCTTTGAAGCAATAAACTGTCACACCCAGAGCAAACTGCTAAAAGAGATAGGTACAGGAGATTATATAACCCTAAGAAGTTGCTATGTACATACTAAAGTCTCACACACATAACGACGTCTTTATAAATTTACGAGAAAGAGCAGCTACTGTATCAATTGCTCAATTCATTTCCGTAACTGTTTAGATTCTCTTGCAAGGGTTGGAATCGATCCAGAATAAATGTAAACTGAAAATAAGGTAGTATGAAATCAGTAGCATTTGCCAGATTCAAATTCTCCCAAAAGTAAAGGCAATTTACTTACAGAATTTATTTTTATTTTTAAAAAGCTGCTCTTAATTATGAAGTGCTTATGTCCAAATCCTGATGCGCCCAATTATTGTCAGATTTGGCTTTTCTGCACTTATTACGAGCCCTTCAAAATGGATTTTTAGCTGCCAGAATTGGTCCTTTCATTGCGATAGCTAAAACTAACCAGCAACTCAAAGCCCAAAATTTCCAACAGCTCAACCTAACTTTATAAATCTATCAAGTATTTCCTTAATCTGCATCAACACTTCACAGGGGGTGCTAGTCTACTCATTTTTCTTAATTTCTTAACCCTATTCGTTTCTTAAACTTGACTTTGCTGGATTTTTCTTTCAACATTGCTCTGTTTCTCGCGTCCATGTTCCCTTTCTCACTTTTACCCCCTTGCTATCTTTCCTTGATTATTTGCAACTACCATCCTGACACACTATGCCAATTTGTATTATCTACTAACTATATTTTGTAATAGCTGCCTGCTATTTGCCTGGTGTGCAAAGTGAGGCCAACTAGGAATTATATATCTCACCTTTAAATGCTCGGGGTAGCTAGAAGAAACTTGAGGCATGCTTTTATAATTTAAACAGGGTCTGGTTAGGACAGAAGTCCGGTAAATTTGTTAGTTGTAGAAACCTAACATTTTAGAGAGCCAGTACCCCAGGTAAATCAGAACTTGGAACGGTTATAGTATCAGCAATAAAATCAGAGCTGCCAGACATGTCAGATCGAATAATTCATACATTTTGTATCAATTTCCTGCTTTGAACACTGCCAAGCAGCAAGTACGAGGTCAGAATGGAACCAGTGAGTGACCATGGCTTGGGACCATCCAAGCTAAGAACAGGAGAGCAGAAAACATTTGTTACAGAAGTCAGACAAAAGAACATGACTAAGAGCAAAAGCTGGCTGTATGCAAACACTCCCAAATCCAAGTTTATAGTGAACTGCAAAGGAAATGTTAAACTGCACGAGTATGCCAAGATGTCTATACATAGCATGCACTTAATTTGGAGGGCTGGAGAGGGGATAAGAAGAGCACAGAAGCAAGGTGGAGGGCAAGATGGATAGGAAATATTCTCCAGACCCTATAACCCAAGACACCTCTAAGTAGGTGCAACAGAAACACTAAATGACATAGTAATTAAGCAAAGATGTCATGTTTAAGAGGACCAAGGACTCCAGGTTAACCTTTGGGCAACCTTCAAAAGCATGGAGGCCGAATGCAGCCCAATAATATGGACTAACAAATTATCATGCAGTCATTTCTTTCCTGATGTTACTCTTGGAATTTCACAGGTTTTATAAATTGTTTGAGGTGTGATGAAAGTGATGTTAATTTAGCTAGAAGAGTAATCAACATTTACTGCTCTTCAAAATTAGGCTTCGCATATGTACAGCCACACATGTCAACTGGGATATAGAAGGCAAATTCAGTAAAAAAAAAAAAAAAAATCCAAAAAAAGGGGATGCGGTGAAGAGAACACAAAAAGATTGCGTTCAACTTCTTCACAACTTGCAGTGAGGCGCTACTTTCCAGCAGCAAGTGTGTGAAGAACAACATTATGTAGCATCTTCTCTCCTTCTCCCAATGTCCTTTCCTTTTCTTCCCCCTCCTCATCTGAAGGTGGCGACTCTTGCGAGTACCAGTAGGCCTCTGGTAACTTGCCCAAATGCCTATTTTCATTGTGCAAGGCTATTTGACTATGTTGCATCACGGGCAAGCCCAATCCTGTCTTCGTGCAATTTCCGGAGGTGTACGTATCAAGCGGTGCCCAACGGACAGAAATCGGGTGCAGGAACCGGTCTAATAGTTTCTCTTCCTTAGCCCAAGGGTACCGCTGCCCCGCCTGAGATCAGCTAACTGGGAATGAAACCGGTAGCCTTCTGGTCGGTTTGGTATAAGTCTACACCTCATTAGCAGGGAGCTGTTGTACAGAATTTTTGATGAATGAGTTTTGAATGGCTCTCAGTCCAGGGCAAATTTTTATTTATTTAGTCATCTTATTTTTTTCCCCAAATTATGCTGGGTAAAACTTCTGGACCAGACATGCCTGCATGTACTGTTTCACAAACTGTATAAAAAAAACCATAAGCATCAAGCTCGTGCCACCTTCACCATTTAAGCGGTTAAGAAAAGCACGAACGCGAAACTGATTGTTCATTTTATATCTAATTTGCTGTGAAATAAAATGCTAGGACAAATGACATGCATTGCATGCAAGTGCTAGAGTTGTATAAAATAGGATTGGCATCTTGAGAATGAATGGGGAAGACAAGCCTTTAGGCATGTTTTATTTCACAAGTACAGACAGCCCCATGCCAGTTGATATCACTATGACCAACTGACCTCTGACTTGTTGTTCCAAGTTGAGAATGACTGACACAGCCTGGTGGAGAATAAGCAGTTTTGTCTGTGGCTTGTCATTGTTAAGGTGGAGTTGACACATGCGTCCAAGTTCCTTGAAGGCCTCATTGATGTCACGCACACGAAGGCGTTCACGAGCATTATTAGCTACTCTCCTCTCCCGCTCTCTTTCTGCTTTTTGCTCTGGGGGAAGGTGTTCGTCATCATCTTGACTACTGACCAAAATACAATAAAAACATCCCTCAAGTACACAGTATCAAGTGCAAGTCATTGAGGCAATCACACGGTGAACTTCAAATACTTGAACTGTACAAAAGCATTGACTACTAACAATATACTATGATAGTAGAAGGAATTAATATTCACACAATTTTGAAGGCTGCAACTTGATAAGCAACGCAGTTTAAAAAGCTTGGCTCACTTTTAAGTAAAAAATCATTTAAGAGGCACTGATAAAAGCTATTACTCGCACGGTAAATTAAGTTACCTTTTATACAGAAAACATTACAACTTCACACTTTATGGTTCATGCCATTAAATCTTACACCTTTCTTGATAATTGTGCGCAAGCCTGTACTTCACCTCCATATAAGCACGGACAACATAAATTTGTGGAACATTTTGGTACATCTGCAAGACATTTCACCTGTACTTAAATACGTTCTCTCATCACGTGACTGGGTTTGGTACATTGGGCAAGAAAAGGCATACTTAATTGGAAATTCAAGAGTTATTTTAATTCCAACAAGGTTTTTGTTCAAAAGCCAATTTTCAAATACTTATTTTTGGGAGCCCTGCAGAAAATACAAGATTTCTGACTGATCTTAATTACAATTTTGATTTTCAACTGTAGTGTCACTAAGAAACTAGAAGTCTCAATAACCACACCTTAAGATTTCTAAATGTTCCAAGACTGGAACTAATTGGATAGCTCTTTCAAAAGATCCGGCACAGTCAGGATTGGTTGAATGGCCACCTTCTGTGCTGCATCAGTTTATGATTCCATGAATGCTCCAACAGAATGCCAAACATGCAGAGTATATCGACCACCGCATTATAAAACAGACTAACCCTGTACGGTGAAACGTAACAGCTCCATAGATGAGGTATATCATCATAAACTCCATCGGTCAAAATGGTTTTGAAGCAATGCTGTGCAAGGTTGAGTTTCAAATCCCAATTCGGCATTACTGGGTATTCAAAAAATGTGATTTTTCAGATTACCTTTTGGGATCCCATTAGATGTTCAACTTTATTTCACAACACTTTAATGGGAAGTATTCCAGAGTCATGTGGAACCTCAGCAAGCGGGTCAATGGACCCAACTGAGTAAGTATTGCAAATAAGGAAATGTCACAATTATAAATGTTGTATTGGATATGCTGGAACCAATAAACAATTTTCACTTGGCACTAAAATGAACATAGATGTTTTCCATGACAATAACAGCATTTAAGAGTTCTGGGACACTTTACCACCTTAAAGGCGCTTTATAAATGCAAGTTGTTGTTGTAAAACTGAAAGTATGAATGTCTTGACCAATTGCAATGTCTCTCTAGAGCAGTCTTTAAACAGAGGCTTGGAGGAGCACTGTGCCATATTGGCCCTTCAACTGAGCCAAGATCTTGACTTGTCTCTAGGTAGAGTCAACTTCTGCAACCAGACCCTGCCCCTGCTCAAAGTATCTGCTGTGACATTCTTTGCCCTGCAAGGTGTTAAGTTGAAGGAATGAAGTTCCAATGAAACCAATGTAATATCTGTAATGCCATTGAGGCAGAGTTTGGAAAGGAGTCCTTTCCATTAATGCATCTCAATTACAGCGATGTGATCTGTCCAGACTCCAATTTGGTTGCAAATCTGTTCTTCAAATATCAAAGCTAGGCATGGTGTTTGAAGTTTAAGATGGTTATTGTGGCACAACACATGTACTGGGGAATCCCCCTCTCCTCCCCTCAGAGTCATGACAACAACTGCTTTCACACACTGCTGCCATTTCTTTATATTCTCCAGCATCAACTGCACCTGCTCCTTCCCTAAAAAATGCATTACTCACAGCTTTGCCTTCAATTCTAAAGCAAATTGTGAAATTCTAAACCACTGTGTCTGCTGATCAAGACTCCTTGGACTGTCAGACATACAGCCATGTAAAAGGCAAAAACTGCAGAAACCCTGCACAAAACAGAATATTGTCCATACTGACATCAGTAAATAAAGTTGTCACTGCACCAATGTGTGCTTGATCCTCTGACCTCAAACTCTCTATTTAGACAAGGTCTCTTTGGATTTGACATGAAGTGAAACTATCATATCGTCTTTTGAAAGTCCATATACACATCATCCACCACAGTACCCTCATCAATCCTCTCCGTTACTTCATCAAAGAACTCGATCAAGTTAGTCAAACACAATTTGCGTTTAACAAATCCGCGCTGACTTTCATTTACTAGTCCATACTTTGCCAAATGCCAATGAATTTTGTCCCAGTTTATTGTCTCGATGGGGAAGACCACATATTAATATGGCTCCAAAATAGTCAAAGTCTTAAAAGGACAATGTCTTAATGTTTCCCCACCCTCTATCAGATGGCAGCTTAAATCATTGATATGTAAAAGTTGAAATGAAGAGGTGTGGGGAAATATTTCAGGGCCGCATGGCAGTCAACAACAAAATAGCACAGAGTTTTATTCATATTGAAATGCAAAATATTTCCCATTTGAAAGATGTACCGAGGAAACATTATGGTCTCCTAGTGTTATTACTGCTCTCTTATATTTAGTGTTATGGAAGAAGTACTACAGAGCTGTTAAAGCAAGTTTATTTTCAATGAAATGACAGACTGTCTTGTACAATCTTTCACCTCATGCTAATTGCATTATAAATCATCACTGGACATGTCCACATTTGGCTTAGCTGTTCTCACTAGTGATAATGGTGTTTCATGTGAGGCATTTGGAGATTCAGTTTCTGTAGTGGTGGGACAAGGAAAGGGCTATGGTGGGTGATGTCAGAGGTGGAAACAGGCACTTTTGGTGATGAAAAAATGCTTTGGACCCATTCAAAATTTCTACATTCAATCCATGTGAAGAGTACTCATTAATTACAAAGCTCCAGCTGAGCATCCCAAAAGAGGAAGAGCTCAGTTTGCCAAGTTCCAGCTGGAAGATTGGCTAGTTTTAAAGTGTTCAATTTGCTAGCAGGATTTTTGCAAGTTGAACTCTTTCCATTTGCCACACTCAGCTGGAGTTTTGTAATTCTCTCAAAGTAGTACTGAGTACATAGACTGAACTTAGAAAGACTGAATTTAGAAATTCTGAATTAATCAAAATTAGAAATATCACAAGCAAATCACTTCATCTACAAATGCACATCCAAGTTACTGTACCCTTCGTATGCAACAGAAGGAGCTTAGTGTAGACCTCCTGCGGAAAGAATGATGGAACAGGGAGAGTGAAAGTCATCGGATCTGTGACTCTCATATCAGCTAGGGTTTTAGAATTCATGTCAAGTCAAGAAGTACTGGGTACATAATCAGTCAAGTCAACAGTAACCAGGGACAAAAGCTGAAACCTTTCTGATCTATAGAACTCCATACAGCATGCACATTCACCCAATAAGTCATTTGGGAGCACAGGCAGAATGAATAAAAATAGTACTTACCATTTTACCTCTAAGAATACAAAACGTACACCCCATCAATTTGCAATCAATTTCTTAAATGTCCCTATTGACAGTGGTATGACATTTTATATACACACACACCTTGCACTAATATAGCATGCACTTCTGCAAGTGTCACACTTATTTTCGGTAACAGTTTCCCCAACAAACTCTTAACATCTCAATTGTTACAAAACAATGTTATTGCCAAATCACCATGGAGCAGCCTGTTGCATTGGTCAGAAAATACATGTGGCCAAAATGGGTATACAGTAATGAAAGAATCACCACAGATGTCAATGTCTTGCCGACTTTCCACAAACTTTCCACAAATTTTCATTTACCATGGAGATGAGGGACTCCAAGGAGTGAAGGGGATGATTAAAGCAAAAGAACACTTTCCATTTACAGCTTCCATATTTCTACGCAATAGTCTCTGTTCTAAATGAATCAACTATAAATTTGTAAAACAGGGTATACCTAAATATGATAGCGCAGTTTTTAAAAAGAGAATTACTCCAGACCAGGAAATTGGAAAAAACCATTCTAGGACAAAGAAAATAATACCTTGTTCTTGATGCCCTTGATGACATTTTGGAATCTTTCCTCTCATCATCTGACTTGTCTTCCGAACCTGAGGAATTGTGATTTTCATCATCCTCCTTCTCTTCTCGTTTAATGTCAGCACTAGACTGACTAACACTTGATCTCTGCAGACCACTGATCATTCCTAAAATAGGATAAGATGATGATTAACTACTAATTTATCAACTAGAAGGTAAAAGCCAGATGGATTTACGAAGAGCATTTGATAATGTTTCAGCTTTGGACTAACTTTACAAGTATGATCATTTAGTAACTTCAAAACTAAACTGTTTCCACCTTAACATTTAATGGTATTGCAACCTTGAAAAAGATTACAAGCTGTCATCTGACATAAGTGAGACTTCAGCGGAGAAAAAAATTCAGCAGAACGAGGAAGTCATTTACTTCAGGAGTTGTGACCAAGGAAGTTTTACTATCTTGTGGTTTGTGCTGAGCGAGTGAAAGTATTGGCCCAGAAATTCGGGTCTCCACGGGCGAGTACGCACGGGGTACTCACCCGTAAGCCGAATGGAAGTGCCGGTTTCCTGCATGCACGGGAAACTGGCACTTCCGTTCCCCTGAAAGAAGGGGTTCAGAGGTGGAACTCGTGCGCAGGAGAGGCAGCGCGTGCGCATCGAACTTACCCTCCCGGGAAAACCTGCAAAAAAAAAAGTAAGTCTCCAGCAGTTAGACATGTAAAAAGCAGTTGCAAGGCCTACTTTTTACAAGGTAAGTGGTGAATTAATTAAAATTAAAACATTTTTTCCACAGGTTTATTATTTTTAAATACTTTAAAGAAAGATAAGTTTATTTTTAGCCCTATTAGAAAATAAAATTATTTGTTTCAAAAATGTAAATTATTGTTTAAAATAGTTATTTCATGTAATTTATAGTTTATTTAAAAATTGTGATGTTTTAAATTTTTTTTTGTGAAGATTTAGTGATGTTTTGAGGCTTATGGTACTTATAAGCTTGACAAGTCTTCCTGTCAAACTTATGAATGAAGCATTCCCTGCTACCATTGGCTCTCCATGGCCCACGTGATCCCAGGGGATGCTTCGAACTAACTGCGCCCCTGGGATACGCAAGCACTGCGCGCCGGCAGTTGGAGGAGGCCCAGGATCGGAATCCCACGGGGGCCCCACAGCTCAACGGCCGGCGTGCAAGTTAAGTGCAGGTCGGGGGCTTACACCCGCGGGAAGCCTCCGACACGAATTTCTGGGCCATTGTGATTGCATGTCTGATAAGTGCCTACTGGATTTGCGTAGCCTACGTGGAAATTACTTATACATCTATTTTTTGAGAGTCAATTTAATTAATCAGGGTTCTATCAAGTTAAGTGGGAATTACTAGAATCCTCAGTGCGAGGTAGGTTTATAGCCAAGTGCTACTTAGCGTAAGAAATCACACAACACCAGGTTATAGCCCAACAGCTTTATTTGAAATCACAAGCTTTCGGAGCGCTGCTCCTTCGTCAGGTGAAGTGGAGATGCGCATAAAAACACAGCTTATATAGTCAGACTGACCTGTTTGGACACCATTTACACCTTTGATTGCTGTGATTATCTCTCTGCCGAGGTGTGATAAATGGCAGTTAGAAAGATTACCTGTAAACATCTGACATTATTCTCGGACTATATAAGCTGTGTTTTTATGCATCTCTCCACTTCACCTGACGAAGGAGCAGCGCTCCGAAAGCTTGTGATTTCAAATAAAGCTGTTGGACTATAACCTGGTGTTGTGTGATTTCTTACATTTGTCCACCCCAGTCCAACACCGGCATCTCCACACCATGGCTACTTAGCGTAGCTAGTTAAGAAGGGAGTGATTACGTGACCAGTCATGCGACCCAGAATTGGTAGGATGATACAGGATTCTTTTTGGTGAATCAGGGTTATGAAAGGGAAGGAGCCTCGTCAAGCAAAGCAAAACTTAAGAGCGAGCTTTTGGAGAGGCAAGGGTGTCTTTTACTTCGGGATTTTGTGACCAAGGGAGTTACATCATCTTTCTTCTTCACAGACGTCCGAACACTGCTGTTTCTTTTTATACTGTCTGTCTTTTGTTTCTACAGGAAAACATTGAACACTCAACACCATGTCTATTCCTACATCCCAGAAGGGAGGAGAACACCTTCAATGTGAGACATGTACACCTTTCAAGGAGGGAAAGGGAAGGGAGAAAACATTGCACCACTTTTACTTGTATTAAATGCTTCTCAAGCAGGATATAAACTGCCCGAAGAAGCAGGTCAAAAGACCTATCCTATCTAGTTGACTTCAATGACTTGCTGACCAAAACTACAGGCAAGTCATTATCCCCTATTGAAGTATCAGAATCATTTGATGGGGGAAGATATCACAATTAAATATCTTTATCTAACAATCTTTGTTACTCTATTCTTGAACTGTATTGAGCTGCCTACTTCATGCACTGATAAAACAGTAAAGAAAGTGCTGCTTAAAAATGAAAATTCTCCTCTTCAGATCACAACATTCCCAGCCAAGAGAACAGAGGAACAATTTGCTCGCAGGTCTCCACTATTGCTGGTCTACAACTGGCCTAGAAGCTGAGTGCTGCCCATAGGGATTCCATTTTCTCAGCCTTCATGCAGTAAATCACTTCATTTCAGCTTTGTCTCCTAGCCGCACAGCTGAGGTCAGTAACCCACTAGGTGATGCGGCATTAACCTGCAATTTGTTTGACTATATTTACATCCGCTTTAAAGAAATAAGTACACAATGCAATTCAAATATATTGATATGCTTCGTGTTAAGATGTGCCCACACTAACCACTGTAAGTTTCTTGTGGTCGGTTCAGGTCTGACAGTGCAGTGGACTGTGATGGCAGTACACGAGTCGGCAGAACACTAGGGTTGCTAGGTATTCCTGAGCCTTCTTCATGAGCTCCAACCTGCATCAAAAGAAGTAAGCTTTAGGAACAAAGTTTTGCACAATCTGAATGGTTAGAAAAACAAATGGTAAAAGGGCATTAAGAAGAAAATCTACAAACGCAAGAAGAAATGCAAAAAATTTGTGGAATCTAACAGAATGAAAGGCTGTAGAACTGTACAAAAATAGTGCAGTACTGAGGGAGTGCTGCACTGCCAGATGAAACGTTAAACAGAGGTCCCATCTGCCCCCTCGGGCAAATGTAAACAATCTCATGGCACTATTTGAAGAGCAGGTTAAGTGCTCCTGGTGTCCTGGCCAATCCCTCAAGCAACACCAGTAAAAAAATTAATGATCTGTTCATTTATTTCATTGCTGTTTGAGAGACCTTGCTGTGTGCAACTTGGCTGCGGTGTTTCCTACATTACAACAATGACTACACTTAAAAAAAAATACTTAACTGGCTATAATGTGCTTTGGGATGTACTGAGGTCATGAAAGGTGCTATATAAATGCAAGTTCTTTTTTTTCTCTTTAATTTCAGTAGTTTAGTTACACTGGAACGTAACCCAAACTCTCACCAGGGTGCTAAATATATCCCTCACTGTAACAGAATGCTCCGTATCAAGAAAAACTGGCAGGGATACTTATCCTGTCCATGCAGCTCCAATCAGCTAAGAAGGGAGCGTGACAGTAGTTGTACTAAATCTATATTGCTGAAGTATGTCCATATTAGTGATTAGTGCATTTAATCTGGACTCCAGGGAAGTGAGCCAGTTTCCAAAATTGGATCACCAACAGTGGTCACACGTAATGCACAGAATTGGGGTTTTACTCACAAAACAATTTCAACACAAGACTCCTCCTAAAAACAAATCCATACAACGATAAAACAGATACTTCATGGTTGCCACTGTGATTCTATATTTACACCGTTACTCAGCTGGCTAGCTCAGGTCAAGTATTTACAGCAGCAAACCTTCCTTGAGAGTTTGGAACAGTCTGTGCATTGCAGGGAGTTACATGTGTCTTGCCTATTTGCTGGATTTGCAAGTTTGAATCTGGCTTCTGGCATAGACCAATATAAACATTGATTGACCATAGGTTGTGGAACTCGAGTCTTACCATGGTTCTAACTGATGCACATCTCAACCAAATGACAATATAGAAAAGTCAAAGAAAAATAGGAGCAACAAAGAGCGAGCTTTAAAAAAAAACCTACAAGATCTTTCACAATATTGATTAAACTGCTAAACAATTAAATGTGGAGAGAGCTATGCAGCAACCCAAGCACATTTTCCTCTGCTGAATACTGCTGCAGACAAAAATAGAAGAGGGAATCCAGAACAAGGCTTTAGGTACAACATAGGCCAGCAGAGTAGCTTAGGTGCGTTATGGGGAAGGTGGTCTTAAAAAGAGACATCATCCTCCGATTCACCCGTTTGGAAGTTGATCTTACTTGTACAGGGAGGAAGATCAAAAAAGAGAGTTTTGAAACCATATGAGAATTTTTGTTAAAAAGTGATCAGTTCCACAGAACAGAATTTTAAATACAAAAACTAGCATTGTTCAAACAGATACTTGTCGATATTACAACTACTTAAAAAAAATTTTTTTTAAGTGACTTGGATGAAGCATTAACACTTGGAATCTTGATGTGATCATTATAAGAGTCTCAACTAGAATTGACCTTGTGGATAATGGTAAATAAATTACAACAAACAAAAGTGATTCACACATATATAAAAAAAGAAAATTCACTTTGAAGCAGCCTCTGCGATTAAAAAAAAACTTAAGACCTACCAGCTTCTGTAGAGAAATCCATCCCCATTCCCTGTTACGTGATAAAACTTAGATCAACATCATCACCGAGAAAGAACAAATCTCACCATAGAATGTCTGTTGGCTGACACCAGCACTGGGGGTGTAAATCCTGGGCCTATACCTCCAACTGGGCCATTGTGCGAAGGTCCTATTAATACGTGCAAGTCACCATGGTTACCAGGCATGGCAGTTGCTGATCCAACAGCATGACTTCGCAGCACGTGAATGGCATCGTCCAGTCGGTCTAGCCGATCCTCCATTTTATTTTGCTGCGGGAAAAGAAATGAAGTGGTCAAAGTTTTTTTTATTAACATTAATTGGAAAGTACAGCTCCAAATATCTTTTGACAATTGCTGCAAATTAGACAAGATAAAAAATATTGAACTCATTTGAAATGTAAGATTTAAGGAATTCTGTAAAAATTCCATTATTACTGATCTACAAGATAATTTCCTACATTACAACAGTGACTAAACCTCAAAAGTACCTCACTGGTTTATAAAGCGTTTTGGGATGTCCAGAGGTCGTGAAAGGTGCTATGTGAATGCAAGTTCTTTCTTTCTTCCCATTGCTCTAAAGATGTTAATATAACATGGAAAAGCAAAGCTGATGCTGGGGGCCATCACTAGGATTTCTACCTTGAAACAGTGCCAGTTTTCTTGGGGGGGGGGGGGCAGTTTATTTGGTGGCATGTCATACAGAGACAGAAGTTATTTCAGTCACTGTACGAAGAAGCTCTATGCTCAGATTAAAATTTCATGAAATTCAAAACACTTAGAGAGCTACCCTCAGGAGGGACAAAGGCAAGTAATTAAAAATAAAATTAAAACAACAGCTCCTTTAATGTGCTGAAGGCCCTGTGATGACAGGAACTTCTGATCAGATTGCAGAATTAAGTTTTGTAAATGGGGTTATGATATTGCTACTGAGACTTGGGACAGATGGAAGCTTCAGCACTATAGTCGGTTAATGAACTTTCCTTATGTACAGTGTAGGAGGTAAAGGTACCTACAAACTGGGTCGAACCACCACACCATCTATTGTAATGAAAATATTTTGAGTGCACTTAAGTGATTAGGAATTATGCAGTTAACATTTTCCCAGAGCTACTCTCAGCTTGCTAGCCCCATATCTGACAGGAACACATAAGGGAAGTCTATGCAGGGGCCTGTGATATGGAAGCAGGTTTAACTGTCAGGAGGGTTTCTGACCATTACTGGCAAAACAAAGAGAACTCAGATGCCTTTCTGGTAAAAAAAAAAGCACTGCATGATCTTGTCTGAAGCTAAACAGACTTGAAGGTCCCCAGTTAGATTCCTGCTGCATTATCCAGTCTCAGCTGGAGCAGCCTCAGAGCCTCTGGGCTAGGGCAAAAATCTAGTCTCATGATGTCGAACAGCAATGTGGGCAAGTACCAGAGGGCTGCCAGCACTTGTGGACCTGCATCCCAGCAACAGTGCCGTCAGGAGCAGAGAAAATAGGTTTCAATAATGTTTCTTTACCTCCTAATTACAAAGAAAGTTCACTGATGAGATAGATCAAGTTTGGCTTGATGGCAATGTTCAGTTTAGATTGTTTAAAAGCAAGATCCTCATGTGTAGAACCACTCCCTTCCCTTCAAAGCGAATACTAAACCATGATAGACACTAAGTACCTACCAGTAGGTTTTATATTACTGAATTGGCTTCTTTCTCAAACATAAAGACATTTTATTAACATGAATTGGTCTTGCAAGCTAGAAATTCCTAAAAGCAGAGTAGCAAAATGTGAAAATATTAAATACTTGGAGGTGGGACAATAAACACCACAGAGTTTATATTTCAGATATTCTGATCAACTTCTATTTAACACAAAAGTTCCCAGCCTTGTACCACTTCACCGACACAGCACGCTCAAATTTCAATGTGGACATTTTCTGCTTACTGACAACATAATGATTGCGGTGGAGGGATTAATAGTTTTGCATCACCAGTTTATTTTACGCTGTTCGTGCATTAATGAGACACGATAGAAATCCAGGATCTGTGCGTTCTTTTTAATATTTTTTTCTAGCACAAGAGCCCAAAACAGCGTTGACATGGAGAAATCGAACAACAGTAAAAACAGGTTTCAATGAAACGGAGCTCCTCTTACGACAGTTATATTTCCTCCAATACATTTTAGCCAGCATACCCAAGCAGTGGATACTCTAGTGACAAAGGGTTAACACAACTTGCATTTACATAGCGCTTCTAAAAAAAAGGTACGGAATGTCTGAGTACTTTACAAAAAGGTGGGCACCAAGCAGAAGAGAAAAAAAAGTCAAAAGGGGAACAGGGACTGTGGTGAAAGCACATCAAAGAAAAAGGTTTTAAAACTTTTGAAAACAGGAAAGGAGGCGATTAAGCCGAGGGACTTTGAGGGGGAAGTTCTGGCCGACAGGGGCATTGTAGCCCAAGCAACAGACACTTATGTTGATGTAAAGGGAGCAGAGAATGAACAATAAACCAATGTCAGATGAGTTCAAGAACATCATTCACCCAAGATTCACACACTGGAGAACATTACAGAGATAGGGTGGAGCCAGGATATGGATGGACTTGAGCAAGAGGTTCTGATAATCCACCCGTCAGAATATAGGAAGCCAGTAGAGCTGGGCAAGGATGGGGATGTGGTATTCTGAATAAGTTGCAGTTTGTGGAGAATAAAGGTGAAAGGCCAGCAAAGGGGGCATTGACAAGTCAAAATAACAACAGAAAATGCTGGAAACACTCAGCCGGTCAGGCAGCATCGCGGAGAGAGAAACAGAGTTAACGTTTCAGGTCAATGACCCTTCGTCAGAACTGGAAAAAGTTCGAGATGTAACAGATTTTTAAACAAATGTGGGGCAGGGAAAGGGAGGAGGGGAGGAAAGAACAAAAGGGATAGGCAGGAGAGATTAAACGACAAAAGGGATGATGGTGCGAAGCAAAAGGGGATGCTAACGGGTCAAGTTAAGAAACAAAAGATGACTAGAGGAGGTGTAAATGGCAATGGCAGATTCATCAACAGCTGCCATGAGAGAGAAAAAAAAAAATAGGGGCCGAGGTTATGATCTGAAATTGTTGAACTTTATGTTGGGTCCAGAAGGCTGTAAAGTGTCTAATCGAAAGATGAGGTGCTGTTCCTCGAGCTTATGTTGAGCTTCGTTGGAACAGTGTAAGAGGCCAAATACGGAGACATCAGAGTGGGAGTGGAGCGGAGAATTAAAGTGACAGGCGACTAGAAGCTCGGGGTCACAATTATGGACTGAACGGAGGTGTTCCGCAAAGCGGTCACCCAATTTGGGTTTGGTCTCCCCAATGTAGAGGAGACCGCATCGTGAGCAGCGAATACAGTATACTAAATTGCAAGTACAACAAGTAAATTGCTGTTTCACCTGGAAGGAGTGTTTGGGAGCCCTGGACAGTGGGAAGGGAAGAGGTAAAAGGGCAGGTGTTGCATCTCCTGCGCTTGCACGGGAAGGTGCTGTGGGAAGGGGTGTTGAGGGTGATAGAGGAGTGGACCAGGGTGTCGCGGAGGGGGTGGTCCCTTCGGAATGCTGAAAGGGGAGGGGAGGGGAAGATGTGTTTGGTGGTAGGATCATGTTGGAGGTGGCGGAAATGGCGTAGGATGATCGTTGAATGTGGAGGCTGGTGGGGTGAAAGGTGAGGATGAGGGGAAGCCTATCATGGTTCTGGAAGGGAGGGGAAGGGGTGAGAGCAGAAGTGCGAGAAATGGAACGGACACGGTCGAGGGCCATGTCAACCATTGTAGAGGGGAATCCTCGATTGAGGAAAAAGGAAGACTTTTTAGAAGCACTAGTATGGAAGGTGGCATCGTCAGAACAGATGCCGCGGAGACAGAGAAACTGGGAGAATGGAATAGAGTCCTTACAGGAAGCGGGGTGGGAGGAAGTGTAGTCCAGGTGTCAGTGGGCTTATAGTGGATGTTTGTCGATAGCCTATTCCCAGAAATGGAGACAGAGAAGTCGAGGAAGGGAAGGGTCGGAGATGGACCACATGAAGGTGAGGGAAGGGTGAAAATTGGAAGCAGTGTTTGATCAGGTATCTGCCAAGACTCGTTTTAACAGCCACATCTCCTTCCTCAGCAACTGTCTCCGGTTCAGACTTATTCCATGTGGATTCCAACTGAAATTCCACCCTTCGTGTTTTGGATCCACCCAGGATTATAGATCCCTTCTCCTTTTAGAAGTCACGCTTTGAGTTGATGGTCAGTGTCTCAAAAGCTTTTGGGAGAAGTAGGGTTGAATGTAGGCAATATTTCAGACGTGACAAGAATGGATGTGCAGAAGGAAGCTGAGCTCAGGGCCAAGTTAGACACTGACGCTTTGCACCGCTGGGCTAAGCTTGAGGTGGTAGCTAGGGAGGGTGTAGGGAGTTGCTGGCAGGAGCCTAAGGGGATGGTTTCAGTTTTACCAACATGAAGTTGAAGGGGGTTGGCATACAGAAGAAGTGCTGCTTCAGTTGTACAGAGCCCTGGCCAGACCCCATTAGGGGCACCGTTCAGTTTTGGGTACTAAACCTCAGGAAAGATTTACTGGCCTTGTAGGGGGTACAGAGCAGATTCATCAGAAATGATACCAGGGCTTAAATTAGGAGGCCAGGTTGCATAAACATAGAAGATAGGAGCAGGAGTAGGCCATTCGGCCCCTCGAGCCTGCTCCGCCATTCAATGCGATCATGGCTGGTCATCCAATTTCAGTACCCTGTCCCTGCTTTCTCCCCATACCCCTTGATCCCTTTAGCCTTAAGAAATATATCCAACTCCTTCTTGAATATATTTAATGAATTGGCTTCTACTGCCTTCTGTGGTAGAGAATTCCACAGGTTCACCACTCTCTGGGTGAAGAAATTCCTCCTCATTTCTGTCCTAAATGGCCTACCCCTTACTTGGCATTTATTCCGTTGAGCTTCGAAGGTTGAGGGGTGATCTAATTGAGGTGTATAAAATGGTACCTGTAATGGGATTCAATAGAGTAGATACAGAGCAACTATTTCTTCTGCTGGGGGAATCCAGAACAGGGGTGCACAATCTTAAAATTAGAGCTAGGCCAATTAGGAGTGAAGTCAGGAAGCACTTTGTCCACACAGTCATGGAAATCTGGAACTCTCTTCCCCAAAAGGCTGTGGATGCTAGGTCAATTAAAATTTTCAAGATTGAAGATAGATTTTTGTTAAATAAAGGTATCAAGGGATATCTAGCAAAGGTGGGTAAATGTTGTTGTGGTACAAAATCAGCCACGATTTAATTGAATGGCAGAACAGGCTCATGGGACTTAATGGACAACTCCTGTTTCTACAGCTTACACAGGTCTTGCTATCAGATAGCTAAATGGAGATGGTGACAACAGCAGTTCAAGGCAGCAGCTCACCACCACCTTCTCAAATGTAATTAGGGATGGGCAATAAATGCTGGCCTTGCCAGCGACGCCTACATCCCGAGAATGAATTTAAAAAAGTACAAATTTGATTTACTGCTCAGTGCTCATTATTGCTAGGAGCGCAATTAAAAAACAAATTCATTTCTGGGATGTGGGCGTCGCTGGCAAGGCCAGCATTTATTGCCCATCCCTAATTGCCCTCGAGAAAGTGGTGGTAAGCCGCCTTCTTGAACCGCTGCAGTGCGTGTGGTGAAGGTACACCCACAGTGCTGTTAGGGAGGGAGTTCCAGGATTTTGACCCAGCGACGATGAAGGATCGGCAATATACTTCCAAGTCAGGATGGTGTGTGACTTGGAGGGGAATTTGGGAGGTGGTGGTGTTCCCATGCGCCTGCTGCCCATGCTCTTCCAGGTGGAAGAGGTCGCGGGTTTGGGAGGTGCTGCCGAAGAAGCCTTGGCGAGTTGCTGCAGTGCATCTTGTAGATGGTACACACTGCTGGTGGAGGGAGTGAATGTTTAAGGTGGTGGTTGGGGTGCCAATCAAGCAGTCTGCTTTGTCCTGGATGGTGTCGAGCTTCTTGAGTGTTGTTGTAGCTGCACTCATCCAGGCAAGTGGAGAGTATTCCATTACACTCCTTACTTACGCCTTGTAGATGGTGGAAAGGCTTTGGGGAGTCAGGAGGTGAGACACTTGCCACAGAATACCTAGCCTCTGACCTGCTCTTGTTGCCACGGTATTTATGTGGCTGGCCCAGTTAAGTTTCTGAACAATGGTGATCCCCCTCCCCCCGCCCAGGATGTTGATGGTGGGGGATTTGGCGATGGTAATGCCGTTGAATGTCAAGGGGAGGTGATTAGACTCTCGCTTGGTGGAGATAGTCATTGCCTGGCACTTCTGTGGCACAAATGTTATCTGCCACTTATCAGCACAAGCCTAAACGTCATCCAGGTCTTGTTGCATGCGGGCATGGTCTGCTTAATTATCTGAGGAGTTGTGAATGGCGCGGAACACTGTGCAGTCTGACCTTATGTTGGAGCGAAGGTCATTGATGAAGCATGGCTGGGCCTAGGACACTGCCCTGAGGAACTCCTGCAGCGATGTCCTGGGGCTGTGATAATTGACCTTCAACCACCACAACCATCTTAATTTGTGCTAGATATGACTCCAGCCAGTGGAGCGTTCCCCCCACCCACCCCCCCGATTCCCATTGACTTCAGTATTACTAGGGCTCCTTGATGCCACACTTTGTCAAATGCTTCCTTGATGTCAAGGGCAGTTCAACTCTGGAATTCAGCTCCTTTGTCCATGAGGTTGGGAGCCGAGTGGTCTTGGTGGAACCCAAACTGGGCATCAGTGAGCAGGTTATTGGCGAGTAAGTGCCGCTTGATAGCACTGTTGATGACACTTTCCATCACTTTGCTGATGATTGAGGGTAGACTGATGGGGCGGTAATTCGCCGGGTTGGATTTGTCCTGCTTTTTGTGGACAGGACATACCTGGGCAGTTTACCACATTGTCGGATAGATGCCAGTGTTGTAGCTGTACTGGAACAGCTTGGCTAGAGGCGCAGCTAGTTCTGGAGCACAAGTCTTCAGCACGATAGCAGGGATGTTGTCGGGGCCCATAGCCTTTGCTGTATCCAGTGCGCTCAGCCGTTTCTTGATATCACGTGGAGTGAATCGAATTGGCTGAAGACTGGCTTCTGTGATGGGAGGGACCTCGGGAGGAGGCCGATATGGATCATCCACTCGGCACTTCTGGCTGAAGATGGTTGCAAACGCAACAGCCGCGTCTTTTGCACTCGCGTGCTGGGCTCTACCATCATTGAGGATGGGGATATTCATGGAGCCTGCTCCTCCCGTTAGTTGTTTAATGGTCCACCACCATTCACGACTGGATGTGGCTGGACTGCAGAGCTTTGATCTGATCCGTTGATCGTGGGATCGCTTAGCCCTGTCTATAGCATGCTGCTTCCACTTTTTAGCATGCATGTAGTCCTGTGTTGCAGCTTCCCCAAGTTGGCACCTCATTTTTAGGTATGCCTGGTGCTGCTCCTGGCATGTTCTTCTACTCTCCTCATTGAACCAGGGCTGGTCCCCTGGCTTCATGGTAATGGTAGAGTGAGGGCTATGCCGGGCCATGAGGTTACAGATTGTGCTGGAATACAATTCTGCTGCTGCTGATGGCCCACAGCACCTCATGGGATGCCCAGTTTTGAGCTGCTAGATCTGTTCTGAATCTATCCCATTTAGCACGGTGGTAGTGCCACACAACACGATGGAGGGTGTCCTCAGTATGAAGACAGGGCTTCGTCTCCACAATGACTGTGCGGTGGTCACTGCTACCAATACTGTCATGGACAGATGCATCTGCGACAGGTAGATTGGCGAGGACGAGGTCAAGTAGGTTTTTCCCCCTTGTGTTGGTTCTCTCACCACCTGTCGCAGGCCCAGACTGGCAGTTATGTCCTTCAGGACTCGGCCAGCTTGGTCAGTAGTGGTGCTACCGAGCCACTCTTGGTGATGGACATTGAAGTCCCCCAGCCAGAGTACATTCTGTGCCCTTGCTGCTCTCAGTGCTTCTTCCAAGTGGTGTTCAACATGGAGGAGTACTGATTCATCAGCTGAGGGAGGGTGGTAGGTGGTAATCAGCAGGAGGTTTCCTTGCCCACTATGGACGTCCAATCCTTCTACACCTCCATCCCCCACCACAATGGCCTTCGGGCGCTCCGTTTCTTCCTTGAACAGAGGCCCAACCAGTCCCCATCCACCACCACCCTCCTCCACCTGGCTGAACTTGTTTTCACATTGAACAACTTCTCCTCTGACTCCACTTACTTCCTCCAAATTAAAGGTGTTGCTATGGGAACCCGCATTGGCCCTAGCTATGCCTGCCTGTTCATGGGATATGTGGAACATTCTTTGTTCCAGTCCTACTCGGGTCTCCTCCCTCACTTCTTTTTCCGGTACATCGATGACTGTATCGGTGCCGTTTCTGCTCTCGCCCTGAACTAGATAAGTTCATTCACTTGACTTCCAATTTCCACCCTTCCCTCACCTTCACATGGTCCACCTCTGACTCTTCCCTTCCCTTCCTTGACTTCTCCGTCTCCATTTCTGACGATCGGCTTTCGACAAACATCCACTACAAGCCCACTGACTCCCACAACTACACTTCCTCCCACCCCGCTTCCTGTAAGGACTCTATTCCATTCTCCCAGTTTCTCCGTCTGTTCTGACGATGCCACCTTCTATAGCAGTGCTTCTGACATGTCTTCCTTTTTCCTCAACCGAGGATTCCCCTCTATTGCGGTTGACACGGCCCTTGACCATGTCCGTTCCATTTCCCGCACTTCTGCTCTCACCCCTTCCCCTTCCTCCCAGAACCACGATAGGGTTCCCCTTGTCCTCACCTTTCACCCCACCAGCCTCCACATTCAACGGATCATCCTCCGCCATTTCTGCCACCTCCAACGTGATCCCACCACCAAACACATCTTCCCCTCACCTCCCCTTTCAGCATTCTGAAGGGACCGCCCCCTCCGCGACACCCTCATCCACTCCTCAATCACCCCTAACAGCCCTTCTCCTTCGCCTGGCACCTTCCCGTGCAAGCGCAGGAGATGCAACACATGCCCTTTTACCTCCTCCCTTCCCACTGTCCAGGGCCCCAAACACCCCTTCCAGGTGAAACAGCGATTTACTTGTACTTCTTGCAATTTAATATACTGTATTCGCTGCTCACGATGCGGTCTCCTCTACATTGGGGAGACCAAACGCAGATTGGGTGACCGCTTTGTGGAACACCTCCGTTCAGTCCGTAAGGGTGACCCTGAGCTTCCGGTCGCCTGTCACTTTAATTCACCGCTTCACTCCCACTCTGATCTCTTTGTCCTCGGCCTATTACATTGTTCCAATGAAGCTCAACGTAAGCTCATCTTTCGATTAGGTACTTTACAGCCAACGGGCTCAACATTATTTTGCCATTCCCATTTGCAACATTTGATCTTTCCTGCCTCTTGCACAGTATGTTCTTTCAATTCCTTCCTCCCCCATCTCTGCACCTGCTTAATATCTGTTACATCTCCAGCTTTTTCCAGTTCTGATGAAGGGTCCCAGACCTGAAACGTTAACTCTGTTTCTCTCTCCACGGATGCTACCTGGCCTGCTGAGTATTTTCCAGCATTTTCTGTTGTTATTCCTTGACCTGAAGCCATGAGACAATGTTGAGGATGGTGATGGAGGAGTTTAGGACAGTGTGAGTATGACTGTGCTGGTACAAGTCCCCAGATGTTGGGGAGGACTTTGCAGGGTCGACTGGGCTGGGTGTGACGTTGCAGTGTCCGTAGCCGGTGCCAAGGTCGATGTGTCCGGTCCGGTCCGGCCGATTTCATTCTTATTGCTGTGTTTCAAAGGCCAGTTCATAGGCCAGTCTTGAGTCACACACAGGCCAGACCAGGTAAGGACATTAGTGAACCAGATGGGATTTTACGACAAACCGAAAGTTTCACGTTTAGTTTTCACCATTACTGATACTAGCTTTTTATTCCAGATTTATTTAATTAACTGAATTTAAATTCCCCAGCTGCCGTGGTGGGATTTGAACTCACGTCTCTGGATCATTAGTCCAGGCCTCTGGATTACTAGTGCAGTGACATTACCACTACACTACCATTCCCCAGTTAATTAAATACTTAGTTTGAACATAAATCTCAATGTGCTAACAAAAGGATAGTACAGGTCATATTTTCTTGCAAATGATGTTACTTTTGTGTGGATCTTCGATGAATGTGTAGAAGTGAATTAAAATTGATGTTACACATTATGTACATTATATGTCACAAACCAAAATACATAGGATTTAACTATGAAAATCCTACCAGGTTATGTAGCGTCCCTTCATAGTTTGGTGATAATGCACCTTGGCCTCCAGATCTAGACCACTGACCTGTACCTATAAAATGACAAAGACGACCAGTCAGGTTGCATGTTTTTTTCAGTGCCGAATATACAATTAAAAAAAAAACTGTGGAATGCTTAATTCACTTGGATCCACTCAGAGACCTAGAGCTTTCAGCAAAGGTGGCACTAGATTGAATGGGAGACTACATTACATTACCGAGTGGTGAAAGTTCCTTAATTGTTTGCATCCTATCATATATCATTTAAAAACTGCTGCAATTTCAATTTTGAACACTGGATGGTGCAATAGCACCATCATCCTCAAGAATAATGGAGCTACAGTATGTATACATTCACAGATTAACAATTTGGACCGATGCTAAACCTTAGCATTTCTGCAAATGAACACTTGAATCTTAATCATGGGGGGAAAAACTAACATAAAACAATAATATACCTGCAATTGCCTGTGGGGACCCAACTGGTGTTGATGGATTTGAATGGAAGCTGTTGGTATGATCTGGTGAATAGATCTGGAAAATAGGACAAGGCCCAAAATGAACTTACTTCTTTTCTAATACAAGGACAGTTCACTTAATTGCACTCTCCTTTTGAACACTGGCATCACAAATGTGGTTAATAAACATTCCAAACATTCTAAATTTAGCTGCGTACAAAATTCTAATCCATGCAATAAGCTGTGCTTGTGTTAATTAAAGAGTGTTAATTAAATCCTTACTTTAAAATATGACTTCTTATTATGCAAGCTTACCGAGGCTAGAGCCTTTCCCAGTGCATCACAGGTTTGTGGGCTGCCAGCTGAGCTTCCTCTGTTAGCTAAAACCAGAATAGATACATTAACAGGAAACCCAGCAGGTAAATACAGTAAATATTTTATGTTACGGTAACAGTTGTATCTGAAGCTCGGATAAACCATGCTGGTCTGTCCAATTTTTAAAAATGGTTAAGAGCATTGTTTAAATATATGTATGCTTCTGTGTAATCGATTTTTATTTCCTAAAAAGACTAGGTTATCCCATTAATAAATTCACAGATAATGCTTACACAGCCAAATACGGCTAACAAAATATAAAGCAGTTTTTTCACAAACTATGGCAAGGTTAATGAGGAGGCCAGGATAAGTCTGAAAAGTTCCAAGTTTAGATGGCATCAGAACGATGGCAATTCTTTTAAAAAAGAAAAGAAAACAAGCGAAGGAATATGAACACACAAAGTGACAAATAAACGGAGCAGTTATATCAGATATATATTAATATCTTGTATTTTAAAGCCAGGACACCGCAACCTACACAACAAAGTCAGGGCATCGTGGAAGCTTACCTTCACGCAACCTAAAATCTGTCTGAGCAACACACTATTCTTAAACGTTGCTCTGATCCACCTTGTAAAAAGGCCATTCC
Source organism: Somniosus microcephalus (assembly GCF_052327205.1). Taxonomy (NCBI): domain Eukaryota; kingdom Metazoa; phylum Chordata; class Chondrichthyes; order Squaliformes; family Somniosidae; genus Somniosus; species Somniosus microcephalus. Next base: position 29,182,078 of record NC_140999.1, on the reverse strand, counting down.
TCAGTTCACTCAATTTGTGCTCCGTTACTTATAACATTTTTTTTTGGTATGGCAATAGAAAGTGTTAATTATTTTAAAGATGACTTGTTATACAAGTTTACCAAAACTTTTGTACCAATTTGAGGTATGCAACCCAGGAAATAACAAGTACCAAGCTTGGACACCTCCACATGTACCAAGAGATGACAACCAACTAATGAGATCTCCTACATTATATAATACATACATAATATAAAATCATACTGAAAGGACTCAACTATTAAATTAATATTCACATAGAAGGGGCAATTTACCAATCCCACACTATAGCAAACTTGTGCTCAAAAGGAGTGTGGGTTGGAGGATCATTGTTACAATGCTGTAGTCCTACCTGTGACCTACACTCCCTTTGCGTGTGGGATCAATGCATTTACTTTACAGTGAATGAGGTTTACATAAAAGCAGGAGAAATCACAAAGGATGCCTATCCTTTTAAGCACTTCCAACTTGTATAGCCCCACCCAACTCACATCTATTGGCCTTGTGGTCATTTTCAGCTGTGATCACCAGCAGGAGAAATGCAGCAGAGGAATAGTAAAGAAATCTATATTAGCATTACATAATCCTCTCCCCTTTTTAAAAACTAAGAATTTAAAGAAAACATTTAAAAAAATATCTCAAAGCACATTCTAGACATGTGTAGAACAGGATCAAGAGCTGCAGAGGAAAGGCAAAAAAAACCCACAGAAGAACCCATCAGCCTCAGGGCTAAGAGGACAAAGAAGGGAGACAGAAGAGAACATTTATTAAGTGGTGAACATCACACTAAGATTATTAAGGAGGTGGGGAAGCAGCTCCACACCCATTATGTGTGTCTGTGTGCAACTCTCTACAGCAGCTGGAACCTGTGCCAAATGCCACAGTAATTTCTAATGAAAATGTTTTACGCAACATGACTGCCGTATAAATTTCTCTAAAAGAAACAGCAGTTATTCCAGAAACACATCAGCTTGTATGGAATGTCATAGTTCCAGGAGGAATCTTTTCCTCACAACTGCTAGTATTTGTCTAACCAACAAATTATCATTGCTTAGTAACAGGTTTCCTCAACATTTCCACAAGACAAACAGTTAAATTAATTTTCAAATATTACACCTGGTTATACAGAAATTATATTCCATTTAAAATGTGGAACAGAATAGATGGATTCATAATTTCTCATTCCAGTTGGAATTCAGACATTAGTCAAAAATGTGAAATGTAGTCGGAGAAATTTCTCTGTGCTGAATTTAGGTGGTCTTGTGTGTTAACTAGGCCCAACATTGCACTCGTCTTGTATCTTATGTTAAAGGCAAGTCACGTATGTGCAAACTCTACAATAGCTTTGAGTTACTTTCTACAGAATTGCAATACAAATTGAGACTCGAGACCTGTCCCAGTAAAGATGGTGACCAGAGGTGTTTACATTGGGTTGTCAGTGGAATGCAGCACATGACAAGGGCAGTTTCCCCCCTCCCCCCAACTGTGCTTTTTCATAAAGCTTGCTTTGATAGGGAGCCATTCTTACATACTAATATCTCATACCCAAAAAATATTTCCTTAAAGCCAGCCTCTATATGCAACAGTCCTCTGCTAAATGTGTTTTTTTGGTCCTTTTATGCTGTAAAAATGGATTACGGCCAAACCAAACCCGAAATGAAATGTAACCTCATGAATTGCAACCCCTTTTTATGATTATAGTGAAAGATTTCTTACACTGAATTTTGCAAGTTTGTGGAGCTTGTGTTTCTCACCACATCTAATGACTATCATCAAAACATTAACAATTTTAGTCAATTTAAAAATAATTTAGCCCCACGTATACTGTAGAGCAAAACATCATTAAACATGTGCAAAGTACAGTTTATACTGGCTCAAATAAATCAAGCTTGAATGCTGCATCTCAGGGTCAGCTTCAACTAGGGCTGATTTTTTTTTAAAAACTCGTCTTATTGAAATGCATAACTAATTCAGTTTAAAAGTGAGACAAAACTAAAACGAATGCAACAGCATGAAACAGAATTTTGTGGGAGGTTTTTTTCCTTCTTGTGAGCTGTCTGACTGAGAAGATGTCCTATTCACTGGACTGAATTTAATGCAATTCTAGGAATTTCTCACATTTTTCAGCCAACACGGAAAAGAAAATCAGTGCTGCATTCAACAAAACAGTTGTTTCCTCTCATATCCACAAAAAGTAGAAATACTGAAACTTGACAGAAATCCTTAATTATGGAGGTGATAAAGAAATACAAAGATCTAGGCCTTGATAATCAGTGCAATACAAAAGCTATCAGGACAGTGAGGATGCCACTGCATAAACTTTGATTGACACTGGAAGTTTCAGCTCTTCAAATCAATGATAAATAAATTGACCACAGAAAGCATGTCGACGAAAGTCGGCCTCATTCATGTGGAAAGCAGTGCTGGGATTTGCAAGTTATCCTTGAGATCCTACTTCTATTCTCTCTATATTTAACTATCAATGTATGGAGGACAATACACTTACTTCACAATCCTAAATAGATCAAGAGACGGGCTGCAATTATGCATTAAAAAGCCATACATACTCATGATGGTTTCTGTCCCACTGATTGGTGGTGTGTGAGATGAAACGCCGTATGCAGCTGAACCTGCATTATTGGAACAGTGGAAACCAGACATAGAAGGAAGACTCCCATTTACTTCTGTTGATGGCACACTGTGTATTGGGTAGCTCTGCAAGAGAAAAATGTAGCTGTACAAAGCTCATTCACCACTTTTCTAAACGTTGAAGGTAGGCCGGATATAGAGCAAGTGCTACAAGTCAGCCTGAAAACTGGATTTTATAAATTAAATAGAAAATAAAATTACAAAGACATACGGCATAATCAGCCACAGCACGATGTCCTTAAACCAAGCACAATTACTCTAATCTTAACCACCCCCCCCCCCCCCTTACTAGACCGTCATCTCAATTTCAAACACAACAGGTATTGGAAAAGCTCACCATGAAACTAATGCTGGTTTAAGACTTGCCCCTTGTGCAGTACTTACAAATCCAGTAAGCAAAGGATGCAACCCAATAAACCAGCGTATTTGTAAGCTGTATACATTCCTACCTTCATGCGTATAATCTCTGGCCCCCACAAAAAAAAATTGAAATCTTTATTCCTTTCAAGACGAGTTGAAAATGTGTAATGTTTAAAAAGTAAAAAAAAGGTTTAATTAAAGTTGGCCGAGTGATGGAACAGATTCACACCCAAGATTCCTTATGCAGGTTTCTAATCTCAAATCATGCTATCTTTAGCAAGTATCGAGCAGAAGTTAAGTGCTTCCTTACAGAACGAGACATGAAAGTAAGTCCCTGGCCCTCCTCGTGCAGTTTCTAGCAGTAGGTCACCAAGTGGCATTGGTGCAAGCCCGTGAAGAGGCTGGAAACAAGTGCATGGTACAAGACAACTTCAAGAATTGGAGAAAAGTAACAAAAAACAAAAATGTGCAAGGACTTCTAATCATTATGCAACTAAGCCATATTTCAAACTAGAAATGTTAGATATCTATCAAGCACATAGAAGTTTTTTTTAAATCTTTCAGCAACGACAGACCAGTGATGTAGATCAGAATGAAGCCGAGTGCTTCATTTATGGATTCTCTCATCTGACCTACAGCAGCTGAACCAACAATTCTAGTTCAAAGATATCCTCAATATTTTGACTTCAATTGCATATTTTTGTAAAGGCATTTGACTGCCATCTTAGATTTCAAATACTGTAATTCTCTTATAAAATGGATTTCTAGGAAAATGAATAGAATGCAAATTGTAACCAACATTTTTTAATACTAGCACTAAACTTTAGCCTCATAAAAGGTAGGCATTCAGGAAGTGGTAAGAGCTTTAAGCTACTTCTGTGCACCACTTAGCACCTTTGGCAATAAGAGGAGGCTGTTTCCCCATCCTCTTGGCTGGGAAGAGCAGGGAGTCGGAGGGCAAGGAAATAAAATGCAAAATTTGTGAAAGTTGTACACCCAGGTCAGAGAAAGTCTGTTTCAATAGGATTGTTTTATGAATAACCCACTGGATTTAACTATAGCACATTGGGGGTTTGGGCAGACTCTTAAGTGGGCATTGTTTACAGTAGGAGCCAATCACAAAAACTAAACATGTCTCGTTAGAATGTGGGCTATGTACAAAACTCAAATGCATGCCGTCATGAGGGTCTGCTAAATCTACATTTCTTCTGCCCCTTAATTATAAATTGAGCTGTGAACATTTTTCTACAGGACAAATAATGTGGCCACAAGTGTCTTTACATGGTTAACAGCCTGAAACATATCGCAGTAGCTGATCTACTTAGAAGGAAACCTATCAAATTTGATAATTTGTGATGTTTTTCTAAAATAGTCACAGTTTCTGTTACTTTGGCACATACAGATAGGACCATGATAGACCCTCATCTTCTATCATTGTGCAAAAAAAAGTAGAAATTTGCACCAAATGTTTAAGCAATTTAGCCTCAAAATTCCAAGTCTGCTCTTAAAAGTTGCATGTTACTGTAGGGAGTGGGGGGGTGTTGAAGAGTAAGTGTTCCAATATAAATCACTCAAGGATCATAATCTTAAAATTAGAGCTAGGCCGTTCAGGGATGATGTCAGGAAGCACTTCTTCACACAAAAGGTTGTGGAAATCTGGAACTCTTCCCTTCCCCTCCTAAAAAGCTGTTGAGGCTAGTTCAATTGAAAAATTCAAAACTGAGATTGATATGTTAGGCAAGGTTATTAAGGAATATGGAATCAAGGAGTTAAGTTACAGATCAGCCATAATCTAACTGAAAGGTGGAACAGGCTCGAGTGGCTGAATGGCCAACTCCCATTCCTACTCCACAACAACTTCTGAGACATACATTTAAATGCAGAACAGACTGGCTAGATGGATAGGACTCTTCCAGCAACAGACAGGAAACTATGAAATAAATTTGGGTTGTCTCAACCCAGTTCCTCGTGAACATGTACCCATAAAATACAACTAGCCAAATGCAGCACTAATTGGCAGCGTCACTCAGATATGCGATAGGATGGTTCTTGTGGGAAATAGGAAGTTCATACAGTGCAGCAGGAATGTTCCTGGGAGATTGGGGCTAAGGCACATTGTTGTGTAGAGCTCAAAGACTCTTACTTTGCATCTGGCCAAATTATACCTGGCATCTGGATGCTTGATGTGACAGTGCATGACCAAAATAGGGAAAATGTGTTAAGAGTGCAAAATGTAACTTTTGAACTTGACCTTTTTTAGATATAAAGACTAGCATTTATATAGCGCCTTTCACGACCACCGGACATCCCAAAGCGCTTTACAGCCAATAAAGTACTTAAAAAAAAAAAAAAGTGTAGTCACTGTCGTAATGTAGGAAACATGGCAGCCAATTTGCGCACAGCAAGCTCCCACAAACATCAATGTGATAATGACCAGATAATCTGTTTTTAGTGATGTTGACTGAGGGATAAATATTGGCCAGGACACCAGGGAGAACACCCCTGGCTCTTCTTTGAAATAGTGAAGAAAAAGTTAAATATCTCTCCTAGTCATAAAGACAGATCTTAGATTTTAATTCCTTCGCCTAAACTGCCTGGAGACCTGGCACATGAGCTCAGACGTTGGGAAAAATCAGATTAGCATCCTTCTCAGGTCGCTGATGCTGATCCAGATCAGTCAACAATTTCAGAAATACAATACTAGCCGAGTACTGCTGCATACTGTTTACATCGCTTAAGCTGCTCATTTCAGGCTTTCAGCCTGCCATAATGAGTGTATGGGGCCACAAGAGAGGTGGAATAAAAATATACAAAAGATTTTCCGAACCAGTAAAAGTAATATATTTTTTCCTTACAGAAATGTGAATTTAATGCGAACTTCAAATCCACCACTATAACTAATATTTCCCACTAAAGCGTATTTTGCTTGCTCCCATTGAGCCGAAACAAACAGGGAAATTCTGAGTGTTCCTGGCTCATTAGCAGTAGCCACAACTAAAAGGACTACTCATGGGATTGTTTTTGTATCCCTCGAGAATGCTGACCTAGACTGCATGCAAAGTCATAAGTGAATTTACAGTTAATGCCGCAAGGAAACAAAGTAAGTTGTAATCTGATAAAAGAATCAACTAAAAATTGGTCAGAAAGATTGGCTTTGATGGTTCACTATATTCCTTTGTGGTTCAGCCCCAGTGCAGCTTGAGGCAGTGTGACCGCTGATTCGGCTATTGTCATGGGATGTAGGTTTAGAATGTGCCTAGTTTGACACTTTCTTCAAATGATCTTCAAAGAAAACAGTTTCAGTAATTGGACCACGGAAATCATACTGGGTAGAAATACACATCCCCTAAGAGGAACATTGTTGTGGGGGTGGGGGACAAGAGAAAAGGGCGGGGAAAAGGTGCCAAGCAACTCTTCTGGCTTGGAGAGCTAATAATGATTACATAACAGAAGTAATTCTCTGTGGCAAGCATTTTGAGACATTGACATTAGGTACTATATATAACAGATATAATAAAATACAATGCAACAGAAAAATGACATCTGCTCTAAATAGTCCATTTACGTTTCGTTTTCTTTGCCCACTATTATTGATGGGGGAAGAAAAGGGGATTAAAAACTATAACATTTTCCAATATGGTTTTGCAATCATTAGAAAATCCTACTGAAGGTTTTTACAACCACCATGATTTTACCTCTCTCCTTCCCTACGGTATTCCTGTTATAAACACCTTGGCCGGAGTTTTCCAAGGTAAGAATGGGTGGGTTGGAGACGTGGGAGGAAGCGAAAGTTGTGCAAATGTAAAACCAGACCCCAACCCGCTTTCAGGAGATGGGTTGGCAATTTAAGTATTATAATGAGACCGGAAGCCTCGACTTTAACCTGCTTTGCATGTTTTACTGCAGGTGGCTGGGGGATCCTGGGGCTCAGGATTCCCGGTAGCTGCAACGAGGGGGCCTCAGCCTTGGGGAGCTACCCTTGTGGGTTGGGAGGAGCAGGAGTGCTTCCTCCCGGCCCCCAAGCTCGCCCAACATCAGCCTGCACCCTCTGGGTCAGGGTTCGATCACTCATCCCCACCCCGGGTTCAGGACTCAACCCCGGGCTTGGGGGAATCAGATCCCCCCCCCCCCCACAACTATCCTGGGCCCAGCACTTACCTGGTCCTGTGGACTCCTGGTCTGCATACCGGGAAACCTGAACTTCCGGGTTTCCCGCCGTCTCCCGGGCCCACCCCGCACCGTGCGAGTGGAACCCAGGAAAATCCAGCCTCACAGGTGACCCATCATTCATAAGCTCAAGACACTCAGAGTACACATGCAATATTTAAATTTAAACATGCCAAGCTAGACTACTCAGCCATAAATGCTGTTAGGTTGGCTTGAAAAAAAGCCATAATTTTAGCAGTTCTTTAATAGCAATTCTAAAATCGCTTTGGCTCGCTCAGAGCTTATCTTAAAAGAACTCTGAATAAATTTGTATGAGCTTACTCATTTAAAATGATCTATTTCCAGAGGCTTTCAACACTGAATTTAACACTGTGCATACCATAACTTGTGTTCGCATTCTCAGCACTGGTCAAACGATTGAGTGATAATGTAACTACAATCCAATTAAATTGCACAAATAAAATCAGTTTTATTGCTTGGATTTTTATACAAAATGTGAAATTCACAATGTAACAGTTTTACCACATACTAAAATCCCATACAACCAAGAGGAATGTTTTCATTTTCTAACATTAGATGGAAAAAAACAAGCATTTCTAGCCTTGAACCACCATTCTGGAGATAGAGATTACTTACCAGGCGCTCATGTGGATGAAGGTTGCTGTAGCCACCAGATTGGGACAAATGTGATGAAGAATTTCCCATCAATCCTCCATATCCTGGCTGACCCATTCCACTGGATGAGTTCCAAACATCAGGACCATTGTGAATACCATCTAGAATGCAATGACGAGCTTATTTAAACATATGCGGCCCACAGGAATGAAAGAAGTTTAATTATTCACACATTTATCTGCATACATGGCTGATCTTAAAATCCAGATAAAACAAAATAAAAGTAGATTAATCGCTTTTGGGCGAAGCATTTTTGTTCTTTGAGGTTATCCTCTACATTCCATGGGTGAACCCTACAATCTAATGAGGATCATTAGGATCTGTTCATATTGGTGCAGAAAAAAAACAATGGTTTGGAGTCTGATGTAGCTGATTATACACTCTTCAGCTTTGGGAGTTAAAGTTGAATCTAGTCCAGACTGGTGGGATAAAAGCTTCCTTAACGTGGAATGAGTTTACAGTCCTAATTCAGTTCCTATTGGGCAATGAGCCTACAGCCAAAAGTGTCCCAAATTCAGCATGAATTGTACAATCTCAGTCAGATAGGCCACAGGAGGTCTTGGCACGGGAGATGGAAATATACAACTAGTGCTGTGGAGGGTGCTCTTCCGAGGTTAGGTTACCACCTCATTGTTGGGGCAGACTAGAAGGAATTTTCATCTGCATCTCATAATCCATACCTCATCGAGGAGCACTTGCTGTTAACACCAGGTGGCTCATGCAGACGTGCACAATATTCAGGAAAAGGGTCATTTTTAAAAATTGGCTAAATCTTCTTCCTCCATTCTAATTGATGCCCATTAAGCTACATCTCTAACCAATCTTTTTTTTATTGAACATTGTTAAGTGAAGAATTGAAAAGAATTAAAGAACAAAAAAAAAATCACCTTTTCTTTACTGATCAGGTTCTCGACCATTAAAAGTTTTTACTGTACTGTGGTCATAACAATCTAGCTTTAGTATAGTGCAGAACACCAAAGTGAAGGAACCCCAATAAGATCCAATGTATTCAGTATGTGGAAAGCTTTAGCAGGACCGTGTGCCTTATTCTTGTGCGACTAAAAACGATGGACAGACTAAAACTAGAACAGAACTTGTTTTCTCATTTACTGTATACTCACAGCCAGAGGGATATTTCCTTACTAAACGTTTTTAAGTAGAAAGACATTTGGCTACAACTAGTATGCTGAAGGGGCTGGTCCTTAGCCATGTTCTACAACAGGATTATGGAGATACTGTAAATTGCAGAATCCTCTTCTCAGCCCTCAAACCAGATCTTTTCAATTGCCTGCAATATATATGATGGCTGCAGCTGGCTTTATGGATAACACAATACTTCAAGGGTTACCCAGGATGTTGAGGTTCTGCTGATTAAGACAGATGTTCAACTGATAGCTGACTGGCGAGTTGCACCATGGGTGCGTCCATCTCCAGGTGAGCTCCCTGTCCAGATACTGAAGCCCCTGCATTGAGGCAGAGAAAGTAGTGGCTGCTTTCAGGAAAATGTCCAGTTTATTCACCTTCTAAAACTGAATAGAGGTAAGGGTTGCTCATGGCATTAAGAGTTTCAGGTGAGAATGACAAACAGCCTGGAATAAACAGTTAAAAACCATACCAGAACTCTGAGGGAACTATGTTCTGTTTAAGTTGCGTAGTGTGCACTGAATACCAGAAAAAAAAACTGCCCCCTGGAAATTCTAATCTGTTTGAAGTTATGAAGTGGGTATCCTAGGAAGATTCAATTTGGAATTTCTCCAGGTTCACAAGAAGTTTTGAAATTAAGTGCCATGTGGTACAGGGCTCTTCTGGCTCACTCCTGTGAGGATATTCAAACCAGGCAACTGCCCCAGTACATCTGAAACCTCCGTAGATACAACTGGGTTACCATGACTACAGGCCTGCAGCAAAAACTCTGGGATCAAACTGTATAGATGAACAAATTCACTTAGAACCTCAATTTTTCTAGCAGTTCTCTTCAATTGCAACATAAAGCCCACGGTCACCACTCTAAGTCACACTGCAGATCAGAATTAGTAGCATCTTTAGAGACAAAACTAGAAACTGTTTTCAGTTTGTGAAGATGTACAATGAAAAACAGGATTCCACTGTGTTTCATTCAGTTACCGTTTTCACAAAAATCCGAGCTGACCCAGACCCATTATTCTAGTACGCACCTTAAAAGATGCTCGATGAGCTCCAGCTCCATCTATGATTACCAGAAGTCTTCTCTTGAATCATCCATACCCACAGAAGAGGTCAAAACATCAATTACACCCCAAGGGCTGAATTCTGCCGGCACTAAGAGGGCGGGGGTTTGGAGGCAGGTCTGCTGTCAAAATCAAAAGGATTGACAGCGGGCCAGTGTCCCGCTCTGAACCCACCTCCTTGTCAGTTTCTCTAGTGCCAGTTCTGCCTGTGCTTTGCAGACACGGCACTAAGCGGCGAGTCATTCAATTGTGCTTGTTAGGAGGGTGTTTAAAGTAATGAAATCCCCATTTTCCCAGCTCCAAAGCATTTTGCCAAGTTTTCCACGAGGCTCCCGTCGCTCGGGGATCACGCCATGTAATTATGTCGGGTTCTGAAAAACTCTCCATTTCTTTCACTAGGCGACAGCTGCAAAAGTGGTTTAAAACCTGCCATTTTACAGCTGGTCACTCTCCAATCTCAGAAGCTTCAGCCTTCAGTACTTAGAACCCACTTTTGAGCTTTATGCACTTTTGAAGTGTTTGGAGTAATCTCTCTATCCACGGTCACCTCCTTGGAACAACCAATCTCAACACTGACAGATTACTTCCGTCATCTCAACCTCACCTGCCATCTATAGCATCAGCATCGATGCCCTTGGAAAAAAATCTCACCTTGGTCTTCAGAATCCCAATACGATCAGCCCAAACACCAGCATCACCGGGCACACCAGCAGTACCAACATCCACACCAACCTTCTCCACAATCAACTGATGCTGCACTGGACACAGGGCATCATTACCCGTGCACATTTCTGCCTGGGATGCCAGCGATGGACTCACCATGTCCAGATTAGCTTCACTTAACACTGTACACCCTGGCTGCCACATGATGCACCAGGTTGGCACCACCCCACAACAGCGCCATAAAGCATCCCTACAATGTCCAAGCTATTCCTTTCACATTCATCACCATTGCGGGGGGTACCATTAGGTCTCACCATTTACTGCAACTAAGACACTTTCAAAGGTGCACACAAATCTGTCCAAGAAGGCAAAGTGGTGACAATAAGGATTTCAATGCTTGACAACACATTAACAAAAAGTTTACATGACCATTGGCTAAAACACCCAAGTGCCTACCCTTGTGTGTTGGTTGGTATGATTGGACTAGGATGAGGGCGAGTGTGAGGAGTGGCTAGTGAGATGGAGAAGTGATAATGTAAATAGAGAGGGATGGGTGGAGGTGCAAGGTAAGTTGGTGTGAGTAAGGATGTGCAGGAGTAGGGTAGGGAAGGCAGAGTGATGGGGATGTGATGAGTGGCACAGCAGGATGAGGTTGAGTGTGGCTTTGTACTAACGTTTCGTGATCTACTTTGGTCATTGAAAGGTTTGCGCCACTGCAGCCTGGTCTTCCTGACAACATCCCTGCTTGTGTCCTCCTATGCAATCAGGCTGCGTTGATCTCCTGGGGAGGTCTCTTCTGCCATTGGAAGGGAAGAGGACCTCCCTATGTGCTGTGACTCTCTCCATAAACATATGGAGGGAGTCATGGGAGAGCCTGGGTGCAGCCTTGCACCTTTGTGCAGTGTTTGTAGCACCTCAATGCTGTAGAACACTGACAGCACAACTGTCAAAATGAATGTGGACATGGCCCCTTTAAGGAAACCAGCTGATGACGTGTCATCAGACCCGCTTCTTTTTCATTGGCCGGGAACCTCGCACGGTAGGCTTAACAAGCCCAGTCAGGGGTAAATCACTCAGTGGAGGCGGGATGAAGACGGGTGCGGAGTTTGCGGCCGCTGTCTGCTCCGAACTTGCCACAGCTGGTGAAATCGGGGCCCTAGTCTCCGTTCCAACTGACCTGGTCTCGTTGCTGTGAGATACAAGAAATATTTGCCATTCTGAGCCAGTGCACTAGCTCAAGTGAAGTGCGATGCACTTTGGAAGATTTCTCTCTGCACAAGAGGCGGGAGGAGAAGAATCAAGTGAGCAAAATGACATCAAGTCTCGGCATTGGCCAGAGATTGATGCTTCAGCCATTAGTCATTTAGATTATTAGACGAACTGTAAGCTCCAGACTTCAAAATCATGGTTGGTGGAAAGCCAATAAAAGCGCCAATTATAACTGACATTTTTTTGTACCTCAGGCAGACTGTTGAAAAGACCTTGCTGTACTTAACCCTCACACTTACAAATCATCCTTAGCTCCCTAACCAAAAATTGTTGGCCAAGATATAAGCCCCACACATAGGAGCAAACAAAACAGAGGAAACGGTGCTAGAGGCTATATAGGAGAATTGCACTCAAAGGCTCAAGCATCTGAAAATATTCTTGTGCTATACTGGTTTTGACCAATACCCATAGAATGTAGGAGGATGAGGAAGAACCCGTAGTCCCATTAATATTTAGATTTCATTCCTTATCGAATTTTCCCTGCAAAGCCAACTTTATCAGACTAGGGCTCCTGTACAGAATTTTACAATCAATTTCTACGAGTAAATTCAGTTTTATCAGCACATAAATTTGGTTTTCTTTCTGGTGTGTTATTATTGAGTTTCCTTTCCATTGCTAAATTTTAATACTTTTTAAAATGTGATTTGGTTTTATTTGGGTAATATTCCACAGAGGTGTTTTTAAGCAATGAAAAAGTGTACAGAAAATAAAACTATGCAAATTACCAAATGGCCTTTTTCCTAAAAGCACATTTTCCCTAAATATAGCATAGCAGGTTACTCAAAAGCATAGTTATGCATTAACAATATTGGGTGTATTGAAAATATATTTTCCACAATCAGTTGTGAATCATGAGTCAACTGTGAGTTAGAGAAAACACAAAGCGTTAGCCATTTCAATACTGATTAATCAACTATCCATAATTAGCCTTTACCTTGGATATAGAAAGAGCCTGGAAATACAGAACCTGAAGGTTTGGATGAAGAATACCCAGCTGAATCTCTACTATATTCTTCACTTGATGTGGAGGCGTAGACCTGCATTGGGAGGACAAAATAAATTTATGTAAATATTGATGTTAAAAATTGGGTCATGGTCTTTCCAGTATTTGCCATTTTAACCCAAATAATTCAATCTCTCGCTCACTAATTAGTTCCAAGGATTTTGAAATAAATGGTTTCTCTCATAATTCATATGATCATAATCATAATCGTTTACAATACCTGAAGAGGTGTCCCCCCCCTCAACATAAAATGGGCATTTCATCTCCCTCGTCCTCATTTCTAACCTCCATTGGCACAAACGTCTAGCAGGGTTAAGCATTGTTTTTAAAATATTAGTTTATGGGATGTGGGCGTCGCTGGCAAGGCCAGCATTTATTGCCCATCCCTAATTGCCCTCGAGAAGCATGCCTACAAACACCTCTACAGCTGCAAGGATATTGCTGCCTTAAAATGAGTTTATCTTGCCACCAATATTTTTCCTGAACATGTTCAATATTGAGCACAGCAGATTTCTTTTGCCAATTGATACCACGATGGACAGGTTTTCACTGCATGCGATTCAGGGATTTTGTAACTTTTGTTTTGGGGCATTGCATTCCTTGACTATATTCATTTATAACTGTGCCCAACGGTTCATGGTGACTGCATAAATCATATTCTGTTTATATTACAAGACATTACAGAAACCTTTTCTGGTGTTTTGGAATCACAATTTAGTTTTTCTCTCTATGAAAAGTTCAAATCAGTGGTCTTGATTAGCTGGTCATTCAATGCATTGCTGTTTGTGGGATTTTTGCAGTGCACCAATTAGTTTCCACATTTGCCTACTTAAGTGGCTGAACTTCAAGAGTAATTCATTCATTTGGACAATCCTGAGGATGTGAAAGGTTCTATGTAAATGCAAGTTTCCCCCCCCCCTTTCTTGATGGGACAGCTGCCTTGATTCAGTCACTCTTGTTCAGATGAATTCCCCAGACTTTGATCACCAAAAAAAAGTTCAAAACGGAATGGTCAGATACATCAAAAAAAGTACAACATTGCAGTTACATATGCCCTTGTGGTTTTGTGCAGTAATATTATAGCAACCAAAGCCAAAATACTTTCCAACCAATATTTTAACTGTACAGCTGAGAAAAAACAAATTTATTCACTTTTAAATCACCACCAGTTCTACATGGAACAAGTTCTAAGGAAGAAAAATCAAAGCACATACACACTACTAAATCTTAAAACAGTTTTGTTCCTTATTTTTCCTCTTTTAAAGAGAATACCCTTTCTCTATCCTTGCCAGAGCACTCTATAGTATAGTGGGTCTAATTTGCAAATGTTTTCACTTCTAAAAGTGCTATACACAAATCACTGATAAATGTAAAAACCATGTGATGAAACAAATAATGCAGGACAGGCCTCATAAAAAGTATAACCAGTAGTCAGAACTGTTACGTCCGTGAATAATTGAGACACGGACAGCAGGAGTGAACAAAATAAGTCTTTACTGGTGGAAGTCCATAGTGAAACTAAAAACAGAGGCTCACTAGCGCCTTTTATACAGGGGTGGTCACTGCCGGTACTGCAGTCTGAGCCCAGTTATTCCCTTAAAGGTACATACACAACAATTCCTCCCCTTTTAGATAAACAGTACATAACATTCATTTAACAACTAAATGATAACTAATTACAATCACAATTACTGTTGCTAGATACATTGGTTAAGTTTAAGCAATTATAAGTTCAGTCTTTGAGGAGGCTTCCTGATTCTATCTGGGTAACGCCTCTTTGGGGTATCAGGTTCTTCTGGCAATGTTGAGTCGGGATCAATGTCGTGGTTTGGTTCATCTGCTTCCAATATTACCGGTTCTGCGGTAGCTGCAATTGGAACGTCGATTTCATTACCAGGTGTATCAGATCGTGGTGTGGAGTTGACATTTTCCAGTGACTCTAGAATCTGGTCAGCATGGCGTCTTACAATGCTCTCCCCAACGTCCACGGTATACATGAGAGGTCCTTGTCGTGTACAAATCGTTCCTGGCTGCCATTTCTCAGTGCGGTAGTCCCGGGCCAAAACTGGTTGACCTATCTTAAAACTCCTGGTCGGCCTTTCATTCATATTCTGAAACTGCCTGTTCTCCACATCTCTTCGGACGTTTGGTTTAACCAAATCCAAGTGGCATCGTAGTCTTCGATTGAAGAACATCATGGCTGGAGTTTGGTTGGTAACCACGTGTCGCATTCCGGTAGGCAAACAAGAAGTTGTCCACCTTGTGTTGTAGGGGTATATCTTCATTATACACATTGCCTTGATAGCCTTCTTGAATGTTTGGACAAACCTCTCGGCCAATCCATTAGTGGCTGGATGATATGGGGCAGATGTGTAATGCTTAACACCATTGTTCTTTAAGAACCTCCGGAACTCTTCAGACACAAACTGTGGTCCATTGTCAGAGCAAATCTGTTCAGGCAGCCCATTCCTGGCGAATATGGTTCGTAAAACTGTGATAGTTTTTTCCGTGGTGGTTGAGGACATTTTTATTACCTCTGGCCACTTTGAATGTGCATCCACCGCAATTAAAAACATCGAGTCCATGAAGGGACCAGCAAAATCAATGTGTACCCTTTGCCATGGAGATGAGGACCACTCCCATGGATGTAGAGGGACGTGTGGTGGGGCGTTTTGGACCTTCTGGCATCCTGCACAGCTCTTGGTCATCTCTTCGATTTCTCTATCGATTCCCAGCCACCACACAAACGCTCTGGCTAAGTTCTTCATTTTTACCCCACCCAGATGACCCTCATGAAGCTCATTGAGCACTCTATCCGTCAACTTAGGTGGAATTACTACTCTGGATCCACACATCAAGGTTCCTCTGTACACTGACAGCTGTTCTCTTCTTGGCGAGAATGCTGGCAGCAGTGGTTCGCCATGTGCTGGCCATCCCTTCACCGTTAAATCATAGACCCGTGATAGTGTCGGGTCATTCCGTGTTTCCTTTTCTATGTTTGCATTCGTCACAGGGAGACATTCGACTATGGTCGAGTGGAATAACTCCATTGGATCCACTGCAAGGTCGTCTTCTTCCACCGTCGGCAACGGTAGACGTGACAATCCATCAGCATTTCCATGCTGTTTAGTTCCTTTGTACTCGATGTCATATTGGTGTGCCCCTAGGAAAAGGGACCATCTCTGCAGCCGTTGTGCTGTCATTATCGGTACGCCCTTCTGAGGGTTGAAAATGGAGACAAGAGGTTGATGATCGGTTAGTAGAGTAAATTTTTGACCGTGCAGGTAGTGATTGAACTTTTTCACCCCCCACACTAGGCTGAGGGCCTCTGTCAATCTGGGCGTAGTTACGCTCGGCAGAAGTTAACGAGCGTGACGCAAAAGCTATCGGCCTCTCTAAACCATCAAGGAATTTACGTGACAGTACCGCCCCAATGCCGTAGGGAGATGCATCACACGCCAGCCTGATTGGCAGTGCTGGGTTGTAGTGAGCCAAAACTTCCTTTGAAGTGATTAAGTCCTCACTCTTCTGAAAAGCACGCTTACAATCATCGCTCCATTTCCATGCTACCCCCGTTCGTAGCAGGGCGTTCAGTGGGTGCAGAATTGTCGACAAAAACTTATGGTAGTAATTCACCAATCCGAGGAATGACCTCAGTTGCGACACATTTTCAGGCGCTGGGGCCTTAACAACCGCTTCAATTTTGTCAGGGGACTTATGTAACCCCTCTTCATCAATCACGTGGCCACAATACGATATCTGTTTCTTAAAAAATTCGCACTTGGGGTGGTTGGCTCGCAGCCCATGTTCCCGTAGTCTAGTGAGCACCTGTTCTAGGTTGTTAAGGTGTTCACTGTCAACTTCACCTGTCACAAGGATGTCGTCCAAGTAACACTGAGTCCCCGGAATCCCTTGCAGGACTTGTTCCATCGCTCTTTGCCATATCGCCGGAGCCGATGCTACTCCGAATACCAATCGATGATACTGGTAAAGACCTTCGTGAGTGTTTATCGTGAGATACTTCCTAGAGGACTCAACCTCCATCTGCAAATATGCTTGTGCTAGGTCAATTTTTGTAAAACGCTTCCCTCCAGAAGCGAGGCGAAGATGTCTTCTATCCTTGGAAGAGGATATTGTACTGTGTGAAGGACTGGGTTCACCGTCACCTTGAAATCCCCACAGATGCGAATCTTCCTTGGCTCCCCGGACTTATTGCTTAACGTTTTCTTCATGACAGGAACGATGGGTGTCGCCCACTCGCTCCAGTCGACCTTAGACAACACGCCCGCCTTCTCCAGATTCTCCAGCTCTGCCTCGACGGCTGGGCGAATTGCATATGGTACCGGTCTTGCTTTGAAAAACTTGGGAACTGCATTCTCTTCTATTTTTATCGAGGCGGTTACGCCTTTAAGCGTGCCCAGTTCCTGTTGAAATACCTCTTTGGCGTTAGCTAAGATTGTTGACAATCGTCCAGGAGTGACGTCTTCATCTTTTTTACCGTCCACCGTCATTGCATGAATGGAATGCCAATCTAAGTTTATCTTCCTGATCCATTCCCATCCCAGTAACGGTGGTCCACCATTTGGCAGTATGTAGAGATACAATTTCCGTATTTTCTTGCCATTGTATTCGACAGGCACCCTTATTTTTCCTCTGGGGTATACTTTTTGCCCCGTATACGTCGTCAAGACGATGGATGTCTCTCTCAAGGGTATGTATGAAAATAGCCGCTCGCAGTCTTGCCGATTCATGATGGTTAGCGCTGATCCTGTATCCAATTCCATTTTAACTTGGGACCCTGCTATCGTGAGGGTGACCCAAATGGTTCGGTGATCCTCTTTTGCGATTACATTGTGAAGTTTGAGACAGCTTAGTCTCCTGTTCCCGGATTCACTATCGCTCATCTGGTCTTCGGAACTACTGTCCGTCATCTTTTGTACTTTCTTGTACGGTTCCTTAGTAGCCTTTTTGTTGTCGCTGGTCTTCTTCCCAGACCTGCAAACTCGTGCAATGTGTCCCATCTTCCCGCATTGCCTGCATATTTTGTCTTTGGACCAGCAGTCCTTCTGGTCATGGTTAGTTCTGCCGCAGCGATAACATTTTGCAAATCCCCGTGTCATTTCGTGGGTGCCGTATTCCTGTGGTTTTTGTTGAATTTCTGCAGCTCCCCTGGCTGCTGCTTCATACGATACTGCCACGCTGAAAGCCTTATCTAGCATCAGCTCTTTCTCCGAGAGTAACTTCTTCTGTGTTCCTTCACTCAGGAGTCCACAGACAAATTTGTCCCGTAGGGTATCTGCCAGTCCTGCTCCGAACTGGCAGTGCTTTGATAGCTTGCGTAGTTCCGTAAGATACTCAGCATTGCTCTCATCTTTGTGCGGAGTTCTCCTGTGGAATTTAAATCTTTCTGCTATCAACAGCGGTGCAGGGTTTAAGTGATCCTGTAGGACAGCAACAATTTCGTTCAAACTCTTCGCCTTCGGTTTGGCTGGAGTAATCAGGTCCCGCAATAGGCCGTACGTTCCAGCGCCCATTAAGTTTAGCAATATCGAGGCCTTTTTCCCCTCCGCTATTTCGTTTGCCTCGAAATATACCTCTACTCTTTCCAGATACGTGGTCCAGTCCTCTATTGTATTATCAAAAGCAGTGATACAGCCAGTCTTCGGCATCTTGCAAATCTAAAATGGTGCCTCCCGTGCTTTGCCTTCTTCCCCGATTTAACAAAATGGCGCCTCCCGCGCTTTGCCTTCTTCCCCGCTGTTGTTAGCGCTGCTTTCCACGGTTTCTTGCACGTTTAATATTGATTTTGTTTCTTTTATTATTTTCCCGTCGTGGAGCGGACCCTCTGGGACACTTCCCTCCCTCTTCTTAGGTCCGAACGCTGCCCGGCTTCGAAGCACCGGCCGCGCCCTGTGTGCTCCACCCTCTCTCGCTCTCTTTGCTTCCCGACTCGCTGCCCGGCCCCGTTGAAAAGCCACCCGATCGAGCTCTAGCCCGCCGCAGCCCAGGAAGGATCAGTGCACTACCTGCCACCAGCCCGATTAGCTGGGAAACCACAGACTGGAGAACCAAGCCTGGCTCTGGACAGTCTCTCCTGCAAGTTTTCAATCCGACGATTTGGAGGGCGGTTGCCCACGGTCGACGCCCGTTTCTCGAGTTTCTTTGGATTTTTTTTTTCTTTCTTCTGGCTTCGACCTTCAATAACGTCGTCTGAGGTGCTGCCGAGTTGCAGGTAAGTTCGTTTCTTACTCATCGCCAGTGTTACGTCCGTGAATAATTGAGACACGGACAGCAGGAGTGAACAAAATAAGTCTTTACTGGTGGAAGTCCATAGTGAAACTAAAAACAGAGGCTCACTAGCGCCTTTTATACAGGGGCAGTCACTGCCGGTACTGCAGTCTGAGACCAGTTATTCTCTTAAAGGTACATACACAAGAACCAGATCCTTAAAAAGAAAAAAAAGGTTAGAGCAGCTCAGGGGTTGAGATAAATCGGTAGGGAATGCTCTCAACACAGCAAATAAGCAACAGTAGAGAAGTCAGTAAAAATCAGTGCAAGTAACGCAATGAAAGGACTGCTCAACATCACCACCGGGTTTAATGTCCCTGTAACAGTATGAGCTCCTTGGATGAATGTGTTGTAGACAACACATGATTTACTGCAGTCTTGGTTGACACCGACGGGGCTTTCAGATCTAATTTCCACACGCGCTTGAAACCCCCTCCCATGAAAATGAAGCAAGATAAGCATTATTCAAGACCTCATATATCTCGCTGTTGGCACAGGTGATCCTCATTCTTTAACCCTCCCAACCAAAATGGCACATTCTCACTGAACAGCAAAAGCTCCCGAAGCCCAAGCAGGAAAGGGTTTATTCACAAAACACGACCTTCTAGATGTAGGACATGCTGAATGTAATTTTTGGATCAAACCAACAACAACAACTTGCATTTATATAGTGCCTTTAACATAGTAATACATCCCAAGGCGCTTCACAAACAAAATTTGACACTGAGCCACATAAGGAGATAACAGGATCCCCAAATTCTAACAGGAATTTACAAAGTGTCTGTTTGCAGGGATATCAGAATCCCAAACAGGCAGTGAGCACAACCCCCAAGCTATTCATGAGTATGGAGCGTTACCTTCAGTTATCTGTGGAATGACAAGATGAGCAGGGGAACAAGCCTAAAAACTACCAATATTTTAACTGTACGGCTGAGAAAAAACCACCAGCCATAAAGACTAAAACCCAATTTCCTTATGGTGAAATATTCTTCCATGAGCTCATAGAATCGTACAGCACAGGAGATCGTCATTCGGCCCATCATGTCTGTGCCGGCTCTTTGAAAGAGCTATCCAGTTAGTCCCACCTCCTGCCCCCTAGCCCTGCAACTTTTTGCTTTTCAAGTATATATCCAATTCTCTTTTGAAAGTTATTATTGAATCTGCTTCCACCACTCTTTCAGGCAGTGCATTCCAGATCATAACAGCTTGCTGCGTTAAAAAAAAAAAAATCAAATTTCCGCTCTGGTTTTGGTCAGCGCAATGCAGGCAGCTCAATGAGTCAAGTGGTAAACCTATAAATTTCAAACGCAAATAGCAAAAGCTTAATCCAGCTCTGTAAATATTCACCAGACAAGCATGCTGACGACACCCAATGCTGCCTGTCTAACCTGTCCCTTGGCCACTGCTGTGTTTCCTGACAAAGTTGTGGAAGAGACAACATTTCCTCCAATGAAAGACCAAACCCATTGTATTGACCCCACACCCCAAATAAATTAACATCCTTACCACATCTCTCTCCCCAGCGGTGCAAAACCTCAGCATTCCATACAATCCAGAGTGGAGCTTTGAACCCCACATCCTGTCCATCACCAAGACCGCTAACCTGCACCTCAGAAACATTGTCTGATCCTACTTCACCACCACCACCAAAACCCTCATCTATGATTTTGTGACCTCTAGGATCAATTGTTTCAATGCCCGGCTTCTCAGCCTCCCTTCCTTCACCCGCCATAAAGTCCAACTCAGCGGTCAGTATCTTGTCCCACACCATACGACTTGCCCATCACCCCCCGTCCTTGCTGAACTACATTGGCAACGTTTCCCCTAGATGTCTTTGATGTTCCTTCAATTCTTAATACACGGCTACACCTATCCTCCAAAGGGGTTGGTTGGGGGGGGGGGGGGGGTAGAAGGAGGGGACTATCTGATCTACAGGCTTTCATGTACACTACTTTTGGATCTCTAATGAAATCCAATAGCATTTTCTAAATCTTGGAAGTAAACTTTAAAGGCAACAATAACTACAGATCATAAAAGGCTACTTTTAAAATAATTTGTTCCTGGGATGTGGGCGTCGTTGGCAATACCAGCATTTATTGCCCATCCCTAATTGCCAGAGAAGGTGGTGGCGAGCTGCCTTCTTGAACCGCTGCCGCCCGTGTGGAAACAATGTTGAATTTTTCCCGGCACTGCAACAACCATTTTGGTTTCTCTTTATGTAAGCAATTTGGGCAAAGGCACCAGACGAATGACAAAGTTTGAGGATACCAAATGGGCACAAACAGGCAGGAGATTGCAAGACATAGCCATGCTAGCAGAGGGGGCAGATAGGTGTAGGGGAATGCAAAAGATAGTACATTTGGTTAAAAAACAATGAAAGGCAGTATGTATACCCTAAATAGCAAGATTCTTAAGTGAAGAGGAACAGAGATCTCAGTTTGCAGAAATATTTAAATCTTTAAAAGATGGGAGCGCAGGTAGAAAAGGCCATAAAAAGGCAAATGGTATTCTAGATTTCATACACAGGACTTTGAATACAAAAATCAAGAAAACAATGTTGAATTTGTACAAGACTGTGATTAGATCACAGCTGGAGTACGGCATGCAATTCCAGGTACCCCATTATAGGAAGTACATTAGACGAAGCTGTACAGCTAGATTCGCTGGAATGATACAAGGATTGAGAGGGTATCGTTGTGACGAGTAGCTAAAAAAAGAAATTGGGGCTTTTTCAATGAATTAGAGAAGGCAGAGAGAGGAATGATGGTTGATGGATTGCTACCATTGGTTAGTGAACTAGTAAGAAGGGGCACAGAGAAGGGATTGTAAGAATTACTGCTGAAGAAGTGCGAAGAATTTCTTTCACAGAGGGTCATGAGAAAACTGAATGTCTGCTCACAAGTGGCTATTGAAGCAGACAATATCAACTAAAGGGAACTGGATAAACATTTGAAAATTATTATAAAAGGATACAGAGAATGTCAGGCAAATAGATTCCTTCTATAATTCTTTAAATATTAAGTTAGCACCAACACAGGCATGATGGGCCAAATGGCCTCCTTCTATGGTATAATTTTGATGATTTATGTAATGAATGGTACAAAAGTAGTTTTAAAAAAGGACATACTTTGCAACATGAAAAGGTAAAATATCAACTAGGATGATACAGAGAATGGCACCTTTAAAGATGGGCTATTTAAGAGTTTATTTTAATTAAATTATATTTTTTTCAACTATTAAAAATGTGCAACAATTAGATTTTAAATCACAATCTGATAAAGGCTTCACACTCAATACCATTACCCATCTTTTCTCTTACAGAAATGAACAGAAACTGCTGCATATTTTCAGCCTTTTCCATTTCCAGCATTTGCATTTTTTTCTCATCAAAATTACACCATTATCACAAAAAAGGTGCAATTATTATATAGTTAAATGGATTATTTGAACACGGTCCGAGAGTGAAACATAGAGTCCCGGCTGCTGGCTTTAAGGGTCCTAGAACAAGTTCCAGTTCTCAGGAAATATGGGGACACAGCATAAAACTGCCCCTAATTTGGAACCAAACTGACACTCAGAAAAGCCATTGATTTTCTGGTGTGGGAACTGGAATATGGTATAGGAAGGGGTGCTTATTTGAGATTGGGGCTGAGGGACACTGTTGCAACGAAGTAGTGGGAACTTTACTCTGTTTAAAGCTCGTTTTATGCTGGTTTTCGATTACCAGCCCTTGTAGTGCAGGTCACACGTAGCCAGCAACTTCACTAAAATAAACCAATTAGATTTATTAAGACTTGAGGCTGGTGTGGTCTTACCGAGTCTTCCTGAAACCAGGAAATTTGCCTGTCTGGTGATGCCATATCATCATCACACATGCACATCACTACCCTCTGCAGCAGTGACGCAACACCACGAGGTCACTATGTCACACATGCAAAGTATCTGAAAAGTCATGCCCAGTCAGTAGGTGTGTGGAATGGCAGGTCCCCATGGTGCAGTTGTTTTACAGGAAGACCAGCTGTACATTACAAAAGGTAAATGCCAGAGAGCACTGCAGTTAGCTTGCAATCTCCAAGACACAGACTACAACTGTAGTTTGACTGTGCCAGATCTAACCTAGAAATGCTTGATGCTGACACTGGGCGCTCAAAATGTAAAGTATTCCATTCCCAAGCACCAAAGTCCTCCACCTCGAAGAACATATAAATGTATGTTTTAAAAAAGTAATTATCTGTTCCCATTCGTAAAATGCTTCAATGTTGCCGGCAGTAAGCATAGCTAGAAGTCAGATGCAAAATCTTCTTGTACTACAATACATCTTTTCTAAATTTGCATCAGGGTAAAATGGAACAGGTTACTGAGCTGAATATGAATCTAGCAAAATTGACTTTTTTATAATCTGATTAAATAGCAAGCATCAGGAAGGGAATTGAATGATGCACATCTAATAACTCTGCCATCTGCCCATTTCTGGCATCTTCCCAGCTTTAAACACAGCTGTGCAGGAGGTATGCATGCATCAGATTCTAAATAAACCTGATGAGGCTAGCAAATCTTCATCTTGCAACTCAACAGCAAAATCTGTAAAGGGCTTCAAATAAAGGTAGTCGATTATTTATTCCTATAAAATCTAGTTTTTGCTTTTCAATAGAGGCATCAAACAAACTGGAGACTTAGTTACAATTTCAGCATCATAACTTAGGTTTGTAAATTGACAGAAAAATCCCATGCACACGGCTGAGGAACCCATGACTACAGTACAAATGGGTTTCTACTGAATTCGACTAAATGTCTCACTACTGATTCTCACTGGTCCTAAAAGCATGCCTATCTTGTAAAAGTTGCTTTCCAAATTCCATAAAAATCACACCCGTCCCAATCAAGCGCAACAGAACAATTACATAAAGGTTCTGAACACGAAAAAATTCTCCACAATACAAATTTAGAATGAAAAAACAACTTACTATGGCAGGAAAAAAACTTCCACTCCCCCAAGTCTTCAGCACAATAAGTCCTATTTAGATATTTTAGCTTATTTTGCTAGATTCAGAACCTTCTTAGAAAAGGGCAAAGCGACTTGCATGGTTATTGATCACACTTTTGAATAGTTATTAGGACCAATTCATACATTTTCAATTCTCCAAATGTACACCGGTTTAAAGCAGCAGAGGAATTTAATTGCATTATCTATCTACGTAATGACAGATGAAAAATGTGCAACACAGTCCATGAGTGATGTTGAAAATGCTAAGCACGCGTTCAAAAGGAGATTTAGGGGTTTTTGTCACTTGATGTTCAACATGTCCAACCCGAGGTATAGAAGATAATAAGTGGTACAGAGGAGGAGAATCTGGAACAGTACAGAAGTGCAAGAGTGGGACAAGGGGATAAAGGTTCAAACTGCTAAGACACAAATTTAAGGCCAACATTGGGAAGTTGTTCTTTACCTAAAACGTAATCAGCACATAGAATGGATTTCTGGGTACAACAGTGCAGAGTAATAACCCTGGGATTGTTGAAGAAACAGTTGGGTGTCATAATTGGGGTGGGGAGGAGGTTTTTCTGGATACATGAGCCAAGATGGGCTAAATGACCTTCACCTACATCCATCTTGTGACCTTGTCAATCAAATGTTGTTTGTACATATTGTCAGATGTGTCTGCAGAACACAGTGCTGATTAGCTCACATTCTACACGTCCCCATCTCCTGCATGATTGTCATGGTTTCCTGACCTTCTCCGTAACCCTGACTGATCTGCTATCCAGCCTATCCTCCGGATTACTCGAGAGCATTGCCAGAGGGGATCTACTATCAAGCATTAAAAAATGTAACTATCATGCATAATATAAAATATAAAATCTGTAAACTCTACTGGAAACAACATTTCTTATACTAGTTTTTACTGGCTTTGAAAAAAAGTTCTCTTGCTTCAAGTTTAGGTCAACAAATTTGTTAACTCATAGCAAATGTCTTCACATGCATTTTTTTTAACCACGCACAAGTTCCGAAACAGAAATTCACAACATTAAATTTATATGCATTATGATGCAAAAATTACCCAGCAGTCTACAAAATAGATCATGTGCACGTCTGTGGGACACTGAACTAGCATTGTCGGTGTGGAGCGATATTAGTACTGAAGTGGCAGGAAAGCTATTAAACTAGCAAATTGGGCAAGTGTTTATATCAGTGCAGCAGATATTTTGAATACTGTTGCTTTCAATTATGAAAACCTTGCAGTGGAAACAGGGCATCAAGGCCCAAGTTACCAACCAATACCTCCCATGGGAATGAAACTGGCAGTAAGAAGCAGCAGGCAAATTTCTATCATGGTAATGGAGATGCTGTCCATAAGAAAGTCTTGTTTCGTGCTTTCAAAGGGTCACATTCACCACCAGTCAAGCTGCCATCTTGTGAAAACTAGGCACACTGCTCTGGAAAAGTGTGTTATTGGCTATTTGCCAATTATCAGTTAATCATTTAAAGCAAAAAAACTTATCAAAAACAGTAACTTCAAATTCAACAGCAGGAGTATCAAACGCTACAGCAAGCTACAAAAGAATCCAAGCCAACAAGTAAACAGAAAAAGCCAGAAGTGACTGGAGATATATAGATATAAATGAAAAATGGTGATTTGGCTGATTTTTAGTTTAGCAAAGCTGGAAAGTAACTTGCATGTCTACTTGGCAAACAAACTTTTCCACTCATGTACAAAATTGGTACCTGCAGTGGAGCAGCCAGTTTCATACCAGATTTAATTCTAGGTTTTTAAACTGGGGTCTACAAGATCATATTTCCGTCCATAAAGAGCTGGACATACTATACTTCGAATTCTGCATTCTATATTTTTTCCTGTATTTGTCGACTTACTAACACGTTTCTCTTGCTGCATCAATGTATCAAAAATCTTGTGTCTGCATCTACTTCTGGTCTCCAAAACCTTACTTCTGGTTGTTGTTTTTGTCAAACTTGCGTCAACTTTTTCCATTATATACAAATTCCTACGTCCATGCGTCTAATAGAAACTGCCCATGTAAACTGGTCATGTTGTAATTATACCAGTGGTGGTGTTGTAGCGCCTCAGTTTTGCATCCCCCCAGCTCCTCAGAACTGCACAGAAACACCAACGTTCCAACCAACTCTACTTCTTGGCTTCCCAAATTTCAGCGACTTTTGCTATTTAATTATAAAAATGTGAAAACCAAAAGTATTGTATAAAATGCATGACTTTAAAAAAGGAGACCAGATTGTTTGTCTGCTCTGGTCCAATTATTCCCCACCCTCTAACTCCACTTTACCTGAAGGGTACAGTTGGCTTCGACTTGCCTCGTGTTCAAAGCCGCAGGAAACAAACAGTATGAATAAAAACGTTTTCTACTGCGACAGCACTGCTTTTCAGAGGGCTGTGAAAACGAGTCAATATTTGCAGGGGGAGCTCAAGCAGAAAAGTTTGAAAAAGACACTTGATTAAGTAATGTGAGCAAGGCTGTAGATTCCTAATAAACAAGGTAAACACCTTCATACGGATGTAAACTTTCAGCACTTTTCACCAATTTCCAACCGTACTCGACTACAATCCGAGATGATATTTCAAACTAATAGATCAGAAATGTGACACTACTTTTAACACAAAAAGCCACAGAGTGATGATAAATGCTCTAAGTGTATGAAGCACCATTGTGCTTCAGCTTTGCATGTCATGTTAATGTACTCACCAGGGACTGATAATGAAAGATAATCTTGCTTCTATCCTACTCAACTGTCACTAGAGAACTACATAAAACAATACTTGAACTGTAACTGCACGTCAGTCCACCTTAATTGTCATTTCATCCAGTTATAATGTAAACACCCAGTTGGGTTCGTACAAGAGACGCATAGGGGAAAAATAGAAACATGCTCCCCAAGGGCATCGGTGTCGCCACATGGCTGGCGTAAACAAAGCACTCATTAAATGCTGGATCAGTTGAAGTGGAACTTCTAGTGCTAAGAAGTTTAGATTAGCAGAATAAACACACAATTTACAGATGGGCTTTTACATCATGATTTGAATGCAGAATTTCAAAAAACAAATTCTTACGAATGCAAACAAATTTATTCTCATTTGTATCCTAAAGGAATTAATTTTGTGTCAGTTTTCCAGGTTAAGCACACTTCAGCCACAATTAACCTGGATTATACACCTACAGCTTAGGTGTGAATCACACTGTCAGCAGTCCTTAGCTTCAAGAACAGCCCTGATTATACATTTAATTTCTCTTTATGAACACTAAGCGCAATTATATTATACATTTAATAGAACCCCACAATAAGAATTCAATTCTCAAACCTTTAGTGAGTAATGCATGCATAGCAACTGGAAGTATTTAGAACCAAGCTGAACTTTAATGTTAAGAAATCTGAAATCCTAAACCTTTGCACAATTGCTTGTAATACTTCAATAGTATGGGCTAAACTGACCATGAAGAGAACGGAGACAAGAAACAAGCAGAATAGAAGGAAAATGAAGACGTGTGTGTCGTTAAGACAGTGGCAGAAATAATGATTCACTGGCCATGTAGATAAAAAAAAATCAAAATCAATGTTACACTGACTAAAGATACACAAGACAGTGTACGTCACAGTATACTACTCCGTTGGGGTCTAACACACTAAGGGCCACAAATATTTCCCTTTACAATGTTTTAGCAGGATTAACAAGTTCCTTAAAACACAATGCAATCAGTAGAATGATGGAAGTATTTTAGGAACATTTCCTAGCGGCACAGGATGTGTAAAATAAAATAGGTGTGTAAACAGGAAATATGATGAGCCTTTCAAATGCTTGCATGCATCACGTCACGTCTTGTTTTGGGGGCTGTGGGGAAGGAAAGGAGACACAACCTAGTTTGGATGCACCGGACCAGCTCAACAGTACTTTAAGCACAAATTGTGACACTTTTCTTCTTCCTTCCTCCCCCCCCTCTCCCAACCCAAACTACAGCTACTGATAAAGGCTCTATCGCCCTAATCTATCGCAAAGGGATACCACAAAGCGACTCTTCAAATTAAACTCGGCAATGTTTAATTTATCTAGATATAACCAATACTGCGAAAACCGTGCTCAACATGATAAAACCAAAAACCTGCAAGTAGTCTCTAAAATGATATTGACTACTTCATTTTTCAGGGAGGTCCATCACCTTGGGACGGAAAGTAATGAGTCTGAAGAAAAATGTTAAGCGGGACAAGGCAAATTAAAAGAAAAATGCCAGGCTGCTAACAACCTCTACTTAATACACAACGTGCGCTCCATTATCTAGCTCCGAGCACAGGTTATTTCTATTGTTCATTTCAATTGCAGTAGCAACCAATGACTTCAGAAAAATTGCTAGTTTTCCTCTATTTTCTCCAACACAGGCTGTGACACAGTCTTGTTTCTATTCAGGTGTTTCATTGGTATTTATTTCAGAGTGCAGATGGCAGAAACCAGTAAATAGCAGCGTATGTTTCTTAAATAAAATCTGAGAGCGCTGGATTAACATTCAGTTATCCCATAAAAACTTCCAACCAGCAGCAAGCACCACAAATCTGATGACGAAAGGTGATCACTTCAAAGTTGCCATACCAAATGGAAAATAATGACTACTTCAACTATGTAGATTAAATTAAACCAATTATAGGTCCAGGCTAGGGCCTAGACACAAGATACATTTTTAAGTGTTTTCCTTTGCAGAAACATGTTCCTTTGTCATCTCCGATATAAAGTTAGGTACGTCAATTTTTAAACTCAAGTCCAGCCAAAAAGTTGAATGCCAACATATTTGGGGATGGTCTTCTATTAACCTCTCACATTCCTGGAAAAAAAAATGGAAGAGAAGTCTTTTTTGTTCTTCCTTTGACACTGTGCCCAGTACTCCTGGGAGCTTTTCTCTTTTTCCTTCTAAACAGCAATTATGCATTTATACATCATCCCTCAGTATTTCCTTCTTCCCACAACCTTTGGTCTTTGAAAACCGAAGTTTGGTTTCACCTAATCACTATTTCCTCCTTTACTTCATCTTTTAGTTTTTTCTACATCATCTTGCTCCTCTCTACACCTGCACAGCATTGAAATCAAAACTTTTTCTTTCCCCTAACTCAAAACGAAGGAACTCCCCACCTCTCAGTTTTTCCCCCTTCCTACAAGCTTTAGCCTTCCGAGACCAGAGTAGTCACCTAATCACTACTTTTTCTTTTGCTCTTTTTAAAATAAAAAAAGCGTCCCGCACTACAGGCCTTGATTCTTTGCCATGGCTTCTCATTTATAACTGTTTTCTTCAGCATCTTTTCATAAATAGAAAAACTTTACAGTAGAATTTCAATTAACGATTTTCATAGAATTCACATATGCTAGAATTTTTTTTTTTTTTTTTTTTAAACTCAAGTTTACAATAAAATCACAGAATGATGCAGCACAGAAGGAGGCCATTCAGCCCATTTTGCTTGTGCCGGCTCTTTGAAAGAGATATCCAATTAGTCCCATTCCCCAGCAAAATATTCCCCTTCAAGTATTTATCCAATTCCCTTTTGAAAGTAATTATTGAATCTGCTTCCACCGCCCTTCAGGCAGCACATTCCAGATCATCATAACTCGCTGCATAAACAAAAAATTCTCATCTTGCCTCTGGTCTTTTGCCAATTACCTTAAAATATACTGCCATGGTGGGATTTAAACTCTCATTCTCTGAATTATTAGTCCCAAGCCTCTGTATTACTGGTCCAGTAACATAACCACTACACTACCATACCCGTCGATAAGTTAATTTTAAAATGTCTGTCGTAATGAGGTTTGGAGGTGTTCTTGTATGCCAATTTCCATTACCCAATATGGCTGCATCCTCCATTATGGCAAGAATCAAAATTCTAATTTATGGGATTCTGCAGCTCATTTTAAAATACAGTTTTTGTTTCATTCATAGCAAGCTAGTTTAAACAATTTTACTTGGAATTCTACACACAAAAGTAAAATTTGAGGTGGCCTAGAAACAGTAATTGTTGAACACTCAAGATATTAAATTCCCAGTTTCAACCCACCTAAGGGCATGTAAACAACAGAAAATCAAAAAAAGTCTTTACTTGCCTCCTGGGACACATACAAATCATAATCCATTGTTGAGTCTCTGCCTCCTGAGTCAAACTGCTAATGCTGCTTCCAGCAGCAGCTAAGCTCCCAAGAGTACACTTGAATATCCACAGTTCAGGGTAGCAGGGTTTTAGAAGTGTGTCTGAATAAATACACACCCGCATGCACATCTTAACAGAGGCAGCCACCTTCTCAATTCATCAAGAATTCCCTAGTCTCTTCTCCCCCAGCAACCACCACCAAACCAGGTAACGCCCAGAACCTTTCCTGGTCTCTGGTCCAACACATCATTATTTTTAAGAAAGCATCCCACACTGCGTCAATATGAACTTTGCCACTTTGCACAACAGACACCTTTGCGGCTTCTGACCAAGATTGCCAACTTCTGGTACTGCAGCCACAACTATCATGTAGAAACTAGCCCAAACCTATTTCGAATCCCTTAAGTGAAGGAATACTATTCATGTAGTCTGCCAACAAACTACAGGAAACTCTCTTTTAACCGGCACCTAAATATCCGGAAATCTCAACCGGCAAAATTCAGGAGTAGGTTCAGGTAAATTTTACTATATATTAGTGGCCGTGTACGGAGTTCCTGGATCCGTGGCCGTTAAACTGGAGTTCCTGCACCTGTGGCCGTGCAACAGGGACTCCTGGATCTGTGGCCGTGTAACCGGGACTCCTGGATCTGTGGCCGTGTAACCGGGACTCCTGCACCTGTGGCCGTGTACGGGGCTCTCGTACCTTGGTAAGTATATCTCTCTGTAATCCGGACTTTTTGATCAACCAGCACCACGCCAGTCCCGTCGGTGCCAGATAAAAAAGTGTTTCCTGTATTCCTGTTTGATGATATAGTAATGACATCTGAGCACTTGGTTGTTTACGTCAGTGGGCCGAAAGAGCAAAAATGCGTTCAGGATAAATGGCACTGGTAACAAACATACAAAAGAGACTTGAATGACCTGACATATTTTGTATTCTTGGTGACCCAAGATAATCTTGAACATTATGCAGTTTTATTTAAAACATAGCTAAAGTGCACTTAGCCTTAACAAACAGTTAAGATGTCACCATCAATGACATAGGGCAACTTGTGTAAATTAGCCAAGATACTTTCAGCTAGCTAGTTTAATAAAGAATTCATTAAAGTTATCAAGAAACAAAATGCTTACCGAAGATGGAAGGCCAGGAGGTACCTTTCGTACTTTCTTGGGCTGGGATTCTAGGAGGGAAAATACAGATTAACATCCAAAATTATAAAGCAAAGTCAATAAAATGAAGTTTAAGTTTTGAACAGAATGAAAATGAATCATTCTTAATGCCATGTATGGAATAAAGACGAACAAGAGATTGAGAGCGAGACACAGAGGGCAACTGATGGTCATGGAGCATGCATCAGTGGACCCGGGAGAGGAGGGAGAAAAAAATGTGCAATCAGAAAGTAATTGTATCAATTTAGATTTTTTAAAATTAGGATCTCCATTTTCAATCGTCAAGATTTGAAACTATACTTAAAAATGAAGTTAAAAGAAACGCATTATACAGATCATCAGGAGTGATTATAAGGCGGCAATCTGATCAAGGAGCTCACATGACAAACCACAAGTGCCAAGTCTCAGTTGTTCATATGGTTATCTAAAACTTACTATAATTTCAGACGACGACGCTATAATTTCAGTATGCAGACAACGCTTGCGTCTGCGCTCACTCGGAGGTCGAATTCCAAACCATCGTCAACACCTTCACCGAAGCGTACGAGAGCATGGGCCTAACTCTAAACATCCGTAAGACAAAGGTCTGCTACCAACCTGCCCCCGCCACACAGTACTGCTCCCCAATTATCAAAATCCACGACAAGGCCTTGGACAACGTGGACCACTTTCCATACCTCGGGAGCCTACTGTCAACAAGGGCAGATGTCGACGATGAAGTCCAACACCGCCTTCGGTTGCCTGAGGAAGAGAGTGTTTGAAGACCAGGACCTCAAACCCAGCACTAAGCTCATGGTCTACAGAGCAGCAGTGATACCCGCCCTGCTGTATGCCTCAGAGACATGGACCATGTATAGCAGGCACCTCAAAGCACTGGAGAGGTACCACCAACGCTGCCTCCGCAAGATCCTGCAAATCCATTGGCAGGATAGGCGCACCAATGTCAGTGTTCTTGCTCAGGCCAACATCCCCAGCATCGAAGCTTTGACCACGTTCCATCAGCTCCGATGAACGGGTCACATTGTCCGCATGCCTGATACAAGACTCCCAAAACAAGCGCTCTACTTGGAGCTCCAGCATGGCAAGAGAGCCCCAGGTGGGCAGAGGAAACGCTTCAAGGACACCCTCAAATCCTCCTTGGAAAAAGTGCAACATCCCCACCGACACCTGGGAAACCCTGGCCCAAGACTGCACAAAGTGGAGGAGAAGCATCCGGGAAGGTGCTGAACATCGAGTCTCTTCGCCGGGAGCAAGCAGAAGCCAAGCGCAGGCAGTGCAAGGAGCGCACGTCAACCCAAGCACCCCACCCACCCGCCCCTTCAACCACCATCTGCCCCACCTGTGACAGAGACTGTAGGTCCCGCATTGGACTCAGTCACCTGCAAACTCATTTTTAATGTGGAAGCAAGTCATCCTCGGTTCCGAGGGACTGCCTAAGAAGAAGGAGACTATAATTTCCATGTACAGTATCAATTATTTTTCATGATCACATATTGCAGAGTTGTGAGGGTGGTTTTATTTAGTCTTTTGCTGCCAGCATAGATCATGGCAGACACCAATAGTCTGTGCATGAATTGCATGGAATGCACAAGGTTAAGGATTGTGATATCATTGCAAGCTTAATATTTCCCAGCAGTTAGCTGTGGGTTAGCAATTAGCAACTATTCTGTTAGAAGCTTTATGACGCCACAGATGAGATGCCGTTTTTGGCGCTTGTTCCACAGGGTAACAAAACTATATATTGCATTAATGCATTGGGCTCCACCAATGAGATAACTTGATTGGTGCTGACTCCACTCCATTTGACAACCTCCAAAATTTGACCTGGTCACGCCAAAGAGAGAGATAAAGAGAGAAAGAGAGACACACACAAAGGGAAGAGAACCTTATATAAAGAAGATAGAGTGAGAAAAAAGACAAAGATACAGGTGAAAGCCACAGCAAATAGAATGGAAAGATGTATAAGGCAGAGACAACTACCTTTTAGAAAACCTTATAGAATTGGTTTTGTTCTGACCAAAGCTACAAGAGATCCACTAGTGTAATCAGAAACATTCAAAAACTTTGCCGCTAAGTGGAGTGTAATAACATACCACAATCCAGAAAACATGCTGTTTTTCCTCAATAATAGCAACTATTTACTTTATTAAAAACACACAAAATCAAAGGGGGGGGGGGGGGGAGAAATTTTAAAATCTAATGAGAATTACCCAAATGATTAGGTAGTAACACCAAGAACACTGTATACTATAATACAAAGCAACACTTTGTGGACATTACCTAGATTACTTGGTTCTTGCACTGGCCGTCTTCGAGGATTGCTGGCATAGGGGTAATACTGTGAGCCTGGTTTGACTCCAGTTGGCGACATTGCTCCCGAATTGGCCATTCCCATTTCAGAGTTCAGAAAACTTCCCTGCATCAGAAAATAAATGCATTTACAATTAGTCTGAGCATCTTGGTTTACTACAGCACACTTAGAACTGAAAACAAAGTTTAATATTGTTAAAATAGTTGCAACAATTAATCCTATTTTTTTTATATCATTAATTTTAAAGTTGATGCACTGAAATAAATCTCGAAAACCCACAATTCCATCAAGGCTCCATAACAACTTCAGTCAATGCAGTAACTGGAATGTAAAATAAAAGCCACAAAGGTTTTCACATGGATTGGAATAATTTAACTGAAGAGTGAAACTATATAGTTGGATAACCAATAGACTGCATTGGAATGAATATGCTTGCTCTTCAAGCCATTTGAAGCACTGATGAATGAATTGCAGGATGCAGTTATTTGCTTCTCAATGACCTGCTGAAACAGGCGTTACACATCTTACACTGTGTTATCCACTCAGAAGGTTAATGTTAATATAAATGTCTAACACACTTTCCAAAAGTCAATCTTAGAGCATCTTTATACAATAGGCATGACAAGTAATTGATGAACCCCCGATAGAAAAGAAATGGGGGGAAATTCAATAAGTTATTAAATGCAGGCATGCAAACATGGGGGGGGGGGGGCACAAAATTGGGTGCCTTTGCGCCTCCCGTTAGCACCCTAACGGGGTGCAAATGGCTTTGCGACCGGGCGCTGCGCTGACATTGTCTCCCGCCATATTTGGCGGGAGTTTTGCGGCGGCGCTATGGTGTTGCGCCCTGATCTCCTTCGCCTGGAGATCGTGACGTCATCGCTGTGCACAATGCCCTGGACCTGAAATTGATTTCCGCCCCCTGCAGCAACGCCAGTCGGAAACACAGACAGCTGCAGGAGGCGTGCATCGGGCGGCTGGCCGCTTCGGGGGTGATGATTAAAGGCGAGGTGACCGAGGTAAGTAAAAAAAAAAACTTACCTTTCTTGTTCCAGTTTTTTTCGCGGGGTTCTGCCCGCGATCGATCAGCCCGGCACTCGCTGATCGAGTGGGATCGCGGCTGCCTTGGTGGTCCAGGTAGGTACTTCTTCCATTGCAGAGCCTGCAGCGAGGGCTCTTCCCTTTAAGGGAGGGCAGGAGCCTTTGATCGCGGCAGCGCCGCACGGCCCAGTGTGCAGCGCTGCTGAAGTCTCCGCCCCGCCTGCTGCCGATTGCGCTCCAAGAAGGAAGTGGAGCTTGATTTAGCGTTCCACTTCCTTCCTGGAGCGTAAACAGCGAATTTTTCAAAAGTTTAGAAACATTAGCACCTGGCGCTAATTTTCTCAACTTTTAAAAGTTAGCGCCCCAAACAGGGCGTTAATGAATCTCTCCCCCAGAAACTACTTCACTCCCATGTTAGCTCCAAAAAAATTTCAAATGTAACCAAACATTAGAATGCCCAACAGAAATGATTCATGAAAATTAAGCACCCCTTTTAATAGATATTTTTAAAAAGTTTTGGAACTGTAAAAATATCCGTCATTATAAAAATAAAAAAACAATTATACTTGGATCTAAAACTCTGAATCAAATTGGCTATTCTGAGAATATGGCATTTTTCCCCCCAGACAGTTAAAATTCAGTAATCAAATTCTCAGCAATTATATGAGCTGCATTTTGTTGGAACCTCTATTGTACAGCACAACAGATTGATAACCTTTAAAAATATATGAAAGACCACTGAGGAACGTAACAACTAAATTGAAATGAAAACAGTGCATCTCAGTTGAACTGTCTGGACAACAAGGTAACTGGGCTTTCTTCCTGTCTGGTGTCGAGTCTACTTTAATTGGAATGAAAAAAGTTCATGCCGGCCATTTGGTGCACACTGGACAAAAACATTTCAATTTCCTCTAACAATGGCTGAAATGAACATTAGAGTGGGCAACAGACAGGTTTAAACTTAATCCTCACTTACATCTTATGCACAAAATTCAAAAGAAATAACCAAATTATAACCATCAAAATTCTGTGTCTTTTGAGCTTGGTATTGCTGATTAAATCGTGCATCAACTATCAATTTAGCAGCTATCAGTTTAACAACTATTTGTACTTTATGGTTTTGAATGCGAAATGAAAAGGTATTTAAACATTCAATGCACTTCTGGATTCTCAAACCAAATACTTAAAATGGTTTCTGACTACAGGCAGCAATGTGGGAAAACACAAGGACAGGTAAATTAAGTCAATATTTAAGAAGAATCTGGAGGCATACAGCATGCACTTTTTCATAAAGGCAAAAAAGAGACAATTGCACTACAGGTTGAAAATAGTTAGTCCACAGTTATCCGTCCCACAGTGCTGGCTATCCATACAAGATCACCAATCGAATGTAAAGTTTATTGTAGGAAAAGAAAAACACACAACACACATTATGTCTCAATTCACAAGCCAGTGACAATTGGGCAGGTTAACTGGTGCGAATAGTAATTTCAGCATATTGTCACAGCTACTCAAGCTAGAGAGTGTGGTTTTCTTTTTGTAACAATTGCTAACATTTATATTTAACTACAAAATATTATTTACCATTAATTTGAACACAGTTAAGCCAATTGACTATTTACATCCGTATCAAATCTACTTTAAATTTGTAACATTGTGCAAATTTAAAACATGGCAGTTTTAGAGGAGAATAAACTACTTCACCTGCAATTGTTACAAGAGAACTTTGGCTGAACAGATAAAACTTAAAGTTGTACATTCAGTCCACTTACCTGATTTAAACCTGGCATGGCTGATTCTCTTCCAAATGGTGGAAAAGGAACCCTCTCAGCATTTTTGACTATGTAAAAAAAAAAGTGACACTCAAGTATCCATTAGGTCATGAAGTACTGCAGTAATAACATTTTCCACTTTTGCACTCATCACATAACAAGAACACGCATCTGAAAATTGCACACACAGCCCCATGATCAAGGGCTAAAGTTGTGCAATTTCCCCAATACGTGCCAGGAACGTAGAAGCAGAAAATCTCTCCTTACATACAGTAGCTGTGCAAATTGAGCATTTCATTTAAATGCCCTTTATGCCAAGCTGAAACTGTATATGCAAAACTCCAAAGTTTCATAATTAACAATTTCAACATGCTCAATCTAGTTACAATCTTCAGAACTCAGCCTAGATTTTCTCTAGATGAATGTCAAGATGCATTTATATAATTACTTTTTAGAAACCATATCCAGTTTTAATACCAGGGAAGATAATTTTGAGCTTCAGAGGCTAGCTCCATTGATGCACAGGGGCTCCTGCAGCAAACTGTGTAACTCCGCTGGTCGAGACTACCTCAGGTAAACCAGCTCAAAGCACTTGGCCTTGATACGGTGTGGAATCCAGTTTAAAAATAGCGCTCAGGCAGCCTGCTAATCCATTTGCGCATTTTACAATCCTAAGCAGAGTCTTTAATGTTTTGGGAAAGTGGATGCGCCCACCTGCACTTCAAAGCATTAAAAAACTGACCACCACAAGTGGAACTCTTATATATGCAGGTAGAGAGCTCAGTCTTGGCAGCAAGGGTGCCATTCGCACCCAGGTAAAATAACAAGACATCATACAGCACCTCACAAACTGCAGTTATTAGTCTCAAATTTGTACTGCAATAGAACGATAGCTTAAAGATTAATTTCCACATTGCTAGTGTTCCCATAAAAAAAAAGTTTCTTTAATCCAACAACTAAACAGCCCTCCTGACAGAGAATGCATTTCCGTTACTCTACGCGAATAGACACCAGCGGGCTACAAAAGAAAAACTGAACTGCCTGCTGTCCCAGCTAAATAAAAAAGGAGTTTTAAGAGATAAAATATATCTACAGTTGGATTATTAGACATTTATTGCCCTTAAGTGACAAGAGTAACCCAAGTGTTCAATATATACAAAATCTTGGAAGTTTTCTAAGTATTCACATTGCACAGGAAGCACTTCTGGTTGCATCGAGCACAAACTGTTAAATGGACCAAAATATATTACAAATGTTGCTGAATATACTTGCCACCACTGTATAATGCTTATAAAAGTTTGCATCATCCAACTTTTACATTCGCAGGAGCACAGTTTCCAAGATGCATTTTAAGTTGAGCTGAAACCTGAAAACTAGCAACCAAGGGGAGCCCGAGAGTTAACTGCTCCCAGTTCAAGATCAATAGCTCCTGTAATCCCACTCTGATTAACTAAATTTAGCCCCTACTCAAACCAGGCATTAAAGACACTGCAATGCATACTTAATGCCTGAAAACACTTGCACGGCCACCCTGCTCCCAGTTCAGTTGGTGGAGCTCTCGCCTCTTGGGTCAGAAGGTGCAGGTTCAAGTACCATTCAGGTCTTGAACACAATAATCTATGTCAACAGTCCAGTGCAGTATGGAGAGTACTGCATTGTCAGAGGTACCGTTGTTCAGATGAGACATTAAACGGAGATCCCAGCTGTCCGTTTCAGGTGGGGGATTAAAGATCCTATTGCATTATTCAAAGAACCGTTCTCAGTACTCTGACCAATTTTTCTCCCGTAACCAGCACCACCAAAACAACAGATTAACGGATTATTCACCTCTGCTGGTTGTGGGACCAGCTGGCACTCTGCTTCCCTACGTAAAAGAAAGACCTTCATTTCCATAGCGCCTTTTACGATCTCAGGACATCCTTTACATTCAATGAGGTACTTTTGAAGTGTAGTCACTGCTGTAATGTAGGAAACGCGGCAGCCAATTTGTACACAGCAAGGTCCCACAAACAGCAATCCGATAATGAACAGATATTCGTTTTTTCTTTTTTAGTGATGTTGATCGAGCAGTAAATATTGGCCAGGACACCAGGGAAAACCCTTCTGTTCCTCTTCGAAATAGTGCCATGGGACCTTTAAAATCACCTGAAAGGGCGGACAGGGTCTCGGTTTAACGTTTCATCCTAAAGATAGCACCTCCGACAGTGCAGCACTCCCTCAACCTAGATTTCTGTGTTCAAGTCCCTGGAGTGCGACTTGAACCCACAACCTTCCGACTCAGGAGACTGCTACCACTGAGCAACAGCTACAGTCAGTACATTTCAAAAGTAATACACTGTGAAGAGGTTTGAGATGTTTTAATAACATAATTAAGCGCTACATAAATGCAAAATATTCCTTTACTTTCTGGTCATCGGTCTCAGCTGAAGAACTCAGCCAAGTGCAAGTCCCACTAAGTTTTCAAGTTTTAGGGCTCTGCTAGTAATGGCCATTTTAGTTGAAATTTTGCATTGAAATGGTCGTTCATTGTATTTGTCTTGTGCAAAAGAAGGCCTCTCACTACGTTATCTGTGTATCAACACCAATAATCATTACAGCATTAACACCAACATTTATTTCAGTATCTCCAACACATTAAATTAAAAGAACAATTTTATCAGCAACTATGGATTAAAGATTCAACAAAAGGACTAAGCACATACACACAAATATACATAATTAATAAATAAGAGTTTGGGCCATCAAGAGGATGCAAGCCCAAAACTTTTCTTTGGAGTAGGTGAAGCACCAATCGAGTGAGAGAGCAGGGGTAGAACAACTTCAAATAAACTGCTGAGCACCCAATCTCAGAAATCTCAAAGTGCTACAGTGAGGCATTGGGCCAGAAGAGCAGTCGTCTCTTGGCCACTTTTAATGCTGAGCAGCACTGGCAGAGGTGTGGAAGAAGGGGGCCATCTGCAGGTGATAAACAGCCCATGAACAAGTAAAAGGGACTCCATAACCTTCCACACCCCACACACACAAAAACAGAGCACAAAAAGGAAACCAAAAAGCAAAACACTGCGGATGCTGGAAATCCGAAATAAAAAGCACAAAATGCTGGAAACACTCACACAAAAGGAAACACAAAGCTTCCACAGGTAAAAGCATTAAGCAGCCACACCCAATTAAAATGAGTCATAAAGCAGGTTTGTCCAGAGGAAGCAATTTTTATGACATCAGATCACCTGCCACAACTTGTCGACTTGCTATAATGCTGATAACAAAGGAAGTGGTGAGGGTAATTACTAGTTTACTTAGCAATACATTCACTACCATGTTAGTACAAACCTTGTAATTAAAGAAAGACAAAATGTTTATGTAGAAATAACGAAACAAACTGGTTCCCTGGAAAGAAAAACACCCCCCTTCACTTATTACCAGTTTCAAACGAATGCAAGTAATTATAATTCTCTTCAAAAGTGAATGCATCACCACAAAGATTACCTAACTGGGTAGCAATATTACTATCCCAAAGCTTTAGAATGTATGAAATGTGACTTGTACCAGAAATCTGGTTACTGTACCTGTTGAAAAAGGTTTACATCAATACAGTGATGTAGCCCTGAGCATAAAGATACATATTTAAAACACATTTTTATGAAGAGCTTTAAACACAGTGTAAGCATTAAAGTACCTTGCATTAAAAAACCTACCAATCAATTCTAATTCCTACATTAGCAGCACCAGAAGACATCACATTTTGTTTACCATTTCAGTCAACAAGATACCCAACCTTCATCACATAGTTAATGAAGGTTGTTGGGGAGGAGGGGAGAAAGAGAGGTTCGCACTGCATTCCCGACACGTACCTGCCCCCCACCATTCTTACTTACCTGTCTTCAGGCACAGGAAGGCTGCCCGCCCTAGAGCAGCTGAGGCCTAATGTAGATGCCAATGTCATCTGAACACACCGGCGCGATTTTAACCGCGGGGCCGACTATGGCCCGCATAGTCTCTGACCCCCCCAGCAAGAGGTAGGGCCTTTTATATAAATAATTTATTTTATTTTAAAACGGTTTCCTGGTAGGCTCTCCTAGCCCCACAATACCACCTCGGGCCTCTCCTGTCCAAGGCTCCCTTCCACTCGCCAAACTGCAGACTTGCCACGTGCCCTCGGCGGCAGCCTGACCCTGCACCAATTTTGACTCCCACCTGCCAGTGGTGACATCATTCCCGCCAGCTTTGGGCGGGAGTCAAGAGTCGGGGCATGCAAATTAAAGTTGAAATCTCTTGGGCCTCACACTCTAGAGGGACGGGTGGTTTGCTGCCCGCTTTGGCACCTGCGAGGGAGCACCAGAGGCGGCGGAGGTACTTAAGGAGCAGCCCAAGGCAGCGAGGCCCAGAGCGGAGAGGCGGCGGACCTGCGAGGGAGCACCAGAGGCGGCTTACCAATCCAGGTTCCGGGAGAGGGAAGCAAAAAGTAATCGAAGTGTGACGTCACCAAGAAGCAGGTAAGTGATTGGTTGGTGAGTATTTTCTTTCTAAATTTTTCTAAACTTAAATTTTGTGGTTTCTAAGGTCTCTGTTGTGTAGTGGGGACTACTATTAAGCAAGTGCCTTTGAGTATATCATTTAACTGAAGTGAAATTGGTGGGATTCATTTAATTTTAATTAAATTAAAGGGTAAGTCATGGCAGGACAGCCCAGCCCCGTAGTATGCTCCTCCTGCTCTATGTGGGAAATCAGGGATGCTTCCTGCGTCCCTGACGACCATGTGTGCGGGAAGTGTGTCCAGCTGCAGCTACTGACAGACCGCATTGCGGCACTGGAGCTGCGGATGGATTCATTTTAGAGCATTCGTGATGCTGAGGATGTCGTGAATATCACATTTAGCGAGTTGATCACACCGCAGGTAAAGGATGTAACTGGGAAAATAGATAAGGGAGAACCAATAGATGTGGTGCATTTGGACTTTCAAAAGGCTTTTGATAAGGTCCTGCATAAGAGATTAGCGTGTAAAGTTAAGGCACATGGGATTGGGGGCAAGGTATTGACTTGGATAGAGAACTGGTTGGCGGACAGAAAGCAGAGAGTAGGAATTAACGGGTCTTTTTCCCGAGTGGCAGGCAGTGACTAGTGGGGTACTGCAGGGATCGGTCCTTGGACCCCAGCTATTCACAATATACATTAATGATCTAGATAAGGGAACTAGATGTAATATCTCCAAGTTTGCAGACGACACAAAGCTGGGTGGGCGTGTGTGCTGCGAGGAGGATACCGAGAAACTCCAGGATGATTTGGACAGGTTGGGTGATTGGGCAGAAGCGTGGCAGATGCAATATAATGTGGATAAATGCGAGGTTATCCACTTTGGTGGCAAAAACAGAAAGGCAGACTATTATCTGAATGGCAATAGATTGGGAGAAGGGGAAGTGCAACGAGACCTGGGTGTCCTTGTGCACCAGTCGCTGAAGGTAAGCATGCAGGTGCAGCAGGCGGTGAAGAAGGCAAATGGTATGTTGGCCTTCATAGCGAAAGGGTTTGAGTACAGGAGCAAGGATGTCCTGCTGCAGTTGTACAGGGCCTTGGCGAGACCACACCTCGAGTACGGTGTGCAGTTTTGGTCGCCTTATCTGAGGAAGGATGTTCTTGCCATGGAAGGAGTTCAGCGAAGATTCACAAGGCTGATCCCTGGGATGGCAGGAATGACGCATGAGGAGAGATTGGGTTGATTGGGCTTATACTCGCTGGAGTTTAGAAGAATGAGAGGGGATCTCATCGAAACTTATAAAATTCTGACAGGTCTGGACAAACTAGATGCAGGTAGAATGTTCCTGATGGTCGGAGAGTCCAGAACCAGGGGTCATAGTCTAAGGATAAGGGGTAAGCCATTTAGGACAGAGATGAGGAAGAATTTCTTCACCCAGAGAGTGGTGAACCTGTGGAATTCTCTACCACAGAAGGCAGTTGAGGCCAAGTCTTTAAATATATTCAAGAAGGAGTTAGATATATTTCTTAGAGCTAAAGGTATCAAGGGCTATGGTGAGAAGGCAGGTACGGGGTAGAGTTTGGATGATCAGCCATGATCTCATCGAATGGTGGAGCAGGCTCGAGGGACCGAATGGCCTACTCCTATCTTCTATGTTGGCACGTGCGCCCCCCCCCATCCCCACCCGATTTCCGCCCCCCCCCACAAGAGTTAAAGCTGGCCTTTTGGTTTCGCCGTTCACGTTCTACACCAAACACCAATGCAGTATAAAAAAGGGATCCAATTAGAATTCATTAGAATAAATCACTCTTTTTTGTTTGCTCAAAGCCCACCCAGTTTATCTATGTTCATCTTAAAGCAGTTTCATTCTCTCCCCCTCTGTGTAAGGTAAAAAAACAACTTTATTTACCAGATCTTAGGGCTGCCATTTTGGAAACCTGTTTGCATTTAGTGCTGCATTACAGCACACAAAAATAAAAAATGAAACCAGAGAGGCTGTTTGTCCCATCAAAACTTCCCTCCAGCCTACCTAAAATCCATCATGCACACTACTTAACCTAATCACCCAAGAAAGGTTTCAAAGTTTCTCCGTGCTCTTCTCTGCAATTAACCTCCTGCGCCTTCAGAATACTAATCAAATTTCAGATTCTACATATCCGAGACCAGTTGCCTTCAAGGTACTAACTGGTCAGAAACCACCATGTTCCACACACATGATAAACTCGATTTGCACTTATCGCAACCTTGTCCCTAAACAAGTGTTCATTCAGCGATTACCTAAAAAGAGAGAAAATTGATGCATTAACTTCTGTTTGGGTGGGTTTCAAAATGTAGTTCAAAAAATTCCTTCTAATCTCAAATTAATGTTCTCTAGTCCTGCATTTATAATCAAGTAAAATTATTGTTCAGTCTCAGGATGTGGGCGGCTCTGGCAAGGCTGGTATTTATTAGCCAATCCGAAGTTTCCCCAGAGATGCTTTGATACAAGAGTGCCTTCAGAGCGCAGTTAAGAGTCAACCACACGGGACTGGAGTCACGTATAGGCTAGACTGAGTAAAGATGGCAGGTATCCTTCCCTAAAAGGACATTAAAAGCCCTACTGGTTCACCAAACAACAATTCAACAGCTTCATGGTCACTTTTACTGATACCAGCTTTTTACAAAAACTGAATTCAAATTCTCAAACTGCCATGGTGGGATTTTAAACTCGCGTTCTCTGGATTATTAGTCCAGGCCTCTGGTTTACTAATCCAGGAGCATAACCACTCGGCTACCACACCCATATTTTGATATATTCTCAGTATTTTGAAGACCTGGATCATGTTTTCTTATTGATTATTTTCTCTCTAATGAAAACAAGTGTCAGCTCGAGAAGTCTTGTCCTTAATCTATCAATCAACCTCCAAACATCAATGTCCTTTTAAATGCTACACTAGAATTGAAGCTTCTTTTCGGTTTGAAAAAGGCCCCGTTTGAGCTAAAATTAAAGGATTACAGCTCATTTGAGAGTTTGAAACACAACAGATAACCATTTTCAGGAGGTAGAGTTATAAGAGAGTTTTCTACACTGGTCATTAACAGCAAGACACAAGGAATGAAACATTTCTTCATTGCACCCAATTTAAATCAGTTTCAGTTATGGAGATCTGAAGAAGATTTTAATTCCTGAAAAAGTAACAAGGCCAGCTGTTTGCTTGGACGCACTGCAGATTTACCAGTTCTTTTCTATTTTTGTTTGAATTTTTTTGTTTGAATTTTTTTTAAACTATGAAGTTAAATGATTGTCTATTATGATGAATAAATACCAGAGCAGCAATACATATTAAAAATAGAAGAATGCATTGAGACTTTAATAAAGAGGTTGATTTAACATCATGAACGACTTGAGCTTCCTATAGCAATTTCTTTCTTGGTATATTTGGTTAATCTCTTTTTCTCTCCTCTTCCCACTCCAGTGGGTGCGTCACTGAGAATAAAGATTTGCTGCCACTTCTGTACCACATGGTTAGACCAGAATTAATACAGTACAAGGAATCATTTTACTGGGTATTGCAGGAGAACTATGGATTCTGTATGATGCTATTTAACACAACACTTG
Source organism: Somniosus microcephalus (assembly GCF_052327205.1). Lineage (NCBI taxonomy): Eukaryota > Metazoa > Chordata > Chondrichthyes > Squaliformes > Somniosidae > Somniosus > Somniosus microcephalus. The sequence continues at coordinate 29,137,270 of NC_140999.1, read as the reverse complement.
GACTGGATATTCTGTTATATGTAAAGCATAAAGAGTTTTCAGACTTCCAACATTTTAAGCAAACATGCTACTCACTAAATATTCCAGATACAGAATTCTCGTGGCCCATAGAATGAATGCAGATGCATGCAAACTTCTGCCTTTTTTTTTTAAAAACCTTTCCAATTTACAAAATATGCCTTTTACCACAATTTATACCCATGATAATTCCCAGCTACAGATCAGTTATGTCCCCAGTGATCATCTGATTTGCTTTTCCTATGCTCCAGTTCACATTGCCAACTATGCATCAAAACATACCAATGCAACGTTGTTCAAATTAAAGCAATTTGGTCACAAATGACAGACAACGTTCAAAATTTTTTAAAAAATTATTCCACGTTTAATGATCACATTTCAACAAAATTCTCTAACAAACTACAGTTGGTTAAAGTCCCCACACAAAACCACGAGAGATGATGGTCCCTTTTCAGTCAAAACCAAGACTGCCCCTTTCCTGAACAATTTTTAAGCACGCATTATTTAGCAACCGTCAGCTCTTCATTAACCATAAGCAAGGCAACTAGTACAAGTAAGGAAACCCACCAAGAATCTTACTCCAGGCTTAAATTTCAACAGTGATTTTAACAGTTACGTTAAAAGCAACAATGGCCCAGAAATTCGGGTCTCCACGGGTGAGTACGCACGGGGTACTCACCCGTAAGCCCAATGGAAATGCCGGTTTCCTGCATGCACTGCGCATGCGCGGGAAACCGGCACTTCCGTTCCCCTGAAAGAAGGGGTTGAAAGGTCAAACGCGTGCGCAGGAGAGGCTGCGCGTGCGCATCGACATTACGTTTTTTTTGCAGATTTTCCCGGGAGGGTAAGTCTCCAGAAGTTACACATTTAAAAAGCAGTCGCAAGGCCTGCTTTTTACAAGGTAAGTGGTGAATTAATTAAAATTAAAACATTTTTCCACAGCTTTATTATTTTTAAATACTTTAAAGAAAGGCAAGTTTTTTAGCCTGTTAGAAAATAAAATTATTTTTTCCAAAAATTTAAAAATTGTTTAAAATAGTTATTTCATGTAATTTATAGTTTATTTAAAAAATGTGATTTTTAAAAAAACATTTATTTGAAGATTTAGTGATGTTTTGGGGCTTATAGTATTTATAAGTTTGACAGCCCTTCCTGTCAAACTTATGAATGAAGCATTCCCTGCTACCATTGGCTCTTCATGGCCCACTTGATCCCAGGGGACGCATCGACTGCGCCCCTGGGATACGCAAGTACTGCGTGCCGGCAGTTGGAGGAGGCCCAGGATCGGAATCCCATGGGGGCCCACAGCTCAACGGCCGGCGCGCAAGGTAAGTGCAGGTCGGGGGCTTACACCCGCGGGAAGCCCCCGACCCGAATTTCTGGGCCATAATTTATAATTATATCCAAGTTCTATGTAACAGTTCTACAAGATGATTTAACACTGCAATAGCAATTTTAAAATCCGAAACAATAAGCCTATCTATACGAGGGTTCTGAATAATGATAGTGTACGGAAATTAATAGGACAGTCAATTTATTCCACATTGACATGATCTAAAACTATTTTGGTGATCTCTCTGATCCATATCTACAGGGGAATACCCTACACATTAGAAAAATCCACTAAGAAATTTTAAAATCTTTACCAGTGTGAAGTATTGCAAATACCTCCCAGTAAACAATATGGCATGCGTGCATACCTCAAGTAATTCTCATCAAAATGTAAACATTATTTTCAATCTGTCACAGCCCTTGGGAATGAAACCCACTGCCAACAGATCTATCCCCAACAAGGCCTCGAGCCAAGGAAGCAGTTTCCTTTGCAGTTAGTGTTGAAAGCTGGACGTGCCAGGTCAGCAACCACGTTAAGACTCTAGGTGGGTTCTCCGGCTCAGCGAATTGAGAGGCTGCACTGAAGCCACTGGCCCAGGAGTTGCAGCTTTGGGATGTGGGGTGAGGAGAGAGAAATGTGGAGCAAATGGTGGGAACACAGAGCCGGCTCGAGTACCTATGGCAGCGTGATAGATTATTTATTGGATTCCTTCTTGGTGGTCACAGCACACGTGGCTTATAATTAAGTACTAATCACTTGATTCATCAAGCTGCAGGGAACGTACATTACTGTCTGGTATGCTTGTGTGTCTGTAGGCTGTTCCTGTGGGATAACGGGTAGTTAAATATACTAATATGTTAGGTGCAGAGAATTAGCCCGGTTCTGTCCAAAGCAACATCCTTGATAGTTGAAGTACAAGCAGAAAATGCTGGAAATAAACAGGTCGGTCACCACCTTTTTAAAAAAGACACATTTTGGATGTGTACCCTTCAATAGAACTGAAGGCTTAAAATAAAACAGATGTATTGGCACAGTTGGGAAAAATAAAGAGAAAAGGGTGCGTGGAAGTGAATAGAAAACACAACAGATATACCAGGAGGAGGGTGAATAGGTCAGATGACACACAAACTTTCAGCGCACAGCACTGACTGAGCTTGTCCAGTGCTGTTGGCCTGTTTCCCCTGCTTTTCACAATTGGCTCTGCCATGCCTTCCTTGCATTTTCTGTTTTAATTTCAGATCTGCTGCAGCAGGTTTTCTTTCCTCTTCCTCTACTTTGCCGTATTTCTTTACATTTTGATTTGTGTGGACCTCATGTATGTTCACCCTCCACTATTTGCACATTCTTTTGTCCTTTTCATCGTTCTGAATCACCTCACCGATGATCTTTTACACCATTCAGTCTGCAGATCGTTTAAAGCGTTAACTCCCTCTATGGTTCTTTTGATCCTCTTCCTTTTTCTCCCCAACCCCACTTTACTAAAATGCCTGTTTATCTTTCAGTCTTCAGTTCTGATGAAGGATACACACTCAAAATGTCATAACCTGCTGTTACTCTAAGCCAAGCAATCTACTGCGCAGTTCCAGAACTTTGCTTTTATTTCAATTTCCAGCATTTGCAGTTTTCCCTTTTAATTTTTCTGATGGTTGATTGCACAAGTAGTAATTTCCTGCAATCACAGATTGGTTAAAGTGTTTGGAACACATCAATGGTTCTGGCCATTCTATTCAATTCAGACATTCTATGCAATTGACACCTTTTTAAAGGTTGGTTGATTACCTATATCGTTGTTGAAGAAAAGTTTGTGAGGTGCACTGCCATGATTCTTTGTAGACCCTTTGACAGACAACTCTCTAGCCGGGAGCTACAAGTTTATATGTGGCTGCCTGCAGTCAGCTCACCATTTAGTCTAAATCAGGCAGGGGATGAGTCTAGTCAGAGGCCCCGTGATATGAAGCAGCCACCTAGGTATCTTCTGGTATCTTTTTCAGGGATTTGAATATGCTTGGTTTGCACAAGATTATATTTGAAGATATTATGTGTCTCTCTATTCTTGGGAACTTTCTTGTTCTCCGACACATAGCTAGCTGACTCTTCTAGGTGGTCCACTGTGGAACAGAGTACACAACAGCAAATGTGACGGCAAGTCCACTTATATTTATATAAATGTAAAAAAACCACAGGTGACCAGATTCAGATGAATGGAGAGTTTGAGGTGGGGGGTTGTAGTGCAGGGTAGGATAAAGGCAGCAGAGATCTGGAAGAACAAGTTTACATAGGGTGAAAGGTGGGAGGCCAGCCAGCAGAACATTGGAATGGTTGAGTCTGGAGACAATAAAAGCATGGATGGGGGTTTCAGTGGCAAATGGGTTGAGGTAGGGGCGGAGGCAATCAACGTTACAGGTGGAAGTAGGCAGTGTTTGCGATGGAGATGATATGGAGTCAGAAGTTCTGCTCGCAGTCAAATAGGATGCGGAGGTTGCGAAACAGTCGAGTTTGTGACGGGGGCCAGACGGTTACTTTGGTCTTCTCGATGTTTAGCTGGAGGAAACTGTGGCTCATCTAAGAGTCGATGCCAGAAAATCAGCCCGATAGTGCAGAAGCAGTGGAGGGTCAAGCGGTAGAGCTGGGTGTCATTAGCATACATGTGGAAGTTGGCCCCTTGTCTGTGAATGAGGTTGCCAAGGAGCAGTATGTAGAAGACGAAAAGGAGAGGGCCAAGGATGGGTTCTTGGGGGGCTCCCAGGGTAATGGGGTGAGGTTGGGAAAAGAAGCCATTCGTAGAGATCTCTAGCTATGACTGGATGTACAAGGAATAAGCAAGGCAGTCTACCAAGCTGGGCAGCAAAGAAGTGTCGGAGAAGGATGATATGGGTGACTGTGTCAAAGACTGCAGTGAGGTCAAGGAGGATGTAGACTGATAATGCACCATGATCACCATCACAGAGGAGACTTATGACTTTGGTTAGGGTTGTTTCGATGCTTTGGGAGCATCAGAATTGGAGAGATTCAACTCGGGATCTGGAAGGCAACAACACAAAGACTCCAGAGGAAACGGAGGTTGGAAACAGTGTGGTAGTTTGTAAGAAGAGGAATAAAGGGTGGGGGTGATGACAGTGGTTGTTAAATGGAGGGGGCAGCACCGGAGGAGAGGGAACCATTTACATTACTTGACTTCTCTTTCTGATGCTAGCACGGTGGCATAGTGGTTAGCACTGTTGCCTCACAGCTCCAGGGACCCGGGTTCGAATCCGGCCTCGGGTGACTGTCAGTGTGGAGTTTGCACATTCTCCCCGTGTTTGCGTGGGTTTCCTCCGGGTGCTCCGGTTTCCTCCCACAGTCCAAAGATGTGCAGGTTAGGTTGATTGGCTATGATAAAATTGACCCTTAGTGTTAGGGGGATTAAATACGTGGGGTTACGGGGATAGGGTGGGATATGTGTTGGTGTAGGGGTTACAGGGATCGGGGGTGGGATATGTGTCGGTGCAGGCTCGATGGGCCGAAATGGCCTCTATCTGCACTGTGAGGTTTCTGTGATTTCTGTGATAATCAACAGTTTGGTGGTAATGAAATTGAGGAAGCAGGAGATAGGTTTCATGGACGAAATGGGCTCAGAAAGTGTATGGGGTGAAATGGGAGAGATACTAGAGATAGGGGTGCAGGGCTAGGTTCTGAAGCACGGAAGGAATTTGGGAGATATTTTGACTTGGTGGGCAGGCAAGGAGAAGGGAGGCAAAGTAGCAGAGGCAGCTGAATACCGGTCTCGATCTTCATGACAAAGTTGATCACTTTACACTTGTTCGAGATGAGGTGGGGGGGAGGGGGTGGGAAGAGGAGATAGGTTGACAGTGGAAAAAAGAAGCTAGGGGTTTATCTTTATTCTCCGGGATGAACCTACATTAATGGGCAGTTTTGGCAAAGCAAACAGAGGCTCGGACAGCTCGATGCATTCCACCCAGATCTGTCAATGAATAGCTAAGTCAGTTTGCATGCCTGATGCGTTTAAGCACCACACAAGTATCGACTGTCGAAGGCCAGTCATTTGGCATTTGAATTTTAAAACAAGCTGAAGAGCAATGTAACCACTACATCCAAGCAGTCAGAGATTAGTTTCCATGTGCACAATTAACCCAATCCAAGATGCAGCATCCACTAGCTGCCATCTTATTTTGCAGCCTGGTGCTTGATTCCTTCCTCTTAAACTCCAGTCCTTGATGACCCACTTACTTCCTATCCTATTTTCCCATCACGAGTGATCCGGCCCCATTTTCCACCAGGGTGACTTTGGGGGGCGGGAGGTGGAGGAGAGGAAGAGGGAAAGAGGAGGCATGGAGAAAGCGGGGGGTGAGAGCATGCACCAGAGGGAACATGCAAGACAAAAACAGTCAAGAGATACAGGCAGACAGACCGAGTGGGAGCAATGGAACAAAACAGAGCCACAGCGAGACAAACACCCAAAAAGACAGATAAAGATAGATGGAGAAATGCAAGTGAGACAATAGAACACACACACACACACACACACACACACTCTCGCACCCAAGTCAGAAGGTTTAAGACCCATTCCAGAGACTTTAGCACATAATCTAGATTGACACTTCATTGCAGTACTGAGGAAGCGCTGCACTGTTGGAAGTGCTGTCTTTCAAATGAGATGTTAAACCAAAGCAGTCTTCCCTCAGGTGGATGTAAAAGATCCTATGGCACTATTCAAAGCAGAGCAGAGTTTTCCCAGTGTCTTGACCAGAAATTATCCCTCAATCATCACTAAAAAAGTTTAATTGGTCATTTATCATATTGCTGTCTGTGGGACCTGGCTGCCACATTTCCCTACATTACAGCAGTGACTGCACTTCTAAAAGAAATGTACTTCAGTGGCTTGAACACACGTTGGGGCACTCAGATCATTAAAGTTGTCTAAATCCGAGTTCTTTCTTTCACATTCTGGTCCCAGCCTTGTGGCCTACTTCAAAAGCCTGGCCCTGCCCCAGAATCATTCTAAGATACCATCCGGACCAGTGGTTTCCAAATCTGAAGAGTCAAATGTTGCCACTTTGTGGAGAATAGAATTCAGTGTCCATTTGAATTAATTTGAAAAGTCAACCAGTCAACAACAACAAAATTATTTCAAAGGGAAGGGTAGTTACTCTAAACTTAGAAATAGTAGGTTAAAATTCTAAGCAATTCAATCACATTTCTGATCAGTGGTCAACTGGCCTATGATCAACTACTTCACGACTGATACAAAAAGTTAATTTCCCCATTTAATTCCCTGTTTGTCTGAAAAAAGTTGCATATAAATATTTACTAAAAAGTTGTTCATGAAAAAAATTAGCCATCTTTTATTCAATACAAAGTCTTCTAGATCCAAATTGTTGAATAAAAATAGAAACAAAAAGATGATCATCCTTCTAGGTAGCAAAATGTTGAATGGCATGAACCACTGTCACCAATGCTGTTAACATCTAGAGAACAGGTGGACTTGGTGTAGAAAAATGAGAGATATGATTAATTCCCCACTCTTGGCACAGTATCCATGGCTCAGCAGAACTTACTAAGCCTGTGCTACAGTACCTGCCAACATTTGAAAGTAAACAGAACCATGCAAATAAGGAACATACACTTTAGTGAGCAACAGCAATTCCCCGGACGTCTTTGTGGGGAAATCCACTGCTCGGTGTGGCACTTGGCCATACAGGAAAGGAAGATCTTGGAAGGTCTCGGGTCTGCGCTGAATACAGCCAGCATGGCAATTGGGGCACTTCAGTCAATCTCAGCAGTTTGGATTAAGGAAGAGTCCCCACTCCTGGTAACTTTCTCGAGGGGAAATGCAGGCGTGGACATTGGATGAGAGCAGGATTGGGATCAGCTATGATGCCATCTCTCTTCTTCCACCCCCCCCCCCCACCCCATTAATGCCATTTCTCGCTGATGCTTGGGCCGTCTATTTGAAGGACCTTCCCAAAACGGCAGACGTGGATGTCAGCATGAGTGGGGACTTCAAGGAATCTTTAAGAATGAAGCCAACTGAAATCAATTTAAAATTTGCAATATTTGCCTGGCTGATGTATTGTGTAATATAAATAAGTACATTTTATCGATACAGAAATTTTACCAGTCAAGGCACATCAGAGCTCTGCTTCTGTCACAACATATTCCTTTCTGTTAAGAGTTCCTATATTAATTATTTTGCATTATTAGCCATAATACATTTCATCTGCAATCTATTGGTCTAATTACCTAAATTCATCTGATTCTGGTTATACTGTTCCTTGTTATTTGCTTTGCCTCCTAATCTGATATAATCTCCAAATTGTTTGGCTTACTCTAAGAGTCGTTAAAAAAAAAAGCAAGATTCCAACACCCCTGCCATTCACAAGGGCAGGTTTGCGTGCGACCGTGGGGAAGTTGGTCAGAGCGAGCTTGCCGCCCACACGATGGAAGATGTCCAAAGCCTGACCCACTTTCCTGGTCGGGCCTCATCAGCATTCCATCGCCAAGCTGCTCGCACTTGAGGCAGCTCGCCAATAGTAAGGGACAGGAAATACAGTGGCTCCATCCCAGAGCCCAGCTAGGTGGAGGGGAGGGATTAGCATTAATGCCGTTTCTAGCTGATGCTTGGGCCGCCCATTTCAAGGACCTTCCCAAAATGACAGACTCGGACATCAGCATGAACGGAGATGTTAAGTGCTGCACTATTTTGATCACGCTACCTGCCCTCTAACCGCCCCCCCAAGCAAAAGTGATCTCTTTATAATGTGTAAAGCTCCATTTCTGGTCCCACTTCATTTCTTATTTTTGAACCGTTTTTTATATAAATAGTGCTACATTTTTATCTCCTATTACATGACTTCTAACCTCAGCCACTAAATCGCTGATGCAGAAATTTAGCAAAGGGTTTCTGAAAACCCAATGTCAACTGCATTGCCCCTACCCACCACGTCAGTCATGTCTTTGCTGCGGACACCCTCGCAATCCAAGCAGGTACTCGTGTCCAACCGGTTTCTGCAGTATAACAGCTTCACTAAGCACACTATTCACATAACGTTTATGATCTTTTACCAACTGAAAACAAGCTAAATTAACATCCCAGTGCTTTCACCATTACATACCAAATAAAGTTCCAGAAAATTTCCAGTGCAGTTTAAAGGATTACACAATTCTTCCATTACTTATTACGAGACACTATTTTGGTACAATTAGTTCTACTTATTCAACAGCTCATGTCAACACTTCCATCTATTTTGGTATGTTTTCCACCACATTCAAAATGACAAAGATCGAGTTTCAGTTTAGCTTGTAAACATTACGTTTTGGACACTCAACCGCATGTTCCATTAGCTCCTTCCAAGGTGAAAACCTGGGAAACCATGCAATCTCTTTCTCCACCCCGTTCCAAATGAGTTGATGAATAAGATTGAAAGCTGTCACATTTTAATTGAGTTGATGGTTGAATTTCTATTACTCTTGCAGTGGAAGGCAACAGTTGAAACCGATTAATCAGAAATTAACCGACAACCCTAGCAACAAGCAATTAAACTGCAAGTTCACAAGGTGAAAATTGGCCAATCATTCCCTGGCTCAAAAGGGGTGCCAATCTGACTGCCTTGGGAAGTTACCTCAGTCATCCACTGCTGGAATGGAGTATAGCTTCAGTTTTTGGCTGTTGGTTCTTTCTGCTCAGTGACTGACTATAAATGTTGGTTCAGAACTGTAGGTTAATGCTGCAAAATGCCCCATCCACTACAACGCAAGTGGTAAAACTTCAAAGTGAAAGAAAACATTTAAAGATTACACACACAAATTGCACAACATCTTATTGATTGCCTAAGATACGATTACTGATGTTAACTTGAGAGTGGAATTTCATAGTCCTATCACTTGGCTGCAATCACAACTGATAAAGCTCAGAGAATAGTATTGATTCTGAAGTTCAGATTACTAGAATTTTCTTGTTTCTATATGAAAACAGAAATCCAACCACAGCGAGCGGCTTTGGGGTCTTTTGTTTTATCAATTTATCATTCATACCAGGTGTGTAACTGAAGGCAAAATAGAACCCGATGGCTGTCAATAGTTTTTTCCAAATAATTTCTAACTACTTTAGTTTAGAGCAATGCAATTCCACCTACAGGATCTAAGCTGAATCTAGTCTACACTGAGATGAGATGAGATTCCCTCTGTGAACTGCTAGAGTTCCAAGTTAGATGAGTTTGGACAATCAGAGCAGCAGAGGATTGTCCATTACAGGAAACTTTCATTTATCCGGAGGTTAAATGTCCGGAAAGCTCTATCCATCGGCAAAATTCAGGAGTCGGTTCAGTTAAGTTTTTTTACTTCTCGTTGCTTTTTTTCTCCAGTCGTGGCTCTGCAAGGTCTAGCTGAAGCTGTTGCTTAGCTACAGAGACGATTGCAAGCTATGCTGACTGTTTTGAAGCTGTTGCTAAGCAACAGGGTTTGTTGCTTCACACGGAGCTCAGACGCTCCGTATGTTTTAACATTAGCGCTGGTTTCTACGGCAGTTTTGATGGGACGGCACCAGCTCGGTCCCGTCAGTGCCGGATACCAGAAAGTTTCCTGTATTTGGCATCCCTGGTCAGATGTTGAAGATGTGCTGTAGAAAATGGAAATGTTACACTGGTGAGACAGTTGGAATTGATAGGCATTGTTGAGGGAGACTAAGCATGCATCTAATCTGGGAATGCTCATTATTGACTATGGGTCAATTATTCAACTTCCCATCATATCTCGCATGAATAAGCAAAAAAAGTTAATGCAGGAAACAATATTAGAAGCTAATTAAGTTACTGGATATACACTGAATGATTCTTGCGTCAATTTGAGACAGTTTACTGAAATTCAAGGTAACCATCTCAGCAACATTAGTTTTCAGTGTTGCCTAAGTAGCCTCTTTCCAACAAAATCAACTTAACACTTCTCCCAGAATCATGTACAGAACTAGGTCTCGGGGAACTGTAAGGCAGCAGAAAACTTTCCCAATACAAACATGCAAGGTTTAATACAAGACTTACGTTGAATTTCCTACAAATCTATTAAAAATAAGTTTTAGTGGGGACAAACTAAAAGTGGGAGGAAAAGCCATCTTGATTTTCACCGCCGAGAGTTCCACTTTATAAAGATATAGTGCCTCTGGTAAGCCTCATTTCAACTTTGCGCACATACGTGGAAAGGTTGCTTTCCCTCCCCATCATAGTGGGCAAAGCATAAAGGGAAAAGGGGATATCTTAAAATAAGTGGCAAAGAGACAGTAGAAAAAGAAAACAAGTTTGAATTGCAGACAAACCATATGATATGTCCTTTTTATGGGGCATTAAAGATAACTTGGTACAAGTAGGGCAGCTCTGGTTGGTCTTTTGTGCAGTTCATTAATTAAATACCATAACAATGGAAAATAACTAACAGTCCACATTTTAAACAAGGTGAGGATCAGGAAGCAGGAAAATAAGATTTGGGTAACACTAGGAAGCAAGACAAATATTGGAGTCTAACGAAAGAAGCAACTGAAGTACCCCGCTGAAGAGTAAAGGCAATAAATTCCAAGAAAACAGGTTTAAAAAATGGCAGCTCATACCCAACAAATTCTAATTACTAAGGGCAGCACGGTGGCATAGTGGTTAGCACTGCTGCCTCACAGCGCCAGGGACCCGGGTTCAAATCCGGCCTCGGGTGACTGTGCAAACTCCACACAGACATTCTCCCCGTGTTTGCGTGGGTTTCCTCCGGGTGCTCCGGTTTCCTCCCACAGTCCAAAGATGTGCGGGTTAGGTTGATTGGCCATGATAAAAATTGGCCCTTAGTGTTAGGGGGGGGATTAAATACGTAGGGTTACGGGGATAGGGCTTGTGTGGGATGGCTGTCGGTGTAGGGACCGGGTGCTAGGGTTTGGATGATCAGCCATGATCTCGTTGAATGGCGGAGCAGGCTCGAAGGGCCTACTCCTGCTCCTATCTTCTATGTTTCTAACAAGTGTGCACGCATGAGGGAGTGAGAGCTACTCTTTCTTTATTTGTTTTGAATTATGAATGTTTACAGAAGTAATTTCTTCCAGTGAGAAGACAATTGATCAGTTTATGTTTCCAAAATGGTGTGAAAACCAACAAGAAATTGAAACTTTGACATGACATTTTACATGAAATTGGTTAACTTGTTTACTTCAGAAAACCTAGCTGAGGAAGAGAGATGCAGATGATAGCGCGAGAGAAAGGGGGGGGGGGGGGGGAGGGAGCGAGAAAAATGGGAGGTGGGGGGAGGGAGAGAGAGAGAGATCAGATTACATTTATATATTATATAAAACTAGAGCACCTGTGAACTCTGCTAGGCAATTTTACGATTTGCAAAATTCCCATACCAAATAATTAAACTCCCAGATATCCAAACTTGTGTTTACTTAGGAATTCGGCTTTGTTGCCAGAAAGGGTCACAGCTCGAACTTGGCATTATACACTGTGTATTACAAAAACAAGAATGCAGGAAATTGCTAATAATGTATTAAAAATTCATCTGCGCACACAGAAATAACACTTTTGTTAGTGCTACAAAATAATCTTAGTGTTTTGTACTTCTGAGCTGGAGTTTGAAACGCATGAACATACTTCAATTTCTAAAGGTCTTTGATTAAACAATTGGAGATAGTAATTGGAGCTTGTTGCATCTTGTTTCAAGGAGTGAAATGGGTGCAATGAGGCATAGGGGTTAAAATGAGAGGCCGACCGTCTGGTTTAGGCCCTTTTGCCGAAATGAGTGTGTGATGAGCAGAGCAGGAGCAGGAGCCAGGCCTCCTCTGCTTGAGATTCTTCAGCAACTGCCAACAAAAAGTAATTCTTAAAAGATAATTTCAAAAAGTCATTCCTGTGGAGCCAGGAAGAGCAGGAGTGCTCCTCAACTCGAGTCATCGCTTCCCCTTGTTGACAGTCCACCTCCCCTGCCAGGATTTACCTTCGACCGCTGTCGGCGAAGCAAGCGGCCCGGCATTCGTCTTTTTAAAATGATCGAGCTACTTGTGGAGGCACAACAAGTACCTGTCGTTTTCCCAAATAATGTTAACGCCCCCGAGGCCCAATTCCAGGCTGGCTTCGGGCCACCCGCTGGGGCGCGCGCTCCATACGCTGAACCAATTTCGGGCCGAAAAATTGGCCTTAAAAGGAATTTCTGCCCCTTTAACTCAGCCTTTAGATTTTGTGGTGTTAGAAGGACAGAATACTACATTGTGCATTGCATGGTATAATGCTCCTACATGTCTAAACAAAAAAGTGCAACTTTTGAGCAACGCCATGGGAGCTTCTATATGTACACTTGTCAACATATCAAACACGTGCCTGAAACTGAATTGAAGAGTTGTGGAACAAGCAAATTACAGTTCTAATATCACATTTTCATCTTTTATTACCAACTAAATGTTAATATTCCAGCTAAATATTTCCTTGCCACATGGTAATGTTTTTATACAAAAACAATTTGCATTTATATAGCGCCTTTAACGTAGTAAAACTTCCAAAGGCGTGTCACAGGAGCACTATCAGTCAAAATTCAACACACAGCCACATAAGATATTAGGACAGATGACCAAAAGCTTGCTCAGAGGTAAGGGTTTAATGCGCGTCTTAAAAGGAGGGAGGAATGGAGACTTTACATAGAAACATAGAAGATAGGAGCAGGAGTAGGCCATTCGGCCCTTCGAGCCTGCTCCGCCATTCAACGAGATCATGGCTGATCATCCAAACCCTAGCACCCGGTCCCTACACCGACAGCCATCCCACCCAAGCCCTATCCCCGTAACCCCGTAACCCCACGTATTTAATCCCCCCCAACACTAAGGGCCAATTTTTTATCATGGCCAATCAACCTAACCCGCACATTTTGGGAGGGAACACAGCAGTATTTTTCTTGGTAATTAATCTCGCAGATTCTTCGGTGAGCCACTGCTCCGGCTAGCACTACTTAAAATCCCATCCATATAATAATTATAGGTTGTCTTCAGATAACATATTTAGCTTGAGGCCTAGACACTTGAAGGCATGGCTGCCAATGTAAGGGCAAAGGAAATTGGGGGTGCACAAGAGGCCAGAATTGGAGGAACGCAGCGCTCTCGGAGGGTTGTAGGGCTGGAGGAGGTTACAGAGATAGAGGGGCGAAGCCATCAAGCTATCTGAACATGAGAATTTAAAATTGGAGGCGTTGCTGGACAGGGGTCAATGTAGGTCAGTGAGCACAGGGGGTAATGGGAAAATTGGACGTGGTGCGAGTTACGATACAGCCAAGAGAGTTTTGGATAAGCTCAAGTTTAGAGGGTGGAAGATGGGAGGCCGGCCAGGGAAGCATTGGAGGAGTCGAGTTTGAAGGCAACAAAGGCATGGATGAGGTGAAACTTAGCAAAAATAAATCAGGAATAATTTTTACTGTCCAGGCGTTTAAATCAGTGGAAAATTAATTAAACCGAAAACAAAGTTGACAAACTTCAGCAATTTATTTTGATTGCCACAAAACGGTTCTGCAGGGTTTTTAAGCTGTACATGACGATGCATCGGTCCGTCGGCTTTCCAAGACATCAAAAGGCAAGACGCAGAACAGATATTATAAACAAATTAAAGTAAAATATATGGCCAATGAAATAAAAAAGGCGCAGAAGTTGTTGCAGACTTCATTTAAAATTTCCTCGCCTCCACTTTCACTTGATTTCATACACAAAGTAAAAAAATTAGAGTTTGCAGAACAGCTCTGAGGTTACAAACTGAAATATAAACAAAATCCAGTATGTCTATGAAGGGTCAAAAAATGTCTTTAAACAATGCAAATTAAGACAATCAAGCTTTTAAAAAAAAAAAAAAAAAAAAAATTCTTCCCCTTGGCATAACAAATTAATCACTCTCAAGGGGAGCAGGTGCAAAACAGCCACATGGCACTGTACTGTTTCCCTAATCCACAGGGAATTTACACATGGATGCCCACGAATTACTCTCTGCAAATCCTACAGGACAAACATCATTCACACATCTTACATTGTCGCCTGCAAGTTCTTTGCCTCTAATCATAATCATGCAGCTAAACTTGAGAAAAACCTCTCCAAATGTGGAAAAGGTCCTAGACTCCCAACTATTCGCACCATTAGCAAAAAAATGTTTGCTCCTGCTTTTGAAGCAGCTCCGTTAACTCCCCAGCAATGCCGCAAAAAAACACAGTAGTATTTTTCTTGGTAATTAATCTCGCAGATTCTTCGGCGAGCCACTGCTCCGGCTAGCACTACTTAAAATCCCATTCATATAATTATAGGTTGTCTTCAGATAACATATTTAGCAAACCAGCATCTCCATCTCCTTTAGCATTCATTGTCTGACACTTCAGAATTAGACACTTATTGTACTGTTATACTTGAAGTCTAATTTGTCAACTGAACGACATTTTTTCCCATCTTAATATTTTCTGCTTTTATGAAACCCTGAGCTGCAAGTGAAAATGCTAAAATGAGCATAGCTTCAGGAACCAGTTATATCTTCAGAGCGCATACAACCGTAAGCATTGTAAAGTTCTGTAACACACTTATTAAATATTTCAGGATTAACAGTCCAGGACCAGCAGTGACTAAAAGCCTTGTAACAGTAACGGTCAATTTGGCAAACAGATGGCCAGACTGGTCCTATGCTGTAATTTTACCCAACTAGGAAAGCATTCCTCATTTTGAAGTTACTTGCAGCTTTAAATTCAATTAAGCTCCAATACCCTTCTGCCCAACTTCTGAAGACCCCGGCATAGACATTTTTCAAATGAGCAGCTCTCACTAATATGGTTAGCACACTGTACATCATACAAGTTACTGTAGAATGATTTAAAATCATGGCCAATATATTTTCCAGGTATAGGTCAGGCTTTCATGATATTTAAAAAAAAGTCTGCAGTCTAAGTAACTGTGGCAATTATTATTATTTCAGGCCAGAACGTTCCCTGAAAAACACATTTTATTGAAAAGCATCAATGATCAGTTTTTAATGCTGAACCAATGTATGCAAGTGGCCCTTATGAACTATTTAATGTTTTGTTACCAATATGCTACAAAAGGAAAAAATAATTTAAGCCGATCTGCTCGAGTGTTGTGGCACGCCTTTCTTGCAGGATGTTCTGTGTGCATCACCTCAAATCGCTCTCACCACTATTACCAGTACTTCACCCTAATCTCACATTGTGGTCTCAAGACACAACAGGAAAAATTGAACTGTACGGTATGGCATTTTTCCAAATTCAAAATATATATATATTTTTTTTTAATACAAAAACCCCATTACTGAAACACACTTGACAAACAGTGTATACATACACCCCTACCTTCAAACCAGCATCATCAACTTAACTCTACCATGCTGTCTCTGATTGCACCAAGCACAAAGGAGTTTTTATATACACATCCACCACAAAACAAGCTTACAAATCCATTAGAGTATAACTGCACCGCAATAAACGTGTGATCATGGCAGAGGACAGCAGTTTCAAACATTCTACCTGCAATCTTGTCCTTCAAGTTGCTTGTCCTAAATTGCAACCTATTGTACTCCCAGGAGTCCATTTTGTTTTAATTAAACAAAAAGTGGCCCAGTAACAAATACCGTATTAATTGTTCCAAATTACTTACTGTAGTAAAATGGGAATAAATAGCCTTTTCAGTAAGCCCCTCAAGTGTTTATATGGTGCAAGTGAGAATTTGATCCCAAAACACTAAACTCAGTGGGAAAGTGAGAGTCTCCCCCAGTCGGCAGCAATAGGTTTCAAAGGAGTTGGAAAGCAGAACAGAAGCTCATTAGAGAAAGCTACGGGGCCTGAAAAGGCAGCAGACACAAGTCAGGAGTGACTGGAGACTCAAAATGCACAGCAGAAACCAGATCATAGAACAACAGATAACGTGAGGTGCATCAGAGACAGTTTTATCAGAGGAAGCAAAGGTAGAAGTAGAGATGCCAACTCAGGGCAGACTGGAAATAAGGTGGCAGGTGGAAAAAAAAATACATAGTACATAATAAAATAGAAGGGCAAGCAAGACATTCAGAATGTACCTGGAAAAGATCAAAATACAACAAAACACTGGGGATGTCACAGAGCAGATCAGAGCCAAAATAGCTACTGCAGAAAGCAGCTTAGGGCTGTCAGCAGAGATTCTTCATTAGTTATGCTTCATGTACTATGGTATGGGAGCCAATTCAAGTAGAAAATTGCAAGGATATACCTCTGAGGAACTTTTCCATGAGAAACTAAACTACTTTCCCTTCCCAAATTAGAATGCATTTTCATATTTGCTGTTTTCTTCTAATATACTAGCAAGAGGACAGTATGCCTTTGGCGTGTCCTTTCTCATCAAGCCTATGGTTGAAACCTGAATTTTTTTCTTGGTTTCATTACAAAAAGCCAAGTATCTGGTCATGTGGTATCAGACAGGGCTGGCAATGCAATCTACCTGGAAGGCAGCCCAACAGAAGATGATAATTATGCTCACCTCTTGCATACAGTATAAGACAAATTCTCTCAGCAGTCACATCTTGCTCAAGAATTCTTCCAAAAATACATCAGCAACAGGTCCCCATTGACAAGGGCAACTTTTCTTAGAACATCTTGGCGGGACTAGGCAGGGGAGTGGTAGGTCTGAATACGAACAGATCTGTATCTTCACCACCTCCAAAGTTGGGCAATTCCTTGGCCTGGGCCTATCAATGAGGAAAGCCTTTTTGCCAAACTTCATCTCTCCTATCCACATCGATATCCTGAACATAATTCATTAAGAACCGGGCTGATTTTTTCAATCCTATATCCGCTGTAGTTCACCAGATTGCGATTAGCAGACTGTAGATATAGCTTCAGAGGTGGATGCTTGCCATATTCAAACCATCTGGACAGTTCCATTATAAGGCTTATAAAACAAAAGCCCCAAAATTGTGGACCGAGCTCAGCTTCCTCCTTTACATCCAATCGATTGGTCAACAAGATTGCTTCTCATCACCAAAAACCCAATCGACGTTTTAATCACCCTGGGGCTGTCGTTCTCCGCTGCTCTCTTTGCTGACCTCCCAATTTCTACCATTCACAAACCACAAGCCATCCAGAATGCAGTGAGATTTTTTCTGTCCACACAGAGGACTGCACCCTCATCATCCATGACCTCAGCAAGATTCACTGGCTTCTTGTGGCCCAGAGAATCCACCAAGATTTGCATCCTCACGTTCAAATCCCTCCATGGCCTTGCTCCTCCATAACTCCTTTTTGTTCTTCAGCTCCATGTCCCCATGAAATCCCCCACCCCAAATCTAGGTCTTTCGACCTGTCCATTTTTGAAACAAAGAACTACTGAAAGTAATTGCCACAAGAAGGTTAACCCCTTCTAGATAGAATCAGGTAAACTTCCTAATGGAAAAACAAATAGCAGATGATCCGAAGACATAACAACCAGGTGACCACCGATGAGAAAATAAATCTAGGACAGAATTTGGGACTTGGTTGCCCATAGAGCATTGGGTCCATCTTAAGAAATGAGTCCCAAACTGATGAATATTTAAGTATTACCACATGCACAACCACTTCACTTGGTTATAAACGATCTGTATTCAGACAGGTTGCATAGCAGGGATCACTGAATACTAACAAAGGGTAAAAGGGAGAGGAAGCAGAAAAAAAATACTCCTTGCAGATTTTGTACATCTATAAGCAGTTGCGTTGAGACTAGGCTTCATTGCATCTTCCAGTTGGAAAAACCCTATTCAGACAACTCCACTTCCAGCCACCTGCCAGAGAGACCTGGAATATTTCCTGTTTCTGAATGCCAATTGCAGTGCTCAGAGGGGGAAAAAAATAATCTAAAGCAGTAAGGCTACACCAAAGAGATTTAGAAATTAAAAATCATTTATTTTTACTCACCAAGGCCAGAGTTCATGAAGGATGAAGAAGGTATGCCATCATGTGATGACAACTCTCTGTTGGGTACATGATCACCATAGTGGGAACCTTCACCATAGCCCTGCAAAAACAAAAATGGAATCAGTCAGGCCGCATACAGCAAAGCTAGTAAAAGTCAGAGCAGTAAATATAAGACTTAAAACATTAGCATGAGCAAAGAAAGGAATTCCTGGCATCCAGGAACAAACTTCAGCATCAGCCTCCTGTAATAGTTTGGAACACGTTGCATTTTCCTAACCTGCTGATTTACTCTTCTACAGTAGCTCAATATACTAAGATTGGTTATTCATAGCTGCAATGCTAGTTCAACCATTACCAGGAGGACAGAGCTTGAATCCTGAATCCCAGCACTGACTTGTGTTAGTAATCAGCCTTCACTAACCAAGAGAATGAATTTCCACCAATTTTGGTAAAGTTTCTGTGGCGAGTTTAATGGACAATTAATGTGCAAATGCAACAACTTCATGAACATCACAGCACTGTGAGGTTTCTGTGATTCTGTGAAACCCCACACTGCAGACAGAGGCCATTTCGGCCCATCGAGCCTGCACCGACATATTCCACCCTATCCCCGTAACCCCACGTATTTAATCCCCCTAACACTAAGGGTCAATTTATCATAGCCAATCAACTTAACCCGCACATCTTTGGACTGTGGGAGGAAACCGGAGCACCCGGAGGAAACCCACGCAAACACGGGGAGAATGTGCAAAACTCCACACAGACAGTCGCCCGAGGCTGGATTCGAACCCGGGTCCCTGGCGCTGTGAGGCAACAATGCTAACCACAATGCCACCGTGGAGGTTCAATGCAAGATGCCGTTTTCGCAAAGCTAACAGCAAAGTTTTGTGGCGATTCGCAATTCACAGGGTTTCTCTCCCTCGCTACAAGTTCCTGCCGATTCAGTCACGTTATTTTTTCAGCAAAATCTGGCCCAGTGTTTAAAAAAACCCACAACTTCCAAGTAAGTGATAGCTGAGCATTCCACCATCTGCCCAGATGGAGGAAAATAAATACCTTGATTTGCAAAATGTTTTCAACAGGATCAGCAAGAACAAATATCTCCACCCCCTCTGGTTCAAGTCTAGCAGGCAAGACAGTATGTACAGAACATTCAAAGAACCAAAAAGATACTACATTGATGATTAGTAGTTTTACAGGAAGTAGGAGTTATTGTACATTTTACCTCCAATTTCTCTGCCATTGCTTCACATTGCACCATAAGCACCAAGCAAAATTAGTCTGTTACGCCTAGTGATTTGATTTCCTCAGATTTGATGGACATGCCCGGATGATGGTTCCTTCCTCTATTTTTCCCCCCTCTCCTGTAACACAGGTTGAGCGTCCAAAATCCGGAGTTCCAGAATCCGGAACGATTGCTGGCAGGGTCGTCCGGAATCCAGAACTCCGGATTTTGGACGCTCAACCTGTACTTCAAAAAGCCATTCATTTTTGTTATTTTTTTGTTGTTGAAAAATCCTATGAAAAATGCGAGGGTTGCAATAAAACTTTAGTGTTGTGTTTTATCCTCCTTAATCTGCACAGCTCCACTAAGTGTTTCCGCCAGGCTGCGGCCATGGCACCACGCCGCCCTGGTGGCCTAGTGTGGGCCATCGGATGCTCTGCAGAGCTCACAGCATCCCTCCCCTTTAACAGAAGGGGAGGGGGGCGGAGAAACGCGTCAGCACTATGCGGAGCGGCCCAGGCATTTCCGGACTCGGAACGTGTTTCTGATGTCCGAAGTTCGGAAACGCCCGAGCCCAGGTTGCGATATTTCCGGACATCAGAAACACGTTCCAAAGTCCGGAAAAACACGAAACCTGGCTCGGTTTCGGTCCCGAGGTTGCCGGATTCAGGACGCTCAACCTGCATTAACTTCTTCCATGGACATTGACCACTCTCCAGTAACTCAATTAAGTGACCACTAAATGTATGAGCCTAGACATAAGTGTGGAACCCCATTTCTAATCACTTTCCAGTGACACCTGTTGAAGACTGCATGTGTTTCTGTGTGGACATTGAGGGAGGCCAGAACTAGACTTGGCTACAATGCCCTGCAAGACCTTAGGCTCTTAGGTGAGGTCTAATTAGGGAAAATTGGAAAACAAATACTTGGGCCACGATTTTGCCGGCGCTCAGAGGGCGGGTCAGAGGTTAAATTAGATTTGATTGACGGCAGGTTCCGATCCCGCCGTCAACCCGCCTCCAAACAGCTTTCCCAAGTGTCGATCCATGATTTACAAATGGACCAGACACCTAGCGGCGGGAAGCGGATTAAAGGCAATTACCTGCCTATTAACAGGTACTTGCCAGTAGTTTTCAGCCTGTTTTGGGATTTTCCCGCTTCTGGGTTGGGTTTCCCGATGTCCGGACACAACGCCGGGTAAGTGCGGTGTGTTGTGAGTCTGGTGTAATGTTTGTGGAATGATGACAGCTGCAGAAGTGGTGTGAAGTATCCAATGTTGCACATGGTGAGTTTCAGAGCAAAGAAAATGTTGGGTACTGCATTTTTTTTTTTTTTTTTTATTTTTTTTTAAAAAACATTTAGATATCTTTAGCTTACCATTTTTAAAATCCAACTATATGTCCAGTGCCGCCTCATTGGGAGAACCTCTCTCACCAGTGACAGATTGCTTCTGTCATCTCATCTGCAGCTGCCATCTATTCCAGCATAGGGAGTCATTGGAGAGCCTGGGTGCAAGAAGTCACCTTTGTTCAGTGATTGTCAGTGTTTTCAGCACCTCAATGCTGTCAAACACTGAGAAATCAACTGTCAAAATAAAATTGTGCATGGTCCCTTTAAGGAAACCGGCAGATGACGCGTCAAGTGACATCATCAGACCTGCTTCCTGTTAATTGGCCAGTAAGCTAGCAGGGCGGGCTCAACAAGGTCAATCAAGGGAAAATCACATCTGTGGAGCGGAGGCAGCTGGGGGCGGGACCGGAAGCCTGAAACCAGCTGTCCCGCACCCATCCAGACACCGATGACAAAATCGCGGCCTTAGTGAGCAACCACTATGTGGTAAACCACTGTTTGTATTCCTGTTTGTATTCCACTGTGTACATGCCTGGACATGCCTCGGCTGACTCCTCCCACAGGTCCTAGTATAAAGGTGACTGCTCCCCAGCCCTTTGTATCCTGGACCGGTCGACCACGCGAGGCAGACCTCCATTCTGTTGTTAATAAAAGCCTTTAGTTACTCTTCTAACTCTCAGTCTTTTATGAGTAATTAATAGCGCATCAATTTTATTAACAACATTTTTATAATGGAGAAGATCCTCACACCAGCATGCCTGGACTTAGATCATCGGGAGGCGGACTCATCCACCAAGTTTACTCACTGGCTTAAGTGTTTCGAAAAATTCCTGACCGCCTCCGAAGCAATCAAATCGGATGAGGACAAACTGGATGTCCTGACCTCCAAAGTGAACCACCGAGTGTACTCGGTCATCCAAGACGCGACCTCGTACGCGAACGCTATCAAGCTCCTCAAGGACCAGTACACGCGCCCAGTGAACGAAGTGTACGCCAGGCACCTCCTGGGGAGTCGTAAACAACAACCTGGGGAATCGACCGTGGAATACCTTCAGGCACTGTCTGTGCTTGGCCGGGCCTGTGGTTGTAAGGATGTAAAGGCCGCCGTGTACACAGAGGAACTTATCCGGGACGCTTTTGTAGCGGGCCACAGATCCAATTACACCCGACAGCGACTGTTGGAGCAGAGTAACCTCGACCTCAACAAGGCCTCTGAACTCGCACTATCGTTGGATGCAGCCTACCAGGGCATGGATGCCTACTCCTCTGCACCGTGGACGCCGCGGGGAATGACAGCCTGGGACACGGTAGGACCGCCTCATAGCGCCGTGCCACCCCAGCCACACCCCAACAATGGCCCAACTACCGCAGCAGTGTCCCAAGGCCAGACAGCAGTGCCCCAAGGCCAGAAATGCTACTTCTGTGGCCAGGCAAAACACCCCAGAGCGCGCTGCCCGGCGAAAAACGCGATCTGCACCCTCAGGGGCCGCAGTAACCCACTACCCACTACCACCCCCCCCCCCCCACGATCCGATATCCAGCCCCAGCAGACGGCAGGCCTGGGCCCCACGACCCGCTCGACATCTACGAGGACGACACGCCTGTGCCACAGCCTACGCTGGACTCGACGCCGGAAGCTTCACTACCCCTGCCGTCGCCACGCCGATCACAGCGGCAGACAAGACCTCCGGAGAGACTCCAATACACTAACTTTTAATACACTTCACCCCGCCAGACTCAATTTTAAACAAGGGGTGAATGTGGTAAACCACTGTTTGTATTCCTGTTTGTCCTGTTTGTATTCCACTGTGTACATGCCTGGACATGCCTCGGCTGACTCCTCCCACAGGTCCTAGTATAAAGGTGACTGCTCCCCAGCCCTTTGTATCCTGGACCGGTCGACCACGCGAGGCAGACCTCCATTCTGTTGTTAATAAAAGCCTTTAGTTACTCTTCTAACTCTCAGTCTTTTATGAGTAATTGATAGCGCATCACACTACAACTTGAGTCAGTCAGGAATCCATGTGTATGGAATAGGCTGTGATACAGAAGTCACTCGCCAGACTGTTATCCATGGTCAAGTTTCTCTTGGCATTCCATCTAGTTAGCCTAGCCAGTTCTCTTTTTTTACAGCGACAAGGAGGAAAGCACAGTCTATATTTTTCTAAAAGTGTGTGACTATGTCTCAAAAAAGTTTGGAGGCTTTAACCACATTGAACCCAGGTCATGCTACCTTTTCAGACCTTGCCAGTATTATAGCCAACACCTTCATCCCAACATCCACTTTTTTTGGATGGGAAAGGCAACAAAACAAACTATAGTCCTCTTTCATAGCAATTTTTGTGGAGGTACAAGACTTTCCATAAGCCTGCTAAAATGACATTTGGTTTACTGCTGGTAATAAATATTAAATCAGCACGGATTCCTCCCAACTGGAGCTTGAATTTACTAGTGGGTTTGATTTAGAGCCAGGTGAATAAGCTGCCCAATGAGTAAAAAACACAGGTTTTTTTTTTTTTTTTAAATACTGCGGAAGGCAGTAAAAATTGACCTATATATAGATATTTGAAAAAGCTACTTGTTCAAACTAGGCAAGAACCTAATTAACCAGCAAAACATTCAGAATATTAGAATTACCAGAGCTGACATTAGACTGATTACACTACAACGGTAGCTTTGGTGTGTGCTAGTCGTATCATTAACCTGTAATCAAGGCCTGACACGACTCGAAGACTCACCCTGCTCCGCTTTATGTTGGGTTGGGCCCCAACTCTCAAATTACACTACGGAATTCATTGTCAGTATGAAACCAAGCCATTTTGTACAGATGCTACCACTGTATTGTAAATGCATTTCTACAGCGCCTTTCACAACCATCGGACGTCCCAAAGTGCTTTACAGCCAATGAATTTTTTTTGACGTCTAGTCACTGTTGTAATGTAGGAAACGCAGCAGCCAATTTGAGCACAGCAAGCTCCCACAAACAACAATGCGATAATGAGCAGATAATCTGTTTTAGAGATGTTAATTGAGCAACAAATGTTGGCCAGGACACCAGGGATTACTCCCTTGCTCTTCTTCAAAATAGTGCCCTGGGGTCTTTAACATCCACCTGAGAGCACAGACTCGGTTTAACATCTCGTCCAAAAGACAGCACCTCCAACAGTGCAGCACTCCCTCAGCAATACACTGCACTGGCAGACTAGATTTTTGTGCTCAAGTCTCTGGAGTGCGACTTGAACCCACAACCTTCTAACAGACGAGGGCACCGTAAAAGTACCTTAGTGGCTAGAATCTGGTCGAAATATAAAAGATCATTTTGTGGGGGGAAAAAAAGAAACTTACCCTGTTCAACTTGGTATTTTTGTGGGGTTGGAGGAGAAAGGAAAGATGGGTATTGATTCAGAGCCAGTGAAGGCTGAAGAAAGCCATTTAGGAAGGGGAGAATAAGCTGTTCTTACCCTTGGTTGTTCATATGTTGATGGACTACTGTTCTGTGTGCCTGCTGCCCATGGACCAGGGCCTGTTCTTTCATCCAAACCTACAGGTTAAAACAAAAATCAATTCAGCAGGATTCTTAAGTGAAACCAAAATACTGAAGAAGTCATAAGCAGAAGCTATGAAAATGAGCACATAAGTCATCAGTTAATAATTTCCAAAGAGGAAAATAAATTTGGCCCTCGCTTGCTCCTTTTGCCGATAGTGTTACTTTTTCCACATACATCTATACGAGTATCTGGCTAGGAAGGGATTGAGGGTTTTTAAATACAGACAAAACATGATCTAATACTGTGTGGAACATGAAAGTTTCTAACATTGATAGGACATTGCAAAATCATGCTAAGAAAAAAAAAGACTTGCATTTATATAGCACCTTTCACGACCTCAGGATGTCCCAAAGCATTTTACAGCCAATGAAGTACTTTTTGAAATGTAGTCACTGTTGTAATATAGGAAACACGGCAGACAATTTGCGCACAGGAAGCTCCCACAAACAGCAATGTGATAATGACCGGATAATCTGTTTCAGTGATGTTGATTGAGGGACAAATGTTGGCTCGGACACCGGGGAAGATTTGTCAGACATGATTTACCCTTGACAAAGCCATGCTGACTATCCCCGATTAATCCTTGCCTCTCCAAGTGGAGACTAATTTTGTCCCTCAGAATTTTTTCCAATAATTTCCCTACCACAGATGTTAGGCTCACTGGCCTGTAATTCCCTGGTTTATCCCTGCTACCCTTCTTGAATAATGGTACTACGTTAGCTGTTCTCCAGTCCTCTGGTACATCCCCTGTGGCCAGAGAGGTTCTGAAAATTTGTGTCAGAGCCCCTGCAATCTCCTCCTTTGCCTCCCACAGCAGCCTGGGATACATCTCGTCCGGGCCTGGGGATTTATCCACTTTTTGGCCTGCTAAAACCGCTAGCACCTCCTCCCTCTCGATGCTAATATGTTCAAGTATGCCACAGTCCCCTTGCCCGATTTCTATGTCTGCATCGTCTTTCTCCATAGTGAACATAGATCCCTGAAGGCAGCGGAGCAGGTAGATAAGGTGGTTAAAAAGGCATATGGGATACTTGCCTTCATTAGCCGAGGCATAGAATATAAGAGCAGGGAGGTTATGATGGAGCTGTACAAAACGCTGGTGAGGCCACAGCTGGAGTACTGTGTGCAGTTCTGGTCGCCTCACTATAGGAAGGATGTGATTGCTTTGGAGAGGGTGCAGAGAAGATTCACCAGGATGTTACCTGGGATGGAGCGCCTCAGCTATGAAGAGAGGCTGGACAGGCTGGAGTTGTTTTCCTTGGAGCAGAGAAGGCTGAGGGGGGACCTGATTGAGGTGTACAAAATAATGAGGGGCATAGATAGGGTAGATAAAGAGGAACTTTTCCCCTTAGTGGGGGGGTCAATAACAAGGGGGCATAGATTCAGGGTAAGGGGCAGGAGATTTAGAGGGGATTTGAGGAGGAACTTTTTCACCCAGAGGGTGGTTGGAATGTGGAACTCAATGCCTGAAAGGGTGGTGGAGGCAGGAACCCTCACAACATTCAAGAAGCATTTGGATGAGCACTTGAAATGCCATTGCATACAAGGCTATGGACCAAATGCTGGAAAATGGGATTAGACTGGACAGGGATGGATGGGCGGCGCAGACACGATGGGCCGAAGGGCCTCTTTCTGTGCTGTAAAACTCTATGACTCTCTATGACTCTATGACATGGTTGAGGGAGGGTCAGGACTGGCAGCTCAATATTCCGGGGTATAGAATCTTCAGGCGAGACAGAGGGGGGTGTAAAAGGGGAGGGGGTGTTGCAATATTAATTAAGGAGTCAATTACTGCTGTAAGGAGGGATGATATATTAGCGGGTTCCTCTAATGAGGCCATATGGGTAGAACTTAAAAACAAAAAGGGGGCAAGCACTTTGCTGGGGGTGTACTATAGGCCCCCAAACAGTCAGGGGGAGATAGAGGAACAGATATGTAGGCAAATCTCAGAAAAGTGCGAAAATAATAGGGTAATAATAGTGGGGGATTTCAACTTCCCCAATATAAATTGGGATAGTCAGAGTGTGAAAGGCTTAGAGGGTGCAGAATTCTTAAAGTGCATCCAGGAGAGCTTTTTGAGCCAACATGTAGAAAGTCCTACAAGAGAGGGGGCGGTACTGGACCTAATTCTAGGGAATGTAGCCGGGCAAGTGGTGGAAGTGTCAGTAGGAGAGCATTTTGGCGACAGTGACCATAATTCGGTGAGATTTAAGGTGGTCATGGAAAAGGACAAAGACGGCCCGGAAATAAGGGTTCTAAATTGGGGGAAGGCCGATTTTAATATGATAAGGCAGGATCTGGCCAAAGTGGACTGGGAGCAGCTACTTATAGGAAAATCCACATCAAAACAGTGGGAGACTTTCAGAAGGGAAATAGAGAGAGTACAACGCCAACATGTTCCTGTAAAGGTCAAGGGTGGGACCGACAAGCAAAGGGAACCTTGGATGACAAGGGATATACAAAAATGCATTAGGAATAAAAGGGGGGCTTTTGGCAGTTACAAAAGACTAAAGACGGAAGAAGCCCTAGAGGAGTATAAAAAGTGCAGGGGCATACTTAAAAAAGAAATTAGGAGGGCGAGGAGGGGCCATGAAATAACACTGGTGAGCAAAATAAAGGAAAATCCTAAGATGTTTTATAAGTATATTAAGGGCAAGAGGATAACCAGGGAAAGGGTAGGGCCCATTAGGGACCAAAGTGGCAATCTGTGTGTAGAGCCAGATGAGGTAGGTGGGGTTTTAAATGAATTTTTTGCATCTGTGTTCACTATGGAGAAAGACGACGCAGACATAGAAATCGGGCAAGGGGACTGTGACATACTTGAACATATTAGCATCGAGAGGGAGGTGCTGCTAGCGGTTTTAGCAGGCCAAAAAGTGGATAAATCCCCAGGCCCGGACGAGATGTATCCCAAGCTGCTGTGGGAGGCAAAGGAGGAGATTGCAGGGGCTCTGACACAAATTTTCAGAACCTCTCTGGCCACAGGGGATGTACCAGAGGACTGGAGAACAGCTAACGTAGTACCATTATTCAAGAAGGGTAGCAGGGATAAACCAGGGAATTACAGGCCAGTGAGCCTAACATCTGTGGTAGGGAAATTATTGGAAAAAATTCTGAGGGACAAAATTAGTCTCCACTTGGAGAGGCAAGGATTAATCGGGGATAGTCAGCATGGCTTTGTCAAGGGTAAATCATGTCTGACAAATCTGATTGAATTTTTCGAGGGGGTGACTAGGGGGGTGGATGAGGGAAATGCTGTGGATGTGGTTTACATGGACTTCAGTAAAGCTTTTGACAAAGTCCCGCATAGGAGACTGGTCAAGAAGGTAAGAGCCCATGGGATCCAGGGTGCCTTGGCGCGTTGGATCCTAAACTGGCTGAGTGGCAGGAGGCAGAGGGTGATGGTCGAAGGTTGCTTTTGTGACTGGAAGCCTGTGTCCAGTGGGGTACCTCAGGGATCGGTGCTGGGTCCCTTGTTGTTTGTGATCTACATAAATGATTTGGATGAGAATGTAAAAGGTATGATCAGTAAGTTCGCAGATGACACGAAAATTGGTGGGGTGGTAAATTGCGAGGAGGAAAGCCTCAGGCTACAGGACGATATAAACGGGTTGGTCAGATGGGCGGAAAAGTGGCAAATGGAATTTAACCCTGAAAAGTGCAAGGTGATGCATTTTGGACGGACAAATAAGGCAAGGGAATACACAATGAGTGGTAGGACCCTAGGAAGTACAGAGGGTCAGAGGGACCTTGGTGTACATGTACATAGATCCCTGAAGGCAGCGGAACAGGTAGATAAGGTGGTTAAAAAGGCATATGGGATACTTGCCTTCATTAGCCGAGGCATAGAATATAAGAGCAAGGAGGTTATGATGGAGCTGTACAAAACGCTGGTGAGGCCACAGCTGGAGTACTGTGTGCAGTTCTGGTCGCCTCACTATAGGAAGGATGTGATTGCTTTGGAGAGGGTGCAGAGAAGATTCACCAGGATGTTACCTGGGATGGAGCGCCTCAGCTATGAAGAGAGGCTGGACAGGCTGGGGTTGTTTTCCTTGGAGCAAAGAAGGCTGAGGGGGGACCTGATTGAGGTGTACAAAATGATGAGGGGCATAGATAGGGTAGATAAAGAGGAACTTTTCCCCTTAGTAGGGGGGTCAATAACAAGGGGGCATAGATTCAGGGTAAGGGGCAGGAGATTTAGAGGGGATTTGAGGAGGAACTTCTTCACCCAGAGGGTGGTTGGAATGTGGAACTCAGTGCCTGAAAGGGTGGTAGAGGCAGGAACCCTCACAACATTCAAGAAGCATTTGGATGAGCACTTGAAATGCCATTGCATACAAGGCTATGGACCAAATGCTGGAAAATGGGATTAGACTGGACAGGGATGGATGGGCGGCGCAGACACGATGGGCCGAAGGGCCTCTTTCTGTGCTGTAAAACTCTATGACTCTATACAGGTGCAGGTATAGCCAACATGGGTCCAAATCGTCCAGCAAGTTTTTGCAGGCATAATTTCACACTTTTCTATGGTGTATTTAAATGTTCAAGCGTTAGAAATCAATAATTGTTGATTGAAACATTTGTTATTAGATTTAATGTTTGACATTTAGCAAATAAATCTCACAGAAACACTAATGCAGAAAGGTTCTGAATCTCCACTCCAGTTACTTTACAGGGGTTACTTATGACCACAAGAGCACCACTGAAGGCAACCCTGCAACATTAACAGCCTGGCATGAAAAACACCACTAAAATAAATGCCCCAATATGAATATGGCTTCTTAAAAAAAAATTGAAAGCAAAACAATTGTAAGTATAACAAAATATTAAGGGTTTCAATGGGTATTTATCACCAATATTTGTGGAATTATTTTTCTAAGAGACTGGAAAAAATACAGGTACAAACAGATGTTTTTATGACTTCCCCTCCCCCTTTGATGGGAGGGGAGGGGGGGCGAGCGCGGGCGAGGGGAGGGGGGGGCGAGCGCGCGCGAGGGGAGGGGGGGGCGAGCGCGCGCGAGGGAGGGGGGGCGCGAGGGGAGGGGGGGCGAGCGCGCGCGAGGGGAAGGGGGGGCGAGCGCGCGCGAGGGGAAGGGGGGCGAGCGCGCGCGAGGGGAGGGGGGGCGAGCGCGCGCGAGGGGAGAGGGGGGGCGAGCGCGCGCGAGGGAGGGGGGGCGAGCGCGCGCGAGGGGAGGGGGGGCGAGCGCGCGCGAGGGGAGGGGGGGGCGAGCGCGCGCGAGGGGAGGGGGGGCGAGCTGCGCGCGAGGGGAGGGGGGGCGAGCGCGCGCGAGGGGAGGGGGGGGCGAGCGCGCGCGAGGGGAGGGGGGGCGAGCGCGCGCGAGGGGAGGGGGGGCGAGCGCGCGCGAGGGGAGGGGGGGGCGAGCGCGCGCGAGGGGGAGGGGGGGGCGAGCGCGCGCGCGAGGGGGAGGGGGGGGGCGAGCGCGCGCGAGGGGAGGGGGGGGCGAGCGCGCGCGAGGGGAGGGGGGGGCGAGCGCGCGCGAGGGGGAGGGGGGGGCGAGCGCGCGCGCGAGGGGAGGGGGGGGCGAGCGCGCGCGAGGGGAGGGGGGGGCGAGCGCGCGCGAGGGGAGGGGGGGGCGAGCGCTGCGCGAGGGGAGGGGGGGGCGAGCGCAGCGCGAGGGGAGGGGGGGGCGAGCGCGCGCGAGAGGGGAGGGGGGGGCGAGCGCGCGCGAGGGGAGGGGGGGGCGAGCGCGCGCGAGGGGAGGGGGGGGGCGAGCGCGCGCGAGGGGAGGGGGGGGCGGAGCGCGCGCGAGGGGAGGGGGGGGCGGGCGCGCGCGAGGGGAGGGGGGGCGGGCGCGCGCGCGAGGGGGAGGGGGGGCGGGCGCGCGCGCGAGGGGAGGGGGGGCGGGGCGCGCGCGAGGGGAGGGGGGGGCGGGCGCGCGCGCGAGGGAGGGGAGGGGGGAGGGGGGGGCGGG